>NC_140642.1:7747245-9020579 GCF_978046115.1 Saccoglossus kowalevskii
ATGATGTTGTTTTTATGTCTTCAAGTTCATGTAAGGTCAGAGGACAGGTGGAGTGAAATGTAATGGGATAATATAATCCCCATATGTATGTGTGATTAATAGCCAAGAATAAATTCTATGTCAAACCTTGACATCAACTGCTACATGTACACCACTCCCAGGTTTACTAACTAGGCAGCTGGTGTGGAGCTAATGTTGAGTCATATGAACATGAATTAGTAGTCTGACCGTGAAAACACCTTCATAATCAGTTTTACAGAGAGATGCACCACCATGGTAGATCCCAACAAAGATGGTATAGGCTTATTGCTGTGGTAATAAAGTGGTGTTAGAATTTTACAATTGTTACATTGTTTGAATATCTCTGAATGAATGAATCCCGACCTCCATATACACGTTTCTTGAAAGTTTGGATTTTTGAAGTGTGCCAAGCACATTCTTAAATGAAATCTACAAATGTTGTACACCTTTGACATGATCAAAATTTGTATTATCTGATAAATTGTGAAAAAGATCACTGAATCAATGATTTCTTACTGTGAATTACTGTTATTGTTTATCAGGGATTGACTACATATATTTAACAAAATTCAAAACTAAAAGTGCAGTGTCCATCTCTAGTAATTGTACCTACTCTATGTCCATGCATAGTTCCTACAATTGTGTCTGAGTGTGTTTGTTCATGTGGAACACTTGCTGTGTATGTCAACTTCATAATATTTGACAGTCTAATACAAACCTGTACTGATGTCTGTGTTATATTTACAAAATAAAAACAATCCTGATTTATGCCATCTGTGAATATTAAGTTAATTATTGTGTTTCTGGTGCATGCATAATTTTAAAATGTTAAGTGTAAAATTCGATCACAGTTTTCTCAGATTTCAGAATTTGTAAAGCTTCTGTGAAAAAATAGATTGAAACCTTTCTAAATATTGACTTTGTAATTTACTCCAGATCTAGAAGGTTATGAGTAGACACTTGACAAATATGATATTTGGTTTAAAAGAGATTCCAAGGGACAAACTAATGGTTTGATGTATGTATATGTAAATTAAGGCTTTAAGAAGCTAAAATAAAACTGACATGTACCATGTGGATGAATCCATGAACTTAACAATGATGTCATGTCATGTCACATGACACAGTAACAGTCTGTTCTATACATAGATTAGTTTTATATCATGATGTGTGAATGGTTATATATATCACTACTGGTAATTCCTGTTGCGCAGTATAGAATCAAACTCGTGAATATCTATCACAGTGTTTTGTGATGACAATATAAACAGTTAAAATCAACAAAGATTGACTGATTTGCTTAGCAGGAACCATATTTGCTGTATTTGGGTAGTATTGCATAAATAAAAATTGCATTTAATCTTTTTGAGATCATTATAATAAGGTTTTTTTGGCCCATACATTAATATTAGCAGTTTCTTCTGGGTATTGTATTCAGCCCGTTGTTAGAAATGTGTGAAATGAATAATCGCACATGCTATGCAAAAAATCATATTTTATTACTTGGAGTGAATCTGGCATGTGAAGTACAAGTTGTATTGCACATACATGTATCTGTGACCTTCTGTTGTTTTGGTACATACAGTATAGCACAGCTCAGTTTTCAATCCTCAAGGGCATATGCTATAGAGGTTGCCAGAGAGGCATTGTCATTTATTGTTCCAGTCATGACAACTCTTCAAATTATTGACTTCCCTACAATAACCATTGTATATATCCAATAGTGTTTAAATTCAAAACTTACAACTATTGTATATTACTGGCAGTTTGTGCCTATATAGTATAGGGCAAATATTCTTCTTGCAATAGTGCACAAATGTCTAAGGTCTGGCATGTATTATATTTATTACATACAACCCAGATCTCACATGTCACCTGTTATCAACACCTTGAACAAGTGTTCTCTGCATAGCAACAGTCTGTAATAGTGTAACAGTTAATATATGCTTCACTAGACTGCAAAATATCTCAGAGGTCCTTAAACCATAATTCTAAACCACATACATGTGTATATAAATTGCATGAATGTGAAGATTTCTCCCTAATCATGTCAGCCCCACTACTTTTACATTGACTTGACCACATCAATTATATTTACCTTTTAAAACAAATGAGAATTGCAAGAGCTACAAATGTACTGTACAACTATAAACACTATTAATATTGTTTTTATTGTTAACATGCAGCAAGTGGGACATGCAGAGAAATCATTTTAACCACCTTTGTATGTTATTTTATGACTTATGTAATGTACAACATGTATTCTGTCTGCGCAATTCAGTTTAAGAGTAAAAGCATGTCAGATACGGAGATGGTAACTTGACATATATAAAAGCAATATTATTACTGTATATCATGTACTTTTGATGACATCAGTTCAAATGGATCGATTTGCATAGATTAGCATTTAATATATTATTATAAACTGTATATGGATTAGTCATATTATAAAAATAGAACAAATATACACAAAAGCACGTTTTGCAGTTTGTCATAATGACATGAATTATATGTATTTCATATTGTTGACGTCTGCATCTTTAAACCACATTGAATGCATTATTTCTGAAAATAAATGATCTCTTAAAAACACATGAAGCAATTTGACTCAATATACATTGATAATATACATGTACATGTATGAGACTGTCCATTGACTACGTACATCAATAATCCTTAGTGATGACTCATCCTATACTTAATATTTAAATTAGCCCTGCGGTATGGTAATGACATCATCATGACCACGTTGTACATGTATGTTATTATGATTCTGTCACTGATAAGCCAGGGGCCTACATAACACGATGCTTCGTTTTCATTGACATGTCAGAACAAACTGTCGTTTTATTTTCTAATAATTAATGAACTATCAGGTTAGTCTCACAAAATATGTAATTTTAAACAATGCAGTGTGTTTTGAATATGATTTTAACACATGATTTGTTTTTGTAGCTTGAATACATGGATCCAGGAATCCTGTGAGGGAGCCATGAGTGCCTATGTCCGATTGCGATATATGTAGTATTGTCTATATCAGGGATAATCATGGCTTGGTGTCTTGTTAGCAGTGCTGGCACATCGCAGTATCTACAGCCCTCAATGATGTTCATTGGGCGGGAAGACTGTGAAATTATACTACAGGTAATGCTGTTACAATACTTGGGTGTGTTTCACTGCATGCGTTATAGCTTTCACATGCCACACCGTGCTAGTCAGTACTTAGTTCAGTATTCTAGGTTTTACTGTGAAAGCATAGAGGTGATTAGAGATGGCAACTCAATTCACTGTTAACTTCTTACAGTGACCTCCATGACCTTCATTCCAATATGTTGAATAGCTGTATATAGCCTGTAGTCGTTGTTTGAACTTTCTGTTGTATTGAATTGAAGAACATGGAATCACAATAATTCCTGTACTCTTATTAGCTGCTTTGTTGTTATTTTCATATTTCACCAATGTTGGCAGATTGTGTACTACATGTATACTATTAATAATCATAGCAGTTTGGCCAAGTTCAAAATGGATAAAGCTTGTGTGCATAATTAATGATTTAATTATTGTTGCTTAATTGCTGTTGACAGCTACTAATGCACTCAAATGAGTCTAGACCAAAATGGGTGTGGCCAGTAGGCATAATTACTGAGACTAAAATGCTTGCTGACATCTTGTATACAGGAATTGTTACAGTTGTGCAAGGAAAGAGGTTCCATTGTACAAAACACACCCCCTTTACAAATTCAACTACCTGATTATTTGGCTGATTTTCATAATGTATTTTAGCTTCTAAAATTTTGGTTAATCACAAAACTGCATTTTTGATTCTGCAAAATTTTATGTGTTTGATTTTCTTTGACACTAATTTAAGCTTCAAGCAGTGAGAGAAAAAACCAATGTGGAAAAATATACAGTGTTGGAGGGACTGTAGGAGTATTAATAAAACATTTTTAAAAATGAAAATAACATATTATTTAGTCTTGGTATTTCTTTGGTTTACTTCAACTTGGATTTATTGTGAGTGAATGTTTTAAAATGTTTTCTTGGACATGATTTTGACCTGCCACAGTGTCCTCTGAGTCGATGAGTCAAGAATGTCATTAACCAATCAGAATACCATGTGGTAATATCGTCAGTTTCCACCATATTCCAAATATTAGCAATCACAACGAATGCATTATGGAAGTACATTTCATTATTATCATAGTTAGAGTATGATCCATTGGCTTCGTTGCATGATAATTAAAAAAAAGCTGGTTAGCAATAATTAAAAGGTGAAATGAGTATTGAAAAAGTTTCAGATGGAATGTATTTTACCTACTTTATCTAGTCTCTTATATGCTGCTCACTAAGTCGTGCATGCAATATGTTTTTTTGGGGGGTTTGTCGCCATATAATACTGCAAGTAATTTTGTTTCAACGAAGGGTACACCATGTATGTCACCCTCTGTAATCACTAATTAATGTGAACAGTTAACATTTCAACACAATTTTGTATTTTAAAAACCCAGCCATTTTTCAAAACTATTGGTCAGTTTTTACATTCTGAGTTCCATGAATATCATAACATCTACCCAGGTACATGTGTATTAGATTGTATTGTTATAAGGTTTTATCTAAAATATCTGGATTTTCTTCTGTTAAAAATATATAAATGTGTGTTCCAATTTATTCACACAGTTCATTTACTAATAAATTATCAGAGAAAAAAAACAAAAGTTTTGACATGTTTTTGACTCCCGTGTGCGAAGCACAAAAGGGAGTCTTTGCAGTTACCCTGTCTGTATGTCTGTATGTATGTATGTATGTATGTATGTATGTATGTATGTATGTATGTATGTATGTATGTATGTATGTATGTATGTCACTTTTTTTGTTCCACCGTTATCTCAAGAACCACTAATCAAATTTTGGTGAAGCTTGGTACATAGATGCTCTGGAATAATGCGCAGAGTTGATTAGGTTTGGGTAAAAATCTATGAATATTAATTACCTAATTTGCATGATAATTAGCTGATTTTTAGCTGTTCCAAGACTGTTCCACTAATATCTGAAGAACCACTCATTGGATTT
The DNA here is from genome assembly GCF_978046115.1 of Saccoglossus kowalevskii. Taxonomy (NCBI): domain Eukaryota; kingdom Metazoa; phylum Hemichordata; class Enteropneusta; family Harrimaniidae; genus Saccoglossus; species Saccoglossus kowalevskii. Next base: position 7,752,337 of record NC_140642.1, read on the forward strand.
TGATGAAACTTGGCACATGGATGCTCTGAACTAGTGCGCAGATTTGATTAGTTTTGGGTAAAAATCTATGAATATTAATTACCTAATTTGAATGATAATTAACTGATTTAAAGCTGTTCCATGACTGTTCCACTGATATTTGAAGAACCACTCATTGGATTTTGATGAAACTTGGCACATGGATGCTCTGAACCAATACACAGATTTGATTAGATTTGGGTAAAAATCTATGAATATTAATTACCTAATTTGCATGATAATTAACTGATTTTAAGCTGTTCTATGACTGTTCCACTGATTTTTGAAGAACCACTCATTGAATTTCAATGAAACTTGGCACATGGATGCTCTGAACTAATGCGCAGATTTGATTAGTTCGGGTAAAAATCTGTTAATATTATTAATTACCTAATTTACATAATGATTAATCAATTTTCGGCTTTTCCACTGATATCTCAAGTACTAATCATAACATTTCAATAAAACTTGGTACATAGATGTCATATGACACTGCACAGACCTGATAGTTTTTAGGGTAATATCAGTACATATTAATTACCTAATTTGCATAATTAATTAATTTTCAGCTTTTGATATTTCGAGTACCGGTAGTAATGATCACGTTTCAATGAAACTTGGTACATAGTTACTTGAGGACTGTGCAGAGACCAAATTAGTTTTGGGGTAAATATTTGTGCATATTAATCACCTAATTTGCATTATTAGTTAATTTGTTGCTGTTCTATGGCTGTTGCACTGATGTCTAAAAACCACTCATTGGATTTCAATGAAACTTTTAAAGAGTACCCATCACATTTCAATGAACCTAGGACTATACACCATATTAGTTTTTGGTAAATATTTATGCTTATTAATCACTTAATTAACATAATTAATTAATACTATATCTCAAGTATTGATCATCACATTTGAATAAAACTAGGTACATAAATGCTCTAGGACAATAGACAGTCTGATTAATTTTGGGTTAAAATCTGTTCATATTAATTCTCTAATTAGCATAATAATTAATATTTTTTTGGTTCTAATCACATTTCAATAAAACTTGGTACATTGTGCAGACCTTATTAGTTTTACACTTAAATCTGTTAATATTAGTTACCTTATTTGCATAATTAGTTTTCTGCGTTTCTATTTTGAATTAATTTTTAATGTGTCTCCAATACTCTCAGCACACGGGAGTTCTTTCTGAGCTTTTATTGATTATAACTACTGGTAACATTTGGATTGCAAACCTGAAATATTCTATAGTAAATTACAAAGTTAACTATGTTCAACATTCTTCTTGGTTAAGATTATTTCTTCAAGATGTTGTTGCCATGGTGTAAATTTCTACTGACATTTGTATTGTAAACATATGATTGGTTGTTTTTATAAGTGTGTTTATCTACATCTACAATACATCTGCATCCGGATCTGCAGACCTGATTAATTTTTAGTTCAGTATGTATTAATTTCCTAATTTGCATAATAATTAGTCTATTTTAGTATTTTTCAAGAACCGTTTATTGGTTTTTAATGAAATTGGACGTATAGATTTTTTCAGATAATGTATATTCCTAATTAGTTTTTTGTTCAAATCCTAATTTGTATGGTGCACTACAAACCTGATTAATTGACCAACGCTGTAAGAAAACGGTTAATTATTTTAATTAATTTTTGTATCATGCATTAAATTTCAAGCTTTCTTGCAATTATATTTTAACCTGTGTTCAATGTCTCTGGTATACTGTTTGCCAAAATCTAATCCAACATGGTCAAAAAAAATAATTGTCCTTATTTCTAAAGTTATTTGTTATTTGACTAATATGATTTTTAATAGGGGTTCGATATTTACAGTAGTACCATTTCTCCAAAGTTCATGTTTGTTTTTTGGACTTCATTTTCATTTCATCATGAATATGCATTACATCTCTAATCTAAAAAAGAATTCTATTATGAAGTAGTAAAGTTTTCACTGTTGGGTCAGTGAGAGACGCTCTGGTAGCAATGATTAATCAGTGTCTTATATCACATGTACTTGCCATGACTCTACTAAATTATAAGATACATGTCCTTTACTGTGATCTGATTGGCTAGGGCTTCTGTGAAAGAATTATATACAGCTCTGTTATGTCCATATTGAGTTACATCCTGCCATATTGGAACCACACTCACTCACTGCTACAAGTTTTCTGAAACTGTTTTCATGTATTTTTATTAGCTTTTCACTACTTTAGTAAATCAGTACCTACTTCTTATTCTTTCTATCAATACAAGGAGATACATGAACTGATTTCGTCTGTATTTTTTTTTGCAGTCCCATTCCATCGATAAACGTCATGCTGTCATCAATTTTGATCAGTTTGACAATGTTTATACCTTAAAAGATGTTGGCAGTCTAAATGGGGTAAGTTACTAAGTATATTTCAGAATGTTGTTACTATTGAATTCAGAGCTCAAACTGGAATACTACATCACCATTTTAAACATGTATTGTGCATATTTATAGTGACATTCAAAGCATGATTCCTCTAAAAGCTTTGGTTATCTGTATGTGGTTTTATTTAATACACTTTGACAATGCTTTCTTTGGGTTGTCAAAACTTGGTCTGCTCACACTATGGTCTGCTTGAATGAAGTACCTACAGAATCCATTGACTGGCCCTGACATGACAGTTAGGTCTGTGTATGTATGTAAGTTTGAATGATCCAGTATGTAGTACCGGTATGTGCAGTTTTTATGTGTACTTCAGATGTGCTGCCAGTAGTGCAAATAAATAATGTAATCTTATATAATGTGAAGTGAGGTTAATATCAAATTTATTCAATTGTTGTTTTTATTTACAATGAAATTTACAATGTCACTGTTTAGGAACCGTTTTATTCTGAATAATTGAAATTATGTTCAGTTTTGTTTTAGATTGATAGTTACATGCAGATTAATCATAATCATTATATTTATCATATTAAAAGGAAATGAATGGTGGGTTAGGGATTGTGTAACTGACATCGGATACTAAGGTCACATTTAATTTAACCTTCCTGTGCAATTTAAATATAGCTGTTATTATAATCAATTCATTACTTTATACTGACCTTTGGGGTTTTGATAATAAGTTCTATAAAAACAGATATGAATTAAAACCCCTTAATAGTTTTAAATGGTTATATACCATAAACCGTTAAATTTTTGATAATGGGATTTTTCATGTATTTATGGCATTGATGATAAAGTCACTGACACTGTTGCAGGACCCCAGAAAAATATTAATTCCTACACAATTTTGTAATTTTCAATGACTCACAAAAAATGTTTCTCTCACAAAATGAATTTGAAAGCTGTTTACATTCTGGTATTGATGACATTGTTGCTTGATGAATGGAACAATAGTGCATGTGTGTGTGACCCTTGTCTAGTACTGATGTCTGTTTATCATCAATCATAGCAGCCAATATTCAGGTTTTTGTACCAAACTCTTCTACAAGTTATTACAATGTTTTTCATTTCATTGTTTCACTACATGAGTTCATAGAGAGATTTGTTTCTTTGTATTATTAAGCACTACAATAATCAGTTTTCACCTAGCTAATGTTCATTTCATAAGTGTGGATGAGCCCTGGGCAAGTTTAGCTACTTAAATTTGAGAATGTGGCTTATACACATTGTAGTATCAGGTGTACAGAGTGTTAGGGGCATAGCTATACACAAATGAAATCCCATCTGAACAGCTGAGCTGCAATTCCATCTGGTTTAGTTGTATTCATACGCTACAATGCAATCTGAAAGGAATACATACCGCTATCTTCAGTTGTCTGATAATAGTTTTTCATGATGTTAACTGAGCATCTCAAATGTAAAAAGACATTTATTTTCTCATATTTTATACAAGTATACATGACCATTGATATTGTCATCGCACAAATTGGACATTTCACATGAAGACAATGAAACTTTTTCTAGCATTGACAGTATCCCCAGTCACATGTTTAGTGTCATTGTGTTTCTTGCATTTTTCTTGCAGACCTTTGTTAATGAAAGCCGTATTCCAGAGCAGACTTATGTGACTCTACAGGGTGGTGATACTATAAGATTTGGCTACGATATCCTTTTCATTCATACCATGTACCATGGCTGTGTTATTGTGCTCGATGTTTACAGTTTGACATAATACATGTATGATACCACAGATACCAGTAGATGTCCTTAGTTCAGTTAATAATACCATTTTCTATTATTTTAATTATTTAGTTTTTTCTTTGTTCAGCCAGTTTACTAATTACTAATATTCTAATTATGCCAGGGGTTGGTAGGTGGATCATAGTAAAGAAAATATACAATTTAAACAGTTAGACAATTAGTGCAGTAAAAAAACATTCAATTGTTTTGCATACATATATACCGGGTACCATACATTTATATGGTAGTAATGAACTTTTCAACCTTTTACAACAATGATGGAGGAAATATATATGCTTTGCATTAAAGCATTTTTCTTTGCCACGTGCCTGTAGTTACGTTTATGATTGTACATACAAGGTTGAGTGAAAATGCTAAAACATCGTCCAAAATACTACCTTTTATTCAAAATATCGCCTACCTGTAGGGTGATTTTCAATATAAATATGGTATTGAAAATGCAATATAATTATTTTATTTGAGTGTATTTGTCATTTTATCCAGTATGGTCAAATGGTCGTGTTATTTTCCATCATTGGACTAATTTATAAGTTTGCTAATACCTTGAATTTGATTCAAACTTGGCTGTGCAGGCTCTGTTCGTTGAGAGCATTCATTAAATTGCAGGAAAGTGTTTATATTGATTTTTTTCATTATAATTTCTTGAAAGAAAGAAAACAACAGACAACATAATTTCCTTAATGTTCGTACATCCTCATGTCTATCGTTTTGAGAAAGCTGGTCGTGTAGACTTCACTGATCTCAGCCCGGTTAATGACAAAAATATGGTAAGTTATTATCATTCACTTATTATCACTGTACAGAATAAAAATAGTTTTAGTTATTTATTAGTTCCTGTTCGCACAAAGTCCAAAAACAGGGTCTTGTGTTTTGACCCACGTGTGTGCGTCTCCACCTGTATCTCGGACATGCCTGGATTGATCAGTTTCAAACTTGGGATACATATACATGTTGGTTTGTTTCCTGGTCTGATTCAAGATGGCAAAATGGTGACCATTTATGAACAGATTTCTTTCAAACTTGGTACAAACAACATTGATATCTTGATGCACATCAATTTGTTTTTCAGACCAGATTCAAAATGACCAATTGGCAGCAATTTTGTTTTAATTAATGCAGTTTAAGAGCTATTTTTTTGACATTCCCTGACCAATTATGTTTAAAATTTATATATTATACATCATGTCGTATATATATATGCACATTTATTCGTTTGGGCATTTGATTAAAGATGGTTGAATGGCAGCCATTTTAATGTTGAAAATTCACCCAAATCAAAAACCCCAAAACATCACAAGTATCAATGATTTTACAATATTTCAAAATAACTAATGCCAAAAATCAACATTTAAAAGTTTACTATTAAAATTATGGATTAACCACTGAACATAGCAATTTAACTTTTATTTAAAGGTTAAAGAAATCAAAGTTATAGAATTTGCTATTTTTGTAATTTTTCATCCCTTCATGCTGTATTTTGACTGTTTAATAAGAAACATAATTTTGGACTTATTCTGGTAAATTGTGTGCATCCACACATTAATTATGTCCCTACCATCTGTGTTTTGATTTTTTCCAATGACTGTCTTTTTTTGTGTGTTGAAGGATAATATGGGATATACAGAACAAGAGACAATAGAGAACACTGAAAAAGAAAGAAATTCTGTAAAACTGTTACAGAAAAGTCGTAATTCTCCATCAAATGGCATAGAGTCAGACGGGATAAAAGAATCTGGTATAACTAAAAAAAGTCATTTAAAGAAACTATTGACACCAGGTAAATAGATATATGTATTTTTCCCTGTGTTGGTTATTGTTGCAGTTAGTCACTGGTTATCGTATTGCATGCGTATGAATTCAAGTGAATTCACGCTTCAGTTGCTTACAGTTTAAGGCTAAATGATAAATACATTAGTTATGATAGTTTATGTCTTCCATGCAATTGGTGGTAATAAAGCAATTCATTTTTGCTATGTGTTATTCATATCCAATCTCTGTCTTGTTTTAGATATTAAACCATGAATGTCCAAGGATTTGTTAACTTGCTCTTTTGTTTCGTAACATTTTGAATGTGTTTACATAGCAGGTTACCATGGCAGCCCCTTATATGGTCAGCCAGCATGGTGGGGTGAAGAGAAAGAGGATCAAGGTGCACAAGAAGGTAACCAATCATCTTGATTCGTAGCATGTATCAAACATGTACCTGCTTCAGTTAGTAACATGTGCACTTATGTCAATATCAGAAATGTTTCCAATACAGGTATACAATAAATGTGCTTCTATTGGGAATGCACTTTGATTTGAACAAATACTTTATTATTGCCAGCAATGAAAATTAATTAAATTTTCTTTTTTTTTTTCAGTTCCTGCACAGAAAATACCCAATGGGAAGAATGAAAAGTCAGTTGAGATGAAAAGTCTAGATAACAATGAAAAGATTTATCATCGTACATCAACCGATCTTAAACCCGCAGAACCCAAACAAGATGAGCTGGACGAAAGTCAAATAAATATTGTCACTACTGGTGAAAAACATGCTAGTTTCACGATTGAATTCAATGAAAAAGACGCTACACCAAAGTTAGGATTACAAGACAGCCTTAGTAAGTTTATACCTTCAAAAGTTAGGGAGAAAATTGATGAAAATGGAAGGATAATGGAAGAAAAGAGAATTCTGAGGAAAATAGAAGAGCATCTTGATATGAAGGTAAAAATTGTTTTTATAAATCATTTACAGCAGGACTGGTGTAAACTGAATAGTTGTGTCACAAGACAACTGTGCAATACATTGATATGATTATAAAAGAAAATAAAAAAAATAAAAACATGTATTATTAGGGTTGATACCTGATATATGTAATATAGTCATTCTTTGAACATATTAACAGCAATATGTCCTTGTTATTTTGAAATACATACATGTACTCTGGTGGCTTAGCTGTCATGTGAAAAATGTACTAGGTTAAAATATTGTAATAAATAGAATTCTATAACTATTTGTTGCAGCCTGAGAGATTACCAACTGGTAGAAACAGTGCAGGTATGAGACATGGTGAGTATCTATTGCTTCTCTTCAGTAAAATATAACTATAATGTAATAGAGAGCAAATATGCTATCTGCACTAACTATTAACAACCTTTGGGGAAGATGCTTAATATAATTTTGTTTCATGTGCTCTGATGATATGAGACTTTTACCATCATGACGGCTGAGTGCATTTTTTCACTGTTATCCACATGTAATTTTGGATATAAATGATGTACTTGTAGAATTGTTTAGTTAAATATTATCAACTTAATCATGTGTAAATGAAACACTAATTTGAATATCAAATGTGAAGTCTGGATTGTCATCTAACTACAATGCATGTGGTTTTATCAGACTAACAGGTGCTGTTTGTCTATTTCAGAAAGGGCAGAGAAATATCGTCAGAGGAAAATCCAAACTACGGACATGTTGACAGGTGATGTATTACAATCTGATAGCGACCTTGACAATGTGATGGAGTCGGATGAACTTGTAGATAGAATTTTCACCGAAAATAGATCATCAAGACCAAAAAGCAGCACTGGATCTATTTTGGAGCATGTGGAGATGAATGAAACCGTGGCAACGCAGCAATACAGAAGTTACAAAACAAACTCATTGAGTAGATCAAAGTCAATGCCAAGTAGTAAGACTAAACCCAGAGTGCATCGGAAAATGCCTCACCATCCACAGTTTAAGGAGCAGGATGAGGACAATATCAGTGAGACTGGTACTTACACAATACAAGGTGATAGGAAGTCAAAGGAAGAATTAGAAGCCAGGAAAAAAATTGATGTTGTATTTGGTATTCATAAAGCAAATATGAAGGAAAACACTAGAAATAGTGGGCTGGAAAGAAAACCTGAGAATATTACTGAAACAGTAGTGAATGTAAGTATTAGAAACACAACAAGAAACTGTGTGTTTACTGATAGTTAAATGACGTCTACAAGGTTTTTGGTAAATGTTTGAGGCCCCATTAAGTTTACTAGCACCGAGACTCCAAACATGATGCACTGTTGGATATAAATAGATAATGTAGTTCAGGTTAACATTCTTGTAAATTGCTCTTGGGCAAGCACCCTTGTGCAATTTACTCTGACCAAAAAGCTGTTAATTTATATGTGTAAACTCACACTTTTGAGTGAGTGTTTCTATAAAAGAATATAAATTGATTGATTGCATTGCCAGTGCACAGCGCTAAACATAAATTTACATAAAAGATGTATTTTATGATTTGTCATTTTTACATGAATAATTCAATGCATTTCATTGACATTGAAATGAACCTTCTAATTTATGAATTTTCTTGAAAGCTCAGTCTAGTCTCTACCTACACTGGTACAGTTATGTAGCTAAGATAATGACAGTTTACAAGTTATGTCCTAATATCTGTGGCAATTACACTCACTAGGGTTTACAATTAAGAGACATGTGGATTTGCGAAAATAAACATGCAATCAGAACAATTGGTCACATGACCAAAAATTGGTATAAACATAGCAGTTACATGTATGTAAATAAGAATGTGCCGGAATGCAGCTTATAACTTTGGTTCTGTCTCTGTGTCCATCTGTTTTCACCCATATTTTGGGCATGCCTGAACTGATTTCATTCAAACTTGGTACACCTGTGCATGCCATTTTAAAATGCTGAAAATGTATGTTACGTGGTACGTGTTACGCTGATTTTCACACAAAATTCGCTATGAAGGTGTATCACTAAAACATATAAATGAACATCAATTTTTTTGTTGATCTGTGCATGTTTAGTATGGTTTGGGGTCAAAAAGTGTCATTTTTGGTCAAAAAAGGTTAAAATTGTTTCTGCAAGGGCATTATGTTTGCTTTATATATAAAGGTTATAGCAACTGACTTGTTGACATTTAGTGGATTACATTTGACAAAACTAAAATGATTAACAACAAACCTATTATCGCAATCATGCTGACAGTTTTGTCTATTGACACTCTTACAGACACACAAAGCTGTATCGCCAAATACATCTCCTGACTGGGGAACACAGTGGTCTGGACATAATGGTAAAGAAACACAAATGACTGAGAAAATTGAAGAGAAAACCAGACAACATGCTGTGGAGATAAGCAAAGGTCAGGATAACAAAGCTACCATTTTGTAATATAATCTCTCAATATTATACTTAAAGAATTGTAATCAAAGATATGCATCATGTAGTATTATAGCAGTTATTGTTATTATAATAATTTGTACTTGTTCCTCTGATGTATCAGGAACCACTTCAATACAAATGAATTTTGGTGCATAGATGACCTAGGATAAACAACAAATGTACAATTACTGGATTTGGCTGATACCCCACCCTGGGCGATCTTATGGAGGATTAGATTTTTTTTTTAGAAAAGTGTGGACCAAAAGATTGCCCGGGCGATGTTATGGCAGATATTACAAAGCCCATTTTGTCCGGAAAAATAACCATGCACTGATAAAAATGGTCTCAGAAAATGTTTAGAAAAAATAATGTTTCGCGTTGACCAAATATAATCATGCAAAGCATAAATTCAAAGTGTTTTATTACATTGGTGAGAGATCGCATTACGTGAACAAGTAGAAAAAGCAAGCCAAAGTCAAAACGGGTGCATCATGGACATGACACAACACACGCTGCGACAACCGAGTAATCAGCGAAATCATTTTGGATGCAATTGAACTTCAAGTACTTCTTTACAAACTGTTGCTGTGCGGCGATACTGCTGACATCAAGTGTGTGTTGACCGAAGTTTGACCCCAAGTCACGCATTGAACTGGCGCATTACCACAGCAACCTTTTTCTTTCGTGCTCTGCGCGTCGGCCTAGTAAAATTGTTATTATATCCGACGGTACTGTAACATAACTTGTCTGCAACTCTGGCTTTGAATACTAGTATATCAACATCGTTTACTTCGTGCGCTGCTTTTCTAATGACGCAAATTTGTTTACAATATTGTACCGGCTCTGAATATTTCAACTTCTTAATGCTTTCATAATAATTACGCAAACTCAAGTAATTTATATTACTGACTTTATAATGCGTTGCACTCGTAATAATTACACAACCATAAACATAGTAGTCAGGTATCTTGTGATTCATCGATGTTCCCAATGGTGAATTATTTTATTCGAAATGAAGTGAATATGTAATGTAATAAACTTTGGGCAGCGCACTTCGATCGCATTATTCACGTACATTTTGACTGAACTCTACTAACCATGTGTTTGAATTACGTGCGGCATTGGGCAATGACCTCCAGAATTCATGCACTGATATTTAAATTCGGGTCACCCAGCTTCACCCAAATTAATATAGTTACCTATCATTTGTTCAAAAAATCTTTCAACTCTCACAAATACCATGAACGCGAAGAGTTTACTGAAAGGGAACGTCTTTTTTGGACAAAAAAACACGTCAAATACAAGATTATGTGTGCAAGGTTAGATTTCTAGAAAGTACACGACCGCTTAACTCTGTGTTTTTTAATAATCATGTCGCGTGTGAAACGCAGGAGACATTTTAGTTCGCCAATTTCCTGTTTACCGATCTTGAACTTTTTGTCAAGAATGCAATACAGACAGCGATTAAACATTAACGATACCTACCGTTGTCAAATCAACCAAGAGGCTCGAATCAGGAAGGCTTGAGTATTTCAAACTTCGTAAATAGCATTCATTTCAAGCACATAATAATACTCGTACCTTCGAAAGATACGACTTTTACTCTTGAAATTGGTAATAAATACTTGCATAAAATACAAATATATACCATTTTTCATGCAACAACAATTCATATACAGCATTGGATTTATTGAATTTTTACGCGTTTCGACTTCACAGTGAATTATTTTTAACGTTATATTTGAAATAGCGTGCTCGATGCAAGATGTCGGATGGGAAAATTGGGGTCTGTAAAAATGATTGGTTCAGTCAAGCAATGTGTGGACCAAAACATCGCCCACTATTTTGAAACATCGCCCATGGGTGGAGTTTAGGATGGGTGGGGTATCAGCCGAATCCGGTAAATTTAATGTATTATAATAATTTTCAGTAACTATTATAAACTTCAATTAAATTGCTTTCACATTGTGCCTCTCAATGGAGTAAAATCTTTGTTATTAATTTTAAATATTTTGACAAAATATTTAACATTTTTGTATTCTATTTCTATTTTGTATTCTATTTCAACACACAGCATTTTTTTTTGAATATTAAAACAATGATCAGGTAATTAATAATTGTGTAGTGACATCACTATAGTTCTGATATGCAGCAGCTTTTTTTTCACACATCCATTAAGTTACAGATTGGCATTCATTGATTTGTTCTCCTCTTTCAAACAGTAGTGGACAAAAAAAGTGATGAAGAAAAATCACCAAGCAAGGAATCATTAAAGTTACTGCAGAGGAAGAGATCGCGTGGACGAATGCTACCCCGAACTCCATCAGGAGATTCACCTACAGTATCACAAAGGTCAACGACCCCAAGTGATTATTCACAGTACAGTAATGCGAGTGATAAAGATAGAGAAGATCTGTCAATTGTGAGTGACATAGTGTCTCCCACCAGTACGGCTGTTAATAAACCAAAGTTAGATAGTGATGCTATCAGCATTGATACAAATATATTATTACAGGACACTGAAACTGTTATGGCAACGATACAGAATAAATATGTACGACACTATGACGAATGTCCATCTTTGGATGCCAGTTTTGCTGAATCGTCGTTTGACGACTATTCAATGGCATCGTCAGAAATGGATATCGAGTCTGATTTTGATACATCGAGTAATGTCAGTTTAGTTGATGGTGACTCGTGCACTAGCAAACCCAAAACTCCTAGGAATATCATGGAAGGTTCTAACTCTCGTACACTTACAAAACATGGTGCGCAAAGTACTCGAACAAGTAAGACCACTGCAACACCAAGGCGCAGAGAAACTACAAGAAAACCTGGTGATTCCACTAGAAAGCCACCCAGTGAGTCTTCAAGAAAACCCAGTGATTCGTCCAGCTCTGCAGTATGGAATCGTTTATCAAAACCAAATCGTCATAAAATGAAAGATGGATCAGTTGTGTCTGATTGTTTAAGTGACAGTACAAAAACAATTAGCCATCGAAACAGTTCTGATACTTTGTCAAAAAAGAGTCGAACATCTCCTACTATTCAACCACGCCCAACAAGAACAACAGCTTTACGAAAGTCAAGATTTGGAGACAAAGATCGTGACAGTGGTAGTGAATTAACTGATCATTCCGCAAGATCCAGCCCAGAAAAGAGATTAAATTCATCCACAACATCAGTTCAGAGAAAAAGGGAGACTTACTCAAATAAGGATAGACCTCACAGGGGCCCACCAAGAACAACTCATCGAACAAAACTGGGAGAAACTGACTGGAAAAGTGAAACAAGTTTAGGCGGTGTTATTGTGAAAAAGGCAATGGAAAACAGGGCTTCTTCTTCTCAGAATCTTGCCAATACTACAAAAACTTCCTCTGTAGATAAACTACGTTTTGGAAGTGGACCAAGTGCCTTTAAACCAGTTACAAGTAAGGAGGAAAGTACTTATCAGCAGAAGAAAGGTAGTTCGTGGAGGAGGTACGAGAGTAGCGATGCATATTCTGTATCGGACAGTGAATCAACGCAGACAACTGTGTATGACAGACATTCTAATAGTGTCTCTGAACCGGAAGACAACTATGATGACATCCGTAGAATGAAAGGTCGATTTGATGGAAAACATGCTGCTGAAATTGCCAAAATATCCAGTACACTAGCTGACGATTTGAGTAAAATGGCGAAAGGAGCAACTATAAACCCCATAGATGCCTCTGCCTCTAGAGATAATGTAAGTCAAGTTCATTTGTGTCCATTATCCTCCTATCCCCTAATACGATGTCTAATGGTTCGCTGGACCTCCCATACTCCCCTCATCCATCCCCTCATCCATCAGTCAAGGTCAGTTCATTTAAATCTGCCTTTATCTGTAATTGTTATGAAAATAAATAATTTAAATATATAAATAACAATAGACTATAACTATTTATTTTATAATTAAATTAAATTATTTAATAATTATAAATTTACCATGGAAAAATAACTGGATGGATATATATTTTTTCAGGCTTGGACTACAGCTTGTGTGAATGGGGAACTTTGACTCTGAACAAATGAGTCAATGAGCCTCATATTGGAATCTGACACAAAAAGCGTCCTCAACCAGACAATAAACATTCTATCAGCTGGGGTCATTGACAATATATGTAAAATTCATAGGTGTTGCATGTTTCATTCAAAACTAACTTTACTTAATGTACCAATTTACTTTGACCAGTTTAATATACAAATTAACTATACCATCAATACATGTATAATATATTATACAAGTATTTACATATCCATCACGTATGTTTTCATAAAAAGAAAAAAAATTCCAATAAATTACATTTAATAAAACATTTAGCAAAGTTTTTTGCTTACTGCTTATTGCGAGTGATTCTTGAATTGTGATTGGTAAGGTTTTTCAGTTTAAATTCTTGGTGTCATTATGCTAACAGCCATATCTTGAGTGTTTCTGCATCAATGCTTTGCCGGCTAATTTCTTCTTATTTCTTTCCATACCTTGCCTTACAATTTGCACAATGAAGTTATTATTTTATTATGTGGTAAGTTCAAAGTACTTTTAATAAAAATAAATTGTATATCCGTGTGTTTTATTGTGGGTGAGGAATGGCAGAGTTGATTGTGTTTGAACAGATTAACGATAACAACTTACACCGTAATGCCGTTAATTTTTCTGTCTGCTTTGCAGTAGTGCTGTCCATGTACATCCATGAGTCGTGTCTATATTGTATTGTCTGTTAGTGTTTTGCATAAAGCTGTATACATGTATGATGGGTTTGCTGGGTGTGCATGCTTTGCAGTCTTTCGAAATATTGAAATAGTTTTATGATATCAAGACCAATCTGTATGAATGTGATGATACTTTGAATCTTGATGTTTTACGTCCACAGTTTAGCTGTTTATTGATTTAAGTCTGTTATTATATATTTATTTATGCGCCTACCTTTCCTTTTGTTTTCCATGTGTAATATGTTTACTTATTGCTTTGCTGTCTGTATGTGGATGTGTAGCTTGGCTCGACTAAAGTATCCGTAAGTGCATGCATTTTTTTTGGTTTTAGTTTTTAATCAGAATTTAATACCATAATGGTTTCACTTCTTGGCTAGTTGCATTTTATTTTTATACTGATTCAATTCTAATATGATTTGCACGTTGTTTCTTCTCTTAATTACTTATGTAGAGGGTGTATGTATAATCTCAGACAACTAATAAATTAGTTAAATTAAATTTATTAGTTGTCTGAGGTATAATTGATAAAAATTAACACAACACTGACAAAATGCTTGGCATCAAACACGTTTGAAAAGATTTTTAATGTTTTCATGAAAAGCACAAAGTTTAAGCTACCTAGGGAGTCAAAAAATTACTAATTACATTTGTAATGTATGATGCAATGTCTGTTCAACTAAACACAGAGTTTAAACCTCATACTTGATTGTGTTAATTAATTCTTAAAACAATTTTATTTATGTAAAGATATTAATGAGGGGAATGAGTTATTATAAACTTAATAAGTACTTAATAAAATCTAAACAACAATTATAACAATGTTGCAAAGCCAGACTTCTTATCATATTGCAATATGCTTGTTATCGAAAGCTAAAACCTCACTGTGTTTCAGAATATCTGTAGTATAGAATAATCTGTGACATTTATCCGGATTATCTGGACTTGTTGACACACAAGGCTCAGTATTCACAAAGAGTTGAAATGATTTATGTACGTATCATTCTCGGGGTTTGCTAGCAAACTATTGATTCAGTCAGTTTTAAAAGGGTTCAAATAATAACATGAAGATAATCACTCCCTTTCATCAAAAGAAATCAAGCAATATCTTGTCATCTTGAAGTGACTGGTGATAGTATGACCTTGATAAGCTGATCAGAAAATAATTTGCATTACTATGCATTTATATGTTTGTGAATTGCTCATGGCATGACAGTATATATGCCCACTCAGATCCTATCATGTTAAAATACACACACTGTATGGAAGAGATGTGCTAAGATATTTGCCAACAAGTTACAAGTGTATATAGACCATTGATAGCTTAAACAGTCATCATATTTACAGCAAGTCTCAGAAGTATTGGGGCAGCCAATTTGCAAACTCGACAGCGAATTGGCTAACTGCTTTGGTTTTGACTAAACGTTTGGATTTCGAATCTCGCTGGCGCCGGCTAGTGATCGCGTCCACTCTTGGCGAGTCTATATTGCATTAGGGGACATAGAATGTTTTTACGCAGCCTGGTACATGTCTGGATTCCCCTGGATTGATTTGAGCCCAAAACTGGTCACAGTCAACTGGCGTACAAGTGATGATATAATAAATACGATTAATCCACCAATATTTATTATATGAGGGTAACCATCTTGAACAGTGCTTGAAACTAAATAGATAAGTTGAGAAACAGTTTCCTTCAAATCAGGGAGAAAATAACAAACTTTCACACTCAAACGATCCGTTGGGGGTAACATTAAGCCAACCCCTGGAAAAATCGACCTCATTCGTCGTTTTTGTGTGGACACGAAGAGAATAGAACACTTTCCCTGGTATATTTCAAAGCGAAATCGCAATCCAACTGTAAGACCGTCGCTGAATAGCTCCTAAAGTATGAGGATCGTCCCCTACTGTTACATAGATTCGCCTTAAGTGAGCGTGACCGCAAGACGACGCCAGCGGGATTCGAAAGCCAACCGTTTAGTCAAAACCAAAGCAGTTGGCCAATTCACTAGCGAGTTTGCAAATTGGCTGCCCCAATACTTCTGAGACTTGCTGTAATGGTCGACAGTAGTATCTCATTCATACATTGAAAGTTCACAGATCTAGCCTGAAATCAAGCTGGTAAATGTAAACCAGCATAGATTTTTGCACCTTGGCATTACCTGGCTGCATCCTCTGACATTGCCATGTAGTAGAGTAGCATTCTCTCAAATCATTATCATAGGCCTTCTGCAGTGAGGACATTGTCCATGTACAAGATCAGTATCTTACAGTGTTGCGTTAATGAAGCCTTATATAATACTGTAAATGATTACGTCATTTGAGTGACATCTGATCTTACGGGCAAAGATCCCAATTACCCTGATGACCCAAGGATAGAACAGAGGAGTGTCTTAAATGTGCATGTGGAATCTTTTACCAAGATTCACTTGCATAAATAAATGGTCATTCCTTACCTAAATATAAAAACATGTTCAAATTGGTAAAACATGTCTGTAAATTTCCTGTGCACCTTATAATTTTATAAACATTGTAGATACTTAAAATCTACTTCTTACTTTTCTGAGGGCACTTCATTATTGAATCAGTTATAAGAAAAATGCAAACTATGAGTAATACTTATTTTATTATATTCTTACCACTAATTAACGATTGAGATTTAGAAAATCTGCACAACTGCTCAATTATAGTAATTTTAAAGAAACAATACCCGGTAGCTGTGATTTTGTTTTAATATAACCATGTAAAAAATAGCCAAATTTTTCCAAAATATTGTTTTAGACACAAATACAAGGCTAAGGTTACATAAAATGCAATGTATAAACTAGGGGTCGAGTATTCTCGATTTCATTGAAATCAGTGATAGGGCAAACAAAAAATTACGACAGACGGCGCATACTATTATGGAAAATGACACATATAATTTTCATTGAGAGACCATCAGAGGGAGGCTTATCTTCTCAAGATAGCTACTTATTTTACATTTTGCCTCTAGTCCCTGGTAAGTTGTCACCTTGTACCGTTCTCTGAGAACTCCTTGACAAAATTAATTTCAATAGATGGTGCCCTCTAGAGACCTGGACACAACCACACGGCCATCTTTATTAACTTGCAAGTCAGTATATAGTGTATATGCTATGCTTTCAGTGTTCACATGGCCACTACAAATTGGCACAAATGACACATGAAATGTGTTTTTTTCAAATAAAAATCTGAGAAAAATTTTTTATAGTTACAGCTATTGTTGCTTTAACGTCCTGACATTGTTATATTTTAATTGCCTCATAATTTAATAATCTTTTCAATCACTTTTAATTACGTACAATATTGTGAATGATGTCTCATTCTGGGTGTGCTGTGTTAGAATTATTGATGCATTATCTAGTGATGGGTTAAATGCATGCATCTAATTGGCTGTTCAATAGTTTCATTAGCATATCTGCTAGTTTTCCACCTTTGGAAATGGTAAACATATACATGTGATATTGACATGGGTTTCCACTTCACTGTTTATCACACATCATTCATACACACAAATGTTCATATATTTGAGTAATTCAATCCACTTTGACTGTATTTGCATAATTAAATTTCTATCACCCATGACTACCTAAGCATAAAGACTGCATGTGTTTTCATGCTACAATAATTCTTGTGTTAAATTAAATTTTAACGATAATATTTGGTTAATAGCTTTGTCTGAAAAGAAACATTTTGTTTACGAGTGGGGGTTTATAGATCATCTGAGGTACAACTTCAGTAGACCCAATATATTTAAATTTACAGATTTCATTGCTATTCATTTCAGTCTTTACTGGATGATATGTTTACTGATGACATCACAACAACACCATCAAGTATTTCTGGAAGATCTACAGTATCAGCATCTACCACCGCTTCCTCTCCTGACAATAGAAAGAAAGAATCATCTGTTAGTAGATCAACCTCCTTCACCATGGGAACAGGTAACATACAGTGCTGACAATTTATTTAATTTCCATACAATCTGAAAAAAACCTTTAATATTTTCACCAAATAGTTCCAATCATAGTCTGCACTTTCCTTCAGAAGATTGGGACAAAAATAGCCAAATTTTTTGAGTAAAAACTGAAAATTAACTCAAAAATAAGGCTCCAAAATTAGAGTTCATTTCCTGAAATATTGAAAATTGTAAGAAAAAATTGTGGACAAATTTGGGTGAGAAATTCTGGTGGTGAAAAGGTTATAAAGCTAAAACTTTAGTGTGTGGCATTTGTTATGATAAACACTATATGTAGTTTTATTGTTATCATACTTTTATGATTCATATTTTTGTATTTTGTTTTGTTTAGCCAAGAAAAGACCGGAGAGTTTAAATCTGAATGATAAGTACGGTCTAGAAAGCAGCTTACCAAAACGAAAGCAGTGGCAGATGGAGGTAAGAAATGAAAGTCACTATTATACAATGATATTTTAACAGTCGCTCAAGTTTGAGTTTCATCAAAATCGTATCGTATCTTATCTTATCTGATGTGGTACACATGAGTGCTTATGTGCCTAAATCTTGATACTATTTCTGTATTTTGACAGCCTTTTGACAACCTGGTGCTATCATCAATTCACCAACTCTCAATAAAACTGAAAAAATCTGCACAAAGAGTCTCCTGTAAAGTTGAGTGAGTATACCCAGTCTTGTGTTGTTTTAATTTATGTTTTTCCCTATGTTTTAGCAGAGCCTATATTTGCGGCATAGTAGTAAAACATTTGGGGGGGGTCACTTTATTGTAGCTGTCCTCTCTCCAATTAATGATACTATAATAGGAGATTTTGAAAATATGATCAATGTGCAACTGACGTTTATTTTAACAGTAGTTCCACCATCAGCTCTTACTTGTGCGAAAGGAAGTGGTGTTCAATGTATGAGCAAGATACTGTAAAATACTGTATTTTCGCTTGGAATTAATTTTTGCTGAAGGAATGATTCAGTGAAAATAAAATCCAGCGAATATACCCTTTTTCCTACATTTTACATTAAACTTGTCAAAAAACAGTAAAAATAAATTCTATACAATGCCCAAAACGTCTTTTCAGCGAAAATTAATTCCAGCTAAAATACAGTATTTTACAGTATCTTGCTCATACATTGAACACCACTTCCTTTCGCACAAGTAAAAGCTGATGGTGGAACTACTGTTAAAATAAACGTCAGTTGCACATTGATCCATATTTTCATCTCATTCAATTCCCATCAGTTATCCAAACAATTTGACCCTGCTCTGACCCCGTTTAGATATTCGAAATATAGCTGTAATACAATATACGTCTCGCATCATGGAATCTGTTTGATATCAGTATTATGTTTCCCTATCATAGCTGTCTGTATAACCAGAATAGTGGTAGTAGTCTGTCATCTCGCATCATGGAATCTGTTTGATATCAGTATTTTGTTTCCCTATCATAGCTGTCTGTATAACCAGAATAGTGGTAGTAATCTGTCATATCGCATCATGGAATCTGTTTGATATCAGTATTTTGTTTCCCTATCATAGCTGTCTGTATAACCAGAATAGTGGTAGTAGTCTGTCATCTCAAAGGGAGAATGAAATACCAACGTTGAAAACTGCCAATAAGGAATTGTCAGGAATATTGAGTAATCTACGCAAAGTGGAAAAAAGATTGGAAGGTAAACTTATATTGATTGATCTATGAATGCATCACAGTTATCACACAGCATGCAAACTTCATGTCAAATAGTGGATTTCATTCGTATTACATACGTTTTAAGGGACCCTTATCTACTGATTCTTTGTTATGTAATGTACCACTGATAAGTACAACATAACAGAAAACCACAGGGTTATGTTTACACAGGGTTCAATTTAGACAGGTTCAGACAGTATCAAGTAATGTGATAATGTAATATTTACCTAATTACTGATTGTACAATTTAGTTGAGTGAGTGTTTGGCATTATGATATATCCATATACTATAGCCTGTAGCAATGTGACGTCATTCATTTACGTTTATGCCATCCAGCATGCGAATGTTTTTATGACAAATATCGCTACTTGTTCAGCATTAGCTCGCAATCTGCTGTTACAATGTTGCCAATAAGATGTTTTATTAACGACAGCAAAAAAGTCTTTATTTTATCTTTGAGTGGTAACAATGAATTCTTGCCAATCTGTCACTGCGCATTTGCAGAACAAGTGAAACATCCTGTTACTATAGTTACTGCCACTAGTCTACCACTTTATAAGCATTGTTCTCCTCATATCTACATGTCTTAAATTTGTAATGTTTTTTTTTTTTTTCAAATTATACAGCTATTGAAAGGTCAATAGACCCTGATAATGGTATTGCAGTTGACTATAATGATGATACAGATATCAGCGTGACATCTGAAGATGGTAGAAAATATCGCCACCAAACAAGTCGGTCTTGGAAAATGGGATTGAGTACGGATAATTCAGCAGACGAATGGGATGACAATAAATCTGATGATCAATTTTTTGCATAACTATGTGCCAAAATGGAATTCGTTATCACACTCGTAATTACCGGTAGAATTGGTGCTATCAACTAGAATTAGAAGTGTATGTGGACTCTTCCATCAACATTTTTATTTTGACCACTCACAAAGTAAACATGTCTGCATGTTTTAATGTGTGGTTGCTTTCGTCATAAAACTTTACTGTTACATACTACCGCTGCCAGGATATTGTGTTCGTGAACATCTAATCACTGCTACAAATTCCATATTTTTTTCTGACTCACAAAAATTCATCTTGTGTGAAATTCCAATGGTTTTCATATTTCATAAGCAGTTTGTTAGATGTGTCTGGTTACCTAGCATAAGTAATTTAAGACAAAATGAAAATCAATGTGGAGAAAATGGCTGAGGAAGGGTTGAACTTCATGTCTCACTATATAAACATACGAGTTTTGAATATCATTGAAGTCACAATGGATAGTTTACTGAGGAGGTATTTATTCTTGTTATTCATTTGACATAATACTACTGGTAGTACTTGAACAAAAAAACAATGAAAAAATTCATATTCAATGTTGAATGGAAAAAAAAGCCTTGTTCTTTATGGCCATAATAAAATGTTTTAAATAACTACAAATTATCAACAGTCCAACGAATATAAAAAAAAAAAATACTTGAATCATTTTTTGGTATATTTTTCCTGAAATTAATAAATATACTTTTAGATATTATTAAATAACAAAATTGTAATATGTGTAAAACATTCACACAGTGCTTTTACCCTCCTTAGGAATAGTTACAAACTGAGATAGTAAAGCATGGTATTCTGGCAGCATTATCATCCAAGTGGGAAATACACTTGACAATTATTTTTAATTTAAACACTTTAAACTAATCTACTTTTATAATATTTATTAAGACATGAAAGATGATGGTAAAAGGTGCATCAGAAGTACAAGGCAAAGAATGAAAAATGTAATTGTGATTGGCTGTTTAAATCATGACATAATACATTTATGACCCTTATATGGTCAATATCACAAAAACATTTCAACCTATCACCAGTTAGTAACTTTGATCATTAAACTGTACTGTGTGCATTTTAGATTTACTGTAGTTTATTTTTTAGAGAGAGCCTTTTAGCACAATAGCTTTTAATACTTTTTTTTCACATGCCATATATCAATTGTAGCTTAGTTCACTGACTGACAGTGAATCACTTTATATCCAAGAGCTCTTCTATAATATACACAATATATGCTTTCACCACTTGATTTTTGCTGGAGAATCTGTTCATTCATTCAAGAATCAAACTCCGGCCAACATAAAATATGCACTAAAATTATTTGACTACATATTATTTTTTGTATTTGATATTGTGATCAAATTAACCCTAGGAAGCCAGTAAAAATAATTTTATGCACTGTTATTTCACAAAATTAAATAATTATGTAAGTTGTGCTAATTCTGCAAATTCTTTCAGGATACATAATGATCTCAATAATTTTGCCAGGATTACCAGGGTACTATTATTTACTGGGATGGTGGATTCATGTAACTTATCTTTTTGTTTCAAAACATTTAAGGTGCCAATTAACATTGCAGTGTTTCTAAACAGTACCTGTATGTGACCTGTATGGGATTTCAAACAAGCCAACAATGAAATGCATGTCTAGTTCCCATGATACTGTGCTCACTAACAAGAACTGTCTGAATATAATCCAACACCTCTATCATGTTAACATACTTATAACATATATAAAATCAGTTGTTTTAATGTTACTATTTTAACATTTTGGGCATGTAGACAATTTTACAATAAATTTTACAAACAATTTTATAGTAAAACAACAAGTTATATATTATTACAATTTCACATGGTTTTAATGTACTGTATTTGCTCCATTCGAAGTGCATTTTCAATAGAAGTGCAAATAATCGAAAATTTACTTTCGCTAGATTATTACTGGGTATTACAATTTATTTTCACCATATATACATACCTACAAATAGAACAAATATGGTAGCTGCTAATGTCACTGATTTACAGAAATAGCAAAATGAAACCATGTGAATAAATAATACTGTATACTTGGAATTTTTTTTTTTTATTTTAAATATTGAGTGTGACGGGTCACACTGTGCACTCTATCATGACATTTCTTCCATTTCCAATTTGTCTGCTATGAAAATGGACATGCCTTTCAGTTTAACCATGTGTATTTACTTATCTTTCTTTTTATCATTTTTGCCATTATTTATTTCTTGCCAGCTCCGTGCCTCTTGTATTTGTATTTTAAGTTGTATATTGTTTTTGTAAATAGCATATTGCGTAAATTGGCGGCAGAGTGTGCTTGCCTTGCAAAATTTATGTACTTTTAAACAAGATGGTTATTGGTCACATGACTAGTCACCTAACGCATGACAGTGACTGTGCACATGTACATTAGCTCAGCTTTTAAATGAAAAGATTGAGTGCCCAATTATCTTTTATCTGAATCGAAAAATACTTGTGAATTTATAACATTTGCCCCCCCCCCCAAAAAAAAAAACACAATTTTTTTTTTTATTATGTATAAGAATTGGTTGCCATGGTATTGATAAAGATAAAACTAGAAATTGGGTACTCAAATATCAATGACATAGATTGAAAAATTATATTTTTGAGTGACTATTTATTCATATTATTGCAAATATGTATAGAGAATGCTTTAAAATACCCATTTACATGAACAGTAGTAACTCTATTTGCTTTTTATCTTTAGAATCGTCTATCACATATACCCAAACTTGCGTAAGTTTTGTGATTGTTTCTTATAACTATCAGACAACTCGGTAAATATAATGTTTTGTACACAGAATTATTATAGAAATCAAATCAGGTTAGAAAGTTAGCTTAGTTTTACATTCTGCAAATTAGAGTAATTTGTTAATCTTGACATTCGTAAATTTCATCCTTACTGAATACATTTCAATGTTTTATTTTTAACAGTATCATGTAGTAATAATATCAGGATTATGCTTAGATGTTGTAAGATTTACAGCAATGTCCTTTCTCCTCCATTTCCAGTCCTTTTTTGTATTTTTAAGCATTTTTAAAATTTGTGTACATAGGTATTTGTGGAATAAAACTGCTTATCACACTGTTACCTCATTATCATATACTGCTACCATTTGGTGACGCTATAGATTGTGAAAATTGCTAATTGAACACACTGTGATTTATTGCCATGTCATCAGGCAGAGTTTCACTCACTGTTGGTAACAAGATGTGAAAACTGACCAAATTTGTATTTAAGAACAAAACTTGAGTCCTTCATACAACCTAAGATTTATAAATTGATTTACTTAGTGGTTTAACAACCATACTCGCACATCATTTTTATAAATTCTATTCATAAATTGAAAATTATACATTTTATAAAACAAGTACTTATTTGACCATAGAAGGTAATTTTATTACACTCGGGCCACTAAATTTCAGGTAATTTGTTATAACTATGGTAACTTGTAGCTTATTACCAGCGTATTTCATTTACAGATGCCCAGAGTCAAAATACAACTTTCAACTCTAGGTGGCGCTGTTTGATAAATTCCTGTGCTTCACAAATCGATATGCAGATTACACTGCTGTAATATTAACATCACATAGGATATTGGTGTCTTACCTGATGACACAAATTTCATATATATGATTGTACAGAATTTCAAGATCAAGGACATGTTTTAAAACAAAGTTCATATCAAGAAGGTTATGCTAATTTCATCGGCTTGTTCGCACATGCACGTCGTCTGATGCTCCCACTTTACTGTCGCAGTATTCTTTTTTTTTATAACTCTGTAGTATCCTAATACATGATCTGAGCAGAGTGAGGAATCAGATTTGTCATGAACAGCTGTAATTGTAGAATAACAGTGGCTACACAGCATGGTATTTTCATTATTCAGATCAAAAACACAAACTACATTTAGTGAATATAAATCTTTTTATTCTAAATGGTAGAAAATATTTTCAGTATTCAATGCACAAACTAAGGATTTCCACAGATTCACTAATTTTATGTACATATGTAAATTAGATTATCAGTCAGCATTCTGATTGGTTGTTCAAGTTTATTCTTTGTTCTTTTAACACATGGAGCTGCATTAAAATACAGAATGTACGTTTTATGTACAAGACAGTGAAATATACAAATCAGAAATGCTACAACCACGCGATGTTCAGTCTGAGACTGCTTGGATGTTGCAGACCAAATAGACAAATTGTACCATTGGTTACATTAGAACAGATAGTAAAATGTTACAAACATTTTGTTACGTGCCTGAAATTCCAATCCTGGTACCGTACAAGATGGTGATTGTTCAGTTACCTTTGTCAATGAATGTGGGAACCATTGTTTGTGTTGTGTATAAGTATATATAACTTTTTCAGAACCAGTCCGCCATCTTCCCGCCACACTACACCACACCACACTACACCACACCACACCACACCACACCACACCACACCACACCACACCACACCACACTACACTACACCACACTACACTACACTACACCACACTACACTACACCACACTACACTACACTACACTACACTACACCACACTACACCACACTACATACTAACCTCTTGATGAAATTGTTTTATTTTTTTTACTATTTTTGTTTTTTCATGTGCTGTTAGAAAACAACAAATCCGAGAATTGTGTACACTTAAATTATAAATGTTATCGGTAGATTATCAATGTTGCATATTGGTATACATGTTTTGCTATTTATACTTTTTCACTCTATCAACAAAGTAAAGCCACCCAAAATTTGTCAAATACAAATATAATAAAACAAAATTCTGATACAAAATATAGAGTTTCTGTGTATAACAACAGACTATAGTTTATATATATATATATAAAGGCATAACACATTAGATAGCTGGCAGTATGTATTACATTTATGTACAAGTACAACCGAGGACAGAATAGTATGACTGTTTCTTGTATGCATAGCGAGAGATGAGGGTTCAATGTGACCATTTCATGTAACATGGTGTACAGTGGTAATGGTCATCATGTGCTGTATTGTTTTCTGTCTCTATGTCAAATGGTCACCTTGTGCTGTATTGTATTCTGTCTCTATGTCAAATGGTCACCATGTGCTGTATTGTTTTCTGTCTCCATGTCAAATGGTCACCATGTGCTGTATTGTTTTCTGTCTCTATGTCAAATGGTCACCATGTGCTGTATTGTATTCTGTCTCTATGTCAAATGGTCACCATGTGCTGTATTGTTTTCTGTCTCTATGTCAAATGGTCACCATGTGCTGTATTGTTTTCTGTCTCTATGTCAAATGGTCACCATGTGCTGTATTGTTTTCTGTCTCTATGTCAAATGGTCACCATGTGCTGTATTGTTTTCTGTCTCTATGTCAAATGGTCACCATGTGCTGTATTGTTTTCTGTCTCTATGTCAAATGGTCACCATGTGCTGTATTGTTTTCTGTCTCTATGTCAAATGGTCACCATGTGCTGTATTGTTTTCTGTCTCTATGTCAAATGGTCACCATGTGCTGTATTGTTTTCTGTCTCTATGTCAATTGTAGTTACCACCGAGTTCGGTAATTCCTATAAAGCACAGTATGGATAACTTGTATATTACACAATATGCAACATACACACTATTTTATCCTAGGTTGTAAAGCAAAGTTCACATAAAGTGACTGGCTATGAGGTAATCTGTGATCAGAATTCATTTGTGTGCTCTCATTCAAAAGCCAGCCTTTATCAGAACCAATATAGTTGCTGATGGCAACAAAACCATTGATTTTGTGATCTAATAAGAGTGAGAACACACAATGTAGTCATGGAAACATCAATACCAGTAACATAACAATGTAGAATGTCCAGTCATCTTGGATTAAGTAAACAATGGTATCCATGGTGACATACTTGTCTTCTATGCACAGTTGACACACAGACGCTTCTCATACTGATCATCATAGCTGAAAATATGAATCAAAGAAAGCTTAGAAAGAACTCCCATGTGCTGAGAGTATTGGAGACACATTAAATATAATTCGAAATTACTTAGCTGAAAACTAATTATGCAAATCAGAAAATTAATATGACCAGATTTGAGTGTAAAACTAATGAGGTCTGCGCAATGTAACAGAAAATCTATGTCTCCAAGTTTAATTGAAATGTGATTAGAACCAACAAATTATGAATTATTATGCTTATTAGGGAATTAATATGAACAGATTTTTACCCCAAACTAATTAGGTTTGTACATTGTCCTAGAGCATCTTTGTACTAAGTTTCATTGAAATGGAATAATTAGTACCGTGAAAACTCCAAAATTTCGACCCCTCTAAAAATTCGGCCGCCTATTTATTTGCCGGGTTTCGGTGTTTTATTTACCTCCAAATTTTCGACTCCACTAAAAATTGACGACTCATTCTTATTCGAAAATTGCGACCAGTTTTAGTTTTCCCTCAAACGAAAAAAAACCCGATGTGAGCGTTCAAACGGCACCTTCCTCGAAGGCATGAATCCGGGTTTCTGATTGACTGAGAGATTTTTATTTTATTGGTAACGAAAATATATTCTAAATAAACGAAGTTTCAAATAAAAACGAACACAAAAATCTCGGCATGCTGCGTTTCTGAATTGTTGATTATTACTGTACTCAGTAGTGATTATAATAATGTACACAAAATAAATTTGTTGAATGGTTATGAAATACAAATAAAAGTCAACTTAGTTTCATCGTAAGCGAATGATTCCGGTCTCATATAAACGTTTGATGCTGTAGGATATCCGCCATGTTCTCTTAGGTCAAATAGGTCAAATCGCTAATTAACCAATCAAAAAGCTGGATGATGCCAACGTGTTCAAATTACCATAGCTTATTTAAATATGTTAATGTTATTGAACGCAATGCGGAAGAGATTGATGTTGTAGTACGATATTTTGGCTTGGATTTTGATGCGAAAACGGCATGATTTTTTTTAAATAAAAAAATTAGTTGTTTTTAAAAAATAAACTGGTCATCTGAAGAATAATTTAACATTGTTCACAGTGATAACAGCTCATTCTCGAAAGGAAGCTTACCCGCTCACGCTAGTCATGATAAAAATCATACACGTGTACTCTTGAATAGACAGACGTCAATGACTACGGTAAAACTTAGACTCTATTTTAGCCGGCAGGATTGATTGAAATGTCCGAAAAATGACGCCAAAATACACCTTAAAAGTCCCATTTTATTTTCTTAAATCCCATTTTATTTTTTAATCCAGGGGCGAATTTACGGCAGAATTTGGTCCCTCAAATAAGGGACACGTGAGCTTTGATTCTAACCGGATACATTGCACTGGGTCGGGGAGATCGTTTGCTAAACTTCCATGTATCTTTTGTCCAATGGGTACCTGTACTTCGAACATTCGCAAGTTTTCCTAGGTAGTGCGAGACAGCTTTGTCTTTTGACCTATTAGTTTTGTGCTGACCTCTTCTCCGCGTCTTGATGTTTTGTTTTGCTTGTCATAATACTGATTGATGACTTTGTTTAGATTTTGAGTTACAACTCGGCCACGACCTTTGCTTTTACCGTGAAACATGAGGAAGTTTACGTCAATTGACGGACATTGCATTTTTTAAAAACTAATGAAGCACACTGTCTATCATCCCCATTTTTTCATTTGCTGATTTCTATTCTGAAAAATTCGACCGTCCGAAAATGCACCTTAATTTTGACTCTAAAAACACGTCACATTTCTAACACCAATTATTTAAAACCGGTCGAAATTTTGGAGTTTTTACGGTACTTTAGATATCAGTGTGAAAGCTTAAAATTGGTTAATTATGCAAATTAGGTAATTAATATGTACAGATTTTAACCCACAATTATTCAGGTCTGTCTATTGTCCTACAGCATCCATGTACATTCATTGATATGTGATGTATAGTACCTGAGATATCAATGTGAAAGTTGGTGAATTATGCAAATTAGGTGATTAATATTCACAAATATTTACGGGAAACTAATTGGGTCTGCATAATTCTAGATTCATTGAAATGTGATGATTAGTACTTTAGATATCAGTAGAAAAGCTGAAAATTAATTATGCAAATTAGGTAATTAATATGCACAATTATTTACCCTAAAACTAATCAGGTCTCTGCATAGTCCTAAAGGATCTATGTACCAAGTTTCATTGAAATGCGATGATTAGTACTTGAGATACCCGTGGAAAAGCTGAAAATTAACTAATTATGCAAATTAGGTGATTAATATGCACAAATATTTATCGAAAACAATCAATCTCTGCATAGTCCTTGAGTATGTAAGTACCAAGTTTCATTGAAATGTAATGCTAACTACTTATATCAAATGCTGAAAATTAATTAATTATGCAAATTAGGTAATTAATATGTACTGATATTACCATAAAAACTATCAGGACTGTGCAGTGTCATATGACATCTATGTACCAAGTTTCATTGAAATGTGATGATTAGTACTTGAGATATCAGTGGAAAAACCGAAAATTGACTAATCATTATGCAAATTAGGTAATTAGTATCCACGGATTATTACCAAAAACTAATCAAAACCTAGCATTAGTTCAGAGCATCTATGTACCAAGTTTCATCAAAATCCAATGAGTGGTTGTTTAGATATCAGTGGAACAGTCATGGAACCACTAAAAATAGCTAATTATCATGCAAATTAGGTAATTAATATGCACGAATTTTTACCAAAAATTAATCAAATCTGCGCATATGTTCAGAGCATCTATGTACCAAGTTTCATCAAAATCCAATGAGTGGTTCTTTAGATATCAGTGGAACAGTCATAGAACAGCTAAAAATTAGCTAATTATCATGCAAATTAGGTAATTAACGAGCATGGATTTTTACCAAAACCTAATCAAATCTGCGCATATGTTCAGAGCATCTATGCACCAAGTTTCATCAAAATCCAATGAGTGGTTCTTTAGATATCAGTGGAACAGTCATAGAACAGCTAAAAATTAGCTAATTATCATGCAAATTAGGTAATTAACGAGCATGGATTTTTACCAAAACCTAATCAAATCTGCGCATTGGCCCAGAGCATCTATGCACCAAGTTTCATCAAAAACTGATGTATGGTTTTTGAGATAGCAGTGGAACAGTCGGACACACATACACACATACACACACACATACACACATACACACATACACACATACACACATACACACATACAGACACACTAACTGCAAAGACTCCCATTTTGTGCTTCACACATGGGAGTCAAAAAACAATTATTTAAAATATTACCCCAGCATTGTAACAGTTTAGCTACAAATATCACTGATACTTGCATCCTGTTTGTATGATGGTGGTAATTTGTATGATGGTTTAGAAGCCCAGGGAGTTGAGAATACCTGCATTTGTCATTACATTTCAGAAATACTCTCATCCAACATGTGGAAATTGAAATCCCATGTGAAATGAATAAAGTTGAGCTTGACAATATGTCAAAATAAAGAGATTGTGACATTGTAAGTGATTAGAAGATTGTATTGTATTGGAAACACAGACGTATAGATTGTACTTGTATGCTTTTAACAATTACTATACTTGTTTAATAAAACTGATATTGTAGGGTCACTCATGAAATATCATGAAATATTGATTGCATATGTTTCATTGCCAAGGCTTGCACTTCATTTGGAGTTGAGAGGGCACCCAGTTTCAAAATTTATAAAATAGAATAACGGAATATCAAAAGGTATCAAGGTAATGATCTTTGATATCCCCGTGAAGTTCAAACATTCGTTTGTTTTACACGTGAAAATTATTGCTCCTGTAATTTCATGTTTAAGAGCATTTACTCCAATAATTTCAGTGATTGAGAGCATTTAGTTACCTTTCCAGGGTGTATATTCAGTATAATGGTGGTTTGTACTTTGAGATATTTATAAAGCTTTATAGTAGTTTTGGGAATATTATGTGACGCATTCAATGGTATGAATATATGAAATATGAGAATTCACAATTGTTATCGCACGATTCAAAAGCACCAACAAATAAAATTTAAACAATCATATGAGAAGACAAAACAGATATGTGGAAAACCACAGAAAACTAAAAAAACATACTCAGACCATCAAATATAGTCCATAATCTTTATAAATAATCTCAGAGTAGAACTATACTTTGACAAATACTTACTTTATAATGGTACAAAATAGACAGTACGCCTGCATACAGTTGTCACAATAACGTTGACATCGATTACATATAGTCTTTTCACAATAATGACAAGGTGACAATGAACACTGTTGTCTATTACAATGTCTGCAGCCATTACCTGGTATATCACTAGGCTTTGCTATAAATAGGAAAGATAGGAACAAAGTAAGTACATATATATCTCCATGGTAACATGCCTTGTCATTCCATTCATAGTCATCCAAGTAAGTCTTGCTCATGCAATCTAATTGCTATTATCATCTTTTTTTCTATTAGTAGTAAGTATTTCTATGGTGTTAAAATGGTTTTACAATTATAACAGTACATTATGGTATGGCCAATGGCCTGCTAACTCCACTGATCTCTGTACATTATAGTATGGCTAATGGCCTGCTAACTCCACTGATCTCTGTACATTATGGTATAGCCAATGGCCTGCTAACTCCACTGATCTTGGTACATTATGGCATGGCCAATGGCCTGCTAACTCCACTGATCTCTGTACATTATGGCATGGCCAATGGCCTGCTAACTTCACTGATCTCTGTACATTATGGTATAGCCAATGGCCTGCTCCACTGATCTTGGTACATTATGGCATGGCCAATGGCCTGCTAACTCCACTGATCTCTGTACATTATGGTATGGCCAATGGTCTGCTAACTCCACTGATCTCGGTACATTATGGCATGGCCAATGGCCTGCTAACTCCACTGATCTCTGTACATTATGGTATGGCCAATGGCCTGCTAACTCCACTGATCTCTGTACATTTTGGCATGGCCAATGGCCTGCTAACTCCACTGATCTCTGTACATTATGGCATGGCCAATGGCCTGCTAACTCCACTGATCTCTGTACATTATGGCATGGCCAATGGCCTGCTAACTCCACTGATCTCTGTACATTATGGTATAGCCAATGGCCTGCTAACTCCACTGATCTTGGTACATTATGGCATGGCCAATGGCCTGCTAACTCCACTGATCTCTGTACATTATGGTATGGCCAATGGCCTGCTAACTCCACTGATCTCTGTACATTATAGTATGGCTAATGGCCTGCTAACTCCACTGATCTCTGTACATTATGGTATAGCCAATGGCCTGCTCCACTGATCTTGGTACATTATGGCATGGCCAATGGCCTGCTAACTCCACTGATCACTGTACATTATGGTATGGCCAATGGTCTGCTAACTCCACTGATCTCGGTACATTATGGCATGGCCAATGGCCTGCTAACTCCACTGATCTCTGTACATTATGGTATGGCCAATGGCCTGCTAACTCCACTGATCTCTGTACATTTTGGCATGGCCAATGGCCTGCTAACTCCACTGATCTCAGTACATTATGGCATGGCCAATGGCCTGCTAACTCCACTGATCTCTGTACATTATGGCATGGCCAATGGCCTGCTAACTCCACTGATCTCTGTACATTATGGTATGGCTAATGGCCTGCTAACTCAACTGATCTCTGTACATTATGGTATAGCCAATGCTTGCTAACTCCACTGATCTCTGTACATTATGGTATGGCCAATGATTGCTAATTCCACTGATATCTGTACATTATGGCATGGCTAATGGTGTGCTCCACTGATTTCGGTACATTATGGCATGGCCAATGGCCTGCTAACTCCACTGATCTTTGTACATCATGGTATGGCCAATGGCCTGTTAACTCCACTGATCTCTGTACATCATGGAATGGCCAATGGCCTGTTAACTCCACTGATCTCTGTACATTATGGTATGGCCAATGATTGCTAATTCCACTGATCTCTGTACATTATGGCATGGCTAATGGTGTGCTCCACTGATTTCGGTACATTATGGCATGGCCAATGGCCTGCTAACTCCACTGATCTTTGTACATTATGGTATGGCCAATGGCCTGCTAACTCCACTGATCTCTGTACATTATGGTATGGCCAATGGCCTGCTAACTTCACTGATCTCTGTACATTATGGTATAGCCAATGGCCTGCTCCACTGATCTTGGTACATTATGGCATGGCCAATGGCCTGCTAACTCCACTGATCTCTGTACATTATGGTATGGCCAATGGCCTGCTAACTCCACTGATCTCTGTACATTATGGTATGGCCAATGGCCTGCTAACTCCACTGATCTCTGTACATTATGGTATGGCCAATGGCCTGCTAACTCCACTGATCTCTGTACATCATGGTATGGCCAATGATTGCTAACTCCACTGATCTCTGTACATTATGGCATGGCCAATGGCCTGCTCCACTGATCTCTGTACATTATGGTATGGCTAATGGCCTGCTAACTCCACTGATCTCTGTACATTATGGTATAGCCAATGGCCTGCTAACTCCACTGATCTCTGTACATTATGGCATGGCCAATGGCCTGCTCCACGGATCTCAGTACATTATGGTATGGCCAATGGCCTGCTCCACGGATCTCAGTACATTATGGTATGGCTAATGGCTTGCTAAGTCCACTGATCTCTGTACATTATGGCATGGCCAATGGCCTGCTAACTCCACTGATCTCTGTACATTATGGTATGGCCAATGGCCTGCTCCACTGATCTCGGTACATTATGGTATGACCAATGGCCTGCTAACTCCACTGATCTCGGTACATTATGGTATGACCAATGGCCTGCTAACTCCACAGATCTCTGTACATTACGGTATGACCAATGGCCTGCTAACTCCACTGATCTCTGTACATTATGGTATGGCTAATGGCCTGCTAACTCCACTGATCTCTGTACATTATGGTATGACCAATGGCCTGCTAACTCCACTGATCTCTGTACATTATGATATGACCAATGGCTTGCTAACTCCACTGATCTCTGTACATTATGGTATAGTCAATGGCCTGCTAACTCCACTGATCTTGGTACATTATGGCATGGCCAATGGCCTGCTAACTCCACTGATCTCTGTACATTATGGCATGGCCAATGACCTGCTAACTCCACTGATCTCTGTACATTATAGTATAGCTAATGGCCTGCTAACTCCACTGATCTCTGTACATTATGGCATGGCCAATGGCCTGCTAACTCCACTGATCTCGGTACATTATGGTATGGCCTATGGCCTGCTAACTCCACTGATCTCTGTACATTATAGTATGGCTAATAGCTTGCTAAACTCAACTGATCTTGGTACATTATGGTATGACCAATGGCCTGCTAACTCCACTGATCTCTGTACATTATGGTATGGCTAATGGCCTGCTAACTCCACTGATCTCTGTACATTATGTTATGGCTAATGGCCTGCTAACTCCACTGATCTCGGTACATTATGGTATGACCAATGGCCTGCTAACTCCACTGATCTCTGTACATTATAGTATGGCTAATGGCCTGCTAACTCCACTGATCTCTGTACATTGTGGTATAGCCAATGGCCTGCTCTACTGATCTCTGTACATTATGGCATGGCCAATGGCCTGCTAACTCCACTGATCTCGGTACATTATGGTATGGCTAATGGCCTGCTAACTCCACTGATCTCTGTACATTATGGTATGGCCAATGGCCTGCTAACTCCACTGATCTCTGTACATTATGGTATGGCCAATGGCTTGCTAACTCCACTGATCTCTGTACATTATGGTATGACTAATGGCCTGCTAACTCCACTGATCTATGTACATTATGCTATGGCCAATGGCCTGTTAACTCCACCGATTTCTGTACATTAACTTTACTGATCCATGCTCTCATGGAGAGAGTACACCTCTCAAAATGCAATACAAATTTTATATTCAGATTTCTAATTAAATTTGTTCTTAAAAATGTTTGAAATGATATTTGTGTTGTGTACAAGTAGACGATTTGTGACTGCAATTACAATAATAGAAGTTTTAAACTCTGACCAACCAGTCTGGAAAATATATAAAAGGTCTATTCAATGGAAAATGCATTGGATACATGTAACTTCACTTTCACTGATCATGAGTAATGCAAACGTTAAGTATGAATTACCTTGGGTTGCTGGTACAATTTTCCCTTCACAATTAATAACTGTTTGTCCACTTGGTAAAATAGGCACAATATTAGAACCATTGCAGTCTCCATTCACTTTAGGCACACCATTACTTGTTTTGCTGGCATTGGCACTATACAATAAAGTACGGGTTTTATCTGAAAATACAAATATTATGTTATCGGTAATAATAATAATTTAAAGTTGATTAATATTATAATTACTTTAGTCTGAAACTAAGGAAATCAAGGTATAGTTGTCTACAACTTACGTATGGATTAGATGCACACATTGTTTACAGTGTGTGGTAGAAACTTGTAACTGAATTAGTTTATAAATGCATTGATAAATATTTGTAAATAACATTCCACGGCTAGTACATAATTGTGATTGGTTCAAGATCTCAATATTGTGTAGACCCATATTTTGTGCACATGGCTTCCATCATATATGCCTGTGATATACCAAGTTGGTGGCTGCAGATTATTGTCATATTCAGATGATAATAATAATAATAATAATGAATTTATTGTTATTTCTGATTTCAAATATTTTGTATAATATGATGTTGATATACTAGGTAATTAACTTACATATTTTTGTTCACTACACTATATTATTCATGAAATGTACTTTCAATCACACTCACACACACACACACACACATCTTATTTTATCATACATGTGGATATTTTGGCCTGCTTCCGATTTTATCGCAATCTGGTCTGTGACCATGAATGAGATTCAACCAATAGATCTAGAATCGCCATGTTGTTATTTATATGACACCATTTTCATCAGTGAATGACTGCGGTTAGCACTCACCGTAAACGGCTTTCATGTTTTCTTCCTTCGACTCATTCATCTGTTTGTCGCCAACATGCGTCTTGAGTTGCAGAGGACTCGAATACTCCTCGGAACGGGGTCTTTTCGGCATCTTTTGAGAGATAAGTATACCAAAACAAAGTCCCAGTAATAGCAAGACGCTTACTTCCTAACCACATGTCAACCAAGATGTCAACCTGTCAATATGCGCCCTCTAGAGTTGCACTTATTATTTGTTTCTATATGAATACGATTAGTTATACTATTGATTGGAGCTGGACATGAACGCTAGACATATTTAGTACAAATGTTTTTTGATATAATAAATCAAATTTATATTTGCGATATTATTAGAACTGTACTCAGACAAACTATAGATATGATCACAGAGGGCGCTATTACTAAAAAAAAGTTTGAGGCAACAAACGAACAGCGCTTCAAATAATGGCGGCTGTGGTAGCCCTTCTTCTCCAAGGCAAAGTGTTGCCAAAAGATGTGATCATTTGGTTGAAAAAAGAGCAAAAGCAGGTAAAGTATAAAGTACATAACCATTTTCTCTACGTACTTTGGTGGTTTAACCACGATTTTCTACCACACCAGTTTGAACTGTTTTGAAGTTTAATCACCACCCACTGTCACTGTCACCGAGTGTGACTGTCAATCTAATCCAGTGAGCAATTGATTATTAACATTTGTGCGTGATTCATACGTGTACAGGAATTTGGCATCAACTATGCTTGTTTATATTGATTTAAGCCATATGTATCACAATTATGTTGTTTTTCACGTCCAAAACTTGTTTCTTGTAGGCGTAAATTATTTTGTTTTATGAACATTTATGAATAATTATAAAACACTTCTCATCACCCTTTAAAATTCAAAAGTGCTTTCAAATAACATTTGTAATGTCCATTACTCACGAGTGTTTGGGTTCTTCAATCATTTGAGAATTTACAATATCAAATTTGTATAAAATGTATGACATTACACTCGTAAAAGAATGCAAATACAAGCAGTACCATTATTGTTTGGTACAGACCATTAAATTGCAAGCCTGTATGTGTCAAAGGAGAGATTGATTGAACTGACTGCAGTCGTGTTCTATATATCCACTAAGGATTGTGATTGCATCGTCAAGTTCTTTTCAGTTACCATTTGAGATTTAGAAACATTTATAAATATTTTATATAAAATAAATACGTGCCTTCATGAAACCCGGTGTACTAACAATACAATGCTTTCAATATTTAATTATGCTTTATAAGCGTAAATATTTATAATTAATTTTAAAACTGCCATTGACCAATCATAACGATCGCCATAATGACACCATGATGAATACACACCCTTGAAAGGAATGACCCTGTCTGTATGTATGTATGTAGCGGTGTCACACGCAACGTAATATTACCGTAATTGGTATAGT
Organism: Saccoglossus kowalevskii; assembly: GCF_978046115.1. Classification (NCBI taxonomy): domain Eukaryota; kingdom Metazoa; phylum Hemichordata; class Enteropneusta; family Harrimaniidae; genus Saccoglossus; species Saccoglossus kowalevskii. Next base: position 7,789,383 of record NC_140642.1, read on the forward strand.
ACAGGTGTGATGGTTCAAATACCAAAATGGCAACAGTAACATAAAGACTTCCCTGGCGGCGATGATAACATACGAACACGGAGCCAACAGATGAGGTTTCAACTGGTACTGGTATTATTATACTCTGCAAACATCAAGTACAATAACGCGGTAAAACTCCAAACCTCCAATAACTATATACTTAAACTCCAACACAATTCAACGAGATCTCCGATCTGAACTCAGTGCTGAACAACTCCCCTATATATAAAGAGACCATTACATCAGCATACATAATGAGTCTGGAACTTACTACCAATTTTTAGAATGTTCCATTACCTTCTATTGCCTCCTACAGTGTTTTATTACCTATTCAACCATTTTCTAAAAAAAAGCTAGAATATTCCACCCAGACACAGTACAGTTCTAGAACATTCTCAGTGACACGGAAGTGGTAAATAAGTCGTATGCGACAAGCGGGAAGTTTGAAAATGACAGTGTACACTGCTGGTTGCTGTGGGTCCATAGCTCTTCTTGTGTAGGTCTTTCTGATAAATTATGTGTCTTTAAATTTGTTGTTTTTAGATATTAGGAATTTATCAACACTGTTCTTACCATAGATTTGTGTGACACAAATGAGTGACGCCAAACGGTATTGCAAATAAAAGTTGACAAAGTGAACAGGTCATTTGCTTCAGATGTGTTGTCTTTTGAGAGAATTGTACAAATAAATGTCTTTCCATGCATGTAGAATGTAGGGAAAATAGACAACAACAGTAAAATACCAAAACGCTCATAGCAAAATACTAATGGTAGCAGATGACCATTTCCTGACATTTTAGCTGTTACACTTTCCGAGGGAAGTTCTTATACAGTGACGTCATTTAGCCTTGGTCAACTTCAAAAGTGTAACTTATTTATTCTTATTTACAGGACTGTTCTACTGCATTGCAACTTCTAAATCAAACTAATTTGAAGTCAGAATTTGTTCCTTATCTTTTGGACAATTTGAGAGAACAAAGTTCACCTTTACTGGTATCAAGCCAGTCAAATGGTTGCTCACCAGTGAAGACACCTCGCTCACTTAGTAGATCCGCCAGCTCTACCAGGACCAGCTCTAATAGGGTACAATTGTTTGTTAGTCCAAATAAAAATGCTAGTCCAAGACTTCAGCTGACAACTCCAAAAACTGACAGACAATCAGTCACACCACGATCAGCGAAATCTGAAGATAGTTTCTCACGAAAAGAATTTGTGTATTCACCATACAGTCCTTACTTTGAGGATAGTAAACACAGAGACTCACATTACACACCTAGGCACAAATCATTAGCTCAAAGTAGGGATCATGCTACAAACCTATCACCAGAGATCTTGTTGCCAAGGGGATACCGGAAGAAAACTGGGGATGATGACAGGTATAAAGGTCAGTATCATCAGTCACCAGGAACAAAAAGAAAATCTGGGAACAAGAGACGTAGCAATGAACACAAACTGAAGTCTGTTAATGAGATACACCTTGACAGTTTAGAAGATTTTCCTCCAATAAGTAAACCTGTTGTCACCAGAAGAATCAAACCAACTCCAGTCTCTGGAGATCGATTACAAAACAGAACACAGACATTATTTACATCATCGCCATCACTACCCTCTGAACAATCTGCATTTACTGCCTCTGAAATCAATCATAACCAAATAGAAACGAAGACACTGTCAACACCATGTAAAGCATTGGATGAAGAAAGAGAATTGCTACGAATTGAAAGACAGAAGCAGAAAGTGGATGTAATTGCAGCAAGCCCTCATAAAAGTGAACTGCCATTAACAGGTCCAATAACTCCAACTAAATCATCTATTAACACAATGTGTAAGGTAGAAGTGATACAACCGAGAAGAGATAGAGTTACTTGTATCAACCAATTAAATCTCTTAGCTGACATCTATAGTTGCTGTGTACAAGGTATAGATACATTTAACATACTATGTCACTATTAAATATAATAACAATATGCTAATTGATGTGAACAATAGAAAGACATCAATGTTCAAAATAAATTGTGTAATTAAATATGTGGGTCTATATCCACTAAAGACTCGTTGTAATTTTCAGCCATTTCGAGGAGAGGATGAAACCGAAGGTTTGGGAATTTTGTTCAGCAATGAGTTGCAGTTTTCCAATGAACTTAATGTGCATACTTCCTTCTGCTCTGCTGTCAGCTAATGCAAAGCTAAAGGCTTATTGTCAAACTTCAGCTTTTAAGTTCTTATTTGGATGCAGTCCAAAAATAAGGTCTTATGGATTGAACTTATTTGCCATTTGTTATCTTGGCCATGCTAGCTTTGATCATATTAAAATGTCAAACATTACACATTACACATGCACATTGTTTCATGAATATTGAAGATGACTGAAATGGCGGCGTTTTGGGGGCTAAAAATTCATCAAAATCTAGCATTTCTGCCATTCTGGGATTGGATCGTGTATGAATGGATTTTGTTCAAACTTGGTACTTTGACATTATGGGGCCTTGTTGCATGTCATTTTGTTTTTCATTATAAGATTTTAATAAAAGCTTTTCCATATCTGTGACATACCCTAACTGTTTGTGTTCAAACTATGTTTCTTAAACTTGATAACTCACAGTGATGATGTAATGCAAAATGTTTGTTATTTCTAGAATTTCTGGTACCAAATATAACTGTAGAATTGTATTTTATAATACAATTATTAACGTCAAGATGCATCAGTGAAGAAACACTGTCTGAAGATTTTAGCCAAGATAGTGAAGAAATAAATTATCTCAGAACTGCTCATAACTGTGTTTTCTTTGCTGTTACTGTTTTGGCTAAACTACATGTACATAGGTGAGTTGCTGCCTTTATATCATTTACTAATTGTATCTTGGCTAAAAAAACTACATTTATTCTTTTTTGTCATTGACATCATAAATAATTGACTAGGATAACATTCAATATGGCCAACTGGTGGCCATTTTTTGTTTAGTTTTTCAAGCGTCCTTACCCATTTCTCTGACACATTAGAGTAGGGTCCTTCTTTTCTATAATTATGGATAAATAATCATGCAGCTTAATGATGAATACAATAGAGGTAATTAACATATTACATTGTTATGCAAATTTGTCACAGGATTATGTTATAATCCTGAGGAGAATAACTGAACAATTTATTCTTACTGATTATCATAAATAACAGATTTATTATTTAACTAATGGACATACCATGTTTGACTTCAGTCAAACAAGGTAAAACTATTACAAATAGGTAATGATTTACTGATGTACCTCACTTTTTTTCTGATTTCTTTTTTCTTTTCTGATTAATTTTTTTATAATTTAATCAACATTATCTATTTCTTCTGTTCAGTAACTGGATCTGATCTTGGGAGTGAATGGTTCAACTTAATTCATACATTTCTGTCTGGTTGCCAACAATAATGAATTAAGGTAGAGATGCAGTTTATTTGGCTTGCTTTTTAATTGAGTAATTAGACAATGAAGATGGTATTATATATCCAGCATGTTATATATTTTCTGAAAGCTTATTATACAAACTTTGTAAAACTTGTCTTTATTTTAAATATCCAGAATGCGTTTTTGATTTTGGGTCAAAAATATGCTTTTTTGGACAAAAGTGGTTTAAAACAAATTAGCTCAAAAACTTAAAGTCACTGGATACCTTGGTATACTACTAATTCAATTCCGTCCACTCATCTCTCTAACGGCTTTCAAAATCGCACAGCATGCCCTCAAAGTTCACTCTTTTCTATTTTTGCATAATTTATATATCCATGTTAATTGCGGACTTGTTATTTTTGTGCCACTCGCCCTAATAAACTGTCCGGATGCATTTTGAAGGGGGAACACCTTGTCAATAGAGTACAAAGTGGGATATTAAATTAATTATTCTTGATGATTTTTATGTAGTATTTAGAACTAACTCCAGGAAGCGAACGCACAATAATTGAATAATCGCGTAATCCTAGAATCGAAACGCGAGGCACAGAAGTTTTGTTCAGCGTTTCCAATCCCATTTTCCCACTGCAACATATTTGTTAAAAGAAATATTTGAATTCTGTTCGTTTTTTAAGGAGGCAATTTTTTATTTTTTCCGATTTTGGTAACGCCTTATTCAGGGATTTTCGCAGACAATCAGCGCACGGATGCTGTTGTACTACCAGCGACAGTCGCTGCAAGGAGAGAGCTCCAGCTTCTAACGACCGGTTTTAAATAATTAGTGTTGGAAATCTGACATGACATGAGTGCAAAATTAAGGTGCATTTTCGAGCGGTCGAATTTTTCTGAATAGAAATCAGCAAATGAAAAAATAGGAGTGCTAAACAGTGTGCTCGTTAGTTTTAAAAAAATGGAATGTCCGTCAAATTGACGTAAACTTCCCCATTTTTCACGGAAAAAGCAAAGGTTGTGGCCGAGTTGCAGGCTAAAAAACTCAAAAATCAAAACAAAATCATCAATCAGTAAGTATTATGACAAGGAAAACAAAACATCAGACGCGGAGAAGCGGTCAGCGCGTCAAAAGAGTTGTTACCGTAATGTATCAAGTTACCTCTCTCTGTGATTTATTTTTCATTGAAATTATTTGGTTGTTTTCAATTAATTTTAGCGTACCTCTGCAATTTATTTTAGCATTGTCAGTTGTTTGCTTCATTGAATTAAACGGAGTTCGTCCGGTTGCAAACAAAGCTGTCTCGCACCACCTAGCACCTAGCATTAGACAAAAGATACGTGAAAGTATGTATCTCCCCGACCCAGTGCAATATATCCGGTTAGAATCAAAGCTCACGTGTCCCTTATTTGAGGGACCAGATTCTGCCGTAAATTCGGGATGGGATTTAGAAAAAAATAAAATAGGACTTTTAAGGTGTATTTTGGCGTCATTTTCGGGCATTTCAATTATTCCTGATGCCTAATATAGAGTCTAAGTTTTACCGTAGTCATTGACGCCTATTCAAGAGTATGATGTTTATTGTGACTAGCGTGAATGGGTAAGCTGCGTTTTGACAATGAGCTGTTATCACTGTAAACAATGTTAAATTATTCTTCACATGCTCAGTTTATTTTTTGATAATAATTATTTAAAAATAAAATCTTTCAGTCAATCAGAAACTCGGATTCACGCCTTCAGGGAAAGTCACGTTTGGACGCTCACATCGATTTTGTTTTTCGTCCGGCAGGCTGATGCCTTCAGTGTAGCTTTTGCCTCTTCCGACATAGAAATCATCTGAATCTTCTTTCTACCTCTCTTTCTTTTCACACCACGCATAATGTAATGATAAAAATTAGGAAAAAACGCTGAGGAAATATAATGTTTGGTTTGCTAGCGAGCGATAACTGATTCGAGAATAATTGCACATGCGCGTGAATTGAATGATCTATGACCCGTACAATCTCGATATGCATATTGTCAATCAAAGGTCCTGTTATTTGCTTACTCATGCAAATTAGGCAATTGGACATAAACATTGCCACGTGTGAGTGTTTTTTTATTTTTAACCAGAAAATAAACAGCAATTTTAATGGTGTTCCAATAAGAATTCATTGGTCAAATTTTCACAGAATGTTCTTTAGATAAAAATCTATATAAAAAACGGAAAAAAATATTTTTGATTGAAATTCACAAATAAACTGCATCTCTACCTTAACATTATGTACATCAATTGTGTGATTCTCTTTGTAATGCAAGCAGTCATCATTGACTGTCATCTCTGTTTAATGCATATTATACTAATTTAGAGTAATGCCATATTGTCAGTAACACACATTCTATGTTCTGTGTCTTTGTTTTGTCAGATTGTTGTCATTCCTTGATAAAGCGACTGTTAGACTTTTAACTGACAATCCAAGAGTTGGTGAATTTTCATCTGACTTGAAATGTACCTTATCAGAATTAAGTGCAATCTCGTCCAATACAGGATGCCTGTCTGCAATATCTAGTGTACCAAGTGTGGCATTCCAAGCTGATACTGATAATAAGACTAATTTTCCTAACGAGAAGTCGTTTCATCAGTTTAAAAAACAAAGGTAATAAAATGTTTATCTGAGTTGCCTAGCAAAACACATACAATGCTTTGTAACCTCCTTTCATTCTTGTTTTGTAATCTTTGTTGTTCCACATTGTAATTTGTTGTTCCATGTTTTCAGAGATTTATTTTATGAACTGATCAGAACATGGGAAGATCACCGTCATGAAACTGGATGGACAATGAAAACAGCTATGGCTCATAAAATATGGTAAACACTCGGTACTGTAATTTGCCATCACTTGTTATTTTTATTGTTGAGTTCATCATCAGTCTAGTCTTGCTTGCTGATAATTATTCGATTGAATTAAACAAGAATGTCTTTACATAGTCTTGTAACATTGATGGAACATTACTGGATGTAAATCAGAACTTTTTAAAAGTCGATTGATTGATGCACTGTCATGCTGAATTCAATTCTTTGCTGTACATGACGATAAATTAAAAGAGGATACACCTGCTATAACCTGCACCTTCTATTTTCTCAAACTATGAACTATATACCTGTCATGTATCTAATATTAATAATAAGATCATTTTATATATTTCAGGGAGTTAGTACATCATCAGCTAGAATTTGCCAACTTTGCTCACTTTGTAAGACTTTTCCAGTCCCAACTTATTAAGGTATGTTTTTCACTTTACCTGTAGTCTTACTGTAAACTATTTTAATAGCAAGATGTCAGTGACTTTCATGTAATGTTGTCTTTATGAATGCTATAAAATCCTGAAAATTTCTAACAATGAAAATTAAACAATTTAGAGTAACACAAGAGTAGCACATGAAATGGTAATGATCTACATGTGTTGTTGATATTCAGATGTGTAAAGGAGGAAGTACTAAAATTGATGATACTGGTAATTCTGATGATATGTATTTCTTGCAACAACTTAGGAAACAGAACCCAGAGAAATTGAAACGGTGAGTGTATGTTTATTTTTTGGGTTGATAGGGAGAGCAGGTTCTTAAGGGCAGACTGGTTTAGGATGAAAAAGCAGGTTCTCGAGGGCATTCTGGGTTGGGATGACAAAAGCAGGCTCTTACGAGCAGTCTGGATTGTGATAAAAAGAGCATGTTCTCAGAGGCAGGGGCTGAAAAGAACAGGTTCTCAGGGGCAGTCTGGGTTGTGATAAAAAGAGCAGGTTCTCAGAGGCAGTCTGATTAGGGCTGAAAAGAACAGGTTCTCAGGGGCATTCTGGGTTGTGATAAAAAGAGCAGGTTCTCAGAGGCAGTCTGGGTTGTGATAAAAAGAGCAGGTTCTCAGAGGCAGTCTGATTAGGGCTGAAAAGAACAGGTTCTCAGGGGCAGTCTGGGTTGTGATAAAAAGAGCAGGTTCTCAGAGGCAGTCTGATTAGGGCTGAAAAGAACAGGTTCTCAGGGGCATTCTGGGTTGGGATGAAAAGAGCCAGTTCTCAGGGGCAGTCTGGGTTGGGATGAAAAGAGCCAGTTCTCAGGGGCAGTCTGGGTTAGGACGAAAAGAGCCAGTTCTCAGGGGAGTCAGGGTTGGGATGAAAAGAGCCAGTTCTCAGGGGGAGTCAGGGTTGGGATGAAAAGAGCAAGTTCCCAGAAGCAGTCTGGGTTGGGGTAGAAAGAGCAGGTTCTCAATGGCAGTCTGTGTTGGGATAAAAAAAACAGGTTCTCGGCGACAGTCTTGAATTTGATGAAAAGAACAGGTTCTTTGGAGTAGTCAGGGTTGGGGTAGAAAGAGCAGGTTCTCAATGGCAGTCTGTGTTGGGATAAAAAAAACAGGTTCTCAGGGGCAGTCTTGAATTTGATGAAAAGAACAGGTTCTTTGGAGCAGTCAGGGTTGGGGTAGAAAGAGCAGGTTCTCAATGGCAGTCTGTATTGGGATAAAAAAAAAAAGGTTCTCGGGGGCAGTCTTGAATTTGATGAAAAGAACAGGTTCTTTGGAGCAGTCGGGGTTGGGTAGAAAGAGCAGGTTCCCAGGATCAGTCTGGGTTTGGGTAGAAAGAGCAGATTCTCAATGGCAGCCTGGATTTGGGTAAAAAGAACAGGTTCTCTGGAGCAGTCCTGGTTGGAGTAAAAATATTATGCTCACGTACAGGGGCAGTATGGGTGGGGGTAAAAAGAGGAGGTTCCCAAGGGCAGTATGGGTGGGGGTAAAAAGAGGAGGTTCCCAGGGGCAGTATGGGTGGGGGTAAAAAGAGGAGGTTCCCAGGGGCAGTATGGGTGGGGGTAAAAAGAGGAGGTTCCCAGGGGCAGTATGGGTGGGGGTGAAAAGAGGAGGTTCCCAGGGGCAGTATGAGTGGGGGTAAAAAGAGGAGGTTCCCAGGGGCAGTATGGTGGGGATAAAAAGAGGAGGTTCCCAGGGGCAGTATGAGTGGGGGTGAAAAGAGGAGGTGCTCAGGGGCAGATTGCTAGGAAGATTAAAACTACAGTGAATGAAGTGTCTTTTTATACTTAGCTGCAGTGTGTTTTAAACCAGATAGCATATTGCTACGTGTGTAACTATTATTTGAATTTAGAACCGTGTGGATTAATATGTTAAATGTTTTATTTTTTCAGTTTACAGGAGAGATTAATAACTCCATTATCCCATGGTGGTCCTTCGCCAGCACCAACATTTCCTGGCTCTCAGGAATTCTTTCATAGCTTCATTCTCATAGCTGACAGGTAATATCCAATCAAATCGCTCTGTGTCATCACATGATGTAATCTTGTTATCATAATATATCACATCTTGTTTGATTATCAAATTGTAGCTGCGTATCTTATCATGTTACTAAGTAATTTCTTCACTAGAGCCCTGATTGTGAAACGAAACACAAGTGTTCCATTCCTAGCATATTGTAAATGCAATAATTATCCACTTAAAATAAAAATAGAATTTATTGTTTTCCTGCCAAGTCATGGAGTTTGAAACCAGTGAAATTGCTCAAAACTTCAAAATAGTGAAATTAAATGCCACGATTGATACACATATTAGATGTTATATGTTACATTGGTTTTCTACAGTATTTACAACATTCTAATTGTGAAATATTATTACTCCCATGTAGTCATGCATTCAATCAACATTTGATGGATAGTTTATCAGCCAAGATAATGCAGGTATGTACATCACAGTATTACGATATTATTGCAATGTACAGTATTACCATTATAAGTCAAGCAGCATGGCTGCATAACACATTGAGTGCAGTCAATTGAGGTACAGACTTGTAGTGATCCATTTCTTGAACACAACATGTGTTATTCCTATATTTGGTTTGTTTCTAGCATAACAGTTATCAGCAATAATTTTCAATATAGCTAATTAATAATTACAATTTTACTGAGAACATCAATTCTAAAATGTCTTTCATCTTTCAGATAAATAGAATGGATTTTTCCCTTGAGGGAAATTCAGAAGAAGAATCTGAAATGCCTAATTTATTTCAGGTAATTTTTTTATCACTCCATGTCATGTCTTTATTTTGTAAATGTTGGTTTTGCATGTCTTAATTGTTCATTTGGCACACAATGGAAATTACATAGATGCCCTGGGACAATACACAAACTTCATTAGTTTTATGATATATTACTGAAGTTATCATATGTGGTCATGATTTCATTGTTACCGGTATATCATATCCGCTTGAAATTACCCTGATCACTGCTTGCAGTTACATTTTTACGTACCATATTTGCTCTATTAGCAGCACATGTGCTTACATGTAAATGACGCAGGTAAGTCTATGGCTAAAATAAGATATTTTTTAATGATTTTGCTTTATGTATATTTGAGATGTGTTCTGATATAGTAATTACAATATTCCTTATTTATAGGAACAAAGAGATACTTTATTGAATGGATTGCTGACATCCAAGATACTGGGCAAATTTTTAGGATTGGTTGTGTTTTTACCTTATCAGAGTCCAGACAAACTGCCTTCCAGTCTTCAGTCATCTATAATTGCTATCAGGAATCAGGTGAGATGCAGTTCATTTCAATTAAATCAGTAGAGTTGTACTGTCTATTAGTTCATAGATTTATGAGTATGTTTAGATTAATATGGTTCTATACAATGTCAAAATTGTTGAACATGGCTAGTATTTTTTGTGCCAAATTTAGCTTAGATATGTTGAACTTATTTTTTAGTAACTTTCATGCAATTCATGTTATATTATTCTGTAAGGGACATTGAGATTAATACAGTACATGTAGTATTATTTGAGGAACATGAATATTAATTACTGTTTTATGTAATGATGATGACGACTTTTCAAATGACAAAAATGAGTATAAAAGTCCTGAAATAATGCAGTAATATGCATTGTTAGTTTGTATTCATTCATTTTTTTATTCAATCTAGATTCTCAATGGACAAGGTTGTAATACGGTAGTTATGCATGTTTTTAATAATCTTGATGATGTGGAACTGGGTACATAAACAGTGAATTTTATTCTCTATGTTACTTTGTATATTTCAGTCTTACAAACCACTGGACATCCTCAGTGAATTACAACTAGCCACAGAACAAGATAGATTGATATTGACCTTACCCTGGGTAATAGATTATATCAGTATGATGGACAGCATAGCACCATATTTAGAATACTATCATAGTGTATTGGATCAATTATTAAAGCTTTACAGGTTAGCATCTAGTGTGTGTTTCTATTATGTTAATATTGAAATGGCTGGGCAATCAACTATAGTAAATATTTTACACAAACATGCATTGATGGCACATGTACTACATTTTTGACTCCTGTGAGTCTTTGCAGTTAGTGTGTCTGTATGTGTGTGTGTGTGTGTATGTGTGTGTGTGTGTGTCCGTCCGTCTGTTCCACTGATATCTCAAGAACCATACATCAGTGTTTGATGAAACTTGGTGCATAGATGCTCTGGGCCAATGCGCAGATTTGATTACGTTTTGGTAAAAATCCATGCATATTAATTACCTAATTTGCATGATAATTAGCTGAATTTTAGCTGTTCCATGACTGTTCCACTGATATCTAAAGAACCACTCATTGGATTTTGATGAAACTTGGCACACAGATGCTCCAAACTAATGCGCAAATTTGATTAGTTTTGGGTAAAAATCTGTGCAATATTAATTACCTAATTTGCATAATGATTAATCAATTTTTGGCTTTTCCACTGATATCTCAAGTACTAATCATCACATTTCAATAAAACTTAGATGTCATAGGACACTGCACAGACCTGATAGTTTTTAGGGTAATATCAGTATATATTAATTAGCTAATTTGCATAATTAATTAATTTTCAGCTTTTGATATTTCAAGTAGTAATCACATTTCAATGAAATTTGGTACATATATGTCATGGGACACTGCACAGACCTGATAGTTTTCAGGGTAATATCAGTATATATTAATTAGCTAATTTGCATAATTAATTAATTTTCAGCTTTTGATATTTCAAGTAGTAATCACATTTCAATGAAATTTGGTACATATATGTCATGGGACACTGCACAGACCTGATAGTTTTCAGGGTAATATCAGTATATATTAATTAGCTAATTTGCATAATTAATTAATTTTCAGCTTTTGATATTTCATCTAGTAATCATCACATTTCAATGACACTTGATACAAAGATGTCTTATGACACTGCACAGACCTGATAGTTTTTAGGGTAATATGAGTACATATTAATTACCTAATTTGCATAATTAATTAATTTTCAGCTTTTGATATATCAAGTAGTAATCATATTTCAATGAGACTTGCTACATAGATCCTCTAGGATTATGCAGACACCTGATTAGTTTTAATTGGATATTAATTACCTAATTTGCATAATGTTCCACTGATATATAAAGAACCACAAATTGGATTTTAATGAAACTTTTAAAGAGAACTATGCAGAAACCCAATTAGTTTTTGGTAAATATTTATGCTAATTAATCACCTAATTAACATAATTAATTAACACTGATATCTCAATTACTGATCATCACATTTGAATAAAATTTGGTACATAAATGCTCTAGGACAATAGACAGGCCTGATTAATTTTGATTAATATTAATTCTCTAATTACCATAATAATTCATAATTGTTTTGTTCTGTTCTGTTCATATTAGTTACCTGATTTACATAATTAGTTTTCAGCTTTTCCATCAATATCTCATGTACAAGTAATTTTGAATTAATTTTTAATGTGTCTTCAATACTCTCAGCACACGGGAGTTCTTTCTAAGCTTTCTTTGATTCAAAGGATTTAACATTTAATAGCTGCCTGGCAGCCATTATGTTAAATGTGTATGTGAGTTCATAGTCATTCTTGTCTGATTTTGTGAATAGTTGACACAGTAAACATACATAATGGTATAGTTTTGAGAATAATATTGAGATTACTTCATGTAAAGCTGTATCTGTTTTTTGACTCCCATGTGTGAAGCACAAAATGGGAGTCTTTGCAGTTAGTGTGTCTGTATGTGTGTGTGTGTGTGTGTGTGTGTGTGTGTGTGTGTGTATGTGTGTGTGTGTATGTGTGTCCGACTGTTCCACTGCTATCTCAAGAACCATACATCGGATTTTGATGAAACTTGGTGCATAGATGCTCTGGGTCAATGCGCAGATTTGATTAGGTTTTGGTAAAAATCCATGCTCGTTAATTACCTAATTTTCATGATAATTAGCTAATTTTTAGCTGTTCTATGACTGTTCCACTGATATCTAAAGAACCACTCATTGGATTTTGATGAAACTTGGTACATAGATGCTCTGAACTAATGCTAGGTTTTGATTAGGTTTTGGTTAAAATCCATGCTCGTTAATTACCTAATTTGCATGATAATTAGCTAATTTTTAGCTGTTCTATGACTGTTCCACTGATATCTAAAGAACCACTCATTGGATTTTGATGAAACTTGGTACATAGATGCTCTGAACATATGCGCAGATTTGATTAATTTTTGGTAAAAATCCGTGCATATTAATTACCTAATTTGCATGATAATTAGCTATTTTTTAGTGGTTCCATGACTGTTCCACTGATATCTAAACAACCACTCATTGGATTTTGATGAAACTTGGTACATAGATTTTCTGAACTAATGCTAGGTTTTGATTAGTTTTTGGTAATAATCCGTGGATACTAATTACCTAATTTGCATAATGATTAGTCAATTTTCGGTTTTTCCACTGATATCTCAAGTACTAATCATCACATTTCAATGAAACTTGGTACATAGATGTCATATGACACTGCACAGACCTGATAGTTTTTATGGTAATATCAGTACATATAATTACCTAATTTGCATAATTAATTAATTTTCAGCTTTTGATATAAGTAGTGAGCATTACATTTCAATGAAACTTGGTACTTACATACTCAAGGACTATGCAGAGATTGATTGTTTCGGATAAATATTTGTGCATATTAATCACCTAATTTGCATAATTAGTTAATTTTCAGCTTTTCCACGGGTATCTCAAGTACTAATCATCGCATTTCAATGAAACTTGGTACATAGATCCTTTAGGACTATGCAGAGATCCAATTAGTTTTTGGTCAATATTTGTGCATATTAATCACCTAATTTGCATAATTAACCAATTTCCAACTTTCACACTGATATCTCAGGTACTACCGGTAATCATCACATATCAATGAATGTTTATACATGGATGCTGTAGGACAATAGACAGACCTGGATAATTGTGGGTTAAAATCTGTACATATTAATTACCCAATTTGCATAATTAACCAATTTTAAGCTTTCACACTGATATCTAAAGAACTAATTTCCATTTTAATGAAACTTAGTACAAAGATGTTCTAGGACAATGTACAAACCTAATTAGTTTGGGGTAAAACTCTGTTCATATTATTTCCCCAATTAGCATAATAATTCATAATTTTTTGGTTCTAATCACATTTCAATTAAACTTGGTACATAGAGTTTTTGTTACATTGCGCAGACCTCATTAGTTTTACAATCAAATCTGTTCATGTTAATTTTCTGATTTGCATAATTAGTTTTCAGCTAAGTAATTTCAAATTATATTTAATGTGTCTCCATTACTCTCAGCACATGGGAGTTCTTTCTAAGCTTTCTTTGATTTTCATTTTCAGACACATTGCTGAAGCATTGACTAGAAGTCGTGTTATTAACTGTAATTATATACTCATGTTGGTGTTACTTGGTTGGCTATTTGAGGTAACTTAATGACTGCCCTAACTATTACCCATCATGCATTGTTACTGTGTTGGATATCAACAACAAGATCACTTTATGCAATCTTGAAATTTACCAGACTGCACATATTTAAAATATTTTGTCATGATTACATTGATATAAATTTTGGAAATGTGATAATTCATTTTTATAATTCATAAATTTGTTTTTCTAGATACCGGTCTTTCCCGAGGGCTTCTTCTTCAAGGTATATGATGATTGCTTCATGAAGGATTCTGTGTTACCAATCACTACCACCACTGCCGCTTCAAATTCCTTGAGTTTGGACTCTATGGATTTAATTGATCAGCATTTTCTTTATCTATGCTGTCCGTTTTTAAGTAAGTCTATCACCTCTTACGTAATGTGTAACCATGGCGATATTTTGGTAATATTATAATTGCTGTCTGTGTTTTTGTGAAGGTGAATTACGGGTGTTGTTACTGGAGTCAGCTGTAGGTATGAGGTCACAAGGTGGAATGTACAAAAAGATCACTCCCATTGCTGCTGATAAAATAACAGAAGATAACAGTACTGCTAAGAAAAGTGCATTTACTCTGGTAGAGAAACAACTACAGGTGTGTACCATATATCTTAAAGGTAGAATGCTGTGCATGCGTTTTTGACATGTGTACATGTAGCAATACTATTAACACTATGCTTTTACTATTATCTGTAACTATTGCCACTCCTTCCGGGGAATGAGTAAGTTAATAAATAAATAAAAAAATATTAAGTACCCCCCCCCCCCCAGGTAGTTTTCTGTATGTGTATCTTTTTAACTCTCTGTCAATCTGTTCTCAGAGAAATACTGTCAAATTCTGTAAAATAATTTATTTTTGCTTGGAATTAATTTTTGCTATTTTTGCTGAAGGAATGATTCAGCTAATATACCTTACGGTACATTTTTTTCCTATATTTTACATTAAACTTGTCAAAAATCACTGAAAATTAATTCCATACAAAACACCTAAAAAGTCTTTTCAGCGAAAATTAATTCCAGCTAAAATAAGGTACTTTACAGTAATTTACAAGACATGTTAAACTGTAAAAGGTAGTACTGTAAAATCTGTATTAGAAACCGCAGCTTCTAATAAAATGCTACAATACAACAGAGGGGATGTGGCTTCTGTTGCTTCTATTCTATCTATATCTTTTACCCTATATTTTACATTCAACTCGTCAGAAATTGGTAAAAATAAATTACATACAAAACACCCAAAAGGTCTTTTCAGTGAAAATTAATTCCAGCTAAAAATTCCAGCTAAACTAAAGTATTTTACAGTAATATTCATGAAATGGCAATTTAGAAGAGGTGTTCATTGAACACAATGAGAACACATTTCATCATTGAAAATCCACTAAAAGGTTTATCAATTTTTTAATTTCAATCAAGTAAATTCATATAATTTTTTCACCATATATCATCAACCAATATTTTGAGATATTCAGATACATTCTTGTGTAAGAAACAATAGTAAAATGATCTAAAACAGTCAAAATATGTTATTTTGTTGAAATAGATTACATTGTAATTACTATTAATAAACAAAATATCATTTGTTATTACAGTCTAAATTGATTGAGAATTTCTACCACAACCAACCTGAGTCAGTGAAAAAGATCATAGACTTTGTATGTGAGCGAGTTGTAAGTAACTGCAAAACACAGATTCTAACAAGATTACTGGTTGGTATATTTCAAACTGAGCTGAAGGAAATATCTAACATCATCAAAGAAGATTTGTCAACCGAGGAAGAACCAGATACTGCAAAGATTAAAAAGAAACTTTTTGGAAAAATACAGATTGCTTGTGTGAATGCTCAGGCTACTGTGGCTTCTCAAGGGAAAAGGTTAGATTCCACCAGTAGTATGAGTCACATGATTGGTTGATTGGTGTTTCTAACCTTAATTCTAACCAATCCTGTGACTCATTTTGATGGTTGATGTCTCTATTTATAAAGCTATATTTCTAACTCGGGGTTAAATATTATATGTCTACTGTTAAAACTTTTGTTGCAGGTACTGTCAAAATAAATGCCTAAAGTGCATCAAGTTATTATTACCTGAGAATACCAAAGGTGAAGTAGTGAAAGTCTCATCTAATATTGCAAGTCAGCTGACCTATGAGAAGATCTATCAATGGATACAACATGATTTCACAGGTTAGTGAAAGTATCAGATAAGTAATTCTATTCTTGGCATCAACCAGTCAAATTAATCATGAGATCATTTCTAAAGTTGTATTTTGGCTTTTGGACTCTATGTGAAATATTGTATGAATTGAGGAAAATATTTACCAAATGTTTTCAAATTTCAGTGATTCCCAGTATGCCAAAATGTTGGCAAGTTTTGCAGCTTAAAATTTGCTAATATTTGTGAATCCACATCTATTTTGAGTTACTGAGACACTAGCAATATGGGACATTGGTGAATCATCAAATATAGTGGCATTGGGTGATGACTAATATAATTTTTTGCATTCAGAGTTATCAATGTCAGCCAGTTTAGACACTACTTGACTTTGGCTCATTTAATTAAAAATAAAAACGATGCCACTATTCATTGTCAAATTGCATTGCACAGTAGGTTATACATATACACATCGTTTTCACAAATCATTCAGGACTTTTTTGGATCTCAATTGAAAGCATTCATAAAACGATATCTCATTTAGTGATTTTCAAACAAGATCAAATCTAATATACTGTAGTCTGTAGCCAGAAATAGAAATATTGTGTAACATATATTGACTTATGGAAAAAGTTAATGTGCACACTCAAATGAGGTATCTGAGACAAAAATGTTAGTTGATATCATCGCTCCAATCATAAACTGTTTTTTTGTGGTTTGCAATAAATAGCCAAGTTAAACAAGAATCTGTCAGTTGAAGTTGAACAGTTGTTGATGGATGATAAAGTATTAGCATACAGAGAAACCAACAAAGAACACAAAGATTCTAAAGATGAAACATGTGTTCCAACTTCTACTTCTCTCATTCTACAATTGAAGGTAAGTTGAATTCACATCAGTTCAAAATATTTTTTTTGCTGCCATGTATGAACTCTTAACACAGTGCCAAGTGAGGCCTGTAAATTTGTCAGCGAGTCAACCCTCTCTTCCTCCACCAAATTTGTAATTTTAATTCATTAATTTCTATACCTCATATTTTTTTTTTTTTTTTTTTTTTTTTTTTTTAAATATTTTTGTGCCAGGCGACAGTTCTGGACATTGAATGTCACTGTTGTCTCTCCTGACTTTTTTTGTATGTGCAAATTGCAAGTGCTAGTGCTGACACATAGTGCATTTGCCACAGAAGTCATATTCATGTTTGGGACTACATGACAGGGCTGTGTGGCCATCTCTCTGTCAAATGGCAATTTTAATGCGCTATCCTGGCGTCAACCAGGCTCGGTCGAACACAAGCACCTGCAGACCTTAACAAAGGTTCCCCCAAAGTCGCATTCGTTAGTGAATGAATCTCGGCCAGTGGAATTGGCCTTCCCATTGAGTCTGTGGCACACTCACCCAGGGTAAGGGTTAACCCTTTGATGTTCAGCCTAAGGTAGGATTTGAACTTGGGTCTACCGATCATGAGCCTGGAGCGACAACCACTATGCTACCAGTGACTGGCATTTCTATACCTCATGGCATGCTTTATCTTTTGATTTCTACCCACAATGCTTTTGTGGTCATTGGAGTATTTGTCCAATACATGTAATCTTTTGGAAGAAGGGTTTTGGACATGTGCTAGCTCCATTTAAAGCATTATAGGTTAAATACAGTAATCATGCCTTGAATATATCCACTTTCCACTAATACTGGTTTGACAGACATTCCTAAATGCTTTATTTTGTTTTCAGGAATTGTTGAGTAAAATGAGGTGTTGTGAGACAAACAATAAATTTGTTTTAAAGGAGATGGACTCATTACTCCAGACTGTCAGCCTTATTTACCTATCAAGAAAGGTAACACCATATCTCTATCACCTACAAATAGCTGCCATTTCTATTTAATCTTTGGTGAGAAATTTCATTTTCGTCGTCTTTTTGAAAACCACCAGCCAATTCTTATGATATGTAAATTGGGTTGATTTGCTCATATACAGTGTATGATGAGATGTGACCCTAGCCACCACACACATGTTGAACACAGAAAATGGCATTTGTATAGAACTGATATGATTATAAACATGATTTTTGTATCTCTATAGGATAAATCATCTGCAATTTGGTGCAATATTGGTGAATTGATTGTAGAGCTGATGTCAACAGTCATTAAATATCATCCTCAGTCTTGTAATCCTGTATCTGGTGAATCCCAATCTGAAGTGTTATGCACATTTGTACATCTATACAATGAAATGAAAGATGTTATATCATTCAAATCCTTTCTAAGTATGTCACAATTATATGACATGTATGAAAACAAGGTTAGTATATTACATCCATATTGCCATTAAACATCTGAACATTTTGAGACGATACTTCAAATTCAGTACTGGAACCATTTCAAATTTCATCACTGTCGGCATTTCAAATCCTAGTAGATATTCAGTCAGCATGTGTTTTGTGCTGCATGGTATATTCTCTATATATTCTAGTCTAGGTAAATGAAATCTAAACTAGAACAAAAATTCAATTTAACTTTTTTTTTTACTGTAAGGAATCTTGGTTAAGCTTCTTACTAGTTATAGAGATACTTGTAAACAGTGGCCTACTTTGCTGGAATGTCATAGAAAGCAGTTTGTTGAAGTGGTTTGAAAGTGTAGAGAGTATCAACCATGATGTATCAACTAGCACTGTGGAATTGATGGGAAGGTTGTATACTGACGGTATGTACTGTAAATCACACGGCATTATTGTTGACTCAAGGACATAAACCTAAAATACAAATACTGAAATGGAACAAATCATGAACACTATTGTGTAATAAATAACTGGATAATAGACTTAACTGGATACGTATATATAGTGTTAATATGTTACTTTGAGAATTTGTTTTTTATTCCAAAATTGCAAAACTATGTAACAGTTCTCATAGATAAGTTTCTTTTATAAAAAAAATCATTGAACTTACAATTATGATAGTGATGCATATTTATTTTTATTATTTTCAGATTGCAATGACTTGGAAGAAGATGATTTTGTTGACATTATAGCTATTCTTGTACAAAAGTGTTCTGACCATGTCAATGAAACTATTCTACCAGGCTGTTTTAGTGATATCATTGTTTTATGACTTGTATGTCTACAGGGGGTGGACCTGGGGGTTTTGTGTCATTTTACTCAAAACTGTCTGGGAATGGCTCTCTCCTAACTTTAGATAATTACTGATTTAGATTTTGTGTTTTTAACATGCATAACTGCCAGATCAGTTGGAAATCATGTTTTTCTAGTCTAAACACTGCCTTGTCATAAATTACACTGCCATATTTGAGTGGAATATTTTGTTGTACTTGAGTAATTGTTTTAATCATGTTGTAATTTTCACAAGATCTAGATTAAGATTGGATTTAAGTTTATTTTCATTAATTTTAGGATTATCATTACCTATATTTAATAAAAAGTATGATGATAGATGAGTGAATGATTTATGTTCATTCAGGGAACAGCAATAATATGTAAGTTATTGGGAGTAGTTATACAGGTTTGTTAAGTACCACAATACATGGGACATCAACAGGGAAAAAACAAGTAACAATTGTATCTGTGATTTAGACATTCTCTAAAGTTACTAAGTATTCTATTATGTATTATCTGCAAACTTATATAAGGAAATATGGTAGTGCATATGCTGTATCAATGTTCCTCTAAGGGATAACCGATTTTGCTATTGTTAGACCAAATAACTGCAGACATGTTACCAAGGAACCATTGTCAATAACATGACGTACTTATTTTATCATAGCTAGAAAACAAAGGCAGATAAAAAGAGCCAAGATGTGATCGTTTAGGCTACAGACAGTGTAATTCAAAAGTCATTTGCATGACTGAAAGTGTTAAAAAGTGTTTTTAATCGTCAAGATAGTAAAAGAAAAAGTGCAATTGTCCATCAGGTAATCTGTTGGCATGGACATTAGCAT
Organism: Saccoglossus kowalevskii; assembly: GCF_978046115.1. Taxonomy (NCBI): domain Eukaryota; kingdom Metazoa; phylum Hemichordata; class Enteropneusta; family Harrimaniidae; genus Saccoglossus; species Saccoglossus kowalevskii. The sequence continues at coordinate 7,809,676 of NC_140642.1, forward strand.
ATTCACTATCATATTTGTTTTAAGTTTTCAGATAATATATAGGTTGTTATAGTAACATTCTTAACATTGAAAAAAATCTCTGAATGACAGATAAATTTTTAATTAGTTCCCCCCCCCCCCTGTTGCTACTATAATAGTGTATTAAATACAGTGTAATTGCACTATACAGGGGACACCAGGTTAATACAGTGTATGACTTTATTTAAAGACTGGCAATACAATACATTTCACACATTTTTTAAGGTAATTTCATATTTTGACAGATTTTAGCATTGTACATGTATTTTAGTATGGAAAACATTTTTGTCACAGTATTATAAACACTATGTACTACATTGGTCAGTGTGTGATATAAAAATAAGACAACTTTTGCAATAGTTGAGGATGGACTGCCATCTTTCTTTAGTTGCAAAAAGTGTGGTCATTAAGTTTGCGTTATCAAGAATAATTGTGTGAAAAATTTGTTAATGTCAATGCAGTTTCTACAGTAGATTAATTTAGTTTTGTTTTATGAAATCTCTTGTAGCTTATTTATATTTTTATGGTCGTATTAATCCAGCACACACTGTCATCATGTAACATTCATTGATAACATGCAGCTAAATACATGCTATGGCTGGCCATCAGTTTTAGTCTGTTTTACTTTCTAAATCTGATCACCTAATTAATAGTTTCACTATGAATGAAGAGATGTGATATTCATATGCTTAACTCCTCACAGTATAAATCAAAGAGTTATTGATAATCTGTTAAATGAAACCAAAAAAATTATTGTACTAAGTGAACAAACATTGAGAATTAGTGGCTATTACTTCTACAACTACTCGTTTTAGTATTAGCTGAATTCCAAGATACTGGATATGTATTTATTGAAATATAATATTATTATTTGTTTTCTACACTTTGCAAACCTCTGTAACTTCAGGACCAGTCACAAATGTAACTCAAATAGAAACATTAATCAGTCGGTTAAGTGACTAATTAATAATATATTTTGTAATAAATGTAAATAATATTAATTTCTATATTGAAAGGTATTGTATGAAAATTATGCAACATCAAAAATACATATATTAATAAAATAGGAGGTTATTATTAGAATAATGCAAAATATGCATGAAGGCAGTTTGGTGTTCATTTCAATTGATGCATTCCTGTACTGCCTGAGCTCATACTTTGCGGTATTCTCATGATAATCTTATTATTACCCCGGTACATATCGTTACCTGCTTGTAGTAATATTTTAATGAGAGATAACACCAGAAATGGCAACAAACATCTTTTCTGGGCAAACGTTTGCATTTGGTGACAGGATTTTTGTGTTTGTATGTGTATGTGTATTCACTTCCACTCATAATAAACTAAAATTGATACACAGATGATGAATGAAATGGTAGATATGTATATCTACATGTACTGAACATTAAAATCAACTAACAGTAATACAATTGTGAGACATTTTGAATGCTTGTTTTAATGCTAGATATATCAGTTAAGATTTCCTCCATCTATACATAGCTGTGGCTCTTTTGTCTGTCCCAACATTATTTCAATGAAGCTTGGGAGAATGCACAAACCTGGTCAGTTTTTGGTTAAAACCTAATATACATAATGATTGGACCATTTTTGGCTTAAGTTTGCCCAAATTTCGTGTGGAAGGGTTACATGGTCTCTGCACGTAATGTGGTTAAATATTTGGGGGGGGGATGTGAGTGGTTGATGAAAAGATGCATTGTGAGTTGTAGATAGGTGATTTTGTGCCATATATTCGGTCTTATTTACTTAATAACTAATCACTGCTAATCATCACATTTCAATAATACTAGGTACATTTTGGTCTCAAGCTATTTATTTTGAGTTACAAAATCTGTGCTTATTAATTATCTAATTTGCCTAATTGTCAATTTTCAGCTTATTCCACCATTAAATGGTCATGTAATATTGTATAATGTACAGCACATGCAACACAAGTCATTGGCCATGCTGCTCAATAACTGCTCATTGCTTCCATGACAACTATAATTATTTATTTCACATAAATTAGTCTATTTTTTAGGTTTATCCACTGATATCTCAATAACAGATTTTAATAAAACCTGATACATGGGTGTCGGTGGGTTAATCCATAAAAATGATTAGTTTAGGGTTTAAACTCATGTATGTAAAATACCTAAATTCACATAAATCAGGCAATTAAATATTTATTTCCATTTTTTTGTACCTTGAATAATATTCTCAGCACACTGGAGTTATTTCTGAACTTTCTTTGATATTTAAATTTCATATATTTGAATTCTTGTATGACCAGTGTACATCGTGATCAGTTCATGAAATGCTGAATGAAGTTTCGACAGTCCCGCTGGCCTAATGTATTTTTCAAATAAAATTTTACAGTACAAACCGAATTGTTTGGGTTATAATCCAGCCAATTGTAAACCAGTTTGAATTTCTTATATCACGGCGAAAACTATATACATAATTGAATGCGCAATAGATCAGTCGTTATTAGCTGCCTAGGGTGGTTGATGTATATTGAATCTCATCTGACTTTACTAGTATCTCATTGTCACCTTAATCTAAAGCTGCATTTATCCAAGGTGCAAGTTCTGATTTACAATAGTTTTTTCAGTGGCGGATCAAGGTTTTGCTACTGATTACTGACGAAACTGATTTAGATTTTTTTATAATGTGTTCTTTTCCTGGGGTGACGTCCGTTTCGTCGCTACAAGTGATATAGCCAATACAATTTTCAGAATTTTACAAGTTATGTGCAGATATAACAACTACAATTTGATATTTACAACCGTACAACCATTAAATATTTTTTTCGAATTAAGTTTTCTTATTGCTTGATTGGTTTGTGTTTCACAATTGATCAACACACTGTTTTTAGCTCAACTTTAGTTTACTGTTTGAATGATAAGTTGGTCACAAGTATCTTGTTAGATACGCACGTACAACGGAAGAAACCTACAGGTAATTGCGCGTACCTGTGAAATGCGCCACTTATGGTAGAATAGAGAAATGTTTGTTTCAAACGATATTTTACAATCCAAATCAACCTCGTGTATTCAAAAGTGTTGTTTATTCAATGTTAAACATCGAATCTTGTGATATAAAATGATCCTGATAAAAAAGAATCAAACCCCGCATTTTTCAATTCCTCCCGGGCGAGAAGCAAACCTTATTTTTGTTGGCCTTGACGATGCTAAGCTTTTAAAATGGAGCTACACATCTGAGGGTAGAAAATATGATCGATCGAACAAATTTTATTTTAAAATTGAGTTAATAATTATTTTACTTGCTTCATTTTTTATGTTACATAATATTTTGATACAATAAGTGGTGTGCGGAGAAACCAATAAACTATGACTAGAATTTACTTATTTTAACAATATTGCTGATGTGCGGTTCCAAGTCAAGTGTTTAATCAAGGTGTCACCAAGATATAAAGCATTATATTTGATGCGACGATGGAGCTATTAGCTCTACGATGATCCTATGTGAATAACTTTGCATTTACTGAGTGAAACCTATTTGTGATGCATATTTAATGACCAGTCCTTGAAAGTTATGAGCAGTCAGTTAGGTTTGTAAACATCATTGATGTCATCGGCAACCATATAAAAATAAGAATATCATCACTTTCTGGCACATCTGCAATAAAAAATGTCAAGTGGTCTCCACGATGACGTACTGTCGCCAACTCACGCAGTTCGATTTATGCCAATCAAGAACGCCATAATCCAAAGCTTTACCTGTAATGCCGAAACTAGAAACTGGTGACTAAAAACTATATAAATTTCTAGAGACAAAATATGAAGAAGAAAGATTCAAATTTGAGAGTCTATGCCGAGTTAAAAAAAAACTACAGTTTTGAACCTTATCTTCCTACATTAAATACCAAATAAAGAATTATTATGTCTAAATTTAGAACCGCAAGTAACCACAATTTAGCAACTGAGAAAGAAAGGCATACCCAGCTAAATGCACTCTCAGAAAATAAAATTGGTAAACACTAATACTCGCTAACTGAGAATCAAGTTGAATTACACTTTTTACTACTTTGCCCTAAATATCATTTAGACCGACAACAAATCCTGGCATATGTCGTATTTTCTGCTAAAATCACCAATTTATTCCAGAAACGTATATATCTACTTAAAAATAGAGATGAGGAAATGATCAAAAGCATTGAATGTTTTGTAAATAGGTGCTTCACAACAAGAAATGATATTGTAGAATTATTCTTTTGATGTTACTTGTACATGAAACTGATAGGAATGTTAATTATTACTATTAAGATTAGGGACGACCCTTTCCAATAATATTTTGTGTATACATGCGGGATGGAAAGCCAAAAATATTTCCCACAATTCATCACGTTCATTCCACCCCCCAAAACACAAATAAATCTATTAAATAGTTAGTTGTGTAGGGGCACTGTTGAGTATATTGATCTGATTACTGAAATATTTGACGCTATTGGCTAACATATTTGAAGTAGTATAAACACTTTCGCTTAGATAACGCTATATATTAAAAAGATACTACATGTATCAACAAAATCGATGCATTCAAGTTCTTGCCATGGTCATGTCCGGGGGTCAAGTGTGCTTTTCATGGAACGGGAGCATGGGGTGAAGTTGGTGAGACAGAGTGTTGAAAAATGTAATTTACTTGGGTGACTAACAAATTAACTCTGAAACGAGGTCTAGTTGTACAATGATGTAAGAGTTCGGCGTACCTTCGTAATACTGAGCCCCGCATGTACAGCGCCCTCTTGAGTGTCTTCGTGGTGTTTATTTATTTATTTATTCGTTTATTTACTTGTTTATTTATACTAACACTACAGTCGCGAAATACGAGATACAACAGTTGCAGTTATACAAAATATACTGGTATGTCAGGTTCAATTACGCGAATTGGATTATTTTTTAACTTATTGCAATTTGTATTGTTTATTTCTGTCAAGACTATTAGTTTCCACCAACTATTTCGAGGTTTAAAATGTTTAAGCAGTAGTTCAATATAGGTTATATCGCGGGCGCTTGCAACAGGATTTATGGTTACGGGAGATAGGCTTGATTTCTAGTATTCTAGTATATAACCCTATCCAAGCCTATCTCCCTTAAACATAAATCCTGTTTGAAGCGCCCATATACCATATACCATATACTGAGAATGGAAAGACAAAAACTGAACAAGCTTTATAGAAAGCAAATCAAATTCAAAAAATGTAAATTCAAACAAAAACTGTTAAACAATTTATTATGTATGAAAAAATATATTCCGGCACATTTTTGGTAAACCATTAAACAAATGAAAGAATTTAACAACTGTGATGGTAAACAAAGTTCACCTTCAGTTTCTGTAGCAGAATGGATTAATCATTTCTCTTCCCTCTATAACGTAAAGTCTGGAACTTCTGACAAAGCTACTGAGTTAGAAGTACAGACAGCACTAGAGGAGAGCATCACTAAACTAAGTGGTAACCCTGACCTTGATAAAAAGATTACCATTAAAGAAATTAATGATGATATCCACAAACTAAAAACTGGAAAATCATCTGGTCCTGATGCTATAACCAACGAGATGTTCAAATACTCCACGCCATCACTTATACTTTGTATTAACAAACTTTTCAATCAAATCTTATCAAGTGGAAGATTTTCAACTGAGTGGAACACTAGTTATCTAGTACCACTGCATAAAGCTGGGGATATTACAGATGTTAACAACTATAGAGGAATTGCCTTATCAAAAAATCATTTCAAAACTTTTTAATATTATTCTTAACAATAGGCTACAATTATATTTGGGCAATCAAAACTATATTCAAAATGAGCAATTCGGTTTTCGAAAGAACCACCGTACAACTGACAGTATTTTCATATTAAAATCACTCATTAATAAATATACCAATAAGGGGGATAAAGCATATCTATATGCTTGTTTTGTCGACCTGTGAAAGGCTTTTGATAGTGTTTGGCGGGAAGGCATGTTGTTTAAATTAATGAAAGCAGGAGTCGGGGGTAAATTTTTCCACTTGATAAGATCAATGTACTCTACCACAAAATATGCAATCAAAACAACACATGGTTGCACTGATAGATTTCTATCATCAACTGGTGTAAAACAGGGGTGCAATCTAAGCCCACTCCTGTTTAACATTTTTATTAATGATCTTTCTAAAAATATTTATTCTAATCCTGTGAATCTGGAAGGTGTATCAATCAATTCATTACTCTTTGCTGATGATGTTGTGATACTCTCAGATACAAGTGCAGGAATGCAAAATAGTCTTGATAAACTTGAACAGTACTGCAAAAAGTGGAAACTTCAAGTCAATATCAATAAGACAACAAATATTATATTTAATAAATTAGGTAGGCTAATTGAAATGGATTTCTAACTAAATGATAAAAAAAATCCAAGTAGTTACATCATATAACTATCTTGGTATCATTTTTCAAAGTAATGGTAATTTTAAACTTGCCATTGAAAATCTGGTGATGAAAGCACAACGTGCATTAGGTATTCTCAGACAAACCATCACTTTACATAACCAAACTCTTTCTATTAGTAATGCTTTACAGCTTTTTAAAAGTACAGTCTTACCGATCTTAATGTATGGCTCAGAAATTTGGGGGGCTTTTACCTTCAAGATTTACAAATTTAAACAGGATAATCAAATTGATACAAAATGATTAGTTAATAATCTCTTTAATGACAGATCACAATTTGAGCAACTTCACATTAAGTTCTGTAAGAGTATATTAGGAGTGCACAGGCGTTCAAGTAATATTGCTTCTAGAGTTGGACTTGGAAGTTATCCTGTCATTACTGAAATATGTGCACAATTATTTAAATACAAGAAAAGAATTGAAAACAACACAAGCAATTGCAGTCACTTAGTACATTGTGCTTACATCTCAGAAACCAAAATCAAAGGTAATACATGGGCAACATTTGTAAATAAATTACTGGAGATAACTAAAACTGGTGATGCTGATGACAATACTCTGAGTAGTTTAAGTTGGACTATAGGGACGACCATGAGGGCGCTGTTCATAATCGGATGCGATGACGTCATACGAACAGCGCCCTCATGGTCGTACCTATAGTCCAGCTTTAGCATAAATAATGACGTCACAATGGGAATTCGTGCATAAATTAGCATAAATGAGGAGCAATGCCGTAAAGGGGATCATTTGAATGAGGATGACGTCACAATGGGATATTGTGAATACATTTGCATACATAAAATTGATGTGAATACGAGGTCGTGTCGAGGTCATCGTGAATACATTTGCATAAATTACTATCAATTTTTTAATTATTTTTTTAATTATTTTTAATTATTTTTAATTATTTTTTAATTGGACAAGCGTGGACGAAAGATTTTTCAGAATGTTTCGTAGAGGGCGCTCACACACACACACACACACACACACACGTTAATAAATACACGTCATTTTGAAAACTAATGGAGTTTATTGCACAAAAGAAGTAAACAAGAATGAAATATTGACATGGAGTATATATTTATGACATGGTTGAGTATTTTTTTAACGTCACAAAAAAACATACGATGTGAGTAAGGAAAATAGTTGCGTAGTGTATAAATGTTTAGCGTGATTAAATATTTCTTTGTTAACACCTCGAAAAATACGTAGATACATGTAAATGTGCGGCGTGGTTAAATTTATTTTTAATGCCACAAAAATACGAGTACATAAACGATTCGATTAAAACACAGAAACGAGAAAAGCCAATAATAGTAAACATTGATCAATAAAAAATAATTCATTCTATATATACATATGTTGTTTATTTTTACATTTCTTACTTCCTTTCAATGAGTCAAGCAGTCTGTACACTTTTTTTTTATTCCATCACTATAATCAGAATCGCTCATCTGTCGTACAAGAAAGAGAGAGAGAGAGAGGATAATATTAAAAACCGATAGTTATATAAAGAAAGTAAAAGTTATGTGTTGAAAATTTAATAGTATGAATTATCCCGTAAAACTGCGGTCATCAATCCGCTAAAATGCAAAGTATGCAAAATCGGTTGATCGACGTACAGTTTGTTTTTCAAAAAAATGGCGGACTACGCTACTATGAGTTAAAATGTATAATTACCTGATCGTTTCACAGAATAACTTTTGACATACATAATCATCACACGGAATGAGTTTACGGTGTAACGTAGCGATTTTCGTTTTTCCCTCGACGAAGAAAATATGTCCTCGCTTCTTGCCAAAGATTCAAAGGCGGTAGACCAAGTTTGACCTTCCGTGAAAAGTTCATCTCATGGACACTACGAGTCATACAGGACGTATTGGCAACACATGGCTTGAAAGTATTTGATGATTGTAGATCCACGTACGTGAAATCTTATAAATTCCATGACATGACTACCGTACGAGTCATAATAGTCTTCGTGGTAAGGGTATTTCAGACAGAAAGTGGCCCAACGCGTTCCACTCGCGAATATCAACGGTGTTTGATATAAGCGATGTGTATCATTCCGAAGCACACTTGTGAATGCCAGTCTGAACTCAATCACAAGATTAAATGTAAGGCGTGTCTAGTCCTAAGTGTTCCCAACGTGAAATAGACCTCACACGTAGATGATAAACAACAGATGTTGGTATATTTATGTTATCTAAAACATGAACACTCACAAACAGCCTGAGGGATATCGAGTTTCAAGTTGAAAGCGTGAATTTCGACCTGCGTGTATGGGATACTGATAACATGACTCGACATTCTGTTGACCCCGGCACTATCAGTCAATTCACTGACTTAAACCACAGTCACTCTACTAGGACGGTTAGGAAGCGCCGCGTCATTCTATTGTACCCACCCTTGTCTCCATAAACATTGAAACAAGAGAGGTGTTAACGAGTTAAGAAGTCATTAGCATTAAACAGGCGACGGAAAACACGCGATAAATCATGAGACAGTGCGAGAGTTGCGTCATTTTCCCCCACAAAGCATTGCAATACATGGCACTTTGACCTTTCAACGAAGAGCAGTCTCAAATGCGGAAATGAACATGCTTTGTATATACACGTTTTTCGCGAGAAAATCTTGCTGTCTTGTATGGCATTCTGAAATTATAAATAGTTAATAGAATACTATATTAGTGAATTTCCCCCAAAAGTCGCCCCTGTCTCGACTGAATCAAAACATGTTGAACGGGATTTGTATCAGTCGTCAAATAAAGCGAATGGAGGGATATGAAAGCACGACAATCAAAAATCTCTTTTGTCCAATTACCTCCTATGAAAACTATGCAATAAAGCAACACGGTGACCACCTCCATAGACGAAAACATGCAAAACTTCGCCATAAAGTGACTCTAAAAACACACAAAAAATACGAGAATGGACAAAGGAATATTGTAAAGGTTTGCAGACATCAATGTTTTTAGCGATAAAATTGTTTCTAAACTGAGTGAGGGGTTTATTTTACGGACCGAAAGACTGTTAGAGATCAAGACAAAGAGACTGTCAACAAAACACCGTTTTTCTCGAGTAAAGCATCTTCAAGATTGCAAAAGAATGCTCATCTGAAAAAATACAATATCACTCCTAGTCACAGTTCAGTTGAGATTGTAGTTTGATGTAAAAATAAAGCACAATTTAAAAAAGTTCACGGTCTTCTCGAGGGTCTTCTCGAGCAACATCGAACGCAATAAATAATGGTGAAAAATAGTGCATTCCAATGACAAATACGTCATAGTTTTGAGACCAGCATAGGTTCTCAGAAGCTGCTCGTTCACACCTTTAACCAATAGAGCTTCCTAACCGTCCTAGTAGAGTGACTCCTAGTAGAGTGACTGTGCTTAAATTATTTTTATCAATTAGCCTTTGCTAAAATACTACCGTCATTTTCCACGTCATTAAAAAAACATGCCCCGCAGCGGAGGGATTTGAAATAAAACACGTTCAATCTCGTAATGACGCGTTCTCCGTGTCAATGTTACGATTATACTCGAAATTGACTATTTGGGGGATAAAAACTGGGTCAACTTGATTCAGTCAACATGAATCTGACCCAGGCAGTATGATGATTCCAGTCCGTCACCAATTCACTTGTCTGAAAAGGCACACCCCAAGGGTGTATGACGCCTTGTCTCAATTCAGGCCGAATCAAAGACTGTGCACGCCGTCGATCTATATCTGTGATCGATGTAGACGAGAAACATTCCACCACTCTGATCGTTTTTATATCATCGGTAATTCAGTGTACCGCTCGAATGTAATGCATCAATCAATAGTTTAGTTTTGAAGGTTTATTTTACAATAACTGGAAAACCGACCGAAATCGCGAAATTTTAGGATTCAATCTTTACTCAGTCAAACATCAAAACGAAGTATTCAGTTCATTCTCTCTTCACTAATAAAATGGCAGTACTCAGCAAACTATCATTCATCGTTTTTTAAACATCATTTCGAGTATCCACGATTTCGAAATACTAGAAGAGGCAAGAACGAACGTTACATTTGAATGGTCAAATGACAAGGGGCTGACCCCGCTCGAACGTGCAACAGAATGTATTAAATACATTGACCCATTTGAAAAACAGAGTCAACCTCAAAACATTGAGAGCCATAGCCGATGCTTCAAACAACGAGTTTCTCTTCAAATGGTTCAAAACCAAATTAAATGAAGCACTATGATTCGTCACAAATTACGCTGACATCCTTAGCAGCCTGGCAAAAGAAATCACTCAACTAACCACACCACCAGATTCAGATTTCCACGATCAACGACAAAAAAGAAACATTATAGACGATCTCCTGTTCGAGGTAACGGCCTTGGCTTGGCTACAAAGAGACAATTGTAGTTACTAGCTCGAGAAATTGACCCATATTTCTAAGACAAAATTAACCAAATTTTGAAATTATACATATTTTAATACCAAACTTGTTATTTTTACCAACAAACTACTGAATCACAGTACGTATAATAACGTATACCATTGACAAATTCAGACTCCGCTTATAAATTATACTCGATTATGTCTTTACCACTAATTTAAAATAAACAGTTATATTGGAAAGAATGAGATGAAATTTTATTATTATCATTGTAGATTCAATAAGCAAACTGGAAGCGGGTCAAGAAATCGTAAATGTTTCATATTATAGAGATGGTGCGTAGTTTGTTCTTTGACGGTAAACACGTACGCATTTTCAATGGCGAACATCGACCAGTAATAATGGCATACACTTTGTATGCTAATTCATGTTTAATAAAATGCGCTAAGTTTTGATTATTCCCAAGATGTACAGAGAGCACTCGCTTATCCATTAGACAGATTCCACTATACAATTATAATATCCTGACCGCATTGTTTAAACTCTCGTAAATCGACTGTTTGACGTGACTGGGGCACCGGTGGACGAGAAATGCGTGCGTGCACATTACATTTCGTTAACACTTTCATTCATAATAGTATCACTTGCAATATGGCGTAATATCAATCGACGATCCTCAAAATACTGTATGTATGTATGCACGTTGTAGTTCGAATGATTAGATATTTCTTTTATTTTGCCATTTTTGTCGATTCTTTCATTATGAACAGTGTTGACTTGCTCTCGAAATAAATACTTTACACCGATGTTACCGTTTGTAATGTTTATAGTGTATACGTGAAAGATATTCGCCTTTGAAATAATAATTGAAGACACAACTATATAGTCTTCAAATCAGCTGGGTGTTATTATTGAAGTAACGCACGACGCGTGATATTGTTTTAATGGGGTCTGATCGCGTTTCATAACTCCTGTATTGAATAATGCCATGAATCAAATTGTCCTAACAACATGGTAAACACGGGTCAGCAATAAGTAGCTATTTTATCGGTGAGGAAAGATCTGCTTCTTGATTGCGATTATGATTATGTCTAATATAATTTATAATAATCTATTACTCTACGTACACAACTTGAAGCGGGCTTTTCAATTCAACTCACTGCGGCCGTACACAACATGGCTAGTTCCCCCTTCGAAAGAGTGCGTGCGTGTGCTGCGTTAGCAACACTATCTGTGACCACTGAGCTTTTCAAATATTTACAAAGCACGATGTGATAACTGAGGTGGTAAACTGACCATGATGTCAATATCCAACCATCTAATTTGCACAATAATAATTAAAATTGAAACCGTATTCATGCGTGGGATCTTGGTTGGAAATACAACGAAGTAACAAAAAACCAGCAAAGTGTAACAATAATAAAATCACAAACATGTGAATGTAAAGCAAAAAAAAAAAAATATTTGGTGGTTGGTTTAGGCATTTGGCATTTTAGGATTTTTTTTCTTATCGTGCCCTGAATCAGATGTGGACGAATGTTCCTAGCTCAATGATTGTTTTGTCATTTTAACTTTTTTAGTATACCTGTTAGGTGTTCATCATCTGTCCTAAAGTTGATTTTATTGTATTTAATATTTTAATCATGATTTTTTTTTGTTTCTTATTGTATAGATTACAAATGAGAAGATATTGTTTTTCGTTCACTGTTTTGTCATTTTAACTTTTTTAGTATACCTGTTAGGTGTTCATCATCTGTCCTAAAGTTGATTTTATTGTATTTAATATTTTAATCATGATTTTTTTTTGTTTCTTATTGTATAGATTACAAATGAGAAGATATTGTTTTTCGTTCACAATTTTCTAGTTGTCACAAACTGAGCAAATTCAGTCTTCAGCTATAAGATTATATACAATAAAGTAACAAAAATAAGCAATGTGTAACAATAATAAAATCACAAACATTTGAATGTAAAGAAAAACAAATTATTTTGTGATTGGTTTAGACATCTGGTATTTTAGTTTTTTTTCTTGTCGTAACCTGAAACAGATGTGGACGAATTTTCCTAGCTCAATGATTATTTTGTCATTTTAACTTCTTAGTATATCTGTTAGGTGTTCATCGTCCGTCCTAAAGTTGATTTTATTGTATTTAATATTTTAATCATGATTATTTCGTTCCTCCATGTATAGATTACAATTGAGAAGTTGTTTTTCGTTCTCAATTTTCTAGTTGTCACAAACTGGGCAAATTTAGTCTTCAGCTATAAAGTTATTATATCTACCCCCTTTCCATTTGAAGGGTATGAGCCTTTATTCCGAGTTTCGCCTTAGCGCAGCACTATGTTTTAGATTTTTGATTGTGGTGAGATATTTTTTTATATGCAAATTCTGTTTTAATTTTTCTGTAAGTTCGTAACTTGTTTTTATGATGTGTACTTTTATTTGCATCGTGTAATGTTTCTGTGCTATGAATTTCTAAAGGATTTTTCGAATTACCTGTCAATGTTTCAACGATTTTCTTTTTTGTCATCCTGAGATTTATGTGTATTCCAAAATATTTTTTTCCATAGTCAAATTGTCTAAAATCTGATTCATGTCTTTTACAAGGATATTTTCTCAACTCTAGCAGGCTTGCCAAATTTCTTGGTTTGCTATTTACTTTGATTCATGTCTTTTACCCAGTTGTCTTTTCCCTTTTCGTCAATATGTATTCCAAGTTTGTGAGCTTCGTGAACTAGCGAGTTTGGGTTAGAATTATTTATTTTGATCCAATATTTCAATCTAGTTGCTATGGGGGAGGATATTTTCCCAACTCTAGCAGGCTAGCGAAATTTCTTGCTTTGCTATTTAATTTTAGAAGGTATTTGCAGTAATATATTTTCATTTTTTTTCCATTGGTCTAGACATTCACCCTCAATTACAGAAATCAACTGGAAATTAATTTTGACTCCATGAATCGACTTGTTCGGAGAACAAGCGGTCCTCTACACGTCAAAGACCCTCGAAAAATAACGCGCAAGAGAGATAGAATATTCAATAGAGAAGAAGTTAAAACGTACAGTTTAGTGTATGACAAACGGGTGATACAAGATGATTACTGTACCCTCCCATACGGCTTCTAAAAACAAAGAATATATAAATAGAAGCTAGATCGTCGGTTACCCATCATTCATCCATTTGAACCTTGAACAATCACATTGGCATGGGCTCTACCAAATCGGACTTGGTTCTATCACTCGTCTATTCTGGCTTATGTACACTACCTTATTTTGTTTTAAACTGGATGTTGAAAAAGTACATTGAAGAACGTAAAAGGAGACGCGATAACCAGCGAGGTCCTATGATATCGTCATGGATGCAAGATTGAAACACCCATTTACCTCTCTCGTGTGCGGTCCCACGCAGTCTGGGAAGACGTTTTTAGTCAAACTGATATTAGAACAATGTGACAGCATCATATCTCCACCACCAGATGTTATCTATTGGTGCTACGGCGAGTTTCAGCCAGCCTATTTGGAAATGATGAAGACAGTGCCTCAAATTCGCTTTATCGAAGGGATACCTCCAGATATTGGTAGAATAATCGTCCCGGCTAAAAGAAACTTGTTGGTGATAGATGATCTGATGACAGAAACGGGTAACGATAAACAAATCGCCCAGTTCTTCACGAAGGGATCTCACCATCGAAATTTATCCGTGATACTGATTTTGCAAAATCTCTTTCATCAGGGCAGACAATCGAGAACCATCAGTCTCAACACGCACTACATTTTCCTGTTTAAAAATCCAAGGGACGCATCACAAGTCAACGTTCTGGCAAAGCAAATGTACCCCGGAAACATTAAGTTTCTTCAGGAGGCATTCACCGATGCCACCCAAGAACCTCACGGTTACCTCCTCGTGGATCTGATGCCAGACACCCCTGAGGAAATACGCATTCGAACGAACATACTTTCATCTCAAGTACCGATAGTGTATGTGAGAAAGGTATAAAAAAGACAGTCTTTCATCGTCAGTCATTTCACCATGTCATCCCGCATGCGAAAGAACGCTGATTTTCTCTCTGTATTGCACAAGGCCAACTCGAAACAACAAAAGGGGATAATTGATGGAGCCTCTAGTGACTTGATACAGTGTCTGTGTGAATGCTCGCTCAATGTGTTGAAAGGGAAGGTCCAGCTATCACCTAGTCAGAAAAGAAAATTGGCGTTGTACGTGAATCATCTCCGAGCACTGTCCAATAAGAAAACTCCAGTCAAGAAAAAGAAAAAAATTCTGGTTCAGAAAGGAGGTTTCCTGGCCGCCTTGATTGCTCCCTTAATTTCGAGCATACTCCCTCCCCTACTAGGTCTTAAATAGATGGAATCCGTGAAGAAGATGGCTTTAGTCCCTGCTGAGCTATTATCTACCATCCAAAGCCAGAATGCTCAAATGACGAGACCTGTGGTGAAATCATTGACTTCGCTGGATAGAGACATGAATGACATAACGCAAATGGAAGAGTTGCCTGAAGATGAAAAAGTCAAACTGTACCAACAGGTTCTACGCAAGTACTTGTTGTTGCGGGAGAAGAAAAACGAACCGATTCCAATCTCCGTTACGCAGCAATTACCCAACACTGATGCTGTAGCCGATCAGGAATCTCAACCCGACAAAGATGGTGTGCCAGATCAAATTACATCCGAAGTCTTACAAAGTGTTCCCAAGAGCATGCAGAGAAAAGCGAAGCTTCTACTACAGAAAGTTAAACAGAACCAACGGGTCGACTGGGGTGAAAATGGTGAATTAATCATTGATGGACAATCCGTGCCAGGCACGCACATCATCGATTTAGTCAATGATTTCTTGCGTAAAAGGAAGAATTTCACCCCCACAGGTTGGAGAGAATTTGCCGAAGTTATGAAAATGTCAAATGTACCTCAAGACCTTGTTGGCAATACAGATCGGTGGTCTTACATGCATACCAACACACTCAAGGGGAGAGTTCCGAAGAGACGTGGACCCCATGTGGTTTCCACTCCCATTCATCCTCGACACACGTGGGTGACGTATTAAATAGAACCTCATCGCAACCGCTAGATCTCACTTTGGTTCAGTCGGTCGTGATGGATCCACGCTGTCCTGCTTTGCTTTCGTTTATCGAACGTATCCACTGCCTCTGCGCGTGTGAAATAACCACACCCGTAAACAATGACGAAGAAGATGGACACCGTCCTAGACGAACTGTTTTACGATGTCCAAAGTCCTGGAAGTTACGGGGGTTTGAATTCCCTTTATGCTGCCGTAAAAAAAACAAAGAGAGGAAAAAAGATAACCAAGTCGGACGTGAAGAAGTGGTTGAGTAAACAGGATACATATACTCTGCACAAACCTTCTAGACGGTCCTTTAAAAGAAGGAGGGTGGTGGTTTTCCAAGTGGACGAGCAGTGGGAGGCTGATCTATGCGATCTCTCCTCGATATCCAGATACAACAGTGGATACAAGTTCTTATTGACGTGTATCGATGTTTTTTCAAAATATGCTTTCGTCGTACCTCTGAAAGACAAGAGAGGGGCGAGTTTGGTCGAGGCATTTCGGAAAATACTCGGGAAGGGGCGTCGCCCTGACGTTTTGCACACGGACAGAGGAACTGAATTCACCAACAGACTTTTTCAGAACTACCTCAAGAGCGAAGACATTAAGTTCTTTACTACAGGCAATGAGACTAAAGCCAGCATTGTGGAGAGATACAACAGAACCATCAAGGGAAAAATGTTCAGATATTTCACGAAGAACAACACGTTGACTTATCTACCTGTATTAGACGACATGGTACGTTCTTACAACAATACCCATCACAGAAGTATAAATACCAAACCCTCACTCGTTACCTACGCGAACCAGAAAAAGGTCAGAGACATATTGTACGGTGATCTAAACACAGAGAAAAATGGGGTGAAGAAGAGGAAGATTTATAAACTCGGTGACAGAGTCAGAATCAGTAAAACCAAACACGTTTTCAAAAAAGGTTACTTACCCAATTGGACCGAAGAGGTATTCACGATTGTTGGACGTCTCAACACACAACCACCTGTTTACAAAATTTCAGATTACAACGGCGAAATGTTGGAAGGTACTTTCTACGAAGAAGAACTTCAGAAAATAGTAAAAGACGACGATGCATTGTACATTGTGGAGAATGTGTTGCGCAAGAGAAAACGTAAAGGTCACGTGGAATATTTCGTTAAGTGGCGTGGGTATGATGATTCGTTTAATTCTTGGATCAGGGACTTGCAACGTTTATAAATACCATTCACACACACGATGACCCGATTCATTTCAAAAGATCATCATGTCTGGAAAGGATTTTTTTTTGACGCTCCCTAGTAATGCCTCGCTCGATGTGTTCCCGAACAACACATTGACAAAATACACTGTCAAACTACCGAGAATGCTTTCGCTAGATGGCGATTGGGAAGTAGCATTGGCCGACATCCACTACCCAAATTCGTGGTACAACGTCGTACATGACGAAAATAGGATCTTTTACGATGCCTCACCCAATATGAGAGATCACGGAGAACTGAAATTGAATCCGGGCTACTACAACTCGATCGAAATGATTTTAGATGCGATTCGAGAAAAAGGTCTACCAGATGAAATACTGATGACATATAATTCGAGGTCAAGGAGAGTGACCGTGGCGGTTGAAGAAGGAGCTCGTGTAATCTTGATGGGTGGATTGGCTGAACTGTTAGGATTTCCCTCAAATACAACAATTACAAACGAAAGACGCACTAGTCCCTACCTTGCCGACATTAGAAGTTTGTATTCCCTCTACGTGTATTGCAATATGGTCGAACACCAAATGGTCGGTGACGTTTCCGTACCTCTCTTGAGAATAGTCAATGTTGAAGGAACCCACGGTGATAGCGTCAATCACACTTACAACAAACCTTACTTCCTGCCGATTCGAACGTCAACATTTGAGACTGTGGAGATTGATATAAGGTCTGATACGGGGGAGAAGGTGCCATTTCAACGCGGACGAGTGATCGTGACGCTGAGTTTTCGCAAAGCTCGTCCTTCGCTAGTGTGAAGAAAAAATGAACAGACATCGACCTTACACTCCTCACGTGGGGGTTTATAGAAATTACTACATGAATCAGATTGGACGAGGATCTGTATTTTCTGGCACGAGACTGCAACGCGGATATGGAATCGGAAGTATGTTTTCTGGATTGGCGAGATCGGCCGCACCTCTGTTAACACAAGGTCTGAAAGCAGTGGCAAAACCAGCGCTCGATGCCGGTTTGGGTATTCTAGGTGATGTTGTACAAGGGAAAAACTTTAAAAAAGCGGCTTCGAGTAGAGCAAAGACTGCGGGTCGTCAAATTACTTCTTCGGTATTGAGCAATTTATTTGGAAGACCCTCTCAAACGGGGCGAGGACGCACCATCAAAAGAAAGAAGACAACAACGAGACGTGTCATTTCTTCCAAGGCTAAGAAGAGGAGAAGATCTCCGGATATATTCGACTGAACATCATGGCTTTTGTACACGAACACTCCTGTGAATGCGCAAAGACGGAACTCGATCTCTTTACTATTCCTCCGACACAGACAAGTATCGAAAAAGGAAGTTACGAAGAGGTAAACCCACTCACGAATATAGCCGATGGTCCGATCGAATTTGTAATACCTTCGGCCGGAAGTGACTACATCGATATTGGTTCTACGCTTTTGCACATCAAGGCTAAAATCACGAATGCAAATGGAAGTAATTTGGCTGCGGACGCCACTGTAGGGCCTGCAAACTTGTGGTTGCATTCCCTCTTCAATCAAATCGACGTGTACCTAAATGGAAAGCAGATTTCGGATGCATCTCCCACCTATTCTTACAGAGCCATGATCGAAACGCTATTGAATTATGGAGGCGATGCCAAATCAACGCAGATTGGTGCTGCGATATTTGAGAAGGACACCGCTGGAAAAATGAATGTTGCAAACCCAAGGGCTGATGATGGTGACGCTAACATGGGACTCAAACGTCGATACGCATATACATCACTCAGTAAGACGGTCGACATGATCGGACGAATACACGGGGACATATTTTTTCAACCAAAGTATTTACTCAATGGGGTGGAAGTTAGACTGAAATTACATCGAAGTAAAAATCAGTTCTGCTTGATCAGTTCAACCGAAAATCCAGCATTCAAAGTAGTCATCACCGATGCTACCCTCCTAGTGAGAAAAGTCAAGTTGAGCCCCAGCGTACAACTGGGACACGTTGAAGCGTTGAAACAGGGTACTGCAAAATACCCCATCGATCGATGCGTTATGAAAATCGCTTCCATCCCCGCTGGTACAATGTCATTAAACAAAGATTTGATCTTCCTCGGTCAGCTGCCCAAAAGGATCATCCTGTGTCTGGTTTCTAATACGTCTTTCAACGGATCCTACGAAACCAATCCATTCAACTTCCAGAATTACGGTATCACATCACTGGTTCTCAATGTTAGAGGCGAGCAAGTTCCCGCAAAGCCATTGAAGACAGACTTCACGGCAGCTGGTGGCAGAAGTTGCATCATGGCTTATTACACTCTATTTACCGGTACAAATAAAATGGGTCAAGACCAAGGCAACGGCATCACTCGAGACGAATATCCCGAAGGGTACACAATCTTCGCATTTGACCTCACTCCCGACGAATCGGCCAGCGATTATCACCTCAATTTGATACAAGAAGGAAAGATTGGTCTTGAGATTCAGTTCAGACAAGCATTGACTGAGACTGTGTCCGTTTTGATTTATGCTGAATACGATAACGTTATCGAGATTGACAGAGACAGAAACGTATTGACTGATTTCTAGCTGCGATGGACACGAATCAACTGAATCGTATTCTGTCGACTAATCCGTACACTAGAAACGTGTTCTTTGGCGTTTATGCTAGAGATCAACTGCCTAAGGCTAAAGTGTTGGAGTATCCCGCAGCGTTCGTATCAAACACCGATGATAGTAGCGGAGGTGGGACACATTGGGTGGCTTTTTATCTGAAGGATCCCTACCGTGGAGAATATTTTGACTCGTATGGTAGTCAACCCTACTACGTGGAATTTAAGAGATTTCTCGATAAAAACGTTTGTACATGGGTCTACAATCATCAAATACTACAAGCTCCGTTCTCTACAGTGTGTGGTCAATACGTCCTGTATTACTTGCTGCGCAGATGTCGAGGGGAACCTATGAAGTCCGTAGCCGACTCTTTTACGCGTGATAGACATTTGAATGACCTTTATGTGAACAGATATATCGAAAACGTGACCGGACTCAACCTCCCTATTTATGACAAATATTTTTTCCCACGCAGTTTTACTAGATGACTTATGCTTTTGAAATTTCACATGTATATATATATATATATATATATATATATATATATATATATATATATATATATATATATATATATATATATATATATATATATATATATATATATATCGATTTCATATTATTTCTCTTTTTTCTTTTTATCACAGATGAGCGATTCTGATTAGAAAAAAAGTGTGTATTGACTTTTCGGTGTTACTCGTGTTTTCTTGTTTTTATCATAATCGAATACTTATCCGCATTTGAAAATGTATACTTTCTATATACTCAAAATGTCATTTTTTATTCTTATATTACTCAGTTTTTAATCCATTCTTTTTGTTTATTTACTCAAACAAGAAACAAAACAAAACAAAAACAAATTGTATACTTTCTATATACTCAAAATGTCATTTTTTGTTCTTATATTACTCAGTTTTTAATCCATTCTTTTTGATTATTTACTTAAACAAAAAAACAAAAAACAAAAACAAAACAAAAACAAAATGTATACTTTCTATATACTCAATTTCAATTACTCAGTTTTTAATCCATTCTTTTTGATTATTTACTCATTAGTAGATTTCCCTTCTTTGTGTAATAAACTCTGTTAGTTTTCAAAATGATGTGTATTTATTAGCGTGTCTGTGTGCGTGTGTGAGCGCCCTCTACGACACATTCTGAAAAATCTTTCGTCCACGCCTGTCCAATTAAAAAATAATTAAAAATAATTAAAAATAATTAAAAATAATTAAAAAAATTGATAGTAATTTATGCAAATGTATTCACGATGACCTCGACACGACCTCGTATTCACATCAATTTTATGTATGCAAACGTATTCACAATATCCCATTGTGACGTCATCCTCATTCAAATGATCCCCTTTAAGGCATTGCTCCTCATTTATGCTAATTTATGCACGAATTCCCATTGTGACGTCATTATTTATGCTAAAGCTGGACTATAGGGACGACCATGAGGGCGCTGTTCGTATGACGTCATCGCATCCGATTATGAACAGCGCCCTCATGGTCGTCCCTATAGTCCAACTTAAACTACTACTCTGCTTAAGTCAAAATTAAAAGAAATCTATGTTGAAAAAGTTTGGCTACCAACAGTCCAGACAACCCAAAACAATAAATTACGTACATACACTTAGTTCAAACCCAGTGGCGGACCCAGAGGGGGCGCAGGGGGGCCATGCCCCCCAAACGCATAACGATTCATATTATCTGGATTACGCATAGTTTCTCTGCGATTTTCGCTCCGTATATCTTAAGCGAAGCTTGCCCCCCCCCCAATACACTTTGCTGGATCCGCCACTGTTCAAACCTACATATAAATTTGAACCATATTTGAATCAAGTAAAAAATGCACAACATAGAACCAGCTTTACCAAATTTAGGATATCTGCACATACCCTACCAATTGAAAAACTTAGATATCAAGGGATACCTCCAGAGGAAAGAAAGTGCCAACAATGGGGCTATTGACAATGAAATCCATGCACTTTTAGACAGTAACCATAGTGTAATAACAAATGCTCGTACTGAATTTCTGAATGTAGTTAGCATTTATAATGAAAGTATCCTTAAACTACCAAAACAACAAATGTTGACAGAAATTTTAAGTTCGAGAGATGGGTTCATTGCCAATAGTGCTAGCAAATTTATTGACAGCATATTATTTTACTATAAGTAATTTTACTTAGACTTTAGTTATTTATGTATTTTCTTTTGTTTCGTGTGTGTACTTGTGTTTAATTATATTTAATGTCTTTTGACCACAGATAATGTAACAAAATATATTATTTAGTGTCAAATAAAATATACTATACTATACTATACCATATAATGGGAGGGGGTATCACTGGCGGATCCAGAAATTCGGGCGAGACGTGAGCTGAGTTTGTCAATTGATTTGTCATTTTTTTTGCGGGCTGAAGGAGGCGCCTGGTGCGCCTCCCCCTAAACCCGCCCTTGGTTATAGTAATATAGAATTTGTGAAGAATATTGCGGGTAATATAAACCGGGCAAGAACAAAACTATTCATATTTCTGGTCATCGCCTTCTTAGGGTTATTGTCAGTGTTGTTTTACGTGGTCTTGAGTTGTTTATATTTTTTCTTATTTTCCATCCGTGTTTTATTCTTTGAATTGTGCTTCTGAAAGGCTGAGCCAATTACTTGGAGGTTCTCGGGCATTATAACGCACTCAATCGCGGTTTCTGTGATTACGAGAGCCACAACCAGGCCTAAAAGCCGGGATTAATCAGTGAATAAAATCTTGTAAATTGCAATCTAATATAAATGTCCAGATTAGTACTGAAGAATACAAGAGGTCTTGCATGAATAATTGTACGTTGGAGCTCAGACTAGTAATACAAGTCTGAGGTTGGAGTACAAATGTCTATTTTATTTTTACTGCGTTAGGATTATTTCAGTCTTGTGTTTTTTGTATTCGGAAAAGTTCAAAGCGTTGCAATGCAGGCGCCTTTCCGCATTATCGTCACGTGATATACCGTCAGCCAATCAAGTGAAAGTGTTCTCTGCTAATTTGCCAGTGCTGTACGTTGTTTGAAATCAACACTTCTGTTTTTACGGAATGCTTTAGATGAACCAGAACAGATGTTTACGCGAGGTCTCACACAAATGGTACTACACTGCTAACTAGAGATTATGCTGTGTTCGTATTTTATTGTGCTGTAGTTGGATAATCTTCACAGAAGTAGATAAGCAGCGATGCAGACACAAATAGAGATCGCTTGACCGCCCGGCTATCGTTCACTTGATTGTTTGCAGTGCATGGATCGGAGATCGTTATACGACGTTTGTGCCTATCTACTGTGTATAGCCTTTTGCTTCGTATTTGGAACGTGAATCTTTCAATGGATTAGGCACACGTTTGTAAACAGACGATTGTGTATGTTTATTTCAGTATGTGTTCTGTGTCGAAGACGTGTGTGTCACAGGATTACAGACGGCTTTCCCACCATGACATGGAATACTATATCCGGTAATTCCCGATGCATATATCTCAGGGAAGTCATTTTCAATAAGATGTGGGTTCGCAGCGGATCTGACCACATCTGACATTTGTTTTATGATTTGTAGATCAGCACATAATTTTATTTTCAATGTGCATGTTCCATATATTGTACTGTACAGTTGAATGGCTTTGTGATACTATAGTCATTCGTTAGATTTACAACCTTCTGTTTTACACGAACCCCCGCAAACAATAGCTAGTACTATGGACACTACGAACGAAAGACAGCCACGAAAACCACTACGATCATGGACGAAAGGATCACAAAAAGAATGGGAAAGACGAGAAAACGGAATGATCAGTCCCCGAGCGTTATACGGTCGAGGGGAATGGGCGTTACGAGAATGCGAGGTACTTACACATTTTTGTTGATCAATACATCTTGTGCTGTCATTTACCAAGCTTATTGTTTAACTTCGTGGGAAACAATTTAATGAGAGGCAGTTTACAGTGTATTTGCACTGTCAACTATCCCACTCACTGTGTATATACTGTCAACTAACGTCCCACTGTTACATAAGTAACCACATTGACAGTTTTTGTCACGTCCCACTCACTACTACTTGTACAATGCAGAGCGAGTTTTCGTATATCTGTCTGTATCAGTATACTGGTATTAATTTAACAATGTTAACAGGTGGTAAACCTAACAACGGTCCAAGTATAGACGCAATTTCAAATATGTTTGGAACGTTGTTTATTGAAATTGTCAATTCACCTTCAAGTGCACATAATACCAGGAATTTCTGTCATGACAAGTGAATGGGTTGTTTTAATTGAATAAATGGGTGTGAAGGGTACTAACTTCTCATAAATTGATTTTGTCTTGTTACCTGTCATAGGAATCAGACCAGTCACACTAAATCTGTTTGGCTATTCAGTGTTGAGTATATAAAGTAAATAGTTAGGTACTTGATGAGCTCTTAAGCCTCAAGTATAAAATGAATACTTAGGAATATGTACATGTGATAAACCTGTTCCCCCCCTGCACAAATACAGTTACATTTGGTATAAATATGAGTACACCTCCATTTGTCAGTCATTTAAATCAACTTTGGTGTTGATTTTGTGTGAGGTAGTACAATCCAAAAGCAATGTATCTATCTCATTAAATTCATCCTTCGGCTATCAGTAAGGGACAACGTCAAAAGATTGATATCGGATAAAAACTTAATTCCTTTAGTTTTTTTCCAAACCCCCCTACCCCCACTGAAACTTAATTGATAAATATTGGTCATGGCGTCAGACTACATTCACCATTAAATACAAATTGATAATCGGACAGTAGTATTGCATAGCAGTTGATTGTCGAGTGGGTGTAAACAGATTTTACAAATACACCTCATTTGACGCACAGATTTACACTCGAACCAAACCATTTTTCTGTTTTTTTTCCTTTTTTGGTTATTTCTGTCCATGATTGGATAGAAAAAAACGAACTACAAATACTCCAAGATTGTTTTGACTTCATTAAAAAATAAAATCGTTTTTGTAGGATGGAAACTTGTTGAGGTCAAAACCCCCCACCCCCAAACTAAAGGAAATAAGTTTTTTATCCGACATCGATCTTTTGACGTCGTCCCTAAATATTGCATAATCTTTTTTCACAAATGTTTTCTGTAATATTTTAGTTCTGCTCTCACTAATACAGGAACATACAACATGGGCTAACAATCATTTGAAGAAGAAAAAGTTCCGTCTAATTGATGATTTACGAAAACGGATTGGAGATGGTACTACTTTGGTTAATCTACTTGAAATACTAAGTAAGTCTTGTCGTGTAGCTTTATGTGTACCGTCAGAGGTACATTACTTGGGGTTTGCAACTACGGTGACATGATACCAAGATCCCGTTTCAATCTCGCTCTCATATAAGTGTTCCAACTCAGAAAAATTCCAATGCGCATGCCCGAGGTAAGTAGGATACTTGGATGTCCAGGTGGATCAAAATAGCTGCTCACGATATGACGGATTACGATAACTATATTTTCTGTACATTTTCGATGTATTACATTTTTGCACTATGAATGTGGTAATACATGTTTTATTGTTTTATTACAAACCGCCTATGTCATGTCAGAAGGTCGTAGCACCAGTCTCGCTATCTACGAGATGAGACTTGATTCACTTGAATGGGATCTTGACATGATGTCACCATACAGTACTATGCGCATTGCAAACCCCAAGTAATGTACCTCTGGTACCATATGTATTTTTAGATGGGATAGTTTAATTAATTTATTCATGGATGTAAAAACTTACCTATAATCTATTCAATTTGTTACTGAACCAATCACGGCAGGTTAGAGATATTATATTAATGATTTCTTTTCACAAGAAGTTGCCTTTTTATTAATAGAAACTCAGGGGAGATCTGCTCAAAACAAATTTTGACAACAACAAAAATAGAGAAATGCAAAAAAACAAAACAATTTACAGCACCGTGAACAAAAATTTAGATAAAAACTAAGATAACTGAGTTTTTATGGTCATTGAACACAGTTTTAAAAGGATTGGACTATATTATTTGTAGGTACTCTACTTCTCAAATAAGTGTTATTTTAGTAAATGAAGGCATGTTTACAGTGAGATTGACCTTTGTACTGGATTCCCATGCTGTCTATCTCAACTTCTTGTTTTGACAGACTAATGAAATGTTGACCTCCCATGTCTCATTATGCAATGCATAGTCCATATGTGCAATCACTCTTTTGTTGTAAGATGCCACATTGGGAGGTCAATGTCATTGTATGTGTCATGGTTACTATACACCAACATAGCATAGTTACCGACTCCTATAACTTGGTTTAAAATTTCTGTTTTTTCCTATTGATTGTATCTCAAGTGTGTTTATATACACACCAAAATAACCTAGCCTTTAAGTAGTGAATATTCTAAATAATTCATTCTATCTAATTCTCAACAGTACTAAAATGACATTAAGGTAGCGAGAAAGGAAATTTTCACTTTATTCTTGATTTTTCAAAAATTGATAAAACGGTTACTTTAGACCTTGATACATCACCCCAGGTTTACAAAAGATCAAAATTGCGAAATAACGTTACTCAAATTAGTGTTTTAAAACACTAGCAGAAAAGACTACAACTGCCCTTTCCTGGATATTTGCATAATGTTTATCTTTGAAAGGGTTTAAATGATAACATCTTATCTGTATACTCTGTTGTTGACGATTCTGATATAACGGGTGATAAGCTTCCAGTTGCAAACAATGTGTGTTTATCTAACGTCCATTGTCAGCATTATTGTCAGTTGAGACTTCGCCCGAGAAACATGGTCATACAGTACTCATTTCGCCCAACCTTCCGCTTTTACATCGACCGCTTATCGCTTAATTTCCGACCACGCGGTCTTGTCCGACCGGAAACCGACCGCATTTTAATCGCGTTTTTTTTTCGCTCGCTCGCTCATTGAAAACATTGACCGCTCACCCAAACACTGATCACTGGCACATGGGTGGTCGAAATGGTGGTTTTGATAGTAAAGTGTGAACGACACTTCAAATCTAATAGTTGTATTACACTTGTATCATGATTGCAACTGAACTGGGACCTCTTGTTACGTGTTTTGGGTGCTTGTTCTAGATGTAATATTTTATTTTTTATTTTAATGAGACAGTTGAAAAAAGCCTAGGTAACTCCTTTTGAGAGAACAGAGAAACGAGGAAATGTTAGTGATTAATTCCAAAAATAACGATACCAAATCCACATCGGTCTACATCTGGTAAAATTTGACATTCAATTTTTAAAATTAAGTCACGATCATTGAATGAGTTCGGTCTATACCGTATACGTACCGTAAAAGTGTTCCCACAACAAATATTTTCGACTAAAAACTGCCATATGCCCTGAAAAAATCGAACAGAGTTTGACATGTATGAATAATTTATTGGGCTTAAAAGAAAAACGTGTCAAATTTAGTTATAGCCATAACTATTTGGTGGCCAGTCGATGAACAATTCGAAACTCAGGATTCACACGGAAGTCCTTCAGGGCTGAAAATCATCGACCCTACTCTGGTTTACTTTATTTCACAACTTGCAGAGAAAACTGATTTGCGTGAACTCTAATGTATCTTAGCCTAGTATTTTCTTTTTGAACTAAGGTCAAATTCCACCAGTTTGTCAAAATATATGTTTTTCAGCGAATAATTTTGAAGCCTGCCACAGCACAAAAAACTATGTGAATTGTCACCGGAGATTGGATTGTACGACGACCCTTCAATTAGCGTCAAATATGCTTTGTTACAACATGATATGTAGAAGATAATATTTGGTAATCGTAGTCCTAAATAACTATTAATAATAGCTAGACGTTTCGAGCAATGGCTCTTTATCGATAGCATAGAAGAAAATGTTAAATGTGTCGATTCACATAGTTTTTTGAGCAATGGCTCTTTATCGATAGCATAGAAGAAAATGTTAAATGCGTCAATTCACATAGTTTTTTGTGCTGTGGCAGGCTTCAAAATTATTTGCTGAAAAACATATATTTTGACAAACAGATGGAATTTGACCTTAATGTTAACATTTTCTTCTATGCTATCGATAAAGAGCCATTGCTTGAAATGTCTAGCTATTTTTAATAGTTATTTAGGACTACAATTACCAAATATTATCTTCTATATATCATATTTATCAGTCCGAGCAGCGTTTATTTATTTGTTACAACATCATTGATTGGCTGAGAGTCACCTGATCGGAGCACGACCTGGGTCACAGAACCATATTTGTCCGTATTATCAACAGGACTTTGCAAGATAACCACACCCACATTTTCAATCTTTTTAAGCGCGGAAGTTGCCAACAAATGTAAAAAAAAATCGTGAATTTCATGGATTCGAATAAAATAAAGCAAGCGATTGATAAGGATGATTATTAATATTTTCCCCGATGCTCTTCGAATTTTTATTTTTTTTATTTCAAGGTAAGAAATGGCTAGTTGAAGTTGCATCGTCTTCAATGCGATTGTTTCACCGCGAACAACTCTAGCTCTGTTTTGGGCATGGTTTAGTTTTGCGATGTAAAATAAAATATATATTAAAATAATAATACTTGTTTAATTATTTGGGATTTCAGCCCACAAATTACGGACATGATCCCCATGAATTACGGTCAATGTTTGTCTTCTCTCGGCTGATTGTCACGGTGTTGATCAACGCCCTTCCTAAACTCAGTATGGAGAAACCAACAGGGATCGACATTCCAAAAAACAATCGAAATTATCAACAAAAGACGAGATTTTTCTAGATATTTACAAACATACTGTCATGACAAACATATGCTTAGAAATATTTTCTTTCACTCAGCCCATGCATGTAACTGCCATTTAGCTTTATGGTCCTTCAGCATCGGGGGAAAACAACAATAATTATACAAAACACATTGCGAAGACTCAACAATCAGGAAAGAAACCCCAGACAACCATGTCGTACTTGTGTTGAAATACATTTTGTATTTCACGTCAGAATATTGTTTAAAATAAAATATTCAGTCCAAGCCAAATCGAGGTCAAAGGGTCAGGTTGCGTGCATATAATTATAGATAGTTAAAACAAAAAGTATTTGAACTTTTGTCAGCTGTTCAACATCTATAAAAACCAGAAAGACAATTATAAGACAATGTGAACCTCGGGAATTATTCTGTTAGTCCGAATTTTAAATGCAAGCGGTCCCAAAAGCGAGAGAAAAAGGTGATTGGAAAGCGGAAGCGGGCGGGAGGTTGTGCGAAAGGAGTACTGTAACTTTGCACAACTTTCTTTTAAATCGTTTTATTTTCCAAGTCAATATTCTATTTTACTAATACATTTTTTTTCTAACGCAATGGCGAAGAAAAGAAAGAAAGCGTTGACAGACGAGGCAAAGAAAAATCTGCCACTCAGTGTCGCACTCTGACACAACAATTTTTTTTCAAACATCGGTCATTTTGTTTCACCATGAAAATCGTTTTATTAGATGTTTTATCAGAGACACTTGAAGGATTAGCTTGTTTGTAAACTGTCAGCGTGTACAGTGGGACAGTAATGTTTGTCAGAGGATTATCCTTCGTTGTTCGTTTGCATAACAATGGAAAACCCGAACATTCCTGGAGTACGGACTCAAATGCCAGCAGTTTTCTTCATTTTTCACGCTCGAGCTTGAAATTATTCATTATCTGACACTCTTTATGAGTTCTATGATATCAGTGGTTAATATGTTTGGCCATTTTTAGTGTATATTTATAATAATGCAGCAAATCTACAGTGTTTTATTAACCAAAACTGTTTTTCACGTTTTTCTCGAGTTGAAGTTTTGATCGAGTACGACTCATTGGGACCGCCGCCAAATCAAGTGCGTTCGGACTAGGACATTCAAACTCGCAGTTATCGTTCAAAAGATAATGATTGTGCGAAATATGTCTGGGTTTTTAAAGAAAATGCTTTGTCACAGAATAATAGTCTGTTAAAGGTGCCAAGTATGAAATAATTTAAGGACAAAAAAACAAAACTGCATAGAAATCGGAATAATAGCTCTTTTGATTATCGGAGACGCATTTCAATAGACTTTATTACGGACAATGCATGACGTAAATTTCACCAGGAAATTCCGCAGTGTGCTCTCGCAATCACGGTCATTTTTACAAGGTTCGCCATTTTTGATGTCACGTGATAATTATGTAAACAATGACTGTCCAGTTTGTGCGAACTTGTACCTCTATACTTAGTCTTTTGATATATATAACCTAAATTACTGTTCTGAACGAGACAACAGACAGAGAATGTTTTATTTAAAAACGTCACAAAACCCTTCTCGCTACCTTAAGATTTAGCATGTGAATATTTCTCCATAATGAAATTTTCTTCAAATCAGGAGATATTTTCCTCATTAGTATACATTACCAGTTCAGTTTCACATATTTGGGTTTGTTATTCTGATAAATCCTAACTGGACAGGAAATTGGATATTTTTACATACGGTTCTATTTAATGTGCTAATATAATCTCATAATGGAAGTGTTTTAATTAATTTACTTCTTGTTAGTGGAAATATTTTAGTCTATGTGAAAATTTATGATACTGATTTTATTTTCTGATTTGTTACCAATCCATTAACAAGGCTGTACTAATTATGTACATAATGTCACGTCATATTTCACTCAGTTGTTACGTTATTTCAATACATTTACCAGAAACATTTCTCTAATAGTATGGCAGCATGGAGGTGCATTTATGATAACACAACCTGCATTCATACAGTGATATTCCTACCCACAGTGCAATGCAATAGTTCTCATCGAAGGTGTTTATTTCTTGACACTAGCAACGCTGCCATGCTGCAGAGCAGACATTTAAGAATCTACCCCAGTGTCCTGCATGCTTTGTCCAACATTGCAGGCTGTGTTGAGTAGACTGTCAATCCAGCAGGCTTAATTGTCCATGCTGAAGCTGTGTCTATAGATTGAGTCCATGCCTGTCTAGTTGGTCTTGTCCAGACAATGCCCTGAACCCTGTTTCCAGAAGGTTATGTCCAGGTTGTGTCTACAAGCCTGTGTCCAGCTGGCCATGTCTAGGCCCTATTTGGTACATTGATATCAATGCATACATGGGTTTGACATGCATGTAAAGCCTTTAGTATTTTGAGTACTGAGTCTGATTTAGGAGACATTTTGGATGACTTATCACACTATATAACAAAGAATTCATTCAGGGTTACTGTTGGCTATTCATACGAGTCAGCCAATCGAGTTAAAGATATACTGATTACTGCTGGCTATCCATATGAGTTAGCCAATCGAGTTAATGATATACTGATTACTGCTGGCTATCCATATGAGTTAGCCAATCGAGTTAAAGATATACTGATTACTGCCAGCTATCCATATGAGTTAGCCAATCGAGTTAAAGATATACTGATTACTGCTGGCTATCCATATGAGTTAGCCAATCAAGTTAAAGATATACTGATTACTGCTGGCTATCCATATGAGTTAGCCAATCAAGTTAATGATATACTGATTACTGCCAGCTATCCATATGAGTTAGCCAATCGAGTTAATGATATACTGATTACTGCTGGCTATCCATATGAGTTAGCCAATCGAGTTAAAGATATACTGATTACTGCCAGCTATCCATATGAGTTAGCCAATCGAGTTAAAGATATACTGATTACTGCTGGCTATCCATATGAGTTAGCCAATCAAGTTAAAGATATACTGATTACTGCTGGCTATCCATATGAGTTAGCCAATCGAGTTAAAGATATACTGATTACTGCTGGCTATCCATATGAGTTAGCCAATCAAGTTAATGATATATTGATTACTGCTGGCTATCCATACGAGTTAGCCAATCAAGTTAAAGATATACTGATTACTGCTGGCTATCCATATGAGTTAGCCAATCAAGTTAATGATATATTGATTACTGCTGGCTATCCATATGAGTTAGCCAATCGAGTTAAAGATATACTGATTACTGCTGGCTATCCATATGAGTTAGCCAATCAAGTTAATGATATACTGATTACTGCTGGCTATCCATATAAGTTAGCCAATCGAGTTAATGATATACTGATTACTGCTGGCTATCCATATGAGTTAGCCAATCGAGTTAATGATATACTGATTACTGCTGGCTATCCATATGAGTTAGCCAATCGAGTTAAAGATATACTGATTACTGCTGGCTATCCATATGAGTTAGCCAATTGAGTTAATGATATATTGATTACTCCTAGCTATCCATACGAGTCAGCCAATCGAGTTAATGATATACTGATTACTGCCAGCTATCCATATGAGTTAGCCAATCGAGTTAATGATATACTGATTACTGCCAGCTATCCATATGAGTTAGCCAATCGAGTTAAAGATATACTGATTACTGCTGGCTATCCATATGAGTTAGCCAATCAAGTTAATGATATACTGATTACTGCTGGCTATCCATATGAGTTAACCAATCGAGTTAATGATATACTGATTACTGCCAGCTATCCATATGAGTTAGCCAATCGAGTTAATGATATACTGATTACTGCCAGCTATCCATATGAGTTAGCCAATCGAGTTAATGATATATTGATTACTCCTAGCTATCCATACGAGTCAGCCAATCGAGTTAATGATATACTGATTACTGCCAGCTATCCATATGAGTTAGCCAATCGAGTTAATGATATACTGATTACTGCCAGCTATCCATATGAGTTAGCCAATCGAGTTAAAGATATACTGATTACTGCTGGCTATCCATATGAGTTAGCCAATCAAGTTAATGATATACTGATTACTGCTGGCTATCCATATGAGTTAGCCAATCGAGTTAATGATATACTGATTACTGCCAGCTATCCATATGAGTTAGCCAATCGAGTTAATGATATACTGATTACTGCCAGCTATCCATATGAGTTAGCCAATCGAGTTAAAGATATACTGATTACTGCTGGCTATCCATATGAGTTAGCCAATCAAGTTAATGATATACTGATTACTGCTGGCTATCCATATGAGTTAGCCAATCGAGTTAATGATATACTGATTACTGCCAGCTATCCATATGAGTT
Source organism: Saccoglossus kowalevskii (assembly GCF_978046115.1). Taxonomy (NCBI): domain Eukaryota; kingdom Metazoa; phylum Hemichordata; class Enteropneusta; family Harrimaniidae; genus Saccoglossus; species Saccoglossus kowalevskii. The sequence goes on from NC_140642.1 coordinate 7,842,482, forward strand.
AGCCAATCGAGTTAATGATATATTGATTACTCCTAGCTATCCATACGAGTCAGCCAATCGAGTTAATGATATACTGATTACTGCCAGCTATCCATATGAGTTAGCCAATCGAGTTAATGATATACTGATTACTGCCAGCTATCCATATGAGTTAGCCAATCGAGTTAAAGATATACTGATTACTGCTGGCTATCCATATGAGTTAGCCAATCAAGTTAATGATATACTGATTACTGCTGGCTATCCATATGAGTTAGCCAATCGAGTTAATGATATACTGATTACTGCCAGCTATCCATATGAGTTAGCCAATCGAGTTAATGATATACTGATTACTGCCAGCTATCCATATGAGTTAGCCAATCGAGTTAAAGATATACTGATTACTGCTAGCTATCCATATGAGTTAGCCAATCAAGTTAATGATATACTGATTACTGCTGGCTATCCATATGAGTTAGCCAATCGAGTTAATGATATACTGATTACTGCCAGCTATCCATATGAGTTAGCCAATCGAGTTAATGATATACTGATTACTGCTGGCTATCCATATGAGTTAGCCAATCAAGTTAATGATATACTGATTACTGCTGGCTATCCATATGAGTTAGCCAATCGAGTTAATGATATACTGATTACTGCCAGCTATCCATATGAGTTAGCCAATCGAGTTAATGATATACTGATTACTGCTGGCTATCCATATGAGTTAGCCAATCGAGTTAATGATATACTGATTACTGCTGGCTATCCATATGAGTTAGCCAATCGAGTTAATGATATACTGATTACTGCCAGCTATCCATATGAGTTAGCCAATCGAGTTAATGATATACTGATTACTGCCAGCTATCCATATGAGTTAGCCAATCGAGTTAAAGATATACTGATTACTGCTGGCTATCCATATGAGTTAGCCAATCAAGTTAATGATATACTGATTACTGCCAGCTATCCATATGAGTTAGCCAATCCAGTTAATGATATACTGATTACTGCTGGCTATCCATATGAGTTAGCCAATCGAGTTAAAGATATACTGATTACTGCTGGCTATCCATATGAGTTAGCCAATTGAGTTAATGATATATTGATTACTCCTAGCTATCCATACGAGTCAGCCAATCGAGTTAATGATATACTGATTACTGCCAGCTATCCATATGAGTTAGCCAATCGAGTTAATGATATACTGATTACTGCCAGCTATCCATATGAGTTAGCCAATCGAGTTAAAGATATACTGATTACTGCTGGCTATCCATATGAGTTAGCCAATCAAGTTAATGATATACTGATTACTGCTGGCTATCCATATGAGTTAGCCAATCGAGTTAATGATATACTGATTACTGCCAGCTATCCATATGAGTTAGCCAATCGAGTTAATGATATACTGATTACTGCTGGCTATCCATATGAGTTAGCCAATCGAGTTAATGATATACTGATTACTGCTGGCTATCCATATGAGTTAGCCAATCGAGTTAATGATATACTGATTACTGCCAGCTATCCATATGAGTTAGCCAATCGAGTTAATGATATACTGATTACTGCCAGCTATCCATATGAGTTAGCCAATCGAGTTAAAGATATACTGATTACTGCTGGCTATCCATATGAGTTAGCCAATCAAGTTAATGATATACTGATTACTGCCAGCTATCCATATGAGTTAGCCAATCAAGTTAATGATATACTGATTACTGCTGGCTATCCATATGAGTTAGCCAATCGAGTTAATGATATACTGATTACTGCCAGCTATCCATATGAGTTAGCCAATCGAGTTAATGATATACTGATTACTGCCAGCTATCCATATGAGTTAGCCAATCGAGTTAAAGATATACTGATTACTGCTGGCTATCCATATGAGTTAGCCAATCAAGTTAATGATATACTGATTACTGCTGGCTATCCATATGAGTTAGCCAATCAAGTTAATGATATAATGATTACTGCTAGCTATCCATATGAGTTAGCCAATCAAGTTAAAGATATACTGATTACTGCTGGCTATCCATATGAGTTAGCCAATCGAGTTAATGATATACTGATCACAACAAGCATAGTTTGGTATCTTGTACAAAGAAATAGAATGTATAAAGATAATATGACATTTCTTTTTTGGCTTTTATTAAAAAATAGCAATTATAATATTAAATGGACTACACTGTAGTGAACAACCCAGTTTAATAAATATACTAAAAATTTATAAACTATTATCGATTGAAATCACTCTCATAATAATTCAAATGAGGCAATTTGATTGGCTAGGCAAGTTCTTGGGCATTATTAAATCAGACAGAAATTAGAACAGTCTACATCACTGTATGACCTCATACAATGTTGTTTATATATTTATAAATATTTAGCTTAAAAGTTATAGAATAGATAATTGACTACCTCATCTGTTCCATTCAACATTCATGTGATATGTGACATATTTCAGAAGTCATGTTTATTTCTGAATGTAAATTTATTTTGAATCTATTGGTATATGTGATGCATTGGAAAAAATGCCAATAACAGAACTTTATCTTCACATAGAAAAAGGCTGCATTCCCTCAAGGTTCACTTTGTAAAACTTTGGTCTGGAAATAATGTTTTTAAATTCCTAAGATTACTGTGACCATTAATGTACAATTGTAGCTTGAGTGATGCCCCATCCCTATATACATGTATGTCATTTGTCTCGTTCACCTTGATTACATGGTCTGGTAAGTCTGAAACAGTGGTATGCAATGTATAAAGTAAAAGTGTCTTTTCCTGCTCAGTGAAATTGCTGTATATTGGTAGACATATTTAAATTTAGTATTCTGGTGTTTAGAAGTTTATAAGTAGTTTTATCTTGAAATGTCGCACTGTGGAGATGCAACCAGGTTGTGAAGTAGAACGTTGTGTTGATTTTTCTGCCATGAGCCATTTCAGCTCATTTGCATTTAAATGTTAAGGCGATTGTTATGTAAATGATGTAAGCAGGTGTGTTGAAGTAGCATTGTGAAAATGGCATTAGTGAAAGCTGTTGCTACTACAAAAGGATAATGTTGCCTACTAACGTGACTCCGGTCACTGTGAATTAAGATTGAAACTCACAACAATAGGAAAAATAACAATGCAACAGCAAAACGTGGCTTGCCTAAGACCCTATGACCTATGTGTAGTTATGTATTTGTAACTCGGTGTCGTTGTATGTCTAAGATGAGTGCATGATCAGATTACTACCACACCTATGAGCCATTACAGCTTGACATGAGATACTACAAATCCTACACTTGTAATTAAACCACATTTGTGTAATGTACTCTTCTCATAATCTTATGAATATGAGGCTTCAACATTAGAGATTCATAGACATATGTCACGCATGTATAAAAAGCAGGCAACCGTTAAGTTCTCTTTGCAATTAAATTTTATTAATTTAAGCTTTAACTACTGTAAGTACTAAATGTACTACTGCATTTTTTTTTTACTACACAACCATGGGATACCCTTCATGTAATATTGATCTCTTTCTGTAGAGATAAAGGACTTTAATAAGTTAATTTAAGTTAATTTTGAATCCAAGCAAAAATAGGTTAAAATTGTAAATAACTGTTTTATAATAATAATAATAATAATAATATTTTATTAGCCTTTGGAGCGGCAAACAAAGAGAAGAAAACAACCAAATCATACATATTTGAAAAAGGAAAGAAGAAAAATCACATTAAATTCAAACTTTCTTTTCTATACTTATACAATTGAGTAATAAATACTCTAACTTCCTTGGATACAATATTCCCCAAATTATTGTTGACTTTCCACAATATGTCGCTAAAAAGTACATTAAACTTAAAATTAATTCCTCCAGAAAGAAAGTTATTGTGTTGGGTCTACTTCAAGGTTTTGAACTTTGTACATGAAATCTCCATAAAAGTTGTGTCTTAAATGATAAGTTGCTTTGCATAAAAATAGAAAATGATAAATATCTTCTTTGTCGTCATTACATAGCTTGCACATTCCATTCCCTTTATATTTGTCCCATGTTATTTTATTACCCTCTAAATCCAGTGAGTTAGATCTGACTTTAAAATACAGTGATATGCCATGATGATCAAGGGGATCATTTATATAGTTTTCTTTTTCCTTATTTCTTTTAACCCAACTGTAATGTTCCAGTGATTTCATATTAGATATTTGATCTGCAAACGTTTTTACTTCATTTTGTTCACTTATTTTATAAAAGCTTTTGAGCCAGTTTATATTGTTAGGTATGTTTAACCCATAGACATGGTCTAATCCGTTAGTTTCAAGTACTTTGTGCACATATGTTGGCCAATTCCAAGTAAGCTTACGGTTGTTTACATACGACTTGTGCAATTCTGTGAAAACAATTTTGGTCCATCTGGTGTTATTCATTTCTTGTAATCTGTTCAAATATTTAATTCGAAAAGTATCAAGGGTGTAGCTCAAATCAGCCCATCCTAAATCCCCTAATACAGCAGAGCAAGCAACATTTCTGTTGACTTTAAAAAGGAATTTGCCAAACTGATATTGCAGACTTTTTAACTTTTTCCTATCATCGTTATTTTCTAAAAACCATACACCACATCCATAGCTAATAGATGGTAAAATTATACTCTTCCACAATACATCACCATACTCAAACCTATTGTAACTATTGTGTTGATTGATGATGGCTTTACAATATGCTATTAATTTCATCCCCTTCTTGTAAATTTCAGTAAATTGTGCATGGTCCTTTATAGTTTTAGAAATAACTATTCCCAAGTATTTATATGTGTTAGTCTCTTCTAGTAACAGATTTCCTAATTTCCAGAGTGTGCCTTTTCTATGCAATTTTTTGCCAAAATACATTACTTGGGATTTGTTGCTGTTGTAACTTAATTTCCAATTGTCTGCAAATTTTGCTGCTATGTCTAACATATTTTGTAATTCATCTGCATTATTTGCGATGAGGACAACATCATCTGCCCAAAATAGTCCAGGAATTATCTTTTTACCTATTTCTACCCCTAATTTTGAATCCTGCAGCATTTTTGCAAATTCATTTATGTAAATTGAAAATAGTAAAGGACTTAACACACATCCTTGTTTGACCCCTTCTGTAGTTTCAAAATAATCCGTTTCTATGTCGTTAAAGTTAACTTTGTTAAAAACATTTTCATACATATCATTAATTATATTCCACAATGTTCCTCTAATTCCTGCATTCCACAGTGAAACCCGAAGTCCATCTCTCCAAACTCGATCAAAAGCTTTAGAAAAATCTAGGAAAGCAACATATGTAGAATTGTTTTGAGATTTTCGCTGAGACACAATACCTTTGAGTGTAAAGATATTGTCTTCACAGCGTCTGTCCTTTCTAAATCCACCCTGAATCTCACCTAATATGTTATTATCTTCCACAAATTGTTTTAATTTAGTTTCAATTATTTTAGCATAAACTTTTGATACTGTTGAGTTCAGAGTAATGCCTCTATAATTATTTAGATCTTTTTTATCACCTTTTTTATGGATTGGTTTTACAACTCCTTGTTTCCATTCGTCTGGGATTTTCTTATTATTCAAACATGATTGAAATAGAATTGTCAAAGACTGAACAAGCGATTCACCACCATTCATGATAAATTCATTGACTATGTCATCCGGGCCACACGCTTTTCCAGATTTGCAAAATTTTATCGCATTTCTGACATCATCTTGGTTTATTGTAATTGTGTGAATTTGTCTGATATTATTATTATCATCATTATTGCTGTTTATTTCATTTCTCCTAATTAATTTCAATTTCTCTAATATTTCCTTATGGAAATCTTTTTCATTTTCTTCTTCATGTAATGCTTTATTCATTTGTCCTATAGTATTCCAGTAATGTTTTAGATTACTTTTTATCACTTCTTGGTTTGTTGTTATACGTTTACTATTACTTAGAATGTCATAAATACATGTTTGATTGGTAGTATTTTTTGGCCCCTTTAGATCTTGCCAAAACAGTTTTGAATTCCTACCACCATTCTTAGCTATATTTACACTCCGTTTAACTTTATATATATTGAAAAAATTTCTGTGTATAGAGTGTTAATGATGAAAATCATACTCCAAGATGAAACTGATGAAATCTACACTGTCTGGGAAACTTATGACACACATTGCAATAGTTGGGAATGCTCATTTGGTATTGTAGAATAATTATCTCTGTTTTTAAAATTACCTGACTATTCATGTGTGTACTCTCACTTTCTGATACAACAATAGAACAAAGAGTCGTGCAATTCTTTGCAACAAAAAAAGCTGCTTATTGACTGTATTCTGATCCAATTGTATGGTATAGACTACTCTTCAGATAGTTCTTATGAATCGCCAGTCAGCGGAAAGGTGACCTAATTTTGACCTATGCGACCTTAATGCTCATTTTGGGCAGCATGGTCATTGTAATATGGGTGATGCCCATTCTGTATGTCAGTTACCAAGGAGATTCAGGTTTGTGCAAGTACTACACTAATGTACCTGTTTTTTAGCTGTGCCATTGCTGAGTGACTTTTTAAATCAAATTCATAAATTGGTGAAAACTTAAAACCTATGTGTAGTTGTGCCACTCTTCATGGAATAAAAGTTTTTTTTTTCAATGTGTAATTGAGTATCTTAATCATTTCAATTTCTGTTTGAAATAATTGTTCAAATGTTGTGTAAATTAATATGTACATTATTACCACCACAATTTTTAATATACAATCCATATTGTATAGAAATATTGAACCGGGCCAAGGTCAATATACAGATTTGTCAACATGAAATGAGCATTATTGACCAAGGCAAAGCTGGGGTCAACAATGCTCTCTGGGCGCGACAAATCTGTTTATCGACCGAGGCTGGGGTCAATATTAGTATTATTATACCGAAAAAAGAACATTTTGTAAAAGGCTGCATTGTAACATCATCTCTCCCACCCAAGTTTCCAATGACAACATTCAGAATGTTCTTGATTCACAAGTAGCTGTTTCATTACACTTCGTATGCATTTATATTCCATAATCCCTTCCAAAATTACTGTCACATTTAAGACTTTTGTAGACATCAACAGTCGGATGACTATTTGACATTTTAGAAGTTGTGATGATTATACATGATGCACGCATCCATCAACAAAAACAACACGCTACATCGTCAGACCTAAATAAAACACAGACACATTTTCAAATGAATGTACAATTTAATGAAACCCACATATACAGGGTATGTACCGGTAAGATCCACGAGTAATAAAATTACTCGATGAAATAAATAGAAGCATAACACTTTGGTACACAACGTCAACAAATGGAATGTACAAAGCACTTGGCTACGTACGTGGTGCAGCGTCTACGACTAAATCAACTGATGTAGTCGTGTTGTTCGATGATTATCTCCCAGTTTAAAGTATTCACATAAAAATTAACTTGTCTCATTTATGCAGTATACCTTGTTACAGTTGTACGACTTGTTCCCAAATTAAAGGTAATTCTCTGAGAATACGCCGACAAACCTCAATGGTGAATTCACATCTGCGCAAACGCAAAAGCCTAATATGACGTCTTTGTCCACTGCAAATATAACAACCTACAAATGTATGAATCTGATTGGTTGATGGGGCTAGGAGGTATAATAATAAATATTCTGTAAAATAACTAATTTTCACTGGGTTTAAATTTCACTGATTTAGCATTTCAGGCATATTCAGTGGGTTTTAAATTCACGGTTTTATCATTTAGATAATGTGTTCTATGCTCAATTTTACATTTTCACTTGGGTTTTAATTTAGCGCATTTTCTAGTCAGCAGAATAAGCAAAATTAAAACCCAGTGAATAATTAACTTTTTTACAATAATGTACTCTAGGTCAATGTATAATTCTTCTTTCATGCAATATACCAGTAATATAGTTTAGGTCAATACAATCCACATTATATACAAAATAATATTGCCCAGGTCAGTATAGAATCCACATTGAATACAATATAACATAATGTAGGTCAATATTCAATCAGCATAAAGTATTTAATCACATTCAATATCCTATACAATATATATTATTCGTGAATCTAGATCAATATTCAATTCTATCCTATAATGTAATCTCCATGTAGATCCACATTGATCAGTACACAGTCATTGCATTATACAATTGTATACATACCGGTAGTTTAGGCACGGTTACTTCTTTTTTAGTAACCATGGTTATGTCACTGTACAATCAAAATTGTACATATATATATATATATATATATCATACTTCTGAGATTTGGTGACGTATTGAGTACACAAATTAATTAAATTAGTAATTATAGTGTTCTGATTTCCGGAACACACATCTAGATACCTATATATATATGTAGTTCTTGTATTACTTTTCTGGTAGGCTGAGAATAATTATCGTAAACTGATATGTTTTTCATCTGTAATGTAAGCTGACTAGTTTAGTAGTTGCTCAATCACTAGACATTTGTTTTATTAATTGGATAAAAAATATTATTGGTAATGTAATGGTTAATTTGTATCTCTTATTACTGATGAAAGCAGACATCATCCAGGGATGTCACTCACCTTTGAAGTAAAGGATGAGTTACAGTCTTCTACATGAATAAACCTTGCTACATTGTTTGTATACTCATCTTCATTTTGTAAAAACTTTTGTAATTTGCATTTTTTATTAATTTCTTGCACCATCCCAATAAAAATAGTCGATTGAAAAAAATGTTCAACCTCTGGGGCCGCTAACAAATCGCCAGGGGTAATGTACTCATTTCACCCTATTGAATATACCGGTAATTGGTAATGATAACCAAAATGGGTGCAACATGTCATCAAATTACCTCTTGACAAAGATTCTTGTGTTTTAGGGGATATGTACAAATACATGTTGGTGATACAGATATTCATACAGCCCCTCCAAACTATAGAGAGGACTGTGATTAATGGTTACAGATGAGAATGCTAAAGTTTAAATCTTACCAGTACTAATTTCCAACTGGATATGGGAATGTGATGGCCCACACTACTGTATGTACGTGTATTGCTTTCCAATTGAAGTACTTTACTGACAACCTGTAATAGAGTAAAATACTCCAACTATCCTACAATGAACACACTCATTCAAGCTTAGGAAAGTGCTTGGAAATAAATAAACTTGAGTATAGGTTTACAAAATGATAATCATTAATATCAACACTTTATTCATACTGAGTTAAGTGTGTTTGTAAACATTATTTGTTTATGAAATGGACACTGTTCGCTGACTAGACCAACAAATGAGGTGTTGTTCTCATGTAAATTGGGACAGTGTGTTTTTTCCATGCTGTTAAATTATCAAGATATCTTGACATCCATTTGCCCTCTTCATCTGCTACCTAGGTCAAACAGTTGACCCCTAAATAACCATTACTCTGATGGGATGTTGTGGTTTAATTACTTGATCCCCTGTCATTTATCTATAAGCTTGCTGTCTAAATAAATCCATCTTCACCGATTGGTTGTTTGCACTCCCACACATCACCCAGCAAGCACACAGAAACAGATCAGATTTCTTGCAATCAACTAAAGTATTGTAAATTCCAGACTCAGTTGGTTCTATTCTATATTAAGATAGAGCAGGCATTCTCTTTGTCTTATGTGATAAAACCAGCTCACTCTGCTGTGGTAAGACTTTATTTTATTTTTCTCCTAACCATGGTTACTAACCCTGTTCTTGCGTTTTTATGTCAAATTGTGCTTTTATAGTTGTATTATATGGATGTTTATATCTGTTGGGTCTGACTTGAATCAGTTAGTTTACTATGATTTGGTGTGTATATTCGTGATGTACATGTAACCCTGGCTGATCTGCTGGTATAAACTGCTCGATGTGTTCCATTTGTTTCTCATTCATCCATTCATGTGATACAATGTATATGACATACTTTATGGTACAGAGTTATGGAAGAACCAGAATTGTAATTGCATATTTCAGTGTATGACATGATGGGAGTGTGTCCAAATCCTTTGCAATCTAGGCAGTTGCTGGATTGGCATGGCTTGTTAGCTTGTGTATATATCTGGTAGCGTCGCTAATGTGTGGGCTTCGAATACAAACACAACGTTCAGCACCATCAATGAGGTTTCATTGATAAACCTAAGTGACGGTGCTGAATCTCACTTACATAAAACGTAAATTGCAATTGACCTCACTGTGATGACGCATTGGTTGTGGAATACAGCAAAGGGAACAAAGCATGCGCACTGCATACACAATTATCTAATAACTAATTATTAATGAAAAACATTTACACGTATTATGAAATACCAGAATCACGTATTCGATCTTGACACCTACTCTCTCTATTGTGGTTATTTGAAGACTACGCAGCTTTCTATCATACTAAACTGGTCACCAAATTTAACAAGTGTCTCTGCTTTTTACACTGAAAACATAGTGTAAATAGATACTGCAGTTAGAAGTGCCCACTCAAAGTTAACCTCCAAAAAACTGATCAACCTTGCGCAATATATTAATTCCTTCCATACAGCAATTTTTTCATGATTATTAATATCGATAAAATGTTTTATTGATTATATCTCAAATATTTTATGCACCGTTTTGTGATAGGAAACTTGAAAATTGATACGAGTTTTCTCACATCATTATATTTTCATATTTACTAACAATTCATACTATACTATTACTTTTTAATTTCCAGAAATTAAAAATAAATTGAACACTTTACTATTCTGGTAAATTATCCTTACTACTATTAAATTTTAATAAAGCAGCTTGTATCAGTATTTCAGTGATGAATATCAGTAATCTACGACAAATATTGTACTTAGATATTAGAGGTTATAAATGCTACAAATTTACATAATTTATTTTAGTTTCATTGCTATACATACATGTATATTTCACTGGAGAAATGCAGCATGCTCCCCAAACACACACACAAACACACACACCATCTAAAACACTCTCTGTAATGCTATTACCCCCGGTAGTAGTATTGGTGTGGAGTACCAGTGTCTTGTCTTTGCCTCTAGCTATCATCTGTTTACCCCTTTTAACCCCAAAATGCAATTTCAATTTGTTCTTTGGAATGTTGTTAGTTGCCCTGTAGCTGTTGGGGAGTTTATATTTATAAGGTGGTGAAATGTCAGCACTGTATTGACTTAAACCAGGTAACTGTGTAATCAAACCATGCACAACTAAAGTTAGTGACAGCTATAGTAACTGTAGCTTTGCACTTAGCTCTCACACCACAATTTCAATTCAAATTATAATTACTTGTCTGGATTCCCTTTGATGGTTTTAATGACTTATAAATGTTCAACTACCTTGACCTGGTACCCAGTCAATCAGAAAATCGTTCCTTGTTGTAGTGGTTACAGTTCAAATGACATTTAGAAATCCAGTAATTGTATAGTAGATATGCAAGTGCAGCTGTTCACGGATTGTTGATCTGTGTTGCATAAGGATGTCCAGCATTGTCATTCTCTTGGCTATAGAGTAAAGTTAGTGATCTGGTTATATCAGCAATTTTGAATGAGTTAAATTCCATAAAATATAAATCATAATTTTTTGAATAAATTCTTCTCAGGATACCCTGCCTGGTGCCTAGTATTATGCTGGTGTTCATGGTACATGTTGCTGAACAAATGCCTGGGTGGCCAGTTTGAGCTGCAAGGGCTCGGCTGCCATTTCTGTTCCTGTGTGTGTCTGCATATATACGTGCCACACAGCCAGTGTTCATGAAATAGACCACCCTATAGTTTTGTAATGTACATGTTCTACTAATTGGTTGGTAGTATATATACTCCTACGCTAGGCATGTGATGCTATATCAGTACATGTAGTCCAGCCAGTTGCATGTGTTATACCTACAAATTATATGACGCAGTCAAACAAAATACTACAAAATGGTCATATAATTATATAGCATATGCATATTTTCATAAACCAAAATTATCAGGTCAATTTTGTTTTAATTTTAGAGTTGATTTTGTTTTTAAAAAATAATAACCAAAATGCATGAATTTTTAACTGACAGAAACACAATTTTTTTTTTCATGACAACATTACATTTGTAAAATACATTTTGTATATTCCTGGGCATATAGAACAATGATGTATTTTTTTATCTTTTAAACATACATCTGTATGTAGTTAACCCCATATTTTTTATTTAACTTTCTTCATTCTTGTAATATGAATGTCGCATGAAATAACGAGTAAAACACAATAGTTTTAATTTCATTTCAGTGTACCTCCTCATGTACATTGCCATTTACTAGTGTAGTGTAACATATTTTGTTGATGTGCCTTCCAACCACATTATTATTTTTTAATTTTGTGTTTACCACTACATATGGTTTTCACATATAAGTGCATAACATTTGTTTTGGAATGTACAGTAATTACACTGGTACGTTCTTTGTAGAATACATCTGTGATGCTTACAATGAGAGTAGTGTTGACTGACATAGGTCAGAGGTCAGACTATGTTTAAACATCAGGGTGATAAAAACCTCATTATGATCATTATACCACTCTATTAGGGTCTCTGAAGTCAAAGCATTCACTGTGCAATATGGGCAATACTGAAGAGTGGGAGACATACATGCTCATCTCAGTCAGACATGATTTATTAATACCCCAATATTTTGTTCATTAAATTTATTTTATACAATCATTGTGTTTACTGATTATATTGATGTCGTTTTCAGTTTTGTATATAAATACATGAGTAACAAATATTGGTTTATGAATGCAATTTAAGAACGCATCTATGATTGATTGATTTACCAATCAGTAACTCAGTAATCAATGTACTAGTACCCATGATCTTTGGGAAACAATGTATATGCTTTGGGGGCACGCTTGAGGGCATTCCCGAATGCACAACAAATCCTTCTTAAGGATAACAATTTTACATGTTTAGTCAACCTCATTTTGGTAGCAAAAAGATATATTTACTCATGTAGACATAAAAACCAAAAGCCAGAGTTCATGGCATACAAAAGATATGTCAAATATTTACTGGAGATAGAGTACTTCATTGTTGTCCGATGGAATAGATTGACTTCTCATAATAAGAAATCAGAACATTTTTTGAAAAATGCTTCCCATTATCATGAAGATAATGTTTGTCTGGTATATTCCTTTTTATGATGTTGGGGGGCACTTTTGACTGGAATTGTCACATTCATTATATTATTGTTGGTGTACCTTCCTTCTTATTCTCTCTACTTTCTCTGTGTTCATGTTATGCTGATATTTTCTGAATTGTAAACACATTATGACTCTTGATTAGTTATTGACTGTGTGTACCAATGATAGAGTGATATGAGTACACAATGTAGGGTTTTGTATATTAAGAATTACTATACATTTGGACAATAAAATCCCTGTCTACCTCGGCAGGAAACACATACAGTGTCACATAACACTATGATATAGCGCCACCTAGTGTTGTAATCAATTCAAATTCGATCCCCAGTATAGTAGCATGCCTCTTGTCTTGATGTAGCAAATTTTTATGAGTTATTTTTGGCAATGATTGCTTAGCAAAGAGGTGTTCAGCAGGGGCCTCATAAAATAAGGTGAGAGCAACATTGATGTTACTAGTATACGTTCAACAGACAATAAACTAAAGTTTAGATATTACTAGGTTACGTATATATTATGGCTTCTCCTAGAAAATGTATTACATATGGTTGTTTTTGATGCATAAAGTCAATTATTTATGTAATATTTCATTAATAGCAGTATTCAGTGATTATAAAAAGTGAATAATGATGTCTTCATGTACACTTCAGAATTCCCTCTTCTGTGTTTGTACATCTTGGAATGTTCTCAGAGTCAATTTTTGTAAATGTGTGCAATGCCATTAATTGTGATAACTTTTTTAGTTACTTTCTATCATTCATGTATTTTTGATGCCTTTCCATAGCCATTATGGTGGGTAGTGGTTGAGGCATTGATTGACATCTTGTTACGTGATGTGCATGTATTGATGTGACATAGATTCCATGATATCATACATGAAATGGACACCATGTAGCAACAACTATGTAGTATTATGTAACTGAGTTCCATTCATTGCCTGTGGCCTCTGTACCAACTTTGAGACATGATACGTTTAGCAGTAGTTCAGTCACTGTTCAAGATGTTTATTTTCGCTTGTTTCACAGAGATAAACATATGATAAAATTAGACCCAATTATTATACAAAGGTAACATAATGTATTGTTTTTATCACAAACCTAGCGTATATTCCTGTAATATCAAATCTGCTAAAATTAAACCCAGTGAATATTTTGCTCTCTGTAGTCAACTGTTTATATACTCATAATCCATGGTTTCTCATTATAGACAATTAAATGTGGCATATTTTATCGGTTGCTACAGACTGAATTGTGAAAAGTACAAGCCACCTAGCTCTAAATGTAACAATAGCATGTGGTAACAACATACTATAATTTACTATAATAAAAGAGGATGGGCAGAAAACATTTTATAGTACTGTTTACGGGGCTCCCTCTGCAGTTGACCTGACCTGAACCCCCCTGGTCAATTCACAATGAACCATTTGTGTGCGGTGATTGTGGCACTGTGAATAATTCCTACATACCATAGATCAACCCTACTATAGTGCCAAATATATAGTGGATTATTTCCATGCTGTAATCTGAGAGTAAACTGCAGTATCTGAAGGTGAGAACATATCTAACATTACCCAAACACTAACATGATTATTGAAAACACCTGTGTCTTGCTGTCTGCATATGATTGTAATTTCTTGGTAATTACTTGTGTTTAACTCCGATTACTCTCTGCTGTTTATACTTTAGTATTGTCATTTGGAGTTCTTTCACAATGGCTGGTCATTAGATGTGAGTTGTTCAGCTGTTCTTATAATAGCTCATTGAACTATTGACAAGTCTTAACTTGAATGTATTGTTCAATCACTCGTCAGGTATATTCACTGATTTCTTAATCTGCCCAAGGCCCTTAGAAGTGAAAACTTACCTTAGATACATATAATTCTGTTACGGGATCAGTTAGTAGGTTAGGGTCAGCTAGAAGGCATTCTCATTTCGGTATACAGTTAACCAAACATTGTATTTACACAACAGATAAATACTGATAAGGTGTTTCTAGTGTACTGTCATTCTGTTTTGTGTTTTGTATAAATATGGAAAAAATAGTCACTGATAAAATAATATCTAAGAATCTATTAACTTATTGACATGCTTGTATGTTGTAAACATTAACTGTTGGATTTCTTAGGCATTAAAGTCATGTGTTTATTAAAGTATAGTGTTACTCACAGTGTGAGTGTGTTGGTGGTGATACCATCCACCGTATTTGAGTAATACACAATGCACACTTCTACTTAAAAATTGAGGACAAATGTCATGTTTTTTTGTATTCCCACATAATATCAACTATTTTAAAGCATTCGTGTCTCAGGATGCGACTGTTGGCATTGTACTCTTAATTTGAATGCAATTACCAACACATTGTGAGGAAAACAGTTGGTATTCTTTGATATTGAATGGCATTGATTATGTATGTAATGGACAACATGCAGTTCTAATTCATAACTACTCTCTCCCAGAATGTGTTAGTAAGTATTAATGTGATTAATCCTACTAAAACAAATTTATCCCAGTTCAGTATCAACATATTGGGTTGAACTAAAACAAATTTATCCCAGTTCAGTATCAACATATTGGGTTGAACTAAAACAAATTTATCCCAGTTCAGTATCAACATATTGGGTTGAACTAAAACAAATTTATCCCAGTTCAGTATCAACTATTGGGTTGAACTAAAACAAATTTATCCCAGTTCATTATCAACATATTGGGTTGAACTAAAACAAATTTATCCCGGTTCAGTATCAACATATTGGGTTGAACTAAAACAAATTTATCCCAGTTCAGTATCAACATATTGGGTTGAACTAAAACAAATTTATCCTAGTTCAGTATCAACATATTGGGTTGAACTAAAACAAATTTATCCCAGTTCAGTATCAACATATTGGGTTGAACTAAAACAAATTTATCCCAGTTCAGTATCAACATATTGGGTTGAACTAAAACAAATTTATCCCGGTTCAGTATTAACATATTGGGTTGAACTAAAACAAATTTATCCCGGTTCAGTATCAACATATTGGGTTGAACTAAAACAAATTTATCCCAGTTCAGTATCAACATATTGGGTTGAACTAAAACAAATTTATCCCGGTTCAGTATCAACATATTGGGTTGAACTAAAACAAATTTATCCCGGTTCAGTATCAACATATTGGGTTGAACTAAAACAAATTTATCCCAGTTCAGTATCAACATATTGGGTTGAACTAAAACAAATTTATCCCAGTTCAGTATCAACATATTGGGTTGAACTAAAACAAATTTATCCCGGTTCAGTATCAACATATTGGGTTGAACTAAAACAAATTTATCCCCGTTCAGTATCAACATATTGAGTTGAACTAAAACAAATTTATCCCGGTTCAGTATCAACATATTGGGTTGAACTAAAATAAATTTATCCCCGTTCAGTATCAACATATTGGGTTGAACTAAAACAAATTTATCCCCGTTCAGTATCAACATTTTTCGTTGAACTAAAACAAATTTATCCTGGTTCAGTATCAACATATTGGGTTGAACTAAAACAAATTTATCCCGGTTCAGTATCAACATATTGGGTTGAACTAAAACAAATTTATCCCGGTTCAGTATCAACATATTGGGTTGAACTAAAACAAATTTATCCTGGTTCAGTATCAACATATTGGGTTGAACTAAAACAAATTTATCCCAGTTCAGTATCAACATATTGGGTTGAACTAAAACAAATTTATCCCAGTTCAGTATCAACATATTGGGTTGAACTAAAACAAATTTATCCCAGTTCAGTATCAACATATTGGGTTGAACTAAAACAAATTTATCCCAGTTCAGTATCAACATATTGGGCTGAACTAAAACAAATTTATCTCGGTTCAGTATCAACATATTGGGTTGAACTAAAACAAATTTATCCCGGTTCAGTATCAACATATTGGGTTGAACTAAAACAAATTTATCCCGGTTCAGTATCAACATATTGGGTTGAACTAAAACAAATTTATCCCGGTTCAGTATCAACATATTGGGTTGAACTAAAACAAATTTATCCCGGTTCAGTATCAACATATTGGGTTGAACTAAAACAAATTTGAGTTAGTTCCTTGGGACAACAGGAAGTAAATATTAGTTCAGTTAAAACCTTGACATTTGTCTACAAACTACTTTCTCTGTGGGTTGACAAATACTATAGAATAGATCTATTATAGTCTACCTGTGTACTATATTGGTGAGAAAGAACCTAATAAAATCTTCTCACAATTTTATTTACCAAGTACATGTTAATGTTTCAGCCAGTCATCAGATGTGTAATTTTAAATGGACGACAAGGAACATAAAAAGTGAATGTAAAATGTGATGTAGCTTAATACCTGTGCAAACATGTCACTATACATAAGTGCCACATTGTAAGCGTAACCATAGTTACTGCATGTATATCTATGCCATTGCTGTTTTTCCACTATTTAACTGCTGTTAGTGGGTTATTTTGTATTCCTATTTGTGAATTTTATTTTTGAAGTCATAATGACTACAAAAACGTCAATGTTATGGGCTGTATTCTGAAAATTGATTTCATGAGTCAAGTTTTTGTAAATTTTGAAATTCAGGCAAAATAATGAAAATTTCACTGGGGTCATTATGACATGAAGTTACAGTGTCATTCATAAAAAGTTGTCACTGTGAATGCTTTTAATTATCAAACCGCAAATATGGTTAGCAGGAAAATATAGTGTTTTATTACCCACTTGGATTATGCAGTTACTAGGAAATCACAAGCATTTTATTTTATGTAGATTTTGAATTTTCTACGTGAATATTTAACCTGCCTACACAGTTGTAACTAGAACTTGAATGTAATGTACTAAAGTAAGTTATAATACCATATGTTATCAATTATAGAAATGCTACAACCCTATTATCAGATAACTGGACAGTGCTTGAGGTCAATCAACAAACATACGAACAAGATTATGTGCGACTCACAATGTTTTACAACATTTGTACGGATCGTTTACAACAAACCCTCCATGGTCCTTTCACATTAAGAAACCCTACTTATTTTCATCTAGAAAAATTACTTTTCAGCATATTTTCGATGTTGTTTGCTCATGAATGCTCTGCACGTAACTGAAATAGTGTCACAACGTGCTTACCACACTGAAATTCCTTCTGCTACTGGCTACTGTTCAACATTTCAGAGTATCAATCATAAGTGAAATCAATACTCTGCACTAACAATTATTGCATTATAACAGGGCATTGACAGGGATGTTCGTTTAAAAATAATCAGCCAGTCTGCGTCTTGCACATTATTGCCACACCCCATCCTTTCTCTGTTATAATGTGCAGTGTGGCGTCTTTTATTCCTTAAGTAACACTGCTTGATCCCATGTTGTATCACAAAATGTCCCTACCCATCTTAACTGTTATTCTGAGCTTTGAACTCAAACACTCCACCTAAGTTCTGAAATTAATTCTTGCATACCTTGCTACTGCCAGTCCCCACCCACTGTGATACATCATGTAATGGATTGTGTGTAGATTACACATACCAGCACAGCGTATTATGGTTTCTGTTTTATTGACATTTAAATATAAATGTACGCTTGTTAAAGGTGTTGCTACTCCAATCATGTATCCTTATTTTCTACTATGGTTGGTTACAATTAAAATGTAAATAAATTGTTTTGCAAATGACACTAGGGAGAATTGTTATTTATAACATATCACTGCTGAGACTGTCCTGTAAGTCTGTGTTTTAAAATTATCATAGATTATGATTTAAAATTCTGTTTGGTTTTTTGAAGTTATACCATTGAATTTGTTAATTTTGTTAATTTAACTCATTTGTGATGAGTATTATGATGCGTTTATATTAGAATTATTTGCTATAAAACCCATTAAGTATATTGGCAATGAAAGATGTCCTCATATACATACTCACAGCTGTACTTTGACCTAGTTATTGAAATGGATCAGTGCAGTTCAGTGGTTTGATACTATACATGTATCTTGGGTGAACTTAGATTTGTTTAATGTGTGATGATTATTTTTTTTTTTCATTTTTAATAAAAAGCAATATTTTTTTATTTCTATTCCCAAACTGCAAGTTCATCTAAGATTTGTTAATTTCATTACTATATTTTCAATTTTTTTTGTTTAAAAAAGTGCATTAATATTTGTGCTGGGGTACATGTATCTCTCAGATTTGTGAAAGAAGAAAACAAATCTAAAAATACTAACAATGTATGATAAAAACCGCATTGAGAGTGAAATTCAACAAAAAAATACCAAATTGTTAGTAATTTTTCAGATCATTATTACATGATAACAGAATAAGCATGTGCATGAATATTCGGTGAGACAAATGTTATTTTGTTACATGAATCTCTCAGATTCTCACACTTTGTGTCAAAACCTCAAATTTCACATGCAGGTACCGGTACCTCCAATCAATTACATTTGTTCATTTGGCCTAAGAAATCTTCAAATTATTATTTTAGCATTTGCATCAAAATTGATAATTTATCCCCACTACTTTTAACAGTCCCTTGCGTGTTGGGACCTCTTAATGTTTGGTGTGTCCTTTAACCACCCCTTGTAACATTTCCAAAGTACAAGACTATAATAGTTTTCCCCTCTGTTTTTTTTGCAGCAAATGAGAAAATTCCTGGAATTAACAGTCGTCCAATAATAAGAGCACAAAAAGTTGAGAATATTCAGAGGTGTCTTCAGTATCTTGATGCTAAAGGGGTGCCTCTGTATGGTATAACAACAGAAGGTGAGTATCTATGATAATAACAGTGACATTTGTACTACAGTACATACATGTAGGATAAATAATTGTAATTTACTGAAACACTGACAGTGAACTGAAGCAAAAATAAATATTATAGGATAATATAATCATTCACATTGTAGAATATTGTACCATATTTCTAGATGGCAGTGCATAGTTTTCTATCACATGAACGTCTGTGGTCCTTGCGTCAATTTATATTTTACTACTTTGTTCTAGAACTTGTTGATGGTAATTTAAAATCCAGCCTATCTCTTATAAGTACTGTCAAAGATAGTTTTGAGGTAAGTTACTGAGTGATTATGATGTGACAATATGAATTAAAATGTTTAATTATATGTTGCATTTCTTCTGTATGAATACCAGTAGTTTAATGCATGTACAGTTATTGTTTACAATTTTTAAGTCAACATAAGCATGATCAATTATAGTTTTTTTATAGTCAGCTGACATGTCAATAGTTCACCACTTGACATAGGAAGTGTGTTGGATTAAACAAAACATACCTCACCTGTCCACTAGTTTTAAGTCAATTTGAGCCAAGTAATTAATCTCAAATGGTGAACCAATTTTATTTTTAATGAAGGTCACCATGGTGATGGTTTTAGCATCATTAAATTACTGATAACCTGATAAATCGATCACATTGTTTTGATAACTATGGATTCTCAGTCAGGGAACCTTTATAGCATTGATTTTTTTTTTTTATTTATTTGCTAGCCCAAGTACCAGCTGAATGGTGCAGGCTCAAACAATCCAGGTAAGCTTATTAGTACACTCACTAATCCATCACGCTAAACCAGCAACTGTTATGAATTATCAAGATGAAAACAACTTTTCAATATTTCATATTCTTATATGTGACCTTTGAACAACAGTACCATAACCAATGTATGGATTTATTTTAAAATTGATGCTATGTAATGTTTGTTTATTTAGGTGTTGGTAGAGTCAATAATGATGGAGAAGCAGCCTTAGGTTTCTATTCTTCATCAGTATTACCAGGAACAATGGCAGATGCTGTGCCAGCAAGTAACCATCAAATATCGCACACAGAGAAAATTGTGGTAATTATTTATTTGATAATGGTGGTTTAAATTTGTTGGATTATTAATTTATTAATAATCCGTATGGTGCATTTCAAAGTAACATATGTTGTATTTCAAATATACTGATATGGGTAGAAATAGTCTTACAATATGCACTTAAGGATGTTACTGTAAAACACTGTTGTCTGGACATTGGTCATTAGTATTGTGTGGTATGTACAGAAAAATATGTTACCAGGGTAATTACTATATTTTCTCTATTTGTAGCTTATAGTATTGTAATAATAAATATAGTTGATATATTAAATACATGAACCATATTAAATGCGTATTCAACGAAGTAATTTACATAATTTTATCTATGGTAATATAAGTAATATTGTAATCAATTTTTACAGTTTACAACAACTGCAATTTCTGGTTATATGTGTTTTTATTAGAGATGCATTTTTAATATAGCAAATTTAGTACTGCAAGATTTGAGATTTATTTTCACTGAACAGTTTGCCAAGTGAAAATACCTTTTTTTTCTATATTGTACATTGGAATTTTACAAGATCCAAAAGTAAAATGGAAAGCTAGTTACAGTTATTTTGACAGGCAGTAACACACATGATGGATAAAGGGATTATATCCAAAGATTAATTACAAATACCATTACAGTCAGATGAACATGAACTGTTAAATAAGTGTACAGTACATTCACATTGGAACTGAATTTTTGTCTGATTGTAAATTAATTTTGTTTCACAGTCTACAACTCAGTTAGACAAAAGGAAAGTTGAGCAACATGGTGCGGATCAGAGACGACAACAGCTGATAAGAAGTAGTTCTAGTACAATTACGCCACAACCCCAACGATCACCACCAAATGCTTGGTCATCAAATACACAAGTAAGTTAACATAGTTAATATTATTTCCATGGTTACTATTCCTTGAGAAGGAATTACAGTGTTTTAATATTTTTTAATTGACGTAAAAATGTTAAAGTCTGATTACTACTCATTTATTGACAGCACCCTGTGAGAGATACAGTATCCTTAACTGTAGAGGAAAGATTGAAAACATTGCTTGATAGTCCTCATCCAGGTGTTTTACAGCAGCAAAATAATAAGGTATATTTAAATCTATTACCGGTATTGTAATATGTCAATGTTTGCCATATGTTTTAAACTATAAGAGTTAAACTTTACCACATATCATGTGAATTGTATGCTTATTTTTCTGATTTGTTCCATTTCACACCAGAATCAACCTAAAATTAAAATGTCAAATTTTTTCACCTTTCAAAAATACATTAGTGTTTTTCATATTTTTTCAAAACTTTTGAAGAAAGACCTGTAACCAATGTGAAGTTATGCCCATCTGGTCTAAAATGAATTGAAAAATGCAGGAATATGTGCAAGATGTTGCATCAATATTTTGACAAAATTAAGGAATTTTATAAATATCTGCACACTGCTTAGAATGTAATTTGAATTGTTGTATCAATAGATTGTTACATTGTATATTCTCTATAATGAGCGCATCTGAAATATCTACTCCTGTGATCCATCAATGTTTGTTTTGTTGTGATTTAAAGTTCACCAATCTCTCAATTTATAAAGTGTATGTGTTTCTATTGGAACAAATATAGCATGCTAAAAACTACTGTAACATTACATTACATCACATCACATCACATCACATCACATCACATTACATTACACCACATTAATAATGTTTCATCACATTTACATTTCATTTATACAAATCATTTATCATCACCATACAGGACTATGATGACGGTGAATTACTGCAACCTCCACCACCACCAAGACGAACACCATCTCGATTCATGGATGATAATGATAGTGACGATGGACGAGTTAAAACAATGACAGACGGAACTGTCAAATATGATGCATATAGCGGTGATTGGGATCCATATCCTTCAACTTATGTGGTACGATTATTGTAAATACAAATACAGAAATGTCATGATTGGATGCGTTCAGTATAAACAAATATTTTATTGAAAAGTTGTTTTAGAAGCATAATCATCTGAAAACTGCTTAAACAAGCAATTATGTGAACTAGATATAAAGTAACTTTAATTACTGATTTCTGTTGTTATGGTTTTTTTTCATTTTCATTTCACAGTTCATTGCATTTATTTCACGTTGGCTTCTTTCATTCTCTGTATTAAATGTTTTCAGGACGTCCATATCATTTTCACAGTGCATATCATTCCTGGACACTACATATATTGCATGGTGTTATGTTTTTTTTTCTATAGCCTTCACATGTTGGAGAGAAAAAAGAAGGACCTAGAGTTCAAGCCCTTCTTGAAAGACCCAGGACAACATCACCAACATCTCCAAGGCAAAACCATGTGAACAACAGAATGTCACCACCATCATCATCTCAACCAGGCAATACTAAATCTCCTAGCAATTCAACCAGTAGTTCATCACTTGTGACTCCCAGGTATGAAGTGTAATATTATGAACTTATTTATGGTATTCTTGTGATAATCTTAATTATTATACATCTGTCTCTGTATCTCTATATGTTACAATGTGCCATAGTTTTGTGGTATTGTGCAGGGTATCTGCGTCCTACCTTATTAGGAAATGTGAATCCCAAATATGGATTAATTTTCAAGATTCCAAAAAAGTTTCAATAATTTTTACATATTTGCTCGGGGCATCCTACACCTAGCGGCATATAATAATAAGGTTATTATAAAGATAATGCAAAGTATGCCCTCAAACAGTGCAACAGACGTTCAACTGATGTGTCAGGAGTTCAGGGCGATGATTCTATTTTCATCACATATAACTGCATCTAATCTCTCATCGCCATATGTGCAATAATAAGTGTCACATAATTGGGTGTCAATTTAAAATATCAGTTACAACACAAAAATCCAGGATCTGATTATGTTTTGGTACATAACATTAGATGTTTTAATATTTTAGTGATTTTGTTTTCAGTTGGCAGCAGACAAGAGCTCCGTCGTCTGGAAGTGTAGATAACCTAACTAGAGCTCCACCGTCTAGCAGTGTAGATAACCTAAGAGATGCATGTAACAAATTATACAGTGGTCATCCTAGTCAGGTAGAGTACAACAACAAATCAATAAGAAGATGTTTAATATATGCATTTAATTTAATCTTTTAAATCTAGTAAATAACAAATTAAAATAATGACCCCCTTATTGTGTTACAGACTCCACCCTATCTTCCAAGGAAACTCCCTACTTACTATGAGCACCTGCATAGACATCCCGGCCAACAATCTGATTGGAGAGACCAGTCACCAACCAGGCAAAGAGAATCCAGTCCATCTAGAGAGAGAGAATCAAGTCCAACAAGGCATTCTTCAAACAAATTAAGGGAATCAAGTCCAACAAGACAGTACTCAAGAGATGTCAGTCCTACAAGACAACCTCATCACTTTCATGATTCTGCGAGATCATTGCCACAAAACACGATAGAGAACCCTTATGAGAGAGCAAGAAGTAGAGACTCTAGTCCCATTAGGAAAAATATGAATCCTGCTGTTGAGAATAAAACACAAGCCACACATGTGCATAGACCGTATCCTGTCAGCAATTATCAGCAGGACCAAAGACGAATGGAGTTATATCAAAAAGAACTTGAAAATGAAAGACAACAGAAATCAGTAACTACACATAATTCACTTCCAATTAATAGACTAGCTTCACAAGATTCCAATTACTCCACAGTGTCATACAATAGTATAACTGACTCTATGACATCAGCTCACACACAAATGTCTTCATACCTCAGTAATTTGCCATCTTCCATAAAAACCACCGGATTACATTCATCGTCGCGAGTTCCACCAAAAGTGCGAGAGAAT
The DNA here is from genome assembly GCF_978046115.1 of Saccoglossus kowalevskii. Taxonomy (NCBI): domain Eukaryota; kingdom Metazoa; phylum Hemichordata; class Enteropneusta; family Harrimaniidae; genus Saccoglossus; species Saccoglossus kowalevskii. The sequence goes on from NC_140642.1 coordinate 7,867,367, forward strand.
CCACATGCAGAAGGTAGAATTGACCTTGAACTGAACTATACACCAAGTGAGAGCTCTTCTAGATCACATACACCTCCCTTACCACCGTTATCACCTGATAACACTCCTCCCATTACGCCACCGGAGTCTCCCCCGCCAACCAGGTCACGTACTAGTTCTCGCTTATCACCGTTTGAACAGTTAGCTAAAATGAAAAATGGGAGTGACAGGCGGAAAAAAGGATATAACAGAGGACCAAGCTCACAGATACGATTGTATCCACATGGGTTGTTTCATAGGGGAAGTGGGAGAAATAAACAAAGGAAGAGATATGAGAAACCCATCTTAGCACCTCCTATTGCAGAACTTGCAAAAAGTGAAGATTCTAATGAAGATGATACAGTCAGAGATAGTGGTAAGTGTGGTGTAATTGTTTTTTATTTACTTTGATTTTTCAAATTAAACTGTAATTGGCTATATGTAGTACATTGGTCTAACATTATAGATTTATTGATATGCAGTAAAGTGGAGTATCTGAGTATATGACATTGTAATAATTATGGATGGAATTAAAGACAGAATTGCATGTTGACTCATTAAAAAATATACATTTGTGGCAAATCAGAGAATGTTATTGTACATTATCATGGTGACACTCATTGCAATGGAACCTCAGAGAAATTTTCACTGCTATACAATTTCACGATTTTTATTGACTCATGAAATTTGCAAAAAATTTTCTCTTACGAAATTAGACCAGTTTACAGTATCTGCTCTGAGTACATGTTTTTAAGAAATGCCTTATCAAAATAGTTTGCAAAACTAGGTTGTTGTACAGCTTAAATACATGCTATGTGTGAGTGCACTTCTAATAGTATAGTACAGTATTGGTTATTATTGTACTGCATTGTTAACCCTGTGTTGGTGTCTTCTCTTGCATGTGTGTTGATTCTTAGTTGATAAAAAGTTTCTAGTGAGCCTAAAAATATGGATGATAGAATGCTGGGTAGTGGTCAAACAGTACTACCTTTCATTTAATATATACCGGTAACTTTTCAGAATCTATTACATTACACCTGGACACTGGGCAAGACAGCTATGGATTAGCCTCAGAGTCACAGACAGAAGATAGTTCCCGACCAAGAGTAGATGCCGATAGTGTCCGCCATCAACTAATAGCACTTGAAAAGATGTACCAAGATATCTTGAATGTAGTTAGTGGGAATAAAGACGATAAATTTGAAAGCAGAAGATTTTCTGGAAGCCAGCAGTCATTACAGTCCCGTGGTAGATTCCGAGGTATGGCTCATCGTAATACGGATTTAGTTTTTTATTCCAAGTATCCAAGTCAGTTTCTGCTCAAAAGTTGTATGGATACAAGTTAACGATGATTAATTGCTCACGCCTAATGTGTCATTCATATAAGCTTTTGAATGTGCATTGTTATTTAGTTTCCAGTTATAAATATCAAAGCTAGAAAAAGAAAAAATACTTGTTTTTGACCAAAAATGTCAAAAATAAAAATAATCTGTTTTTCATTTTAACTAATATCATAATCTATATTTTATCATTTTTTTTATATCAGGGAGTGTGAAACGTGGACAAAGAGATAAAGATGTGAAATTGGTCAATAGACGTTTTGCTCGAGTGGAATCCCATGTAGTGACATTAGCCCGTAGTGTGGCTCATCTATCATCAGAACTCAGATCACAAAACTCCCTAATTCAAGAAATAGAGTTTTTAAAACAAGAAATATTACATTTAAAAGAATTTCACATGATTCAATCTGGTGACTTTATAATGTCAAGAAATCACCGACTGAAGCCTGTACCGCCATCAGCAAACTCACATAGAATCCAAAAACTGACTAAGTAAGTAGGATTCATGGAGTTCTCAGGTTTTTATCAAGTACTTTAACAGGGATTTGTTTAAACAAGGGAACAGGAGCGCAGCGCCCTCTTGCAATGCATGTGCCCCCTTACCCTGGGGCGCAGATCCTCTGGCAACCATAAAATTCTGATTGACCAGGGATCACATGTGGCCACAGTTTTCAACTGTGACATGTCTGATAATAATTTTGGCCCAAAGGAAGCCATAGAATGCTCCATTTTAACTAAGAATTATCAAAAACTCCACAACCTGGTAGGGAGAACCCTATCTCCGCCACTTGGTGGCGCTGCTGAATTGAAGTTCTCCCTCTTGCAGTTTTTTTCTAGAAAAACCCCTGCTTTAACCTGTAAAGCATTCCACAAAAAAGTGCGATAGTAGCTGTGGTATAAAGGCTATAAAAGTTTCTAAGGAGACTTTTACCCATATTTTGTGTTCAGCCAATGTCTGTGTTATATTGATATTTTCAGAAACACATGGAGAACAAATTAATTTCAAATAAGATTTGTTCTGGGTAGAAATGTTTGCATATTACCGGTAATTGTCTTATTTGCATAATGAAAGTAAATGAAACCTGGTTCAGTGTTTCAGTTGCATAGTGTCTTTCTTAAACATGATGTGTGCATTAATCATTGGTAACTTATTCAGTTCAAATAATGGATGAGAATTTGTTTTGTTTCTTTTTTTTTTTCAGATTTTTTGGTGAAGAGCCACCATTACTTGCAATATTTTTAAAGCAGCTTGGATATGAGGTAAACACCATTGAACACAAAATTATGTGCTCACAATGATATATTCATATTCAATGTTATTTTATCAACCTCCTGCCATTTCACTTTTTTGGTCTGTGGAAATATGCATGTGATGAATATATAATTGCAGAGTAGCATTAATTCTCGCCTATGGCTCGGATTGATACAAAAATGTTGCAGTAATCACTTGTGTCTAGTAGATAATTATCACTGTGTGATTCTGAAAGATCACAAATCAGTGATATATGTGAGGTTGTTGATGAAATCACCACACAGTCGTTTGTGGTGCTATTTGGCACTTTTTCTATTTCAAAAGTTTGTAGGAAACATAAACAATTTGTTGATTGTCATGAGCTTACTTACACTGAAGTATCCTGTATACAATAAATGCAAATGCTGGTTTACATGTACATGTACTTTTAATGGTGACAGGCTTCTGTCATGGTGTGTGTTTTCAACTCATATATAGTATGCTAAAAACTAAGTGTCTGTCATTGCAATTATCATGACTAATTGATTCTATTCATCTTTGTTTTTCAGAAATATGTTCCAAATTTTGACCGAGAGAAAGTTGGCATGATAGAACTTCCATTTCTCAATGAACAACGATTGGAGAAGCTAGGAATTCCTACGGGACCAAGATTACGTATCATGCATGAAGCACAACTGATTATGTCCTGAAACAACACACAACGAGATTAAATGTTAAAATGTGGTTGATGACATCTGATACCTGGAAATTAAATCCTATTGAATCTGGTTGTCAGTTGAGGGCGCTCTCTTTAGTTAATGCAGTTTCGTACTCTATACTGATGAGGGCGCTGTTACAATTTCAAAGTGTAATACAGTATTCAATTCTTGTACTTAAGGTTGTTTGAGCTGAATTCAAATTTTGCTACTGTGCATTTACTGCATATACGCAATGCATTGTGGGTTAATGCATAATAGAAAGCAAATATTGTGGCTGCAAATATGTTTTGTGCACTAAGCCAGCAGTATCGTTAGCTAATTGGCAGGCATATACAGCTGTGTTTCTTTCAGAAAGCAAATACTGTGGAATACTTTATTTTCGCTGGAATTAAATTTCGCTGAAAAGGCTTTTTGGGCGTTCTTTATGGAATTTATTTTCACTGATTTTTGATTAATTGAATGTGAATATAGGAAAAAAAGTATATTCACTGGATTTTATTTTCACGGAATCATCCCTTCAGCGAAAATAGCGAAAATAAATTCCAAGCGAAAATAAAGTATTCTACAGTATATCATTTATGTGGATCATATGTCAGCCAAGTAGCTGACAATATTGCTGGCTTGGTGACCCCAAAAAAGGACATGGGATGACCTTTTCATCCCATGTCACCAAGAAAAATTCGAAATATAAAGAAACCAGAGTAAAAATGACAATTTTGTACATTTTTCATGTTGGGCCGATGTATTTTGATTATTGTCCACTGACCCCTATATTTGGTGTTCTGATGGCATGAACCCATAATACCAGTAATGTAAGTATGATGAACATGACATCTTTAATTCAGCTTGAACCTCTGTAATCACACTGGCTGATGGTAATATATTCATCACTGCCATTATTACTATGTACTTAAAAACGGTTTCTTGAGTGAAGTAAAATTAGCTTCATTTGAACCGCATATTTTGACCCATTCCCCTTCTTGAATGTTTGTACTTGATATGCCTAAAATTCATTCTTTAAGGGGAACTGTGGCGTTTAAAAATTATCATCCAGACAAAATCATCACATCATGTGTGGTGTATACTCGCTATGATGATAGCAGTGTATCTTTTCATAGTCAATTGAATGTTTAAAGTTGCATTTCCACTTTACAAATCTGTGAGGTCTCAGCCCCTGACTAAGATATGTACCATAAAATGTTGGGATTGTGGATGGGCAGTGAAAGTGTAAATTTAAGTAAAATCTCCTAAATTAGATTTGTAAACAATAGGAAAACTGAGTTACTGAGTCTATAAAGGTCACTTATACATGTGTATGTTTGTACAAGGGATAAGATCTATCAGTATTCTATGAATTGTATAAAAATGTGGGTGCAGGAATATCAAGTTTTAAACAAAAAACATAATTTTTACATATTTTAAGATTTTTACTTGTTTTGGGGGAGATGTTTCACAAATTTGCAAAATGGGCATGTAACGTTAACATTTCAAACTATTGAAAATGATAACATTTTCACCTGAAATTTTCCCTGATTCATGGATATTTGTCTCACAAACTCAAAGCGGATAACAATATTGGCTTTTCATTAAACATTACAGACATTGAACAAATCTGTCAATCTTTTCTTGTCAGAATGGAATAAAGGGAATTAATAAGCATTCCCATTCTTAAATGTATTCATTTCTTTAGTAACAATGACATACTGTCTACCAAAGAACTTGCCATTCAAAAGAACAAATCTATCAGATTAATATTATGACAATATTTATATTCCACTTTTTAATGCATATTTTATATTGCTGGTTGTTAATTTTTAACTTTCCAGCTTTTTTTAAATAAATTCAGTTTGTATGAAAGAAAAAGGTCTCATATCAGTTATGACTGCTATGTTATTTTATTATTTTTTGGTATCATGTAAATGAATTGTTCGTCACTTTCATTAAAGTATCCAATAGTAATATATCGTAGATATCAATACTAAATTATTTTAGTGATTATTGTAATAAATGTTGTATCATGTAATCTATACATACAGTCATCATAGCTTTGTGTAATAAATTTGTGTTCATCTGATGGTGACATGAATCTCTAAGTCGTGACATATTTACTAAACGATGACATATACATATGTTCATCAATCCCCTCTGCCAAATTTAGCCTGACGCAGTCAGTATGAGTTAGAGCGCTCTCACCAATGGATTCAATTGTAAACTAGTCTGGACCTAATTAATTACCGGTAACTCTCCACGATTAGGTCAACCATAACAAATCTTGTCTAGAATACTGGTAAATACAGTGTAAGTTTTGCTCATACCACTGTTGTGGTTATAATACTCTGTATCCACCGAGAACATTTTGAGGAACAATACCTTTGCTAGAAACACTCCTCAAGCTGCCAACCCAACAAATCACCTTGCACTGCTTTGTGGATATTCACCTCATCAAGTCTTGTCAGAAATCTAACATTGACACATATTTCAAAGCAGAAGTCAAATTAATCTCTGTAAGCTTTCAGTCTATCCAAGGGAGTCATCGTCGTCTGCACAGCAACCAATTCTGGTTTTCACGTTTAAAGGAATGAGGGGGATTGAGAGCAGTGATAGACCTCAGAATAAATTTGTCAACCTAGTCTTTTCTGATGATCATACAACACTATATTAGACAGTGTTTCAGACAGAATGACTATATACCTATACATATACTAATATACCCAGACAGTCAAACTCTTGAGGTTTGAAGTAGACTGGACAGCATTCCAATTCTGAATACTTCCTCTGCTTAGCTCCACTGGTGTTTTACACGTATGTGCACAGTGATGGTAGTTCAACTCCATGTCAGGAAAATTGTCATAGACCCCAAGATGAATGGTTTCATCATTACACATCAAACAACCCCTTCAGTACACACTATTACTCCCGAGGTCTGTATAGTAGGGTTTTTAGTCAATGAAGTGTACCGGGTAATCTCTGTTAGAGATAACTCTGCATATCTGGGGATGGAAATAGACATGTGCAACACAGTCTTCTGTCCCCCAAACAAATGCTGTAAAAACATACAGTATCATCTCTGATACCACACAAAACACTTGCTCGTCAAGCACAAGGAAGCAAAAGTTGTAACATCCTGTGTGGTTAGTTTTATACATCGTGTAATTTGTACATGTATTTAGACATTAGACAATGAACAATAATATCAGGTATTGTCAAATGTAACAAGCATTCCACATGGAGCCACAGATACTTACATTAGCTCATACAATATTAAGTTGATAATATTTATAATCATTTTTGATAAAATGCATATTTGACGTGATATATGACACCATGGTATTGTTCATATGGCAATAGAATGAGGTTCATAATAAATAATACGTAAAGCGTTGAAAGACTTGCTTGCAAACTGTTTTTCAAGGATTTTCACTTTCCTCATTCAAGGATTTTCACTTTCCTCATTTTAAATCAACATACTTTTATACTTTATTTGGACATAATGAGTCAAGTGCATTCAATGATGATAACTTAATTTTATCAGTGCACTGTATTCTGTGGTGTTGACCAAAATTATAACCACGCTGAATTCACTATTGTACTCACTGAACGATGAAATTGAATTTTTTTTATTTGTTTCTATGTAATGTTATAATTTAAACGTCTTTTTTGTACTGCCAGAGATGATTGTAGAATGTTGGTTGTTATTCTGTCTACAACAAGATATATTGACAATGAGAATGTTACTTTCAATTAGTGTGAAACAATCGTACTAACTGCAATTGTTGACTTTCTACATCCGGATAAAACAATAACCATTATTTAAAAATCATCAGAAAGTGGTTGTTTTTGACTTTTTTTTATAAATCCTCCCCTTATTGCATTTCGTAGAAATAAAAACTTAAAAGATAAACTTACAAGTTCTATTCTACGTACTGACAAACTCGTGAAAGAACGACACACCAGACGACGAAGAATTACTTTCCCGGCATTTTAACTAAATTGTATAATGAAAGTAATAACGTCGAACATTCTGAAAGCTAAATAAATTACTCAATTACTGTTTCGACTGATGAAGGGTTCAACAAAGAACCGGAAACAGCACCATCACACAAGTGAATAACCAAATTACGGATAAATTTAGTGCTGTATTCACATAGGCTTCCTTCGTATTCAGGTTCGTATTCTAATATTGTTTCCGTGTTTACTTCTATCGGGATCACACCTGAAATACTTTAATACATTTGTTACGTATTTAGTTGGTAATGCAATACTGCCCTCAGTCGGTGAGATGTTCGTCAATCCACCACCACATTTCCCGCGGTGAGACTTGTTGTATTTAGATGGATGGTAACGCATGACATTGATCTGCTGAAAGAGAATTTGGCAAACAGGCCTGGGACCTCAGGAGAGTGAATGGAAATAGCAAGAGCTCTGTCAATTGTGTGGGAACTAACTACTAATTGAGATTCCGGACGTGAATTAAAAAGTATTGGATAGTTATACCAGCACCAGAAAGAGTTTGTAAAAATGTGATCAAGGCGATAATGAAGATGAAAAACATTTACTTTTGAGCTGCCCACATTTTGAAAATGAATGAAAAATCCTCCTGAAAAACTGCAAAATTACCTCAAGTGAAAAGAACAAAGACGTAATGTTTTTAAAAATTATGGAAAATAACATTGTTCTGTGTCTATATCTTAAAAATACCATATACAAAGCACTGCCTGTGTAAACCCCTGGGTGGGGAGAGCCTTTACTTTGATTTATTTACTGTATTTTTATTATTTTCTGATTTATTTGTAGTTATTAGAACTTTTAAGTTTGTAGTTATTTTTAGTTGCTTTATTTTACATTATTTTTACCTTACTATATCCACAGCAGATTACAGTTGCGTAATAAACTATTATTATTATGGTTGCCCAATGAGAGACGGGTTTACATGGTTCTGTTTACATTTCGTTCCCGTTGTGGGCGCTTGTACTTGATCGTTTTCTGACACCCGAGAACGTAACGCAAACAAAAAACAACACGTTACGTTCCCGCTACGTACACAAATCTTAAACTCTCTAATAGAAACATTAATTAATTCCAAGTTGCAATTTATAATATTACGTGGATGACAGTAGCAGGAATGTTGGAATCCAAACAGAAAAATTATGAATGTTTACAATAATATTTTACAGATATATAAGAAGATAGAGGGGGGGGGGTCAAGTGACACACATACCAGTGACTCATTGATATGGGAAACTGTTCTTTTTCATGGAAGCGAATCATATGTCGTCAATATAGTACCACATTTTTTTTATCTCTGATGCAGAATATTATTGCAGGATAGAATTCTTTTAAATATAATATACTTCATTTGATTTACATGTATATAACATGACATTTCTTCAGCATAAAAAATGTATCTCTTGATGTCAAGCGATTATTACGATTACGTCGCCAATTTAGGTAAATATGCAAATTAGGAATTGTCTATTCACAACTTTCATGCGTTTCCCCCTTTTAAAAAAATATGTCAGAACTGAACGTAATAAAATAACAAAAACTGAGGAGCGGTTTAATCAAAACCTCTCGTGTTTATGCCCAGACCTGTGCTGAATATTAATACCCATATTCAGAGAAAACGACTACTACAATTTTAAATCTGTTTCCAGCTTACATTTCTGCATGAAATTAACTTTCTGATTATCAACCTCACAGCTGATTATATGAGAGCTCCAAGGTTGATTAGAATAAGTTATAGCTGTGGTTCTGCTGCGTTTTGGTACCCTTTATGGACTCAAAATCGCCGCGGAACCACGGCTAAATAAGTTACTAGTACAGTCTAGAAAATAACGTACGTAAAGAAGCCTTACCATGGAAACGTCACTGGTGGAAATAAAAAAAAGATAAGAAAAAAACTATCAGGGTCAAGTTGATATGATATTTAAACAATAAATCGAATATCGAATCGAAATGAGAATTTCATTCATTAAAAACATAGATAGACGGGAAACAACATTGATTTTTCAGTAAATTCAGATGAAAAATTTGCTATGGTTTTTAAAAATGAAAATAGATTTAAAAATGAAAATGGCTTTTAAAAACAAAAATAGATTTTAAAAATGAAAACGGATGTTAAAAATATATACGGATTTTGAAAACAAAAATAGATTTTATATTGAAAACGAAAATGGATTTAAACAATTGTTTTTTAAAATAAAATCATCTCAGAATCGAAATTGTTTTTTAAAATTCGATTTCAGAACTAAAATGGTTATTAGAAAGGGATTATAAAATAAAAAATGAATTGTAAAAATGTAAATGAATTGTAAAAATGGTTTTATAAAATGCCATGTTGTGAACCACCTCCGTCGCCGTACTGGACTATCTAACTTGTCAACAAAATGGTGACAACTTTTTCACTTACTTAAGTGGTCTAGTTCGTTCGTGGGTGGTGGATTGTGGGAACAGATTGCTAGTTCTGATACTTCCGCTTCCGCGTTAATACAACTTACTCGTGGACTGCGTCGTGGATTAATGTACCTCTGATATGGATTATTAAAAACAAGAAATGACGCGACAATCAACTCTTTTTATGGAGAGCCACTGCATGGCGAGATAACAGACGAGGTAAGAAATACAGTTATTTTCGTAAATACTGTGCGAGGTTGAGTGTAGTAAAAATATTTGTTGGAATTCATAGTGTCACAGTGACGATTATTAAACTAGCTAAGCTTGTCACGTCGTTTCTGTGCTGCTTTTAGTCCAATTTCCTCATGTGTCTTATATTTGTTTCAAAGTTCAAAATCAATGGCAAATTATAGAGATTAGTCAAAACACTGCGGCGACACTGCGGATTTACAGTTCAGTAACTTGAACGTCAGCAGAAGCAAAACAATGGCTTATTTCCTGTTTGATGACTGTTTGAGGTTAGCTAATCACTCTAAGAACTTGGCTATCCAAGTCTATCATTGTGGCGTACAACTAAATGACAACGAGTAGTAATACTGCTGGCTATTTTTTTTTAAAATTATTAGATAATATATTGTCCTCAAATGTGAACGCAAACGTTGATTCCTAATCTTTTGACCACCAGCTTCCATTGGTTGTAAGACGTCATCCTTAAAGACAAGTTGTTATTGCAGGAAACAGTATGCCGTGATCGAGTCTTTCTGCGTATGCACACAAGTGAAGTGTCATGACCAACTGGGTGGTCATCGGGACTTTCGCCAATTCGAGTTGTTGAATGTGCATGCGTTGACGCCCCCTTATTCCGTTGCCTGCTTTGAATTGTGTCACTGTTCGACCATTGATTCTATAATACAGTCACGTAGTATAAAATGTGATTTAGGGGTTGCAAGACACAGTTTTAGCTTGCAGTTGGTAGTATGCTGATATCACAAATAAACAATCCCTATGTGTTTAAAGAACTACTGTACAAGATTATGTTACATAACAATAAACATTGTGGCACTGGTATCTTGAAAACAGCTGTTTATTGCGTACAATCATACAGTATACTGTAGAATACATTATTTTTGCTTGGAATTTATTTTTGTTATTTTCGTGGAAGGGATGATTCCGTAAAAATAAAATCCAGTGAAAATAAATTCCATGCAGAACGCCCAAAAAACTTTTTCAGCAAAAATTAATTCCAGCGAAAATAAAGTATTCCACACTACTATACTGTCTGTTACAATCAGTTCAACACTGAGTTTTCTGTACACTTATCTTTTTATCTAACATGTTATTTTAGCTAAGATTCAGTAAAAGTTCATTCTTACGTTGTATTGCCTCTCGATCAACACTGTGATTTTAGCAAAGTCTCTCAACACTGTGATTTTAGCAAAGTCTCCCAACACCGACACGCAAAGTCCCTCAACACTGATTCTAGTACAGTCCCTCAACATTTTGATTTTAGCAAAGTCTCTCAACACCAACACGCAAAGTCTCTCAACACTGATTTTAGTACAATGCCTCAACACTGTGATTTTAGCAAAGTCTCTAAACACCAACACGCAAAGTCTCTCAACACTGATTCTAGTAGTCCCTCAACACTGTGATTTTAGCAAAGTCTATCAACACCAACACGCAAAGTCCCTCAACACTGATTTTAGTACAATACCTCAACACTGTGATTTTAGCAAAGTCTCTCAACACCAACAGGCAAAGTCCCTCAACACTGATTCTAGTACAGTCCCTCAACTTTGTGATTTTAGCAAAGTTCCTCAACACTGATTTTAGTACAATACCTCGACACTTCAATTTTAGCAAAGTCCTTCAACACTGATTCTAGTATATTTGTACAACACTGTGATTTTAGTGCAGCCCCTCAACACTGATTTTAGTGCAGCCCCTCAACACTGAATTTAGTACAATACCTCAATACTGTGATTTTAGCATGGCCCCTCAACACTGATTCTAGTACATTTGTACAACACTGATTTTAGCACAGCCCCATAACACTGATTTTAGTGCAGCCCCTCAACACTGAATTTAGTACAATACCTCAATACTGTGATTTTAGCATGGCCCCTCAACGCCGTGATTTTAGCATGGCCCCTCAACGCCGTGATTTTAGCAAGATCAAGGTGCTTCTAATCCATATGTTGAGCTAAATGAGTATTTTAGTGTTTTTTAATGTGATGCATGGTAATCATCAATGCTGTAAGATATTTCTTTATTATTATGACCATATAAAAACAAAATACATTTTTACCTTGCCCGTACCATCAAAGATGGAAGGGAAAGGTATATTAAGGGAAAAATTTTGTCCGGCGTTGTTGTCGTCGTTGTTGTTGTCATTGTCGTCGTCGTCGTCGTTAATAATTGTTATTGTGTGCATAATAACTTTACTAATTCTATTCCAAACTTTATCAAACTTGGTCACCTTATTCATCAGTATAAAGTCTTTCCTGAGTTTGAACAACAGATGTCCTGTATGAAAATATCATGCAAAAATTGAGAAAATCTGATAAAATATTTTGACTGTTTCTACTTGACTGATCACTGGTGATACACATCAAAGGTCACTGATCTCAGTGGAAATATGCATTGTTGTATGTGTTCAATGAAGCAAATGATTTATCTTGTAATAATATCCTTGGTAATGTATCTCAAAATCCCATACTGGGTTTCAAAACCAACTCATGGAGAGATTGCACAGTCTGATACACATTTGCAAACCTACCAATAAAATCTTTACAGAAAACAAGATGTCAGAAAATCAATATAAGCACTCCTATGAACTGGGTGCCTAACTTTGATCAAGATCTGAAGCTAATAGAAAATCTGTTTAGTTCAAAGGGCAGAGCTCCAGAAGGAATACCTACACTTTATGCAAATTTTTTTAAATTATGCTAATTTATTTATGACGTAGCAGTTTCTGTGCTCATGAATATTCATTAATTTGTGGGTCAATACATTTTAAAAGGGGCGATATATTATTTTTGGGGGAAGAGTTAGAAAGGGGGATTAGCAATCCTTAGGGGGTCAATACAAAAGAAGGGACCCATTTGGAGATCAGCCATGCTCCTCGTGTCTGTTGTTGCACGTGACCTACAGCTGTCAACTGTGTTCGTTCTTCGACTGTGTTCGTTCTTCGACGACTTCGACTTGAGTCCATGTGGGGTAGTATTCTTGTGTTCTGTTTTCCTGACTTGAGTTTTTGAATCCGCTGTTTATGTTTTTAACGTCTTTCATGTCTTTTGTAGGAGTGTCCAATCCATGATTCGAACTTGTGATCTTTGAGTTCCCAGCGCACTGTCTTGTCCACTGTACCACGAGTGTCTTCACACAGGAGTTAGGATTTAAGTCCTATTCATAGGAGCACTGTCTTCACTAGCATTCAAAAATCTAACTAAACATACTGGATTCGAACCAGCGATCGCTCACATTGCTGACATAGTACAAATCAACTGAGCTATGTGGGTAGTCATGCAAATTAAATAATTTGTTGTCATATTTAGCTTTATTGCCAAATGGTGTTTGCGAGAAAAAGATGGGCAGGCAAGGGAATTGAACCCAGGTCCTCCTGATCACTATGTAGAGAACTGACCCACAAGACCACAATGGATTGACTGGATGTGTTTGCATTTGATAAGACTATATAGTGTGTATATATATAGAAATACAACATATTTCTATTATTGAGTTACAATTGTCCAAAAAATTGCCAATTTTGTGTTTTTACTTGTGTAAACTATATACATGGCATAACCCGTTAGTGTACATCTTGCCAATTGGGTGTTTGCCATTTGCGTTGCCCATACCTGACCCGACCCTAACCCTAATGTCAAGACACGTTCCTGTTAATAATTCTGTTGCCCATACCTGACTCGACCCTAACCCTAATGCCAAGACACGTTCCTGTTTATAATTGCTCAATAATGATACTCTGTTGTGCACTGTCTGCGGGTAAGTTGCATTGATGTCAACTGATTAAACAAGTCGCGTTTAAGTAATTTCCACTATTAACAAGTGGTTAAATTGTGACAATAAATGTGTGGACAAATATTTGAGATTAATTTTGGTGTAGACAACTCTCGTGTAATTATTTTACACCATTACAAGTTGTTAAATTGAGAGAATAAATGTCTCAACAAATATTAAATACTTAGTTTGATGTAAACAACTCACGTTTGATTAATTCCCACAATTACAGGTTGTTAAATTGAAAGAATAAATGTACGGACAAATATTTTAGACTTATTTTTGTGTAGACATCTCTCGTTTGATTAATTCCCACAATTACATGTTGTTAAATTGAGAGAATAAATGTGCGGACAAATATTTTAGACTTATTTTGGTGTAGACAGCTCTCGTTTAATTATTTTACACCATTACAAGTTGTTAAATTGAGAGAATAAATGTATGGACAAACATTTTAGACTTATTTTGGTGTAGACAGCTCTCGTTTAATTATTTTACACCATTACAAGTTGTTAAATTGAGAGAATAAGTGTGCGGACAAATATTTTAGACTTATTTTGGTGTAGACAGCTCTCGTTTGATTAATTCCCACAATTATAAGTTGTTAAATTGAGAGAATAAATGTGCGGACAAATATTTTAGACTTATTTTGGTGTAGACAGCTCTCGTTTAATTATTTTACACCATTACAAGTTGTTAAATTGAGAGAATAAATGTGTGGACAAATATTTTAGACTTATTTTGGTGTAGACAGCTCTCGTTTAATTATTTTACACCATTACAAGTTGTTAAATTGAGAGAATAAATGTGCGGACAAATATTTTAGACTTATTTTGGTGTAGACAACTCTCGTTTGATTATTTTACACCATTACAAGTTGTTAAATTGAGAGAATAAATGTATGGACAAATATTTTAGACTTATTTTGGTGTAGACAGCTCTCGTTTAATTATTTTACACCATTACAAGTTGTTAAATTGAGAGAATAAATGTGCGGACAAATATTTTAGACTTATTTTGGTGTAGACAGCTCTCGTTTAATTATTTTACACCATTACAAGTTGTTAAATTGAGAGAATAAATGTGCGGACAAATATTTTAGACTTATTTTGGTGTAGACAACTCTGGTTTAATTAATTCCAACAATTACAAGTTCTTAAATTGACAGAATGAATGTATGGACAAATATTGACCATTATATTTGTGAGTAAATACCTGTTGTTTAATTAATTTCCACCTCTACAAGGTTGAGAGAATAAATGTGTCGACAAATATTTGATACTTATTTAGGTGTAAGAACTCGTGTTTGACCAACTTCCACCATTGCAAGTTGTTAAGGTAGAGATGCAGTTTATTTGGCTTGCTTTTTAATTGAGTAATTAGACAATGAAGATGGTATTATATATCCAACATGTTATATATTTTCTGAAAGCTTATTATACAAACTTTGTAAAACTTGTCTTTATTTTAAATATCCAGAATGCGTTTTTGATTTTGGGTCAAAAATATGCTTTTTTGGACAAAAGTGGTTTTAAAAAAATTAGCTTAAAAACTTCAAGTCCGTTTGTGGGTAAAATTACATCACTGGATACCTTGGTATACTACTAATTCAAATGCGTCCACTCATCTCTCTAACGGCTTTCAAAGTCGCACAGCATGACCTCTAAGTTCACTCTTTTCTATTTTTGCATAATTTATATATCCATGTTAATTGCGGACTTGTTATTTTTGTTCCACTCGCTGTAATAAACTGTCCGGACGCATTTTGAAGGGGGAACACCTTGTCAATAATGTGTGAAAATTTTGAGGCAAATGGCCAAAGCGTCTATCAGCTATTTTAATTTAAAACCCAAGAATTCACCAAAAATAGAAGACGAGAAAAAGGCTAATTTGCATATTTGCGCGTTAAACCGGGAATTACTGCTTTGTCATACTTTCTAGACTATTGAAATTGAAAGTTAACGTATAGACATAGACATTTTATGTAAAATCGTTGGACCAGAACAACTGCTCTTGAATATATAAATCAGAAACACGTCATTCATACCAGTGTTTTGATGGGGACGGTAAAAACACATGGCAATGCCCAGTAAATATGACGTCATCTCATGAATTATTAAACAGGGGGCGGTCCTAGGAAGGTGACCTTTTATCACGATCAAAACATCATGGCTTCTCTTCGATGTATTTTCAATAAAAAATCTACGAGTATTTCAGAGCCTATGGTTTACCGTGAAGAGTACAAAGTGGGATATTAAATTATTTATCCTTGATGATTTTTATGTAGTATTGAGAACCAACTCCAGGAAGCGAACGCACAATAATGAATAGTCGCGTAATCCTGGAATCGAAACGCGAGGCACAGAAGTTTTGTTCATCGTTTCCAATCCCATTTTTCCCACTGCAACATATTTGTTAAAAGAAATATTTGAATTCTGTTCGTTTTTTAAGGAGGCATTTTTTAATTTTTTCCGATTTTGGCAACGCCTTATTCAGGGATTTTCTAAGACAGTCGCAGACGGATGTACGTACAAAACATGCTGTTGTACTACCGGCGACGGTCGCCTGCAAGAAGAGAGCTCCAGCTCCTAACGTAAAAGTTTTAAAATTTCGACCGGTTTTAAATAATTTGTGTTGGAAATCTGACATGTTTTAAGAGTGCAAAATGAAGGTGCATTTTCGAGCGGTCGAATTTTTCTGAATAGAAATCGGCAAATGAAAAAAAAAATGGGAGTGCTAAACAGTGTGCTTCGTTAGTTTAAAAAAAAATGGAATGTCCGTCAAATTGACGTAGACTTCCCCATTTTTCACGGAAAAAGCAAAGGTCGTGGCCGAGTTGCAGGCTAAAAAAACTCAAAAATCAAAACAAAATCATCAATCAGTAAGTATTATGACAAGGAAAACAAAACATCAGACGTGGAGAGGCGGTCAGCGCGTCAAAAGAGTTGTTACCGTAATGTATCAAGTTACCTCTCTCTGTGATTTATTTTTCATTGAAATTATTTGGTTGTTTTCAATTAATTTTAGCGTACCTCTGCAATTTATTTTAGCATTGTCAGTTGTTTGCTTCATTGAATTAAACGGAGTTCGACCGGTTGCAAACAAAGCTGTCTCGCACCACCTAGCAAAACTTGCGAATGATCGAAGTACAGGTACCCATTGGACAAAAGATACACAAAAGTTTGTATCTCCCCGACCCAGTGCAATATATCCGGTTAAAATCAAAGCTCACGTGTCCCTTATTTGAGGGACCAGATTCTGCCGTAAATTCGGGATGGGATTTAGAAAAAAAAATGGGACCTTTAAGGTGTATTTTGGTGTCATTTTCGGACATTTCAATCATTCCTGATGCCTAAAATAGAGTCTAAGTTTTACCGTAGTCATTGACGCCTATTCAAGAGTATGATGTTTATTGTGACTAGCGTGAATGGGTCAGCTTCGTTTCGACTATGAGCAGTTATCACTGTAAACAATGTTAAATTATTCTTCACATACTCAGTTTATTTTTTGAGAACAATTATTTAAAAATAAAATCTCTCAGTCAATCAGAAACTCGGATTGATGCCTTCAGGGAAAGTCATGTTTGGACGCTCACATCGATTTGTTTTTCGTTCGGTGGGCTGATGCCTTCAGTGTAGCTTTTGCCTCTTCCGACATAGAAATCATCTGAATCTTCTTTCTACCTTTCTTTCTTTTCACACCACGCATAATGTAATGATAAAAATTAGGAAAAAACGCTGAGGAAATATAATGTTTGGTTTGCTTGCGAGCGAGAACTGATTTGAGAATAATTGCACATGCGCGTGAATTGAATGAACTATGACCCGTACAATCTCGATTTGCATATTGTCAATCACAGGTCTTGTTATTTGGTTACTCATGCAAATTAGCCAATTGGACATAAACATTGCCACGTGCGAGTGTTTTTTATTTTTAACCTGAAAATAAATAGCAATTTTAACGGTGTTCCAATAAGAATTCATTGGTCAAATTTTCACAGAATGTTCTTTAGATAAAAATCTATATAAAAAACGAAAAAAACTATTTTTGATTGAAATTCACAAATAAAGTGCATCTCTACCTTAAAATAATGAAATAAATATACTGGTATCATTGGATATTTGATTTAATTGTGAAACTTTCTAACAAAATGTTAACTGCTGGCTTCGAACCCTCAATCAACAATTCCGCAGACACGGTATAAATTCAACAACACCACAGAAGATATTCGTCTGTTGCCTGAATTGTTTTCGTAATATAGAGAACGCCATCGACACTTTAACAAAACTTACCTTGACTTGGGTCTTGTTTATCTCTTGTCACAATCTGGAAACTGTTGAACAAATTGCGCGTCGTCCAGTTTAAGACGTTAGTTATTTTATTATTTATTCATTCAGTTTTGTATGGTGGAGTTTTGTGAGGTTTATTATTTTTTTGCAACGTTCTTTGTTTACTTGTTTACGGTTTGAGAGATTTCAGTTTATTTGATTTACGTTTTTACGGTAGCTCTGAGCGGGACTCGAACCCACTGTCTTTTCAAGTTAATTTTGTTTTATTTTGATGGCACGCTTGTGTACCACGCCACGACGTTGGTCGTTAAGTGGTGTTCATTTTTCTAACTACTCCAGTGTTCCGATGAGTTGAACGAAAAAGCCAAAACGATTGCTGGTTTCTGATTGCTTCGGTTCTGGTGAGTGTGTATCTAGTGTGATTCGAACCCATGTCGTTTGTATTGGGCGTTTTTTTATTTCCCATGTTGGCTACGCCGTAATATGCAACCACTTCCCCGTTTTATTGTGATTTTGAGTGTTTAATGATGTCTTCCTCACCCGTCACGCCATGACCCAGTTTCAACCACACGGCCATTTTGCAACACAGTTCGTGACCCTCGGCGTCACCCGACTGACTATATGAGCGTTCTGTTCAACTGTTCAACTGTTAAGCTAGGATTTATTACCGTTATTATCATTGTATTGTCACGTGATTTGTTTTACCTTATGTGTAATGTCTTAAGTATCTTTATTGTAATTTGTATATGCCAATTCGTATATACCGAGGAAACGACCCCCATTGAAGGTCATGTATTTTATGACGTCACCAATTCGTGTGTAGGTACTGCTTCTAGATCTGTGCTGTTCAAAGTTATCAAATCAAAAACAATACATAAAAAATACATTAAAAGCAAAACATTTCATCCACATTTTAAAAAGAAAATTATTCTAAAATATATGTATTCTGTATTTGACAAACAGTTCATTCGACAAATGAAAACTCACAGGAATATGTTTCAGCTATTAGAACAGAATGATAGAGTTTTTATAATACTAGTTTAAAAACGCACTTCAGAGATTGCAGTGTTTGAAGATGTAGTTTCTCAGGAGGCAACAGTACTGTTGACTTCTCCCTCCACTGGACACCAACTAACTATTTAAGTTGATTTGCATACAAAGCAGAGCTTGCAACATGATAGCTATCCATAAAGGTTTTTTTTTTTTACTTTTCATATAATACAGTAGTCACACAATGAGGCAGTTCATATTTGTCTCAGTGAATCATTCATTTTTGACAGACACCTGTACAAAATACTTGGACTAAAGCCAGCTAAATTTTTCTGTTATCTTGCATGTTTTATGAATCTATTCACATCTAAATGCAGCACTTTTTTTTTGCAATGAGACATTTGTTTTTATTCTAAAATATCTCAATTACTTTCAATAAAGCTGGAAATTATGTTCCTTAAAATAATTAAACAAATAAGCCACCAATATTTTTGTAAGATATTTACATCTTTTAAGGACATTCGGTAGACTGATTCCCCACTGTTGGTTTAACCCCAAAACTTGTTTGTATTCAAAATTAATTATGACAATGCATATTTATATTGAAACAAACTATGATAAAGGGAATTATATTATATAACAAAGGGCAAGGTCACCAGAGTTCAACTATGTTTTATTTTTGTTAACTAAATCATCTGTGACTAAATGTAAAAAATTATTATTGATTCTAAAAAAATCAGTTTTTACAGTCGTATGACACTAAGTGAACACATAAGACTCAACTACCATATATCACTTTGTGAATTGCAGATATATTTAAACTGCAGTACTTGGGTTTCATTGTATATAATTATGGACACTGCCAGTTCTAAGGGGAGAATGTTAACTGTTGATGGTCTGGGAAAAACTCGTAAAAGATCTAGTTATATTGAGGTAAGTCATAAAAACTTTATTTGGACCATAGATCAACCGCTGTCATTTATATAAGCGCATATGTGCTGATAATATAGCAAATATGATATTATAGATTTAGTTGTACTATTTTTACATTTTAATCTATGACTTTTTTGGTATATAATATTTCAAATTTATTTTCCGCTCAGGGTATCTTAACTGACTAAACACAAGTAATCGCATTGTTTCACAGTATGCTGTAATTTAAATACACATAGTTTGTGAGAAAATGTTGACATTTGACTCTAAATCACTGTTTCAATTCTTCTACATTTATAGCATAACCAAATTAATGTACTACATCAGTACATATGATATATCACATGGTGTAATTCTATTCTTCTTGAATGCCAATGTTCCTAAATATAAATGCAATGATCTGAATATTCATACAAGTATTTTGAAACTTTTAATATAATTTAGAGTTTCATTGGTTTCATCATAATAGTACATAAAATATGTCTGACTTTTTCAGAGTTCTCCCCAGGGCATTATTGAGTAGGGGTTCTAAGCTGTTAAATTTTGGGTAAAAAAAATAGAACCAATTTAGCATAATAATGAATACAATAATGGCATTAACAAATTATATTGTTATGCAAATTAGCTGATACTGTATGCATTTTTTCTGGGGAGAACACTGCAAAAAAAAAGGAGACCTGTTATATGTACTTCACAATATTGAGATTTACACTCACTTTTTACATTTATAGGTATAGTATTTGTCAAAATTTTTATTTACTTTTATTTCAGCGTTCTTTCTAATTTAGTACAAAGTCATTTAATATGTGTGTTCAAACCAGTACCACATGTTTCGTAAAAATTATTATAATTGACTCTCTTACAAGTGATTGTAAATATTCAAATTGTGCATTTAACAAAATTTATGTTCAAAGTAATTTAAGAGTTAATATTAATCTCATAGTTTGATTATATTTAATTTATAATTTATGCAATGTCTGCAGGTTTCAAGTTTTCACTATGTACATTATACATTGAGTGGCAATCTCATATTACACAAACCTAATTGCTTTTAAGACATTCCTACTATAGAGTGTAAAGGAATGTTTCTAAATTTAGTCTAACCAATGGTTTAACAAAACATTCTATTTAAATTAAAAAAATTTCATATTGTTGACCTTGACTGACTGGTGGTCACTTTTGTCCCCAAAAGCAACATTTGAACTTTTTTCTAGCCTGATTTCTTTCAAACTTGGTATTAACAACTTCAGGATTTTGAGGGCACTCAATTTGAGGGCCAAAATGTCTAAAATGCCTTAGACTGATGGAAATTTCTGACTATTTCTGAGTATCAGTCAAGCTTTTATCTAGGGCATAATGACCGCAAATTACAAACCCTGCATATGAATGTTGTTTTCTTTTACGATTTTATTTGTTCAGAATCGCTAACTGGTGACCATTTTCTCTCACCTGCTACCTGTTTCTCAGTTTTGGGATATAAATAAAATTGAATCACAAAATTTATTCTTTTTATTCAACGTTTGTATGAACAATACACGTTTTGTTTTGTGATTTGTAATGTCCACCTGGTGACTATATTTGTTTTATGCTTTGACATGCCTTTGTTCACGGTTGTTACAGACAAAATATAATAATACATACATGTACGGTATGTATGTCCTCAAATATTAATTCTGCCAAATAAACAGGGACTATGTCATTGACAATGACCCCATTTTATAATAACCTATAGTATTGTTTTTCTTTATTCCCTCGATTAATGATATCAATAATTTAAATCTGAACTTGGGGTGTTGCTAACTCATGAGGCATGTAGACATAAGTTGGTAGAATTTCTGTCCAGCCACAAGATTACAGATGTGATGCCATTTGTACATAAGTTATATAATGTACCTGTATATAATTTACTTTGCATGAGAAAAGCAAACCAAACAGTATTGCAATAAACTTCACTGTTTTGCTAACAATGTAGCAATATTGATATCAGTTTATCATTACAAACTGTTCCATTCAATCACAGTCCCTTGTTTAGGTATAGTCTGTTTGTATACATGCATCAGTGATTTCATCATTTTATTTATTGTATTTCCTTGTACATACATTTATTGTGTGCAGACTCTTGACCATTACCATAAACACCACTCTCTCTGGACATAAGTGGCGTTCACGTTAGAGATCTCGGCACGTGCTGAGACTCGGGACCGAGTCGGCATGTGCCGAAAATTGTGTATGAACGGTCGGGACCGAGTCGGCACGTGCCGAAAAGAACTCGATCTCGGTCCCGATGGATGCTTGGGACCGAAACTCGGCACCTGCCGAGATTTGCTGCCTGAACGCTCGGCACGAGCCGAAATCACGCCCTCGTTGGTAAATTTAAGAAAAACATAAGTTGATTGATACTAGCATGAAATGACGATGACAGGAAATTCGGATATACTAGTAGATGGTCGGATACTGTAGTAATGAATGCAAACCATCATTAGCGACGCATATTTATGTGCTGCTACAACCTCTATTTTCTTGCACCTTTTACATTGATGTGAAAAAAATAATTGTGTTTCGAATCTTCTTTGCCGTTCATGTGCACGATGGCTCGTAATAAACACCATTGCAACAAATGGATATAATTTCACTATAACAATTATTATTATCATCATATGCGTATCGTTTGGGCCAACAGATCGACGAGTGAGAGCGTGATTTCGGCACGAGCCCAGTCGGTCCTAAGTGGGTCCTGAATAACGTGAACACAACTGCTGTAATCCCTCTGCAAACACAACTGATTAAAAATTTCGGCACGTGCCGAGATCCCGTAACGTGAACGTAGTAATAATGTAATAAAATAGCAATGTAACACCTATACTAATTACTTTGAAACATTGCATGCCACTATTGTTTGAATATATTTCTTTGTATACTTGTTTGTTCTAGTTAAAAACAATAACTTCTCAAGTAATTCATGAAATTATGATACACCGAATAAATTATATTTCTTATTTATCCAATATTTCAGATTTTAGGCAATATAGCAGCTGACTTGGATATAATGTTAAGTGATTTATGTGAAGTGTATCCAGACCCAAAGCATTCATCAACAGTTAAAAATGCCACCCAGAAATGTAATTTTTCCGGACGAAAACGAGCGCTTTCCTCAATAAGGTTTGAGAATTAAAATTATTCAAATTTTGAAAAAGACAATTTTCTAAACCTTAGTTTCATGGTACTTGATTGGTGGCAACATATACGAAAATATACTTGTCATGACTCACCAAAACACTTTACATGTGTCTTGTACATGTCCTGGAAGTTGTGAAATGGATACAGTGAAATAGATATGGTCAAACAATTATTAATTGTTTATTTTTACTTTGTAAACTTGATAATTTGTTTTTTACTTTGTAAACTGGAAAATTAACTTTTCAGGTTACATGGGCAGTGTTACTTATACATTTGTATAAGAGTAATTATCATACAGTTTGTAAAATAATGCAATTTTATAAACTTGGTATAGAATATATGTTTGTAAAATAATGTTGTTGACATTAATGATGTGTGACTGCCACTGTAGTTGGGTATTCTCTTGTGTTTCACTCAAACCATTCAGTAAATATACATTGATATCATGACTCATTCAACGAAAATAGGCTTGATTCACATATAACCCTACACAATGTAAGCCTGAAATCATGACAGGGGATTTGAATTATGAGTTGAGTAACTATTTATAAAGGCAGTTTCATGAACCATGGTTTTTACCCTTGTGTGCGCAAAACTTCTTTAAGCATTATTGAACAAGTGAGCACATATTACAACATTAGTACACAAGTTGTATGTACATAAGGTATTCCTATCTCAACATTAGAATTTCAAAATCTTTTGATTACAATTGGTATGACATTGAAAATAAATATAATAATATCTACAATGGTGTTTACATTACTATTACGTATGTAAATATAAACTTCCTTTAGATAATGGTTGTTAATTTTCTTATCGCTTATCTACTAAATATACACTGCTGAACTCAAACGAGCTTCCTGGTTCATACAGAGACCTCATTGCTCTTATCAGTACTGATTTATGTTATTGTTTGCAGCGATGATGTGTTTTTAGATTATATCAGCTGTGCTGGTGAAGATGAAACTGTTATTGGAAGTCAGTCTGATAACAGTGGAAATGAAAGCGATGTCAGTAGTAGTAACATCTCTCTTTTATCAGTAAGTATTTCTATTTAGTGTATGGATGAATTGATCTAATTACTATTTTTACTAAGGTCAACTTAGGTCACGTCAGTGTCCTTGTTTTTGATTCTAATCTGTGAGTTCAACTCATGTCAATAAAATCAAGCTTAATTTATGATTTCTATTTCCGCAAGGTCAACTAGGGTCATTAAAAGCACTGTTGCACCAACAAAAATATTTATTGGTTTCTGGGTGGCGCAGGCATCAGTTCCAAAGGCTGGGCTTGGAATTTTTTTTTTTTCATTCAAAACAAAGAAACAAAAAGAGAGGAGAATGTGTCTTCCATTGGTGGCGTAATATCTTGTTCACTCATGTGTAGATCAAAAAACAAAACAAAAAATAGATCTTTTTGGCCTTTATAATCCTTGAAGTAATTTCGAGCCATTTAACTTTTGAATTATATGTGTATAGGTGGTTGACCGTATGGTTAGACCATTGTAAACTTTTGTTTGTAGTCTACTCATTTACTTGCAGAAATATAAACTGTTCTGCATTCTGTACATTGATTATTGAGAACCATTTTATTCCATGCAATTAATTCAAAAACCATACATTTAATACTTTAGTTGATGCTATATGCAGCTTTCAAAAATGTTCTTTGATGCGGTATGTTTTGGTATGTGCAATAATGATTGATACACATAAGCTTTATTTTCACTAATTGAACTACAAATGTATTTGTGTGTTGTAAAAACAACATGTTAAATCTTAGTCCAGTGTATTCATCAATATACAATATCAAACAATAATATCAACAAATTATACGTTCTCATCCATGTTGCCACTTTAATAGCAGTCTTACAATAAAGACACTGTGACAATCTACTCTTGAGTTCAGTTTTATTTTCCTGGTGATATGATGCAGTAATATAATATTTATTTATTTCATAGGAGATTGAAGTTGGATTCAACAGTACTCTTACAAAGGCTATAATGTTTGATCAACTTCCAAGTACACCACGTGAAATAGCTTTAATTGATAGACTGGTCTTAACGCATCCTGTATGGTACCAACCAGTTACCAGTAAATTGGCTGCGTTTCACATGTTGCAAGGACAACAGGAAGGGGTAGGTACATTTGTTCATTCAGATTTTATTGATTTAGTTTAAAGCATGGTTCTGCAATCCACAAGATTGCACCAATATGTATGATTGGCCTTCCTGTCATTTAGTATGTACTCACTACTGGTATAATAAATTGAATTGAATGCCTATTTGCTAACATTGTATATACATGTACATCATTGTCTGCCTTGAATAGAAATATTGTCACGGTCAGTTTGTATTAACAATATGATTTCAATAAACCAGTGGTTGACATTTTATAGACTCTCATGGCTGTTAATATCACTCCTCATCTAATTTTAGATGCCCTTAAATTATGCCCAACCAGTACACTAATGTACAATGTATTCTTCATATATTCATAAATATAAAAATTAAAATACTCCATAAATTCTGACTGTCAAAATGAGGGATTGAATGGATGCATCATGGCCATAGAGCAGTTTCCTAGCTAGTTTCCATCTTTATTTTATACACCAAAAGCTACGTTCTAATTGTATAATGTTTGGATGATGTGATTGTAACTAATTTCTTATTGTTTATGTATTCAGAGTTTTATTGTACACCATTGTATTGAAGCTGACAGTATGTCATTAGCAGTGAGAGTACAGACAGAATCACAGATGACAGTGCAACTTTTTACAATTAAAAATACAACTGCAGGTAAGTGGTTATCATCAAGATAAAAGAGGTATCACAATGTCAACTGACAAAACCCGATTCACTGTGTAGTTATCACAATGTGCTGGTCAACTGACAAAACCCGATTCACTGTGTAGTTATCACAAAGTGATGGTCAACTGACAAAACCCGATTCACTGTGTAGTTATCACAAAGTGATGGTCAACTGACAAAACCCGATTCACTGTGCAGTTATCACAAAGTGATGGTCAACTGACAAAACCCGATTCACTGTGTAGTTATCACAAAGTGATGGTCACCTGACAAATCCCGATTCACTGTGTAGTTATCACAAAGTGCTGGTCAACTGACAAAACCTGATTCACTGCTTAGTTATCACAAAGTGATGGTCAACTGACAAAACCTGATTCACTGTGTAGTTATCACAAAGTGATGGTCAACTGACCATTCTATATTTACGTCATTATAAAATGTGCTTTAAGAACATTGACATTGAATATCTGGGATATATAGCAGGGAGCTGGAAATCAGTGAGAAACTAAACTCATTACATTACTATATTTCTATTCGTTTACCATTCGCACACACTAGTATGTGTTACAATACTGTAATTGCATCATCATATTGCAACCCATAGTAGCATATTGAATAGGCAAATAGGTTGGCACTAAATATCATGCTCAGAATGCTCAGAAAATAAATTGCTCTGCACACAATTGAAATAATTTTACATTCTCCAACTCCACGGTTCTTGTGTTCCCACTTTCCCAGGAGATGGCTCTTGCTTTCCCAGCATTTGCTTCCTGCTTGCCCAAGGTGTGCTTCGCTTCCCGGATTTTTATTGCAGGAAATTTTCACATTTCACATCAGTGTTTAACATTTTCAATAAATTTAATAACAAAATATCTATTAGAACTGTTTACTGACCGTGGTGGTATTAATTAATCCTAAAACATTCAGCAAAATAGGGAAGTACTGTCATGATTTCTAGCAAGTAAACTCATCTTATCAGGTTGATTTGGAAATTTTCATGATAAATAAATTAACAATAACGTTGATATTGTGAATATTAGAGTCACATCATTCAACTTAAATTAACAGCATGGATAACTTCAACACTTTTGTTTCTGTGTTGCTGTGCATAATTGAATGCTCTACTTTACACCTGCTTGTGTATGAATTTAAATTGCTTCTTTAAAGAATCGTGAGTAAATTTCATATTTTTTTCCACATTCTAATTAGGTGATTACTATCCAACTTGTATATATTGTTAATCTGTATGCACAAATGAGCTTTTCCACCCTATGCAGTGATCTTTCATATTCTTTGTAGTCCATCTCTACATCTTAAGCTATGATATCCCCACCTTATGCCCTTATACTGTAAATAAATAATTTTGCTATTTTCATTAGTAAGTAGAATCCGCCAAATTGAATCAACAAAAACATGCCAGTGAAAAAAATAAATGGTTTTACAGTATATGCAGGACAAGCCGTGTGTAGTATAACTATATTTAATGCCACATGTTTGGAAATTTTGCTATTAATAAATATTGATCACTATTTCAGGCGTGAAATTACTAGAGTGTGATAAATGCTTTACATCAGTTCCAAAATTAATAGCACATCTATGTCAACATAAAGAATGCCTTCCTGTTCCATTGTTACTACCACTACCATTGCTGATTTCAAAAAGTATACAAGAACTGTCAGCCTTAGGTTTACTCGGACCAGGTAAGAACTGTCTGATTTAGGTTTACTAGAACCATGTAAGAACTGTCAGCCTTAGGTTTACTAGAACCATGTAAAAACTGTCAGCCTTATGTTTACTAGAACCATGTAAGAACTATCAGCCTTAGGTTTACTAGAACCATGTAAGAACTATCAGCCTTAGGTTTACTTGAACCATGTAAGAACTGTCAGCCTTATGTTTACTAGAACCATGTAAGAACTGTCAGCCTTAGGTTTACTAGAACCATGTAAGAACTGTCAGCCTTAGGTTTACTAGAACCATGTAAGAACTGTCAGCCTTATGTTTACTAGAACCATGTAAGAACTGTCAGCCTTAGGTTTACTAGAACCATGGAAGAACTGTCAGCCTTAGGTTTACTAGAACCATGGAAGAACTGTCAGCCTTATGTTTACTAGAACCATGTAAGAACTGTCAGCCTTATGTTTACTAGAACCATGTAAGAACTGTCAGCCTTAGGTTTACTAGAACCATGTAAGAACTGTCAGCCTTAGGTTTACTAGAACCATGTAAAAACTGTCAGCCTTATGTTTACTAGAACCATGTAAGAACTATCAGCCTTAGGTTTACTAGAACCATGTAAGAACTATCAGCCTTAGGTTTACTAGAACCATGTAAGAACTGTCAGCCTTAGGTTTACTAGAACCATGTAAGAACTGTCAGCCTTAGGTTTACTAGAACCATGGAAGAACTGTCAGCCTTAGGTTTACTAGAACCATGTATGAACTGTCAGCCTCAGGTTTACTTGAACCATGTAAGAACTGTCAGCCTCAGGTTTACTAGAACCATGTAAGAACTGTCAGCCTTAGGTTTACTAGAACCATGTAAGAACTGTCAGCCTTAGGTTTACTAGAACCATGGAAGAACTGTCAGCCTTAGGTTTACTAGAACCATGTAAGAACTGTCAGTCTTAGGTTTACTAGAACCATGTAAGAACTGTCAGCCTCAGGTTTACTAGAACCATGGAAGAACTGTCAGCCTTAGGTTTACTAGAACCATGTAAGAACTGTCAGTCTTAGGTTTACTAGAACCATGTAAGAACTGTCAGCCTCAGGTTTACTAGAACCATGTAAGAACTGTCAGTCTTAGGTTTACTAGAACCATGTAAGAACTGTCAGCCTCAGGTTTACTAGAACCATGTAAGAACTGTCAGCCTTTTAGGTTTACTAGAACCATGGAAGAACTGTCAGATTTAGGTTTACTAGAACCATGTAAGAACTGTCAGCCTTAGGTTTACTAGAACCATGTAAGAACTGTCAGTCTTAGGTTTACTAGAACCATGTAAGAACTGTCAGCCTTAGGTTTACTAGAACCATGGAAGAACTGTCACATTTAGGTTTACTAGAACCATGTAAGAACTGTCAGCCTTAGGTTTACTAGAACCATGTAAGAACTGTCAGCCTTAGGTTTACTCGAACCATAGAAGAACTGTCAGATTTAGGTTTACTAGAACCATGTAAGAACTGTCAGTCTTAGGTTTACTAGAACCATGTAAGAACTGTCAGCCTTAGGTTTACTAGAACCATGGAAGAACTGTCAGTCTTAGGTTTACTAGAACCATGTAAGAACTGTCAGTCTTAGGTTTACTAGAACCATGTAAGAACTGTCAGCCTTAGGTTTACTAGAACCATGGAAGAACTGTCAGATTTAGGTTTACTAGAACCATGTAAGAACTGTCAGCCTTAGGTTTACTAGAACCATGTAAAAACTGTCAGTCTTAGGTTTACTAGAACCATGTAAGAACTGTCAGCCTTAGGTTTACTAGAACCATGGAAGAACTGTCAGATTTAGGTTTACTAGAACCATGTAAGAACTGTCAGCCTTAGGTTTACTAGAACCATGTAAGAACTGTCAGCCTTAGGTTTACTCGAACCATGGAAGAACTGTCAGATTTAGGTTTACTAGAACCATGTAAGAACTGTCAGTCTTAGGTTTACTAGAACCATGTAAGAACTGTCAGCCTTAGGTTTACTAGAACCATGGAAGAACTGTCAGATTTAGGTTTACTAGAACCATGAAAGAACTGTCAGCCTTAGGTTTACTAGAACCATGTAAGAACTGTCAGCCTTAGGTTTACTAGAACCATGGAAGAACTGTCACATTTAGGTTTACTAGAACCATGTAAGAACTGTCAGCCTTAGGTTTACTAGAACCATGTAAGAACTGTCAGTCTTAGGTTTACTCGAACCATAGAAGAACTGTCAGATTTAGGTTTACTAGAACCATGTAAGAACTGTCAGTCTTAGGTTTACTAGAACCATGTAAGAACTGTCAGCCTTAGGTTTACTAGAACCATGGAAGAACTGTCAGTCTTAGGTTTACTAGAACCACGTAAGAACTGTCAGTCTTAGGTTTACTAGAACCATGTAAGAACTGTCAGCCTTAGGTTTACTAGAACCATGGAAGAACTGTCAGATTTAGGTTTACTAGAACCATGTAAGAACTGTCAGCCTTAGGTTTACTAGAACCATGTAAAAACTGTCAGTCTTAGGTTTACTAGAACCATGTAAGAACTGTCAGCCTTAGGTTTACTAGAACCATGGAAGAACTGTCAGATTTAGGTTTACTAGAACCATGTAAGAACTGTCAGCCTTAGGTTTACTAGAACCATGTAAGAACTGTCAGCCTTAGGTTTACTCGAACCATGGAAGAACTGTCAGATTTAGGTTTACTAGAACCATGTAAGAACTGTCAGTCTTAGGTTTACTAGAACCATGTAAGAACTGTCAGCCTTAGGTTTACTAGAACCATGGAAGAACTGTCAGATTTAGGTTTACTAGAACCATGAAAGAACTGTCAGCCTTAGGTTTACTAGAACCATGTAAGAACTGTCAGCCTTAGGTTTACTAGAACCATGTAAGAACTGTCAGCCTTAGGTTTACTAGAACCATGTAAGAACTGTCAGTCTTAGGTTTACTAGAACCATGGAAGAACTGTCAATCATAGGTTTACTAGAACCATGTAAGAACTGTCAGTCTCAGGTTTACTAGAACCATGGAAGAACTGTCAGCCTTAGGTTTACTAGAACCATGTAAGAACTGTCAGTCTTAGGTTTACTAGAACCATGTAAGAACTGTCAGCCTCAGGTTTACTAGAACCATGGAAGAACTGTCAGTCTTAGGTTTACTAGAACCATGTAAGAACTGTCAGTCTTAGGTTTACTAGAACCATGTAAGAACTGTCAGCCTTAGGTTTACTAGAACCATGGAAGAACTGTCAGATTTAGGTTTACTAGAACCATGTAAGAACTGTCAGCCTTAGGTTTACTAGAACCATGTAAGAACTGTCAGTCTTAGGTTTACTAGAACCATGTAAGAACTGTCAGATTTAGGTTTACTAGAACCATGTAAGAACTGTCAGTCTTAGGTTTACTAGAACCATGTAAGAACTGTCAGCCTTAGGTTTACTAGAACCATGGAAGAACTGTCAGATTTAGGTTTACTAGAACCATGAAAGAACTGTCAGCCTTAGGTTACTAGAACCATGTAAGAACTGTCAGCCTTAGGTTTACTAGAACCATGGAAGAACTGTCAGATTTAGGTTTACTAAAACCATGTAAGAACTGTCAGCCTTAGGTTTACTAGAACCATGTAAGAACTGTCAGCCTCAGGTTTACTAGAACCATGTAAGAACTGTCAGCCTTAGGTTTACTAGAACCATGGAAGAACTGTCAGATTTAGGTTTACTAGAACCATGGAAGAACTGTCAGCCTTAGGTTTACTAGAACCATGTAAGAACTGTCAGCCTTAGGTTTACTAGAACCATGTAAGAACTGTCAGTCTTAGGTTTACTAGAACCATGGAAGAACTGTCAATCATAGGTTTACTAGAACCATGTATGAACTGTCAGCCTTAGGTTTACTTGAACCATGGAAGAACTGTCAGCCTTAGGTTTACTAGAACCATGTAAGAACTGTCGTGTCAGCCTTAGGTTTACCAGAACCATGTAAGAACTGTCTGTCTTAGGTTTACTAGAACCATGTAAGAACTGTCATGTCAGCCTTAGGTTTACCAGAACCATGTAAGAACTGTCAGTCTTAGGTTTACTAGAACCATGTAAGAACTGTCAGCCTTAGGTTTACTTGAACCATGTAAGAACTGTCAGCCTTAGGTTTACTAGAACCATGTAAGAACTGTCAGCCTTAGGTTTACTAGAACCATGTAAGAACTGTCAGCCTTAGGTTTACTTGAACCATGTAAGAACTGTCAGCCTTAGGTTTACTAGAACCATGTAAGAACTGTCAGCCTTAGGTTTACTAGAACCATGGAAGAACTGTCAGCCTTAGGTTTACCAGAACCATGTAAGAACTGTCAGCCTTAGGTTTACTAGAACTATGTAAGAACTGTCAGCCTTAGGTTTACTAGAACTATGTAAGAACTGTCAGCCTTAGGTTTACTAGAACCATGTAAGAACTGTCATGTCAGCCTTAGGTTTACTAGAACTATGTAAGAACTGTCAGCCTTAGGTTTACTAGAACCATGTAAGAACTGTCATGTCAGCCTTAGGTTTACCAGAACCATGTAAGAACTGTCAGCCTTAGGTTTACTTGAACCATGTAAGAACTGTCA
The DNA here is from genome assembly GCF_978046115.1 of Saccoglossus kowalevskii. NCBI lineage: Eukaryota > Metazoa > Hemichordata > Enteropneusta > Harrimaniidae > Saccoglossus > Saccoglossus kowalevskii. The sequence continues at coordinate 7,899,565 of NC_140642.1, forward strand.
GCCTTAGGTTTACTAGAACTATGTAAGAACTGTCAGCCTTAGGTTTACTTGAACCATGGAAGAACTGTCAGCCTTAGGTTTACTAGAACCATGTAAGAACTGTCATGTCAGCCTTAGGTTTACCAGAACCATGTAAGAACTGTCAGTCTTAGATTTACTAGACCCATGTTAATATTTTCAGCCCCAGTTTTACTAGGACCCACTTATATTCATTGCAATCTGAGATTATGAGTTTCATTGTGATAGGATACTAAAACCTGCTATTATTTATTGATCTTATAGATTTTTGGACTTCATCAATGAACCGTTCAGCTACACTTCCTGCTATTGAATTACTTAAAGTATCACCAAACAAAGTATACAAGAGTGAAGCATATGTACCTTTAAATGATGATGACAAACAATCTGTTGTGCAATCTACAACCATAGTACAGAATGTGTCAGTAGCAAGTCCAACATTACAACCTAGAAGTTATACTATGCCAGCTGTTCAACTTAATAATACAACAATACCTGTTAGTTTTACCAACCCTGCATATCGGACTGGAAGCATGTCTAGTCCTCCAGCTAAGTCTCCTCCTGCTAAGTGGGTTGAGCTATCATCGCAGTTTGATTCGGATTCTAATAAACGATATCCTGCTCCTGCTGGGGCACCACCTCCACCACCAGCTAATCAAGTACCTTTGTATTATCAGAACCCTCTGCACAGTAGTTCAAGTGAAAGTTCACCCAGGGTTGAACGCTCCTCGGGTGATTATTATTCTCCGTATGAAGCCACAAAGCAGAATCATTTGCCGCCGTCGTCTTTTGGAATGTATATGAATCAGCTGCCACCGTCTATGTTGGGACCATCGTTATTACCTCCGAAACGCGATGGTACTGCACCTGTAATCCCTTCACCAGAAGATCCTTATAACGTACCTAGTACAGGAAGTCAAAATCCTTGGGTACCTTCAGATCAACCATCTTCATCAGCATTTTCAGCTTCAAATCGATTTATGCTGTCTCCAGGGCCCAGTACAACTAGCAATAGACTTAGTGCATTGTCTGGCAGTTCTCAGCTAGGAGGTAATAGCAGTGTTTCAAGCAGTAACACATCTAGGAATAGTTTTGACAGTACCGGCATATCAACAGTCTTAGACAATATGAGTGGTTCAAGTAATAGGACTAGTTTTACATCATTTGGAAGTGACATGTCAGCTGTATCAGCCTCAAACGATGAAAATAGATCGGATATCTTAGATATCAGGGTGCCATCCTGTGATGCGTCAATTCTAAAACCAGTTAAGTCACCTGTCATACAACGACCAGGTGAAACACTCAAGGCATTTGATCCTTTGAACTCTGCATCCAGTCTTCCTGTGAAAAAGAAACAAGATTGGGAAACATTTTCTGATAGTAATATCAGTGTCAATTCAATGAATGTGGCCAAATGCTCTGCACAAGATAATTTAAACTGGGCATTTACTGGTACGGATGAGAAAAGATCTACTGTGAGTAGTTATACCTCTAGTGTTTTTAGTACTGACTCTGTGTTTCTACCGGAAAATGAAGCGGGATTCTCAGAATTTAATGTTGATGATGTCAATACACCAATTCCACGTGGAAGATCATCAGCTATATCAAGGGACAGTGCCTCTTTGAAACCAAGCGTTGCTAGTTCTGGGACTGTGTTTGACGACCCTTGGAATAGTAATTTGTGGGAGGATTTGATGAATCTGGGGGAAACAAAACACCAACCATCATTCACCAATTCTACTGATGAGTCATCAGCAAATGAAAAATCAGTGCAGACAAATTTAACTTTAGAAAGGAACAGTGATACTTCTGCCACCCAGACAAAAAGAAACACTCGTGGGAGAACATCAAAAAAGAATAAAACACCATTCTCACCAAAAAATAAGGATGGTGGATTGATGATGAGTATCTTTTACCTGGATGATGACCATGCTGCTTTACTAGAAGATGATGAGAAAGAAAATGAACCTGATAAGAGTAATCGAAGAAAATCTTTGGGATTAAAAGAAAAATTCAAGCCATTACTAAGTAAGTGATTTACATTTTGTGTAATTTTATTTGCTGAATTGTTGTTTGTAGATTTTCATATGAAGACTTTAAGTTGCACACTTAAGATCATTCCCAAAGCTCCAGGTTTTAACATCTGACATATCTGATGGTCTGAATATTGTTGGAAATGGGTTTGTAGGATTTCAGAGCAAATCTTCATGAAACTGCATGAACAGAACACTATACATAAAAGTTAACACATAAATTCTAACATGCAATCAAACAGGAAGTGAACACGATAAACAACATTTAGATGTGCTGAGTAAATTTTATTCAATGCTTCCCAAAATTTATTGCAAATGAGGTGCAAATCGTTGCGAACAACCATACCTTGCATACCATGTGTCTTTTTATAGTTGTTTACTGTACCAATTCTTCAAATAAAAATATTATCCTTACATGTAATTTATGAATTCATTTTATGGACATGCCAAATGCACACTAGTATTGTGTTGATTATTATCAATGAAAATGCTAATAATACAAATATATTTTATATTATATTATTTTTGTTTTCTATATTCCCAGAAACAGTATTTGATTAGTTCTAATAGTTGCATGGCACGATGAAATGTATGATTTATTTTAGAGTGTAAATTTACAACCATTGTTTTACACATTGTCTGCTAACACTATTGACTGTGAAAGTGTCAAATACAGTCACCATATTTATTAAATATTTAACATGTTGTCTTGAATTATGTTTAGAATATTGATTTGTAACTTATTCTCTATTTATAGCTCCACCATCAATGGTTTTAAAACGAAGGAAGCAAGATCCAAGTCGGAAAATACAAGCGTACATTATCAAGTGAGTTGCTTCAGTCCAATTTTAGACAGAATCAAAAATTGTTGGCTAATTATTTTAATGTGCCTTCTGTATTTACTGATCTTTGATGGTTTGGGTTTGTTTTACAGGATGTCTACTAACATGAATATCACATTTGGACATTCTGTGGTCAACTTCATCCAGTGTACTAAAGAAAGTACTGAGAGTAATTCAGCCACTGTTATGAGAAATGTCCGACAGTTTATGAATGGCATAAAACATCATTTAATCCAAGAAGATATTGGTTTACAATGTGTACTTAACAGAGAAAAAGCCAAGGTGAGCAATTTGGGTTTATCTGTTGTTTGTATTTGTTTTTTTGTTTCATTGGTCAGCATCAACATAATGACAACCAAAGCACGGAAACCTACATATGCAAATGTTGCATCATTTCTGCTGCACATAGAGAAGCGACATTACCAGCTACTCGTTGAAATTATTGAAGTAAATAATGGTTTGGTGTGTATTTCATTATATTCTGATCTGTTGCTTCCTGCAGTTCATCATGTTATATCCACATTACCACAATGTTTTGTCCAAACATCTAATTTCGTAGTGGAGCTATAGTTTGTTGTCATGGTCAAGATTACAAAAATTCAAACCATTATGAAATTTGTTTCAGCTGGGACCAGATGAATCCCTTGATAATGAAGATGCAATAATTGAAGGTGCTTTACATAAATGTGTGATAAAACCACTGAAAGCACACATCTACCAATGCCTTACCAGAGAGTACAGCAGGTAAGTGATAAAACCATTGAAAGCACACATCTACCAATGCCTTACCAGAGAGTACAGCGGGTAAGTGATAAAACCATTAAAAGCACACATCTACCAATGCCTTACCAGAGAATACAGCAGGTAAGTGATAAAGCCATTGAAGGCACACATCTACCAATGCCTTACCAGAGAGTACAGCAGGTAAGTGATAAAACCATTGAAAGCACACATCTACCAATGCCTTACCAAAGAGTACAGCAGGCAAGTGATAAAACCATTAAAAGCACACATCTACCAATGCCTTACCAGAGAATACAGCAGGTAAGTGATAAAACCATTGAAGGCACACATCTACCAATGCCTTACCAGAGAGTACAGCAGGTAAGTGATAAAACCACTGAAAGCACACATCTACCAATGCCTTACCAAAGAGTACAGCAGGCAAGTGAGAAAACCATTGAAAGCACACATCTACCAATGCCTTACCAAAGAGTACAGCAGGCAAGTGATAAAACCATTGAAAGCACACTTCTACCAATGCCTTACCAGAGAGTACAGCAGGTAAGTGATAAAACCATTGAAAGCACACATCTACCAATGCCTTACCAGAGAGTACAGCAGGTAAGTGATAAAACCATTGAAAGCACACATCTACCAATGCCTTACCAAAGAGTACAGCAGGTAAGTGATAAAACTATCAAAAGCACACTTCTACCAATGCCTTACCAGAGAGTACAGCGGGTAAGTGATAAAACCATTGAAAGCACACATCTACCAATGCCTTACCAGAGAGTACAGCGGGTAAGTGATAAAACCATTGAAAGTAAACATCTACCAATGCCTTACCAGAGAGTACAGCAGGTAATTGATAAAACCATTGAAAGCACACTTCTACCAATGCCTTACCAGAGAGTACAGCAGGTAAGTGATAAAACCATTGAAAGTAAACATCTACCAATGCCTTACCAGAGAGTACAGCAGGTAATTGATAAAACCATTGAAAGCACACTTCTACCAATGCCTTACCAGAGAGTACAGCGGGTAAGTGATAAAACCATTGAAAGTAAACATCTACCAATGCCTTACCAGAGAGTACAGCAGGTAATTGATAAAACCATTGAAAGCACACTTCTACCAATGCCTTACCAGAGAGTACAGCGGGTAAGTGATAAAACCATTGAAAGCACACATCTACCAATGCCTTACCAGAGAGTACAGCAGGTAAGTGATAAAACCATTGAAAGTAAACATTTACCAATGCCTTACCAGAGAGTACAGCAGGTAATTGATAAAACCATTGAAAGCACACTTCTACCAATGCCTTACCAGAGAGTACAGCGGGTAAGTGATAAAACCATTGAAAGTAAACATCTACCAATACCTTACCAGGAAGTACAGCAGGTAAGTGATAAAACCATTGAAAGTAAACATCTACCAATACCTTACCAGGAAGTACAGCAGGTAAGTGATAAAACCATTGAAAGCACACATCTACTAGTCTCAGCCAGTAGAGTGTGATTCTTAGATTTTTTGATCATTGAAATTGATGACAATGAAGCTATATTCTATTCTATGTGATGACATATGTGTCTCTTGTCTTCTTTGTATGTTATTGTCAAATTATGTGTTGAATATGTTTTTTTTATTTGACAGGAATAAATCCATTCAATTATTGAATGAAAATCTGAAAACTGCCAAAACTAAAACACCAGAGGAACTTGGAGTTAGGGTAAGAAATCAGAATCATTGATTCCAACATTTATCACATGTCTGCACTCGGCTAATCTTGTACTATCTGTATGAATAATTGAAAAATCACAATCTCAAATATCACATGCAATATGTTCAGTATTTCTATTATAGGATTTCCCAGGAATGACTGTTGACAGTCCCTCTAACCTAATGTTTTTTTTCTAAACTAAACTAAACTAAACTAAACTAAACTAAAATGATTTAATCAAATACAGCAATACGTTTGCAAAGTGCCAAAGGCTGTAAAGTCGTAGGGACTGTTACATGTATAGGCCACTATGTCATAACTGTAGAAAATTCTTCTGTATTGTTTCTGTAGCATTTTGCACATTACATTAAATCATTTTAGTTTGGGGAAAAAAAATATTAGGCAAGAGTGAATGACTCTTAACATGGATTTACCCCCTCTATGGCAGAATTAGAAACTCATGAGGGCGCACTTTGAATTATAACCACATATAATTAAATGAATGTTGTTTAATGTCTATTGTTTAATTACGGTTTTCTTTATAGGAAATAAATATTTCAGTTTGTCAAGCTTCTAATTTACCTTTTTTTCCCACATTCTGTAATTTTTCACATATGATAATTTATTGTATTTGTACAGTCTGTGTTCATACCACCACAAGGTGCGAGTATGGTAGTACTGCAACACTTTTTTAATAAAATGTACAAGGCATATTCACCACTTAGTAAGATGGACTGTCTCTTGAAAGCTGTCAACACTATCTATAAATCAGTAAGTGCTATCCAATATTTACTACCCTACAACTTTGCTATGGTAGAATATGAGTGAACATATTCCAAAACTACTGCATGTGTACAGAATGGTGTTGGTTGGTTCATTTTGTTATTTTGGGGGTTTGTGTGCAGCATGGAGCTCCATGTGTGTAACTGGCTGTCTTGGAAGTGAATGACTTACCAGTATTTGTGTGTTCATGGTATTATAATGCTGGACATTGTCTTTAATTAATACTTTATTCTCAAAGTACCGTGATAATTAAAAAGATAAGTATTTGGTTTAATCGTAAATGTAAATTCACTCAAAATGTGATGGGTAATTCACTCAATGGTACTGACTCATAGCATGAAGGTAAAAGAAATTTTGTAGCTATTTTAATCAAGCAATAATAGTCAACAATAATGAGTCATGTACATGTAAACTTGTTGGAACATGGAGCTAATTTAATTTTAGATCTATGTTGGAACCAAGCAACATAGTTTGTGTTCAACATTATATACAGATCAGTTAACAACCTAAACTACCTTAACATTTTACACATGGCAAGCCTGCCTACTTTGAAATAAGATATTAACTTAAATACAGTTCATTGTGACACTCAAATGCACTTACAACACCCTTTGCGAATGATCCCCAGTGTTGCCACTGTTGTATTTAAGCCCCTTTACACCAGTGTAATGAGTTCTTATCTGTTTTTCTGCTGATTTATGTACATGTAATAGTAACGCTAGTGTTGATACTCCCATTCTGTTTTTCTGTAAGTCAACATTTGTTTTGTTAGCGTAAATGAACACAAAAAAAGATGTGAACACAGTATGAAATCGCCTACATACTCATTGTAAATATGGACATACTGGTATAATTATGACACGAATTAGTGAAAGCAAAGCTAACTTATTAATTTGTTTATCTAATAAAAATAGTAGGAACTAAAAAAATAGACTTTCAGTTTGTTAACCCCTGAATGAACCATGAAATGTGCTACACTTTATAAAGTGTGTTTATAAATAACTGTTTGTACATCTATGATTCATCACTGAAATGTGCTATGTTATATTTCAGACAAAAGATACAAGGGATGGGCATGAAGCTGTGGAGTCTATGGGTGCTGATGGTAAGTCTTTCACATTCCCATTACATTCTATGTATTGAGTTAACACATGTAATATGTGTGTGTCTGAGATGCAAGTTAGTGTGTGTTCATTGTGATCATGTAGTTATATATCATTAATTATTTACTCTTGGTTGGCGCACTGTGGCGTCATTTTCCTTCATTTATTCAAGTATGGTTGTCTTCTAGATTTTCTGCCTGTGTTCATCTATGTGCTTGCTCACTGTGATGTCAAAACGGCTGAGATTGACGCTGATTACATGTGGGGTTTGCTGGATCCCAATCTGCTGATTGGACAAGGTGGATATTATTTAACAACATTAAGTAGTGCAGGTAAGTCCAATACTATCCATTTAAATTTTACAAAATTGTCATATCGCAAGTCGGTGAAAATCATGACATAAAAATGTTACTGAGTCACAGTGACCTTCAGTTGTATTCTAAGGATACCAAGTCACAGTGGGATTTGCAAAATTTTGTTCTCAAGAATGCCATTAAATCATCAATTCATAAACATTTTACTTATTATTTGATGGTGATTACATTGTAGGGTTGAAACCCTACTGGTTACATTTCTATTATCCAATATACTTACATAATGTATGTTTTGCATTGTCTCATCAGTGTGTGTGATTAAAAACATGCATCTAGAGGAGGAAGATGATACAAGACTGCCATGCATCAGTGATATGCAGGGATTTCTAAAAATAGCCTTCCATGATAATGAGAATGATGTCATTATGTCCAAGACATTACCAATAACGCCATCTATGACAACTAGTGATGTTTGTAAGTATTCACGTTTCACCCATGTCAAACAGAGTTATATCAGGTTACTAGTAGATGTTGCTGATCAGTTCTGCACTGGTATGATTGGACTATTATAAATGTGTTACCATTATGTTTATGTGTTTTATATAAAGGCTCATTAATACCGTATTTGTCTTCAATTAGGCGCCACTTTGTTACACTTTCACGTCATGGTGGCGCTTATTTGTGGTTAAATTTGAGCAACTTTGTTTCAAATGGCGCTTATTTCAAGCACTTCAAGTTCTAGTACCGGTAACTGTGTTACAAGCCATTGTTTTTGCTCCATTCTGGTGATAGATTATTGACAATATTTTACATTACAGTCTGACGCTTAGTCACTGTAGCCTTTATTTTAAATACTGAGTAAATGACCCATTTTCAGACAGTTTAGAAAGTTATACAAAAATTATCATTCTTTAGAAAACATTCACAGTTTGCCGTACAATCAACAGAAAAATAAAACAAACACAAATTCAACGCTTAGTAGTCAATGATCACGGTAGCAAAATCCGGTCATGCTGCATTCCACGGTTACGATTATTACTCAGTAGTAGTTATAATAACGTACAAAAAATAAAATGCAAGTAAAATTCAACTTAATTTCATCGTAAGCGAATGATTCTGGTCGCATGTAAACGCTCGGCGCGATTCGATGTCTGCCATGCTTCCTGTCTAGGACTTGACCTGGAACGCGTTTTTTGACCTGATAGGTCAAGTCGTTAATTAACCAATCAAAATGCTGGATGATGCCAACGTGATCAAATTACCATAGCTCATTTAAATAATGTATGAACGCAATGCGGAAGTGATTTGCCGATGTTTGCGATATTTTGGCTTTGATTTTGGTGGGAAAAACGGCATGATTTTTTTTTTCAAATCAAGAAATTAGTTATTTTTGGAAAGTAAACTGAGCATTTAAAGAATAATTTAACACTGTTTACTGTGACAACAGCGCATTTGAAACAGAACATTTTCGCATTGTTTTAATTTCGTTTTTATGGACTTACTGCGAAATTAAAAACCACGCTGATATTTTCTACAGTAGACTAAAAAGACATGTTTCAAGAGATTATAAACCAATTTCTTAAAAATTGTTAGAAACAAAACCAATTTTTTTTACATAAAAGCCATTCATTCGTACAGTAACAGCGAGGGACTTCCGCGATCGTGTCCATCGCTACGAACCGGTAACCGGTAGTCGATCCGCCGGCGCCCAATTCACGATCATTACGTGCCAAAATTTCAACTTTGTCTGGCGCTTAATTGAGGTGTAAAATACAAAGTTTTTGTGGCACTGGCGCCTAATTGAAGGTGGCGCTTAACTGAAGACAAATACGGGGTACTTCTATGTATCTCTCTATATACTTTAACAGGTCAGTTAATAGCTAGCAAACTAGATGTTGATAATCCTGACGACTTTTTGCTTTACTTGGTAGCTGATGACACAGGTAGGATTTGTTCCATGCTGAACAATTTACTGATTATACACCAGTTCTAAGATTTTGGGAAATATCTATCTTGCATTTGAAGGCAGTATGTCCAAAAGTGGGTCTTTCACTAATGAGACACATTATCAAATGTTGTCTTGGTATTTTACAGTTTATGTTATTGTTTACATTCGTATTACTGGTTCATGTATTTGTTTGTATTTACACATGATCTAGATATTTTACAATTCATATCACCCGTTGCCTTTTTACCCTGACTCTGATTTCAATTCACAGAACAAGAACTAGGACCGAGAGATTGTCCGCAGCAACTGAAAAGTGACCTCCATACTAAAAGACAACCTCACATATTTGGATACAGAAACAAGAATGTTCATGTCAATTGGCCAACGCCTATGTAAAATGTGATTGGCCAACGCCAATGTTAAATGTGATTGGACAATGCTTATGTGAAATTTGATTGGTCAATGCCTCATTTTATATGCAGCAAATGTTCACTTGTGATATTGGAAAAGAGACAATAATTTGCCCAGTGACTGAATATGATCAGAATTGTAATAATATTGTTACTTCTTCGCTGATGGTGTAGATTTGGAGTCATTGATTGGCTTCATTATAGAATCATCATCTCTATGAGAAATAAAAATTCTCATCATCTGAAAGTAGATGAATCTATAGTACATTTCAGCTCAAGTATACTACAAAAGGGTTTATAGCAGTATTATGTAATAACCTCCAACAAAACATGCAAAAAACTACAGAGTACCAAATATCAGTAATAATACTGCCGTAACGGATCATTTGCAATAACTTTTAAATGGTGAATTTTATTATTGCAGCTTTATAAGAAATATGATTCTACAAATTTTAAATACAATATTCACTTTCAGTTAATGGTAAATTATTAATTTTATTTGACTTAATTAAACTCTTAATACAATGGGTTGAACGATAGAAAATTACTTTTACTGTACATATATTAATTTAATATTGGAATTTAACTAAATGTTTGTGGAAATACTGGTTGATGTTGTATATTGCATTTTTACTCTGAAATACTCAGAAGCATTTTTTTTTTTTAGTTTTAATTTGAACTAATTTATTATGCACGAAACTAATAATCAATTTGTCTGATTCACCTTTATCATTATCCATTGCTGACTATTTGCATTCCAAACTTTTCAGAATGATGAAACGTATCGGCAGAGGATTGTACTTACCTATCATTGATGTAGGCCTGAGAGTAAGGCCTGGAATGCAAATTAGTCAGCAATGGCAATGATGAAAGTGAATTGTAACTGTGGTGTGTTCATTAGGCTATGATGCATTGAGAATAGATGTATGTAGACCAGTCATCAATACTTCACCGAATGTTACAGTCAAATAAAACTGCTAAACTCATTACTCTGGTGGCCCCTTTTTGGTACACATGGTCTTGGCTACCGGTATATTTGATATTTTTTATCATAATCTAAATTGACTACACTGATTTGTAAATTGTATTTTAATGCTGTATATTACACAGAAAAGTTGCGTGTTTGTGGAAGCGAAGCTTGAATTTGTAGTGTTTTCAATGGTGCAATTTCTCCCCCTCTTCACTTATTGAACTGTTAATTCTTACATCATTGGTACAATTCACATTCTGAGAATAAAAAGCGTTCTATACAGGATAGCAGATAATGTGTGCATTCTATACTAGATAATGTGTGCATTCTATAGTGGATGGTGGATAATGTGTGCATTCTATATTAGATAATGGATAATGTGTGCATTCTATACTAGATAATGTGTGCCTTCTATAGTGGATAATGTGTGCATTCTATATTAGATAATGGATAATGTGTGCATTCTATACTAGATAATGTGTGCCTTCTATAGTGGATAATGTGTGGATTAGATAATGGATAACATGTGCATTATATACTGGATGGTGGATAATGTGTGCATTTTATACTAGATAGTGATATTGTGTGCTCTCTACCAGATGAATAATGTGTGAATTCTATATTAGATGGTGTGTGCATTCTATAATATGTGCATTATATACTAGATAGTGGATAATGTGTGCATTCTATACTGGATAATGGATAATGTGTGAATTCTATACTAGATAATGTATGCATTCTATAGTGGATAATATGTGCATTCTATACTAGATAGTGAATAATGTGTGAATTAGTGGATAATGTGTGCATTCTATACTAGATAATGTATGCATTCTATACTAGATAATGTATGCATTCTATAGTGTTCAGTGTGTACATTCTATACTAGATAGTGGATAATGTGTGAATTAATGGATAATATGTGCATTGTATACTGGATGGTGGATAATGTGTGCATTCTATACTAGATAATGTGTGCATTCTGTAGTGGATAATATGTGCATTATATACTAGATAGTGGATAATGTGTGAATTATAATAGTGGGTAATGTGTGCATTATATCCTTGATGGTGGATAATGTGCACATTCTATACTGGATAGTAGATAATATTAGATAGTGGATAATGTGTGCATTCTATATTAGATAATTTATGCATTCTATAGTGGATAATATGTGCATTCTATAGTGGATAATATGTGCATTCTATACTAGATACTGGATAATGTGTGAATTAGTGGATAATGTGTGCATTGTATACTGGATGGTGGATAATGTGTGAATTCTATATTAGATAGTGGATAAAGTGCATTCTATACTAGATAATGGATAATGTGTGCATTCTATATTAGATAGTGGATAATGTGTGCATTTTATACTAGATTGTTGATAATAGTAGTGTGTGAATTCTATATTAGATCGTGGATAATGTGTGCATTTTATATTGAATTGTGGATAATGCGTGCATTCTATACTGGATGGTGGATAATGTGTGCATTCTATACTAGATAGTGGATTATGTGTGCATTCTATACTAGATAGTGTGTGCCTTCTATAGTGGATGATGTGTGGATTAGATAATAGATAATATGTACAATATATACTGGATGGTGGATAATGTGTGCATTCTATACTAGATAGTGATATTGTGTGCTCTCTACCAGATGAATAATGTGTGAATTCTATATTAGATGGTGTGTGCATTCTATAATAATATGTGCATTATATACTAGATAGTGGATAATGTGTACATTCTATACTGGATGGTGGATAATGTGTGAATTCTATACTAGATAATGTATGCATTCTATAGTGGATAATATGTGCATTCTATACTAGATAGTGGATAATGTGTGCATTGTATACTGGATGGTGGATAATGTGTGCATTCTATACTAGATAATGTATGCATTCTATAGTGTATAATGTGTACATTCTATACTAGATAGTGGATAATGTGTGAATTAATAGATAATATGTGCATTGTATACTGGATGGTGGATAATGTGTGCATTGTGTAATGGATGGTGGATAATGTATGCATTGTATACTGGATGGTGGACAATATGTGCATTCTATACTGGATAATGGATAATGTGTGCATTCTATACTAGATAATGTGTGCATTCTGTAGTGGATAATATGAGCATTATATACTAGATAGTGGATAATGTGTGAATTATAATAGTGGGTAATGTGTGCATTATATCCTTGATGGTGGATAATGTGCGCATTCTATAATGGATGGTAGATAATATTAGATAGTGGATAATGTGTGCATTCTATACTAGATAATGGATAATGTGTGCATTCTATAGTGGATAATATGTGCATTATATACAAGATAGTGGATAATGTGTGAATTATAATAGTGGATAATGTGTGCGTTCTATCCTTGGTGGTGGATAATGTGTGCATTCTATACTGGGTCGTGGATAATATTAGATAGTGGATAATGTGTGCATCCTATACTAGATAATTTATGCATTCTATACTAGATAATTTATGCATTCTATAGTGGATAATATGTGCATTCTATAGTGGATAATATGTGCATTCTATACTAGATACTGGATAATGTGTGAATTAGTGGATAATGTGTGCATTGTATACTGGATGGTGGATAATGTATGCATTCTATATTAGATAGTGGATAATGTGTGCATTTTATACTAGATTGTTGATAATAGTAGTGTGTGAATTCTATATTAGATCGTGGATAATGTGTGCATTTTATATTGAATTGTGGATAATGCGTGCATTCTATACTGGATGTTGAATAATATGTGCATTCTATACTAGATAGTGGATAATGTGTGCATTCTATACTAGATAATGGATAATGTGTGCATTCTATATTGGATGTTGGATAATGTGTGCATTCTATTCTGGGTGGTGGGTAATGTGTGAATTCTATAGTGGGTAATATGTGCATTTAATACTAGAGAGTGGATAATGTGTGAATTCTGTATTAGATAGTGGATAATGTGTGCATTCTATACTAGATTGTTGATAATAGTAGTGTGCGAATTCTATATTAGATCGTGGATAATGTGTGCATTTTATATTGAATTGTGGATAATGCGTGCATTCTATACTGGATGTTGAATAATGTGTGCATTCTATACTAGATAGTGGATAATGTGTGCATTCTATACTAGATAATGGATAATGTGTGCATTCTATATTGGATGGTGGATAATGTGTGCATTCTATACTGGATGGTGGATAATGTGTGAATTCTATATTAGATAGTGGATAAAGTGTGAATTCTATATTAAATAATGGATAGTGTGTGCATTCTATACAGGATGGTGGATAATGCGTGCATTCTATACTATATAGTGGATAATGTGTGAATTCGATATTAGATAATGGATAATGTGTGCATTCTATACTAGATAATTGATAATGTGTGCATTCTATGTTGGATGGTGTAATGTGTGAATTCTATATTAGATCGTAGATAATGTGTGCATTCTATACTAAATAGTGGATAATTTGTGAATTCTATACTGGATAGTGGAAATTTGTGCATTCTATACAATGGATAATGTGTGCATTCTATAGTGGGTAATATGTGCATTTAATACTAGATAGTGGATAATGTGTGAATTCTATATTAGATAGTGGATAATGTGTGCATTCTATACTAGATTGTTGATAATAGTAGTGTGTGAATTCTATATTAGATCGTGGATAATGTGTGCATTTTATATTGAATTGTGGATAATGCGTGCATTCTATACTGGATGTTTAATAATGTTTACATTCTATACTAGATATTGGACAATGTGTGCATTCTATACTAGATAATGGATAATGTGTGAATTCTATATTGGATGATGGATAATGTGTGCATTCTATACTGGATGGTGGATAATGTGTGAATTCTATATTAGATAGTGGATAAAGTGTGAATTCTATATTAGATAATGGATAGTATGTGCATTCTATACTGGATGGTGGATAATGTGTGCATTCTATACTATATAGTGGATAATGTGTGAATTCTATATTAGATAATGGATAATGTGTGCATTCTATACTAGATAATTGATAATGTGTGCTTTCTATGTTGGATGGTGTAATGTGTGAATTCGATATTAGATAATGGATAATGTGTGCATTCTATACTAGATAATGGATAATGTGTGCATTCTATACTGGATGGTGGATAATGTGTGAATTCTATATTAGATAGTGGATAAAGTGTGAATTCTATATTAGATAATGGATAGTATGTGCATTCTATACTGGATGGTGGATAATGTGTGCATTCTATACTATATAGTGGATAATGTGTGAATTCTATATTAGATAATGGATAATGTGTGCATTCTATACTAGATAATTGATAATGTGTGCTTTCTATGTTGGATGGTGTAATGTGTGAATTCTATATTAGATCGTGGATAATGTGTGCATTCTATACCTGTTGGAGAATAATGTGTGCATTCTATATTGGATGTTGAATGATGTGTGCATTCTATACTATATAGTAGATATTTGTGCATTCTGTGCTAGAATATATAATGAATAATGTGTGCACTTATACTAGATAGTGGATAATTTGTGAATTCTATGTTGGATGGTGTAATGTGTGAATTCTATATTAGATCGTGGATAATGTGTGCCTTCTATACTAGATAGTGGATAATTTGTGAATTCTATACTGGATAGTGGAAATTTGTTCATTCTATACTAGATATTGGATAATGTGTGCATTCTATATTGGATGGTAGATAATGTGTGCATTTTATATTGAATTGTGGATAATGCGTGCATTCTATACTGGATGTTGAATAATATGTGCATTCTATACTAGATAGTGGATAATGTGTGCATTCTATACTAGATAATGGATAATGTGTGCATTCTATATTGGATGTTGGATAATGTATGCATTCTATTCTGGGTGGTGGGTAATGTGTGAATTCTATAGTGGGTAATATGTGCATTTAATACTAGAGAGTGGATAATGTGTGAATTCTGTATTAGATAGTGGATAATGTGTGCATTCTATACTAGATTGTTGATAATAGTAGTGTGCGAATTCTATATTAGATCGTGGATAATGTGTGCATTTTATATTGAATTGTGGATAATGCGTGCATTCTATACTGGATGTTGAATAATGTGTGCATTCTATACTAGATAGTGGATAATGTGTGCATTCTATACTAGATAATGGATAATGTGTGCATTCTATATTGGATGGTGGATAATGTGTGCATTCTATACTGGATGGTGGATAATGTGTGAATTCTATATTAGATAGTGGATAAAGTGTGAATTCTATATTAAATAATGGATAGTGTGTGCATTCTATACAGGATGGTGGATAATGCGTGCATTCTATACTATATAGTGGATAATGTGTGAATTCGATATTAGATAATGGATAATGTGTGCATTCTATACTAGATAATTGATAATGTGTGCATTCTATGTTGGATGGTGTAATGTGTGAATTCTATATTAGATCGTAGATAATGTGTGCATTCTATACTAAATAGTGGATAATTTGTGAATTCTATACTGGATAGTGGAAATTTGTGCATTCTATACAATGGATAATGTGTGCATTCTATAGTGGGTAATATGTGCATTTAATACTAGATAGTGGATAATGTGTGAATTCTATATTAGATAGTGGATAATGTGTGCATTCTATACTAGATTGTTGATAATAGTAGTGTGTGAATTCTATATTAGATCGTGGATAATGTGTGCATTTTATATTGAATTGTGGATAATGCGTGCATTCTATACTGGATGTTTAATAATGTTTACATTCTATACTAGATATTGGACAATGTGTGCATTCTATACTAGATAATGGATAATGTGTGCATTCTATATTGGATGATGGATAATGTGTGCATTCTATACTGGATGGTGGATAATGTGTGAATTCTATATTAGATAGTGGATAAAGTGTGAATTCTATATTAGATAATGGATAATGTGTGCATTCTATACTAGATAATTGATAATGTGTGCTTTCTATGTTGGATGGTGTAATGTGTGAATTCGATATTAGATAATGGATAATGTGTGCATTCTATACTAGATAATGGATAATGTGTGCATTCTATACTGGATGGTGGATAATGTGTGAATTCTATATTAGATAGTGGATAAAGTGTGAATTCTATATTAGATAATGGATAGTATGTGCATTCTATACTGGATGGTGGATAATGTGTGCATCCTATACTATATAGTGGATAATGTGTGAATTCTATATTAGATAATGGATAATGTGTGCATTCTATACTAGATAATTGATAATGTGTGCTTTCTATGTTGGATGGTGTAATGTGTGAATTCTATATTAGATCGTGGATAATGTGTGCATTCTATACCTGTTGGAGAATAATGTGTGCATTCTATATTGGATGTTGAATGATGTGTGCATTCTATACTATATAGTAGATATTTGTGCATTCTATGCTAGAATATATAATGAATAATGTGTGCACTTATACTAGATAGTGGATAATTTGTGAATTCTATGTTGGATGGTGTAATGTGTGAATTCTATATTAGATCGTGGATAATGTGTGCCTTCTATACTAGATAGTGGATAATTTGTGAATTCTATACTGGATAGTGGAAATTTGTTCATTCTATATTAGATAATGGATAGTGTGTGCATTCTATACAGGATGGTGGATAATGCGTGCATTCTATACTATATAGTGGATAATGTGTGAATTCGATATTTGATAATGGATAATGTGTGCATTCTATACTGGATGTTTAATAAAGTGTACATTCTATACTAGATAGTGGACAATGTGTGCATTCTATACTAGATAATGGATAATGTGTGCATTCTATATTGGATGATGGATAATGTGTGCATTCTATACTGGATGGTGGATAATGTGTGAATTCTATATTAGATAGTGGATAAAGTGTGAATTCTATATTAGATAATGGATAGTATGTGCATTCTATACTGGATGGTGGATAATGTGTGCATTCTATACTATATAGTGGATAATGTGTGATTCTATATTAGATAATGGATAATGTGTGCATTCTATACTAGATAATTGATAATGTGTGCTTTCTATGTTGGATGGTGTAATGTGTGAATTCTATATTAGATCGTGGATAATGTGTGCATTCTATACCGGTTGGAGAATAATGTGTGCATTCTATATTGGATGTTGAATGATGTGTGCATTCTATACTATATAGTAGATATTTGTGCAGTCTATGCTAGAATATATAATGAATAATGTGTGCACTTATACTAGATAGTGGATAATTTGTGAATTCTATGTTGGATGGTGTAATGTGTGAATTCTATATTAGATCGTGGATAATGTGTGCATTCTATACTAGATAGTGGATAATTTGTGAATTCTATACTGGATAGTGGAAATTTGTGCATTCTATACTAGACATTGGATAATGTGTGCATCTATATTGGATAGTAGATAATGTGTGCATTCTATTTTGGATGGTGGATAATGTGTGCATTCTATATTGGATGGTGGATAATGTGTGCATTCTATACTGGATGGTGGATAATGTGTGAATTCTATATTAGATAGTGGATAAAGTGTGAATTCTATATTAGATAATGGATAGTGTGTGCATTCTATACAGGATGGTGGATAATGCATGCATTCTATACTATATAGTGGATAATGTGTGAATTCGATATTAGATAATGGATAATGTGTGCATTCTATACTAGATAGTTGATAATGTGTGCATTCTATGTTGGATGGTGTAATGTGAGAATTCTATATTAGATCGTGGATAATGTGTGCATTCTATACTAAATAGTGGATAATTTATGAATTCTATACTGGATAGTGGAATTTTGTGCATTCTATACAATGGATAATGTGTGCATTCTATAGTGGGTAATATGTACATTTAATACTAGATAGTGGATAATGTGTGAATTCTATAATAGATGGTGGATAATGTGTGCATTCTATACTGGATGGTGGATAATGTGTGAATTCTATATTAGATAGTGGATAAAGTGTGAATTCTATATTAGATAATGGATAGTATGTTCATTCTATACTGGATGGTGGATAATGTGTGCATTCTATACTATATAGTGGATAATGTGTGAATTCTATATTAGATAATGGATAATGTGTGCATTCTATACTAAATAATTGATAATGTGTGCATTCTATGTTGGATGGTGTAATGTGTGAATTCTATATTAGATCGTGGATAATGTGTGCATTCTATACCGGTTGGAGAATAATGTGTGCATTTTATATTGGATGTTGAATGATGTGTGCATTCTATACTATATAGTAGATATTTGTGCATTCTATGCTAGAATATATAATGAATAATGTGCGCACTTATACTAGATAGTGGATAATTTGTGAATTCTATGTTGGATGGTGTAATGTGTGAATTCTATATTAGATCGTGGATAATGTGTGCATTCTATACTAGATAGTGGATAATTTGTGAATTCTGTACTGGATAGTGGAAATTTGTGCATTCTATACTAGATAGTGGATAATGTGTGCATTCTATACTTGATAGTGGTGGATAATATGTGCATTCTATACTAGATAGTGTTGGATATTGTGTGCATTCTATACTGGATGGTGGATAATGTGTGCATTCTATACTGGATGGTGGATAATGTGTGCATTCTATATTAAATAGTGGATAAAGTGTGCATTCTATACTAGATGGTGGATAATGTGTGCATTCTATACTTGATGGTGGATAATGTGTGCATTCTATACTAGATAGTGGATAATGTGTGCATTCTATACTAGATAGTGGATAATGTGTGCATTATATACTTGATAGTGGTGGATAATATGTGCATTCTATACTAGATAATGGATAATGTGTGCATTCTATACTAGATAGTGGATAATGTGTGCATTATATACTTGATAGTGGTGGATAATATGTGCATTCTATACTAGATAGTGTTGGATATTGTGTGCATTCTATACTGGATGGTGGATAATGTGTGCATTCTATACTGGATGGTGGATAATGTGTGCATTCTATATTAAATAGTGGATAAAGTGTGCATTCTATACTAGATGGTGGATAATGTGTGCATTCTATACTTGATGGTGGATAATGTGTGCATTCTATACTAGATAGTGGATAATGTGTGCATTCTATACTAGATAGTGGATAATGTGTGCATTATATACTTGATAGTGGTGGATAATATGTGCATTCTATACTAGATAATGGATAATGTGTGCATTCTATACTAGATAGTGGATAATGTGTGCATTATATACTTGATAGTGGTGGATAATATGTGCATTCTATACTAGATAATGGATAATGTGTGCATTCTATACTAGATAGTGGTGGATAATGTGTGCATTCCATACTAGATAGTGGTGGATAATGTGTGCATTCCATACTGCATAGTGGAATTCACATAATTGTCGATATCCTGGTGGCTTGAACCTATAATTATAAAAGTATGTTGAACATATAATCTTCAATTCAACTCGAACTTCCTCAAATAAAAGTTGCTCTTGTCGTCAGGTTGTGCACATGCAGTGAATAGCTCCCTCAGCGGTAAGTATTTTATTTAACTTCTCACTTTTTTGCCAACTCGTAACATCCGGGGACTATCACAATCCAGCGTTATGCTGAACCCTGAAATTGCCGATTTTGCTTCTTACATTTTAAAACGAAAATGCCGGCAAAGTATTTTTTTAAATAAATAATAATGTTATCTGAGCCTACCTCTGCGAGCTTTTCATTGGGATTATGCGGTTCTGAGAGATATATTGAGAGCATATCTTATACACATATCTTCGGGGGCGGACATCCGGGCAGTTTCACCGCCTGGCAACCCGCGGCGGTGAAAACAAAGGCCCAAAACTCGCAGAAAACGGTACTTTGGGATGATTGTTGAGACTCCTCTGAACAGTGTAATAAGATTAGCTCTATGTGTGTAACTTATATAAATTTGGTTGTTCAGGATTACTTCAAAGTTGATTTGATTTTGTGTTGTTTTCTCGAATTTTCACCGGCTCGACCGACGTTCCAAAGCAGCGCGCACAGAACCCATAGAAATGCATTTACAGTGGTGTGCGTCTTAGCAACGTGGAACGTCTTGTGACGTAGCTCTATATTATACAACAATTTGTTGTAACACTTGACAATAACACTTACTAAATTGAAACAGGCCGGCATACAGGATTGGATTTTAAAAGACAGAGAGTCTACAATATGTGCGACAATGACCATGTTAAAGATGAACAACATTTTGTCATAAATTGTCCTCATTACAATGAAATAAGATTAAAACTTTACATTGTAGCTAATAAATGTATACCAAATTTTGACAAATTTAGTAATGAAAATAAATTCATATCATTACTAAGTGACGAGAAAATGTCAATTCCTTTAGCACAATATTTAAAAAAACTGTTAATACAAGACAGCAGCACCTACATAAACTAAGCCAGTAACACATTCCTTGTACACACATTTGTATCTTCTTTTTTTTAAATGATTTTTTGTTCCTTTACTTTTTATGTAGCTATTTTTCTTATTTTATTTTCTTTTTCTTTTTCTTACAATGAAGGTGAACGCTTCTGTCACTATGCATTATTCAAATCCAAGTTTCGATTTCATTACGTGATTATTATTGTTTATAATTCCTAAAATAAACAATGATGACATCTTTGTTTATTTCAGACACAAAAAAGCTCCTCCCACAGCACTAATAACGCTGTTGTAACTATTTACAAAGATAAATGGAATGAAAGAACTAACACACCATCAACCACGAGAGAGCGCCATCCGATCTGAATGGAACGTTTCGACGTCAGTCGTCCGTAGCCCACCGTCAAAGCAACAACGTCCCGTTTATAAACAGATGAAATAATTTCAGCAATTTCTTTACAGAATAATCCTCAACAAAACTTAGAGACATTTCATAGACAAATACAGGCTCCAAAATTTATGTCTATTGCAAAACAATTCAACCGACAACCAGTTTGACGCCACAATTTCTTGCTGGAGCCCGAGTTCTACTCGTGATTTTATTGCGTTCAAAACTGTTCCATTTCAAACTGCGCATGCACACACACTGTGGTTTCTCGAAATGCATACTAATTAGGTAACTTGTCACTGATAAAAGTCACCGAAAACATTTTGAGCAATTTTGAGCAATAGTACTAGAGTGAAATATAAACGTGCCTCTGCATTCTCCATTAATTTCGTAACTTGTTATGATCATGGTAAAGAGAAAACATGTGCTTACTTTCAACAGTTAGCTGGAGTCCGATCGAAAACGTGTCTCAAAAAATACCTTTACATCATTTTTCCGAATATTTTTTTCAGCTCGTAACGATAGAATCAGTCAATTTAGAACTAACATGTATGCTATCGGAAAGCATTTTGGCACGATTTTACTGAAAAGACGAGTTTTTCATTGCTCATGAATATTAATTTATGCAAATAAGACGATTATTTCAACCAATCGTGTCATGCAACTCCCCCACTGCCATCAACAATATTTATTTCATATCTGGACAAGTCGCAATTTGATTAAAATCTGATGTAGTGTACGGGCTTTAACTATTTTAGCTATAAACTTATTTTTATTTATGTTTTATTACTTTGGTTATTAATGCCTTTTTATTTTATTATTTTACTTTGATTTTGATTTTGTGATTTTTTATTGGCTTTCGCAATTACCAAAACTTTAAAAAAATAAATACTTGATCAAAATAAAATAAAATAAATATACAAAAAAAGAAGCCAAAACTCGGATCTTATTTTAATCATATTGGACAAGTCGGTGTAAAAGTACATTATGCGACAAGATAGGAGAAATGGACCCGCAACAAGATAACCCAGAGAATTTGAAAGCATTTACCACATGTTACAAGTTATAATAGCTACATGCGTGTGTGCGACAATTATCAATATCGTGATTGTGCGTTTGTTTTTTACTGTTTACAAAGGCTTTACATCATTACATGCAAATAAGATAAAGTGTGAAGAGGTAGCCCGATTCAAACGTCACTCCACAATGCCTCTATAGCTGTGGTCATTCAATTGGTAACTCGGCCTTCAAAGTATTGTTTGGATTCATTTAGTTGTGTTTTTTGCGTATCGCATAATTTTATACTTTAAGTACTTATAGAATCATTTATATTCTAAATTTTAAAAACGAACTATAGATACTGGTGAAAACTATGGACTTGTGACGTTTAACACGTACATCGATAGAGGGGGCTATTCACAACTAGGTTCCAAAATGGCAGATGCAGCTTGATTGTGCTTGTTGCCGTATCTCGTGATCATTCGATATTTGTGACCCATTGCGGTGAGTAAAACTAGATTTCATCTTCGCATTACGAATTCCACAAGTTGGTATATAATTACTGTAGTCAACAGTTGATAGATTCAACGTAACGCCCGTATTCTATTGTCAACAGTCGTCTTGTCTTGTATTCATTCATTCGCCGCGAAACGGTGTTGGCTGTGTTGTAACGTTATCATTTCGATATCAGAAAACATAGTATGGTTTAAAACCGATTAAAGTGATGCACGAGCCATCGTATATATGTCAATCGGATATTTATCAGTCTGAAACTGTCTAGTATTCGATCGAATGTAACGATATAATTTATTAGAGTAAGTGGCATCCGTGATGATGTAGGCTAGTGTGTTGGACGACAATAAGATATTCATTGTTATCACCGACTTTAACAGCAAAGTTAAAACACAACAGACAATTAAATTATCTAGACAGAGGAGAGCTGTATTCATCTAAATCCCAGTCTCAGAAGAGTGTATAAACGTTATACTATTGTCATTTTCAGCTATTTGTGTCTAGGCTTGAAGTTGAATATTTAATTTTCACGTCACTGTGTGCAAAAACCTTATGAATAAAACGCAGACACTCGGTGTGTATGACCATGGAGGTAGAACAGTATTTCCATTCAACAAAAAAGTTTCACCATGACAACAATTGTTAAAATATGCATAATACATACTACGCTATATTTTTCTTGAAAAATTGCTATGATTGCTAAAGTTTTTCTTGAATGTAACCATGGTTCCCTATGAATGCCCAACGTGCAATTAATTTTTTACTTATTGAATGTGGTGCCAATGTTCTAGTATTCTACTTCCATATATTTTTTTTATATTGCGTCGATTGCTTCTGCAGGGAATGAATCATCTCATTCGCATAAATGATGATTGTCTTTAATCAATAGGATTAGAATTAATTTAGAATTTAAATTTATTCACCGTAAGTATTTAATACCCACCATTAGTAATTCTAAGGCACATATAAAGTCAAGCAATAACAATGACACAAGTCAAATTACATTCCTAATTCTTTTTCAATACAAGATGTGAGAACATAGTTTGCCAAATTTACAAATTCTGTTACAAGTGCTGTAAACATTTTTCTATTGTATCCTGGTAGCTATAACAAAAAACCCTAGCACCTTTGCTATAATATTGCTTTAGCATTCAAACAAGTACCAATTTAATTCCTGTATTTTTGAACATAATAAACCAATCAGATTTAAATTGTAGATGTCAGTGATGTTTTTAATTTCACTCGCCTCTTACTACATCTAACCAAATTGCATTTAGTTGATATACTATATTATTTTTTTTATGTAAAAGGCACTCAAACTTTTCAAATTGTGAGTACATGTTGTATATCTAAACTTTATGATACATGTATTATTAACAAATGTATAGAAGGTTGGTTCCTGAAATAAGGAAGCGATGCGAGTCAGTAGTATGTTAGATGACAACAGGTTTATTACACACTACATACATATACCATTGACACGATACAGCCAATTTGATACAGGAAACTGCCCGGGATATGTCCGGGTGGCACTTAAATAGCCGTCAAGTTCAGCTGGGAAAGTTTCAGATTACATTAGCTATGAAAGGTACCATGGTGATTGGATAAAAGAAATGATAGCTGATTGGGCAAAATTAACTATATCGGATTGGCTGACACCAAGCTCGATGCTAAAACAGTCTCCGACAACAACAGTTAATACACATGTATATATTAAGACATGTACAAATATGTTAAGATGATTGGTTAACCATCAGTAGTCACCATAACTAATGATTGACCATTTTAATTCTCTTTACAGACACAACTGACCTGTGATCTACTCGACTACAGCTTACTACAAAACCATCAGTACATCATCAAGATCATGGCATCCAAAAGTCAAAAAATCCATCCCTGCTTGCACTGTGGTAAGAACTTTGTGGGTAAAAAGTATCTATTAGGACATATGAGAATTCACACCGGAGAAAAACTTGACGAGTGTGAAATATGTGGAAAGAGTTACACATGGAAAAGTAGCTTAGTAAGCCATATGAAGAAACACACTAATGAAAAACCATACAAATGTACAAAATGTAGCAAGAGCTTTGATTCACAAGATATCCAAGAAGCCCATATAAGAATGCACATTGGAGTGGAACCATATCAGTGTCAGTTGTGTGCCAGGGGTTTCACTCAAAAGAGTAACTTGAAACTCCACATGCGAACACATACTGGTGAGAAACCATACAAGTGTGAACTTTGTGGAAAAGAATGTGCCTTGAAAAGTAACTTGGCTATCCATATGAGAACTCATAATACTGCTCCTAAGGAGTCGTATGCAGTGATGCCAATTACAGATGCATTCACCACCTATGTTCATGACATCAATGCTACACAGCTGTTGACCAAGAAGGCATTTCAGTGTGGAATATGCGGTGAGGGCTTTTCTAACAAATGTGCTTTTGACTATCACCGTAAATCTCACCCCAGCAAAGAACAGACATTCAAGCAACTGAGAATTGAAGTGATGAAAAACATCATCGATGATCACATGAAAACGGCACCAGCCGAGTCGGACATCAAGCGTTATTTCTGTAAGGAATGTGGGGAAGGTTTCTCCCATAAATGTGGGCTGGGCTTGCATGTGGTAACTCACAGGGATCAGAGAAGACAGCAAAAACGATTAAAGAAAAAGTTTGGAATAAGTGAAATAACAGCTGAGCATCAAAAGTATATAGAGCAGTTTAAAAGTCATGTGAAAAAAGTGGGTAAAAAACGCCTACTATGTGAATTGTGTGGGAAAAGTTTCAACAAAGAAGAAACTTTCCAGGCCCATATATTCAAAGTGCATGATGATTCATATCAGACAGCACCATCAGAAGATGATGGGTCATATCACAATCAGGAAGGAAGTTATAGTGTTCTATATCCTACTGATGGGGTCTATATCAATGGTCAATATCCCACTGAAGATGCAAGTGAGCCATATCCTACTAATTTAATTCCAAGCTCTGTTTGTGTGCCTGATTTTGGCCATTTTATAAACTGTGATTCCGGTTACCATTCAGCTCACAACACTGTCAAACGACCAGTAGAAACTGTGTCAGTGCCTTCTGTAGGTAATGCTGAGAAATTGGATACAACTTCAGCTGAAATTGAAGAATATAACATATTCCGAATAAAGTTCAAATTTTAGACAAATGTATTTAAAAACCAACTGACCCTTTGCACACAAATTGACCAAATGACTGGTACATTATGAATATTTTATGAATATTTACTTTGATCTAGGTATTGTAATTTATCTAATATTGACTTGCAATAACTGTCAGGGTTTCTATTGTTCAGTTTTAGATAATATTGAAAAACTGCAATATAAATTAATGAATACATAATAATCATGTAATGGCTTTCACTGTCAAGAAATTCGTATTTTAATACAATTAGATTTGAGCGAATGTAATCATGTAATGTTGAAAAGTTAATTGACTGTTAAAAATGTGTGTTCATCAGTAAATATAGTAATTTTACTAGAATAGATAGACAATGCACAAACAACTAAATTTTTTTTCAACAAGACAGAATCATGTTTTGTATGACAGTATTTTGGTGATTATCAGCTCTATGAAATCTTTACATGTATTATCAATATTTTACTGTTTCTTTGAGTGTGTTGACTGTGTTGTTTAGTCGAATATTATGAATATGTGTTCTTGGAGATAGACATCATATGATGATTGCGGATTTGGAAAGGGGTCAATCCAGAGTTTTATTTATCTAGTACATTTCTCTGAAAAAAAATGATGACATTATGAAAAAACTCACAATTTACAAAGATTTGCTAAAGTGTTTTCATATTTGTACCATTTGTATTAAATGTGTTAGTAAGCTCGCTTTTTATTTGCAAGAAATAAACATGCAGGAATGAATTATTTCCTTGAAAAACTGTAACTAAATTATGTAATTTGTGTATTTAAGTACTAAGTTATTTAAATCATGATTAAAATTGTATTGTGAAGTTAAGAATTTTGCACTGTGTATCTCTGTTTAATCCTTTCAAATTGTTACTTAGTGACTTTAACCCAAATGTGGTCAAGTCAATATAGGAGTACATGCGACTGATGAGGTTATTGAACGATGCAATAATATCAACTAGTGATTTAGGAAATGATATCTGGAATCAAATATATTGCTACTTCAAAAAATGAAGTCCTATTTGTGAATGACTGAAGGAGGTATGTACTCGGGCAAATAAAACCACACATGTTATATATTGTAATCTGGGTGTAGTGACACTGCATGGTATACTCATAAACTTTGCAAATGCCATTATAGACCGTTTGTTAGTCTGTGGTTGTCAACATTTTGTTGTATACTGTAAAAGCAGTAATTTTTTTACTTGTTAAAGATAAATAGTTTTACAGAATTAAATTGTACCCATGTACAAAAGCGTATGTACTACTAGTAGAGTGAATGTGGCTCAACACAGAGAAAACCTTGCACTAGATGGTAAAGTGGAGGGTGAGAAGACAGGTGTGTTTCCCGATGCCATGCGCTGAATTCCCAAGGACTGAGAGCTACATGAAGCCACAGACACGTACATCAGGTGGGTCTGAGACTGGTAAACTTGAGTGCACGGGGGTGAATTCATGATAAACGAGAGCTATAGGGTAAATTAGAGGTAGGTGAAGGTAGGTCTTAGACTGGTAAATTTGGGTGAATTCTTAAGAAACAAGCACTATAGGTTGAGTTCCCAGGAAATAAGAGGTAGGTGAAATCCTTTGTTGATAGACACCAGATGGGATCTAGGCTGGTAAACTTGGGGTGAATTTCTAAGAAACAAGAGCTATAGGATTAATTCCTGGGAAATGAAAGGTAGGTGAAGCCCCTCTGTTGATAGACACCTGGTGGGTCCTAGACTGGTAAACTTGGGGTGAATTTATAAGAAAAAAGAGCTACAGGGTGAATTCCTGGGAAATGAAAGGTAGGTGAAGCCCCTCTGCTGATAGACACCTGGTGGATTCTAGACTGGTAAACTTGGGGTGAATTTCTAAGAAACAAGAGCTACAGGGTGAATTTCTAGGAAATGAAAGGTAGGTGAAGCCTCTTTGTTGATAGACACCAGGTGGATCCTAGACTGGTAAACTTGGGGTGAATTTCTAAGAAACAAGAGCTACAGGGTGAATTCCTGGGAAATGAAAGGTAGGTGAAGCCCCTCTGCTGATAGACACCTGGTGGATCCTAGACTGGTAAACTTGGGGTGAATTTCTAAGAAACAAGAGCTACAGGGTGAATTTCTAGGAAATGAAAGGTAGGTGAAGCCTCTTTGTTGATAGACACCAGGTGGTTCCTAGACTGGTAAACTTGGGGTGAATTTCTAAGAAACAAGAGCTATAGGATTAATTCCTGGGAAATGAAAGGTAGGTGAAGCCCCTCTGTTAATAGACACCTGGTGGATCCTAGACTGGTAAACTTGGGGTGAATTTCTAAGAAACAAGAGCTACAGGGTGAATTCCTGGGAAATGAAAGGTAGGTGAAGCCCCTCTGCTGATAGACACCTGGTGGATCCTAGACTGGTAAACTTGGGATGAATTTCTAAGAAACAAGAGCTACAGGGTGAATTTCTAGGAAATGAAAGGTAGGTGAAGCCTCTTTGTTGATAGACACCAGGTGGATCCTAGACTGGTAAACTTGGGGTGAATTTCTAAGAAACAAGAGCTATAAGATTAATTCCTGGGAAATGAAAGGTAGGTGAAGCCTCTTTGTTGATAGACACCTGGTGGATCCTAGACTGGTAAACTTGGGGTGAATTTATAAGAAACAAGAGCTACAGGGTGAATTCCTGGGAAATGAAAGGTAGGTGAAGCCCCTCTGCTGATAGACACCAGGTGGATCCTAGACTGGTAAACTTGGGGCGAATTTCTAAGAAACAAGAGCTACAGGGTGAATTCCTGGGAAATGAAAGGTAGGTGAAGCCCCTCTGCTGATAGACACCAGGTGGGTCCTAGACTGGTAAACTTGGGGTGAATTTCTAAGAAACAAGAGCTACAGGGTGAATTCCTGGGAAATGAAAGGTAGGTGAAGCCCCTCTGCTGATAGACACCTGGTGGATCCTAGACTGGTAAACTTGGGGTGAATTTCTAAGAAACAAGAGCTACAGGGTGAATTCCTGGGAAATGAAAGGTAGGTGAAGCCCCTCTGCTGATAGACACCAGGTGGGTCCTAGACTGGTAAACTTGGGGTGAATTTATAAGAAACAAGAGCTACAGGGTGAATTCCTGAGAAATGAAAGGTAGGTGAAGCCCCTCTGTTAATAGACACCAGGTGGATCCTAGAATGGGGAACTCTGGTGCCATGGAATTGACCCCTCTAAGAAGTGAAAGATACAGGGTGAATTCCTAGAAGATGAGAATTAGGTGTAGCCCCTCTGTTGATAGACACCAAATGGACTCCAGACTTGACACTCATGCAGGCACCACCCATGAGGGTGAATCCCCAAGGAAGGCTTCTTTGCAGAAAAAAAAAACAGCACACCGATGATTCAGACACATCTGGTTGTATAATGCTGTTTTTTTTAAGGTCATGTTTGTGAACTTTTAACCTAGTGTGCATATAGTAATACAATACAATTCATTGCAGCAAATCTTTTCCATGAATATATTTTGTAAGATGTGTATGGTCTCAAATATCTACGAACAGCTAACCGAATGTGAATATATTGCCAATAAAATTGAAATTGTAAATAGGTTAATTTCTTATTATGTGCTCAAGCATGTAACCATGGCAACCTCCCATTGAATACATTTCACAATCTGAATCCAATAACTATGTAAATTACTACATTGGTATCCAATAAATATGTAAATTTTGAGCTTTGACCGATGTAGGAGATCATAATCCTAACATGACATAGCGGTTATAACGTTTTGTCATTCAAAGTACGGTTTCAGTGCATACACCTAGATTACGACGCAAATGGCGAAATGCGTTCCTAAATCATTGATAATAATAATTTTTTCAATGCACAACAACAACTAAATTAGTGAAAACCATGTATGATAAATGAGGGTCGAAAGTTTATTTACTGTAAACAATACTGCTCGTAGAAATCAAAATATTCACCAAAAATAGAGAATTACACGGAACATGAAATAAAAAGAACTATGTAGTTTATCGGTAACCTAGCTTATATCAAATCCGTGAGGCTGGTGGTAAATAAATGAACGTTTGACGGAGGATCAGTCGATCAATTCAGCTGGCATTGTAGCTAAACATCCAGAATTTTGGTTTCAAGAATTATAACTCATTGTTGAAATTATATATGTAAAATAAATCTTTCTATGTGATTGATATTTGTCTAATCTGCAAATATATTCACGTTTGACTGAACTGTTACAAGGCAACACGAAATCACTATGCACATGCATGTCCGTAGCAGAGCTGTTTAAAGCGCGGTGGTCGTCGCGCTGCGCATGTGCGACATTTGTATTGATAAACATTGATTCTCCCACAATCCAATGCGTTCTTCAAATGAAAGTATGAGGTTTGACCTGGGCGCGATTTTCACTGAATACCGCCGGTAACTCTTTCGATACCTTCCAATCAATCACCTAAAAATTGTCTAATTAGAGCTTTGAAACGTCTCAGTTTGTACTCATTGATCTGCGCAACAGTCAAAGTCACCATCTTTGTTTATTTGAGACCCATATATCAGGCGCATGCGTGGCGAATTTTTAGTTCATGCAACAAACAATAAATACAGCATGTATTGGGTGAATTTCGACAGAACTATTCTTTTCAAATATCGAACTGGCAAAGTGTGATAAAGAATGCATTATTCTCACAATCTACGCGCCCCAAATGTACTTATATTGACTTCCGAGGAAGGGCTGTATTTAGCTCAATAATAGAGAGTTAATTCCCATGGTATATATTGTACATTCAAACCATTGTAAATATTATAGTCGTGAACTGTGTGGAAATGGTTATTATGCAAATTGTCATAGTGGTAATTGTACAAAACCTATCAGCTTTCCATCGCATAGTATTCGAATGGTAATACTAGTACATTCAAATACAGTATCTGCTTCTCTATCTTGGTCAGTGAAACAAGGTTTTCCATGGAGATGCAATTGTAATGCCATTCAAACACTAATTAGCTTATTAATATGCATCAGTTAATTTATATGGTAATTATATACTATGGAATGTGTTCATTTTACTCCAGTGCATTGGAACCATCTGGTATAAAATGTATTGAAACACAATTAATATGTAAATTAAGGTAATTATTTTACGTGGATTTGTACTGCAAGCATTGAATAGCAATTTACTGCCCAGTAATGGTTCTTTATATATCAGTAAATTCCTTTCCAGCAAAATATTTTTAGTTATTTAAAGCTTTGATACGGATCCCGTGGTCATATGAAAAGAAAATGTCACATCACAGAAAGTGTTTATGTAAATTGGACTACGCTCTGTCGTCACGGTAGTCACACAGTCCCGCTATGGAGTATAACTAAAGTATTTGGTCCAATAAACCAAAGACACTAGTGTCTTTGAATAAACTAAGATCGTCTTCTCTGAAAGGCGTAAGCCTAGGGTAGCCAATCAAAAACAATCTTTCACATCATTACCAACACGCATATTAAATAAGCAAGATCCCCTGATTGGTTTGCTAGCTTGATGTAAAGCGGGCAGTGCGAGTACCAGTTCGACCTATAATGTACTTCTTTAGATATCCCACCAGAGGGCGGTATGCTGTATGGGTCATTGTTCGTTTTAAAAAAAGTCGGCGTTCATCATACTGCAGTCCGACTGTGATCATACAAACTAATGTTTTGCATGACCTTTGACTCTGTAGGACTCTATTCAATCATGTCGTTGATATCGGGTTAAGTCACTGCTGTCAGACAATTTTGGGTAGTTTTACTTCAAACAGAGTTCTACACGTTAACAAACTTGCAATCTGGTGAAGAAAATTAAAATACATATAACCATGACATGTCCATTTTACAACACCAAAACGTATTGTGATTTATGATCCCTTCGACGAAAGTCAAATTTATTTTTTAAAGAGTAACGAAAATACCAGCGCACAAATTGCACATGCTAAATATTTATTTTATTCTTTTCGTATCAGAGAAACGTTGTTAGAGGAAGCAATTTTTATTGATATTTAACTGTATTGTATTTAATCTTTATTTAATCTTTACCATGTGTAACCTGTGACCACATATACTAATGATATATCTTTGAGTATACTTAGGGCCGGCGGCCTATGGTACTTTGGAAATAAACATTACAAAACAGTAACACCTCAATTTGTAGTTATATTTTAGAATGCTCTGTTTCATTTATTCGGCCGTCGACTCAGGCCATAGATTCTCGGCTCCAGTATTAATCGGTAGACGCGTATTCTTGTTGTAATGTTGCACAGTATGCAACCAGTAATTCCTCTTGAATAAATATGTGGTTTTTTTTCAAATTAAGTAAAATTAAGTTGGTGGACAACATCCGAGTTCGTCAAATTTTACGTTTTACTTCGCCATCATCCGCTCGCATGGGACGTATACGTTCACCCTTTTTATGTGATGGCAGTAAGTTGTAACATTATACCTCTTGAGATGTACCCCCCCCCCCCAACTGAGACAAACTTTTTCACCTTTTGAAAAGCAGCCATTGAATTATAGTTCAAAAAATGAACCCTCTAAACACTAGACAACATCAACAATTTATACAGTATTAGGGTGCGTTGCTTTATTAAATATGTAAAATAAGTAGCGCCACCAACGACGTAAATGATCACTCGATGAATTATAAAATAGTACTTTAATATAAATATAAGACTATCCAATAGAGAAAGTACATTACTGTTCACGTCACAAACAGCGCATCTTTTTTAATCACGTTATTTGCATTTTTGTTATCAAATAAGAGAACAAAATAATGAATTCGCCTAGTAACATTTCTAGTGTCACGTTTGTTATCTCTGACTACTGTCATGTGCGTTCACAGTGTAAAATCGGCCATATCCTCAGCATTGTTCCAATTATGCAATTGCAATGTGGTGCGGTGTGATATGTACAAGTATACGTATTACGTGGCCAATAGTACTTAAAGGGGAAGCCCAGGCTAACAGCGCAGTGCTCCCAGATAAAAAAACTCCACAGCAGAATGCAATTTTCTCTATCATTCTTCGCTCTATAAATATTTAAAGCGCGGTAGTCGTCGCGCTGCGCTTGTTCGACATTTGTGTTGATAAACATTGATTTTCCCACAGTCCAATGCGCTCTTCAAATGGAAATCACAAGTATGAGGTTTGACCTGGGCACGACTTGCACTGATTACCGTCGGTGACTCCTTCGATACCTTCCAATCACATGAAAATTACCTAATTAAAGCTTGGAAACGTGTCAGTTCGTACTCGTTGATCTGCGCAACAGTCAAAGTCGCCATCTTTGTTTATACAATGTATGAGACCCATATATCTCGCACATGCACAGCGCGACTACTACCGCGCTTTAACTATTTAATTAGTATACGTTGTCCATCATTTTAATTTTTCAACAAGAAATCAGTCGTGGATAAAATATAACATCGCAACCGTGACGTATGTTACAACAAATAAATAAAATTATTTTATCTTGAGAAATAATGATGCGAATTAGTTTAAATTTAAAATATGCATATTATTAGATTTTATAAGTATAATAATGAAAACTGTAATATAATTAGTTATTACCAAAAAGGTAAAATAAATTTTAAATATGTTGTTGTGGTCAGCAGGTTATATATAACCCGTATATGCTACTTTTATAAATTTTATAAAATATACGAAGAATTGAAAATGTAAAAATAATATTATCAGTCATGTTGCTATGACAACCAATTTTATTTGTAAGGTTCGTTGGTACCAGTGTGCTACCATGTTATCATTAACTCTCAACAAATTTGAAGTCCTACTTTTGAAGTTAAAGAGGAAATAATGTCCTCAATTGTTTCCAACAATTGCTAAGATGTCACACTTTATCTATAATCCTTTGTTTGAGAATCAATGTTGTATTGCAAGCCTAAACTTACACACAGTCCATCAACAGAGGGAGGGACTGTGACTTACACGACTTGCTAAGTGTGTTGCGTAGCGCCCTCTAGTGATAGAAACGCCGTTTAACCAAATCACAGAAACCGGCAAAACTCGTCAATGTGTTCAATTAATAAAGTATCATGTATCTTATGTTACAGCCGTCTGTTTTCATTAATATTACAGTTTATTACTATTAAAAAACTATGGTTTGAAAGTTCATAACTAGGAGTTATTCATTTATTTTCTGTTTCTTGTATTAATCTTAGACTATTTTAAAATTGAAATCAACAAAACAAATGTAGTAACAAGCAATTGCTCTCAACAATATCCGTTATTCTTTCTTTTCCCCTTATTCTCTGTTTCATTTTGTTTTTGTTGCCCAGAGTGTTCCCGTCGGCGTCATGCTACATGTGTTTAAATGTTCACTACTGTGAAATCGACAATGTACTCGTGTGAAATTACCCAACATTGATACACCTCGCCTATTTCCATATTCAAATCAATCAATATTTGCTTATAAGAAGTGAATAAGCAGAGAATATCGCGTAACTAGGGCAATCTTAGACGTCCATGTGCATGGAGCATTGCACGTCATGCCTGTGTTCACATAACTTTGTAAAACTATGCAACTTTCTCTACCCAGAATTCAATACGACCCACTTCCGGTGGTGTTGTATAAAACTTCCGGGATTTACAGTAATAACTCGTCTCCGCGCGTTCAGGTCTGCGTTCAAAAAAATCCATATGAAGAGAACACAAATGACAAGATGATTCGCCGGAAAGTGCGGTTTCTTGTTTTTCTTGCTGTAGTATGGTTTGGTGGCTTCGCTTTGTATATTTTTAATACCGTGAGTAAAGACTCTCCCGAGGTAAGACATTGATTGCTTTTGAGCTGCACCCAACTTGTCGGTTTTTTGTGAAACTTGGTGATTGTTTGCTGGTTTAAATGTGTATACATACTGTTTATTGACTGGTCGTCAACCACTACCCACTTAGGTAATGTAGCAATTCTGCTATCAAGATTAGTGCTTATAAATCACATACGCTTATGGACAGCGCTCAGTCCACTCTCTGCTCTCTCTGCTCTCTCTCTCTCTCTCTCTCTTACTATGGTTCTTTCCTTGGGATCAGCGGAAGAAAAGTCAGAAACTCGTATATGTTATCGCATATAATTTTCAATATCACTTTGAATGCAAATTTTGACATTGTGTATTATGTTTTACATGCTAGTTGTTCTTGTACATTTTGTGTTGAATCATTTTGTCAGCAACAACGAGTGTTTTTTTTTTTTTTATGTACTGCAATGTTTAAATCACTCATCCTTGGAAGTGCACAAGCTGTTTACCCAGAGTGAATTCCACGTTGTCAAACCGTATGTTTACTCTGGTCATGCCCAGACTCTGTGGGTGGGAGGCTGTGCTTATTTTGATTTTGTGGTTTGTTATTCAGTGCTTCAATCTTCAAACCAATTATTCTTCAATATTTATTTAGTTTTCACAATAAAAAAATTGTGTATTTTTTTTTTATAAATATATTAATGTTTAGAATTTAAGAAAACAGATATATAGACACTCCAATAACCAATATAGATGGTCAGTGTACTACTTTACTTGTGGGATTGAAAACCTATCCATTTTGTGGTAATTATGAATTTCGTATTACTGATTGTATGCATAATTTATAATGATTATTTGAACATTGGTCAAGATTCCCTTGAAAATCTAATTAGATGCGAGGCTAGAGAAGAAAAAGTAAAAGTCTCCTGTGAATAAACTCTTGTCAATCACTCTTATGCAATGGCAAACAAACTAGTTTTTATTATCTGTTTATAAGCAGTATTTTCTGATACACTAACAGACAGTTAGCACCTTGACTTCTATTAGCCACACCTCCATAATTCTGCCCATTCTCTAAGACAAGCCTACATCACAAACTGGTCAAAATCCCCCAAACATTGCCAGCAACCAATCACAGACTAGCTTAAACAATAGCTTTCCCTGACGATATTTCCCCCACGCTAACTTGAAAAATCTTTTGTTTTTGTCTCGTTTCCGTTTCCGGTCTGTCTTAGAGAATAGGGCTTTCTTTAGGGATGGCTTCAAGGAATATAGTGTGTCTGTTGTTTGATCTGTCATGAAGAATGACAATTAATTTTCTTACCTCAATCAACTGACAGTGATAACTTAGCACTTGACTATGGAATCTTTATTTATTTAAAGGGGAGTATTAGACAGGAACATGGCCTCAACCCATAAAATAATTACTAGTACTAGTAGTTAACTTTTAATGTCACATTTTAATATTTATGTTAATAAGAGAATACCAGGTTATGTTTAAACAAATCTATTAGCAAACTACTAATTGAATTAATTACAAGAAAAAAAATAATGTTTGTACCATCTGTTTTTGTGATTAATCTGACAGGAAACCTGTAGAGACCATGTATGGTTTATAATGGACCCTAAACAACGATTCTTTGTTTACACGCAACAGACCGGTCCTATAAGTCGTGCCTTTTAGCAAAATGTGGTCGTCCATTAATACTTTAGATTTGCTATTTTGTAAATTAGGAATGACTACACAACCAAACAAAATAGTCTCTTCAATTACTTTGCTTACACTCATTTACTGCTATGATAGAAGCATTTCATTGCTGAAGGACTTACAGGAATGATGTATACTGATGTGTTTTCTGCTATCACAAATAAGTAATATGGTATATTTATATATTTGTTCAGTTTTGAAGTAAAAGTTCTCAGGTATGCAAAATTAACAGTAACCAAAAGTACATATAGTCTACGAATTCTTGTCTCTGGTTTACCATTGGACTACTAGAAATTAAACATGTACCAGTTTGCTTTCAAAACTGTGTAATGTATGACAGTGTGTGCTATACAGACCAGGCTTTTACCTGTATTTATTTGTATCTGACTACAGTGCTAATAACAGTTTAATTACAAATGTATGTTGAATATTTTTTAAATTTCTTGCCCTAAAGCTTCAAACTTGACGCAATTGCTGAGGATAAACCAATTCAGCCACAAACAGTTCCCAATTCTCAAGTGGCAATAACCTTGGAAGAAAAACAAACCCTTAGGGTCTATATTCTAACCATGGAGCTCCATGATTTTAACCAAAGTCAGTGCATGGTCAGACCACAGTCCCTATATCGTCAAACTAATCTCTTAGTCAAATTACATCAAGGAATTCTCATCTCCATTATACTGATTAATATTTCATGTGAACTGTTTAAGTCTAAACCACAAAGCTACATTTGTACTACATGATTTAAAAAAAAAAATATTCACTACTTAGCTCATAAATTATATAAAAATTCTGAACGCACGTTTTTACAAAGTCCTTTTATTTTGAAAAGCACCTCGCATATTCTCACCTGTACCTAAGTGTCTTGGTTGCCACTCCTGATATATAATAGTGTTTTGAGTATGAAATGCTAATGTAGTGAGAGATTAGCTACAGTGCATGCAGGATACAGGACATGCATGTCTGGTACTTATCATTGTATTTCCTACTTGTACTATGTCTGGTACTTATCATTGTTTTTCAAATCTATTGTCCATAATATACTAGTTCAATCATAGACCCTAAAA
This sequence comes from Saccoglossus kowalevskii, assembly GCF_978046115.1. NCBI lineage: Eukaryota > Metazoa > Hemichordata > Enteropneusta > Harrimaniidae > Saccoglossus > Saccoglossus kowalevskii. The sequence continues at coordinate 7,937,453 of NC_140642.1, forward strand.
ACAGGTTTTTAGGCTCTGTGATACAAGGAGACAAATTTCTTTGAGAAAAAGCAAAGTGACATTTTTACTGTTCATACTACTAGCATAATCCTCAGAATGTTGATGACCTTAACTGTTTGAAACCATTGACCTTAGATGTTGAAACCTAACACTATTGAATTCCAATGTTTGTTTGACCAGTAGTGTATCTGCACTCTCCAAGTTTACATTTTACATTTAATTTTGATTCATAGAAAATAAAATAATGCTGTCTATATGCAAAATAATACTAGAATATTTTTCTTACATATTATACAGTAATATTTTAAATACATTGAAATTAAATTTGTTGATTGTGTAACACTTTAACATAATGTTAACTAATGTGTATTCACTAGTATATTATACCAATATATTGATGGTGGTAATCCATCGATTTGATTGGTCGGAACACAAAATTTGCATATGCAATCCATTGTATATTGGCTGATAATGCACGGCTAAACCAAGTGGCCCTGGAACATGAATTGACTACAGGTTTAATACAGAAATACATAAAACCGGTATTATTTGATTTTTAGGGAAATATAGTGGTTGAATTTTGGAAGAATATTGAAATAAACACTGAATTAAAAACAGCTACAAAGTTATATGACTATAATATTGCTTTTTGTTAATGGTGGGATCCAAGTTGTGAGCATCGGTCGTTGGGTGATTGTCGTTCGCCACACAAACCTAAACCACCGCCCCTCAACACCGTGAGGTGCCTACACGAACGCCAGAACGCTATGTTCTCAGTGTTGTTACTTTGAGATGGATTGCGAACTTCCAACAAAGAAAACATGACAAGATATAATTGAGGGATTTAATGATATAATATAATAGCAATAACCCCCGCCGAAGTTGGGTATACTACTTGATATTGCACAATTCACTCCATATATGCACTCGCCTGCGGCTCGTGCATATATGTCGTGAATTGTGCAATATCTCGTGGTATACCCGCCTTCGGCGGGGGTTATTGCTTAAGTATATTATTATGATGTATCTGTGTATGTTATATTTATTGTAAGGCTTTTCCTTCCAATATTCATGTCTCATTCATTTTGTGGGTCAGTTAAAAATGTTGTTTTGGTTTTTTGTAATTTAGAGTAAGACAAATATTTTTAATTTTCATGAAACATAAAAATAAATGCACAATGTTTATGACATTTTTTTTAAATCTTAGAAAATAAATCAAGCAGAATGTTTTTCTATGTTTTTATAAGTCTTAGCTTATAACTTATAATTTCTATAACATATCCATTGTGTTCATATTTCTATAACACATCCATTGTGTTCATATTTCACATATGCAGTCATGATTGTAATACATGTTGAGAAATTGAAAACTCATATTGTTGTCATAGCTTCAAATCATAACCATGGAGTCCCACTGTTGAAAAATACACAAAGTCAGTGTTTGGGAAATTGTGGTATTTTCAAATATAACCTTGTATATGCATCAGTGATTCAGATGCCAACTGGACATCAGAAATTTGCTAATATAAGAACAACCTAATTTTTATCAATCATTTCCAACAAAGAGCCTAAGTATTGTCTGTTTCATCCCAAATAAGGTACCGGTGAATAATTAAACATGTTCCATGATGCTAGTACTATCCATTTTGAGACCAGTGAATCACTGTGCATGCAGTGTAGGGCAAGGGAAGGATTAATCTGTTGTACAGGTGTCTATATTTAGAAAGAGTACCAGTACTGGTAATCAAGACTAGTTGTCTTTTTATAGACCTCTCTTTCTAAACATGTACAATGTATGTAACTTTATTGAGAACACACTCCAGAACAAATTAAAATGTTTACAAAACAGAAAAATATCATGAGGATATCTGATTGCCCAACACACCATTTGTCATATGCCCCATCTGTTTATTGGAAAATATCGGCAAGATGAATAAAGGAACAAATATTATTTTATTAAAGAAAGTAAAAAATTAAATTTGCAAAATTAAATTATATTATATTATATTATATTATATTATATTATATTATATTATATTATATTATATTATATTATATTATATTATATTATATTGTATTGTATTGTATTGTATTGTATTGTATTATATTGTATTATATTATATTATATTATATTATATTATATTATATTATATTATATTATATTGTATTGTATTGTATTGTATTGTATTGTATTGTATTGTATTGTATTGTATTATATTATATTATATTATATTGTATTGTATTGTATTGTATTGTATTGTATTGTATTGTATTGTATTGTATTGTATTGTATTGTATTGTATTGTATTGTATTGTATTGTATTGTATTGTATTGTATTGTATTGTATTGTATTGTATTGTATTGTATTGTATTGTATTGTATTGTATTGTATTGTATTGTATTGTATTGTATTGTATTGTATTGTATTGTATTGTATTGTATTGTATTGTATTGTATTGTATTGTATTGTATTGTATTGTATTGTATTATATTATATTATATTATATTATATTATATTATATTATATTATATTATATTATATTATATTATATTATATTATATTATATTATATTATATTATATTATATTATATTATATTATATTATATTATATTATATTATATTATATTATATTATATTATATTATATTATATTATATTATATTATATTATATTATATTATATTATATTATATTATATTATATTATATTATATTATATTATATTATATTATATTATATTATATTATATTATATTATATTATATTATATTATATTATATTATATTATATTATATTATATTATATTATATTATATTATATTATATTATATTATATTATATTATATTATATTACATTATATTACATTATATTACATTATATTACATTATATTACATTATATTACATTATATTACATTATATTACATTATATTACATTATATTACATTATATTACATTACATTACATTACATTACATTACATTACATTACATTACATTACATTACATTACATTACATTACATTACATTACATTAGTTAGGTCAATGATTTGATGAATTCAGTACACAAAAATGCAAATTTTTCTCTATTTGTACTTCTATTGGAGGTGTGATTTAATAAAACAAACACAGTACATAACTGGACTGGATACCTAACAAATTTCCTACAGTTTTAAATTTTTGTTAATAAAATCTCAAATACTGTTACAACAAAAGTACAACAGATACATCACACATGTTTCATTTTGACTGATTGTACTGTATTCTGGCCCCCATTGTGATCCTTTTGTCATCGAACCCAATACCCATATTTGTTCCATAATTTTTCAAAAATGTTGATCATGATCTGTATCTAATAGGAGAGTGTGTCAATTTAGTCCTAAATTATCAACAACAAAAATACATAGAATCCGTTACAAAGTGGCATCAAATTGTGTCAGCAGAAAACAATAAAAATATTAAGATTATGCACAATTGTTTTGAGGAAAAAATAGGAAATGTCATGGGGGAAATTTACTTTTTATCTTAGACTTTTCTTTGGTTCCTAAGCTGAATGTATTGTTTCAAATTTAGAAATTCTTTTGAAGACATGACAGCATGCAATCAAGAGTTTTGTTGACTGTAGATATAATAAATAGTATTACATAAAATATTTATTTATACCAGTAACTCGATTATGCAGCATGAACTGAACATTGTTAGTATTAGTATAAAAATATTGTTGTTTGTCATGAAAACACTGTTCTTCAATCTTGTAGATTGAGAGTTTTCAATTGATGAAACAATTAAACTCTCTATAAAAAAAAATTTGCAAATTAGTGTTTTTACCGGTATTTAACAAATACTGTGTGTCTTGCAACCACAGTATTTCTAGTTCATGATAATTCATAATCTGTATTCAGAATGCTGGTTTCAAATATAATATGTAAATAAAAATGAATAAACAATTCTGGTTTACAATATGGCTGTTTGCTGTCAGTACTCTCTTTGATCTATGACTTGTTTTACAAATACTGGTATCAGAGTTTGAATCAAATCATAAGACCTTTTTAGTCCCCTTTCAAACGAAGTCTTTGTATGCATGCACAAACATATTAACAAGTCCACTTCTAAATTCTATCCTGGACATGATGACTAAACTGATCACATTCAAACTTCACACATACATGTACATCATACACTACACTTATTTGTTTCACAATCTGATTTAAGATGGCTGAATGGTTGAAATCTATGAAAATCAAGCATTTCTGCTATTTTGGATCCGAATCTAGGTTACATGTATGTACATTGTATGTATGGATGATATTTCATTCAAACTTACTCGTAATAAATTGCTAAATATAAGAATATTCATTTCTATCGTAATGGTATTTAAATTAATTTTTCTCCTGAATTTCCTAACTGTCTGTATCCTAATTAATGCAAATAGGTAGCCATAGATAGCTGCAGGTGTCATGGAAATTATACGTCAATTGATCATCTCTTATTTTACATCTATGTGTAACATATTTAATTATTCAGTCATTTCCAATTTACCTTCACTTTTAAATGTCTATTTCTCAATGTGGAATGTGGGCTACTGAATGTGATATCTAATTCATGAGTTCTCGATTTGAAGTACAGTATTAACAGTTTTAAGTGGTTATCCATTTGAAAACTTGGGGTTTGGATGGTTTGAAGGTTTCTGGGTGAAGAGAGATTAATTAAAAATGTTCCATTCCATGACTACTGTCAAATACTTTTTTTTTTATTTTCGCTTAGAATTTATTTTCACGAATTTTGCTGAAGAAATGATTCAGTGAAAATAAAATCCAGTGAATAGACTTTTTTTTCTGATATTTCACATTCAACTCGTCAAAAATCAGTGAAAATAAATTCCATAAAAAACACACAAAAAAGTCTATTCAGCGAAAATTAATTCCAGCTGAAATAAAATATTTTACAATACTCCAGAATGTCAAAAAATAAGAAATATGTGAATGGAAACAAATTTCATCTGGTATGTATGTGAATAAAACATTCACAAAAAAAAAATAACCCACCCATCCTATTTTCAATTGGGAAACCCTAACACACAAATGAGTGCTTCCATGCAGTGTAACAGCATATTCCGTATTTATAAATATGCTCAAATTTTGTTCTAAATATGAGTGTACCATCAACATACGTTAGTGGATGGAAACAATCTTAAAATAGAAAATAAGATTCATTATTATTGAGCAGATATGAATATGTTATTAATATTTATTACCATATCGTGATGATTATTATTATATTTTTTAAACTGTTTTTTACCTTTATTGCTTGTACATTTTAACACTATACCCAGTATATAAGGTTATCAGAAGGTTATTTTCAAAACAAAATGCTGCTTGCATGTACATTTTATCATACTCAGGTAGCCTGCATACAAAATGTAAACATGTGAGTGCATGTCATTGTGTCAGTTTTATGAAAGACACCACAGAATAATATTCAGAGCATTGAAAATCGTGGTATTTTTATTTTAATATTTGACATTTGAGGTTTTTAACTGATATTGAAAATCTGAAATCAACATAGACACTTCTATCAAGTGTCTTGATATAATTTTACACAAGTTTAATCTTATTTATGTAATCTGTGAAATGAAAAAAACCCAGTGATTGTTTTACTGAATCTTTTGAAATTATAATATTAGAGTCTCTTTATATACTTGTCTAGAAGCAGCTATTATTTGAAGTGTAAATTTCGTATACAATGCTTGTTGTTTTTTCAACAAATCAAATCATGGGTATGATGAACTAAATATTCTTGACTGTTATTAATAGTAAAATCTATAATCAAAAATAATACCACGCTGAAGCGTTTGGTACAAATATTTTGTATTATTCTTGTTCACTTCTGGTCAGAAATGATTCTAGCGTTTACACTATTCTTGTTTTCTTTAGTCCATTTCAACACTCACTTGCAATCGTTCTATTGCTTAGTTTTTAAAAGCATCAAATAATCATTTGTAAAAGATGAATGCAGGGAATTAAGGCATTCATACCATGCTGATCATTAGAACCAGTAGTATAATTACTTTCAAAGATCTGATAGTAGGTAGTACAGTAATGGGATATGTTATTTGCCCCCCTTGGGGTGCCCTTAAAAAGAATGTCATTGCTTGAATTTTTTGCCTAGAATCATGCATGATCATTGCATTATAAAAGGTAAGATTATTCTTGCATTTCCAATTCCATCAAAATAATTAAAATAAACCGATAATATTCAAAAATAATATAAAATTTCAATTGCCCACTCGCTGATAATATTTAAGTACTCTTGCTAACAAGCAGGAAAAAAATTAACTAATACAGCTACACATGTCCCATGATTGACTCACAATTATTTTTCAGTCAAAAGTGATTTTTGAGCTCCCTTTTTAGCTCCACTGTCGACTTTGTCGAGTGGAGCTTATCATATGAGTGATTGTCCGTCGTCGTCCGTGTCAATGTTTTACTTGTTCGACTTCTACTTGAAAACTACAAGCCTGAATGCTTTGATACTTGGTGTATATGTACCTTGGGTAGACCTCTCTCAGATTTGTTCATTTCATGATGATATCTTCAATTCTCTAATTTTGGTGAATATTTTTGTCATTTTTGGTAAAAAGTGATATTTTCGACTTCTTGTTAAAAACCACAAGTCCAATTGCTTTGATATTACATATATAGGTACTACATATGGACCACTCTCAGATTTGTTCATTTTGTAATGATATCGTCAATTCTCTAATTTTGGTGAATATTTTTGTCATTTTTGGTAAAAAGTGATATTTTTGACTTCTTGTTAAAAACCGCAAGTCCAATTGCTTTGATATTACATATATAGGTACTACATGTGGACCTCTCTCAGATTTGTTCATTTTGTAATGATATCTTTAATTCTCTAATTTTGGTGAATATTTTTGTCATTTTTGGTAAAAAGTGATATTTTTTTCTTGTTAAAAACCACAATCATTTATGTTGAAAAATGATATTTTTGAATTCTTGTTGAAAACAGCAAGTCCCATTGCATTGATACTATGCATCTTGTTCATTTTCTAATGATGTCTTCAGTTCTTTAATTGAAATGTGCATCGCTAACAGCGGAGCTATCTCACTCGAGAGGCTGCTTGTTTAGCTTTGCTGTCATTGAAGGGGACAGGAGGACCTGTTGGTATAGGTGATTATCAGTCATTGTCCCGCAATTTTTCCAATTTTTGTTGAAAACTGCTACGCCAGTTGCTTTAATACTTGGTTTATGTGCACCTTAGGTTTGAGTATTTCGTGATGATATTTTCAATTCTGTAAATTTAGCAAATACTTTTGTCATTTTTGATCAACATTGCAATTTGACTTCTAATTGATGACAACTAGTTCGATTGAAGTGATACTTGTTATACAAAATGTATGTACATATACCTTGGGCTGAATTCCTTGAGATTAGTTCACTTTGTGACTTAAGGGGAACACTCTACTAATTCAGATATATCCTATAATTGGAGTTGATGAATCACAAATTTGAGTACTACGAGGATCGAATGTAAAATCGAAACTTAAAATCAAATGGAAACAAAACCAAGGTTATTTGTTTGTCCACTATGATGTTTATGTAACTAGATGTGTGCTTGTAATTATTTTTGTATGACTGCTCTGCTGAAACAACAGTGATATTTTGACTGTCAGGTTGCTTGTTCATAGCTCTTTGCATGGAAGATACTTGCTACGTTTACATGACTGCATTTTATCAGAGTCGAACTGCTGCTCCTCCCACCACACTGTCAGGGGTTGAATGAGAGCCGATATCTGCCAGAGTTCAATTCAGTTCAATCAGAAACAAACACAGTCGTCAAATACTTAGTATGAAAACCACATGGCTAAAAATAATTTTTGGGTCGTGCTTGTGTTTTTTTTTTACATGGCACGATGCTGTTAAGCTGGGCGAAAAAAGAATGAGACAATGCACAGGGGTTATGATTTAAATACATGTATCTCAAATAAATAGGATACACGGCAGCTAAAATTCACTAAATGTGTTACAGCCTATTCGCTTAAGTTATTGTCATGCAAAATTACCATCTTGTAATTGTTCAACTACAATGTAGTAGGAACATGTCGCTTCTACGATTTTTATTTTTGGTGTTTTTGTCGCATAATTTTCGTACACCATTTTCTATATCCTGTTGAGCTATCAATCTATTGCAGTATTTCTTTAATCTTCCAAATGATATTAAGGCACGTACCTCTTCATCAAGCCTGAAATTATGCGAAAGTACAAACGATTTTGTCTCCACCATAATTGAAATGAGAGGCTACTTGAAAAAGACAATTGAGGTAGATTAGTTAGGCCCGATAGTTAGGCCCTGATGTGTGTACACGGTCATAGCCCAACCCTATCGAAGTTCAACTTTAAAGGTTTCACATTTCCAAAATGCGGTTACATGAATAATTAGCATTCAGGTCAGAATTGAAATCATGACCAAATCACTGATCCTTATAAAATATTCGCAGTGTTCATGTTATAAATTGTGCCCCAATGACAAGTTTCCATGACCCTACCAGGGGCCTATCATCATATTACACACATGGAACTAATTTAAAAGTTTGTTCATTTGCTGGCAAACAGTGACAGAGATTGCCAATGACCTATAACATCATGTGAATCGTTCTGCATATGTACAGTATACTGCAGCCTCTTTTCTCATGCTATCAAGATTTGTTTTCAGTCCTAAAAATCATGATCCAACTCGTTTTTTTGAGAATAATCAGAAGCGATGACAGTTTAAAAAAAAAAGGACAATGGCTATAAGACTTGAAATGAAAGATATGAATCTGGATTAAAACTTGTCTTCTCCCCAATTTTATTACTTTCCATGCACCAAGTTTTTTAGGCTTGGTAAAATCAATGCAGTACCGTAACTAGGACTGATCTATTCCAATGAATTTACTACATGTATGTTATCTGGATCTTGGTGTGTCTGTGGCACCAATAAACGGAGCATGTACATGTAACGAAATAAATCATTTTTACAAAGGTTTTCCTTTCCTGGCAGTGATAAAAAGAAATCTCCTGTTGAGTATGTGAATTGTTTTCTAAGACAAAGTTTTACGTGTTTGTGATTTGATGCTCATAATACTTGAACTGATTTCCACGAGTTAATAATTAGTCCCCGTTCGGAAGAAGTCCGAAAACGGGGACTTATAATTCTGTGTCCGTGCGTCCGTCCGGAGTCATATCTCAGAATCCCTTGGACCGATTCCGTTCATTCTTTGCATGTGCCTAGTACTTTATGTGGGACATGCAGTGGTTTAGCGATTCGACTCAAAATGGCCGACTGGCAGTCATCTTGTTTTTTTGAAAATGTTGTATTTTGGACATGCTTTGTCGGTTTTCATTCAAATATGGTACATAGATTATACATGTTAGGATACATGTCCATGATGATTTATTTCACAATTGGATCAAAGATGGTCGACTGGCAGCCATCTTGTTTTTTGAAAATGTTGTATTTTGGACATGCTTTGTTAGTTTTCATTCAAATTTAGTACATAGATCATACATGTTAGGATACATGTCCCCGACCGTCCGTGAGTTCCTGAGTCTGTCCGTCCGACCGTCCGTGTGTCCGTCTGTCTGTGCGTCAGTCTATCCAACGTCATATTTCAGAATCCTGTGGACCGATTCCGTTCATTCTTTGCATGTGCCTAGTACCTTATGTGGGACATATGCACATGCAGTGGTTTAGCGATTGGATTCAAAATGGCCGACTGGCAGCCATCTTGTTTTTTGAAAATGTTGTATTTTGGACATGCTTTGTTAGTTGTCATTCAAACTTGGTACATAGATTATACATGTTAGGATACATGTCCATGACGATTTATTTTGCAATTGGATCATAGATGGTCGACTGGCAGGCATCTTGTTTTTGTTTTTTTATGCGGTATCTTGGACGTGCTCTGTCAGTTTTCATTCAAATTTGGCACATACATGTACTTTATACAGGTTAGGATGCATGTCCATGACAATTTGTTTCAAAATCTGGTCAAGGATGGCCGATTGACAGCCATCTGACTTTTTGGCCTTGCTACTATATTTCCACAATTTATGTACCATTTATGTACCAAATACCACTCGTATTTAGCACATACATCATACATATCAGTGTGTTTCATAATCAGATCAAAGATGGCTGAATAACGGCCGTTTTTATTTTGGCCATATTACTATGACACGAAACACGTGTTTTTGATGTAAATAAACAATCTATTGTATAAGCCACTTGGTACTCAAGTTTCAAGGACACGCTCACGACAACCCCTCCGCTTTAATATGACGAGCACAAAGAGAACTTCCAAAAATTTAACTGGGACTGTGTCATTTTCAATGACTTGTTAAATTTATGATTTTATGGAATAGAATGAAAGTGTGACTGTGGAATGAATAAGAGGAATAAATAGATTCTTGTTATGTTTAGAATACATTGATTCTGGCAAGGGCATATAATCCAGGACTTCTTCATTTTAGCTCCGCTGTCGACTTTGTCGAGCGGAGCTTATCATATGAGTGATTGTCTGTCGTCGTCTGTCGTTCGTGTCAACGTTTTACTTATTCGACTTCTTCTTGAAAACTACAAGCCTGAATGCTTTGATACTTGGTGTATATGTACCTTGGGTAGACCTCTCTCAGATTTGTTCATTTCATGATGATATCTTCAATTCTCTAATTTTGGTGAATATTTTTGTCATTTTTGGTAAAAAGTGATATTTTCGACTTCTCGTTTAAAACCGCAAGTCCAATTACTTTGATATTACATATATAGGTACTACCAGTACATGTGGAGCTCTCTCAGATTTGTTCATTTTGTAATGATATCTTTAGTTCTCTAATTTTGGTGAAAATTTTTGTCATTTTTCGTAAAAAGTGACATTTTCTTCTTGTTAAAAACCACAATCATTTATGGTGAAAAATGATATTTAGGGGCCCAAGCCCAAAGGGCGAGACCCCTATTATTATCGTTCATTTTTAGGGGCCCAAGCCTGTAGGGCGTGGCCCCTATTCTTATTGTCCGGTTTTTTCTTTCTTATTTCTTTCTTTCTTCCGTAACTTTTTTCGTCAAGCCGTTTGAGAAAACCGCTGAACAGAATGATCTGATAATGCTCTATACTGTTAGTCCCTAATGTGAACTGGTGCAACATGCTTTCAGAATTTCGATTGGTCAATTAGTTTGGCAGCCATATTGGATTGAAATAAAACCGGAAGTGGCAGTTTGACCACTTTCTGAGGGTCTAGGCCTCTAGATTTTTTTATGGTATATAGTACAACTCATGTGTAATAAACATCAGCAATAAAAACTTTAGCGGTCATGTGACTTTTCCCGCCATTTTGTTTTTCCTAAAAACGGCAAAAAGCACTTAAAAATCTTCTTCTTCAGAACCACCAAGTAGAATGCTCTCATATGTAGTATTTAGCTTCTATATATGAATCCCATTTATGTTTGAACATTTTTTTACGATTGATCACGTGGTTTGGCCACCATTTTGGATTTCTTCTAAACAGGAAGTTGTTTTTTACTCTGGCAACACTTGAGGGATTATTTTCAATTTTGCTTCATGGCATCAGTGTATCAAACCCTTTCAGAAATCTAAAAAAAAAATTCAGATCAGTCACATGGTTTGGCCGCCATTTTGGATTTTAAGCAAAATTGACAAAAAGTTTGGGTATTTGTTTCTCAGAGACGATTCAACCAATCTACTAGATGTTTTTATATTTACCATGCCTGCCGTTAGCTCCATATGAGAAAAATAATATTATTTTGATCAGTCACATGGTTTGGCCGCCATCTTGGATTTTGTGAAAATAGACATTATGCAACTACATGTTTTGTATTAGTCTGATTTCTTTCAAATTTTGTATGTGCATTTGTGTCATCAGATGCATCATTTTGCCCCAATAGCACACTGCTAGGCCACGTGGCTGGGCACCCATGGGGTGGGGGCTTCTAACCTCATTAATATGCATAACTGTTATAACTCAAGCACTGTCGCAGTTAGGGTGATGAATCCTGTGTTATTATGACAACGTTGAACAAGAGATTTGATTAAAATAACAGATGACCATATATGGTCATGTAAACTCATTAATATGCATAGCAGTCATATCTGAAACACTGTCGCAGAGCAGGACATGTAACTCGTGTCATTATGAAGACATTGAATGAAAGATGTAACTGACATTAGAAATGGCTATATATGATTATGTAATCTCATTATTGTGCATAAGAACATGGCTCATTATGTATCCTGAAAACCATATTTCGATAACCAAACCAGGTAAATACATGGTACCAACTTCATTTCGACCTCATGTTACTGATAATACAAGCTACCTGATTGTCTAACATGTGACCTCATTTATTATGAAACAGAATCTTGTCCTGATAGATCAGCTTGGTCCCCGGTGACGCCGCTTGCGGCTTTAATTAGGGGCCCAAGCCCAAAGGGCGAGGCCCCTATTATTATCGTTCAGTTTTTTAGGGGCCCAAGCCCAAAGGGCGAGGCCCCTATTCTTATTGTTCGTTTTTTTAGGGGCCCAAGCCCAAAGGGCGAGGCCCCTATTCTTATTGTTCGGTTTTTAGGGGCCCAAGCCCAAAGGGCGAGGCCCCTATTCTTATTGTTCGGTTTTTTCTTCTTTCTTCTTCTTTCTTCCACAACTTCTTTCGTCAAGCCGTTTGAGAAAACCGCTGAACGGAATGGTCTGATAATGTTCTATACTGATAGTCCCTAATGTGAACTGGTGCAACATGCTTTCAGAATTTTGATTGGTCAATTAGTTTGGCAGTCATATTGGATTGAAATAAAACCGGAAGTGGCTGTTTGACCACTTTCTGAGGGTCTAGGCGTCTAGATTTTTTTGTGGTATATAGTACAACTCATGTGTAATAAATATCAGCAATAAAAACTGTAGCGGTCATGTGACTTTTCCCGCCATTTTGTTTTTCCTAAAAACGGCAAAAAACACTTAAAAATCTTCTTCTTCAGAACAACCAATCAGAATCCTGTCATGTATTGTATTTAGCTTCTATATACGAATCCGATTTAGGTTTGATAAAATTATTACGATTGGTCACGTGGTTTGGCCACCATTTTGGATTTCTTCTAAACAGGAAGTAGTTTTTTACTCTGGCAACACTTGAGGGATTATTTTCAATTTTGCTTCATGGCATCAGTGTATCAAACCCTTTCAAAAATCTAAAAAAAAATTCAGATCAGTCACATGGTTTGGCCGCCATTTTGGGTATTTGTTTCTCAGAGACGATTCAACCAATCTACTAGATGGTTTTATATTTACTATGCCTGCCCTTAGCTCCATATGAGAAAAATAATATTATTTTGATCAGTCACATGGTTTGGCCGCCATCTTGGATTTTGTGAAAATAGAAATTATGCAACTACATGTTTTGTATTAGTCTGATTTCTTTCAAATTTTGTATGTGCATTTGTGTCATCAGATGCATCATTTTGCCCCAATAGCACACTGCTAGGCCATGTGGCTGGGCACCCATGGGGTGGGGGCTTCTAACCTCATTAATATGCATAACTGTTATAACTCAAGCACTGTTGTAGTTAGGATGATGAATCCTGTATTATTATGACAACGTTGAACAAGAGATTTGATTAAAATAACAAATGACCATTTATGGTCATGTGAGCTAATTAATATGCATAACCATTATATCTCAAACACTGTTGTAATTAGGAAGATGAATTCTGTGTTATTATGACAACAGTGAACAAGAGATTTGATTAAAATAACAGATGACCATATATGGTCATGCGAACTTATTAATATGCATAGCAGTCATATCTGAAACACTGCCGTAGAGCAGGACATGTAACTAGTGTCATTATGAAGACATTGAATGAAAGATGTAACTGACATTAGAAATGGCTATATATGATTATGTAATCTCATTATTGTGCATAAGAACATGGCTCATTGTATATCCTGAAAACCATATTTCGATAACCAAAACCAGGTAAATACATGGTACCAACTTCATTTTGACCTCATGTTACTGATAATTCAAGCTACCTGATTGTCTAACATGTGACCACATTAATTATGAAACAGAATCTTGTCAGCTTGGGCCCCGGTGACGCCGCTTGCGGCTTTAATTTCTTCTTCTTTAGGGGCCCAAGCCCGAAGGGCGAAGCCCCTATTATTATCGTTCAGTTTTTTCTTTCTTTCTTTCTTTCTTTCTTCCGTAACTTTTTTCGTCAAGCCGTTTGAGAAAACTGCTGAACGGAATGGTCTGATAATGCTCTATACTGATAGTCCCTAATGTGAACTGGTGCAACATGCTTTCAGAATTTCGATTGGTCAATTAGTTTGGCTGCCATATTGGATTGAAATGAAACCGGAAGTGGCTGTTTGACCACTTTCTGAGGGTCTAGGCGTCTAGATTTTTTTATGGTATATAGTACAACTCATGTGTAATAAATATCAGAAATAAAAACTTTAGCGGTCATGTGACTTTTCCCGCCATTTTATTTTTCCTAAAAACGGCAAAAAACACTTTAAAATCTTCTTCTTCAGAACCACCAAGCAGAATGCTCTCATATGTAGTATTTAGCTTCTATATATGAATCCCATTTATGTTTGAAAAAATTATTACGATTGGTCACGTGGTTTGGCCACCATTTTGGATTTCTTCTAAACAGGAAGTAGTTTTTTTACTCATGCCACACTTGAGGGATTATTTTCAATATTGCTGTATGGCATCTCTATATCAAACTCTTTCAGAAACCTAAAAAAGATTTCAGATCAATCACATGGTTTGGCCGCCATCTTGGATTTTAGGTAAAATTGACCAAAAGTTTGGGCATTAGTTTCTCAGAGTTGATTCAACCGATTAACTTCTGGTTTTGAATATAACATGCCTGAACATTGCTACATATGAGAAAAATAATATATTTTCGATAAGTCACGTGGTTTGGCCGCCATCTTGGATTATGTGAAAATGAAACTTGTGCAATTTCATGTGTTGTATTGGTCAGGTTTGGCTGAAATTGTGTATGTCAATTCTACTCAAGAGTCGCATTCTTTTCCCTGAATGTCACATGGCTAGGTTGTGTGGCTACGCGCCCATGGGGTGGGGGCTTCTAACCTCATTAATATGCATAACTGCTATATCTTGAGCACTGTTGTAGTTAGGAAGATGAAACCTGCTGAATTGTGATGACGTTAAACAAGAGATTTGAATAAAATAACAGATGACCATATATGGTCAGGTGGACTCATTAATATGCATAACTGTTATATCTCAAGCACTGTTGCAGGTAGGAAGATGAAACCTGTGTTATTATGATGATGTTAAACAAGAGATTTGGCTAAAATAACAGATGACCATATATGGTCATGTGAACTCATTAATATGCATAATTGTCATATCTGAAACACTGTTGCAGAACAAGACATGCAACCAGTGCCATAATGAAGACATCTCCCAAAAAAATTAACTCATATAAGAGAATATCATTTATGATTATGTAACCTCATTAATATGCATGAGCACATGGCTCCTTGTATATTCTAAAAACCGTATCTCAATAACCGAACCAGGTAAATAGAAGGAAGCATCAGCATGTCAACCTCATTGTACAAATCATTCAAAGTACTTTAATGGCAATTCGCTGAATTATGGTGACATTAAACAAGAGATTTGAATAAAATAACAGATGAACATATATGGTCAGGTGAACTAATTAATATATGCATAAGCACATGGCTCCTTGCATATTCTAAAAAAATATCTCGATAACCAAACCAGGTAAAAAGAAGGAACCATCGGCACGTCAACCTTATTGTACAAATCATTCAAAGTACTTTAATGGCAATTCATTGACCACTTTAATTACATAATTCGTCTGATAGCTTGGGCCCCGGTGACGCCGCTTGCGGCTTTAATTAGGGGCCCAAGCCCGAAGGGCGAGGCCCCTATTCTTATTGTCCGGTTTTTTAGGGGCCCAAGCCTGTAGGGCGTGGCCCCTATTCTTATTGTTCGGATTTTTCTTCTTCATCATCTTCTTCTTTCTTCCGTAACCTTTTTCGTCAAGCCGTTTGAGAAAACCGCTGAACAGAATGGTCTGATAATGCTCTATACTGATAGTCCCTAATGTGAACTAGTGCAACATGCTTTCAGAATTTTGATTGGTCAATTAGTTTGGCAGCCATATTGGATTGAAATAAAACCGGAAGTGGCTGTTTGACCACTTTCTGAGGGTCTAGGCGTCTAGATTTTTTTATGGTATATAGTACAACTCATGTGTAATAAATATCAGCAATAAAAACTTTAGCGGTCATGTGACTTTTCCCGCCATTTTGTTTTTCCTAAAAATGGCAAAAAACACTTAAAAATCTTCTTCTTCAGAACCACCAAGCAGAATGCTCTCATATGTAGTATTTAGCTTCTATATATGAATCCCATTTATGTTTGAAAAAATGTTTACGATTGGTCACGTGGTCTGGCCACCATTTTGGATTTCTTCTAAACAGGAAGTAGTTTTTTACTCTGGCAACACTTGAGGGAATATTTTCAATTTTGCTTCATGGCATCTGTGTATCAAGCCCTTTCAGAAACCTAAAAAAAATTTCAGATCAGTCACATGGTTTCGCCGCCATTTTGGATTTTAAGCAAGATTGACCAAAAGTTTGGGTATTTGTTTCTCAGAGACGATTCAACCAATCTACTAGATGTTTTTATATTTACCATGCCTGGCCTTAGCTGCATACGAGAAAAATAATATTATTTTGATCAGTCACGTGGTTTGGCCGCCATCTTGGATTTTGTGAAAATAGAAATTATGCAACTACATGTTTTGTATTAGTCTGATTTCTATCAAATTTTGTATGTGCATTTGTGTCATCAGATGCATCATTTTGCCCCAATAGCACACTGTTAGGCCACGTGGCTGGGCACCCATGGGGTGGGGGCTTCTAACCTCATTAATATGCATAACTGTTATAACTCAAGCACTGTTGTAGTTAGGATGATGAATCCTGTGTTATTATGACAACCTTGAACAAGAGATTCGATTAAAATAACAAATGACCATATATGGTCATGTGAACTCATTAATATGCAAAGCAGTCATATCTAAAACACTGTCGCAGAGCAGGACATGTAACAAGTGTCATTATGAAGACATTGAATGAAAGATGTAACTGACATTAAAAATGGCTATATATGATTATGTAATCTCATTATTAAGAACATGGCTCATTATATATCCTGAAAACCATATTTTGATAACCAAACCAGGTAAATACATGGTACCAACTTCATTTTGACCTCATGTTACTGATAATTCAAGCTACCTGATTGTCTTACATGTGACCACATTAATTATGAAACAGAATCTTGTCAGCTTGGGCCCCGGTGACGCCGCTTGCGGCTTTAATTAGGGGCCCAAGCCCGAAGGGCGAAGCCCCTATTATTATCGTTCAGTTTTTTCTTTCTTTCTTTCTTTCTTTCTTCCGTAACTTTTTTCGTCAAGCCGTTTGAGAAAACTGCTGAACGGAATGGTCTGATAATGCTCTATACTGATAGTCCCTAATGTGAACTGGTGCAACATGCTTTCAGAATTTCGATTGGTCAATTAGTTTGGCTGCCATATTGGATTGAAATGAAACCGGAAGTGGCTGTTTGACCACTTTCTGAGGGTCTAGGCGTCTAGATTTTTTTATGGTATATAGTACAACTCATGTGTAATAAATATCAGAAATAAAAACTTTAGCGGTCATGTGACTTTTCCCGCCATTTTATTTTTCCTAAAAACGGCAAAAAACACTTTAAAATCTTCTTCTTCAGAACCACCAAGCAGAATGCTCTCATATGTAGTATTTAGCTTCTATATATGAATCCCATTTATGTTTGAAAAAATTATTACGATTGGTCACGTGGTTTGGCCACCATTTTGGATTTCTTCTAAACAGGAAGTAGTTTTTTTACTCATGCCACACTTGAGGGATTATTTTCAATATTGCTGTATGGCATCTCTATATCAAACTCTTTCAGAAACCTAAAAAAGATTTCAGATCAATCACATGGTTTGGCCGCCATCTTGGATTTTAGGTAAAATTGACCAAAAGTTTGGGCATTAGTTTCTCAGAGTTGATTCAACCGATTAACTTCTGGTTTTGAATATAACATGCCTGAACATTGCTACATATGAGAAAAATAATATATTTTCGATAAGTCACGTGGTTTGGCCGCCATCTTGGATTATGTGAAAATGAAACTTGTGCAATTTCATGTGTTGTATTGGTCAGGTTTGGCTGAAATTGTGTATGTCAATTCTACTCAAGAGTCGCATTCTTTTCCCTGAATGTCACATGGCTAGGTTGTGTGGCTACGCGCCCATGGGGTGGGGGCTTCTAACCTCATTAATATGCATAACTGCTATATCTTGAGCACTGTTGTAGTTAGGAAGATGAAACCTGCTGAATTGTGATGACGTTAAACAAGAGATTTGAATAAAATAACAGATGACCATATATGGTCAGGTGGACTCATTAATATGCATAACTGTTATATCTCAAGCACTGTTGCAGGTAGGAAGATGAAACCTGTGTTATTATGATGATGTTAAACAAGAGATTTGGCTAAAATAACAGATGACCATATATGGTCATGTGAACTCATTAATATGCATAATTGTCATATCTGAAACACTGTTGCAGAACAAGACATGCAACCAGTGCCATAATGAAGACATCTCCCAAAAAAATTAACTCATATAAGAGAATATCATTTATGATTATGTAACCTCATTAATATGCATGAGCACATGGCTCCTTGTATATTCTAAAAACCGTATCTCAATAACCGAACCAGGTAAATAGAAGGAAGCATCAGCATGTCAACCTCATTGTACAAATCATTCAAAGTACTTTAATGGCAATTCGCTGAATTATGGTGACATTAAACAAGAGATTTGAATAAAATAACAGATGAACATATATGGTCAGGTGAACTAATTAATATATGCATAAGCACATGGCTCCTTGCATATTCTAAAAAAATATCTCGATAACCAAACCAGGTAAAAAGAAGGAACCATCGGCACGTCAACCTTATTGTACAAATCATTCAAAGTACTTTAATGGCAATTCATTGACCACTTTAATTACATAATTCGTCTGATAGCTTGGGCCCCGGTGACGCCGCTTGCGGCTTTAATTCTTCTTTCTTCTTTCTTTCTTTCTTTCTTCCGTAACTTTTTTCGTCAAGCCGTTTGAGAAAACCGCTGAACGGAATGGTCTGATAATGTTCTATACTGATAGTCCCTAATGTGAACTGGTGCAACATGCTTTCAGAATTTTGATTGGTCAATTAGTTTGGCAGCCATATTGGATTGAAATAAAACCGGAAGTGGCTGTTTGACCACTTTCTGAGGGTCTAGGCGTCTAGATTTTTTAATGGTATATAGCACAACTCATGTGTAATAAATATCAGCAATAAAAACTTTAGCGGTCATGTGACTTTTCCCGCCATTTTATTTTTCCTAAAAACGGCAAAAAACACTCAAAAATCTTCTTCTTCAGAACCACCAAGTAGAATGCTCTCATATGTAGTATTTAGCTTCTATATATGAATCCCATTTATGTTTGAACATTTTTTTTCGATTGGTCATGTGGTTTGGCCACCATTTTGGATTTCTTCTAAACAGGAAGTAGTTTTTTACTCTGGCAACACTTGAGGGATTATTTTCAATTTTGCTTCATGGCATCAGTGTATCAAACCCTTTCAAAAATCTAAAAAAAAATTCAGACCAGTCACATGGTTTGGCCGCCATTTTGGATTTTAAGCAAAATTGACAAAAAGTTTGGGTATTTGTTTCTCAGAGACGATTCAACCAATCTACTAGATGTTTTTATATTTACCATGCCTGCCCTTAGCTCCATATGAGAAAAATAATATTATTTTGATCAGTCACATGGTTTGGCCGCCATCTTGGATTTTGTGAAAATAGACATTATGCAACTACATGTTTTGTATTAGTCTGATTTCTTTCAAATTTTGTATGTGCATTTGTGTCATCAGATGCATCATTTTGCCCCAATAGCACACTGCTAGGCCACGTGGCTGGGCACCCATGGGGTGGGGGCTTCTAACCTCATTAATATGCATAACTGTTATAACTCAAACACTGTCGCATTTAGGGTGATGAATCCTGTGTTATTATGACAACGTTGAACAAGAGATTTGATTAAAATAACAGATAACCATATATGGTCATGTGAACTCATTAATATGCATAACCATTATATCTTAAACACTGTTGCAGTTAGGAAGATGAATCCTGTGTTATTATGACAACAGTGAACAAGAGATTTGATTAAAATAACAGATGACCATATATGGTCATGTGAACTCATTAATATGCATAACCATTATATCTTAAACACTGTTGCAGTTAGGAAGATGAATCCTGTGTTATTATGACAACAGTGAACAAGAGATTTGATTAAAATAACAGATGACCATATATGGTCATGTAAACTCATTAATATGCATAGCAGTCATATCTGAAACACTGTCGCAGAGCAGGACATGTAACTAGTGTCATTATGAAGACATTGAATGAAAGATGTAACTGACATTAGAAATGGCTATATATGATTATGTAATCTCATTATTGTGCATAAGAACATGGCTCATTATATATCCTGAAAACCATATTTCGATAACCAAACCAGGTAAATACATGGTACCAACTTCATTTCGACCTCATGTTACTGATAATACAAGCTACCTGATTGTCTAACATGTGACCTCATTTATCATGAAACAGAATCTTGTCATGATAGATCAGCTTGGGCCCCGGTGACGCCGCTTGCGGCTTTAATTAGGGGCCCAAGCCTGTAGGGCGTGGCCCCTATTCTTATTGTCCGGTTTTTTAGGGGCCCAAGCCCGAAGGGCGAGGCCCCTATTCTTATTGTTCGGTTTTTTAGGGGCCCAAGCCCAAAGGGCGAGGCCCCTATTATTATCGTTCAGTTTTTTCTTTCTTTCTTTCTTTCTTTCTTCCGTAACTTTTTTCGTCAAGCCGTTTGAGAAAACCGCTGAACGGAGTGGTCTGATATTGCTCTATACTGATAGTCCCTAATGTGAACTGGTGCAACATGCTTTCAGAATTTCGATTGGTCAATTAGTTTGGCAGCCATATTGGATTGAAATAAAACCGGAAGTGGCTGTTTGACCACTTTCTGAGGGTCTAGGCGTCTCGATTTTTTTATGGCATATAGTACAACTCATGTGTAATAGATATCAGCAATAAAAACTTTAGCGATCATGTGACTTTTCCCGCCATTTTGTTTTCCCTAAAAACGGCAAAAAACACTTAAAAATCTTCTTCTTCAGAACCACCAAGCAGAATGCTCTCATATGTAGTATTCATCTTCTATATATGAATCCCATTTATGTTTGCAAAAATTATTGTGATTGGTCACGTGGTTTGGCCGCCATATCGGGTTTCTTCTAAACAGGAAGTAGTTTTTTTACTCATGCCACACTTGAGAGATTATTTTCCATATTGCTGTATGGCATCTCTATATCAATCTCTTTCAGAAACCTAAAAAAGATTTCAGATCAGTCACATGGTTTGGCCGCCATCTTGGATTTTAAGCAAAATTGACTAAAAGTTTGGACATTTGTTTCTCAGAGGTGATTCAACCAATGTACTAGATGTTTTTATATTTACCATGCCTAGCCTTAGCTTCATATGAGAAAAATAATATTATTTTGATCAGTCACATGGTTTGGCCGCCATCTTGGATTTTATGAAAACAAATCTTGTGCATTTACATGTGTTGTATTGGTCCGATTTTGCTAAAATTGTATATGTGCATTCTACTCATGAGATGCATTCTTTCAACTGAATAGCACGTGGCTGGGTTTTGTCGCTGGGCGCCTAAGGGGTGGGGGCTTCTAACCTCATTAATATGCATAACCATTATATCTTAAACACTGTTGCAGTTAGGAAGATGAATCCTGTGTTCTTATGACAACAGTGAACAAGAGATTTGATTAAAATAACAGATGACCATATATGGTCATGTGAACTCATTAATATGCATAACCATTATATCTCAAACACTGTTGCAGTTAGGAAGATGAATCCTGTGTTATTATGACAACAGTGAACAAGAGATTTGATTAAAATAACAGATGACCATATATGGTCATGTGAACTCATTAATATGCATAACCATTATATCTCAAACACTGTTGCAGTTAGGAAGATGAATCCTGTGTTATTATGACAACAGTGAACAAGAGATTTGATTAAAATAACAGAAGACCATATATGGTCATGTGAACTCATTAATATGCATAACCATTATATCTTAAACACTGTTGCAATTAGAAAAATGAATCCTGTGTTATTATGACAACAGTGAACAAGAGATTTGATTAAAATAACACATGACCATATATGGTCATGTGAACTCATTAATATGCATAACCATTATATCTTAAAAACTGTTGCAGTTAGGAAAATGAATCCTGTGTTATTATGACAACAGTGAACAAGAGATTTGATTAAAATAACACATGACCATATATGGTCATGTGAACTCATTAATATGCATAACCATTATATCTCAAACACTGTTGCAGTTAGGAAGATGAATCCTGTGTTATTATGACAACAGTGAACAAGAGATTTGATTAAAATAACAGATGACCATATATGGTCATGTGAACTCATTAATATGCATAACCATTATATCTTAAACTCTGTTGCAGTTAGGAAAATGAAGCTGTGTTATTATGACAACAGTGAACAAGAGATTTGATTAAAATAACACATGACCATATATGGCCATGTGAACTCATTAATATGCATAACCATTATATCTCAAACACTGTTGCAGTTAGGAAGATGAATCCTGTGTTATTATGACAACAGTGAACAAGAGATTTGATTAAAATAACAGATGACCATATATGGTCATGTGAACTTATTAATATGCATAGCAGTCATATCTGAAACACTGTCGCAGAGCAGGACATGCAACTAGTGTCATTATGAAGACATTGAATGAAAGATGTAACTGACATTAGAAATGGCTATATATGATTATGTAATCTAATTATTGTGCATAAGAACATGGCTCATTATATATCTTGAAAACCATATTTTGATAACCAAACCAGGTAAATACATGGTACCAACTTTATTTTGACCTCATGTTACTGATAATTCAAGCTACCTGATTGTCATGTGACCTCATTAATTATGAAACAGAATCTTGTCAGCTTGGGCCCCGGTGACGCCGCTTGCGGCTTTAATTAGGGGCCCAAGCCCAAAGGGCGAGGCCCCTATTATTATCGTTCAGTTTTTTCTTTCTTTCTTTCTTTCTTTCTTCCGTAACTTTTTTCGTCGAGCCGTTTGAGAAAACTGCTGAACCAAATAGTTTGAAAATGCTCTATAATGATAGGCTCTACTATGAACTGGTGCAACATGCTTTCAGAATTTTGATTGGCCAATTAGTTTGGCAGCCATATTGGATTGAAATAAAACCGGAAGTGGCTGTTTGACCACTTTCTGAGGGTCTAGGTGTCTAGATTTTTTTTATGGTATATAGTACAACTCATGTGTAATAAATATCAGCAATAAAAACTTTAGCGGTCATGTGACTTTTCCCGCCATTTTGTTTTTCCTAAAAACGGCAAAAAACACTTAAAAATCTTCTTCTTCAGAACCACCAAGTAGAATGCTCTCATGTGTTGTATTTTGCTTCTATATATGAATCCGATTTAGGTTTGAAAAAATGTTTACGATTGGTCACGTGGTTTGGCCACCATTTTGGATTTCTTCTAAACAGGAAGTAGTTTTTTACTCTGGCAACACTTGAGGGATTATTTTCAATTTTGCTTCATGGCATCTGTATATCAAACTATTTCAGAAACCTAAACAAAATTTCAGATCAGTCACATGGTTTGGCCGCCATTTTGGATTTTAAGCAAAATTGACCAAAAGTTTGGGTAATTGTTTCTCAGAGACGATTCAACCAATCTACTATATGTTTTTATATTTACCATGCCTGGCCTTAGCTGCATACGAGAAAAATAATATTATTTTGATCAGTCACGTGGTTTGGCCGCCATCTTGGATTATGTGAAAATAGAAATTATGCAACTACATGTTTTGTATTAGTCTGATTTCTTTCAAATTTTGTATGTGCATTTGTGTCATCAGATGCATCATTTTGCCCCAATAGCACAATGTTAGGCCACGTGGCTGGGCACCCATGGGGTGGGGGCTTCTAACCTCATTAATATGCATAACTGTTATAACTCAAGCACTGTTGTAGTTAGGATGATGAATCCTGTGTTATTATGACAACCTTGAACAAGAGATTCGATTAAAATAACAAATGACCATATATGGTCATGTGAGCTCATTAATATGCATAACTGTCATATCTCAAACACTGTTGCAGTTAGGAAGTGGAATCCTGTGTTATTATGACAACAGTGAACAAGAGATTTGATTAAAATAACAGATAACCATATATGGTCATGTGAACTCATTAATATGCATAGCAGTCATATCTAAAACACTGTCGCAGTTAGGAAGATGAATCCTGTGTTATTATGACAACAGTGAACAAGAGATTTGATTAAAATAACAGATGACCATATATGGTCATGTGAACTCATTAATATGCATAACCATTATATCTTAAACACTGTTGCAGTTAGGAAGATGAATCCTGTGTTCTTATGACAACAGTGAACAAGAGATTTGATTAAAATAACAGATGACCATATATGGTCATGTGAACTCATTAATATGCATAGCAGTCATATCTGAAACACTGTCGCAGAGTAGGACATGTAACTAGTGTCATTATGAAGACATTGAATGAAAGATGTGTCCTGTGTCATTATGACAACAGTGAACAAGAGATTTGATTAAATAATAGATAACCATATATGGTCATGTGAACTCATTAATATGCATAGCAGTCATATCTAAAACACTGTCGCAGTTAGGAAGATGAATCCTGTGTTATTATGACAACAGTGAACAAGAGATTTGATTAACAGATGACCATATATGGTCATGTGAACTCATTAATATGCATAACCATTATATCTTAAACACTGTTGCAGTTAGGAAGATGAATCCTGTGTTCTTATGACAACAGTGAACAAGAGATTTGATTAAAATAACAGATGACCATATATGGTCATGTGAACTCATTAATATGCATAGCAGTCATATCTGAAACACTGTCGCAGAGCAGGACATGTAACTAGTG
Organism: Saccoglossus kowalevskii; assembly: GCF_978046115.1. Lineage (NCBI taxonomy): Eukaryota > Metazoa > Hemichordata > Enteropneusta > Harrimaniidae > Saccoglossus > Saccoglossus kowalevskii. The sequence continues at coordinate 7,962,791 of NC_140642.1, forward strand.
TCATTATGAAGACATTGAATGAAAGATGTAACTGACATTAGAAATGGCTATATATGATTATGTAATATATGATTATGTAATCTCATTATTGTGCATAAGAACATGGCTCATTATATATCCTGAAAACCATATTTTGATAACCAAACCAAGTAAATACATGGTACCAACTTCATTTTGACCTCATGTTACTGATAATTCAAGCTACCTGATTGTCTAACATGTGACCACATTAATTACGAAACAGAATCTTGTCAGCTTGGGCCCCGGTGACGCCGCTTGCGGCTTTAATTCTTCTTCTTCATCTTCTTCTTTCTTCCGTAACTTTTTTCGTCAAGCCGTTTGAGAAAACCGCTGAACGGAATGCTCTGATAATGCTCTATACTAATAGTCCCTAATGTGAACTGGTGCAACATGCTTTCAGAATTTCGATTGGTCAATTAGTTTGGCAGCCATATTGGATTGAAATAAAACCGGAAGTGGCTGTTTGACCACTTTCTGAGGGTCTAGGCATCTAGATTTTTTTATGGTATATAGTACAACTCATGTGTAATAAATATCAGCAATAAAAACTTTAGCGGTCATGTGACTTTTCCCGCCATTTTGTTTTTCCTAAAAACGGCAAAAAACACTTAAAAATCTTCTTCTTCAGAACCACCAAGCAGAATGCTCTCATATGTAGTATTTAGCTTCTATATATGAATCCCATTTATGTTTGAAAAAATGTTTACGATTGGTCACGTGGTTTGGCCACCATTTTGGATTTCTTCTAAACAGGAAGTAGTTTTTTACTCTGGCAACACTTGAGGGAATATTTTCAATTTTGCTTCATGGCATCTGTGTATCAAGCCCTTTCAGAAACCTAAAAAAAATTTCTGATCAGTCACATGGTTTGGCCGCCATTTTGGATTTTAAGCAAAATTGACCAAAAGTTTGGGTATTTGTTTCTCAGAGACAATTCAACCAATCTACTAGAGGTTTTTATATTTACCATGCCTGGGCTTAGCTCCATACGAGAAAAATAATATTATTTTGATCAGTCACGTGGTTTGGCCGCCATCTTGGATTTTGTGAAAATAGAAATTATGCAACTACATGTTTTGTATTTGTCTGATTTCATTCAAATTTTGTATGTGCATTTGTGTCATCAGATGGATCATTTTGCCCCAATAGCACACTGTTAGGCCACGTGGCTGGGCACCCATGGGGTGGGGGCTTCTAACCTTATTAATATGCATAACTGTTATAACTCAAGCACTGTTGTAGTTAGGATGATGAATCCTGTGTTATTATGACAACGTTGAGCAAGAGATTCGATTAAAATAACAAATGACCATATATGGTCATGTGAGCTCATTAATATGCATAACTGTCATATCTCAAACACTGTTGCAGTTTGGAAGTGGAATCCTGTGTTATTATGACAACATTGAACAAAAGATTTAATTAAAATAACAGATGACCATATATAGTCATGTGAGCTCATTAATATGCGTAATCGTTATATCTCAAACACTGTTGCAGTTAGGAAGATGAATCCTGTGTCATTATGACAACAAGTGAACAAGAGATCTGATTAAAATAACAGATAACCATATATGGTCATGTGAACTCATTAATATGCATAACCATTATATCTTAAACACAGTCGCAGTTAGGAAGATAAATCCTGTGTCATTATGACAACAGTGAACAAGAGATTTGATTAAAATAACAGATAACCATATATGGTCATGTGAACTCATTAATATGCATAGCAGTCATATCTAAAACACTGTCGCAGTTAGGAAGATGAATCCTGTGTTATTATGACAACAGTGAACAAGAGATTTGTTTAAAAATAACAGATGACCATATATGGTCATGTGAACTCATTAATATACATAGCAGTCATATCTGAAACACTATCGCAGAGCAGGACATGTAAGTAGTGTCATTATGAAGACATTGAATGAAAGATGTAACTGACATTAGAAATGGCTATATATGATTATGTAATCTCATTATTGTGCATAAGAACATGGCTCATTATATATCCTGAAAACCATATTTCGATAACCAAACCAGGTAAATACATGGTACCAACTTCATTTCGACCTCATGTTACTGATAATACAATCTACCTGCAGCTGATTGTCTAACATGTGACCTCATTAATTATGAAACAGAATCTTGTCAGCTTGGGCCCCGGTGACGCCGCTTGCGGCTTTAATTCTTCTTCTTTCTTCCGTAACTTTTTTCGTCAAGCCGTTTGAGAAAACCGCTGAACGGAATGGTCTGATAATGCTCTATTCTGATAGTCCCTAATGTGAACTGGTGCAACATGCTTTCAGAATTTAGATTGGTCAATTAGTTTGGCAGCCATATTGGATTGAAATAAAACCGGAAGTGGCTGTTTGACCACTTTCTGAGGGTCTAGGCGTCTAGATTTTTTTATGGTATATAGTACAACTCATGTGTAATAGATATCAGCAATAAAAACTTTAGCAGTCATGTGACTTTTCCCGCCATTTTGTTTTTCCTAAAAACGGCAAAAACTACTAAAAAATCTTCTTCTTCAGAACCACCAAGCAGAATGCTCTCATATGTAGTATTTAGCTTCTATATATGAATCCCATTTATGTTTGAAAAAATGTTTACGATTGGTCACGTGGTTTGGCCACCATTTTGGATTTCTTCTAAACAGGAAGTAGTTTTTTACTCTGGCAACACTTGAGGGATTATTTTCAATATTGCTTCATGGCATTAGTGTATCAAACCCTTTCAAAAATCTGAAAAAAAAATTCAGATCAGTCACATGGTTTGGCCGCCATTTTGGATTTTAAGCAAAATTGACCAAAAGTTTGGGTATTTGTTTCTCAGAGACGATTCAACCAATCTACTAGATGTTTTTATATTTACCATGCCTGGCCTTAGCTGCATACGAGAAAAATAATATTATTTTGATCAGTCACGTGGTTTGGCCGCCATCTTGGATTTTGTGAAAATAGAAATTATGCAACTACACGTTTTGTATTAGTCTGATTTCTTTCAAATTTTGTATGTGCATTTGTGTCATCAGATGCATCATTTTGCCCCAATAGCACACTGTTAGGCCACGTGGCTGGGCACCCATGGGGTGGGGGCTTCTAACCTCATTAATATGCATAACTGTTATAACTCAAGCACTGTTATAGTTAGGATGATGAATCCTGTGTTATTATGACAACGTTGAACAAGAGATTCGATTAAAATAACAAATGACCATATATGGTCATGTGAGCTCATTAATATGCATAACTGTCATATCTCAAACACTGTTGCAGTTAGGAAGTGGAATCCTGTGTTATTATGACAACATTGAACAAAAGATTTGATTAAAATAACAGATGACCATACATGGTCATGTGAGCTCATTAATATGCATAATCGTTATATCTCAAACACTGTTGCAGTTAGGAAGATGAATCCTGTGTCATTATGACAACAGTGAACAAGAGATTTGATTAAAATAACAAATAACCATATATGGTCATGTAAGCTCAATAATATGAGTAATCGTTATATCTTAAACACTTTTGCAGTTAGGAAGATGAATCCGGCGTCATTATGACAACAGTGAACAAGAGATTTGATTAAAATAACAGATGACCATATATGGTCATGTGAACTCATTAATATGCATAGCTGTCATATCTGAAACACTGTCGCAGAGCAGGACATATAACTAGTGTCATTATGAAGACATTTAATGAAAGAGATAACTGACATTAGAAATGGCTATATATGATTATTGTAATCTCATTATTGTGCATAAGAACATGGCTCATTATATATCCTGAAAACCATATTTCGATAACCAAAGCAGGTAAATACATGGTACCAACTTCATTTCGACCTCATGTTACTGATAATACAAACTACCTGATTGTCTAACATGTGACCTCATTAATTATGAAACAGAAACTTATCAGCTTGGGCCCCGGTGACGCCGCTTGCGGTTTTAATTAGGGGCCCAAGCCCAAAGGGCGAGGCCCCTATTCTTATTGTCCGGTTTTTTCTTCTTTCTTTCTTCTTCTTTCTTCCGTAACTTTTTTCGTCAAGCCGTTTGAGAAAAACGCTTAATGGAATGATCTGATAATGCTCTATACTGATAGTCCCTAATGTGAACTGGTGCAACATGCTTTCAGAATTGTGATTGGTCAATTAGTTTGGCAGCCATTTTGGATTGAAATAAAACCGGAAGTGGCTGTTTGACCACTTTCTGAGGGTCTAGGCGTCTAGATTTTTTTATGGTATATAGGACAACTCATGTGTAGTAAATATCAGCAATAAAAACCTTAGCGGTCATGTGACTTTTCCCGCCATTTTGTTTTTCCTAAAAACGGCAAAAAACACTTAAAAATCTTCTTCTTCAGAACAACCAAGCAGAATGCTCTCATATGTAGTATTTAGCTTCTATGTATGAAGCTCATTTACGTTTGATAAAATTGTTATGATTGGTCACATGGTTTGGCCGCCATTTTGGGTTTCTTCTAAACAGGAAGTAGTTTTTTACTCTGGCAACACTTGAGGGATTATTTTCAATATTGCTGTATGGCATCTTTATATCAATCTCTTTCAGAAACCTCAAAAAGATTTCGGATCAGTCACATGGTTTGGCCGCCATCTTGGATTTTAAGCAAAATTGACCAAAAGTTTGGGCATTTGTTTCTCAGAGGTGATTCAACCAATCTACTAGATGTTTCTATATTTACCATGCCTAGCCTTAGCTCCATATGAGAAAAATAATATTATTTTGATGAGTCACATGGTTTGGCCGCCATCTTGGATTTTATGAAAACAAATCTTGTGCATTTACATGTGTTGTATTGGTCCGATTTGGCTAAAATTGTATATGTGCATTCTACTCTTGAGCTGCATTCTTTCAACCGAATGGCACGTGGCTGGGTTTTGTCGCTAGGCGCCTAAGGGGTGGGGGCTTCTAACCTCATTAATATGCATAACTGATATATCTCAAGCACTGTTGCAGTTAGGAAGATGAAACCTGTGTTATTATGACAACATTTAACAATTGATTTCATTAAAATAACAGATTACCATATATGGTCATGTGAACTCATTAATATGCATAACCATTATATCTTAAACACTGTTGCAGTTAGAAAGATGAATCCTGTGTTATTATGACAGCAGTGAACAAGAGATTTGATTAAAATAACAGATGACCATATATGGTCATGTGAACTCATTAATATGCAAAGCAGTCATATCTAAGACACTGTCGCAGAGCGGGACATGTAACTAGTGTCATTATGAAGACATTGAATGAAAGATGTAACTGACATTAGAAATGGCTATATATGATTATGTAATCTCATTATTGTGCATAAGAACATGGCTCATTTATATCCTGAAAACCATATTTCGATAACCAAACCAGGTAAATACATGGTACCAACTTCATTTTGACCTCATGTTACTGATAATTCAAGCTACCTGATTGTCTAACATGTGACCACATTAATTATGAAACAGAATCTTGTCAGCTTGGGCCCCGGTGACGCCGCTTGCGGCTTTAATTAGGGGCCCAAGCCCGAAGGGCGAGGCCCCTATTCTTATTGTCCGGTTTTTTTAGGGGCCCAAGCCCAAAGGGCGAGGCCCCTATTCTTATTGTTCGGTTTTTTCTTCTTTCTTCTTCTTTCTTCCACAACTTCTTTCGTCAAGCCGTTTGAGAAAACTGCTGAACTGAATAGTCTGAAAATGCTCTATACTTATAGTCCCTAATGTGAACTAGTGCAACATGCTTTCAGAATTTTGATTGGTCAATTAGTTTGGCAGCCATATTGGATTGAAATAAAACCGGAAGTGGCTATTTGACTACTTTTTGAGGGTCTAGGCGTCTTGATTTTTTTATGGTATATAGTACAACTCATGTGTAATAGATATCAACAATAAAAACTTTAGCGGTCATGTGACTTTTCCCGCCATTTTGTTTTTCCTAAAAACGGCAAAAAACACTTGAAAATCTTCTTCTTCAGAACCACTATGCAGAATGCTCTCATATGTAGTATTTGGCTTCTATATATGAATCCCATTTACGTTTGAAAAAAGTGTTATGATTGGTCACATGGTTTGGCCGCCATTTTGGGTTTCTTCTAAACAGGAAGTAGTTTTTTACTCTGGCAAAACTTGAGGGATTATTCTCAATTTTGCTTCATGGCATCTGTATATCAATCCCTTTCAGTAACCTAAAAAAGATTTCAGATCAGTCACATGGTTTGGCCGCCATCTTGGATTTTAAGCAAAATTGATCAAAAGTTTGGGCATTTGTTTCTCAGAGGTGATTCACCCAATCTACAAGATGTTTTTATATTTACCATGCCTGGCCTGATTTCCATATGAGAAAAATAATATTATTTTGATCAGTCACATGGTTTGGCCGCCATCTTGGATTTTATGAAAACAAACCTTGTGCATTTACATGTGTTGTATTGGTTCGATTTGGCTAAAATTGTACATGCGCATTCTACTCATGAGATGCATTCTTTCAACCGAATGGCACGTGGCTGGGTTTTGTCGCCAAGCACCTAAGGGGTGGGGGCTTCTAACCTCATTAATATGCATAACTGATATATCTCAAGCACTGTTGGAGTTAGGAAGATGAAACCTGTGTTATTATGACAACATTAAACAATTGATTTCATTAAAATAACAGATTACCATATATGGTCATGTGAACTCATTAATATGCATAACCATTATATCTCAAACACTGTTGTAGTTAGGAAGATGATTCCTGTGTTATCATGACAACAGTGAACAAGAGATTTGATTAAAATAACAGATGACCATATATGGTCATGTGAACTCATTAATATGCATAACCATTATATCTTAAACACTGTTGCAGTTAGGAAGATGAATCCTGTGTTATTATTACAACAGTGAACAAGAGATTTGATTAAAATAACAGATGACCATATATGGTCATGTGAACTCATTAATATGCATAGCAGTCATATTTAAAACACAGTCGCAGAGCAGGACATGTAACTCGTGTCATTATGAAGACATTGAATGAAAGATGTAACTGACATTAGAAATGGCTATATATGATTATGTAATCTCATTATTGTGCATAAGAACATGGCTCATTATATATCCTCAAAACCATATTTCGATAACCAAACCAGGTAAATACATGGTACCAACTTCATTTCGACCTCATGTTACTGATAATACAATCTACCTGCAGCTGATTGTCTAACATGTGACCTCATTAATTATGAAACAGAATCTTATCAGCTTGGGCCCCGGTGACGCCGCTTGCGGCTTTAATCTTTCTTTCTTCTTTCCGCCGCAACTTTTTTCGTCAAGCCGTTTGAGAAAACCGCTGAACGGAATGGTCTGATAATGCTCTATACTGATAGTCCCTAATGTGAACTGGTGCAACATGCTTTCAGAATTTAGATTGGTCAATTAGTTTGGCAGCCATATTGGATTGAAATAAAACCGGAAGTGGCTGTTTGACCACTTTCTGAGGGTCTAGGCGTCTAGATTTTTTTATAGTATATAGTACAACTCATGTGTAATAGATATCAGCAATAAAAACTTTAGCGGTCACGTGACTTTTCCCGCCATTTTGTTTTTCCTAAAAACGGCAAAAAACACTTGAAAATCTTCTTCTTCAGAACCACCTAGCAGAATGCTCTCATATGTCGTATTTAGCTTCTATATATGAATCCCATTTACGTTTGAAAAAAATATTACGATTGGTCACGTGGTTTGGCCACCATTTTGGATTTCTTCTAAACAGGAAGTAGTTTTTTAATCTGGCAACACTTGAGGGATTATTTTCAATTTTGCTTCATGGCATCTGTATATCAAACCCTTTCAGAAACCTAAAAAAGATTTCAGATCAGTCACATGGTTTGGCCGCCATCTTGGATTTTAGGCAAAATTGACCAAAAGTTTGGGCATTTGTTTCTCAGAGGTGATTCAACCAATCTAACAGATGTTTTTATATTTACCATGCCTGGCCTTAGCTCCATATGAGAAAAATAATATTATTTTGATCAGTCACATGGTTTGGCCGCCATCTTGGATTTTATGAAAACAAATCTTGTGCAATTACATGTGTTGTATTGGTCGGATTTGGCTAAAATTGTATATGTGCATTCTACTCTTGAGATGCATTCTTTTAACCGAATGGCACGTGGCTGGGTTTTGTCGCTGGGCGCCTGAGGGGTGGGGGCTTCTAACCTCATTAATATGCATAACTGATATATCTCAAGCACTGTTGGAGTTAGGAAGATGAATTCTGTGTTATTATGACAACAGTGAACAAGAGATTTGATTAAAATAACCGATGACCATATATGGTCATGTGAACTCATTAATATGCAAAGCAGTCATATCTAAAACACTGTCGCAGAGCAGGACATGTAACTAGTGTCATTATGAAGACATTGAATGAAAGATGTAACTGACATTAGAAATGGCTATATATGATTATGTAATCTCATTATTGTGCATAAGAACATGGCTCATTGTATATCCTGAAAACCATATTTTGATAACCAAAATAGGTAAATACATGGTACCAAGTTCATTTCGACCTCATGTTACTGATAATTCAAGCTACCTGATTGTCTAACATGTGACCTCATTAATTATGAAACAGAATCTTGTCAGCTTGGGCCCCGGTGACGCCGCTTGCGGCTTTAATTAGGGGCCCAAGCCCAAAGGGCGAGGCCCCTATTATTATCGTTCAGTTTTTTCTTTCTTTCTTTCTTTCTTTCTTCCGTAACTTTTTTCGTCGAGCCGTTTGAGAAAACTGCTGAACCAAATAGTTTGAAAATGCTCTATAATGATAGGCTCTACTATGAACTGGTGCAACATGCTTTCAGAATTTTGATTGGCCAATTAGTTTGGCAGCCATATTGGATTGAAATAAAACCGGAAGTGGCTGTTTGACCACTTTCTGAGGGTCTAGGTGTCTAGATTTTTTTTATGGTATATAGTACAACTCATGTGTAATAAATATCAGCAATAAAAACTTTAGCGGTCATGTGACTTTTCCCGCCATTTTGTTTTTCCTAAAAACGGCAAAAAACACTTAAAAATCTTCTTCTTCAGAACCACCAAGTAGAATGCTCTCATGTGTTGTATTTTGCTTCTATATATGAATCCGATTTAGGTTTGAAAAAATGTTTACGATTGGTCACGTGGTTTGGCCACCATTTTGGATTTCTTCTAAACAGGAAGTAGTTTTTTACTCTGGCAACACTTGAGGGATTATTTTCAATTTTGCTTCATGGCATCTGTATATCAAACTATTTCAGAAACCTAAACAAAATTTCAGATCAGTCACATGGTTTGGCCGCCATTTTGGATTTTAAGCAAAATTGACCAAAAGTTTGGGTAATTGTTTCTCAGAGACGATTCAACCAATCTACTATATGTTTTTATATTTACCATGCCTGGCCTTAGCTGCATACGAGAAAAATAATATTATTTTGATCAGTCACGTGGTTTGGCCGCCATCTTGGATTATGTGAAAATAGAAATTATGCAACTACATGTTTTGTATTAGTCTGATTTCTTTCAAATTTTGTATGTGCATTTGTGTCATCAGATGCATCATTTTGCCCCAATAGCACAATGTTAGGCCACGTGGCTGGGCACCCATGGGGTGGGGGCTTCTAACCTCATTAATATGCATAACTGTTATAACTCAAGCACTGTTGTAGTTAGGATGATGAATCCTGTGTTATTATGACAACCTTGAACAAGAGATTCGATTAAAATAACAAATGACCATATATGGTCATGTGAGCTCATTAATATGCATAACTGTCATATCTCAAACACTGTTGCAGTTAGGAAGTGGAATCCTGTGTTATTATGACAACAGTGAACAAGAGATTTGATTAAAATAACAGATAACCATATATGGTCATGTGAACTCATTAATATGCATAGCAGTCATATCTAAAACACTGTCGCAGTTAGGAAGATGAATCCTGTGTTATTATGACAACAGTGAACAAGAGATTTGATTAAAATAACAGATGACCATATATGGTCATGTGAACTCATTAATATGCATAACCATTATATCTTAAACACTGTTGCAGTTAGGAAGATGAATCCTGTGTTCTTATGACAACAGTGAACAAGAGATTTGATTAAAATAACAGATGACCATATATGGTCATGTGAACTCATTAATATGCATAGCAGTCATATCTGAAACACTGTCGCAGAGTAGGACATGTAACTAGTGTCATTATGAAGACATTGAATGAAAGATGTGTCCTGTGTCATTATGACAACAGTGAACAAGAGATTTGATTAAATAATAGATAACCATATATGGTCATGTGAACTCATTAATATGCATAGCAGTCATATCTAAAACACTGTCGCAGTTAGGAAGATGAATCCTGTGTTATTATGACAACAGTGAACAAGAGATTTGATTAACAGATGACCATATATGGTCATGTGAACTCATTAATATGCATAACCATTATATCTTAAACACTGTTGCAGTTAGGAAGATGAATCCTGTGTTCTTATGACAACAGTGAACAAGAGATTTGATTAAAATAACAGATGACCATATATGGTCATGTGAACTCATTAATATGCATAGCAGTCATATCTGAAACACTGTCGCAGAGCAGGACATGTAACTAGTGTCATTATGAAGACATTGAATGAAAGATGTAACTGACATTAGAAATGGCTATATATGATTATGTAATATATGATTATGTAATCTCATTATTGTGCATAAGAACATGGCTCATTATATATCCTGAAAACCATATTTTGATAACCAAACCAAGTAAATACATGGTACCAACTTCATTTTGACCTCATGTTACTGATAATTCAAGCTACCTGATTGTCTAACATGTGACCACATTAATTACGAAACAGAATCTTGTCAGCTTGGGCCCCGGTGACGCCGCTTGCGGCTTTAATTCTTCTTCTTCTTTCTTCCACAACTTCTTTCGTCAAGCCGTTTGAGAAAACTGCTGAACTGAATAGTCTGAAAATGCACTATACTCATAGTCCCTAATGTGAACTAGTGCAACATGCTTTCAGAATTTTGATTGGTCGATTAGTTTGGCAGCCATATTGGATTGAAATAAAACCGGAAGTGGCTATTTGACCACTTTCTGAGGGTCTAGGCGTCTAGATTTTTTTATGGTATATAGAACAACTCATGTGTAATAAATATCAGCAATAAAAACTTTAGCGGTCATGTGACTTTTCCCGCCATTTTGTTTTTCCTAAAAACGGCAAAAAACACTTGAAAATCTTCTTCTTCAGAACCACCAAGCAGAATGCTCTCATATGTAGTATTTCGCTTCTATATATGAATCCCATTTATGTTTGAAAAAATGTTTACGATTGGTCACGTGGTTTGGCCGCCATTTTGGATTTCTTCTAAACAGGAAGTAGTTTTTTACTCTGGCAACACTTGAGGGATTATTTTTTATTTTGCTTCATGGCATCTGTATATCAAACCCTTTCAGAAACCTAAAAAAGATTTCGGATCAGTCACATGGTTTGGCCGCCATCTTGGATTTTAAGCAAAATTGACCAAACGTTTGGGCATTTGTTTCTCAGAGGTGATTCAACCAATCTACTAGATGTTTTTATATTTACCATGCCTGGCCTTAGCTGCATACGAGAAAAATAATTTTATTTTGATCAGTCACGTCGTTTGGCCGCCATCTTGGATTTTGTGAAAATAGAAATTATGCAACTACATGTTTTGTATTAGTCTGATCTCTTTCAAATTTTGTATGTGCATTTGTGTCATCAGATGCATCATTTTGCCCCAATAGCACACTGTTAGGCCACGTGGCTGGGCACCCATGGGGGTGGGGGCTTCTAACCTCATTAATATGCATAACTGTTATAACTCATGCACTGTTGTAGTTAGGATACTGAATCATGTGTTATTATGACAACGTTGAACAAGAGATTCGATTAAAATAACAAATGACCATATATAGTCATGTGAGCTCATTAATATGCGTAATCGTTATATCTCAAACACTGTTGCAGTTAGGAAGATGAATCCTGTGTCATTATGACAACAGTGAACAAGAGATTTTGATTAAAATAACAGATAACCATATATGGTCATGTGAACTCATTAATATGCGTAATCATTATATCTCAAACACTGTCGCAGTTAGGAAGATAAATCCTGTGTCATTATGACAACAGTGAAGAAGAGATTTGATTAAAATAACAGATAACCATATATGGTCATGTGAACTCATTAATATGCATAGCAGTCATATCTAAAACACTGTCGCAGTTAGGAAGATGAATCCTGTTTTATTATGACAACAGTGAACAAGAGATTTGATTAAAATAACAGATGGACATATATGGTCATGTGAACTCATTAATATGCATAACCATTATATCTTAAACACTGTTGCAGTTAGGAAGATGAATCCTGTGTTATTATGACAACAGTGAACAAGAGATTTGATTAAAATAAAGATGACCATATATGGTCATGTGAACTCATTAATATGCAAAGCAGTCATATCTAAAACACTGTCGCAGAGCAGGACATGTAACAAGTGTGATTATGAAGACATTGAATGAAAGATGAACTGACAATAGAAATGGCTATATATGATTATGTAATCTCATTATTGTGCATAAGAACATGGCTCATTATATATCCTGAAAACCATATTTCGATAATCAAAGCAGGTAAATGCACGGTACCAACTTTATTTCGACCTCATGTTACTGATAATAAGAGCTACCTGATTGTCTAACATGTGACCTAATTAATTATGAAACAGAATCTTATCAGCTTGGGCCCCGGTGACGCCGCTTGCGGCTTTAATTAGGGGCCCAAGCCCAAAGGGCGAGGCCCCTATTCTTATTGTCCGGTTTTTTCTTCTTTCTTTCTTCTTCTTTCTTCCGTAACTTTTTTCGTCAAGCCGTTTGAGAAAAACGCTTAACGGAATGGTCTGATAATGCTCTATACTGATAGTCCCTAATGTGAACTGGTGCAACATGCTTTCAGAATTTCGATTGGTCCATTAGTTTGGCAGCCATTTTGGATTGAAATAAAACCGGAAGTGGCTGTTTGACCACTTTCTGAGGGTCTAGGCGTCTAGATTTTTTTATGGTATATAGTACAACTCATGTGTAATAGATATCAGCAATAAAAACCTTAGCGGTCATGTGACTTTTGCCGCCATTTTGTTTTTCCTAAAAATGGCAAAAAACACTTAAAAATCTTCTTCTTCAGAACAATCAAGCAGAATGCTCTCATATGTAGTATTTAGCTTCTATGTATGAAGCTCATTTACGTTTGATAAAATTGTTATGATTGGTCACATGGTTTGGCCGCCATTTTGGGTTTCTTCTAAACAGGAAGTAGTTTTTTACTCATGACACACTAGAGGGATTATTTTCAATTTTGCTTCATGGCATCTGTGTATCAAGCCCTTTCAGAAACCTAAAAAAAATTTCAGATCAGTCACATGGTTTGGCCGCCATTTTGGATTTTAAGCAAAATTGACCAAAAGTTTGGGTATTTGTTTCTCAGAGACGATTCAACCAATCTACTAGATGTTTTTATATTTACCATGCCTGGCCTTAGCTGCATACGAGAAAAATAATATTATTTTGATCAGTCACGTGGTTTGGCTGCCATCTTGGATTTTGTGAAAATAGAAATTATGCAACTACATGTTTTGTATTAGTCTGATTTCTTTAATATTTTGTATGTGCATTTGTGTCATCAGATGCATCATTTTGCCCCAATAGCACACTGTTAGGCCACGTGGCTGGGCACCCATGGGGTGGGGGCTTCTAACCTCATTAATATGCATAACTGTTATAACTCAATCACTGTTGTAGTTAGGAAGATGAATCCTGTGTTATTATGACAACATTGAACAAGAGATTTGATTAAAATAACAGATGACCATATATGGTTATGTGAACTCAATAATATGCATAACCATTATATCTCAAACACTGTTGCAGTTAGGAACATGAATCCTGTGTTATTATGACAACAGTGAACAAGAGATTTGATTAAAATAACAGATGACCATATATGGTCATGTGAACTCATTAATATGCATAACCATTATATCTTAAACTTTTTTGCAGTTAGGAAGATGAATCATGTGTCATTATGACAACAGTGAACAAGAGATTTGATTAAAATAACAGATGACCATATTTGGTCATGCGAACTCATTAATATGCATAACCATTATATCTTAAACACTGTTGCAGTTAGGAAGATGAATCCTGTGTTATTATGACAACAGTGAACAAGAGATTTGATTAAAATAACAGATGACCATATATGGTCATGTGAACTCATTAAGATGCATAGCAGTCATATCTGAAACACTGTCGCAGAACAGGACATGTAACTAGTGTCATTATGAAGACATTGAATGAAAGATGTAACTGACATTAGAAATGGCTATATATGATTATGTAATCTCATTATTGTGCATAAGAACATCGCTCATTATATATCCTGAAAACCATATTTCGATAACGAAACCAGGTAAATACATGGTACCAACTTCATTTTGACCTCATGTTACTGATCATTCATGCTACCTGATTGTCTAACATGTGACCTCATTAATTATGAAACAGAATCTTGTCAGCTTGGGCCCCGGTGACGCCGCTTGCGGCTTTAATTAGGGGCCCAAGCCCGAAGGGCGAGGCCCCTATTCTTATTGTCCGGTTTTTTCTTCTTTCTTTCTTCTTTCCGCCGTAACTTTTTTCGTCAAGCCGTTTGAGAAAACTGCTGAACGGAATGGTCTGATAATGCTCTATACTGATAGTCCCTAATGTGAACTGGTGCAACGTGCTTTCAGAATTTAGATTGGTCAATTAGTTTGGCAGCCATATTGGATTGAAATAAAACCGGAAGTGGCTGTTTGACCACTTTCTGAGGGTCTAGGCGTCTAGATTTTGTTATGGTATATAGTACAACTCATGTGTAATAGATATCAGCAATAAAAACTTTAGCGGTCATGTGACTTTTCCCGCCATTTTGTTTTTCCTAAAAACGGCAAAAAACACTTGAAAATCTTCTTCTTCAGAACCACCTAGCAGAATGCTCTCATATGTTGTATTTAGCTTCTATGTATGAATCCCATTTATGTTTGAAAAAATTATTACGATTGGTCACGTGGTTTGGCCACCATTTTGGATTTCTTCTAAACAGGAAGTAGTTTTTTACTCTGGCAACACTTGAGGGATTATTTTCAATTTTGCTTCATGGCATCTGTATATCAAACCCTTTCAGAAACCTAAAAAAGATTTCAGATCAGTCACATGGTTTGGCCGCCATCTTGGATTTTAAGCAAAATTGACCAAAAGTTTGGGCATTTGTTTCTCAGAGGTGATTCAACCAATCTAATAGATGTTTTTATATTTACCATGCCTGGCCTTAGCTCCATATGAGAAAAATAATATTATTTTGATCATCACATGGTTTGGCCGCCATCTTGGATTTTATGAAAACAAATCTTGTGCAATTACATGTGTTGTATTGGTCAGATTTGGCTAAAATTGTATATGTGCATTCTACTCTTCAGATGCATTCTTTTAACCGAATGGCACGTGGCTGGGTTTTGTCGCTGGGCGCCTGAGGGGTGGGGGCTTCTAAACTCATTAATATGCATAACTGATATATCTCAAGCACTGTTGGAGTTAGGAAGATGAAACCTGTGTTATTATGACAACATTAAACAATTGATTTCATTAAAATAACAGATTACCATATATGGTCATGTGAACTCATTAATATGCATAACCATTATATCTCAAACACTGTTGTAGTAAGGAAGATGATTCCTGTGTTATCATGACAACAGTGAACAAGAGATTTGATTAAAATAACAGATGACCATAGATGGTCATGTGAACTCATTAATATGCATAACCATTATATCTTAAACACTGTTGCAGTTAGGAAGATGAATCCTGTGTTATTATGACTACAGTGAACAAGAGATTTGATTAAAATAACACATGACCATATATGGTCATGTGAACTCATTAATATGCAAAGCAGTCATATCTAAAACACTGTCGCAGAGCAGGATATGTAACCAGTGTCATTATGAAGACATTGAATGAAAGATGTAACTGACATTAGAAATGGCTATATATGATTATGTAATCTCATTATTGTGCATAAGAACAAGGCTCATTATATATCCTGAAAACCATATTTCGATAACCAAACCAGGTAAATACATGGTACCAACTTCATTTTGACCTTATGTTACTGATAATTCAAGCTACCTGATTGTCTAACATGTGACCACATTAATTATGAAACAGAATCTTGTCAGCTTGGGCCCCGGTGACGCCGCTTGCGGCTTTAATTCTTCTTCTTTCTTCTTCTTCTTTCTTCCACAACTTCTTTCGTCAAGCCGTTTGAGAAAACCGCTGAACAGAATGGTCTGATAATGCTCTATACTGATAGTCCATAATGTGAACTGGTGCAACATGCTTTCAGAATTTCGATTGGACAATTAGTTTGGCAGCCATATTGGATTGAAATAAAACCGGAAGTGGCTGTTTGACCACTTTCTGAGGGTCTAGGCGTCTAGATTTTTTTATGGTATATAGTACAACTCATGTGTAATAAATATCAGCAATAAAAACTTTAGCGGTCATGTGACTTTATCCGCCATTTTGTTTTTCCTAAAAACGGCAAAAAACACTTGAAAATCTTCTTCTTCAGAACCACCAAGCAGAATGCTCTCACATGTAGTATTTAGCTTCTATATATGAATCCCATTTATGTTTGAAAAAATGTTTACGATTGGTCACGTGGTTTGGCCACCATTTTGGATTTCTTCTAAACAGGAAGTAGTTTTTTACTCTGGCAACACTTGAGGGAATATTTTCAATTTTGCTTCATGGCATCTGTGTATCAAGCCCTTTCAGAAACCTAAAAAAAATTTCAGATCAGTCACATGGTTTGGCCGCCATTTTGGATTTTAAGCAAAATTGGCCAAAAGTTTGGGTATTTGTTTCTCAGAGACGATTCAACCAATCTACTAGATGTTTTTATATTTACCATGCCTGGCCTTAGCTGCATACGAGAAAAATAATATTATTTTGATCAGTCACGTGGTTTGGCCGCCATCTTGGATTTTGTGAAAATAGAAATTATGCAACTACATGTTTTGTATTAGTCTGATTTCTTTCAAATTTTGTATGTGCATTTGTGTCATCAGATGCATCATTTTGCCCCAATAGCACACTGTTAGGCCACGTGGCTGGGCACCCATGGGGTGGGGGCTTCTAACGTCATTAATATGCATAACTGTTATAACTCAAGCACTGTTGTAGTTAGGATGATGAATCCTGTGTTATTATGACAACCTTGAACAAGAGATTCGATTAAAATAACAAATGACCATATATGGTCATGTGAGCTCATTAATATGCATAACTGTCATATCTCAAACACTGTTGCAGTTAGGAAGTGGAATCATGTGTTATTATGACAACATTGAACAAAAGATTTGATTAAAATAACAGATGACCATATATAGTCACGTGAGCTCATTAATATGCGTAATCGTTATATCTCAAACACTGTTGCAGTTAGGAAGATGAATCCTGTGTCATTATGACAACAATGAACAAGAGATTTGATTAAAATAACAGATAACCATATATGGTCATGTGAACTCATTAATATGCATAACCATTATATCTTAAACACTGTCGCAGTTAGGAAGATAAATCCTGTGTCATTATGACAACAATGAACAAAAGATTTGATTAAAATAACAGATAACCATATATGGTCATGTGAACTCATTAATATGCATAGCAGCCATATCTGAAACACTGTCGCAGTTAGGAAGATGAATCCTGTGTTATTATGACAACAGTGAACAAGAGATTTGATTAAAATAACAGATGACCATATATGGTCATATGAACTCATTAATATGCATAACCATTATATCTTAAACACTGTTGCAGTTAGGAAGATGAATCCTGTGTTATTATGACAACAGTGAACAAGAGATTTGATTAAAAATAACAGATGACCATATATGGTCATGTGAACTCATTAATATGCAAAGCAGTCATATCTAAAACACTGTCGCAGAGCAGGACGTGTAACAAGTGTCATTATGAAGACATTGAATGAAAGATGTAACTGACATTAGAAATGGCTATATATGATTATGTAATCTCATTATTAAGAACATGGCTCATTATATATCCTGAAAACCATATTTCGATAACCAAACCAGGTAAATACATGGTACCAACTTCATTTTGACCTCATGTTACTGATAATTCAAGCTACCTGATTGTCTAACATGTGACCACATTAATTATGAAACAATCTTGTCAGCTTGGGCCCCAGTGACGCCGCTTGCGGCTTTAATTCTTCTTTCTTTCTTTCTTCCGTAACTTTTTTCGTCAAGCCGTTTGAGAAATCCGCTGAACGGATTGGTCTGATAATGTTCTATACTGATAGTCCCTAATGTGAACTGGTGCAACATGCTTTCAGAATTTTGATTGGTCAATTAGTTTGGCAGCCATATTGGATTGAAATAAAACCGGAAGTGGCTGTTTGACCACTTTCTGAGGGTCTAGGCGTCTAGATTTTTTTATTGTATATAGTACAACTCATGTGTAATGAATATCAGCAATAAAAACTTTAGCGGTCATGTGACTTTTCCCGCCATTTTGTTTTTCCTAAAAACGGCAAAAAACACTTAAAAATCTTCTTCTTCAGAACCACCAAGCAGAATGCTCTCATATGTGGTATTTAGCTTCTATATATGAATCCCATTTATGTTTGAATAAATGTTTACGATTGGTCACGTGGTTTGGCCACCATTTTGGATTTCTTCTAAACAGGAAGTAGTTTTTTACTCTGGCAACACTTGAGGGAATATTTTCAATTTTGCTTCATGGCATCTGTGTATCAAGCCCTTTCAGAAACCTAAACAAAATTTCAGATCAGTCTCATGGTTTGGCCGCCATTTTGGATTTTAAGCAAAATTGACCAAAAGTTTGGGTATTTGTTTCTCAGAGACGATTCAACCAATCTACTAGATGTTTTTATATTTACCATGCCTGGCCTTAGCTGCATACGAGAAAAATAATATTATTTTGATCAGTCACGTGGTTTGGCCGCCATCTTGGATTTTGTGAAAATAGAAATTATGCAACTACATGTTTTGTATTTGTCTGATTTCTTTCAAATTTTGTATGTGCATTTGTGTCATCAGATGCATCATTTTGCCCCAATAGCACAATGTTAGGCCACGTGGCTGGGCACCCATGGGGTGGGGGCTTCTAACCTCATTAATATGCATAACTGTTATAACTCAAGCACTGTTGTAGTTAGGATGATGAATCCTGTGTTATTATGACAACCTTGAACAAGAGATTCGATTAAAATAACAAATGACCATATATGGTCATGTGAGCTCATTAATATGCATAACTGTCATATCTCAAACACTGTTGCAGTTAGGAAGTGGAATCCTGTGTTATTATGACAACAGTGAACAAGAGATTTGATTAAAATAACAGATGACCATATATAGTCACGTGAGCTCATTAATATGCATAATCGTTATATCTCAAACACTGTTGTAGTTAGAAAGATGAATCCTGTGTCATTATGACAACAGTGAACAAGAGATTTGATTAAATAATAGATAACCATATATGGTCATGTGAACTCATTAATATGCATAGCAGTCATATCTAAAACACTGTCGCAGTTAGGAAGATGAATCCTGTGTTATTATGACAACAGTGAACAAGAGATTTGATTAAAATAACAGATGACCATATATGGTCATGTGAACTCATTAATATGCATAACCATTATATCTTAAACACTGTTGCAGTTAGGAAGATGAATCCTGTGTTCTTATGACAACAGTGAACAAGAGATTTGATTAAAATAACAGATGACCATATATGGTCATGTGAACTCATTAATATGCATAGCAGTCATATCTGAAACACTGTCGCAGAGCAGGACATGTAACTAGTGTCATTATGAAGACATTGAATGAAAGATGTAACTGACATTAGAAATGGCTATATATGATTATGTAATCTCATTATTGTGCATAAGAACATGGCTCATTATATATCCTGAAAACCATATTTTGATAACCAAACCAAGTAAATACATGGTACCAACTTCATTTTGACCTCATGTTACTGATAATTCAAGCTACCTGATTGTCTAACATGTGACCACATTAATTATGAAACAGAATCTTGTCAGCTTGGGCCCCGGTGACGCCGCTTGCGGCTTTAATTCTTTCTTTCTTTCTTTCTTCCGTAACTTTTTTCGTCAAGCCGTTTGGGAAAACCGCTGAACGGAATGGTCTGATAATGCTCTATACTGATAGTCCCTAATGTGAACTGGTGCAACATGCTTTCAGAATTTCGATTGGTCAATTAGTTTGGCAGCCATATTGGATTGAAATAAAACCGGAAGTGGCTGTTTGACCACTTTCTGAGGGTCTAGGCGTCTAGATTTTTTTATGGCATATAGTACAACTCATGTGTAATAGATATCAGCAATAAAAACTTTAGCGGTCATGTGACTTTTCCCGCCATTTTGTTTTTCCTAAAAACGGCAAAAAACACTTAAAAATCTTCTTCTTCAGAACCACCAAGCAGAATGCTCTCATATGTAGTATTTATCTTCTATATATGAATCCCATTTATGTTTGAAAAAATTATTGTGATTGGTCACGTGGTTTGGCCGCCATATCGGGTTTCTTCTAAACAGGAAGTAGTTTTTTTACTCATGCCACACTTGAGAGATTATTTTCCATATTGCTGTATGGCATCTCTATATCAATCTCTTTCAGAAACCTAAAAAAGATTTCAGATCAGTCACATGGTTTGGCCGCCATCTTGGATTTTAAGCAAAATTGTCCAAAAGTTCGGGCATTTGTTTCTCAGAGGTGATTCAACCAATCTACTAGATGTTTTTATATTTACCATGCCTAGCCTTAGCTCCATATGAGAAAAATAATATTATTATGATCAGTCACATGGTTTGGCCGCCATCTTGGATTTTATGAAAACAAATCTTGTGCAATTACATGTGTTGTATTGGTCCGATTTGGATAAAATTGTATATGTGCATACTACTCTTGATATGCATTCTTTCAACCGAATGGCACGTGGCTGGGTTTTGTCGCTGGGTGCCTAAGGGGTGGGGGCTTCTAACCTCATTAATATGCATAACTGATATATCTCAAGCACTGTTGGAGTTAGGAAGATGAAACCTGTGTTATTATGACAACATTAAACAATTGATTTCATTAAAATAACAGATTACCATATATGGTCATGTGAACTCATTAATATGCATAACCATTATATTTTAAACACTGTTGTACTTAGGAAGATGAATCCTGTGTTATTATGACAACAGTGAACAAGAGATTTGATAAAAATAACAGATGACCGTATATGGTCATGTGAACTCATTAATATGCATAGCAGTCATATCTAAAACACTGTCGCAGAGCAGGACATGTAACTAGTGTCATTATGAAGACATTGAATGAAAGATGTAACTGACATTAGAAATGGCTATATATGATTATGTGATCTCATTATTGTGCATAAAAACATGGCTCATTTTATATCCTGAAAACCATATTTCGATAACAAAACCAGGTAAATACATGGTACCAATTTCATTTTGATCTCATGTTACTGATAATTCAAGCTACCTGATTGTCTAACATGTGATCTCATTAATTATGAAACAGAATCTTGTCAGCTTGGGCCCCGGTGACGCCGCTTGCGGCTTTAATTTTCTTTCTTTCTTTCTTCCGTAACTTTTTTCGTCAAGCCGTACGAGAAAACCCCTGAACAGAATGGTGTAAAAATGGTCTATAATGATAGCCCCTAACGTGAACTGGTGCAACATGCTTTCAGAATTTTGATTGGTCAATTAGTTTTGCAGCCATATTGGATTGAAAATCAACCGGAAGTGGCTATTTCACCACTTTCTGAGGGTCTAGGCGTCTAGATTTTTTCATGGTATATAGTACAACTCATGTGTAAGAAATATCAGCAATAAAAACTTTAGCGGTCATGTGACTTTTCTCGCCATTTTGTTTTTCCTAAAAACTGCAAAAAACACTTAAAAATCTTCTTCTTCAGAACCACCAAGCAGAATGCTCTCATATGTAGTATTTAGCATCTATATATGAAGCTCATTTACGTTTGCAAAAATTGTTATGATTGGTCACATGGTTTGGTCGCCATTTTGTATTCCTTCTAAACAGGAAGTAGTTTTTTACTCATGCCACACTTGAGCGATTATCTCAAATATTGCTGCATGGCATGCCTCTATCTAACGTTTTCAGAAACCTAAAAAAGTTTTCTGATCAGTCACATGGTTTGGTCGCCATCTTGGATTTTGAGCAAAATTGATCAAAAGTTTGAGTATTTGTTTCTCAGAGGTGAGTCAACGAATCTACTAGATGTTTTTATATTTACGATGCCTGGCATTAGCTACGTATGAGAAAAATAATATTATTTTGAACAGTCACGTGGTTTGGCCACCATCTTGGATTTTGTGAAAATAGAAATTATGCAACTACATGTTTTGTATTTAATAGTCTGATTTCTTTCAAATTTTGTATGTGCATTTGTGTCATCAAATGCATCATTTTGTCCCAATAGCACACTGCTAGGCCACATGGCTGGGCACCTATGGGGTGGGGGCTTCTATCCTCATTAATATGCATAACTGTTATAACTCAAGCACTGTTGTACTTAGAATGATGAATCCTGTGTTATTATGACAACGTTTAACGAGAGATTTGATTAAAATAACAAATGACCATATATGGTTATGTGAGCTCATTAATATGCATAACTGCCATATCTCAAACACTTGCAGTTAGGAAGATAAATCCTGTGTTATTATGAAAACAATGAACAGGAGATTTAATTAAAATAACAGATGACCATATATGGTCATGTGAGCTCATTAATATGCATAACTGTCATATCTCAAACACCACTGCAGTTAGGAAGATGAATCCTGTGTTATTATGACAACGTTAAATTAGAGATTTGATTAAAATAACAGATGACCATATATGGTCATGTGGGCTCATTAATATGCATAATCATTATATCTCAAACACTGTCACAGTTAGGAAGATGAATCCTGTGTTATTATGACAACAGTGAACATGAGATTTGATTAAAATAACAGATGACCATATATGGTCATGTGAACTCATTAATATGCATAGCAGTCATATCTGTAACACTGTTACAGAACGGGATATGTAACTTGTACCATAATGAAGGCATCAAACGAAAGATGTAAATGACATAAGAATTGGCCATATATGATCATGTAACCTCATTATTATCCATAAACACATGGCTCATTATATATTTTGAAAACCATATCTCAATAACAAGACCAGGTAAATACATGGTACCAACTTCATTTCGACCTCATGTTAATGATAATTCAAGCTACCTGATTGTCTAACATGTGACCTTATTAATTATGAAACAGAATCTTGTCAGCTTGGGCCCCGGTGACGCCGCTTGCGGCTTTAATTTTGAATTCTTGTTGAAAACATTAATTTTCATTTTCTAATGATATCTTGTGTTCTTTAGTTGAAATGTGCATAGCTAACAGCAGAGCTATCTCAGCCGAGAGGCTGCTTGTTGTGAATATTTTTGTCATTTTTGGTAAAAAGTGATATTTTCAACTTCTTGTTAAAAGCCGCAAGTCCAATTGCATTGATATTACATATATATGTACTACATGTGGACCTCTCTCAGATTTGTTCATTTTGTAATGATATCTTCAATTCTCTAATTTTGGTTTAAATTTTTTTGTCATTTTTGGTAAAAAGTGATTCGACTTCTTGTTAAAAACCCCAAGTCCAATTGCTTTGATATTACATATATAGGTACTACATGTGGATCTCTCTCAGATTTGTTCATTTTGTAATGATATCTTCAATTCTCTAATTTTGGTGAATATTTTGGTCATTTTTGGTAAAAAATGATATTTTCAACTTCTTGTTAAAAACCGCAAGTCCAATTGCTTTGATTTTACATATATAGGTACTACATGTGGACCACTCTCAAATTTGTTCATTTCATGATGATATCTTTAATTTTCTAATTTTGGTGAATATTTTTGTCATTTTTGGTAAAAAGTGATATTTTGAACTTCTTTTTTAAAAACCGCAAGTCCAATTGCTTTGATATTACATATATAGGTACTACATGTGGACCACTCTCAAATTTGTTCATTTCATGATGATATCTTTAATTTTCTAATTTTGGTGAATATTTTTGTCATTTTTGGTAAAAAGCGATATTTTATTCTTGTTAAAAACCACAATCTTTTATGGTGAAAAATGATATTTTTGAATTCTTGTTGAAAACAGCAAGTCCCATTTGCATTGATACTCTGCATATTGTTCATTTTCTAATATATCTTCTGTTCTTTAATTGAAATGTGCATTGCTAACAGCATAGCTATCTCAGCCGAGAGGCTGCTTGTTTAATATTGTGAGAGAGGTAATGTTGATCATATGGACAGAGAGCAAAAGTAACAAAGGACAAAGAGCAAAAGTGACGAAAGACAGAGAGCAAAAGGACAATTTTATGATGAGGTTTCAGTCTGGTAAATGTTTGCTTTAAAATAAAATCATGATTGGTGGCTTGGCTTGATCTATGAGATTGAGTACTCCCACTGTAAAAGACATTCATACTTGCAATATTTATGAGTAACAATGACATACACATGTCCTGAA
Organism: Saccoglossus kowalevskii; assembly: GCF_978046115.1. Taxonomy (NCBI): domain Eukaryota; kingdom Metazoa; phylum Hemichordata; class Enteropneusta; family Harrimaniidae; genus Saccoglossus; species Saccoglossus kowalevskii. Next base: position 7,987,657 of record NC_140642.1, read on the forward strand.
AAATATAACAGAGCAGAGATAAGATGTTATGTGAGTAAATAATTTATTGGGCTTCAGAAAATTGTGAGGTGTTGTAAAACAGTCAGTTGGATCATCATTATTCACTGAAGATATTCGTTACTGGATATTAGATTTAAGTACATACATGTATGCAATTCAGTTTTACATTCAGTTACTGTAAAACATGGTGAAAAAGCGGCATGCAATTTTAGCGAATTGTGGTAAAATGACGTAATAGTCTTTTTTTTTAGAGAAATGTTGATTTAGCAAATCTCTCTTGTCATTGTTGATTTCTATGTTTGGCGGCCATTTTGAATTCATAATAAAGTCATAAGCGACATCTTGAATTAGCGAATCAGTTCTCTTGCTAAATCCGCGAAAAAGACATGCTCGCGAAAGGGATATGTTTTACAGTATATCAGAAATATCTATTAGTTCTGGGGTTTGATGAATTAAGGCAGCATCAGAGGAAAATGAGTTAAAAATTGTCCTATGATTCAGACATGCTCGAATGTTACTAAGTATGCTACTATAACAGCCTATACATCATCTGAAAGCTTAATTATAAAGGAATACAGTAGTAACCTGACAGTCAACTTTGCTAACAAAATAGATAAATTGATCATACATGTATATCATGTACAGACTTGTATAATTTCTGTTATCATTGAATGCCTTTATTGTATTGTTCTAAATACATTTACGGTATGAAATGGCTGTTAAACTATTCATTTTCCAACTTTCAATGGGGTTGGAGAAATCCTTCATTGTCACATGCACTGTGGCAACAGAATAAATAGCTATCAACATTGGTTACTTTCCATCATTCAAAACAGATCTATAATCCATTGCTTTGCAAATGATATATTTTAATTTTGCATGAAAATTCATGTGTATTGCTCTTGTAAAAGAAACAAGTGTATTTATAAGCTAGCATTACACTGTACCCGAACATTTCTGAATGCATACGTTCCGTTTTTTACTCCCATGTGCGAGTCCTTGCAGTTACCCGTTCTTGTAGTATACATAGGTTCTCTGGTACAATGCACAGACTTGATTAGTTTTTGGTAAAAATTAGTTTATTTTCGGGTTTTCCATCAATCTCTTGATTAATCGTCACATTTCAATGAAATTTGGTACATATATGCTCTGTGACAATGGAATAATAATAATTTAATTTAATTTAATTTTTCAGCTTTCCCACTGATACTAGTATCTCAAAAACATTCCAATGAAACTTAAATAATGATTAGTTTTGGTTACAATCATTTGCATATTAATTACCTAATTAGCATATTAATTGGACAGTTTCAAGCATTTTTACTTTTTCTCATATACCATTAAACAGATCTCGATGGAACTTGGTACATGTACATAGATGCTTAGTTTTGGTTGAAATCATGTGCATATGAATGACCTTGTTTGCATAATAATTACCGGTAGCCAATTTTAAGTATTTTCACTTGTTTCTCAAGTACCATTCAACTAAGTTTAATGAAACGTGGCACATAGATGCTCTTGAATGATGTGGCAGTGCAAACCTATTTTGGGTTGAAATCCGTGTACTGTAAAATCTGTATTAGAAGCCGATTTTTTATTAAAATGGTACAATACAACAGGGGAGACGGGGCTTCTATTAGAACATCTGCATGTATGACAAATCATGGATTTTGGTTTAAAAAAAATGGATGCGACTTCTATTAGGGATGTGCTGCTAATACAGATTTTACGGTATATTAATGACCTAATTTGCTTATAAATTTTCATAAATTAATTAATTTATAGATTCTACGCTAATTTTAGTTCTGCGCTTGAACTTATTATACGATTTTCACACATATAGCAAAACAAGGAGTTCTAACGAAAGTTTCTTTGAACCCTCTTTTGAAAACCATGTGTGAACAGATTACTTCTGTTTATACTATTTTGGTGAAAGTGACAGTAAAGTGCTCAAACCCTACATTTCTTGGCATGTGTAAATAAGACTTTAGTGTAAGATGCTGTGTGGTGAAAGTCACTTTAGTGTGTCCTACACTGTATTGGCTGGAGTGTTATTGCTATGTTAAATCATTCATTAAACTAAATAAATTACTGTTATGCTCTAGGACATTCTCGTACTTTCACTTTGTATAATTCTATTATATAGGGATTATAACAACATTTTCCACTAAATAAAATTGATAATGTGTCTTCTGTGAGTGATCATAACAACATGCATATCAAGATAATCCTGGGTTTTTTAATCTTATTTTTAATCACAGGTGATTTTGTTCATTTATTTCTTAATCTTATGTGTGGGTGGGTAAATGTAAAACGAACAACTCATGGCTAAACCTCAATTACATACACTGTACAGAAAATAAAATGATATTGAGATTTTTTAATGATTTTTTAAAAATTATTTCAGTTTCAGTCAATGCTTATAAAATAGAAGCTGGTAATATTCAAGTGGTTTCCATGGAAACAATAAGCTTTAATCTATTTTTACATGTTCACATTAATTAAATTTAGTGGATTTCAACATTTTTCAAAATTGTGTATGTGTAAGGTTTTATGTATTTATGTCTACTCGTATCTTGGACATGCCTGGGCCAATCACATTTACCCATCATACATACATGTACATCACACTTCTTGGAAGATATATGCATGCCTATTTGTTTACAGTCAATTTCAAGATGACTAAATGGCGATCATTTAATGCCAATAATTCACAAAAATCAATCATTTTTGCCATTCTGGAATCAAATCTTGGTCATGCATTGATAGATTTTCTTTGAACGTAGTAAGTATATACATGGCGTACATTATTTTGTTTTTGAGAACAAATTCAAAATAGCTGACTGACAGACATTTTTGTATTTTGCCCAATTTTAACGGATCATGCTATGACCAAAAACAAATATTTGTTCTGGTCTTACTACATGTAAAGCCAAAATGTATGTATGCTTCTATTGGAGATGCTCTTTCTCTAATAGACCAAATACAGTACATGGTACAGTACATGGTCTCAGGTGTGAACACTTCTCAAAATTAAAAATAATTTCCTTTATTTTTGCATGTGTGAAAAAAATAACTAGTGAGGATTTTATATAGACTCTATGGAAGTCTACGGATTTAATGACAAAATTTGTTTTCTTTGAGGTTTAGGGAACATGCTGCTATAGTGTGATCTCATTTTGTGCATATTATATGACAGTTTTGCTGAACATGATTCACAGTGAAAAATATCACTTCTAAAGTGATTAATTACATACAGATTTTGACACATAATATTGTTATTGCCATATCTGTCTAATCCTGTGCTACATGTATGTACATATGTAAAAAACACACACAGTAGCTTTCTATATTAAGTAAAGTAGTAAATAGATGAAAGTTGCTTACACTGATAAATATCATATATCTATATTAGCATATGTTTTTATGTTCTGCATACTGGTATATATTTTAATATGTTGATGAAAACATCCGGTTATTTTGAATAGTCAACAATGATTACTGAATATTGCCTACTAACTTAAAGAAGGATTGTTGTGTAACTTTCCTTAATTAATAAATGGAAGATCAACTTTGTTATTTTTTAATTTATACATAGTTTGAGTAATTATGAATATGAAGTAAATTTTCTGGATGAAATACATGTTTATTATCATACATCTGTCACCATAACACCATAAGTTACAGCGTGTTGTAATTTTGCAGTTTTTTTCAGGGTATTTTCATCTTGCCATATACGGATATGCGAATTCCAAATATGGAATGATTACATGCGTAAGCGTCCTCTAATAATAAAAACAAAAATGGCTGCCACCAGGGTTTGACATACAAAGAAGTTTGTTGATTCTGTTCTAAGCTTTTTGGATTTTCATGATGTATTCCTGGAAGGAAAAGATGTATAATAATAAGGTTATTACGAAGATATGTCAAAGTATGCACTCCGCTGCATGTCGGTCGATACTCTCACTGTACTGTCTTCATGCATATATACTTTAGGGTATCCTCGTAATAACCTCATAGTATGTGGAGAAAACAATACACCATCTTCGCTAGGGTCTATGTATTTCTTTAGCCAGTATGTTTTCAGCGTGTAACATTGTGATGAATATTTGATGAACCAACATGTATTATGGGTACGGTATAATATTTCTGAACTTTTGGAGGAGCAGCGATTGAAATTGATAATAAATTTCTAAATCTGAAAGGAATACAGAATTTGTAATTATGATTTTACACCTGTTTACACCTGTGTATGGATCTCATTCTCCCATACATACATGCATATTCTAATTGAAATCATTGGGAGTGGCTGGGAGAGTGTGAACAGTGTAATATGCCCCCCCCCCTCCCTGCTTTCAATAAATGTTCAGTATTTGCCTGTGTTGTTGTTGTTGTTGTTGTTGTAATACTCAGGTAATACTGACAGATATTGCCTGCAAATAAACCTGGACCGTAAAATGACAAATACATTCTAACAATACATGTACTTGTATAGATCAGTAAATATTTTCATGAGGCATGTTTTGACATAATTGGTTGGTTTAATTTTTGTCTCCCATGTGCGAAGCACATAATGGGAGTCTTTGCAGTTAGTGTGTCTGTGTGTGTGTGTGGGTGTGTGTGTATGTGTGTCCGACTGTTCCACTGCTATCTCAAGAACAATACATCGGTTTTTGATGAAACTTGGTGCATAGATGCTCTGGGCCAATGTGCAGATTTGATTAGGTTTTGGTAAAAATCTATGCTCGTTAATTACCTAATTTGCATGATAATTAGCTAATTTTTAGCTGTTCTATTACTGTTCCACTGATATCTAAAGAACCACTCATTGGATTTTGATGAAACTTGGTACATAGATGCTCTGAATATATGCGCAGATTTGATTAGTTTTTGGTAAAAATCCATGCATATTAATTACCTAATTTGCATGATAATTGGCTATTTTTTAGTGGTTCCATGGGTGTTCCACTGATATTTAAAGAACCACTCATTGGATTTTGATGAAACTTGGTACATAGATGCTCTGAATATATGCGCAGATTTGATTAGTTTTTGGTAAAAATCCATGCATATTAATTACCTAATTTGCATGATAATTAGCTATTTTTTAGTGGTTCCATGACTGTTCCACTGATATCTAAACAACCACTCATTGGATTTTGATGAAACTTGGTACATAGATGCTCTGAACTAATGCTATGTTTTGATTAGTTTTTGCTAATAATCCGTGGATACTAATTACCTAATTTGCATAATGATTAGTCAATTTTCGGTTTTTCCACTGATATCTCAAGTACTAATCATCACATTTCAATGAAACTTGGAACATAGATGTCATATGACACTGCACAGACCTGATAGTTTTTATGGTAATATCAGTACATAAAATTACCTAATTTGCATAATTAATTAATTTTCAGCTTTTGATATAAGTAGTGAGCATTACATTTCAATGAAACTTGGTACTTACATGTACATACTCAAGGACTATGCAGAGATTGATTGTTTCGGATAAATATTTGTGCATATTAATCACCTAATTTGCATAATTAGTTAATTTTCAGCTTTTCCACGGGTATCTCAAGTACTAATCATTGCATTTCAATGAAACTTGTTAGATAGATTCTTTAGGCTTATGCAGAGACCTGATTAGTTTTAGGGTAAATAATTGTGCATCGTAATTACCAAATTTGCATAATTAATTTTCAGCTTTTCTACTGATATCTAAAGTACTAATCATCACATTTCAATGAATCTAGAATTATGCAGAGACTGAATTAGTTTTCGGTAAATATGTGTGCATATTAATCACCTAATTTGCATAATTAACCAATTTCCAACTTTCACACTGATATCTCGGGTACTAATCATCACATATCAATGAATGTTTGTACATGGATGCTGTAGGACAATAGACAGACCTGGATAATTGTGGGTTAAAATCTGTACATCTTAATTACCTAATTTGCATAATTAACCATTTTTAAGCTTTGACACTGATATCTAAAGTACTAATTATTCCTTTTCAATGAAACTTAGTACAAAGATGCTCTAGGACAATGTACAAACCTAATTAGTTTGGGGTAAAACTCTGTTCATATTATTTCCCTAATTAGCATAATAATTCATAATTTTTTGGTTCTAATCACATTTCAATTAAACTTGGTACATAGATTTTCTGTTACATTGCGCAGACCTCATTAGTTTTACACTCAAATCTGTTCATATTAATTTTCTGATTTGCATAATTAGTTTTCAGCTAAGTAATTTCAAATTATATTTAATGTGTCGCCAATACTCTCAGCACATGGGAGTTCTTTCTAAGCTTTCTTTGATTTTTATTGAGTGAAGTTCTGTTGGACAGGTTGAAGCATGTTTTATGATTGAAAGCTCACATTGTTTTTTTATACATACCAGTACATGTATTTGTATGTTTAGATGCACTTCCTGTATACATGATTTAATTGATCCAAATGTTTTTTTAACATGTAATGTTGATGTAAAAATGTTTTGCAGTGAAATCTAAATGAACTGACTACTAGAGGGACATTGTTCAGTTTAGAGGTCTGAATCAACTACTAGAGGGACATTGTTCAGTTTAAAGAAGTCTGAATCGACTGCTTAGAGAAACATTGTTCAGTTTATAGATGTCTGAATCAACTGCTAGTAGAATCTTCTTTATACAATCATGTACCTTTCTAATAGAAGTACAACCTACCGATATATCCTACAAGACCAAATTGCAGTTATGGAAAATTCTGAGTAATTTATAGTGCTGTGCTGTGGAGATAGGACTAGACAATGCAGTTAATTTAATCAGGTTTTACTGTAGTATGTTTAGTGTATGTGATAAACACAGTATGTTTGATGCCTGAATGTATACCCGCCCACCCATCTTTTCACCCATGAAACTTTAACAATTATCAATATGTGTGTTGTAAATAGTAAATAATACAGTGTAATCCAAGCTGTACAGGCAGTGAGATTAGCTTTAAGATGAGATCTTGTGCTAGCAGCTAGAAAACTACTAGTATGTGCTAAGTAAGTTGAGTAGTTGCTATTATTGACATAAACGATGCACTGAAATGAGTGCACTTGTATCACACAGGTGTTTAGACTCGCTAGATTCTCATCAGATTCATTATTTATATACTGTAGAATACTTTATTTTCGCTTGGTTTTTATTTTCGCTGAAGGGATGATTCCGTGAAAATAAAATCCAGAGAATATACTTTTTTTCCTTTATTTCACATTAAACTCATCAAAAATCAGTGAAAATAAATTCCAAGCAAAACGCCCAAAAAGCCTTTTCAGCGAAAATTAATTCCAGCGAAAATAAAGTATTCCACAGTAATGTGAATTCACTTCAGATGGGTGAAAAATGCAACGCACACAATGGAAGTCTTCACAGTTACTCTTTCTGTGTATAATAATATTAATATAATACATTGTAATAATAATAAATTTATTGCATCTTTAGAAATAGTTTCCATTGGTTGACAGCAATAAAATGTTACATATAATAATACTGAAGTAAAATGTCTTCTCTTGAACTCATAATATATTTAAATATCTCTATTTAAACATCCCCTTTTAGCTTCGCTGTCAACTTTGTCGAGCAGAGTTTATCATTTGAGAGATTGACTTCTTCTTGAAAAGGTATATATGTGTACCTTGAGCAGACCTCTCTTAGATTTGTTCATTTCGTGATATCTCTAATTTTGATGAATATTTTTGTAATTTTTGGTCAATTTGCTGATTCTGTTCCAAACATTTTTGATTTTGGAATTCTCATGATGTATTCCTGGAAGGAAAAGATGTATATTAATAAGGTTATTACAAAGATACCTCAAAGTATGTACGCTGTCGAATATTCTCTGTTTTCAAAATATGGCTTCCATACCATAAGTACACACAAAGTCTTTCTAAGCTTTCTCTTTTTGGTACTTTGAACATGGAGTTGCCTGAAAACTGATTGTGTACATGTAGTTGTGTTTTAATAATTTCTGTATTTTATCTTGAATTACAGAGCCATGAAGAAAGAAGGCTAAAATTTCTTGCTTTACAAGCTGGTGGAAACTCACGTGAAGATAAACATATACCGGATTCTTTGAATGTTGACAAAAATTCTCAGACTTTATATTGGGATATAAGACCTGATAAAAGATATAAAAACTTTGATGATAAAGCATATATTTCCAAAACTGTTGTCCAGACTGGACAAGATGCCTATGCAAGAAATAAATTCAACCAGGTGGAAAGTGATAAACTTTCTTATGATCGGGATATCCCCGACACAAGAAATCCATTGTAAGTTAATCTTAATATTTTTAGCTCCGCTGTCGACTTTGTTGAGTGAAGCTTATCATATGAGTGATTGTCCGTCGTCCGTGTCAATGTTTTTACTTTTTCGACTTCTTCTTGAAAACTACAAGCCTGAATGTTTTGATACTTGATGTATTATTGGGTAGACCTCTCTCAGATTTGTTCATTTCATGATGGTATCTTCAATTCTCTAATTTTGGTGAATATTTTTGTCATTTTTGGTAAAAAGTGATATTTTCGACTTCTTGTTAAAAACCGCAAGTGCAATTGCTTTGATATTACATATATAGGTACTACATGTGGACCTTTCTCAGATTTGTTCATTTTGTAATGATATCTTTGATTCTTTAATTTTGGTGAATATTTTTGTCATTTTTGGTAAAAAGTGATATTTTCGACTTCTTGTTAAAAACCGCAAGTGCAATTGCTTTGATATTACATATATAGGTACTACATGTGGACCTTTCTCAGATTTGTTCATTTTGTAATGATATCGTTAATTCTCTAATTTTGGTGAATATTTTCGTCGTTTTTGGTAAAAAGTGATATTTTCGACTTCTTGTTAAAAACCGCAAGTCCAATTGCTTTGATACTACATATATAGGTACTACATGTGGACCTCTCTCAGATTTGTTCATTTTATGATGATATCTTCAATTCTCTAATTTTGGGGAATATTTTTGTCATTTTTGGTAAAAAGTGATATTTTTTACTTCTTGTTAAAAACCAATAGTTCAATTGCTTTGATATTACATATTTAGATACTACATGTAGACCTTTCTCAGATTTGTTCATTTCGTGATGATATCTTCGATTCTTTAATTTTGGTGAATATTTTTGTCATTTTTGGTAGAAAGTGATATTTTCTACTTCTTGTTAAAAACTGTAAGTCTGATTGCTTTGATACTACCGGTATACATATTGTTCATTTTCTAATGATGTCTTCAGTTCTTTAATTGAAATGTGCATTGCTAACAGCGGAGCTATCTCAGCCGATAGGCTGCTTGTTGTCTTCTTGTTATTAAAAACTGCAAGTCCAATTGCTTTGATATTACATGTATAGATGCTACATGTGGACCTTTCTGAGATTGTTCATTTCATGATGATATCTTCAATTCTCTAATTTTGGTGAATATTTTTGTCATTTTTGGTAAAAAGTGATATTTTCGACTTCTTGTTAAAAAACGCAAGTCCAATTGCTTTGATATTACATATATAGGTACTACATATGTACCTCTCTCAGATTTGTTGATTTTGTAATGATACATGTATCTTTAATTTTCTAATTTTGGTGAATATTTTTGTCATTTTTTTGGTAAAAAATGATATTTTCGACTTCTTGTTAAAAACCACAATCATTTATGGTGAAAAATTATATTTTTGAATTCTTGTTGAAAACAGCAAGTCCCATTGCATTGATACTATACATATTGTTCATTTTCTAATGATATCTTCTGTTCTTTAATTGAAATGTGCATTGCTAACAGCGGAGCTACATGTATCTCAGCCGAGAGGCTGCTTGTTATTTATTTCTCTGATAAACAATGTTATTTTACTTACACATGACCCTATTATTCACTCTAGTCATCCAGTGTATTTATTTTGTACTACCCATTGCTAATTGCAGATGTAATATTCACATGTGGGTGCCCTGGAGTGGTGAATAACAAATAATTGTTCATTGTAACTTAGGAAGATCAGTTCTATAATTCAGCATTTTCTAGCCTTGTATGCATACATGTATATACTGCGATACACATCAAATGATTTTAACATTTAAAATTAAGTTTACTATTTTCAATGCTTGTGTCTCTGCGACAACCTAATCTTCTCATCATGATTATTTCCCCTTGTTTATCTATCCTCATATATGTCAGTATCTGTCTGTCATGTTTTTATGATAAAACATGATTTAATGAAAATAAGTAATTCTGTACAATATTATATGTGATTATTATATCGCACAAAAAAATCCTGTTAAAAAACAAGAATAATACTAGAAAATAATTGACGATAAAAAATAAGTTTAATATGTATGATTTTCTATATATTCGGTTACTATGGTTACCACATTACCACTGCATGTATTGCGCTTGATTAAAAGATTTATTAAAATGCAATTTCTCATGTTAAGAAAATATGTTATCTTTATTTTTTTCATACTTGTATATTCCATAGAAATGAAATGATAGAAAGTAAATACTATTCTTAGACATGTTTGTCATTATAGATTGATAAGAAATTGTCCTGTTGACAATTAGTGAATTTTACTTGAATGGAATGGCATTTAATGTAATTCTTTGATATACCTATATCATATGCTGACTGTTAACATTTAAAATTAAGTTTAATATTTTCAATGCATCATTTTCTTCTCATCATGATTATTTCCCCTTATATATCTATCCTCATATATGTCTGTCCTCATATATGTCTGTCCTCATATATGTCTGTCCTCATTGTTAAATTTTGTTTTAAGAAAGTTAGATGTAATACAACTTTGGCTGAAAAACAGTAATTGCTCTGTCTACTGCCAAGCTTCAAATGATGACAATATTTAAACAATGAATTATCAGTTTTATTCATCTTTTAATGTCAGTAACCTCATATTTTGGTTGGCAAAGAAAAATTAATACTTTTATCTTCAGCACCTTCATGCATTGAATGTGTTTTTTGTGTGAATTATAAAAGCAAGTTCAGCCTGGGTAGAACAATTCTTGTAACATTACTGTAAACATAAGAACCACCGTGGAATAATGATTATTAATTAATTCTGCTTCCATGTGAGAATTATCATGTCTGTTCAATAATTAAGTGTTAAATTGTCATCGTTTAAAAAAGTTCATCAAAGAGTTTATCATATGATTACTTTATTTTTGCATGACACACTTTAAAATTTACTACTAATTTACAGTTTACTAGATGAAGGCAATGAATTGCATATTGACTCCATGGGTGTTTTTTTTTTCATCAATATTTTAACCATGGTTTCACGGCTCCAGTATTCTATTTTGATTGTTGGTACAATATGCAAACACTTGTGCCATGGATCCAACCATGTTCAACGAATTTACTTGCGGGTAACTATTGTAGTAATTTTGTTATCTTGGGCGGTTCATTTGAAATGTACTTGCTTCCTGTTTTTACACTTCTTCAATATCATTGGTTCCCTGGTGTAGTATAGTAATCTTCATAATACGACCCAAGTACTTCAAAACCATGGCGATGTATAATTTTAAGTTAAGATTGACTGTCATAAAGGTTATACATCTATGCATATTATGTTTATTTTTGGTGTGACTATCTTTGTTTTACACAGATGTAAGAAGCTTGATTGGAAAACAGCACTTCCACAAACTAGTGTGATTATTACATTTCACAATGAAGCCAGATCAACACTTTTACGTACAGTAGTAAGGTAAGTAAGCTGAAGATTTTTACACAATACCAGTAGTAACAATTAACACAAGCAAGGAATATACTTTTCATTGTGCCCTGTTTTGGTAATGATATTTGTTATTTGTTCTGTACAGTTGGAGGTGAATAAAAACGGGTAAATCTGTTATGTATTCTATCTCTTTGCAGTGTTCTTAACAGAAGTCCAACAAGTATTATTAAAGAAATTATTTTAGTAGATGATTATAGTGACAATGGTGAGTCGGATTTATTTATTTTCACTTTCATTTTACTTAATGATCTATACGAATATACGACACATGCTAATTAATATATCATACTCATTTGACTCAGAAAATTTATATTACTGGTATATATCATAGATATCTTCTGTTGTGAATATCGTATACCCCTGGTACATAGACCATGGTAATTGTTTGTGAACTACGCTTTGACAATGACTTGTCAACAGCCATGAAAGGCGTAATTACTTCATTGATTATTCAGCTTACCTTTTAAAAATTGCTAATTACCTAATTAAAAAAAAAAAATCAATTACAATAGATCATACTTTGACAGACTTTACCTATCAGGTCAAAGGACAATGTTGCAGATCAAATCGTATGAGAAAGCATCATGACGGAAAATGCTTTGCATAGAGAGTTTGCATACAATTAAAAATATTCAAAGAAGATAATGATTAATCTCTCAACTTCGGCCGTTTTCCCACACAGATGCTAATAATTTTATATCGTAAATTTTGATGGTATGTAAATAAAATTGTAATAAAACGTGCAATTTTTTTGTGGTCATTTTTGTTTTGTCATTGTAAACATGGAATTCAATTTTAATTCCACCAATAACAAAAAAGATGTACTACCAGTATTACCCCTAATCTGGTACATGGTAAAAAAAAATATTTTTTGAGTAGAATGCTTGACTAAAAAACAGATTTTGTGAGCTGAGTACTCTGGGCGCGAAGTTGGACAAGTATGGTATTAACATGTTCCATACATGTATGTGTGATCATGATATTTACCGGGGTAATCCCCGTTTGGACAAAGTTTTTTACTTGAATTACAATTTTAATTGATATTCAACAACAAAAGTTTCATCAACGGTATTTATTAAAAATAAAAAAAGTGTAGCTTTACCGAGTATGTAGTTCTGCTCTGATGACTTTTCGCTTGGTTCAGGTGCCATGGCTTACGAGAAAGTTGCGTGAAAGGGAACGTAGACACGACAGTGTTCAAATTTAACGGTTGCATATCACGTTTTGTACATAAACAATTGTTTGTTGTGATATAGTATAACACTCAAAACTAAGCTTGTCAGGCAAATAAACTTAAAGGGGAACTGCTCAATCCCTTGGATTGCACCAAGTGCTCATGGGTAATTAACTCCGCCTCTGTCCACTGAGTAAATGAATGCTTATCTTTCCCCCTGTACCGCTAATCCCACAAAACAACAACTGATATAAACATCCTAAGATTGGATTAGAATTTGCTTGTAAGTCCCTGTTCAGACGAAGTCCGAAAACAAGGACTTATAATTCGGTCTTCGTGCATCCGTCTGGGGTCATATCTCAAAGGTTTTCCTTTCCTGACAGTGATAAAAAGAAATCTTCTGTTGAGTATGTGAATTGTTTTCCAAGACAAAGTTTTACGTGTTTGTGATTTGATGCTCATAATACTTGAACTGATTTCCACGAGTTAATAATTAGTCCCCGTTCGAACGAATTCCGAAAACGGGGACTTATAATTCTGTGTCCGTGCGTCCGTCCGGAGTCATATCTCAGAATCCCTTGGACCGATTCTGTTCATTCTTTGCATGTGCCTAGTACCTTATGTGGAACATATGCACATGCAGTGGTTTAGCGATTCGATTCAAAATGGCCGACTGGCAGCCATCTTGTTTTTTGAAAATGTTGTATTTTGGACATGCTTTGTCTGTTGTCATTCAAACTTGATACATAGATTATACATGTTAGGATACATGTCCATGACGATTTATTTCGCAATTGGATCAAAAATAGTCGACTGGCGGGCATCTTGTTTGTTTTTTTATGGACTAGCTCTGTCAGTTTTCATTCAAATTTGGCACATACATGTACTTTATACATGTTAGGATGCATGTCCATGACAATTTGTTTCAAAATCTGGTCAAGGATGGCCGATTGACAGCCATCTTTTTGGCCTTACTACTATATTTCCACAATTTATGTACCATTTTCATTTGTATTTGGCACATACATCATACATATCAGTGTGTTTCATAATCAGATCAAAGATGGTCGAATAATGGCTGTTTTTATTTTTGGCCATATTACTACTACATTGAACACATGTGTTGGTGTAAATAAACAATCTGTTGTATACGCCACTTGGAACTCAAGTTTCAAGGACACGCTCGCGACAACCCCTCCGCTTTAATATGACGAGCACAAAGAGAACTTTCAAAAATTTAACTGGGACTGTGTCATTTTCATTGACTTGTTTGTACATGTTGTAATCAAGTTATACCCTGAAATAGAGTTCTCATACATTACCATAGTTCAACAAAGGATATCTTGAGTACAGTACTACCGGGTAACATGCAGTGTTGCCTATTCCCTTTGTCTTGAGATTTCCTACAATTTCCAGCTTCACAAAAATGGAATTCGGATTGTGTGTTAAAATGCACTATACATGTATGTATGGTTTGCACTATCATTAGCACCGGAAACAATCTCAGTGGTTTTTAATGACTGGAGCTGTGCACGATATAGCAATTATGTTCATTCCAGAGTTACTACACATCTCTGCATATTGTATTCCTGCTATGCCTATTTTCTGGTAGTGCGACTATTGTCTGGTAGTGCTACATTTACTAAGTGTTAATGTTTATTTATTTCAGCTGAAGATGGCAAAGAATTGGAGAAAATACCGAAAGTAAAAGTTTTAAGAAATGAAAAAAGAGAAGGTATGGGAATATTTTTCTATTTTGGGTTTATATGCACATCTTTTTGAGATGTGCTTTTAATAGAGTAAACATTTTATTAGTGTTGATACAGTAATGTTATATATTTCCATTTAAGTGTATGTAATTATTTAAGGTAATTTGCTATCATTAAAAGAAATCGATTTTTGTTAAAACGCAGGTCAAAAATCCTTGAAAGTTATTTAAGTTACTATTTGATTCTATAGTAAAAAGTTCTTGGTATATCTCAGTGTTTTGATTACATATGGTGAAAAAATCAGATGACTTTTATGGTTGTCACATATTATTGGAAAATTCTGATAAATACCTTTTTTATTAAATAGTGCTTTAAAGATAGATTTCTATGGAAATTGTTCCTAAAATATAATTTTTTGGAATTTTTCTGGCATTTTTTATTCAAAAAGAAATTCGTACAGGGGGTACAAGTTGACATCTGTCCAAATCAATAACTATGTACCAGGATAACACTATTGAATTCCAAAAATGTTAATGTCTTACCCTAAATGAATATCTTGCTTGATTACATTTCAGGTCTTATGAGGTCTCGTGTGCGAGGTGCCGATTATGCTACAGGCACTATCTTGACGTTTTTAGACAGTCATTGTGAATGTAATCAAAATTGGATTGAACCCCTTATTACGAAAATACAAGAGGTAATCACTGACATCTTACATTGAGGTGTATAACTTATTTACACACTGTTATGTCTGTATTATTTTGACCATGACTGTATCATCTTAGATGAAAGGATAGGCATGTGAGAGGGAAATGTTTGTTCTCCTTCTCGTCGTCGTCGTTGTTTTCGTCATTGTTGTTGATGTTGATAACAGTTTTTATCTGATCATCAAAGATGGCCAACAGCTGACAATTTTAATCGGCTATTTTAACATGTCTGCCTGAACCAGATCTTAAACATGGTACATATTGTTGTTGCAGATTTTGTATAAATTGACATATCATTAACTGTGTTTTAAATGAGATGTTTTTTTTCCATTAATGGTAATTCAGGCAACCTCAAGACAAAGCAATTATGTCATAAAGTTAAAACACTGATAATTGTTTTGTATACTTTTATATATTACTCACTTTATAACAAACAAAATGTTTATGGTTGTTAACATTCAATACAAAATGGGGACTGTGCATTATTATTACTTATCTTCATGATTTATACTACATTTGCAAAGAGCATTGTTATTTAATATCTAAATTTTCAATGGGAAAAGTTGTAATAGTAATGCTATGTTATTACAATATAATCACACTTATTGTAAAGGATGGTGGCACAACCAGCTGGAAATGTATACATGTACACTGTTTTTTTTTTGTACCCTACCCTTTCTCAAATATTATTTTTGAGTTTCAAAACTGTTTCCAGCCTAGTTACAAAACTGTATTTTTCTAACAGAATAACAAAGCAGTGGTGAGTCCTATTATTGATGTCATCAATATGGATAATTTCCAATATGTTGCTGCTTCAGCTGACTTAAAAGGTGGATTTGACTGGAATCTAGTATTTAAATGGGATTATATGACTCCAGCTGAGAGAAATAAGAGGAAATCAGATCCAATAGCAGCTATCAGGTCAGTTTTTAGCTGAGAGCTTATCATATGAGTGATTGCCCGTCGTACGTGTCAACTTATTACTTCTTCGACTTCTTCTTGAAAACTACAATTCTTATTGCTTTGATACTTGGTGTATATGTACCTTGGGAAGACCTCTTAGAGTATCTTTAATACTCATTTTTGTTAAAAAGTAATATTTACGACTTGTTCTTCATACAGTCCAATCTTGTTGATATTATACACAAAGATACCTCATGTGAATCGATCTCAGATTTGTTCATTTTGTGATAATATCTTCAATTCTCTAATTGTAATGTGCATTGCTATATCAGCCGAGAAGCTGCTTGTTATTAATATATAATAAAATACAATCAGTCTTCATGACTGCAATATTTGGATGGGTAAAAATGTGATCTGTACATGGCTAATACATGCATGCATGTACATGCATCTCACTTATTCGATTTTAATAATAACACACTGCTAACACAAGAAATCAAAACAATTAAATAATTTTCTTTTTTCTGAGATTCTGACTGATAAATGCTTGCAAGGAAAATGATTGTTTATATTTGACTTGTACACATTTATAACTGTTCAAGAAAGTTTTTTGTCAAATCTTTATAGCCATTTATTTTGTCTGCCTATATACCAAGGTAAAACTAGGGTGCCAATGTTATGCTTTAAGGTAGCGGGACTATTATTTGCATACTTGTTTTCATCTTCTAATTGTGACTAAATGACTACAAATAGACCCAGGAAAGTATATATTTTTAGAATCGCCATACTTCAAGCTTTTCACAAGTGTATTTTGCATGCCCGTATCTGCATTCTACGATGCGTTAATCAATCAAAGGTGAAAAATGACTTTTTCTGTAAAAAAAATAATTACGCATTTATGCTGGCGATAAGAAGTATTTTTTTCGCTTTTCCTAGTTGTTCAATAGTCTGGTAAATTGAATGTGTCTGGTCAGTTTTATTCAAGCAACGCGTTTTAAAAAATAGTGTGCTGAATTTTAATTACTGTTTTAGTCGCATTGCCCCCAACTCAAACCACAACTCGTTGGTAAATAATCGATGAAATAGTTTGTCTGGACACATTCAAGTTCCTCTCACTGTCACCTTAAAGCTGTGAAAATTTGGTGTTAATCCGACGACAATAAGTATACGTTATTTTTTGTTAAAGACCTTGTATTTTGAAAAACATAAACTCCTAGAAAACGTCCATGAAGTAACAGCAAAGATTTTCAAGCTTGTTTATCGCCACAATCAATTTGTTTTCCCATCAAGGTCTGTTTTAACATGTGTAGGGACATCCAAATGTGTAAGGCTATTGGAAACCAAAAAAATAAAGGAATGGGATAGTTATAATTGGATAAATTCGGCATATGAAAACACCAAAATAAATGATTTTTTTTCAGTTGCTGTGTGACCTTGTGTCTGACACATTCATATGCAAATGACTAATCTGTGAAACAAACAGGGGCGGAGACTAACCACTCAAATGTTTGGAAACACTCATTGTGTGTCAGATAGCTACTGATAACAAATCCTAACATTGCTTTGTCTTGAGTTTATCTTTGAAACTCATAGGCACACAGATTAAACCTGTGTTGTTGATTCTGGAAAACACTACTGAGGCTGCCTTGCTTCCCTTCAGAAAATCTACATTTTAACCAACTTACATGACATTCTATGTTATGTTGACTTTATCACGTGAAAGTTTATAGTGCATTTCATCAATTAATAAATAAATGAATGTGAAAATCATAATTTTAAACACAAATAATAGTCTCGCTACCTTAAGATTTCCAATTACTGCTAGATATACATGTATCATAATAATGGTGACCTGGCACAGGGATCTTCTATTTATCTTTTTCCATTGATGCTTTGTACTACAAAATGTAGCCAACCGAATATACACTGGCAATACTAAATTAGTGTCTCCTCTGTACACATACATTATCTTCAGTAAACAGTGGAATAATAAAGAACCAGTACTTATTGTACTGATTATATTTCTATTTTATGGGGAATGATTTGCTCAAACCAGTTGTTTTGTGGTTAAGGGAAAAGCATATGGGTGGGGTGAAAGATCAGACAAAGTTAACATGATGAACTACAACTATATGTATTTGGGAGTTTTCACAATCTTTCTTTCATGCTCTTTACTTTGCAAACTGGAAAGTTGTATACAGTCAAAACCTGGTGGTCAAATTTCTTCTAACGTCATTAGTAATTCATCTTCCAAAATATCAGTTAACAGCATAAATGTTGTTTTGCTCCAGGAGGTAAACAAGATTAAACTGTTTAAAGGTATTAAATTGATATAAACAGGTGGATTACATTAAGCTTTATACTGGCCTGGACATGTATTATTTACTGAAGTCTCACATGATGCAATAAATACACCGGTATCACAGACTTGCCTTGTCTGATTACTTTCAAACTTCACACTTTCATTGTACATCTTGAAAGACATATGCACATTCATTTATTTTTCATTTTTTCAAGATGGCTAAATGTGGTCTTGATGTACCGGTACATCATTTTTCAGATTGAATCCAAATTGCCAACAGGCGGCCATTTTGTTTTAATGAGCTCCAGAGCCATATCTTTGACATGTTCAGACTCGTATCACATATGTTTTCATGTATTTGTTTGATGAACCGAGAAAGAGCCAAATAGCCATTTTATTATTCTAAATGACATCTCTAAAGATACATTATATTATTCAGGTAAACTTGCATCAAAATCAAGCATTTCTGTCTTTGAAGAACTGAGTCTTGATCATACATGGAAAAGTTTTACATTGAACATAATGGGACCTTGATACACATTTTGTTTTTTAGATTAAATTCAAATGTCTGACTGGTGGCTATTTGGTTTAATGATCGCTTTTCTAGAGCAATATCTTTGACA
This sequence comes from Saccoglossus kowalevskii, assembly GCF_978046115.1. NCBI lineage: Eukaryota > Metazoa > Hemichordata > Enteropneusta > Harrimaniidae > Saccoglossus > Saccoglossus kowalevskii. The sequence continues at coordinate 8,006,848 of NC_140642.1, forward strand.
TGCCTTGACCATTCATGTTCAAAATTGTTATATTCCTTAAACTTGTTGACTGTAATACAATTACTTGATTACTAAAATATACTAATGAAAATACTAGGACAGTAAATGTATATTAACACAAGTAGGTTTATTGAACTTTCTCATCACTATTGTATATGTGCACTCAGAAGTATCTCAGATGTTGAATGTTTTTTCTACACAGTGCTTTACACAATAAACTTAAGATTGATAATTCTGCCCCAAGCAGTGTGCGAGAGCATGGCAGTAACTATAATGATTGCAAGTTATTAATATGCTAATTATGGACATAGGCTAGAGAGAACTCTTTCAAAGCAAATTATTTAAGAGATAATCACTGTAAACGAGACATTTGTCAGAAAAAAAGCTGATGATAAATACCAATAGTGCAATATCATTGTTATTTTATAATTTATTTATTAAAGTATTAATGTAGGTAGGAAGGAAGTAAGAACAATACATATACAAAATAATGGAGCTAACTACTAGTATGCTTATAACATGATTTCCTCTCCGTGTGAATATACTCTCATAACATCCGCAAAATTCACCTGTACATTCTACTTACTCAAAATATTTTTTGATCAAGCCAAAAATTACAGGTACTTTTTGGCTTCTTTTGTTATAGTTGGAATCAGATCTGTCTGACATTATTTCTCAGCATGTCTTGACAAATTTTGTTGATAAAGACACGTCATAATAGAGTATATTGATTTGTTTTTCATTTTGTTGGCCTATGACCAACTGACAACCAATTTTGTTTCAAAAATCAACATTTGAACATGTCATTAAATGTTTCTGCAAGATAAACAGGAAATGTAACTTTCAGTGGTGAGAAATATGAAAAGGTATTGATCAAATATAAAATTATTGGAATAATTTGACAACATCTTAAAATTGTCAGATAAAAATCTTAGCATGTTGTTGATGTGAATGTATTGATTTTCTCATGAATGTATTCCACCGTCGATCTGCATTTTCTTGTCACTCAGCTCGTCTGCACCAGCCTCTGTGATTGCACAATGATATCATGTCTCATAGTGGAATCATGAGACAGCAAATGTATAAATGTATTTATATAATTGTCTGGTTAATCATAGCAAATAAAAAATTTAAAGATTGTAAAAGTTGATTAAAATATCTGTGTTTGTTCGCATTTCAGAACGCCTATGATTGCTGGTGGGTTGTTTGCTATTTCCAAGTCTTGGTTTGAAGAGTTGGGGAAATATGATATGATGATGGATGTATGGGGAGGCGAAAATCTTGGTAAGGTTTCCTTTTTAATTCCTTTAATTTAGTTTTAATATACATTTTGTATGTAACTGTATCTGGCACCGGATTTGTGTTTTTTTCACTGTACAGCATAACTTGATACATAACTATAAGAACTTGGAGGTTAGATTACCAAGCTATGGTGATGCTATGAACAGAAATTTGTTATATACTACGTGTTGAAAAATTGACTGATTTAAGAAATTTTTAAATGGACAAGTAACATTTTGAAGTCTAAAACCCCTGCAGTTTATTCATTAGGTATTATCTCCTTGCTCAAAATCACTAAAAATGTTTAAACAATATTCCTTTAGATTACATAATCATTTGTATATTAGTCATTTTAAATTACACAATTGTCAGCAGTCATTTAGTTTGAAACCTTTGACAAGGAATATATGTAATATAATAAATAAATGCGATAGTAAATGGTATTCAGAAGACAGAGTGTATGTTTTTAGTTCAATATAAGCCAATACTGGTACTTTCCTTTTTATTTTTTACAGAAATTTCATTTCGTGTGTGGCAGTGTGGAGGAACATTGGAAATCATTCCATGTAGTCGTGTTGGTCATGTCTTCCGTAAACAACATCCTTATACATTTCCTGGTGGTAGTGGAAATGTATTTGCCAAGTATGTATCTCAACATTTTCTATTCAGTCTAATTTCTGGCTGTGGTACCTAATTAAAGACACATTACATATATTATTCATGTTCCAATAATTTAGGTGTATCATTTCAAATGTGAGATTACCACTTACAGACAAAAACTCTTGTGTTCTGTGTTTGTCCCCACATGACTAGAAAGTTTCTGATTTCTTTGTAGGAATACTCGTCGTGCTGCTGAAGTCTGGATGGATGAATACAAGAAATATTATTACTCTGCTGTGCCTTCATCTAAGAATATTGCCTTTGGAAAGTATGTGCAGTCAATTTCTATTTCACAAAATACATTGTATACATAATATTTTTATTCTCAAGGCCATATTTATAACTCCTGTGTGCTGAGCACAAAGGGTGGCTAATGTCATAATTATGTCTTGATGGGTGGATGTGTGTGTAAAATCTTGTTCTACCAATGTCTAAAAAACCAACTAGGTGGATTTGAAGGAAATTTGATATACAGATATTTAAGGATGAACTGATTTTAAACAAATCTACATATTAATTAGTTACTATCTAGACTCACTAATTAGCTTAATTAAACCCCCATTCTGACCATATAATGGACATAGAACAAAGGTGATATTAATGTCTCTAATTATTTCATAAATATTATTTCATATTCCAAATTGAATGTGCGTAATTTGTTCAATAAACATCAGCAAATATTGACTTCATTTTAACAGGAGCATTTTCTAGCATCTCTATTTGAGCTGTTTCTGCTTTTCTTAGCGTGATTTCCTACATGATTTCAAAATGTCAATGATAATGTTTAATGAGGGATGAGTTGTAAAAATTATTGACTTGAAAGCTATCAATATATTACGTTAATAAAGTGCCTCAGTATATGAAACTACATGCGTCATATGCCGCTATAAACAAGGAAATAATTGATGTGAATAGCAGTGGGTGAGTGGGTGGGTGTGTGGAAGCTTGCTGTTATCACCATTTAAATTAAGTCTACAATGATACATCTCAAATTAATGTTTATTGTTATCTTCCTTCTAATGACATTTAATACAGTGTCTTGAATTCAAAATCTGTTCAGAGGAAATTCAGTTTCATGCTGCGTCAAAATATATACCTTTTTACTTTGCTCGTATTATCATAAATTAAATGGGGGGGGGGTATCTGTCCTCGTTTTTGTTGTCAACTCTGGGATAAAGTTTTGTAATTTTTATCTAATCTGTTTTACAAACTTGCATATATTATTAATCAGTGCGGAATCTTAGTATGTCTCCCAGGTACATTACAGATATTGGTGAAAGTGTAACTTAAATTAACTTCTCCTTGTGGTTACAATATTCAAACAATTTTTATCTCATCATTGTCAAATTTGGAAATCTTATCAATCACCATAAAAAATTAATCAAGTTCAGTTCTGGTGTGACTAGCATTTCCAATACATGACAATTTGGTTAAACATATTATGTTGACATAACCATAAATGCAGGGAATGAAAACATTTGTTGATAATGAGAACCAGATTGCAGTAATATACTCGCCAAGATATCCTCTATTAGTAGCAATTAATAAACACATATGCTGTTTTCATAATGTTGCATAAATCTTTTTCTGGTCTGCTGTACTATATTTGAAAACTTTTATGCAATTCATGTTATATTATTGTATAAGGGACCTTGGGACTAATGTATTGTACATTTAGCATTAAAGGTACAAATTGTTGTTGTGCGTATGGTCAGAATTAGATAATCACCAGTGTGATAGTATAGTTTGAGTTCATCTTCATGTGTTAATGGTTGTTCTAAATTCCCAATGGGCAAGGTTGTAATAGTTACTAGTACGCTACGTTCATATTTTGCAGATCATAAATCTATAAAATGTTCATCTAGTTTATACGTTTCAGATCAATCTAGAAAATGTTACTTAATCTGCATGAGCTCTAAAGGTCGCACATCCTGGTACTTTCTAGGAGTACCAGTGTTGTATATTAACTGTCCCATTGAAACACATGAATAGTTACAGTGATTTAGACTTAACAAATTGATAGCTACCTTATAGACTCACTAGAGTGCTAGTTTGATTTATTTATTTCGTCTTCAGACCAGGTGAGTCCATCTGATCAAAACATTGACATTGCTATTTTTTTAACACTCTCAGAGATGAGACAACACTTCACTGACTGCAAAACATTATTGTAAATCATTTGAGCTGTAAAGACTATTGATATCATATTGCAACCTGACATTTCTGCAATGATTTTAGTTTTAGTTATCCTTCTGTGTATTAAAGGAAAACCTATTACAGCAATCACTTCCACTGATTGCAAGAATTTCAATGCCAGAATTTAAAAATTCTTCCTGATAGGAAATTTGTCTTCCAGAAAGTAGCAGGATGTGTGAATAAAAAAAAAAACGCTTTACATACAGGCATTTAGTGAATGTTTAGACGCATGAATAATTAAAAAGAAGATTTTGTTAATATACTCTCTAATACAGCAAAGGATTATACAGTGGTTGTTACTGATACTTGAAATGAAATACTAGACAACAGATAGAATATCACCCTTCAGGCAAACCAGACTAAGATGCAGGGACACAGTTCATATATTACATGCATCAAAGATTAAACTGAATAACTTAGAAATATGAACACCGTCTTCATTTATTCAGTCATAATCTAATTTTCTAGAATTTTTCTTTCCATGTACTGGTAAAATAAAATTGATTGCATTGTGGTTTCCGTGCATTTATGTCTCATTAGCGTAAATTTTTTTGAGAGAATCTTTTGAGAATGTAAAGCACCTGAACCACTGACTTTGAAAGAAACATTACATAAAATGTTAACATTGATTCTCAAGACTGCAATTGTTTGAATTTAAAAAGATTGTAACACTTCAAAAGATTGTTATACAAATGTTCATGTTTTAATGAAAAAAGAAAACTGTTTGTGACATGAAACGTTGGGATAATTATATAAAGATCATCGACTGAGGGTGTTATTTTGACTCAAGGCGACTGGGTTCTAACACAACAATTTAACAACAATTGATTTCAGTATAGAAATTCAAATGTTATTGGAAATTATTTGTTTTGTATCTTTGGAGAATGTGCACAGACAGTAAGATTGCCATGGCAACAGTTTGCCAGTTTTCTCATCCATATATATCGATGTTCAGATAACTTATCTTCTAAAGTTATAATAACATGTTTTGTTTTGTAGTATACAAAGTAGATTGGATTTAAGAAAAAAACTACAGTGTAAATCATTTGGGTGGTACTTGGAAAACGTATATCCTGAACTCAGGTAAGTATATAACAAATAAATAAACCACGTGTATTGAAAATGCCATTCTAGGGAAATAATATTTGTTTCTTCCTTCAACAACATTCAGATCATCATGTAGACACTTCTTAAAATTTTGTGATAAGGAAAACACTTTTAAGTTGCAAAGTACGATTATGGTTACTGAGCCAGCTTTTTCTTTTCAAACAGAGCAAATGTAGAGACTCAAAATGGACATTCAAATTCTTGTAGAGAACCTAGCATATATATTATGTAAAATGTTTATTTGATGGTGTCTTGTACTGTTTCATACATGATTACCTTCCAAATATTGTCTATATCTTATACAGGATCCCAGAACATATTAAAGAGCATGATAACTCTAACGAGTATAGCCAGTATTATTAATGATGGAAGCATATATACATATTCCTGCTCCTTTTCCCTCACATTTTATTTTTAACTCTTTGAAGTAAATTTTAAGCACTTTTTACAAAATAAAAGGCTCCTAATTTTTTTTTTTTTTTTAAATTTTGACCATGAAAAATTATATCCTTTCAATTATAAATCTACAAGGAAATTTAAAAAATTCATAGAAGTGTTTGACCAAGGAGTTCAAGGGGTTAATTATGCACAAATCACTTGCACTTGGCAGGGCAGGTAGAATGTAGAATGTAAAACTAGTTAGGGGATGAAGTCAATTATGGGATTAAGAAAGGAACAGTGAATATTTGATATATTGCTTCCTAGAAATCACCATCAATCTGCTGTCACAAAAGGTATATTCAGTCAAACTTGCATTTGCTTGGTGCAGGTGAGGTGTCAATTTGCACTTAGTGCTAAACCTCATTCTTTTAGACAAGTTGGATTACCTTTTCTTTCGTAAAACTTTCTAAAGAACTGTAGACATTCATTTTTGAATATTGTACTTTTGTAGACAGCTCTATTTTTCACAACACTATTAATAAATAATCACACTATTTTCAGAGTTCATACATTATAGTTGTTTGTAAAATAGAAATTTAGTGACCATGAAAAAATGACATTTTAGTAAATTGGTGTTATAACAAGAATACCTCAAAATAGCAGTACAGTGATTGTATAAACTGACAGCTAGCAGAGTCAATGTGGCATTTCTCTAATTACCTTATTATTATACATCTTATCCTGCGTGCATTACGGTAATAGTTTAGTGAGATTTCAGTATTCATGTCATAAATTCATAGTATTCATAAACTATCTGCTGCATCTGATGTAAACAAAAAAAGTGTTTGACTTTGACGTAAATATAATGTTTCTGCACATTTTCCAAATAAGGAAGACATTCAAACGCATCCATAGTTTTACAAGCAGGTGAATTCAATTGCTTTTGATGTTAGATGTATAGTAATAGGCTATTAGAGAACATGTGAACTCACTTTGCTTATCTATGAGTATTCTATTATACACAGTGATAGATATGGTGATACACTGCACAGTAACTTACATGTGAACTCACTGTGCTTATCTATGAGTATTCTATTATACACAGTGATAGATATGGTGATACACTGCACAGTAACTTACATGTGAACTCACTGTGCTTATCTATGAGTATTCTATTATACACAGTGATAGATATGGTGATACACTGCACAGTAACTTACATGTGAACTCACTGTGCTTATCTATGAGTATTCTATTATACACAGTGATAGATATGGTGATACACTGCACAGTAACTTACATGTGAACTCACTGTGCTTATCTATGAGTATTCTATTATACACAGTGATAGATATGGTGATACACTGCACAGTAACTTACATGTGAACTCACTGTGCTTATCTATGAGTATTCTATTATACACAGTGATAGATATGGTGATACACTGCACAGTAACTTACATGTGAACTCACTGTGCTTATCTATGAGTATTCTATTATACACAGTGATAGATATGGTGATACACTGCACAGTAACTTACATGTGAACTCACTGTGCTTATCTATGAGTATTCTATTATACACAGTGATAGATATGGTGATACACTGCACAGTAACTTACATGTGAACTCACTGTGCTTATCTATGAGTATTCTATTATACACAGTGATAGATATGGTGATACACTACACAGTAACTTACATGTGAACTCACTGTGCTTATCTATGAGTATTCTATTATACACAGTGATAGATATGGCGATACACTGCACAGTAACTTACATGTGAACTCACTGTGCTTATCTATGAGTATTCTATTATACACAGTGATAGATATGGTGATACACTGCACAGTAACTTACATGTGAACTCACTGTGCTTATCTATGAGTATTCTATTATACACAGTGATAGATATGGTGATACACTGCACAGTAACTTACATGTGAACTCACTGTGCTTATCTATGAGTATTCTATTATACACAGTGATAGATATGGTGATACACTGCACAGTAACTTACATGTGAACTCACTGCTTATCTATGAGTATTCTATTATACACAGTGATAGATATGGCGATACACTGCACAGTAACTTACATGTGAACTCACTGCTTATCTATGAGTATTCTATTATACACAGTGATAGATATGGTGATACACTGCACAGTAACTTACATGTGAACTCACTGTGCTTATCTATGAGTATTCTATTATACACAGTGATAGATATGGTGATACACTGCACAGTAACTTACATGTGAACTCACTGTGCTTATCTATGAGTATTCTATTATACACAGTGATAGATATGGTGATACACTGCACAGTAACTTACATGTGAACTCACTGTGCTTATCTATGAGTATTCTATTATACACAGTGATAGATATGGTGATACACTGCACAGTAACTTACATGTGAACTCACTGTGCTTATCTATGAGTATTCTATTATACACAGTGATAGATATGGTGATACACTGCACAGTAACTTACATGTGAACTCACTGTGCTTATCTATGAGTATTCTATTATACACAGTGATAGATATGGTGATACACTGCACAGTAACTTACATGTGAACTCACTGTGCTTATCTATGAGTATTCTATTATACACAGTGATAGATATGGTGATACACTGCACAGTAACTTACATGTGAACTCACTGTGCTTATCTATGAGTATTCTATTATACACAGTGATAGATATGGCGATACACTGCACAGTAACTTACATGTGAACTCACTGTGCTTATCTATGAGTATTCTATTATACACAGTGATAGATATGGCGATACACTGCACAGTAACTTACATGTGAACTCACTGTGCTTATCTATGAGTATTCTATTATACACAGTGATAGATATGGTGATACACTGCACAGTAACTTGCATGTGAACTCACTGTGCTTATCTATGAGTATTCTATTATACACAGTGATAGATATGGTGATACACTGCACAGTAACTTACATGTGAACTCACTGTGCTTATCTATGAGTATTCTATTATACACAGTGATAGATATGGTGATACACTGCACAGTAACTTACATGTGAACTCACTGTGCTTATCTATGAGTATTCTATTATACACAGTGATAGATATGGCGATACACTGCACAGTAACTTACATGTGAACTCACTGTGCTTATCTATGAGTATTCTATTATACACAGTGATAGATATGGCGATACACTGCACAGTAACTTACATGTGAACTCACTGTGCTTATCTATGAGTATTCTATTATACACAGTGATAGATATGGCGATACACTGCACAGTAACTTACATGTGAACTCACTGTGCTTATCTATGAGTATTCTATTATACACAGTGATAGATATGGTGATACACTGCACAGTAACTTACATGTGAACTCACTGTGCTTATCTATGAGTATTCTATTATACACAGTGATAGATATGGTGATACACTGCACAGTAACTTACATGTGAACTCACTGTGCTTATCTATGAGTATTCTATTATACACAGTGATAGATATGGCGATACACTGCACAGTAACTTACATGTGAACTCACTGTGCTTATCTATGAGTATTCTATTATACACAGTGATAGATATGGCGATACACTGCACAGTAACTTACATGTGAACTCACTGTGCTTATCTATGAGTATTCTATTATACACAGTGATAGATATGGTGATACACTGCACAGTAACTTACATGTGAACTCACTGTGCTTATCTATGAGTATTCTATTATACACAGTGATAGATATGGCGATACACTGCACAGTAACTTACATGTGAACTCACTGTGCTTATCTATGAGTATTCTATTATACACAGTGATAGATATGGTGATACACTGCACAGTAACTTACATGTGAACTCGCTGTGCTTATCTATTAGTATTCTATTATACACAGTGATAGATATGGTGATACACTGCACAGTAACTTACATGTGAACTCACTGTGCTTATCTATGAGTATTCTATTATACACAGTGATAGATATGGTGATACACTGCACAGTAACTTACATGTGAACTCACTTTGCTTATCTATGAGTATTCTATTATACACAGTGATAGATATGGTGATACACTGCACAGTAACTTACATGTGAACTCACTGTGCTTATCTATGAGTATTCTATTATACACAGTGATAGATATGGTGATACACTGCACAGTAACTTACATGTGAACTCACTGTGCTTATCTATGAGTATTCTATTATACACAGTGATAGATATGGTGATACACTGCACAGTAACTTACATGTGAACTCACTGTGCTTATCTATGAGTATTCTATTATACACAGTGATAGATATGGTGATACACTGCACAGTAACTTACATGTGAACTCACTGTGCTTATCTATGAGTATTCTATTATACACAGTGATAGATATGGTGATACACTGCACATAACTTACATTTGAACTCACTGTGCTTATCTATGAGTATTCTATTATACACAGTGATAGATATGGTGATACACTGCACAGTAACTTACATTTGAACTCACTGTGCTTATCTATGAGTATTCTATTATACACAGTGATAGATATGGTGATACACTGCACAGTAACTTACATGTGAACTCACTGTGCTTATCTATGAGTATTCTATTATACACAGTGATAGATATGGTGATACACTGCACAGTAACTTACATGTGAACTCACTGTGCTTATCTATGAGTATTCTATTATACACAGTGATAGATATGGTGATACACTGCACAGTAACTTACAATGGCTTGCTATAGCCTCTCCATATAATAAGTATTTCCCCTCCCACTTAACAGCCAAGTCTGTCTAGTCAATATTTTCACATTTATTTCAGAATACCAGATAAAAAAGACATTGCCTTTGGTGCATTACAACAAGGACATTTGTGTATGGATACATTGGGTCATTTTACTGATGGTACTTTAGGTTTATATGAATGCCACAATACAGGAGGCAACCAGGTAAGACAAACTAGTTATTCTATGCAGTAATAGTATACCTTATTTTTTGTTCAGACAACAACTGTTTGTCATTCTCAGGTTACAGACATTCTGTACAGAAAATTCATACATATCTATGCTGTTAAAGTCATGTCGTTAGACTAGGATGGTGTTTTTGACGTTGTGGGTTGTCATTGTGTGTAACGTCTCATGTTGGTTTGGTTGAATGAAAATATTCTTTTAATACTGTGTGTATTAATAGTTTTTTTATTTTTCAATGATGTTAAGGGCTTACTCATTTCAAAACTGCACAGTTACTATATACGGTAATATAAAACATTGGGGTAATGTTTGGAATGAGACATGTAGTTCAACTCCTTTGGTTTATAAACCCAATGATATGTGATTCAATACATATGTATGAGAGAGTATGAACTTGCTATAATGTTTCATGGATTGTAGTTTAAAAACATTTCCTTACTGGGTTCTTTTGTAGGAATTTGCACTGACCAAAGATAAAGCAATTCGTCATCAAGATTTATGTTTAACTGTAATGGATCATAGACCATCAGGAGTCATTAAACTCCATGGCTGCAGTGAAAGTAATCTAAATCAGGTAAGAGATAATGATATACTGCCCTCTAGAGGCAATATGCATTTACTTGTCATGAAAATAGTTATGTTTTAGACATTGCATTTGTGTTGACTCGAAGAGTGCAAACCTTCACCACAGATGTAAATTACTTATTCCCACTCCAATTGTTTCCATGGCAACCCCATCTGAAAATGTCCTGCCAATCAAACCCTCATCTCAATACACAATTTAATGAATTGGTCCTTGTGTCATGGACAACCTACTGAATATTTCATTAGAATTCATTCATATCTTTTTTTAAGTTACCCAAATGACAAACAAAAGCCACAAATTGTCGATACTGAGACATGGATGTAATTGCTAAAGTTGTTGATGTCCATAATATTTGCCCAATACATTGGATACCAGCTTGTCTTATCAATGCAAATTTTTGTCCCCATTTTCAAGTTCTCCAATCAATCTACCATGCTGGCGGCATTCACCTAGTGGTGCCATAGTGTTCATGTCTATATCGTCTGTCACATACCGGGTACTCTAGTTTTCAGCATACTTATTTTGAGGCATAAAACTAATTTTGTATTTTCTATTCTTCTATAGAAATGGGAGCAGATAGAAAACAATAGACAGCTGAAGTTTCGTGGCACAGATCTGTGTATAGACAGTAAATCCGTAGCCACTGTTGGATTGGTTGTCGAGAGATGTGAAAAGAATGCAATAACTCAACACTGGAGATTTTCAATGGATAATTTACATCGAAGTCTTTAATATGTACTGTGCAGTATTTCAGCCCACCTTTTTGTTTTAACATGTATATCACAGAAACCAATTCTATTTAGAGTAATGCGTTTTTTTGTTGTGGTGACTAATTTGAATAGCTTTAAATATGTACATTTAGGGGTGTGGATAATTTAAACATGTACGTGGTACATTATATTTTCCTAGTTTCGGGTGATCAAAGAGTTGGCAAGAACTGGTTACTCATACCTGAAGATAAAATAATGACATTATTCGCTGCATACTTGTATGTGTCCCTGTTAATAAGGCCAAAAAAAAATTGTTTTGTTGCTCTCAGCGGCTGACCGAAAAATATGAAATATCGCGTTCCCCCCCCCCCCCCAATTTTTCTATTTTCCGACTTGAGGGCAACATAAGTTGTTGTTTTTTTGGGCCTAAAACAACTAACTATTTAGTGCAGATAAGTGAGCAACATTTGTTAACAGATTCACATACTGGTTGGTGAAAATGTAAACAAATGACTTCACAGTACGACAGCTTATACACAGCGAACCAATTATGATTGTCATTTAGGTGTTGACATATTGTCATCATTGAACAATTTTTATAATATATTTGAAAACTTATATTCATATACAGCATGGTCAATTCATGAGAGAAAAATGGGGAATTTATAAAAATGGGGAATTTATAAAAAAAAAGTGATATTTGTTCTGTGTATGTGTTTTAATTATCCGTGACTCATTACTATGACACACTAATCCAGTTGATTTTCACAATTATTTTCTCATAGCAAAACATCAGCTGATCAATGTCTCTGCCAAATTATAGTATCAAGCCACTTAGGGGATTGACTTATTATGTTTGACTCATGTCGCTGCTCATGGGAAGCCTTGTGTGATTTCAATTTGTGAAAACAGTTACCATAGTGATGGTTTATCTCGCTGCTGATCATTATGATATGATAATTTACAGCTTTAATTACTGATTATTTTCTAAATATTCAGCCCTATGAGTGTCAACAGAGATGCAACTCAATGTATATACTAGTAGATGGCATGTGTGAGTGCTGTATATCTAGCCCAATCAACGATAAGGTTGATATCTAGATTCTTGTATGTAGGAATAATGGGTATTATAAAAAACAAAGTTTTCACTTATAGTTTTCTTAAACCTACTGTGCAATGCTTTCTGGCTACAAGACTTTGTAAGTTCTCTAATACACTGTATTGCATATTTTCAAAAAGAAATTAGCTTTATTGTTTAATGAAGGTCACTGAATATTTGGTTCTCAGTTTGGCGAAAAATGGAACATTACATTTGGGGGTGGGGTCAGATGGATATTTCATTTAGGTGATGAATTCCATTGGGGGGGGGGGGGCAAAGAGATGTGTAGGGGCAAATATTTTTTTTTATGGTTGAATTTTCAATGAAAAAGGAAATATTGATATTTGTTTTTTTAAAGCTTGATGCGTTAATCATTTCAACAATCTAGTCAGGCAAAGAAAATGAAATATTCAAAGTTATTTCACTCTCACACAAGGTGGGGGAGGACACCTTTTATGTGGTGTTGTACATTGACAATTTGAAAAATCCCTGTACCATTATGATTCATAAATTATGTTATTCTTTATGCGATTCATAGCTGAAATTTACGCATCAGGGAATAAATATTCATGTTAGTAATGCAAGCAGTTTTGTTCTTGCATGTATTTTAATAAAACTAATTTGCCAAAAATAATTATGTGAGTATTGTTGGGTTCTCCTGAAGCTAGCTCCTATAACTATGTACAAAGGGCAACAATTCTGTAAGTGCTGCATGACAATCAACTAATCAGATACTAAAGCAAAATTAGTTATTCAGAATCATGTGCAGACACTCTTCATTCCCATCCAGATTTACACTTGTTCCATTTATGGTCTACCACCTTATTCCCAGCTTGTATTATCATTTAATTCTCAGCATTTACCACATAATACCAACTCAATAAATACTGTATGTAGAGTATCAGTAAGGTACTTTCAATTGATTGAGACACTGTTGATTCTGACATTGATGCTTGGGAGAACCCTCTTGTTAAATGCGTCTGTGCCAAGGTTAGATAATCCTTTAAAGATTGCAACATCTAAAACAGTGTAGTTCTGGGTCTTATATTTGTGGGACTTAAAACACACTTTTTTCTATAATATCTATGTTAAGCTTTATTTAGAATATCAAACTTGCTGTCATTGGTATAGTTGATTGTTATTGAACCATATTATGAATAATAGTGTAACAAATTTATTTTTTCGCTTTGTGAGTTGTGTTACATATTTTAAGACCGGAGTCATCAAGTTTGATCAAAGGACTTGAGAATTTCATTAGTGTACATTTGTTTGTATTTAAGAAAAAATAACATACATTTTCAAGACAAACTTATTTTTTATTCAATTTGTCTATAATTGACACTTGCATTCATTGTCTTGACTGCTAAAAATTGCTCTATGTTTTCCCACCATTTCTATTTATATACATTCGCAAAACTACAAGTTGATTTCTGTTGATTGACTGTAACCAATAATCACTACTGATAATGCTATTTAAAGCCTTAATGTGTATTTCATTTTTAACAGTACTGATAAACACAGAAACATTCTATATTTAGTAGGTGATAGAATTCAATCTAAATTTTTAAAGTTAAAAAGAATTAAAGTTTCATTGTTAATTTTTTGTTTTGTGTTTCACTTAAGTGGTAGAATGGACTGTTAAGTTGTGTCTACCATGAACATGCTGCAATATGGTTGGTATATGTGATATCACAAGTTTGTTTTCTTGCCACAATCATCGTACAGTGGGCATGGGTTGCAAAGGTACAAGCCACAAGTGGTGCTTTAAAGAAATTAGTCATTAATGAAGTTCTGCTTACAGAATGTAGATTCTTGCACAATTATTTGAAGTGATGAAAGTAAAATACAGTAAAAACTTATTGAGATGAAGTTTACATGACTACCAAATATACACAAATGAAATCTGGATTCTTTCATTCATTGCAGCTCTTCCCGTGGATGATAAGCTATATACACCCTTCTGATACAGCTGTCTCTCAACTTCTGAATACTCTCTTCTGAAATTCTAGCCCAACCAGATAATCTTACAAAATCTAAATATGGGCTGTGATATGCCAGCATTTTCACCAATTTGTCCGTGATGTTTTTCATTCGTGGAAACCGTGCACGCATTAATGGACATGCTACAACTAATTTACATAATGCCTCTTCACTTAATTCATTGCATTCACCATTTAGATCAATACAACTGATGTTGGTGTTTTGTGACAAAGCAAGGACTATGTCATCATCAACATTGTGGTTGCAAATTGTGAAAGTATCCAGATTCTTACAACAGTTCACTATACTCAGTAAAACATCATACTTGATTTGTGTGGCTGGCCATAGCTTGAAGAGTTTCAGATTATTTGCTCTTCTTTCATCCCTCAATACTGGATACAACTCGGTGCCATCTATGTGCTCACATGTATACACAGTCCAGTTTTTCAAATTAATGCAATACTGGACTACAGATTTAATAACAGAGTGCATAGTAGTGCAGTGAGAAGACGAAAAGCTCAATTTCAAGTCTTGTAATTGCTTGCCCATTTTTGAGAGAATCTTATCAACAACATCAGCAGATACCCCATCAATGTTTACGTCCAATTTATAGAGGTGAGGTAACTGAGTAAATGCGCTATACATCATATCCTCGTCTATTCCCTCTAAACTTCCATCAAGCGTAATTACAAAAAGGGATTTGGGTAAATATGGCAAGACGCACAAACCACGATGCAGACTGAATAAATTATAATAATAATAAAGATTGAGATCTGCAAGTCTGCGACATTTTTCCATAACACTTTTCAGACCTTTCTCAGTGATACTTCTCCAGGATGCTTCATCAACTTTTCTCAGCTTCAACGTTTTTAAGTTTGGGCAATTTTCAGCCAACACTTGTAAGCTATGATCGGAGACCTCTGTATTGCCTGTCAGATAGAAATGATATAATCGTTCACCTGTGCTCTGGATGATACGAGATATCTGTTCTTCATTTAATGGACGTGAGCCCTGCGCTTTGTGAATACAAACAAAATATAATGATTTATTATTAGCAACCAAATTACAGAATGATTCATTATCAATGCCTGGTGGTTTGCCGTATTCCTCCTGAATAATGACTTGTGCCAGCACCGGTGACTTGACAGAATTCAGACTCCAACCACAAACTTCAGGTAAAAATATTAACTCTAACGTCTCTAGGTGGCGCTGTTGACTCAGCAGATTATGGAGTCCTATATCAGTGATTTCTGCACAGCTGTCAATACGTAGAGATGTAAACTGGCATCCACACTCAGCTAAGTTCAATAACACGGTATCATTGATCTGATCACATTCGTAGAAGTTTATCCTCTTCAATGTTGGTGCAAATAAATGACTTACAATAAAAGGTAAATACTCTAAAGTGAACTGATCATGAAAAGCCAGTCTCTCAATCAATATCTCCTTGAATTTGGTTGGTAATTTATCCTGTAAGTTCACTTGTAGATGCAAACTTTTACTAAGGCATACTAGGCACATATCAGTTAGGTTTTTAAGCATGATTGGTCTTCATCTATCATTAGACAAGATTATTAGTCATTATTTTGGTATAACTATCATACTCGTTTCAGCTGACTCGCAGCATCTATTTCATTCCATACTGTGTTTTCCCATCTGGAAAAAAATAAATTATTAATTAAAAGTATATATCAATTGAATCCCCATACAAAATATTCTCACACTTATGAGAAATGTATGTTCTATATTAATTGGAACATAAACCACAGCAAATTAAAATCTTGAAACAGCAGAAATGCCTGAAAATATCCACTGAAACATTTTTAAAAAAGGTCACGATTCATGTTTTAGAAAATGTGCCAAAATAAATGACCCTTAGGGGTCAACCATTAGAAATTATAGGCGAGGGTGCAAGCTACACACACAGAGAAAAAAAATGCTTGAAAAGTGTTGCAGAATCAAAACGTTTACACATTAAAGAAAGATACAAATGCACAGATAAGACACTGTGAACAAAACAAAATTCGATACCACCCCGGTGATTTCAAACCCCCAATACGGTACTCTTTTTTTTTTTTTTTTTTTTTTTAAACTAACCTGGGTACTGGATTCAGCAGGGACAGCTACAAGATTGTGAGCTCATTATTTAACTAAATATGTGTAATTATAACTAACAGTTATCCACATCACCACAAAGTACAATTTATGTGCATATGATTCTGTTCCTTTGTTATTAATATTAATTATCATATTTGAACACGCCCCTAAAAATGGGTTAAACAAAACTTAAAACGTGCAGTTGTGTGATATAGTTTTGCCCCGTTTATAGTAAATTAGAGAAAACGCATATATACTTACGTGTGCACTGTTATCGCTAACTTTCTTTCGCCTCGCCATAGAGAGTGCGTAATTGGAATTCCTCACATTCTCCGAGATTTCTTTTCTCGATAGTTCAAAGTTTACGAAGTTTCGATGACCCTGTGTGGCCTTTTCCGAGCATGCGCACATCTACCGATAAATTGGATCAGAGCGTTCATAACATGAATCGCAATTGGTCAGTTGGTTTGCGTTCTCTGAGTGATTTTGTTAATTTTTATAGAACATTTCAATGTTTTCTGAATATTTGAAGTTTTTTTGAACCTGAATAAAATACAAAATGTGTGAAATATTTGATTTACTTATCTGCAGAGCTGTTACTGATGTGAAATCATGAATATTTCTTTTTTTCAACTTTGTTGTTGAACAGCCAATCAGGGCTCGTGTTATATATTAACGAGATGTTAACTATACGTGGCATTGCAGCGACTGACTTGATATCTCGTGTCGAAGGAGATACAATGTTGGTATCGTGTTAGGCTGACGAATATGTAAACATGGATTCGATCAACTTAACGCTAGTTTTGTCTTGAACACATATGCTTTCTGCATTTCGACCAGCTCCTAGTCGTGTCATTGAGTAGCGAAGATACGAAACTGAGAAAACCCGGAAGTGTTTTGATATTACAGTTTACTTGTTTCATAATTCAAAACATAACAAAGACTGTACCGGCTGTTTACTAATACTAGCTTTCCAGCCTGAAAACATGAAACTGACTATTTTACTGACGACGTGTTTCACAGTAACCATTCTTCCCTCGTTTGGTAAGTCTGATAATTTACTTGAAGTACACACTGTATATACACAGTATAGTAACCATGATATTATAGGATGTATAGAATATACTTGGGTATGCAACTTGTGTGATATCCAAATTTGAAGTCGCATGAGTTACGAGATTATCACAAAATTGCGATATAAACTTAGATTATTTCTATAAATGTTACTACAAATGAGTGGGTCTGTTAAAGAACTGTTTATTCCAGGCTGTTTTTGTAAGCCTCCTTGCAAAGCGTATATAACCTTTTATTTTGCCCCTTTGAATACACCGATGATCTTGCTCATTTCTATTTACACAATCAAAACTTTTCAAGTGTCCGTAACAATCTGTGACATTGACGGTTAACAGTTCAGTTGACACAGATGTGGAATTCTCATAGAATAGAATCTTCATTGCACATACAGTTTGTATCACTTTGTAACTACTTAGAAGTTATTGTTCTGTTTTGGCTTTTGTCGTGCAGTAATTAAATATACAGAAAACAGCATGTAATTGTGTTAGATAATTTGGTCAGACATGTTGCACCATTTGTAAATTTAGAGATAAAATCTGCTATTAATGAGTTTTCTCAAGAATTGTTGTAAATAACCAATATGTGCGCACATTATATACTAGCATAACCGGTTACCAGGTATAACGAACAAATTTTATTATTTTTATAATAAAACAAATTTCTGTGTCATTTTTGTAGGTGCTGATCAACAACAGCAGATGCAACAGCCTGTGGCACACAATGACAAGGAACACTATCATCACACTCAACAACATAAAGGACATGAATCTATAAAAAATGATGACAATAAAAAAAGGGAACCACCGCCTTATGTAAATTATAAACAACCTCCAGGTGGTCACCCAAACATACACATGGCCAATCGGAGAGAGCCAACTCAGCAGCCGCAGCAGCCACAGGAACGACGCATACCTCTAGGTGGTGATAAACCTACCGGTCATGTTATGGCAACAAAAAAAGAAGTGGAACAACATGAACAGCAACGGCAATTGGAACGCCTTCAAGAGCAGCGAACAGACACTGCAGGGGGATATAAAGTCAGTGGTCATGTTCCACCAGATATACTTGAAAAACAGTTAAAATATGAAAAACAGAGACGATTAGAGCAGCAACAAAGTCTCTATACAGGTAATATTTCCTCTCCATCATTTGTGCATGAACAGCATCTGAAATAAAATCTAGATATTGAGTCAAACAGTAAATTTTCGCTAACATTATCACCCATCATTAACACAGCAGTTTCATTCTACATCATCATTACTGAACAGTTGTCTTTTTCAACACTAGACACAAACACATGTCAACCTTCACAAAAAAGACATTCAACACAAACATGCATATGTGCTTGAGTAACTAAGAACATGCTCTCCTGCTTATCTATGGAGAAATTATGAAAAACCTTAAAATATATCAAAATGCATTTTTTTTTGTCCCATCAGAATCAAGGGAGAATGTGAAAATGGCACAAACTGAATCAGGTGCTGCTAAAAAAAATGTTTACAAACCTAATGCAGAAGCGAATCAAGATAATATGAAGCAGTATGCAGCTGTTGATGATGTGCAAAAACAAGAAGAACAACAAAGGACTAAAGAGCCTGATGATTTACAGGCTAGTTTAACATTGGATTCACAGAATGAGGAATCTCTGAAACAAAATGAAATGCCTGATGTCAATCCAGTGGATGCTCCTCCGACAGAACCAGTAGATGATAAAACACAAATAGGTAGGATTGAAATTTAAGTGAAACTTGTCATTTGGTTCATAACATGTATGGTTTTTAAATCAACCAATAGATTTAAAAATGACTTGCATCATTTTTCTGTCAAATATTTCTTTCAAGCTTAATGTGGAAATTTTTTATTAATTAATAATCAATGAGTCTTGGCCATGAATAAACTTAATGTTTGCATAATTGTGAGCATTGGTCAAATTATTAAATGTCATTAAACCCTTCCCATCATTCCAAAGCGATAATTCTCGTATGTAAAACATTATTCTCTGAAATGTTCAAAAGCATTACAAGTCTTGGCATTGGAAAACTGAATACTGTAGAATACTTTATTTTTGCTTGGAATTTATTTTCGCTATTTTCCCTGAAGGGATGATTCCGTGAAAATAAAATCCAGCGAATATACTTTTTTTACTATATTTCACATTAAACTCATCAAAAATCAGTGAAAATAAATTCCAAGCAAAACGCCCAAAAAGCCTTTTCAGCGAAAATTAAATCCAGCGAAAATAAAGTATTCCACAGTATAAAACTTGTAGAATCATCGATGGTTAGACCAGGTAGAGGACTACACATGATTGGTTTGTTACACACAACTATAGGTGCAGCCATCACACCAGGGGGGGAGTTGCATGACACGATTGGTTGAAATAATCGTCTCATTTGCATAAATTCATGAGCAATGAAAAACTCGTCTTTTCAGTAAAATTGTGCCAAAATGCTTCTATCGTTACGAGCTAAAAAAATAATCGGAAAAATGATGTAAAGGTATTTTTTGAGACACGTTTTCGATCAGACTCCAGCTAACTGTTAAAAGTAAGCACAGGTTTTCTCTTTACCATAATCATAGCAAGTTACGAAATTCATGGAGAGGCACGTTTAAATTTCACTCTAGTACTATTGCTCAAAATTGCTCAAAATGTTTTCGGTGACTTTTATCAGTGACAAGTTACCTAATTAGTATGCATTTCGAGAAACCACAGTGTGTGTGCATGCGCAGTTTGAAATGGAACAGTTTTGAACGCAATAAAATCACGCGTAGAACTCGGGCTCCAGCAAGAAATCGTGGCGTCAAACTGGTTGTCGATTGAATTGTTTTGCAATAGACATAATTTTGGAGCCTGTAGTTGTCTATGAAATGTTTCTAAGTTTTGTTGAGGATTATTTTGTAAAGAAATTGCTGAAATTATTTCATCTGTTCGTAAACGGGACGTTGTTGCTTTGACGATGGGCTACGGACGACTGACGTCGAAACGTTCCATTCAGATCGGATGGTGCCCTCTCGTGCCAATCCCCCCCTGCATCACACCATGGCTCAGGTAGTGAATGCAATACAACATAAAGGTCAAATACAGAGGTCAATGAGATGTGAACTCATTTGCATAATGCATACTCTACATCCTCCCTTTCAAGATATACTCTACAAAACTGGTTCATTGACACCATGAGCACCTTTTCATCATTAGACTTTCTCACCCAAATTTTTCTGTACTTTTTTTTTTAAATTCTTCAATATTTATGGAAATGAACCCTAAACAGACAAAATTTGAGTCAATTTTCAATTTTTACTAAAAAAAATTGGATATTTTTGTCTCAATATTCTGAAGGAAAGTGCAGATTATAAATGGGACTATTTTGTGAATTTGTGATGAAAAGAGGGAACTGGTGATGAAAAGTTAGGCGCTATGAGACAGGTCACCCATCCTAGTGGGGTTTCATTTTCTGACAATTAGGTGACTTATCACACATGTATTCAAATGGTTTGACCACTTGTAGCAATGACAGATATTATTACTTCATATTACCAGTTTGTCTCTGCTGAAAATGTAACGTTTGCCTGATTTGCAGGAAGTACCAAAAATAGAGCATTGACCTAAGAAATTGAACTTTTTAGTGATATTATTACATAATTACTTGTTGTCAATCCAGTAAAATATGGAATTGTGGTAAGGCAATTTGATAAAATTTGAAATTGTGGTCAGGCAAATTCAAAAATCATGAAATCAATTTATTATGCCAGAGTAGCAAAGACTCCACTTCCTTAATGATAATAATAAACTTTATTTAACAACGATAACACTTATCTTCTCCATGGCCATTCATTTCTTTGGATAAGTTGTTTAACTATGTTATTCACAGCGGAAACCACCTACCAGATGGCATTACCATTACTGAATGCAACAACAGATGACAAGAAAAGGTGAGGACCTATTTTGTTGAAATAAAATACAAAAATAAACACCTAATCTATATGCACATGTCTACTTCAATGTTATAGTACACGTTTGATTCTGCTGCTGTACCCAGAAAAAATTCCCAATCTAAACTTCACCACAATACCATATTAGCCTTATACATGTACATAAAAGTTGTTTTCTTTAAACGGTACATTGTATACTACCTGTAAGTATTTGTATCATCATGTAAAGTCAAGATAAATTACTATTATTCATTGTTACTTCATCTGAATAGAATTTTTGTATATCTTAATTAATTGCGTTGTTTCCTTTTAACAGGGGATATGCTCTTTTGGAAATAGCAGCTTATTTAAACCATTCCAAGTCACAAGAATTGGTTGGTTATGCGTATCTATTTGGTGATTATTTGACATTTAATGTGAGTGGAGCACTTGATATGTTCACAGATCTTGCAGCTAAAGGAGTGCCTGAAGGACAGACAGTAAGTATAGCTATATTACAATGCATTAAAGTACTAGCATCTCAGCTGTTCATCTCTAAACTTTAAAAACAACACACTATTGATTGTGTGAGCATTAGACAGAATACCATTCAAGTGATTGAAATTGAAATGCTGTGAAAAATGTAAAGAAAGCTTGTTACAAAGCACACATTGTCATCATTTTTAATAAAAATGAGTAACATGACTGTCTTCTCATAACATTATATTTGGTTTTGCTTTGGCTTAATATAAATGAATGCAAAATGCACTTGTTAACTTTTTTGATTTTTTTGACACCATTTTGATCGAAATCTGTAGGCAAAAGAAAATTATTCTACTTTGTTCAAAACTAACAAAGAAATTATGAAAAAGAACAATTAGAAAATTTGCTGCTCCAACACTCGGACGAGAGCAACTATGGCATTTTAAAAGGGAGTCGTCACCTACGCATACGTCAGGTGGCCATAGTGTGATTGTTTACAAACAAGCATCTACCCATGAGCCTTTGCGTTCTTAGCATGTGTTGTTATCATCGTTTGGGACTCGATTCCCGCGCGTGCACAGGTGACAACCTTCTCGCCTAATTCAAAATTCATTGGATGCTGTGTGTTTACTTTTTGCCAGGGTTTGGGCTTTATGTATGGTGCTGGTATTGGTTTGAACTCTAGTCAAGCTAAGGCTTTGGTTTACTATACATTTGGAGCACTTGGAGGAGAACCATTGGCACAGATGATGTTGGTAAGAGCTGTTTTCTTATATTACATTGATGTGGTAATATTAATTAGGAGAATGTACATGTATGGTGTTTTAGCAGAATACCACTACTAGGGGGATTGTTTTTCCTGTCAATTTTGTTTGTTCAATAGCAGTGAACTTTTGCAGTCTGGTTTAATACTGGACCACACTATTATTTTCACAAAAATCAAAGATACCAGTACCATTACCAGATCATCAAAATTGTAAAGAGCAGTGACTTTCAAGCCATTTTAGA
Source organism: Saccoglossus kowalevskii (assembly GCF_978046115.1). Taxonomy (NCBI): domain Eukaryota; kingdom Metazoa; phylum Hemichordata; class Enteropneusta; family Harrimaniidae; genus Saccoglossus; species Saccoglossus kowalevskii. Next base: position 8,030,394 of record NC_140642.1, read on the forward strand.
CTTGATTGGTCTGAACACATCCTCCACAATTAGAATAGTTTAATCTGATCTTGATTTCACTCAAACGACAAATTATTAATGACTTTCAGAACACAATCTTGTCCAATTTACTTAAAAGAAGAAAAGCAATCTCAACTGATGTATTGTTCCATCAATATGGATAACGTAATTCTATTTAAAATAATTACACTCTGATGTAATTTTAATATATGCCTGGCATGGACTCATCAATCCCTGGTGTTGAAACATGGAATATTGATACCATTTTGATTACACTCCAATGTGATTTTAATCTAATGTACTGAGAGTGAAGGTTTATACACGTAGCAACAGTCCACTTTACAGCGGACGCAAGATATTTACATAACCTAACTCCTGTACTTGGGTTCTGCGCATGCGTCAACTAAAGTAACATCGGAACCGGACGGCTCAAAAAAACAGAAGAAATTTAACCCGCCGAGAGGAAAATACGGAAGTAATATGTCACCGAGGGTTGGCATGAAAGCAGATGGAGCAAAGGGAGCCGAGAAACAGGACAGGAAAGTGGACGAAATGCTATCGGCATCCAGTGAAAGTGCGGAAGGCCAGAATCAAATAATACAAGATGGCGACCTCCAAAAGGCAATGAAGTTATCCAGTAAAGATCGGTCGGAAATGATGTTGAGATTGCTTTTCTCGATAAGGGAGGCAGTAGACAAGATTGAACCTATGAATCGGCAGATTGAGGAGACAAAACATAAAGTCTCGGAATTAGAAGAATCATTAAATCATATCTACGAACGGGTAGAGGATATCGAAAAAAGAGACCGCAGCGGGGAGACACGTGACAAGATGGTGGACAAACTGAAATTAAAAGTCCGGGAAATGGAAACCAGACTGAGTGATTCAGAAAACAAGAACGACGATTTGGAAAACAGATCGCGACGAATGAACTTAAACTTCCATAACTTCCCAGAAGGAGCAGAAAAACACGAGAAATCGTGTTCAGAATTTATAAAGAAATTCGTCTTGAATCATATGAAGGTCAGAGGTGTCGAAAACCACGTGGCCATTCAAAGAGCTCATAGAGTGCCTTCGTTTCCGTTGCGGTGTGGTAAGCCAAGATGCATAACAGTAGCATTTGTTGACGCAAGTGTATCAAGATCAATATTATTTGCAGCTCCAGGCACACTTAAGAACAACAAGTTCGAAGGAAAGGACATCTTCATAACAGATGACGTGAGTCAAAAAATTATCCAAGATAGGAAAAGATTGATGAAATTTCGTAAAGACTACCAGAAGGAGAATCCAAATAAAAAGAGTTATATCTCATGGAGGGTTCCAGCTACGTGCATGATAGAAGTAGAAGGAAAAATGAAAGCGATTATGGTGAAAGATCTAGAGGAATGAAAGACCACGAGAAAGGAAAGAAGAAAAAAAGCCTAAGAACTTTGTAAGTTTTATCAGCTATCATAGTGTTGAACAGTTCTATAAGGATTTTTGGGAATTATTTTATTATCTTGTATGCTAATTCCTTGGTGCTATATATGAAGTGGTACTATCTGAGTTAAAGGCGGAGAGAATAAGGATTAAAATAATGAGGTTACCGAGCCGTCCAATAGCGCAGTATCTTGCCTTAAATATCTTAGATTATGTCTATGTTGTTTTTACCGTTTCTTTTGTTAGTATGTTTGTTAGTGTTTTGTGTTCACGAAAAATGGGTGCTACTATTCTTAGGAAATTCCTGTAAAAGCCAAAATATTATGTATGGACTTACAGTTATCAATTCTATCACTTAATACTAGAGGGATGAGAGATTTTAAAAAGAGAAAAAAGATATCTAATTGGATAAAAGCAAAAAAAGTGGATGTGGTTTTCTTGCAGGAAACACACAGTGTGCCAGCGGATGAACAATTTTGGTCAGCTCAATTTAGGGGCAAAATCTGGTATTCACATGGCTCTAATAACAGTAAGGGGGTAATGATTATTGACCGGAATTTAGCTTTGGAGGCTTTAAATATTGTACAAGATAATGAGGGTAGACTTCTTGTTGTTGAATGCAAGATCAATGGATCGCCTTTTATCTTAATGAATACTTATGCACCAAACAGAGAATCGGAACATAAACAATTCTTAGGAAATTTGAGGGATAGACTTGTGGATTTAAATATAAACCCAGACTGTGCAGTTATATGGGGAGGGGACTTAAATTTCACAGTAAACAACATGTTAGATCGATCAGGCAGTGATGCAAGACCTTGGAAGCACTCCATTAAAATATTTAATGATGTCTTAGACCAGTTTAATTTGATAGATATATGGAGGGTCAGAAACCAGAATAAAAAACATTTCACCTGGCGACGTAGGCATCCTTTCATACAACAGAGTAGATTAGACTATTTCATAATATCGGATGTTTTACAAAATGTAACAAAGAAAATAGAAATAATACCAGGAATAGCCTCAGACCACTCAGCAATAGTATTAAGTATCGATGATAAAACTCAGAAACGTGGACCTGCCTACTGGAGATTTAATTCAGCTTTAACAAGAGATGAGAAGTATAATAATATATTAAAAGATAAAATAAATGAATGGACAGAGGAAATGAAAGAGATAGAGGATAAAAGATTGTTATGGGATATGATTAAATATAAAATTAGAAATGTTACAATTGAATACAGTAAGAAAAAGTCCAAAGAAAATAAAGAAAATTTAAAGCAATTAGAAAATAAAATAAGGGCAGCACAGGTCAGCTGTTCGGTTAATCCTAATACGGAAAATTATTCAATCCTTGAAGATTTAACTAGAGAATTAGAAGAACTCTATAATGTTATAACAGAAGGCTCAATCATACGCTCTAGAGCGATATGGTATGAGAAAGGTGAGAAGAACAACAAGTATTTTCTGAGCCTGGAGAGAGCAAACAAGAAAAGATCTACTATTAAACAGCTGAGAACAAGTGAATTTACAGAGATTAGCCAAGAACAGGACATTTTAAAAGACATTAAATCATTTTATACAAATTTGTACAGACAAGAAAATCTTAATAGACAGGAAATTGAAAGGTTTCTGCAAAATCTGGAAATTCCTAGGCTGTCTGATCGATCACAAGATATATGTGAAGGAAAATTGGGGACAGGAGAGGTATTTAATATTTTACCACAAATGAAGGAAAATAAAAGTCCCGGGAATGACGGGTTGACGGTTGAATTTTATAAGGCTTTCTGGCCTATGGTAGGGAAGCTAGTTGTTGATTCACTTAACTATGCGTTTGACAAGGGTGAATTCTCAGAGTCCCAAAAACAAAGTATGATAACCCTAATTGAAAAGTCTGGTCGGGATAAATTATATCTGAAGAACTGGCGCCCCATTTCCCTAATGAACGTAGACATCAAAATGGCCTCCAAGTGTCTTGCGAAACGTCTTGAACAAGTAATACCCCAGTTAATAGGTCCTGCACAGGCGGCCTTTGTTAAAGGACGTAATATAAATGATTATGTAAGATTGATAGATGAGATATACCATTATACAAGGGAAGCCAATCTGGGAAGTATCCTACTGGCAATAGACTTTGAAAAAGCGTTTGACACGGTAAATTGGGTGTATCTTTTCAGAGTTATTGAACAATTTAATTTTGGGCCAACATTCTATAAGTGGATAACTACACTGTACAGTAATATTAAAGGGTGCGTAATGAACAATGGGTTCAGTACAGGCTATTTTGAATTGAGAAGGGGAGTGAGACAAGGTGATCCCTTGTCTCCAATGTTATTTGTGTTAGCTTTAGAACCTTTATTGCTAGCAATAAAAAAAAGCCATGATATATCCGGAATTAAAATACGGGAAACCGAAATTAGAGCTGCAGCATTTGCTGATGATATGACGTGTTTTGTATCAAATGTGGAATCCGCTGGCGCACTGTTTGCCTTGCTTAATATATTTAGATCTTGTTCAGGGCTGAAAATAAATAAAGAAAAATCAGAGGGAGCTTGGTTAGGAAAATGGAGAAATAAAAAGGAAAGCATGTTCGGGGTGAAGTGGCCCACGTCTCCCATCAAAATAGTGGGAATTCATTTTTCGTATGATAAAAGGGAAAATTATGCAAGAGATGTCAATAAGGCAGTGAGTAACATGAAAATGATCTTCAATTCTTGGAAACGAAGAAAACTGTCCTTATTTGGAAAAGTTCTGATTATAAAAACATTTGGAATATCACAATTCTCGTATATTCTAAATTCAATTACCCTGAAAAAACAGACTATTCAGGAAGTGCATAAAATTATGTATGAATTCCTGTGGGAAGGCAAAGACAAAATAGCTAGAAGTACAATGATGGGAGGCGTGGGCCAGGGAGGTCTGGCTATGCCGAACCTGTATATCATGAAAAAACAACAAAGAATCCTTTGGATCAAACATTACTTAGATCCGGACTTTAACCATCCCTGGAAACTCTTTCTAGACAAGCAGCTTGAACCAGTGGGAGGGGAAATGATCTTCAGGTGCAATTATAATACTAAGGTTTTGCCGGTGAAACTGAGTGAATTTGTCACAGAGACCTTAGATATATGGGCACAAGAAATTAAAGTTTATAAACAGGGTAAAGATCAAATCATATGGAATAATGAAAAAATACTGATTGGGGGAAAATCGGTATATATGGAGGACTTCGTCCGAAATGGAATAATGAAAGTATCTGATCTTTTTGACGCAAATGGTTTGATACCGTGGCAGTCAATAGCACAGGAGGAATTTACCCTAATACATAAATTAAGATGGCTAGGTTTAGCATCAGCTATTCCTGGGGATCTAAAGTATGGAGAAGCAGATCTGGAATCTACTTATTTCAAAATTACAGGAATTCCTATGGATCTGGAAACCTTAACTAAGAAAGCTATCAAAAATGAGTTATGTGAAAGGTCATTTGTTATTCCTACAAGCCAAAACAAACTACAAATGGAATTGAGGGAGGGGTGCATGGAATGGGGAAAAAGATATAAACTTATGATGAAAATGACAACTGAAAGCAAAATGAGAGAATTCCAGTTCAGGCTCCTTCATAATATTTTATATACAAACCAAAAATTACACAAAATAAACCCTCAGAAGTATGGCAGCCCACAGTGTACGTTCTGTGACTGGGAAGCCGAAAGCTATGAACATTTGTTTTATGAATGTCAATATGTTATATCTCTCTGGAGTGAAATCCTCTTTTGGTGGGGGGAACCACTTAAATTAAAGTCACCACCAAGTAGATTGTGTATGATTATATCTAACCCAGATGATACTTTGATTGTAAACTTTATATCTCTGTTGGTAAGAAAACATGTATACTTTTGTAAAATGAAGGAAATGAAGCCAAATTTTGTTGGCTTCCTATCTTACTGTAAAAGAATTTACCAATGTGAAAATTATATTGCAAAAAAGTACAATAAGATGGCTTCACATCTAAAAAAGTGGTCTCCTTTGTTACCATATGTAAGATAAAAAGAGGTACTACTATATATGTATAATAGAATACAGGAAAGAACAACAATGTAATTTCATAACAATGTAATGTATCAATGAAGCGCCTAATAAAAAGTATATAAAAACAAAACTCCTGTACTTTGCAACATCCCCTAGACACTCCAGTGACCATTGTAGATGCAATAAAGTTACATACAATGTCCCATTGTCAGTTTGCCAGAACACTCATCGCCAAGTCAATCATTCCCTGGAATCTTTTACTTAGTTTCACCTTCACACCGTCACCATATACCAGTTTCAAATATCCTTCAGATCTGAGACGAAATTCGATAAACTCAGGAATTTCTTGTGTAACCTTCAGTTGATGATGGCCGATACTCCTGTCGAAATGTATCCAACTGATGCAACACAAATGCCGCATAATCCCTCGAACCGTTGCCCTTGCTAGTCAAACTTCCTTGGCGATCATTCGCAAGAGGCGAATAATCTCCATCTCAGTGTCTTCATCATAACATAATAGCAATAATTGTTCAAAATTAGAAACTGCATTCAAAACTTAACTGGATCTCACAAGGATAATTAAGGAAACTCATTATGTGTTAGGGGTGTTTTCAAATATTTGTATCAATAAAGTGTCTGATATCACAATGAGTAAAACATGATTGTTTGATGAATATTTGGCTGGACGCTTACACGTTGTAATAGTTGAACCCATCTGAAACCCTGGACCATTTTTTTGATTAACTTTCACGTAGCGGGTATGTAACTTTATTGCATCTATGATGGTCATTGGATCATTGATCCAGTTTTGCAGCATTGAGTTTAAAGTTCTCTGTCAGATTCCAAGAAATTTTGATAATTAGTCTTATTTGTATATTTAGGGGTACCGCTACTGGGCTGGTATTGGTGTGTCACAAAGCTGTGAATCGGCGCTCACATATTATAGAAAAGTAGCAATTAAAGGTAAGACGAAACATACAGGTACATATAATGGCATATAACAACATGCATTCAATGCAAAGTCAAGATAACCGCAACAAAAATGATAATTAAATATCTATCTGTTATGTTTGAAACTAATGTAACTCAAAAATTTATGGGATCGTGTTCCCTAATGAGATTATTTCCTTGAGTAAATAGATGATTAGAGGAAGATAATATCATATGGAGTGTTAATTTGATATTTTTGTTTAATTATATAGTTTCTAATGATGTTTCACTGAATGGTGGGCTGGCTGTGCAGCGTGTTCGTTTATATGATGAAATAGAAAGTTCAGGTACCATGACTGGATTATTGGACGAAGACTTGATACAATATTATCAATTTTTAGCTGATAAAGGGGATGTGCAGGCACAGGTAAACATGTCATGGTTATGTGTTTGTGTGTGGAGGTAGTTTCAATGATGCATTGTGGGTAATTAGAGCTCGGAAGGTTTTGTATCAGTATATCTTGTACTAGTCTTGTCACTAATATTTCTTGTCTTCTTATTTTTAAAAACTATTTTTCTACTATCCTATATATAATTAATAATGTCTTTTCATATACAGGTTGGACTTGGTCAGTTAAATTATCAAGGTGGTAGAGGAATTGAACTTGATCACCAGGTAATGTTTACATCTTTGCTTTTTTATGAAAAATCTTGTCATAAATTCTGTTTGATACATTAAGTTAATTGCAACATTCTTGAGGGCTTTCAAATTATTTTGTTTTACAGAGAGCTCTGGAATACTTCACACAAGCTGCAGAGTCTGGTAATTCAAATGCACAAGCTTTCCTTGGTAAGGTAAGGCAACTGTTGGCGATAGGTGTTTGTATTGTCTTTATTCTTCACAATCAGTGTCTGTTTTACGAGTGAGACAAATATTCCTGAAGGAAAATTCTCATTGGGTTGGACTGTCATAAGACAAGGTCACAGTGACCTTGAGCTCATGATGACATGAGTATCAACCTGCTTTACGAATAAGGATATCAGGTGATAACAGGTTTATCACATGACCAACTCAAAGTGTCTAAAAGACAGATAAATCATAATTTTAAGTAACTATGTTTACAAATAATTTATGCTAATGACATCAAACTGCATCGGTGGACAAGCATTTGCAGTTAAGGCCATTGACAATCAGTAGAAATATTACTATTCTGACGATGTATTCTCAAAATTAACTTTATCTCATTATGCGTATCTTATATCGCAGCAATAAAAAGTATATTGTCTTGTGATTTTTTTTCTCCACATAGAAATGTGCGTTTCACTGATGTATATTACTTGTTATGTTATAAAACAGCACCTTTTACAGCGTTGTTAATTAATATTGTTACTATTTCATTCATTAGATGTATTCAGAAGGAAGTTCAGTTGTCAAACAAGATAATGTAACTGCATTTAAATATTTCAAGAAAGCAGCTGACCAAGGCAATCCAATAGGACAAAGTGGACTTGGCTTATTGTATATGCATGGAAGTGGAGTTGACCAGGTTTGTTATTATTACATTAGGTGTAAAGATAGTTACAACTATAATTTAACAATGCATGGTCATTTGGCTTATAGAACTGTTACAAATGTTTCAAAATTACATTTGTATGGATTCCAGTATTCCCTATTTAATGTTAAATTTATTTGTGTTTGTGAAAGGATTTTTCATCGTCATTGGTTACTGCATATTATCACTTTAAACCTTTCACAAAATAATTTAATCTCAAAACACTAATGAATGACATGTTGATGAATTTACTGAGTGATTCAAATAATATTCTTGATATCTCAATTCTCTGTTACTAGGATTATAGCAAGGCTTTGCAGCATTTTCAGATGGCTTCTGATCAGGGTTGGGTAGATGGACAATTACATCTAGGTACCATGTATTACAGTAAGTACATTCTGCCTATTCTTACTTGCCATGTAAAGTAGTCGCTCAATTAAGTGTCTTGAGTAGTTTATTTGTATATAATATTTTAGACCATAGTTGTACTGGTGTGTATACTCATTATACAGGTCTCAATACATACATGTACTCCTGAATTTATATTCTACTGAATTTATAAGTCACGAGTATAAAAGAGAAAGTGACAGCCATGTTTATTATATGATTTTGTTATTTGGGTAGTCAAAACATTAGTAAACATTTTAATCCATTCACTGAAAATATTCAAATCATCAGTTCTCATGTATTAGCCAGTACATTCTTGCATCCTATCTTCTCACTTTCATGATTTTTTTGGTTTGGGAAAATTATACGAGAGTTTACCTACATTTATCCAATTAATTACAGGTGGTTTGGGAGTGAAAAGAGATTACAAAATGGCTGTCAAGTATTTCAACCTTGCATCACAGTCTGGACATGTCTTGGCATTTTACAATTTAGCACAGATGCATGCAGCTGGAACTGGAGTCATGAGGTCATGCCACACAGCTACTGAAGTGAGTAGACATTCAAATTCTGTCTAAACCTGTACCTGGTATTTTTAGTGCTACTGTATATTTTGAGAAAAGACTAGGAATTAAACAGTAATACATGCAAAAGTTATCGTATAATCATCTACTTTTGGCAAGTGTAGTATTTCTCTATTAGAAGTGCATCTCTAAAAGAAGTGAATGCAAACCATCAATTGTCGTAATTGTTTACTGGATTAGTCAAATATTACTTCTTTTAGCCGTAGACACACCACTGTCATTTACATAAGCACATGTGCTACTAACATGGTATGTGCACTTTTTGACTGTTTTGCCTGTTCATAGCAATGTGTTATGCTGGCTTCAACTTAATAAAAACAATTCTCACAATGATAGATTTCTTGCTCCTGAAATATTGGACGATACTACTATAATTGTATCCAACAATATAGCAGATAATTCTCTGAAATTTCAACTTGCATTTTTTTAGTCTTATTGAAATGGTTTTGTTACTTTTAATAAATGATTTTCAGTGCTGATGTAATACGCATATTCTTATTAAATTTTGCTCTACTTTTTCAGTTATTCAAGAATGTTGTTGAGAGAGGGCACTGGTCAGAATTAATAATGGAAGCACACACTAGTTATAAAGAAGGCAATGTGGATTCAGCATTAATGAAGTATGCATTTCTAGCTGAGCTTGGATATGAAGTAGCTCAAAGCAATGTTGCTTTCATCCTTGATCAAGGTACTGTCATGCATATTACTTTGTAACTATTCTGACTGTAGCTTTTTAGCTACTTTATTTATTTATTTATTTATTTATCAATGAAAGTTGATTATATCACAATCCAATTCAAGATGGTCACCTGGTAGTTTTTTTGCACATTTTGGCGTATATCTCAAATTCATCATGTCCAATTTATGTCCAACTAAAGTTGATCTTTGTTTTGATCCAATCCATAAATGGCTGATAAATCTGCCATTTGGTTTTACAATTTAAATTGTCTGGCAGTCCATTTATATATGTATTATATGTTTCCTTTGCATTCATTAATTACATGAAACATATATTTGTTTATTCATTTCAGGTGAGACCAATCTGTTTGCCAATCATGATACATATAGAAGAGCATTATTACAGTGGAGTAGAGCTGCAGCACAGGGTGAGAAAAATCAACTATATAACCAATGAAATGAACATAAATAGACATTGCTTAGTTTCTTTGTAATTCATTATCAGTACACTCATCAATGGTTGCTTTGTTTTGTAGGCTACACGCATGCTCGTGTGAAATTAGGCGATTACCATTACTATGGTTACGGTACTCAGGTTGATTATGAGACGGCAGCGGTGCATTACAGACTAGCATCAGAACAACAACATAGTGCACAGGCAATGTTTAATTTGGGATATATGCATGAACAAGGACTGGGAATGAAACAGGTAACTAAAGTCTGCCAGACATAAGATTGATGCATCTCTCCACCTTAATAGTATCAGGATGTCTTATCAGTTCATTACTGAACTACACACTCCCTGTGAATATCAATTGTTGTAATTGTTGTATTAATCTTCAACATTATGATTATTATTTTTTCAACTTCTTTCATGTTTTAGGATATTCATTTGGCAAAACGTTTTTATGACATGGCAGCGGAAACAAACTCTGATGCATATGTACCAGTTATGTTGGCATTGGCTAAACTGGGATTTAAACGTAGTCTGGAGTATTTTCAACAGGTGAGTTTATAGGTCTGTTGCATATACTTTATTTCAAACATTATTTATTGCCTAGGGATGAAATTCACCACTGAATAACAATGTTTAATGTTATCAGTGCATTATATAGAACTGGCAGTTATAGTTTAAATGAACAAATTAGCAGTATTGCTATTGATTTCAGATATATCAAATATACTGATTGAAAAAATAGAGATTTAGAGATACAGTGATGAAAATGGATACACCAATTGTATCAGTTAACAAATATTTACTATCTGTTCAAATCAATACATTGTGTTTCTTGTATTAATAATATTGATCTATGAAGTTGGCTAATTTTCATTTGTTAATATTTTGTGTTCCAACTTTGCCAAAAAGATTATTTGCACAGATTTTTAATTCTACTGTTATAGTCACGTACTGGCAAGATTAGAATAGTTCGATATATTTTCTATAATCTACATATATAATGGATTAATTTCAGAGTTCTGATGTCTGGTCAAGTGTGAATCTGGATTACTATCTTGGTACAGATTGGGATATTTATGTAATAACTGTACTAGCAATGATATTGGGATTTGTTATTTACATCAGAAGACAACAATAGATAAACATTTACTGCCACTTTATTTTCATCTTCATGTACATGAAATTATCTTATAATTTATTTAATTTTCAAGAGAATTGTTTGACTGTTGAGTATTAAGACGAATCTTTCATGAACATAGAAGTATTTTTTATCATGTTTCCCCATATTGTGACCAGTCAAATAAATAGACAATTCTAGGATTAACAACTTTAAAATGAATTCAATGCGGTCTAAGAGGTTTATCAGGTTATCAGCAATAACAGGCCAGATTAATAGCAGTATATTACATTATGCCATGTTTGTCTTTTACTCCTGATGATATCCCCATCATTTAATAATGCCATCCAGGGATATCCTAACAATAATGATGGTGTTTTCTTTTCATATGATATCCTCAACACCATGAATTATTGACTTTCTGTTTTGCTCTGTCAAATTGTTAACAAGAGTATGTAGTAGATTTACAGTAATCTCAATCTCGGCTATGGCGTGTAAAGTTACATTTCTGTTTCTCTTATATTGCTTCATCTGCTGTATCTAACTTGAATGAAATAAAATCATGTGAGAGAAGATTGAAAATACTTCTGATCTGTATACGCGTTTGAAGATAATTTTTATAAACTGATATTGAGGGAGGAAGCCCTGAAAATTTATTTTTGTATCAGTTGCCATGGTGATAGATTCATTAAACTTAGTTCATTTACCACTCCATATTGATTTACCATAATTTTCAATTTGTTTAAATCTTACTCATATCATTGTTGATGAAGGGAAAGGTATATGTGGTGATACTGTCTGTCCTCATTGGTGTTGTAAAACTTTTTCTTGTGGTTGCAATAACTCTTAGTTTCTATCCAATATTTTTTTTTACAATATTTTATTAACCAGTGTAGCATCTCGGCCAAGTTTGATTTTGGTATGTGTACTATATACCGATATATATATTTTAAAATATTGATAAATTTAACTTGTAATTAAGTTCCTTTGTTGTGGTTACAGTAACTTGTACAATTTTTAACAGATGATCTTCAAACTTGGAAATCAAATCAATCGCGATCAAATGTCAACCAAGTTCAATTCTTGGGTGACAAATCAGTAAACTGTTCAAGCTAGTATTTCTCTGTCAAATTATGTTGAGATATATTTATACAATTCAGGGAATATCATAATACAGTACATTTAGTATTAATTGAGGAACATTAATTAATATTATGTGCTAATAATGACCTCATTATTGTTCATTTTTGGTCAGAATTGTTCCCAGCTAAATTTTAGCCAGTATTTTCCATGCAAAGAAAAGATTTTAGGTGGCAAATTTATTCAACTTGAATTTTTGTTAATTGTTTAATATCCAGATTCTGAATGGGCAAGGTTGTAATTGGTATGCTACGTTTTGAAAAACAAATCAATATTAGCATATTATATAGATGCAGTGTTGTTTGGTAAGAGCCTTGTAATTGTGTTACAGCAATATCTGCTTACATGAATCAGTCATAAATCTACTTGTAACGGGCTATATGAATTGCATAACTTTGAATCATTTTATAGTGCCATCAGTGTCAATATATTAAATTTACATTGTTTTTATGCATTGTCAAGTTCATGGACCTGTTAAATCTATGTGAGAATTATTTTTAAAAACAAGATTTTTTTTCCCATAGAGGTTTATTGTTTTTACTAATTTATTTTGTTTGGTACAATAAACTATCATGTCTTCATAAAAGTCATTTGCTTCTGTCACATGCTCCATATATTCCCCTGGCAATACCATGTCAGTGTAGTCTGTTTGGCCACTGTATCATAATTTTTCAGGCACTATCCAGGTGTTTCTACTGTCCTGCATCACTCCAGCAGGGTTTTTTGACTAGACCATGCCCAATTACTGAAATATAAATCAAAGCCTATTCATATTCATGCATTCAAGCTTTGTCTACCATTGCTGGCAAGAAACGGGCAGATGTAGGTTCAAGTTGAAATGCAAATTCTCATCCTACTGTTTATCACCTACTGTCATATTCCTTTTGGTGTAATTTCTGACATGACAAATTCATACGTGCTGGTTGATTGTATGTTGCACCTAGCAATTCATATGTTTCCGTATAATATATCTGTAGATATACAGCCTCCACCAATTATATGATTTATTTTCAGTCATAATGTAATATGTCATAAAAACTGGTGTATATGGAATAGATGCATATTTTCTGGAACCAATGAACGAAGAAATACAAGTACACAATGGTGTATAGTTAAATTATTAAGTGAAAAATATATTAAACTAGTAGGTCATAACATATTCATAACATAATCGAATGGTTTCAGTAAGAAGTCTACACCAGACAAAGGACATTGCCGTCATGTTTTATTTCAGTTTCTGTACAATAAAAAACAGTTGTAAGTTTGGCAATGGAAATAAATTTGAGCCATCTCTCGAAAAACAGATATAAATACCTTATAAAATAGTGTTGCACAGATTGCAGCAAGCATTAAATATGTATAATACATCTAGCAGTGGCATTCAGCTGATATAATAGGGCATAGTAATATACTATAAATGTTGACAGAATCTAACAGACCTGTACAAAGTTAAGTATAAATTTATTAAGCCATTAAAAAACGCCAATGTATAATTTTGGCTGTTTGGAATCCAATCCATCTCACACCATGTCCATACTGAACAAGCCCTATGTAGCGCACTCACAGACTTCGTGGCTACATTCCACATATACTAGTATGCTTCAGAAAGGATATATATAACATGTAAATAAATATTAATAAGTATATTCAAGTTAGTTGTTATGGTGTACTATCAATAATAGTTCAAAATTGATCACATGTTACTGTGCTACGATAATACTGGTTGTATGGAAGTGCCGATCACACACGCAAATATATCAAGTTTCAGAAATGAACTTGATGTGGTATTTAATAATCAGCAAAACAACAATATTATACCCGTATTTTGACAATATGTGGTATTTTAGTTCTCTAAGTGGTCTGATATTTCATCCAGCTGGTCATCAAAGAAATTGTCGGAGAATCGTAACATCTGCCGGATAGCACTCAACGCTAAAATATCTATTTTTGTGTCCAACTCAAGTTCACTTTCGTAATTCTTAACCGGCAGTATGCTAGATTTTGGAACTCCCAATTTATAACTCAGTTCGTCTACTTTCTCTAAAATATATTTACTTCTATACACCATAGACGTGTCTCTGTTCACGTATGGACATGCTGTATCGATCTTCGTTAGTAAGACTATCAACGGAATACCTACAAAAAAAATAATAACGGGTTACTTTACTCATTAATATATTATCATTCATATACAAAATATGATGTTGGATGCGTGTTATTTGTGATGATCGCAGATGTCGAAAATAGAATAAAAAGTAAATATGAGTACAAATGTTGAAGTTCAAATGATGATCTATAGACACTGCACATACATTAAGATTAATTTCATAAAAATTAGCTATTTCGGACTACGCATGTGACTCGTCGTAAAGAAATCTCTTGTACTCATTTATTTGCAAACTTAGATAATTTATTTGTACATCCACAGGACTCATTTACATAACAATATTACTACCACTTTTTTCAAATTTAGAAACCGTGACTGGTATAAAAAATGTTTGATTAATATAATATAGAATGTTTGTACACAAAATCAGGGTAATACATTCACTGGATGCTGAATGTTGGTCAGAAGATGTATTGATCGCGATAAGATAACAGTAATTCACACAAGCCATGATGACAATTACACATATAGCCATACCGATGTACTTGCAATCTACCACAATAAGTTCACTTGATCAAGTAATTTATTAAGCTTAATCTTCACTTAAATGTACTCGATGTTTCTACTACATTCTTAAAATGTAGGATATTCTTTCACCATCGAATAGTGGACATGGACAATGTTTGATAATAATCATAGTACTGAACACACGCTATATATCATGTACCAGTAATCAACATGACTTCGAACTGTTATTGAGAAAATAAGCATTCAGGTACACTAGGTTATCATTATTCAGACCAACAGACGAAGGATGTAGTAACAGATCCAGAAATCTGGATCATCAAAGAAAAACCTGAAACAATGTTTTAAGTGTTGGCATCAAAGCTTATAGATAGCTGTTATATGATTGGAAATAAAGCTGGTCTCTGTACCTTTTGTCTCAACTAAACTACAACAAGTCATTGTCAATGACACGTCCCCGTTCCGTTCATATTTGAGTGACATATACATTCAAAGCAGATCATGACCGAAATGCACCTGCATATGTACAACACATTGTGCTAAATCTGAACAAAATCCATCCATGCATGACTGAGATCCGGTTCTGGAATTGTGAAAATACGTGATTTTGATGCATTTTCGGCCTTAAAATGGCCATCATTCCGCTATTGTTAAGCAGATCATGAAACAAATGCACATATCTATTTGTGACATGATGTACCATGTGTGTGAAGTTTGAACTTGATCAATCCAGACATGTCTTGGATACGGATCCAGAACTGAATTCTTTAACAAAATGGCCGCCAGTCGGCCATTTCGAACTTGATCCGAAAAAAAAAGACGTGCATCAAGGTCCTATTATGTTTAATGTATGTACCAAATTTGAACAAAATCCATCCATGCATAACTGAGATACGGGTCCGGAATGGTGAAAATGTGCGATTTCAATGCATTTTCGGCCTTAAAGCGGCCCCATTTGGCTATCGTTAATGAGATCATGAAACAAATGCACATACATATTTGTGACATGATGTACCTTGTGTGTGTGAAGTTTGAACTTGATCAATCCAGACATGTCTCGGATACGGATCCAGAACTGAATTCTTTAAAACAAAATGGCCGCCAGTCGGCTATTTCGAACTTGATCCGAAAAAAAAAATGACGTGCATCAAGGTCCTATTATGTTTAATGTATGCACCAAATTTGAATGAAATCCGTCTATGCATAACTGAGATCCGGGTCCGGAATGGTGAAAATGTGCGATTTCAATGCATTTTCGGCATTAAAGCGGCCGCCATTTGGCTATCGTTAATGAGATCATGAAACAAATGCACATACATATTTGTGACATGATGTACCTTGTGTGTGTGAAGTTTGAACTCGATCAATCCAAGCATGTCTCAGATACGGATCCAGAACTGAATTCTTTAAAACAAAATGGCCGCCAGTCGGCCATTTCGAACCCGATCCAAAAAAAAATGACGTGCATCAAGATCCTATTATGTTTAATGTATGTACCAAATTTTAACAAAATCCGTCCATGCATAACTGAGATCCGGGTCCGGAATGGTGAAAATGTGCGATTTTGATGCATTTTCGGCCTTAAAATGGCCGCTATTCGGCTATCGTTAATCGGATCATAAAAAAAATGCATGTGCATATGTCCCATATAATGTGTGATGTATGAATGAAGTTTGAACTTAATCGGTCCATGCATGTTCGAGATACAGGTGATCACGGACGCACGGACGGACGCACACAGGGCAAAACATAAGTCCCCGTTTTCGGACTGCGTCCGAACGGGGACTAATAAAAAGTACATACCTCTTTGGTTGATATGGGTACGTATTGCCGCTAACTTTTCTATAATTTTTGACGATATTACACTGACGGTACTACAGTCCACAACATACACAACACAATGAATCTTTGATGCCAGTGTTGGGTTTCTATCAAATCCGGAAACATCTGGTGTTATTCGAACTGCAGGATTAAACTGAAAACGAAGTTTGATTATTTTATTAAATACCAGTTTTGCCAAACTTCTTTCATTCCGTAACACTACTACTATTATATATTGCTAATTCGAACTTTAAAAACAGATAAATCGCGTTTTAGAATTGTTTGATGATATCAAGCAAAATAAAAATTATACAATACACCAATATCAAGTGTTGTTGTGATTGTCGCAGGTGTTTGCATATATTAGTAAATAGTACATCATTCAAAATCGATACACATAATTCACGCGACAAGGAAATACACAAACAGAAAACCGATAAACGTATTATATTTGAAATCAATTACATGTGTAATAGATTCTATAACAGAGTCACAGCAAAAGAAATTCATACTCGGCCATACATCCCTAACATCTGACATTTTAATAATTTATACTTAGCTTCGCTGTTACTGATTCGTGCTGCTGGCATCACGAACATTACGTATATGATATTCTACTTCGAAGGCAATAATCTATTCATATTTGGACTAGCAGTAATGCAAGTATCTGGAATGTTCTAAGGTTTCTTGACGATAATTGACTATGAGATGCGGGAATTAGATATGGTGTTTGCTTTATTTAAAGGGCGGTGGTCGTCGTGTAGCGTCCTGTTCGATGTGGGACTCATGGCGATGTAGACAACGCGTGTAAAATACATAGGATTCGAACACGCGCTACGTGGCGACCACCACCCTTTAAATCTCATCATTCTTTTGAAACAAGGCTTAGAATTGTATTGGTTACCTGATGTCTATCAGGAATGTTTCCATCTATAAGGTATGGTATATCAGTTACATCCAATCCCATCGACTCTTCCAATCCCATTGTATCACATAGTCTGAAGTTCAGCGGATCACCTCCGCGACTCGAGCGTACTTCATATGCACGGAACTGTGGACGAAACAAAAACTGTTATATGAAGAACAAAACAGAATATGTGTAGGGCATCGCAAAAAAATGTGATCAAATTCAAGTTCGAAAAATGTTTGGTGAGGCGATATTTGACAGCGCACAAATTTTGCAGGTTTGATAAATTCGTCAACAGGGGCGCTGTGCAGTGGCGACAGATTTGAACGCTCTTTTTATGGTACGCATGCTAACCAAAAACATCAACTTTTTAGACCTAGTGGTTGTAACCATGAACAGCGATGATTGGCTGTTGAACACCAATTATTATGTTTGAATGGGAGACACATTATAATAAATGAATACCAACCTTTGTAGTGAGGCTGTGGGGCGCACTACCCATATTAGCCTGGCTCGTCACGTGACCGCGGTATATCGAGTTAATGGTATTAAAGAAACTTGATTTTCCAGCACCAATCTGCCCGAGCATTAAAATACGATATTGCCTAACACCGAAACATTCCAATGGTCTGTGATTAGCAACTTCTCCTTTAAGATTTGCCATAGTTCTGGAAAGAATACACGAATACATGTAATGCTCCTTTGTCGTGGAATTCCCAATGAATTATTATATTGTAGCTAGAAAATAAAGAACACCATTGCCTGTGATACGGAGAATATTACTGATTTTATTATATTATCTAGCAATATGTAATCAAATTCTTCATAAAATACACAAAACTTGGAGTTCCTATTCTAGTAGTAAAATGACTAGGACCGTGTACTTACTGTTCGTCCCAATGTAATTTTCTCCAAGATTCCGACTCTGGTAGCAAGCCGCCTTTGCTTTGGTGCTTTAGTTGGCGCGTGCTACTATCAGATGACGATGACACAACGCGTGATTTTGTAGAAAGAAGCCTGAGAGTTGAATGTGGTGAAGTTCTTTGTGGAATTGGTTCTGGCATATACTCTGGCACCTTCCTTACTGTTGTGGTAGTATTGGGTGAATCTAGAGAAAACAAGAAAACCATGATTATCGCGTTACAGCATAATCACTACATATAAGACTGATTATGAGATGTTACACATTTTTGTTTACGATGTCGTTGTTGCCTTTTACACAGCACACTTTCCGTTCTAAATTTAACATTTTAAATTTATTCTTTGAAAGTTTAATTTCTCGAGTTTTTTTTAAATTGAATCGTTCATCCTAATCAATAATAATAATTAAAATATAGTTATAGCTCGACTGTATGTCTTCTGTGTGTGACGATATTACATAATGACACCAATACACTAGTACATATATTAAATGAATTCGTTCTTACCAGTTATCTGGTACACTTCGATGTCTTTGAAATTAAAGTCATTCGGTCCCAACAAATCGTGAGGTTCAAACTTTTCATAATCGAAGTTACCAGTAGCTCCGGGTTGACAAAATCCGTTAGTTTTCGTAAAGCCATTAGTGCCTTTCTGATGAGCTCCGTGAAATAACGTTAGTGTACTGCCAATGGCACCAAACGACGGTCCGTACGAGGCTTTGTGGTATATCTGACACTGAAGTAATCATATGAAAACAACGTTAATTTTATCTAGTTAATCAACATGTATTGTCTATTCACCCTGGGTCAGCATTCCACCCATTGAGTATTAAATGTCAACGTATTTTTACCACACAATCACTCTAACGCAGACAACTACCATAAATTACTAAATACAAATGAGCAGTATGTCCCGAAATAGTTCGATGATCCCCAACTTTCATTTTCGCAGCTTTTACTGGTATAGCACATTTCATTTGCATGCGTTTTGTTTGTCATATTTAATAAGTTTTGTACTTTTTAATCGCATAAAACCAATTAGCACCCGTCCGAGGTGGTATTTACATCAACACAAATAATTGAATATATTTACTAGTAAATAAATAGTGAATGAATGAATGAATGAATGAATGAATGAATGAATGAATGAATGATATACAAGTATAACAGCTGGTATACAACAATAACCCCTTATCGCTTGTTTTGAACAAAATGTTGATTTATAAACACTGGGACACCAGTTAACATTTGTTACAGGCCACGATTACCATCACACAGATAACACAAATAGACACGATTTGCATCAGTGCAGACACGTTGCTTCCGTAAAGTTATTTAACAATGCGGGTCAAATGAGGACGCGAGTTTTTACGATATACTGGTGTATTGGTGTCTATAGTTATATAACTACTTCCTTGAAAATTATTGCCAGCGAAACACAATAACAATGCATTTTGGAAACAGTGTTGATTTGATGCTATTTTATTCCGTAGTGGAATGTACTATACTTATGAATATGTTGATTGGTTGGGACATAAATCCAATTATAAATCACACATTTTCATAAATGATTCTAAAATTTACAAATGTATTCATACAGACAGTAAAAATTGTTAATATATCGAACACATGGAAAATAACATAATGCACACCGTAATACAAAACGAACTTACTTTTTGATGGGGACTCTGGTTGGCCATTGATCTTCTGACAAACGGATCGAACACGTTGTGCCCACTGTACATACGAAATAAGAAAGACAGGTTGTCTGGTCGACTTTGATTGACACTAGACCAATGTACACGCGTGTAACCACCGAACACATACCCGTAGGAATTGTACGCCACCGAGACAGTATCACCTTTACCATCACAAAGTCTGTGGAACACCAAAGGATCAAACCCGTTCACCGACGCTTTGTAAATGAGTAAAAACTGTGCATGTGGTCGCTTTAACCACTGACGAAGCTGATCAGCATCTTTTGAAGCCATCATCTGTGTGACCGGTACATGGTCATCTCGCCGTGCTCCAGAGTGCCTATCGTTGTTGTCTATATAATATAAAGCAGACATTATTATTTATCGATCATCCACTCTTTGCCGTACATAAATAATATAAATGTAAACTAGTCACCGAGGGTGTATATTAATTGCTGTAATGTCATTGGTTGTGTGAAAGTCACGTGGGGGAACGGTACATATTGATGAAATGCTGGTATACATAAGAGATGAACGTATTATTTCACATTGTATTATAGTTTGATACGTACCGGAAGACGAGGCAATAGAATTGTTTTCCTGTTTTATTGTGGCCTCTTCTCTCATATTGGCATCCTCGTCTATAAGGAATGAACCAGAATTAATTTAATACTAATATATTTCATCGATACTGACTTTGGTTTGAAATATCTCTAGCAGGCAGACAGGAATGACAAATTCGGTGTATTGCGCCCTCAATTATATCAAAACACTATGTTTATATCAATTATATTCAATAAATGTTTAGTTTGGTGGAATAAAATGTCAGCGTTTTGATTAATTATTTGTTCAAATAACTCTCTGTCAGTTCTGTATTAAAACACGGGCTTATAATAATAATAACAGTTATTACTTGCCATACCATATACTATATAAAGTTGTATTCTTTAGCAAGAAACAAACTAAATGTCATAAATCAGTTTATGAAAGGCGGATACCTAATTTCATGAAAAAAATCTACAAGTAGCAAACATGTTGCATGAACATAATAACGGACCAATTTAAATTGGTTGATTTCATGATAGTAACGTACCACTTGTCGCGTATGTTTCCTCGGGCTCGCTTATGTCTGCTAGATCGTTCATTGATTGAAAGCTGCCAAGAAAGATAAATAAAATACAAGTCAAATGAGAACTTAGCCAATTAAGACGTAGACGTGGTTAGTAATACGTGAATGAAATTGTACGCAATGTCATGTGACATTGACTCCAGCATCCGGGGACGAGCATTTCACCATAGTACTATAAACCATTATACTGTAGTTGCATGACTTGACATACAATGCAACACCGACCCCAAGAAAGGATGCATCTGTTTTATCATTGGGTGCGCCTCTCGTTTTTGTTGAAAACGTACTTTACGGTATTGTTCACCAGGTCATTTACCCGGTAGATATGTTACTGCTAACATGAAATATGTTTAACCGTAAACATTATATCCGCAAATCACCAAATACAAACATATTTTACGACAGTGACGACGGGTCTGTGGGTATTATATACACATGTAGTTTGTACTGTATTTCGCACATTTCCATGCAAACAGTCGTGACAGTAGAAGTGACACGAATCACAGTCCCTCTATAGAGGGACTGTGCACGAATATACTATTCAACAGTCTAGGCTATATGTGATCGTGTACCTATTGATTAAATGTGAACATGTTCTTTCGATATAGCAATCCTAGATAGTGAATTGAATGTTGTATCTTGTATTACCCTTGTTTGAAACCTGTGTTAATAAACCTGTTATGATGCTATATATGACAACGATTAGTGCTATCTCCATAGGTGGATTAACATATGTATACTCGCCATTACATGTAGAGCACAAATATGTCGGCATGACTCGTTACTATAATGGTTGTAGCCACATACATTCTAACACAACCCTGCATTACAATGGGTGGTATATCTGGTATATCGACCGCTGTGGAATCAGCTGTTTTACTCCAGCACCACGTAATCACTGTAATTTTTCGATGACCACACGCACGTCATTGTTATGTACCCATCTCAACAGGTCAAGGTGTCCTACGTTAGATCTGCCTGGCCGAATCGCCTCGTAACATGGCAACAAAGGACGATTGGCATTGAACTTCCCATTGAAACATAGACCCTATAATTGTAGGGTCCATGATTAAAAGCGAGAATCAACAGAGTGAGTATCAATCTAGTCAGTAGAAATCGACACATATATATGAAATACAAACGTACCTAAATGTGGTAAAACACTTTTGTCAGTTAACCCACCGCATATGATATATGTAAGCCCAGTTTTCATCGATTGGCAAATGTCTCGGCAAAAATATACCCAGTTAAAGTTGGCAGTGCTACACTCTGGGTCACCGTGTCAACATTAGAAAATGGCTGCATATATGCTAATTTATGCGTAACGGTATATTGATCGTACAGTGAAAGGTAATAATATGCAAAGGTGGTCAGAGAATGGCCGCGACCCCGTTGTATTTAACGTGTAAATGTACGTTTTTATTGTTCACCGATTAAAGAAATTAGTATTAATTAAACTGTGAAAACGATATTGATATTTCGTGTTGGTGGACAATCGCATTTTATATAAACGTTGAATTTGCAGTTAAAATTGATCTAAATTACCAGTTGTGTGAGTGGGAGGCCAGTTACAGAATACGACAGCCACAACAGAGGGTGTGAGTCTGTTTTCATGTAAATTGTGTTATGCGGACTATGCGCATTTCATTACACATACACAATTCATTATTCACAAACTCACGTAGCAGCCATAGTAAGCGTTGTTTATGCTTACATATTATATGCTTTAGTTTAGTATTTCTACACCAGGCGTTACGTCTACTGCGCTACCAGGATTCTCTGTATCTTCACATATTCACAGAAAAACAATTCGCCGCTCAGGTAGATAGACTATGCGATTATAATGTCATCGGATTCTAAAGGCGAATCACAGGAGGCGAGGCATTCGCCTACAGCTATGAGGAACGAAGGGGTGACACGTAAAATGGCGACCAACACCAGTCAGGACGTTAAAAGAAGTAGCTGGTTGGGACTTTCAAGGTCGAAGAAAAAATACAATTTTCGGAGCGAGCCAACTTATTCGGAGCCACCCGATGAAGCCCCGAAGGACAAGATGTTGGGCGACTCGAGAGACATACCGACTCTGTTAGAACGTTTAGATGTGAGTATTTCGGTAATTTGATCACATATTTTAGGCAAACTATAATGGGACGTCATAACTTATTATACCATATTAAATATTGATGACCTAATTCACAACCAGTAGGTTGTACTGTTTGCACGCTAGGCTGTTAATAACGAGTTGCCATGCGAGTCAATGTGGACCCTTGAATTTATGTCACGCCCTAAACGACGAATGTAAATATCTTCACACGTTACATAATAACCTCAGTGGTACATCGAAGACAGGGGTGCATTGTCTTATGTGTACGTTAACAAACTCGTAAAAACAGACTTTGGGTAGCCTAACACCCCCAAAAAACTACATTGTTCCATATACTAGGTTAACTATGTCTCTCCTATAATGTCAAGTTCAGTTTAAAGACCACCTGTTGACTGCGACTGTGACAACTCGTTACATGTCAGAGTCCTTGATTCTAGTAATTATAGAAAGAGACAACAACCCCTTGCAGTGCACAGTCGTAGACAGTACCCAAATGACCTATTGAACTTGAAGTTCATTTTATAGTAGAATAAGTGTGTATTTGGCGAATTTCGTCTCGTGGATCGTCTGTTTTCTACACAGTTCAAGTGTCTGGCATTCTAGTTAATTAACACCACTCCTCGCCTCACCACCTCAGACTATATCCTAGATGTTGTTTAAAATAATAACTTAAACTAATGGCAAATCATGGTACAGGTGAAAGTTTACGTGCAAATATTCACCTTTATAACCTTTATCACCTTTATATTATTGGTATTTAGTAAAATTGTCTAATGATGTCAACTTGTCTCACGCGTGACGGATAACAGATCTGATACAAGAACATTGTATTGGCTTGTTTGTTACAATGTTGGTTTACGAGAAAATAATTTTAAATTATTTTATGTGCATGACCTCGATCCATTTAAAATCTGCTTCTCTACATGTACATGTATTGCAGCATAGTACTCGTCTTTGTTAAGTGCATGCTATTTTACAAGAAGAGTGCTTGTTTTGAACATATATTCAAACACATTCTTGTGAGGAGACAGTTACTACCAATCAGTTGGTCGCAAATTGCATCGAGTCTCTAAAAAACAGAACCCCTGAGAGTAAAATCCTGCTTACAAAAAATACTTCATGTAAATCGTGACCTGTAAATCCGGACAATGTAGACCTGTCTCCAAAGAAACCTACGCTTCATTAACTCTGAAAAATGGAAAACAAGGTGCTCACACAGGCACCGGTGGATATGGTGATAAATGATTCGTACTTCGTATACGTAGCCATCCAATTTAATAACATTTCTAACTATATAACTTTAATTGGCTATTCAATAATCATCATTATTCGACACAATATGGAAATAGCCACCTATTGTCGCGTTTTATCAGTATAGTTAAGGAGTAAATGTAATTATATATATCCAGCCATCTTACACGTTTACTGTATGTGTACCCCGGTTACACACCAAATAGCGAAACTATTCTAAGATCAAATGTGCCAACCGCCGGAAACAAATCCAAATTTTGGCATACGCTTAGTCGTACAGGGATTGTACAGTGCTGTCTGCTTTTCAGGTATTAGATTATATAATTTTTGGCGTTTTAACACTGGATAGAACTCCTTCTAAATAGCTGAAAGATTATTCAACATTGAGAATGTACCTGTTGGAGATTCCATTACCGTAACAAGGCGTTGGCATAATATCCCATAATATATGTGACACTTCAAAAGGTGTGTGTGGGCGAAGTGCGGGGCAAACATACGTCGTGTATTGAATTTCATGTTATGGCCATTCAAAACTAGTATATTAATTTAAGCACAAGACTATATTCAAAACTAGTATATTAATTTAAGCACAAGACTATATTCAAAACTAGTATATTAATTTAAGCACAAGACTATATTCAAAACTAGTATATTAATTTAAGCACAAGACTATAACTGTGATTACCTAATAGTAAAGTGCATATGTAAAATTTCGTTGGAAAACTTTGCTGATTGAGGCACAGCATTCCTGTGCACACCCAAGATGGAAAGACTTAATAGTCAAATAACCGTCATGAGAACGTCAGTGTATTCATATACTTGACATACTTTAACGGCTTTACTCTCCTTCTTCATTTGTCCTACATGGTTTATACAGTTCTTGACCTTGATTATCACCCACGCACAGATGGATACAATATAAAATGGGATGATATCACGTGCCAATAATGTATCCAATAAGTCTTAAACACCCCAATAAGTTCTGAACCCAGCGTTGGTATAAGCAGATTCTATCGTTTTTAAATCAACCAGGTCGTTTCATCTAGTAAGTCATATACATGGCGGTTATAATCTGTATTATAGCACATGTCGCATATGATGGAGACAGTATTACTGTAGTATTTATCACCTTCGATTTTATTGGAAGCAGCTGTTTCTACTCATTCAATGCATATTTTGTTGGATGACTAATCCGATTTATGTGGATGTGTAATTTGGTGTGAAACTAGAAAAGTACATGCGTTGGCGCCTAGTTTGTGACTAATTAACACCTATTCTATGCGAAATGGAAATTTTAAACACACGGGCAAGTTATTGTATTGTTTATGTGCCGTTTTATAGATTTAGTTTGAGACATAAATGCTGAATCGCATGGTTTTTCCATGAACAGTTAGCTGGTGTGTTTTCATCCAATTCGGAGAGGTACTAAATGATTATGTGTCATTTGATAATTGTGCTAATAATAAAGTATTGTGTCTTCGACAATACTGTATGGTGACAATTATGCCGAACGTGGTGTCCTAAGATATTTAGCTGAAAACAGTTTTACAATTCATTTCATTACATTATCTCATAATTGCTGGAATATTTAATCAATGATATTTTTAATTCTTACAGAGATTTGAGGAAGTCGATAATCCAAATGGACGAGAGGTGATTTCCTTACAGAAGACTCTTATATCCAAGCTACTCACAGAAAACAAGCAGTTAAAGTCCAAGAAATCTTACGCAGAAGTTCTTGAAAAAGAAAACTTAGAACTGAAGAAAGAAATAAAAGAATTAAAAGACAATAGAAACTTAGTAGAACTTCTTAAAAAGGACAACCCTAAACAAAACGGCGTCAATGTTGATGAATCTACAAGTACTGTGGTTGATTCCCTTTCTAAAGAAATAAGGAACTTAAAAGCAGAGAATTCGAGATTGAAAATCATAAATGATCAAATAAAATATGCCAAGGAGCAGTTGCAGATAGCACTGGACCACCAAATCCGACAGATGAAAGAAAATGCTTCACAGAGCAATGGCGCACATAATGGACTTTCTCAAATGAATGGTCATCATAATACTTCACTGTCAAACAAAGGGAATCATTCTAGAGCATCATCTTATTCATCACCGGCAGTTAGTACATGTAATGACGAAATTGAAGTTCTGGATGACGATGAAGATGATAGGGATTCTGGCTATCCTGCATCTGAAGGACAGTTCCCATCACCAGGAATGTACGCTAGTGGTAGCAGAGGGCGGGCTTCTTCACTCCAAACTGGTAGGTATTCTCAATATTTGCCGTTCACCGCCCACCAGTGACCTTCGAGAAATGAACTCTTTGACACCTATTGTGTGTATACATGTATGTAAAGTCAACACTACAATACATTCAGTATTTGCCTGCAAGCGAGTGAATTATATCAAGTAGATTCGAGTATTCATTTCAGTGCACTATGTCTTCGGTAAAAATGTGCTGTTTTGTATAGGTGACCTTGAGAAATGATTGCTAGTGTTACTTCGTAGCTTTCGATAGTTATGCACATAAACAGCAATATTCAAAGAAATTAATTGACAAAAGGAATACTCATTAAATAATGTGTAATTCTTTTAAATAGTTTAATCATTCTAGAATCCAAGACAACTTATGAACTTTTCACTGAAATAAAACCGCTTAATTTTTTTCATATTTGAAAAGAAATTGACCAAAAGCCGACGGCTAACTATTGTTTACTAAAACAACAATATAGCACAATATGAAATGAATAGGTATAGTGACGTGAGACCTTGTGGGACGTTTGAAAGTGTTATCCATAGAAGGGAATGCAACAATATCAGAATACTTTTTGTCTTTCAGTTGCATGCATTTACAAAGCATGTGGCGTGTTTCACCATTGCGACGAAATACTTATAGAACGGCTAAGGTTTAATCTACGATCGAGACATATTGATCTGAACTTAGATGACTGGACAAAGACTTCGACAATTGGACGGCTGTGTCTCGTATTCTGTCTCAATGCTTCAAGGGTTGGCTCCGATGTCGAGAATGCACTTCAGGGGATTAGTAGTAAGTACAAATACTAACACATTGCTATTAAGAATGGTACAAAGCACTGCATAAAATGCGCTGTGACTGCAAATCCTAGAAAAATATATTTGGTTTAGAACTATAATATATATATAATAATATATTATTTGTGTACCAATTTTCTCATAAGGGACATGTGTGTCCAATCAACAGAATAAGTTGTTCTGTAGTGGATTTCGTTCCAATATTTATATTAATTTTATTTTTTTATTTTTTCCAATATTTCCTTGTTTATGAAACCTGAGCCAAACTTACTCTTGTAGTACCAAATGAGTAAACATGTAGTGATATATAAAATGTCGTATATTTATAATAATAATAATAATAATAATAATAATAATAGCAATAAAACGATTTTTATTCGCTTGAACACCAAAAATGTAACCCCGTGTGTGTTCATTTTGTAACCCCATGTTGACTTGGTATTACTTTAAAAAATACGAAGCGCAACACACTTTTAATAATTCATTCCTTATGTTGAGAGGTTAGCTTTTTGCTAAATCTGAATATCGCTTATGTACCTTTTGTATAAATGGTATAGCATAAATACTGTTCATTATGTTCGGAGCCTCGAAGAAGGTGCGGACTGACTACATGACAAGACTCTTTAAATACAGTACATGACATTGGGTTTAAAGTTGCACTCTGAGATCATTCCTGGAGTCTTATTGAACTTTTGAGACTATTATGCGAAAATGTTTGCAACTTTATTTTTGATATCATGTTTAGACGTCAGTCGGTTCACAAAGATTCTGTGCCATTTTCAAATTACCGCAGCCCGAATATTTTCCGACAATCCACGCATTAAAATTGTCGATTAAATATGTTACAAAACACTGTCAAATCTGAATATATCAGTAACAGCAACATTTATTTTGTCTTTCAGAAGAAGCAGAGGTGGTGCTTATAGTGATGCACCACGTCCCTTACAAACCCAATAGGGTGGATCCACAAAGCGAAGACATTATCGGCAAGAGAGAAAACATCTGTCTTGTTGTCGATATGTTATTTTTCGAGAAAGATGGACTTTATGATTGTGAACAGAATGACAAAGCTTTGGCAAGAATTATCCGACTTTTTGAAATGTTGTGTTAAGTTGAGTTTCAGTAGGAATCTGTCCTCCGGCACGGTGCAGAAATATAATAAGTATGTTTCGCATCGGATATACAGCTAACGTACTAAAACGCTAACTACACTTGCCTGCTACATGCTGGTACACTGATGTATCGTGTCTTCTGTATAGATATCATATACGCAGTGTTCCACTAAAGGTTTACGAACCAAAGTGTTAGTACATACGGGTACTAACGACAAGCCGGGTTATGAGAGAAATATTGTGGTTGTATTTATTGACTTTGGTAGTAGTTAATTTGTGCTATTGACAAGTAGGAAATATGACACAGGTAACTTGAAACTTTAAACTATCATGGTTTCTTGTTATTATGGTTATCTATCGGTGTTTATAAGGATGAATTGTACAAATGTGTGCCAATAGAAGGAAGTACCAGGGCAGAATCGTGCCTTTCAAATAATATAATCCTGTATTTGAGTTTGGACATTCTTGTTATTACCCCCTGGTGCGATGCATATTCGCCCATTCCTAGAAGTGGTCTTCGGAATCATTGCATTAGTTTGTGCATTCTTGTTATTACCCCCTGGTGCGATGCATATTCGCCCATTCCTAGAAGTGGTCTTCGGAATCATTGCATTAGTTTGGACATTCTTGTTATTACCCGCTGGTGCGATGCATATTCGCCCATTCCTAGAAGTGGTCTTCGGAATCATTGCATTAGTTTGTGCATTCTTGTTATTACCCCCTGGTGCGATGCATATTCGCCCATTCCTAGAAGTGGTCTTCGGAATCATTGCATTAGTTTGTGCATTCTTGTTATTACCCCCTGGTGCGATGCATATTCGCCCATTCCTAGAAGTGGTCTTCGGAATCATTGCATTAGTTTGGACATTCTTGTTATTACCCCCTGGTGCGATGCATATTCGACCATTCCTAGAAGTGGTCTTCGGAATCATTGCATTAGTTTGTGCATTCTTGTTATTACCCCCTGGTGCGATGCATATTCGCCCATTCCTAGAAGTGGTCTTCGGAATCATTGCATTAGTTTGGACATTCGTATTGTTTGCTGAAACTGTATATACATTTTTATTATAACGCCAATAAAGTCAAGCGAAGATTTGGTCAACATCCTGCGGTCAAAAAACAAATGCACTAATTAAAAATGAAAATGTTCTTTTACTTTTCTGAATTAACTGTCAAACTTGGTTTATCTATTACATATATATCAATTTGTGTGCTTCCGATTACACGCATTTTAATAGTAATTTCTATTATACGATGTCGTCGATTTTTTTACATAATGAATAATTTTACCATTTCAGTTATTATAAATAACGTATTTACATATGGGATGGGTATACTGACATGTATACATATCTGGGTTTTCGCTGTGTTGTTTATTTATACATTTCGTTATTATTGTTCCCATTATATTTATCTACACATACTACATATATACATATAAGTTTTCATATACATAAGTTTTATATTTAGAATTTCCAAACCCGTGTACTACTATAACCAGTCTGTAACTCAAATTGAATTTTGCTTGGCGAACACTCGTACATTGTATATACGTGCATACTGCCAGGAATGTGACATCGTCTGCAGTGCGCACGCGTCAATAATCGCAGCCCCAATAGTTTCAGCTTGGGTGTGTATTTTTGAACTTACAATTATTATAATTAAAAAAAAATATATTTTGTTATTGAAACCCTAAATGCGATATAATTTTCAGTTTTCCTTTTAATTATATTTTAAAGGTACAAGCACATGTTATTGCATTGAATCGCTTTACAAGTCCCGCTAACATAGGTTTAGGTGATAGGACTGTGGTTTAGGTACATTTCTGTGCGTGACTTTATTGCTACACATTCGTGTAGAACAACAACACAATGCCGATTAATGTTCGAATACAATTCAAATGAGAAGTTGGTGTGAGCTGGTTGTTGCATTTCAAGCGCCTCAATTAGGTCATTGCACCCTTCACATAGATTGTGAATAAAAGTAGGCAATCGTAGTCATCGGTAATTATCCAATGACCAGCCAGACGTTACTATATTGTACGGCGCGAAATGGCACCACTTCTGTCACGTGACACGTCAACTCATACGGGTTTATTAGTCAATGCAGTATAATAGACTTTTGTAAATATATTTTCAAATAAATAAACTTTCAAGTACCACTGTTGTCTTTCGTGTAATGTGATTTCCGCCAGCACGCCGATTTAATTGCAATTGTGCAAACTTGTTTTGTCGAGTGGTAAAAAAAGGAACTTCTCCCTATTCTCCCATACCTAACAGTATTACTAGTATATTTTATTGGTTTAGGTATCACATATTTCAAATCAAGTTAATTTGAATACTTAGATTGTTATACGCTATCTGCTGTACAGCCAGGTTTGGTGTAGACAGCAGGAAAATTGCGACACCTTCTCACAGTCACAGTTTTTTTTTCGGTTTTGTTGACATTCAGGGGAAAACACCACTATAAGTAAACTTGTATACATGTCACGTATTTTGAAAATAAAAAGATGGAGGAGAATATTGCGTTCCTCTGTTGCCCATCCGTTTATTATCTAAAAAAAATAGTGACACCGAAAATAATGAAGAGGGGAAAGAAATAACCCCATAAACATATCTTATTTTTATCATATTGGCTTAAATTACATGTATTTGTTAACAAAGGTTTACTGATAATGTGCATAATTCCATGTTCTGTAAAATATCCCAAGGTTGGACCTGATGAGTTGAAACCAATATCAGGGCAATATCACTTGCGGGGAAATGTAATCATCTGTACATGTGTCAACCCTATTTTTCTCAAAGAGCTAGAGGGTCTGTATATTTCCGGTTAAAATTTGTTTACTTATTCGAGTGTAACAACGTGATCGTGAAATCGAGAATATGGTGCAATTACCATACCCGTTACTTCTACTTGGTGCAGTTATTTGGTGCTCAATTGTGATATTTATATTGTTATTTATTGGATACGTGTCATACCAACATTGGAAGTACAGTCATATTCCAAGTCCACCAAGAGGGAGGTAACTGTTCAAAATTCCCTTAGCGGAGAAATCAAGCGTGCATGTTTGTAAATGTGATTTGAATTAGTACCTCTCATGTGCTTATATATTATTATAGTCATCTGAGGTCGTACATACACATGGCACTGGTACTATGTACATTACATTCTGGAAGTGACAATCTTGCAACGTTATCCAACTAAAGTTGTCTGTTGAGTCACCGTCGCTCAACACCGGGACGCTGGTTAAGTGATTTGAAGCATGGTTGTCAGCATGGTTACTTACCTTGACAAAGGGCGCCCTCACAGACGGATTTTATAGTTGAGAGAAAATTGACTGACATGAAACCTAATAATTCCGATATACGATGTCATGTGTCAACAATAAATATTTGTTGTGGTGATCCCTGTTATAAATAACTCAGTACATTACTGATTGTAATATTACTTGCATTTTGGCTCAAAACATTGAAGCGCAATCATACAGTGAAACTCGTGAGAGCATGAATGATTTTTATGGAAATTTATAAAATTCTTATTTATTTACTAAATATTTTATAAATGTCCATAAACAAATTCATACCTTTATGAAAATATCATGTATTTGTCTTTTCTCTAGTTTTTTGTGGGGAAATATGCAGCAAATTAGTACTGCAATGCAGAATGGGAAATCTTTGCATTCCGATATACTTTTAAAATGGTAAGTCAAAGGATTAATATGCAAATTATTTTGTTTATCTTAAGCCAAAGTTATTAATATGAACATAAAAATGATCAAATAAAGAATGTTGATGCATTTATCACTGATGATATTTTGCAATATTATTTTACAAAGCCTCCGCACAGTATAAGACTGATTTGTCCATGACATGATGTCAAAGTTATGAATTCATAACATTATATTTGTTTTATTGTAGGGCTAGTGACTATGGTCCAATATTCAAGTTTTTCACCTTACATAAAGCCACAGTAGTAGTTTTAGAACCAGAAGTTCTACAGGTAACTTATTGCCATCAATATTGTCAATAAAACAACTAGGATTATATGAATTACTTAAAAAAATGTAAAAATATCTAAAAGTGTCTAAAATAAATGCCTTTTTAAATTTAATTTCAGGATTTATTAACTGGTGAGCACCCCAAACCGTCCAATTACCAGGCACTATGCTCTCTCTTTGGTCAGCGTTTACTGGGCCAAAGTATAATGACAGAGGTTGACAATGAAAAAATAGCGAAAAGAAGATCTATATTAACTTCTGCATTACGAGATGAGTAAGATTCCTAAACATATTTATGTATACCTTTATTGATGGCTTTAGAAAACTATCTGAGATAAGTTATTGTATTTAAAATTTTTAATTAAGTGTTTTTTTCTTGTGGTTTTATATGCAAATACCATATTTGTTCTATTAATAAGACATCTAAAAAATAAGCGCACATAAAAGAAAAATTTATTGTATACTGGTTTCGTAAAATTATGACTTATTTCTCTGACATTTATTGAGCTACTGGAGCTAATATTGTATGGATAGTTTATTTATCCATGATAAGCTTGATCACATCGTTGAAGACCAAAACTGAACCGTATATGAAGACATGTTGTATGATGCGTGTACTTGTTAGAATATCTTTTCAGTTAACTTTAATAATTATTATGACTGCTTATCATTAATTTCAATTTAATTTGTATTTATAGTTTACTTTGGGACAAACTTGATGCATGCTGTAATTCATTTAATGAGAAATTGAAAACATTCGCTGATGGAGAGACAATAGTGAAAATGTTTGACGAATTTGGCTATGTTGTGCTTGATATTACAATACAGGTAAGCTTTCAGTGATGGCCACCCTGACGTGACTCAATGACAAATATGTGTTTTCCTTACTGGGAAATCTGGTATCCAATAAATCTTGTTCTCAGTCATCCAAGACAACCATTGTTCAAAAACCATAGTTGCCATGGCAACTCTAGTAAATCCCATTTGCTGTGTATTGACAGATTTCTTTCAGACTTGGTATTGAACATATTAGGACCTCGATGCACATAATTTTGTTTTTCAGATCGGATTCATGCCTTGAACAATCATGTTCACACTTTATATACACATCTTACATCATATCACACATATGCACATGTATTTATTTGGTCACCTGATTCAAAATGGCAGAATGTGTGCTATTTTAAATTTTGCATTTCTGCCAGTCTGGATCCAGATCTCAGTCGTGCATGGACAGATTTTGTTAAAACTTTGTACATACTTTGAACATAATGAGATCATGAATTTGAAATGGCCATGTATACCTCTATAGTTTAATTCTTTATTCTTGATTATTTTTTCGATCATTTTCAGTAAAAGAATTATATTTCCAATATTTGTGGAAAACTATGCACCTAATCTTTTGATAGGAACTATATAATGTAATAAATTCTGTTAGGATGAAAGTGCAGAGGTCAAAACATACACTGTTCCCAGGAACAACAGTTTTCTTGATTTGTTTATTTTTGTTGTGCTTTAATACATGCTAATAAATGTTAATATTTGTTTGTTTCATCTCACTGTATGTAAACGCTATAAGCTATATTTACGACTGTTACTATTGACAGGTATTGTGTAGTATGGATAACAACAGTGATATAAACAGAGATCTTTATGAAGATTTACAACTCATCTACAAATCTATTGACCATAGTCATAATAATCCCATGATTAAGGTAACAAAATTATAATTATGCTTATTTTCATTATCATTCAGTACTTTTAAAAAACTAAACCTTTAAATGTATTTGCTTGTCTGATTGGTTCAAAATTATTGTATTCATTTTTATATATATTTCATAATTGTATGATTTGGGTTTGGCTTCAAAATATGTATACAAGATGTTTAGGATTATACTACCGATTCATTTTCATGATTTGAAAACAAGCTGGCGATATTTGAGACAGACAAGTTTAAAATTGAAATCAGGTTGTCAGTATGCTTCATTTATGGAATAAATAGCTTCTGTGAATATGAACAAATTAAACAAACAACAGAATATTCAGTAATTATTATTTATTCATATAATAAACATTATGTGATGAAATATTATTCCAATTTACTGAACACATAAAGTTCCTCACAAATTTGACATATACTGGTGATCACACCCTGGTGTACCCTGACCCATGTGCATACTGGTAATGCAGTAGAGTTGCATTGAGCTGACAGCACACTGTGGGCACACCAATGAATCTCAACAATACATTCCCTGCTTAGATAATCGTATTCATCGTATAACCCAATTTAATCCTATATTTAAATTTATATATTTATATATGAGTCACACAGGTTAACATTGTTTAAAACATGAAAATGGCAGAATATACTAGTATTTTGTGTACTTATGTTAGTATAATCCTATGAAGAGAATATACAGAGAGGAAGTCAGAGAAGCAATCAAGCATGTCAGGGGAATGTTCAGGCAATGTGTCAACCAGAGGCAAACAGCACTGGAAAATAGTGATAGACAACAATTACCTCATGATGTTCTCACACACTGGTTAAAAACAAGTGGTGAGTTTAAACTAGACTCAGATGGCGCTATTTATAACTATTGATTTTTCTTTTCACAACCTTTATTAGAAATTAAAGTATAAGTGATGACATATTTTATTTCAGCTGTTCATGACACTGAAGAACTAGTGGATGATTTAGTTGCCTTATTAGTTGCAGGTTAGTAAGATTCAATTAAGTATGTTTGATATAATTTAATTTATTTTACACTGGGAGAATAATATGAGGTTATTCACAAAATAACACAATTCTTGTCCAGAATGCCACTTCAGCTTCACTGTCCCTCGTAAATCTTGTAGTCAACTGTTTCAATCTCAGTCTGAGTTACAATGTACCAGGACATGATCAATGAAACTTTTTTGTGCTGTTGTTGAATTTTTCAAAAATTCATTGATTTATATATGATAAATGTGGCTGGTTATCAGTCAGTTCCATCAAGTTCTCAGTATGCCATCTTCTGGTTGTAGGAGTTACTTTCTGAAGATATACGTAATATGACTACACAAATACATTTGCTAAAAGGCTTTTATAGCCTTTATGAATGAATAAAAGAGCAGTCTTTCTTGTGGTCCAATTGAGTAACAAACAAGCACTCACAACTTGTTGTATCAGTAGAATGCACACATGTGGTGCACTCAATTATGCAAATTTCAAATTTGTCACTGACAGCGCCTGGTGGTTCTTTTCAGCGTTTTTTAAAACAATAATGTAAAATAATAAGGCTATTACTGGAATTTAGGTTCTCGTACATCACAATTAATTGCTTTGTGTTTCAGGCACAGAGGTCAAGTGTCAAACAATAACTCAAGTCCACACGCTTCTAGATTCCCTGACTGATGCCGCTGTCCTGGTGGCCTCCCGACTAGGTCACCCTATCGTGTCGATAAAGTGAGGTTAACCAAGGTTAACATGTTCTCAAGTGTTTTTTTTATTTATACAGTCACTACTGGTTCTCCTTCTAGGATGTCTAACACCCACTGACTTTCCAGCCATGTTCATTCAAAAATAACTATTACACAGACAGGACAGTTGCCAATAACATTTACCTTGATGGTTTGAAAACACTTGTAAGATAGGGTAACGGTACGACTACATAGATGTTCATGCACAGTCGATCCAGCCTGTCCACAGCGGCGATCTAGCATAGCGTAGTGCAAGGCCACAGCGGACGCTCCAAGATGGCGGACCAGTCACCGGTGTGTTGTTCGCTTGGGCAATCACTACAATGCTATTCCACACCGCACATCAGTCACTCATCCACTCACAATCAAAATAATTTAAATACAATATTTTTCTTTCTTAGTTTGCCATATGAGATTGTGGAAACAATTTCCTGAAAGACATTTCAAATTATTCAGATTCACAGGCCATTTACTGTGTTTCGTTCACTATTGATTTTCTTCAAAATTTTCAGCTTTTTAGTGGCAGTAAATGCACTGGTATTGAGAACGCTACAAAATAATAACAATAACATCACTAAGAAGTTGCCTAAATGTGCTTGTAATTGCAAGATTAGAATCTTAGAAAGTCGTCAACTTGTCCTAGCTTAGTTATTTTTAAGCATGAACTCAAAGCAGAATTCAAAACCGCATCAATGCATGACCAGATTTATTGTAGTGAAGACAATTAATAGCTTCTTGGATGAAAAGTACAGAGCATCAGGTTTAGATCAGTATAACTCGCAAATATTGTAAATTTCAGATTTCATTATTGGCCAAGCTTATAGTACTCAAAATTGAAAGGAATTTCAACTAGCATGTAACCCTACGTTGTATAAGTTTTAGGCATGTACCAGATATAAAATCAATTGTTCACTATTCACTAAAATTATTCACTAGGTGTTGATACTACTGCCAGTATGCTGTCTTTCTGTTTGTTCCAACTTTGTATGAATCCATTAGTGTATAAGAAGTAAGTATCATTCACTAGAAGTGATGAGACATTCATGTTTTAAGATTTGATGCCAACAAAGAATGTTAATTTAAGAAGAGATCATTAATCTGTTTGACAAAATTTTAATATTTTTTTTGTACTATACTAATAATCGCAATATTTAATTTTTTTTTTTAAACACTGATAATTTAGAGTATATGCTGAAGTGAAGGCTGTCAAAGAAGAAGCAAAGCTTATCAAGTTGCCTTATTTGGAGAATGTAAGTCACACAGATCATTCGTTAAATTCTCACTGGAATGTTTAGGTGAAGTTTTGTAGGACATATCAGTCTTGGCACATGTATGAATGTATGAGACATGACACATAGACTCACAACAAAAAATCACATGTTAGTGGAATGTATGAGACATGACACATAGACTCACAACAAGAAATCACATGTTAGTGGAATGTATGAGACATGACACATAGACTCACAACAAGAAATCACATGTTAGTGGAATGTATGAGACATGACACATAGACTCACAACAAGAAATCACATGTTAGTGGAATGTATGAGACATGACACATGGACTCACAACAAGAAATCACATGTTAGTTGAATGTATGAGACATGACACATGGACTCACAACAAGAAATCATATGTTAGTGGAATGTATGAGACATGACACATGGACTCACAACAAGAAATCACATGTTAGTTGAATGTATGAGACATGACACATGGACTCACAACAAGAAATCATATGTTAGTGGAATGTATGAGACATGACACATGGACTCACAACAAGATATCACATGTTAGTAGAATGTATGAGACATGACACATGGACTCACAACAAGAAATCTCATGTTAGTGGAATGTATGAGACATGCCATATAGACTCACAACAAGAAATCACACGTTAGTGGAATGTATGAGACATGACACATAGACACAAGAAAGCACAAAAGGTTTTTCCAAAAAGTAAAAAAAAAATAAAGTTGCCTTGAGTTATAACCACAATAAAATACATGCTTGATTGGCAGAAATAAACACCATATATAGAAGTATAATGTCAAGACTCATGAATTATTGGTTAGCTAGATTTCAGATATTCAAGTTAAATATATTTCTACATATTGTGTCATTTTTTTATATTCTTTTTTGTACAATCTTAATATATGCGATTATGTTCGTATTTATGACCTAAATTACTAAATTGTTTGGCAGATACTAAGATATTTCTGAATTATTGAATTCAAGGTACTTAAAGAAACCCTGCGATTATATCCTGTTGGGATGGGAACCATGAGAGAGCTTAAAACTTCCAGAATATACAACAATATGAAGATACCGGCTGCTTCCACCGTACTGGTATGGACTATTAATATATGGCATTATGTCACTCATACCTTGAACAAACACAGTACATTAAGTATGACTCTAAGAAATTATAATTTCATGTTAGAATATTCCATACATATGTTAGTACTTATGGTTTCATCTCTGTGTGTCTGTATGTGTGTACCTGCGCCTGTATCACAAACATGCTTTTATGTCCACACATACATTATATCATACATATTCACATGTCATGGTCCAATTCAAGATGGCTGAATGTTGAAAATGTATAAAACCAAGCATTTCTGTCATTCATGAACAGAATCATGGTTGTGTGTTCACACTTGGTACAAACATTGAGCAATAATGGAACCTTTATATATGTCATTTTGTTTTTCTGATCTGAATCAAAACTGCTATCTGGCATACATTTTGTTGCTGTTATCACAGATATTCCCTGACTGATCACAGTCAAATTTAGAAATACATCATACAATTATTTAACAGTTATATGCATTGCTTTGATGATTCAATTCAAAATGAAAGAATGATGGTCATTGTAAACGTTAAAAATGTATCAAAAGTGTTTCTGCTTATGAAACCAGATCTTGATTGTGCATGGACACATTTCATTTATATAAAATTGGTACGTACATTGAACATAATGGGACCTTGATGCACATCGATCATTTAATGATTTTAAGATTGGATTCATAATGGACAACTGGTAGCCATTTTGTTTCAATGAATGCTGCTTCAGTGCCATATCTTTGACATGCCTTGACCGATCATATTCAAACTTGAATCTTAGTTCAAATTATTTTGTTTTTCAGATCAGATTCAAAATTGCCTACTGACATACCGGGCACATTTTGTTTTAATGAATGTCATATTTCCTTTGACATGCCTTGACTGAATGCAATAAAAATTTACACCTAATATGTTTATAAATCATATCCCACTTATTAACATGCATTCATTTTATGTTCTGATTTAAAATTATCTTCAGTTTTGTTTACATGACCTGTTTTTAAATATAAGCTACCATTTTGATTCTGTATTACAATTGTTCTGTTTTAGGTTAGTATGGTTGTAATGGGAAGAGTAGAATGGTATTATGACAAGCCATTAGTATTCAATCCTGATAGGTTTCAATCATCACAAAATATGTAAGTAATATATTTATGTATTAGGTTTATTTATCACACTGCACCTTAGTGATAGTGGTGCAGTACATAAAGACTGAATTACTAGTATGCATTCAGTCAATGTCTTTTGTTTAATAATTTAATATTCATGTCCATTAATTAATTAATTAATTAATTTGTTAAACTGTTTATCATGGCAAAGCTTTTCTTGTCTCATTTCATTTCATAAGCACATAATTATTGTATGCAATAAGAAGATCTGGATAACTGTCTCATTTATACCATTTGAACCAAAAATGCCATAATATTACATATATATATATCATTGTTATGTCATATGCTTGGGTGTAAGCTTTCATGGACTATTAAAAGGTATGTTATTTTATAGATTCTAAAAAAATGTTACACATACATTGGTTTATGTAATCTATTTGCATAACTGAATCATGATCGATACCCTCTCATTTTTACATATGATCGGACACATTTTTACATTTTTCTATTCATTATACTGACAACCTGTAACAATCTTAATTTCTCAGAACTAGATTTGCATATTGTCCATTCAGTGAAGGACCACGTTGTTGTATTGGGCAGCAATTAGCAATGGTAAGTGCAGCAGCTAACAATGCACTCAGTAGACTAGGGATTATACATGTACAACTGTAAATATTTATACGAATGAAAGATGTGGGTAGACATAATAATTGGTTTACCCAATGAGTATCTGATATAAATATCATACTGTTATTAACATATGTATTAAATCACCTCTTAGTCTGCTTGTTCATTTCAGTAGAATGATTTGCTTGATCATTATTAAAGAAATTTGTGGAAAAGGAACTTGTCTTTTTTTTGTGGTTACGATATAAGAAGTCATAAGAAGTTTTTTTCTGATCTTCACCTAATGATACCCTGCAATGATACAATGATTAATGTTTTCCAACATTGATACACCTTGCCTTATGTTGCCCTGTTGAATGCACTGCCTAATGTTACCCCACATGAATACACTATCTAATGCTATCCCACATGAATACACTGCCTAATGTTACCCCACATAAATACTCTGCCTAATGTTTCCCCACATGAATACACTGCCTAATGTTACCCCACATGAATACACTGCATAATGTTACCCCACATGAATACACTGTCTAATGTTACCCCACACGAATACACTGCCTAATGTTACCCCACATGAATACACTGCCTAATGTTACCCCACATGAATACACTACCTAATGTTACCCTACATGAATGTACTGCCTAATGTTACCCCACATGAATACACTGCCTAAGGTTACCCTGACATGAATACACTGCCTAATGTTACCCCACATGAATACACTGCCTAATGTTACCCCACATGAATGCACTGCCTAATGTTACCCCACATGAATACACTGCCTAATGTTACCCCACATGAATACACTGCCTAATGTTACTCCACATGAATACACTACCTAATGTTATCCCCACATGAATGCATTGCCTAATGTTATCCCCACATGAATGCATTGCCTAATGTTATCCCCACATGAAAACACTGCCTAATGTTACCCCACATGAATACACTACCTAATGTTACCCCACATGAATACACTGCCTAATGTTACCCCCACATGAATACACAGCCTAATGTTACCCTACATGAATGTACTGCCTAATGTTACCCCACATGAATACACTGCCTAAGGTTACCCTGACATGAATACACTGCCTAATGTTACCCCACATGAATACACTGCCTAATGTTACCCCACATGAATGCACTGCCTAATGTTACCCCACATGAATACACTGCCTAATGTTACCCCACATGAATACACTGCCTAATGTTACTCCACATGAATACACTACCTAATGTTATCCCACATAAATACTCTGCCTAATGTTTCCCCACATGAATACACTGCCTAATGTTACCCCACATGAATACACTGCATAATGTTACCCCACATGAATACACTGTCTAATGTTACCCCACACGAATACACTGCCTAATGTTACCCCACATGAATACACTGCCTAATGTTACTCCACATGAATACACTACCTAATGTTATCCCCACATGAATGCATTGCCTAATGTTACCCCACATGAATACACTACCTAATGTTACCCCACATGAATACACTGCCTAATGTTACCCCCACATGAATACACAGCCTAATGTTACCCTACATGAATGTACTGCCTAATGTTACCCCACATGAATACACTGCCTAAGGTTACCCTGACATGAATACACTGCCTAATGTTACCCCACATGAATACACTGCCTAATGTTACCCCACATGAATGCACTGCCTAATGTTACCCCACATGAATACACTACCTAATGTTACCCCACATGAATACACTATCTAATGCTATCCCACATGAATACACTGCCTAATGTTACCCCACATAAATACTCTGCCTAATGTTTCCCCACATGAATACACTGCCTAATGTTACCCCACATGAATACACTGCATAATGTTACCCCACATGAATACACTGTCTAATGTTACCCCACACGAATACACTGCCTAATGTTACCCCACATGAATACACTGCCTAATGTTACCCCACATGAATACACTACCTAATGTTACCCTACATGAATGTACTGCCTAATGTTACCCCACATGAATACACTGCCTAAGGTTACCCTGACATGAATACACTGCCTAATGTTACCCCACATGAATACACTGCCTAATGTTACCCCACATGAATGCACTGCCTAATGTTACCCCACATGAATACACTGCCTAATGTTACCCCACATGAATACACTGCCTAATGTTACTCCACATGAATACACTACCTAATGTTATCCCCACATGAATGCATTGCCTAATGTTATCCCCACATGAATGCATTGCCTAATGTTATCCCCACATGAAAACACTGCCTAATGTTACCCCACATGAATACACTACCTAATGTTACCCCACATGAATACACTGCCTAATGTTACCCCCACATGAATACACAGCCTAATGTTACCCCACATGAATACACTACCTAATGTTATCTCACATGAATGCACTGCCTAATGTTACCCCCACATGAATACAGTGCCTAATGTTACCCCACATAAATACACTGCCTAATGTTACCCCACATGAATGCACTGCCTAATGTTACCCCACATGAATACACTGCCTAATGTTACCCCACATGAATACACTGCCTAATGTTACCCCTCATGAATACACTGCCTAATGTTACCCCACATGAATACATTGCCTTATGTTACTCCACATGAATACACTGCCTAATATTACTCCATGTGAATACATTACCCAATGTTACCTCACATGAATACGCTGTCCAATGTTACCCCACATGAATGTACTACCTAATGTTACCCCGCATGAATACACTGCCTAATGTTACCCAACATGGATACACTGCCTAATGTTACCCCACATGAATGCACTGCCTAATGTTACCCCACATGAATACACTGCCTAATGTTACCCCACATGAATACACTGCCTAATGTTACTCCACATGAATACACTACCTAATGTTATCCCCACATGAATGCATTGCCTAATGTTATCCCCACATGAATGCATTGCTTAATGTTATCCCCACATGAAAACACTGCCTAATGTTACCCCACATGAATACACTACCTAATGTTACCCCACATGAATACACTACCTAATGTTACCCCCACATGAATACACAGCCTAATGTTACCCCACATGAATACACTACCTAATGTTACCCCACATAAATACAGTGCCTAATGTTACCCCACATGAATGCACTGCCTAATGTTACCCCACATGAATACACTGCCTAATGTTACCCCACATGAATACACTGCCTAATGTTACCCCTCATGAATACACTGCCTAATGTTACCCCACATGAATACATTGCCTTATGTTACTCCACATGAATACACTGCCTAATATTACTCCACGTGAATACATTACCTAATGTTACCCCACATGAATACGCTGTCTAATGTTACCCCACATGAATGTACTACCTAATGTTACCCCACATGAACACACTGCCTAATGTTACCCCACATGAATACACTGCCTAATGTTACCCCACATGAATACACTACCTAATGCTACCCCACATAATTACACTACCTAATGTTACCCCCACATGGATACACTGCCCAATGTTACCCTACATAAATACACTGCCTAAT
The DNA here is from genome assembly GCF_978046115.1 of Saccoglossus kowalevskii. Taxonomy (NCBI): domain Eukaryota; kingdom Metazoa; phylum Hemichordata; class Enteropneusta; family Harrimaniidae; genus Saccoglossus; species Saccoglossus kowalevskii. Next base: position 8,074,419 of record NC_140642.1, read on the forward strand.
ATTACTCCAAGTGAATACACTACCTTATGTTACCCCCACATGAATACACTATCTAATGTTATCCCCACATGAATGCATTGCCTAATGTTATCCCCACATGAATGCATTGCCTAATGTTATCCCCACATGAAAACACTACCTAATGTTACCCCACATGAATACACTGCCTAATGTTACCCCCACATGAATACACTGCCTAATGTTACCCCACATGAATACACTACCTAATGTTATCTCACATGAATGCACTGCCTAATGTTACCCCCACATGAATACAGTGCCTAATGTTACCCCACATAAATACACTGCCTAATGTTACCCCACATGAATGCACTGCCTAATGTTACCCCACATGAATACACTGCCTAATGTTACCCCACATGAATACACTGCCTAATGTTACCCCTCATGAATACACTGCCTAATGTTACCCCACATGAATACATTGCCTTATGTTACTCCACATGAATACACTGCCTAATATTACTCCACGTGAATACATTACCTAATGTTACCCCACATGAATACGCTGTCTAATGTTACCCCACATGAATGTACTACCTAATGTTACCCCGCATGAATACACTGCCTAATGTTACCCAACATGAATACACTGCCTAATGTTACCTCACATGAATGCACTGCCTAATGTTACCCCACATGAATACACTGCCTAATGTTACCCCACATGAATACACTGCCTAATGTTACTCCACATGAATACACTACCTAATGTTATCCCCACATGAATGCATTGCCTAATGTTATCCCCACGTGAATGCATTGCCTAATGTTATCCCCACATGAAAACACTGCCTAATGTTACCCCACATGAATACACTACCTAATGTTACCCCACATGAATACACTGCCTAATGTTACCCCCACATGAATACACAGCCTAATGTTACCCCACATGAATACACTACCTAATGTTATCTCACATGAATGCACTGCCTAATGTTACCCCCACATGAATACAGTGCCTAATGTTACCCCACATAAATACACTGCCTAATGTTACCCCACATGTATGCACTGCCTAATGTTACCCCACATGAATACACTGCCTAATGTTACCCCACATGAATACACTGCCTAATGTTACCCCTCATGAATACACTGCCTAATGTTACCCCACATGAATACATTGCCTTATGTTACTCCACATGAATACACTGCCTAATATTACTCCACGTGAATACATTACCTAATGTTACCCCACATGAATACGCTGTCTAATGTTACCCCACATGAATGTACTACCTAATGTTACCCCACATGAACACACTGCCTAATGTTACCCCACATGAATACACTGCCTAATGTTACCCCACATGAATACACTACCTAATGCTACCCCACATAATTACACTACCTAATGTTACCCCCACATGGATACACTGCCCAATGTTACCCTACATAAATACACTGCCTAATATTACTCCAAGTGAATACACTACCTTATGTTACCCCCACATGAATACACAGCCTAATGTTACCCCACATGAATACACTACCTAATGTTACCTCACATGAATGCACTGCCTAATGTTACCCCCACATGAATACAGTGCCTAATGTTACCCCACATAAATACACTGCCTAATGTTACCCCACATGAATGCACTGCCTAATGTTACCCCACATGAATACACTGCCTAATGTTACCCCACATGAATACACTGCCTAATGTTACCCCACATGAATACACTGCCTAATGTTACCCCTCATGAATACACTGCCTAATGTTACCCCACATGAATACATTGCCTTATGTTACTCCACATGAATACACTGCCTAATATTACTCCACGTGAATACATTACCTAATGTTACCCCACATGAATACGCTGTCTAATGTTACCCCACATGAATACGCTGTCTAATGTTACCACACATGAATGTACTACCTAATGTTACCCCACATGAACACACTGCCTAATGTTACCCCACATGAATACACTGCCTAATGTTACCCCACATGAATACACTACCTAATGCTACCCCACATAAATACACTACCTAATGTTACCCCCACATGGATACACTGCCCAATGTTACCCTACATAAATACACTGCCTAATATTACTCCAAGTGAATACACTACCTTATGTTACCCCCACATGAATACACAGCCTAATGTTACCCCACATGAATACACTACCTAATGTTACCTCACATGAATGCACTGCCTAATGTTACCCCCACATGAATACAGTGCCTAATGTTACCCCACAAAAATACACTGCCTAATGTTACCTCACATGAATGCACTGCCTAATGTTACCCCCACATGAATACAGTGCCTAATGTTACCCCACATAAATACACTGCCTAATGTTACCCCACATGAATGCACTGCCTAATGTTACCCCACATGAATGCACTGCCTTATGTTACCCCACATGAATGCACTGCCTAATGTTACCCCACATGAATACACTGCCTTATGTTACCCCACACGAATACACTGCCTAATGTTATCCCACATGAATACACTACCTAATATTACCCCACATGAATACACTGCCTAATGTTACCCACATGAATACACTGCCTAATGTTACCCCACATGAATACACTGCCTTATGTTACCCCACATGAATGCACTGCCTAATGTTACCCCACATGAATACACTGCCTTATGTTACCCCACACGAATACACTGCCTAATGTTATCCCACATGAATACACTACCTAATATTACCCCACATGAATACACTGCCTAATGTTACCCACATGAATACACTGCCTAATGTTACCCCGCATGAATACACTGCCTAATGTTACCCAACATGAATACACTGCCTAATGTTACCCCACATGAATACACTGCCTAATGTTACCCCACACGAATACACTGCCTAATGTTATCCCACATGAATACACTACCTAATATTACCCCACATGAATACACTGCCTAATGTTACCCACATGAATACACTGCCTAATGTTACCCCGCATGAATACACTGCCTAATGTTACCCAACATGAATACACTGCCTAATGTTACCCCACATGAATACACTGCCTAATGTTACCCCACATGAATACACTGCCTAATGTTACCCCACATGAATGCACTGCCCATTGTTACCCCACATTGATTCACTTTGCCTTATGCTACCTAGTATTGATACATTTATCTAATGTTTTATTTATTAATTTTTTTTTCAGATGGAAGCTAAGACTATATTGGCTAGGCTAGTACAAGTTTTTAAATTCAAGTTGGTCAAGGGTCAATCACAAGATGTATTAGAACAAACAACATTAAAGCCAAAGGGAAAATGTCAGGTGTATATTATGCAAATTTAACTTGAATGTTGGGTGTATATTTTGCTCATCTAACTTGAATGTCAGGTGTATATTACGTCTATCTACTGTAAAATACTTTATTTTAGCCAGAATTAATTTTTGCTGAAAAGACTTTTTGGGTGTTTTGTATAGAATTTATTTTCACTGAAAATTGACAAGTTGAATGTAAAATATAAAAAAAAAGGTATATTAGCTGGATTTTATTTTCACTGAATCATCCCTTCAGCGAAAATAAAGTATTTTACAGTAACTTGAATGTTGGGTGTATATTATGCTTATCTAACTTGAATTTCGGGTGTATATTATGTCAATCTAATTTGAATGTCAGGTGTATATTATGCCAAATCTAACTTGAATGAAGTGCAATCTGAAATTTGTTTTGCATTGTATTTAGTGGATAACTAAAATACTTTTGTTTAGTGAGGGGTCAAAGGTGATTTCAATTACTGTGTGCAAAAAATGTTTTCACATGGACTAGAATGGAAAATATACCTTAGCATGTGTGAATGAATGTTGAAACATTATAATATGAAATAGATTAACATGGGTCTATATTAAATGTTATTAAAGGTTGAATGAAATTGTTTCACAACAAAATATGTTTTTGTTGTCCAAAAGACATTCAGACAATGTATATGCTTCTACAATAAAATCTATTTTTGTGTGGTGCAAAAATTTAAATGAAATTTTAAATCATTGTGTGCAAGTCTGCTTCTCAAATCTCCCCAATATATAGTGTTTGTGATTAATTACATAGTACCTTATCTAAATAAACATATTAAATACATGCAACAGATTTGTCATTTCTGCATAATCTGTTCATTATTAGTCACAGTTTGGATGATGTCCTAAAATTGGGTCCTCTGTGTATGTGTCCATGTGTGTGTTTGCACCTGTATTGCAGACATATCTGTATCATTCATGTGTGTGTTTGCACCTGTATTGCAGACATATCTGTATCATTCATGTGTGTGTTTGCACCTGTATTGCAGACATATCTGTATCATTCATGTGTGTGTTTGCACCTGTATTGCAGACATATCTGTATCATTCATGTGTGTGTTTGCACCTGTATTGCAGACATATCTGTATCATTCATGTGTGTGTTTGCACCTGTATTGCAGACATATCTGTATCATTCATGTTAAAAACATGTTCAGATTCAAGATGGCCAAATCAACAATTGATACCTATGATTCCAGAACTGGATATTGGTAGTGTATGGATAGATTTCATTCAAACTTGGCACACACTTTGAACATTATGGTACCTTGATCAAAATGGTCAACTAGTAGGCATTTTGTTTGAATTGAATTTTGTTCTAGACGTATCTCTGACATATGTTTTAACTTCACACATACATGTCGTACGTATGCACATATACACAATTCATGATCCAAAACAAAATGGTTGAGTGCTGGCCATATTAGTGCTAAAAGTTCATCAAAATCATGCATTTCTGAAATTCTGGAACTCAATTTCGGTCATGCATTTTGCTCAAACTTACACGCCTTATAGGACATTGATTGATGCATGTTATTTTGTTTATGATTGACTAGTGTACATTTTATATTCATGCCTATACCAATTACATACACACATTTGATACCCACACATACTACATCAGGAATTCAAAATAGCTGACGAACACAAATGTGTAGTTTCTATTACATGGCTGGATCTATTATGTAACTTCCACATACGCACATTACATGTTTTGTTGTGCTATGATGACGGTTGGGACTGTGTCATGTGTCATATCTATGAGAAAAAGTGATGGGAAAATAGATGAAGATTAGTTAGACATAGAAGATCTCAACATAATTCAACATGTGGTTTATCTTATTTGCTAATAATTGTCATCCAACTTGTAGCATATCTAGGAATATCTTATCTGATTTCATTGACATTTGCTACAGGGATGAATTTGTTTGAATATAATTTTCCAATTTGCATAAATATAACAAGTTGTTACCATACTATCATACTCAGTGTTAACAAATATGCTAACACACTATCACATAGAAATAAACACAAGTATGTATCTGCGTTGAGTACATTTATTTACATTTTGGTTATAAATATAGTATGTAATCTTTCACATTTACACTTTGAGCTAGCAAGTGAGTTAACAAGCAATTACATATGTTTACTATAGCTGTTTGTTATACAATTATTAAACAGTCTTATGATCAAAGTAGTGTACATCAGCTGGGGGCTGGAGGCGTCTGAGATAAGCATAATACATAATTTAACAAGCAGCTGAGATAGCTCTGCTGTAAGCAATGCACATTTCAATTAAAAAACAGAAGATATCATTAGAAAATGAACAATATGAATAGCATCAAAGCAATCAAACTTGCTGTTTTTAACAAGAAGTTGAAAATATCCTAATTACCAAAATGCCTAAAATATGCATCATAATTAGAGAATTGAAGATATCATCGTGAAATAAACAAATCTGAGAGAGGTCTACCTGTAATACATATATATATATATATGTAATATCAAAGTAATCAAACTTGCAGTTTTTAACAAGAATTTGGAAATATAACTTTTTACCAAAAATGACAAAAATATTAATTAAAATTAGAGAATTAAAGATATCACGAAATGAACAAATCTGAGAGAGGTCTACATGTAGTACCTAATCATACTTGCGGTTTTTAACAAGAAGTCAAAAATATCACTTTTTACCAAAAATGACAAAAATATTCATCAAATTTAGAGAATCAAGATATCATCACGAAATGTACAATTCTGACTACCCCAAGAATCTATGTTGCAAATATGAAAGCATTAATTTGGTTTAACGGTTTTGAAAAACACAAAAATGTAAAAAGTCGACGACAGACTACACACCAGACAACGATGGACAATCAGTAATATTGAAGAACTCCACATCTAATAAAATAGAGGATTTTAAAAATACAACTTAACTAATTTGCAATTTATTAGTGTTCTCTTCCCTGTTATGGACTACAGATCTGAAATAAAGTATATTACTATCAATAATAATTGTTCACATTATATATTAGTGGTGCATAGTAATCATAATATGAGTTGATAGTTAGTCATTTAGGAAAAAACAACATACCGGTACATTATTGCTTGTTTTCAGATAATATATATATTAAAAGACGTCATGTGATAAGTCCTGTTTAGGGGCCTGAGGATATCTTAATCCAGCATACTTACACACAATGTCATGTTCGATGTTTATTATACTGTCATGTTTTCTAGCGAGTACCTGTTGAACAAAACGTTATTAAAAGTAAGTTTGCATAATTAACCATCATTCATTGCCTATATTCAATGCACACACAGTTCTTAATTAAGGTACTTACATGTATATTTCACTTGTAAGTACTTGAATGTACCATAACATGGGTCTCCAAATATAGTATTACTAGCCATGATGGCACATGATTTCTGACCATCACATTGATCATAGACAACATCAAGGCTAGATTTGGCTCTGCATTTAGTTGTATTTATTGCAGTATGGGGGCATATTTCTCCCCCAGCAGTGCGCCCATAATTGGCCCATACGATATTCAGTCTTCCATGGCGACATTTTATTTCCAGAAGTTGATGCTCACATACCAGTGTATCCTGGATGATAACGTATACCTGGTTTGCCCATGGACCACCTTTCCCATCATCTAGACAGGCATCTGATGCACCATATTTATCGTATGATTCTAGGGCATAAGCACTTGATGCGCACCATGCACCATTTTGAACAGCGAAAATATTGTACCCTCTAACGACAGCGGCATTGGCACATTTGTTGATGACATCACTTCTTCTACTGTAATGTCCATCAAGTCTGTAATCGTGCAATTCAAGAGTAGGGATAGCACGATCTGAAGTATCTCGGTAACAACCTAATGATTCTATAGAAAAAAACCAAACATTTTATTATTTATAATTTGTTGGCATTAAACAACATACACGTTCATTTCATGTCTTATAAATAATGTTATTTAGTTGCAATGAATATGATTGAATGTCAAATTACTCCGTCGTGACATAATAGTGGACAATGTTATGTCATTGACCAGTGTAAATTTGAGTTTATGTAAGGGTCATATTGATAATTATATGATATTTTAATTGTCTTACGATATTCCAGCAGTGGGTTCTCTTCGAACAAGTGGTTTTTGGCGCCTAATGGTCAAACAGATTTACATGTGGACTAGTCAGACAAACGCTTTATTTTACATGGGTTGTATTTGTCGTTAGGGACCTATGAAGCATGACAACCATCGCCCTTTATTAACCATGAAAGACGTAAAACAGTCAATGTAAACATGAAACTACTTACAGTAATATTTTACTTGTAAGTATTTAAATGTTCCCCAACATGGATTTCCAAACACACTGTTGCTGGCAATTATACTACATGTCTGCATATTGTTGCACACACCATTGAGCTCATAAATGCGCGTCTCAGCACTACATTGGACTGATTGGAGATCACCAGTAAGGAGATCAGTACAAGTCTCGCGATTAGTTCTTCCATAATTTGCGAATACTACGTGAATAGTGCCATGTGAACAGTCAATATCCATTCTTTGATTTTCACACACAATTTTGGATTTTACAATCGCATAGATTTCATTGGCAAATGGGCCACCTTCACCTTCGTTTTTACATGCAGATGACGGACCATATTTGTCGTAAGTAATACCAGCATTTTCACTAGAAGCGCACCAACCATTATTTTGCACGCCGAAAACATCAAAACCTCGTCTGGAGGCTACGTTTGCGCATTTGTTCAAAGCATCTTCTCTGGTCAAATAATAACCATCGAGTCTAGGGTCCGAGCCTTCAAGAGACGGTATTGCTCTGTTATGCGTGTCTCTAAAACATCCCAGTGATTCTGTAATGCAAACAAGTTAAAGGCCCAATGTACTGTTAAATATTTGCAGGTCACTATATATTAATGTGGGGTAACTTGATTCACTCCACTGGACTGGATGTATATTTCAAATCGCATAAATATTAACAGCCATATTGCTCGTGAATGGTAATCTGAAGTTCTGAATTATGTGATTGCATTCATTGTGAAATTAAAAAAAATATTATATTTTCCTACTGTATTCAATATCATCTAGTTCGTAACCAAGAAGATATTTACCATCTGAAAATAAATTAGAAAATACATAAAACATTTGTTTGTAATAATTCTAGAGCTTTAAAATTTATGAAAAAATGTAAACAAAGCCCATCATTCATGTATATTATAATGAAATATACACACAATTCGAAGGATTTTGTGGGTGTTTCGTAATTTGTCGTTGACTACATTGAGTATTTTATTGTTCTTTAAACAATATGTTTATGAAAGTTCAAACCTTCATTCAATGTTTGACTTTGAACTAGTTTTCACAATATACAATATTATAGGCCATTATATTTGTTGCCATGTACGAAGATACGTACAAATACAATGTCGATAAAGTTTACAGCATCCCTATACTTGTTTAAGTCTGCCTGTAAACATCAACAAAAGGGCGGAATTCAAGAAATTTTCACGAATGAGTCGCGAATTTGATTATCCTGCAGCTTCATTCAGGATTATATGCCATATGTTCGTCGTACTTTTATTATGAGTCACGTGGGTTCATGCCATCAAGAAAACGGTCAAAATTGTCATTTTTACAATCATTTTTTATGGTTATTTTCTTCATATCTTAAAACATTGAATGTGGCCGATCACAATCCGTGAAAATTCGCCACTAAAATTTCAAAGTTTGGGAAATTTGAAATTGTGTCTCAAATATATGCAGCTTTATATCACACAAGCGTTTTAGAAGATATTGCAACTATCAAAAACAGTAATTCAAAAAATATTGTTTGTGTAAAACCAAATTTTGATATGGCTGTACACTCATGTAGTTGCAGGATTCTGTTTTGAAAATAAGGACATTTAAATACGAACTCTATGACTTTATTGTTACTTCTGTAACTATACAGCACATATTGATTATTACGTTTAATAAATACGGTGGCCATGTTTAATGATTTAGTTCGGGATCTTCTGTCGTTGCTTTGTTGTGTTATTTGATTGCTTTCTTAATTTTGCTTTTCAGAATTTGCCCATAATTATTGACTATTGACTAAAATAGATCTAAATATTATAAACCTGATGACAATAATCGTACCATGTGAAATTGAGGACATTTTATATTCTATACAATTTACAATAGCTGAAACTAAATATTTCAATGTTTTATTGCATTTACTTTCCATAATATGATTGCACTGAACATAATGCAACTGTACTATTTGTGATTTATTTGCCTTTGTAATCTAATCTAGTCGTGTTGAAATTTCGCAAATTGCAGAACATTTGGGGTTGTTGTGTTTTCAAGTGCCGGAGGCCTATAGTAATCTTTCGATTTAAAAAAAAAAATATTTAGCATTGTGGCACCATCTGCCATATGGACTGCTGGTTTATGTGGTGAATTCATGATACTGTCAGCAGATAGTTGTGTGGTCTTGTTAATGTTTTGTTCTCACTCAACTCAAGTTCATACAATCTGATTAGGATTATATATTGGTTAGAGGATATCTCATTTATAAGCCCTACAACATCAGATTTAATAAACGAGTGTAGTAATATTCATTTGTTGCAATTCTTTAGCTATCAAATACAATTATTACACGAGTTTAATAAATCTGATAATGCATACTATTATTATCATCATGGGTCAGATCGGTTCATGATACATGATACAAGATACACGAAATGAAAAATGGTCAAAATTTGTATTTTACAATTATTTGTTCATACCTTAACGTTGCACATGGCCGATCACAAACTATGAAAACTCGCCACTGAACATGGGTCAAACATGCGCAGAAAAGCTGGGAGAATTTGAAATTGTGCCTCAAACACGTTTCAGAAAACATTACAACTATCAAAAATAAACCAATCAGATTGCCGGGGGATTTATTACATAGTGCGTGGATATAAAGAAAATGCACTGTACTATAATTGAATCTAAAACAGATCCCTGATCTAACGTATTTATTATTATTTAATTTGCACGTAATATTAATATGAAGACCGAAGAAGTATTGGAGGTGTACATCGGTGTCGTTATAATAATTATTAATGTGTGATGAATAACATAAGTGATTTTCATACAAACAGTACTGTAAAAATTGGTCATATTATTCATAAGTATAAAATCTTCAAGTTCAAGCATTTTCTGGTGAATCACTACGTAGTCAGTACATAATTCTGTATCATCACTGATTGGCTGCCTCCATGACTTCAGTATGTTACCACAGGAACAAGCCTGTGCAGATCGACCCTTAGGTAAGACCTACCAGGAACACTACACACCGATTTACTAGAATGTTATTATAGATTTTTCAAAGTATTAAGATCATAGGCGACATTCAGTCTGTTTTCTAGGGGAATAAACATCTGCCCATCTTCAAAAGTATGAATGCCTATCTTATAAACAAGATTACTGGCAATAAATCTCCCTATTCACATGGGAATACTTCGACTGGGTTTCAATATTAACAAATGGTGGGGACTAAAAATAATCCAACAAGTAACCTGTAGAAAGCTGTGTGGTAGTATTTTGTTATTGATTTTTGTTGCATTTGCAGCAAATAGTTACCAAACAATGAGAAATCTATAAGATTGGATATATCTCTCAGCTGGCTTCACATGCATATTTCAATACTGCCTAACCGGTGCTTACAACAGGTTTTACCTAGACGGTTTGTGGTTACAGCTTCATTTTCCGAGTAATCGCAAGAAATTGACATTACAGTAGAAAAAAAAGACTGGCACTCCCATGCAATTAATAGCAAGTAAAATACCTGGGATTGAAACATAGATTTTGAAGTCATTGATGTAGGCATTGAATAACTTCAAGTTGGCATAAAGACGAGGTACCGGTAGTTTATTTAATCAATGCTGAACTAGAGGCTGAAATTATAATTAAGTTCGTTGTCATATAATTTGTTTATTTCAAATTCTCCTGAAGTCAAATAGAATACACTGGTGAAAGGATGTTTTGGGGTTTACATTGTGTATGGAGTGGTAGGGTTGGGTTTAAATATAATTTGTTCATTTTCAACTCTCATGAAGTCGCATAGAATTTCACTTAATTTATTTTCAATGAAAAATTTTCATGCATTACGTGTGAATCCAATTTTCACTGTGCTGTGACAAGTCTCAATAGAGTATGAGGGAAATTTTCACTGAAAATGTTTACATTGAAAATGTATTCCACATTATTACATATGTACTGCAGTTTATTTTGATTCGTCCCTGAAATCAAAATCGGTATTTCCACAACCCATATGCAAATGAGGTCTGGGAGCAAACAAGAGTAGCGTTTTTCGAAACATAGCAGAAATAAACAACATTTATAAGTAAGATATTTTACCCTTGCGTACATGAATATACTTGCCAAGTGAAATGAAATGTCAACAATATTAATGGAACTTCTAGGCAGTCACTTATTTTGACTAAAACTAATTTGCATATCACCAATGCAATAATGTTAATTTTTGTATTTTCACGGTCAATATGCAAATGAACATGGTATTGGCGATCCGCTCCACTGCGATTGCCTTAAAATCACTTTTGTGTGTCTGCGTGTGATTTCCAGTGTTTTCACATATAAATTCTTCTGTGTTTTTTTTTGGCTTGGCCGATCTCACTCAAACTTTCATCCTAGTTATTAGGAAAAATCTGGAAAAAAAACTTGCCTACTGTTGCCATAGCAACAACCAAAAAAATGATTTTTGGATTGTTTCACGCTAAATGTATCTCCTGCTACAAACTTAGGATACAACACCTCAAACATAGCTCATTCTACTCAGCTTGAGTGTGGGCACAAAGTTACTATTTGTAAAATCTGAAAACAAATTCTGACCACCGTTTCCATTGCAACAACCAAAAACTGATTTTTTTAATACCTTCACGCCAAATGTATCACACCCTACATTTGTATGATTAAGAAGCACGGACGTAGCTCAATCTACTCAGCTTGAGTGCGGGCAACAATTCACTCTTTTTTATGTCTATTTTCAATACTGAGAAAATTGACCCAACGTAGGGGTAACTTTTCACCAGCAACGGCTTTTAACTTCTCTGAGATTTTGTTTGGCTTGGCTAATTTTGTTCATCCTTGACAGGAAGGAAGTACCGTCACTAATCGAAAAAACAATCCTGGCCCACAGCTACCATGGCAACAGCCAAAAACTGTTTTTTGAATACTTTCGCCCCAAATTTATTACCTCCTACCAGTCTTGTAATGTGTAAATGATCATGCCTTTTATTTTGGCTACGTTACACACCGGTAAGAGATCACTGTATGAAAGTAATTTCAACGCAACTTTGAATGAAATGTAAATGCTGTCTCTAATCTAGATAATACCATCCAAAAACGGTTGAAAATAATAAATTTAACGGCAGAATACGTCCTAATCCTAGTAATAAAATAAAGTGACTTCTAAAGACTGAATGTTTTTTTGCGAACTTCGTATACGGTGCCCGGTATTAGTTATAAACCGACGTTAGCTTCACGTTCATGTTCTACATTGGCAACAGCCGATAACATACACCTTGTTTTTTGAGTGGAGCGCATCGCCAACCAGCCTACCGGTTTGTTTTCATTGGCAACCGAACTATATTTATTTTATAAACAATTTTTTTTTAAATTGTATCCAGTTCAAATCGTTCAGCAACATTTTTGGCATATTAGGTGTACATTACATGGAATACTTGATGTATGTTGACTGAGTTTTATAAACCCTGAAGGGCTCTTGGAAATCAAGCCACAGTAAAATTAGCGATTACCATTAAGGCATGATCATCAACATCAAAGTACCATGAGGTTTCTGCTGGCGACGTTGCGGCGTTACCCAGTTTCAAATAAAGATTACCAATGCCAAACGAGCAACATTTTAACCGGTAATCAGGATTCATTTATTCCACGGCTAACAAGCAACATCACAAGCGAAGTTGTAGTGTGCAGTACTAGTAAGTCATCCCGGCAGTTGAGTACCGCAGTAGCACGGCATGTTTGCCTTCAGCATTGTATTCAAACGAATCACACGGGATTCGATCAATAGGGGAGTTTCAGTAAAAAAACAAACAATTGCAAATCATGCAAGTTCAACATTTTCAAACCAGTATACTAAAACAGAAATGCTCAGAGATGCAAAAGAAGGATAGATATTACTTTTCATTATACACATCTCTGTTGATACTATCCCTCAATTATTTTTACTCCCAATTACTCCTGCGTAAAATGGACTAGACTCTTTTCATGTTGACATTCAGAGTAAAATCATGTGACATGCTGTTAAAATTGGCTGTTGCATACTCTTTCGCCGGTCTGGAAAATGTGTTTAATTAGCTCTCATTCAAGCAACAATGCAGATTTCCCAGTGGGAGTGAAACTATTCGACTTTGCCATTAAAAAATAGGGGTGTTTTCAGCAAAAACAAATAACCCTGGAATGCACACAACATACTGAATTTCGGAACAAATCGTACATTATTTACAGCAGCAGAATACCACAGAAATATCAGATGAAACATGAAAACACTATATATTGTATTTCAGTCTGAACCCTCTATATTGCAATTCAAGGAATTAACCCCATATGTGCATCATTTTCCACCTTGGTATCACCCACCCCTGAAAACAAACTCTTAATACCACGCTGAAGCGTTTGGTAATAAGTAATGTCTTATTGATATTTGTCAACTTATCAATATAATACATTGAAAAAACATGTCTATTAATCACTGACACTTTATCCACTATACGTCGTCTTTTGCCATCTTTCACAAAATAAAACCCACATTTTGTCATATTTTTTCAACATTTTGATCAAGATCTGCAGCCAATAGAAAACAAGTTGTTGAAAAACACTTAAATATAAGCAAAATGTTGCACCAAACGTTTGGCGGGAAAATAGTTCTCAAATAACTAATAAGATATATGCTATATTGCCGTATATTTCACTTGACCATGGAAGTACATTAAAGAAATGCTTATTTATAACTTTAAATCAAAATTCATCATATAGATTTCATAATACTATTTTAAAACACACGTCAATGGCATATCCTGTAATGTGTGAATGGAGATATACATACTTTTCTCATTATACAAAACAAAGTTATTACAATTAACAATTAACATCGCAAAGTACTTTTTTGTGAATTTAGCGAGAGAACTGATTCGCTAATTCAAGATGTCACTAATGACGTTATTATAAATTCAAAATGGCCGCCAAACAAAGAAATCAACAATGACAAGAGAGATTCGCTAAATCAACATTTCGCTATTACGTCATTTTACTACAATTCGCTAAAATTGTATGCCGCTTTTTCAATTTGTTTTATGTATGTACTTGACTCAGACAGAACCATGGTCCCATCAAAACGGTCGCCGTTGTCGTACTCTCGAGGTGAAGTTTGTGAAAACATTCAGGTGCGCCAACGTGAAAGGAAATAATGAAGGTGTAAAGTATTAGGTATTTTTCGTTAGAACCCGCCATTCCGGGCAGTATTCTGTCTTCGTGCATGAATATTTTTTGGTCATCTCTTAACTACACAGTAACTTACTGGCCCATTCTTGAAGGACATTCACTGGACTCCATCGGGCGACTTTTTTACCACTGATTTCATGCAATTCATCAGATACATCTTCAAGAAAATCCCGGTGAGGTATTAGGCCACTCCCTTCTTCTCTCGCATTTTCCGGTAACGGCAGATCGTTTTCTGGATATCCATCGATTACAAAACCTATCCAAAGTGGCGATTGTAAGAACAGAAGACTATAAGACTGTATCTTTCATTGATTTTAACACTTAGCTGATATTATCTTCTGGTCATTTATGTTTGCAACATTGACAAATTGAAATAATGAAAAAACATAAGAAACATGATACCAACCGTGTGAACTTAAGATCGGCAGCAGTGATATCAGCAAATAATATAATCCCACGGTGCCTGCCATCTGCCAACGCACTGGAAATACACATACGGCACATAGAGTTAGAAATAATTGTGAAAGCGTCATGAGGTTATTCTTGTATTCTACCGACAACTGAGAAGATGTAACATAACCGAATAGAATAAAATATTACTACATTTACTTTAAACTCGGAACCAATGCAGATATGAGGTTTTGGTCTACACTGTAGTATGTAGTTGGTCGTCTTGGAGGTATATTACTTTGCAGGCGGTAGCACAAAATAGTTATAAATAAGTTCCACTGTGACATCATGTCTAGGACGTATAACCCTGCCATACGGCACATCACGTATGAATAATTATCAAGGCAACAGAGGTCTTCTTTGAGATTTTGTGTAGGGTGGGGTCACATAAAATCAACCTACTCAAAGCATTAAAATAATATTTAATTTTGCCCCTTCGGTCACAACCTCGACATAATTTTCATTTTGATGCACCCGTGTTGTGTTAAGAACTATATACTGTATATTAATTTCCATTGAGTGAAATACAAATTATGGTAAAGTATGCAAATATCAACAGTTCAAGTTGAACAAGGGATAACTGTTCACAAAAAAAAACATGGTGTATGATTTTTAGTAACGGCCTTGGCAATTTACAACAGAAAATAAGTTTTGAGTAACACACCGAACACAAATCGAAGCTTGTCAAAGAAATTTCATGGAAACCGAAACCAAATAGGCACGCAAATGAAATCAATTATATCTTGTAATTGTTTAAAATTAATGAAATAATAATGTGATGTGAATCACTAATCCGTTAAAGTGTTCATATCATAGTGGTTTTTGCCTGTTTTGGAAGAAGGAACTGATCGCTAAGATTGTCTGATCTTTATTTTCAGGACAACATTTATATAAATGTATTGAGAACGGATGTGTGTATAGGTGTTCTGGAGAATACAAAGACTTCAGACTTAAGCTCTTTTGGTCCGATTGTTCAATTTGACGTCCATTTTATCCGCTTAAATTAGGGCATCTTAAAAGTCGGAAAATTACAAGCTGAATAGAACACGTGTTCAAGATATGTCATATACGCCATAATCATTGTAAATGTTGAGGTTGAGAGAGATTGTTTAATTCCATGTAACATTTTGAAGAGCTAGCCCCTTTGCTTTGCAATGATAATTTAAATTTTCTTCTACTATTGGAGGAGATATCCAAATTTGGCAAAACGTTCCTACAAGTAAACGTCGGTTAGAGGATGTCAAAACGAAAAACAATTCGGCGTCCATACATTATGTATATCATTATATTTCGAAGTATTGAGAATAAAAAGCTTTGACAGTAATTAATGGATATTCAGAAAGTTCACATAATCAGCCGACTACATTCAATCATCATATAATATGATTAGTTAAACAGTTACGTATGCCATGTTTACAGAGTAAAACACTGCATCATAGACATTGTAGAAAATCCTGTTTGGTGAAATACTTGTGACGAAAACTAATGTCAAGTATAAATGATATAGTGTATTATAATGCGGGAAACAAAATGAAACTATGGATATTACAAACATACATGTGTTCATCTTCATAACTAATCAATTCAGTAAAATATTAGTCTAGGAAATGACGCAATTTCTTAACAACTTGCGGTATTCATTCTTGTTGTCCAGTTAGCCATTTAATATCAACTTGCAAACATTAAATGACTTGCTGTCTTTAGTTGTGTTGTTCAACTAGCCATTAAATATAAACTTGCAAACAATAAATGACATGCTGTCTTTAGTTGTGTTGTTCAACTAGCCATTAAATATAAACTTGCAAACAATAAATGACATGCTGTCTTTAGTTCTGTTATCCAACTAGCCATTTAATATCAACTTGCAAACAATAAATGACTTGCTGTCTTTAGTTCTGTTATCCAACTAGCCATTTAATATCAACTTGCAAACAATAAATGCCTTGCTATCTTTAGTTCTGTTGTCCAACTAGCCATTTAATATCAACTTGCAAACAATAAATGACTTGCTGTCTTTAGTTCTGTTGTCCAACTAGCCATTTAATATCAACTTGCAAACAATAAATGACTTGCTGTCTTTAGTTCTGTTGTCCAACTAGCCATTTAATATCAACTTGCAAACAATAAATGCCTTGCTCTCTTTAGTTCTGTTGTCCAACTAGCCATTTAATATCAACTTGCAAACAATAAATGACTTGCTGTCTTTAGTTCTGCTGTCCAACTAGCCGTTTAATATCAACTTGCAAACAATAAATGCTTTGCTATCTTTAGTTCTGTTGTCCAACTAGCCATTTAATATCAACTTGCAAACAATAAATGCCTTGCTATCTTTAGTTCTGTTGTCCAACTAGCCATTTAATATCAACTTGCAAACAATAAATGCCTTGCTGTCTTTAGTTCTGTTGTCCAACTAGCCATTTAATATCAACTTGCAAACAATAAATGCCTTGCTATCTTTAGTTCTGTTGTCCAACTAGCCATTTAATATCAACTTGCAAACAATAAATGCCTTGCTGTCTTTAGTTCTGTTATCCAACTAGCCATTTAATATCAACTTGCAAACAATAAATGCCTTGCTGTCTTTAGTTCTGTTATCCAACTAGCCATTTAATATCAACTTGCAAACAATAAATGACTTGCTGTCTTTAGTTCTGTTGTCCAACTAGCCATTTAATATCAACTTGCAAACAATAAATGCCTTGCTATCTTTAGCTCTGTTATCTAACTAGCCATTTAATATCAACTTGCAAACAATAAATGCCTTGCTATCTTTAGTTCTGTTGTCCAACTAGCCATTTAATATCAACTTGCAAACAATAAATGCCTTGCTGTCTTTAGTTCTGTTATCCAACTAGCCATTTAATATCAACTTGCAAACAATAAATGCCTTGCTGTCTTTAGTTCTGTTATCCAACTAGCCATTTAATATCAACTTGCAAACAATAAATGCCTTGCTGTCTTTAGTTCTGTTATCCAACTAGCCATTTAATATCAACTTGCAAACAATAAATGACTTGCTGTTTTTAGTTCTGTTGTCCAACTAGCCATTTAATATCAACTTGCAAACAATAAATGACTTGCTGTCTTTAGTTCTGTTATCCAACTAGCCATTTAATATCAACTTGCAAACAATAAATGACATGCTGTCTTTAGTTCTGTTATCCAACTAGCCATTTAATATCAACTTGCAAACAATAAATGACTTGCTGTCTTTAGTTCTGTTGTCCAACTAGCCATTTAATATCAACTTGCAAACAATAAATGCCTTGCTGTCTTTAGTTCTGTTATCCAACTAGCCATTTAATATCAACTTGCAAACAATAAATGACTTGCTGTCTTTAGTTCTGTAATCCAACTAGCCATTTAATATCAACTTGCAAACAATAAATGACTTGCTGTCTTTAGTTCTGTTATCCAACTAGCCATTTAATATAGACTTGCAAACAATAAATGACTTGCTGTCTTTAGTTCTGTTATCCAACTAGCCATTTAATATCAACTTGCAAACAATAAATGACTTGCTGTCTTTAGTTCTGTAGTCCAACTAGCCTTCCATGGGGGTCACTTCGGTCATGTTCTGTCTTTCATGCCCTCCGCTTGGGAAAAGGACTCCATCCTGCCCCCCATTACAGGGTTCGACGGCCATCTGCATGGCCACCTCCCTACATTTTGGCCGTGGCAGTGTGTCCTCGACCCCAACCTTGACCTGAACGAAGGGGCCCCTTGCCCAATTTTACTTTAGGTACTTATTTATATTTACAAGCCTTATTTTGACTTGTTTCATTTTTGTAGTTGTTTAATAGATTGATTTTACAGAGCGGTTTATTTTACATGTATTTTTATTGATTATTTGTTTTTTCATTTATTTTATCTCAATAAATTGCTTGTTTTTTATCCCTCATCTTGGTTGTGATGTGCATTTACAAATATCAATTTGCAAACAATAAATGACTTGCTGTCTTTAGTTCTGTTATCCACCTACCCATTCATATCAACTTGCAAACAAAAAATGACTTGCTGTCTTTAATTCTGTAGTACAACTAGCCATTTAATATCAACTTGCAAACAATAAACGACTTGCTGTCTTTAGTTCTGTTATCCAACTAGCCATTTAATATCAACTTGCAAACAATAAATGACTTGCTGTCTTTAGTTCTGTTATCCAACTAGCCATTTAATATAAACTTGCAAACAATAAATGACTTGCTGTCTTTAGTTCTGTAGTCCAACTAACCATTTAATATAAACTTGCAAACAATAAATGACTTGCTGTCTTTAGTTCTGTTATCCAACTAGCCATTTAATATAAACTTGCAAACAATAAATGACTTGCTGTCTTTAGTTCTGTAATCCAACTAGCCATTCAATATCAACTTGCAAACAATAAATGACTTGCTGTCTTTAGTTCTGTAGACCAACTAGCCATTTAATATGAACTTGAAAACAATAAATGACTTGCTGTCTTTAGTTATAGTAGTTTCATATGCAACTAGCAATTTCATGTCAACTTGCACACAATAAATGACTTGTGGTAATTAAATTTTTCTAACTGAGAATTTCATATGTTCACTTCAGTCGATGCAACATCCTCTTTCCACCTTAGGTGATCTTCTATATATCATATTTTTTTCCTACATTTCAAGCCCATCCTTAACATAAGTTAGTTTATGTTTTGTTTATTCATGAAAAACACTTAGAAATACTAATAATGAAATTGTGCAAACTGCAATCCATGGTATAAATGATTATAAATCATTGAAAAAATACTATTGGCTTTTCAGTCAAATCATACATACAGTCCATTATTGTCTTACATCCATCCTCAGTGTAGTTCATGAAGAAAACAGACAATATATTATGGTTAAAAACAACTTCAACTTTATAATAAAACATTTTGTGTAGCTGTGATCTAAACAACATTCCAGTTTTCAATCATGTTTATTTGCATTGTTACATATAGAAAATTGTAGTAGGTAATTTTAGTTCATGCTAGTGATTCAATATAACAAGTAGTTTTGGGTAATGTAGTATCAGAATACGTATGTAAATGAACACAAAAAACACAAAGGTCAGTTTGAAATTTACAAATTTCCAAATTCCACGGTATCCTGTTCATGCTATGGTACAAGTCATCTGTTATATAATAATATATTTGATACACGAGTAGTACACCTATATACCATAATATGTATGATTCAGTCAACCCGACAAACTGATATTCCTCCCAAGTTGTAGAGTGTTGAACCTCACAATTCTGTTGTACCAGGAATGTTTTTAAGCTGTGTTTCCAGACTACTGCAACTCTTATTGCCACATGTCAACTACCTTTCACTCGATATATTAAGATGATCTTCCAATTAATTATGTTATCACTTTGAAGAGGCTTATAATAAATCTTCTGTACATGTATTTGTATCTTAAAGATGGCTTAAAGCTGCATCACCGCTGCATCACATGCTGCATCACAAGCTAAATAATAAACTAGTCACAAACATCTAATTGTCAGTTGTCACTTGTTTCATTCATCAAATTTCATTTGGTTGATACTCTCTAAATCTTTCAGTGATACGGTTGCTGATCCTCTTGTTGCTGGTTGTGCCTTACAATACAACAAAATAATATGTGTATTGGTGAGTAAAATATTGTGTAGTGTCTCACTTAAAGAAAGTAAACATTAGACATCGAATTGTAATAGGTAATTTTCCATTTACAGCCAGGTCTTGTGAATTGTGTGAAAGGCGCTGTTGAAACATCTGAGGCAAAAATCAAATGATTTGATATTAAGCTTGAATTTATTTTGTTATAGCTCAATATCAAAATGATAAAATATCGTTTTGATGAAAAAAGCCCACCTGATGTAACTGATTTGAACATCTCACTAATAAATCAAACATTTTGTTACATATATATTTTAACGTGGATTTTTCAATGTTCAATCAATTTATAATGTCTCTGAGCATAAAAATGTTTTTTTTTTTTCCAGTGAAATAAATTTGTTAATTCTACACACCTGTGATGGGTCAGGCTTCCAGCCAATCATATACAAAATTTGAAAAGTTGCTGGTATTGAACCATCTTTATTTCCATACATTTCTGCAATGCAAATAACACACAAGACATTACTGAGACATGTAGCTGTAGCATACAATGTACTTTGTCAATTACTGGCAGGGAGATGGTGCATTCGTTCCAAAACTATAGATACTTGATTTCTGGGAATGAGCAACTAGCAATAATGGTAAATCATCCACAGAGTTGGAAGTAAATTGGACAACACATGCCGAAGATGCGTTTCCAGACATGTAAAAATACCTGATTTTAGTCCTTAATTGTCAGGGGTCAGCCATCTTTGATCAGATATAACATTTTAAGTTCATTGCTCAAAGCATGTCTGAGATTGCCAAAAACAAAATGGCTGCCAGTCATAAGCCATTTTTGTAATCACAAAGTTTGAACCAAGTCAGACAACACTTGCATGTCAAAATACCTGATTTTAGTGTTGTTTTCTACGACTAAAATGGTCAGCAGTAACTCTTCCAATCCCAACCATGAAATCATTGAATGTATCAGATTAGGTGTTAAGTGTGTGCAAGGTTTGAAGAGAATTGGTTGAAGTATGTTTCAGACACAGCTTTGAATGAATGACTAACCCATAATTTCTTGCATCAGGCTTGTCTGAACGTAAACTAAAAATTTTGAGGGATATTCCACCATAAGCGAATAGTAAATATGGAACAATATGACTGTCTTTCTGAGTAACAATGTCTCACATTCATAGCTTATAAGACATGTGACTAATCAGAGTTTGAGTGTTCCCACTGTGTTTCCTAAGGATTTCCCTTTCCGTGTGTCAAACCTCATAAGAATTTAATACTATTTAAATTATATCTAATGTTATTTGCTAAACGTGAACCATCATCTCCCCTGGGAACTTCTGCGATGTCATTCTCCATAAATAGCACAGTTAACATCCATCTTTACCTTTATATATAGCTGCAGCTGCCATCATTGATTCTCTATGTAGTAACAACTTTCTAGACCATGATGCATTGTTTTCTGCCATTCCTTTCAGATCTTGCATCAATTCAAACATAGAAGGGTAACTTACAACAATCTCATCAACATCCTAGGCAAGAACAAACAGTGAATTATTGCATTTGTGATAGTTTATGAACAGAATTTAAATTATAGGATGTAATAAATGGTTTAACAATAAAATAAAATACAAGATTATATTGATTTGACAATTGAAATCTGGACATGTATAATATATTACTGTCAAAATATACACGATTTTGAGATTATTACGAAGATACTGCAAAGTATACACAAAGACAGTACAGTGGGATTATCAACCAACGTGCACTGGAGGTCAATGCAACACGATACTGACCAAGTCTTATATTTTAACCCCGGAATACATCATGGGAATGATGTAATCCAAAACGTTTAGAACAGATTTAGCTAACTTCTTTGTGTGTATCTGGTCAAACCCTGGGGGCAGCCATATTTGTTTTTTATTATTAGAAGATGCTTATGCACATAATCGCTCCATGTTTCCTAATATGGTAGGATGAAAAAATACCCAGTGCAATACAGCAAAATTACGGCATGCTGTAACTTATGGCGTTATGGTGACAGATGTACATGTATAATAATAACTATTAACAGCATAGCAAACAGAATGCATCTTGGGAAACATTCCATGTAAGCCTTATGAAAAAGAATGAAAATACTTTAAATGTTTGTACTTCAATTCTGATATTTTTTTTACTTACTACCGTAAGGAGGTTAAATCCTGCTCTGTTTAACAGATTGCCAATATCTTGGATGTCAGTAAACGGTGAAATATGAGGAGCAAATCCCTATGAGGTAATAAGAAAACAGAGAAAAAGAGTTTTAATTGCCAAAACATATGTTGTGGATATCATTGTGGATATCAGTCAATAAAACAATATGTCACTGTTAATGACAAATTTTAAAGAATGTAAGAAAACAATCTTTTTATGAATAAAACAACATCTCCAATTGACTAATTAATCCACAAGATTCCAATTAAAGTCATTATCTCACCCCTTCTCTTTCAATTTCTGCTAGCTGCAATGAACATCTTAGTTCAAATAATGTATCAGCACCAAACATAGAACCGATAAATGGAGAATCTTTTTTAAGTGAACTTTGAATCTGAAAATAGAAAACAGGTAATAAATGACATGTGCTTTCAATTCAAAGAGTTCACAACATCCACTTTGCTCATTAAACTATTTCCTGAATCTTTATAAATTACATATGCACACACCCTTAGTAAAGCCAGAAATTTCATTTATTTCATTAATACAGTAATAAATAGATTCAATTAATATAATAATTTCCCTGTTTATTTTGGAACAATGTGATTTGAATTGATTTATCAGTGAACCAAAATACTGAAAACATTTGTATAATTGTGCTTAATTTGAGATCTGTGGATATAACAAATTTTTCAACTCAATAACAAAATATTATATGGTTTAAATAATTAAAAAAAATTAATACCTGACGAAGAGCCCTTGGAAGGTCATTCACCCAGTGTAAACTGCAAACAAAATTCAATGTTCAAAGTCAACAAGTATTTGATTCAAAATTATCTTAATTAACTACTATCTGCAAACACTTTTCTGTAAGTGATCCTCCACAATTAGAAGCAAAACTTCATCCATTGTATAGTTTTATTTCACAAAGATTTCAAATAAAATGAGTGACAAAATACGAAAATACAGACAAAGGAATCATACTGTATGTTTTCTCATGTTTGCATGTTAACTGAAATGTTAATATGCACAATTGTGTTCTCTATACATGTATGCTGAAGGAAAGAAAGGACCACACCCATATTTTTAAAAACCTTTCAAATATATCCTGAAGGCTCAACTAGATATTGTAACTGTATAGTGGTTTTTCTCAGATGATATATACAATGTACAGTGACAGATGTTTTTGAATCAATTGCATGTATGGAAATCATTGCAACACTGTCGTATGACAAAACAGTTAAGTTGAGATCTAAAGTTTATAATATGTAAAACTAACACTTTCCATAGACTATAGACTGGCCCATGATATTTTTCTTACTTTAATTTTGGTCCGCCCAAATTACCATGATTGGTTTATTTTGTAGCTTTTTCATTACTATTAAGTGTTAGTGATATGCGGTGACATTATGGAACGTGGGTGTTGAATGCACTTGCACATAATCAACATGTCAGGGTAATATGAACAAAAGCTGCCTTAGTTGACAGCATAAAATTCACCCCACCAACTCACTAGCATAATTACCACGATTCAATTTTGGTATTGTGGTAGAATGACTGCAGCAGTCTCAATGAAATAATGAGGTAGTATATTAATAATCTGTTCAATAAGCCAGTTTGTGGTTTCACTACAATCACTGTTTTATTTGCAATATTGAAAGGAGCTTTCTTTGTCCATGTCATTGTCCATGTCAATTAAGCATGTTGCACAATTTATCTTCATGGCATTCCAACAAAGCACAAAAAACATGTGATTTGAACTTATTATATTTTATTTACTTTTTAAAATTCTTACTAACTTGTTATATTTTATTTTATTTTTCTGTATTGATTAATATTTCTATTGCTATATACTGAAAGAAATGTATATTTCTGAAGATGCAATAAACAATTATTATCATTATTATTATTGCATAACAGACTCCTTTATGTTCTTAGTCCTGCGTCACTTTGATAAACAAACACAAAATGTTTGTTTATCAACAGGAAATAGTCACTTGTGACTACTCTAGAACATTCAAGCTTCAGAACAGGATTTTTCTATAAATTGTGATTTGCAAATGGTTTTAGATGATAAAATAAACTGTAGAGAAACATGCTGTTGTAATTCCCTCTATACCTTGTACCGTAAAATCTGTATTAGAAACCACATCCCTAATAGAAGTTGTACCCATTATTTTTGAACAATTGAGAACCAAAAATTCATCATTTCTCATATGTGTAGATGCTCTAATAGACGCTGCATCCCCTCTGTTGCATTGTACCATTTTAATAGAAGTCGCAGCTTCTAATACAGATTTTACAGTAATTGTCAACAACAACAATGGCTGCCAAATTGTAAAATGTTAATTGTTGAGGCTGTCACTAACCTGAGACTGCTTATGACTAAATCCAGAGATTCGGCTTTGAATGGCAAATTTTCCTCATCACAATGAATTTTAATAGTTTGAACATTCTCACATACATGACTTCTTTCCTGTAAAACAATGAATGAGATTAATAAGTCCATCAAACTATTTACAGTCTTGCGATATCCAGTGTACATGCAGGCATTATCCTAATACCGGTATATCAGTTATTATTATCGCATTCTCACTCTGAGAATTAAGCAAGAATGAGTTTAAACAGTGTATAGTAAGCTTAGCCAGTATTTTGTCACATAAATTTTATGTGAATCCATCTATTGATCTATTAGTAATGTATGCGCTTATGTAAATAACAGAGGTATGGACAAAATGAGTAATACTTTTATGATTCAGTGTACAAATAATATTTTTGGTTTATATGTACTAAAACAAATATGCTACATAAATGTGATATAGAAATGTTATTTTTGCATGTCAGTTCAAGTCATTGTTCTCAATAGTACTGGTTTGATAAAACATTCAGTCCAAATTGATGTAAAATGATTTATTTCCATTTATTTATTTTTTTTCGCTGAAGAGATTCAGTGAAAATAAAATCCAGCGAATATACCTTTTTCCTATATATTTCACGTTCAATTCTACAAAAATCAGTGAAAATAAATTCTATACAAAACACCCAAAAAATCTTTTCAAAATTAATTCCAACTAAAACAAAGTATTTTACAGTGGTGTATTTATGGAAACCATAGAAATAACATAAATGCATGTACAATGACATCATAAAGTTCCAGTAGATGATGTAGAAGTAACTTACTAACATCTCTGCAGACATATCAGATTGGTAAAGTGTATCAACCATGTCCTAGGAATAAAAGAAACAAATTAGTTCTGATTCTACATCAAACAATGTTCATGTTTGCAAGAACTGCAAGTGAGATAGTATTCAAATCAAAAAATAAATAACTTAGGCAGAGGGTTCTCCAAACCCGCCTATTCACATAGTTCATACCCACCATAGACTCTGGTCAGTCAAAATGACTATTTTGAACTGCAGGCATTAATCAGCAATTCTGCCGGTGACGGAGAGATAGAATCTAAGTCAGGGGAAGCCCCATGACCCCAAGATTCTCTTTCCCTTACATCACGAACTACGTGACCGAGGTCATATGGCAGTGCCATTACCGGCTGTACAATCACTCTAGTTCCTTTCTCTCCGCCTCAAGGACTTAGATCAATGCTACGGAAAGAGTGGGGTGGTTGGGGAGGACCTGGAGTCTATGATGGGTATGAACTATGGGTATGAATAGGTGGGTTCGAAGAACCCTCTGCCTAAATTCACTACGTTCAATTACCCACCATAGACTCCAGTCAGTCAAAATGACTATTTTGAACTGTAGACAGAGTCAGACGCCAATAGGTGGCGGGTTTTCCGGGCAAACTGAAAAATTATGAAAGTCTTTTCCCAGTCTGGGATAAAATACAATAATCACTCAACACCCTGGTTAAGGCCCAAAAAAGGGTGGTGTCTTACCTTGCCTGTGCTGTCCCCGGAGCAAGAAGCCAAAATGCTGCTACGGTGACAGGGTTCGGTGTGCCCAAGAAAGCTAGACCCCAACCCAATTCTGGGGGTAGTAAGCTTTCGAAGTAAAGAGCAAAACAGTTCTGCATAAGGGCATAGATTGCAAAGCGGGTCCTGGGAGCTTCCAGGAGAGTGCTGACGGTAGAGAAATCTGTCTGCATAAAATGCAGAGACTGACTTACTGCCTATGTGCAGAGACCCTTGTGGTCGTTCGAGCTGGGTCAGCAAACCAAGACTGACCAGCCAAGACAGGACCTGACCTAAAGAGACCTTTCTCAATGGATTTGGTGTTTGTTAGGTGGTATTTGATAAAGACGTTCTGTGTTCTCCAGAAGCCTGCCCTCCGTGTATGCTTAAGGGGGGCACCTGACGCAAGCACTAGTGAGTTGGCAATCGCACAGACCTCATGCGCTCATACTTGGTGTCTCTGCAAGCTCTGTGTCGAGGAAGTTAAAGTATTATAGACCTCTAATACAGTCGCAGTAAACCACCTGGTTATGGAAGTGGGGAGGCCGGCCTATCCTGCCTGCCTGGGCCGTAACACAAAGACATGTGCCTGGCACCCCGTCCTGAATCCTTAGTACGGTTTGGAAGCAACTCCGTGCTCGAACCGGGCAAAGAAGCAATTCCTCCTGACCCACCGGGCAGACAAAATTTGACAACTGGGGGATGACAATCGGGTGAGGATCATGTCCTGCAATTTGGTTCTAGGCGAGAAACCCGATTCGTGTCTTTCGCACAACTTGATTGTCCATAAAGGCGGTACATTATCCGAGAAGAACATGCCCCCAGCTCTGGTAGACGCCTACCTGAGGCGAGGGCCAGTAGGAAGACTATTTTCCACGTCGAAAAATTTGAGTGGTGCTGATCAGAGAGGCTCAAAGGGTGGTCTGCTTAGAGCGGACAACACATCCAACAAGTCCGAGTTGGGTGGTTCCCTTGTATGGGGTCTTGGCGCCTGGAAAGCAGTAAATAGTCTCCTAATAATACGACAATCGACTAGTCTTGTTCCCGTACGTTCTCAATGGTGGGGGACAAGGCCAACCTGTAGCCAACGATCGCTGCGTAGGACAAACCCAGTTCGTCAAACAGGTGGATGAAGGAGCCTGCTACCTGGCCAATAGAGGGATGGTATGGATCAATCTCCCTTCCGCTACACCAATCAGTGTATGCTCGCAGCCTAGAAATGTAGGCTGCATTGGTGGAATCCCTGTTTGCCCTGGCCAGGACGTTGGCAGCCCGCTGAGATAAAGCTTTCGTATGTGCGGGTCTAATGAGAGCCTCTATGTGTGTAAGTGATACCCACTGGACTCGTTGGTAGTGCGCCGTCTGGTTGGGATGGCAAGTCCAGAAGCACTACTGGTGTTTCGACTAGAATTTGTGACAGAAGTGGAAACTAGGCCTTGTTTGACCAATTGGGTGTGACCAATAAAAATATGCAGGTGTGCACCTGTTGAAGTTTTCTCCCGTGCTCAGTGAACTAGCGGGAAGAGAGGAAAGGCGTACACAACTAAGTGGGTCCACAGGGTTAGCAAAACGACCCTGGCCCAAGCTCTTAGAGCCGGCAGGAGTGTTATGTACGTCGAGAGCTTGGCGTTCCGGGGTGCGGCAAACCGGTCTAACCTTAGACCGTCCCACAGCGGAAACAGCCTGGAGGCTTGTATCAGTCACTCAGTGTTCTGGAGACGGAGCCGCCTTGGAAGGGCCCCTGCCAGACTGTTCCTCACCCCTGGAAGGTGGTCTGCGGTTAGCTCCACATTGTATTCCAGGCACCAAAGGAGGATTTGCTCCGCTAGGACTGACAACGATGATGAGCGCGTCCCCCCTCCTTCTTGAAAAAGACCACCGCTGTGTTGCCTGTGCGGAGCAGGACTCTGTGGTCTCGAACTACAGGTAGAAAGTGTGGTAGTGCTAAGTATACTGCTTTCAGTTCGAGTCGGTTGATATGGTAGTCCTGAAACGTCCGCCCAGGGAGGGTGAGGAGCCACCACCTGGTTCCCTGGTGTGTTCCCTGAAAAGATTTTATTTTAATGGTCATCAACGATGGTGGATCAGTGACTTTTCTTAGAAAACACAAACTGTATTATACAAACTTTGTACACAAATTAAATCTCTACTTACATCCATAATATTTTGAGCTATATGACCTTTCCCGCAACCAAGGTCAAGAGCAACTGGAAATTTTCTGTAAAACAATATAGAGTTTATACATTTAAATTTAAAGATTTCATAAAATAGTCGGGTAACAATTTGACTTTGCCAAACAACATGCTTCAAGGCTTTTGGACTAAATTCTTCATTTGTACATATGCTTGCGTATCAGATAGACCCAATTGCGGTCATGCACAGAAGGAAACAGTGGTTAGCACGGGCTATTAAATGTCTTAAAGACATGTCCAAACTTGTTAAAAATATACAAAAATCTTCATTCATTTTAACTATGATTACAGCAACTAGGAAATATACATGTTAGTTCTTCGTGTTCACACACACACACACAACTTTTCAAATGTATTTTTTTTTTCATTTTGAAGGTTGCTGGTGATATTTTACTCAAATTAGGTGTTAGGTGTTCTGAGTAACAGAAATAAATTTTTCGAATCAAGGATGGTTCAAATACTAAAGAAGAAGCCATATTTTAAAATCCTTTTTTTCCTGTAGTTTACTCATCAACAATCAGTGAAAAAAAACTTTCATAAATAAAACTGAAATTAGTATAATTTTCTAAATTATATTAACATTCCTTATCCCACATAAAGTCATCTAAAAGCAGCAAAACTAGATTCCTTGTAAAAAATAAAAATATTCACTTGATTTGAAAAAAAAAATCCCTTGGATTTTTACTTGAAAAAGTATATTTGTGGTCTGGCTTTATGTATACATATGTAAGAAATGGATTTTAGAGTTAGAGTTTTGATTTCATTCCACTTGTAGGAGGGGATGGTATATCACACTCCCTCAGGGACTGTGGGTATATGAAATTTTCACTCAGTCATGTGTAGTCGACTTTTAAATCATTTCTGGTTATACGAGTTTTATTTGTGAACATATTGTGGGTAAACTAAGCTATGTGTTTGCTGTTTCTCATCATATTGTCCTGGGTCCAAAGCTCATGCCATCAGGAGGGAGTAAACCACTTTATTGTAACAGCCATTATGTCAGGTGGTATTCACCCAATCACTGAATTAGTGATATACCGTAGAACAAATGTGCTATAGAACAAATATTGTAATTGTGTGACTTTACCTTACTATATCTCGAAGTCGGTCAGTCATCCTGAAAGCTACCTACAAAGATACAATAATAGAAACAGCAAGACTGAAATACATTTTACAGATGGGATCACAATACATTCTGTATATCACTGTGTAATAACCAAGCAGTATAGAGCGGCTCTATTAGAGCTATTTGCAGCATACACTCTTGGTTGGAATGAATGATACATTGTACATAGTGAATTTAGCTATGGTAATACTTGGGTGCTGGACATCTCAACTCAAAAGAATCTTGACCCGTTTTTCATTGGACAACTCAACCCAGTACCCCTAGACATCTCGACCCACCACCTCGACCCAATTTCAATAGCTTTGTACTTTTCCCAGTGTGTGTATATAGACCACAGTGTTTGTTTCAATGAATTATTATTTTTTGCTGCTTTCATTATTCATTTCACAGCATTCGACCCCTGAAAAAGATGTAATTTTTGGACTGATCCACCAAAAACGTGTTGTCACAAATATTGACACGTAACAAAGGGCGTGCAATGTCATTAACAATATGGTATATCTCTTTTTGTTTTGTTGTTTGGTATGTATTTCATATATATATACATGTATGCATACATAGTTTGCATATATTGTTTACATTGCATGTTTTGATATATCTCTTTTTGAAGGATGTACGTGGTGGCAATGAAAAGTACTGTTTTGCTTGTGTACAATTGTACAAATTTAGTGTTTGATTGGACCGTATATTTTGCTGCAACAGAGTATGAGATAAGTTGTCGTAATGTCGCCAGCAACATGTTATCCCACAACCTAAATATTGTGCCTTGTACTTGTCTGTATATTGATCTTTAGTAATTGTTGAAATTTGTCTTCTTTAATGAATTGTTATTATACTTTAGTGTACACTGCCTCTCAGTAGCGGTATGGTGATGTATAATTGAAGCTTGCTTCTCCCTACTCTTGAATTTGAACGGCGGTGCCAGCGCTCAACGTTGTTATTTGTGCGTCCATGATGATGGTGGCCAAGTAGCGCTTTCTATCCATGTCGATCTTATATAATGCACGAGTCCATCTGTCTCTTCTACTGATCTTGCAGCCAATAAGTTGAATGTATCGATGATTTCATCTTCGGGTAGGAATGGTAATGCTATTAGTTGGCGGTAATAATGATGAGTAGGGCTGTTCTCGTTATAAGCAATTTGCAACTCGAGCTGCCCAACTTTCCTGGACACAAAATGTGACTAGTGAAAGCAGCAGCCCTTGATGCAGGTGCTAGGAAAAATGCTCCTCACCGCAGCTCACATAGCTGCCTCAAAGTCCATCACAAATTTCTGTACCCCGAGTCATGGCAAAGCTAATTTAACGGTCTTCAAAACTTCCTTGTAGTCTTTTACTGTTCTCCTTGACATCAGAACATACACCAACGGCAACTGTTTGATATTTCCACAATCCTCTTTCATGAAGGCGTGAATGGAGAACAACTGATAAAATAGTTGGCTGACAATCTTAAATGCTGCGTCCATGTACCATGTCTTTGATCGGCCTAGGTGATGTAACTGGTCTTGTGTGTAAAATATCAGATGATGTGCACCATCTATTCTAAGGTTTTTTTGACAAAATCTGGAGGCAGGAAACCAGTTTCAAGATCAAAATCTATTGCACATGGTTTCTTAGTTATCATTTTTTGTCTAAGAAGGTTGGCAGTGCGAATTAAATTAGCTTCCAGGGGGTGACTGTATGATGGCTTGTCTAATATGTCTTCATTACCGATCACCTCTTGTACTGTATCTGCAGCAGTCCGTTGTATATTGCTTTTGGTAGTCTTCTTAACTTTAACCATGCTTTTTAATTTTGTTGAAATACCAGACTTGCCTGGATGATTGTGGTCATGCATGGTCAAAACTGGTTCCAGTCTACACAACAGATGCAAGAAACTTCATAATAATAACAACCTTTATTGATATCGTATCCCTTCTGGGATCTAGATTAGAATACAATAAGGATATAAGGAACAATAAAATACATAAAAATAATAATAATAATAATAAAAAAGAAATAAATAGTAATACTGTGAAAATATTATTATATAAATATTTTGTTGGTGTTATTTTGAGGCAGCTGGTAAATTGCTTTTCATGAAATTCTCTCTTTTATTGAAACAGTCGCTGATAAACTTGGCAATTGCTTGGACGGTTTCAGAATTTTTGTTATTGAGAAGTGCTTTCAGATTACCGGATAAGTTTATGTTTTCAAACAAAGCATCTCTTTCAAATTTGTACTGGTTACAATTGAAGAGGAAGTGTTCTTCATCTTCAATTTCATTGGAGTCACAGACAGGGCATGTTCTATTTAAGACATCTATGTTGTGATATCGCCCAACTTCAATCTGAAGTATGTGGGCACTTATCCTTATGATCTGTAGATGGGGTTTTTAATAATTTCAAGGTATTTTTCAAGTGCAAAATCAGTTTTCAGCTGTCTGTAGGTACGAAGTTTATTTTTGTGATTAGTGCCTTTATTGTCATTATGCATTGTTTCTGTGCAGTGTTTCTCAAACATATTTTTTAGTTTTTTTGTAGCTACTGGGATAATACTGGTTTTTTCGCAAACATCACTAATTTCCAAAAGGTTCAGTAATTTTTTTATGCCTGTGGTCCAATTACTGACGTTTTCTTTGTCCAAATTGGTGCCAAGTTTGTAGGCCTCAGAGATCAGAGTGGTTTCATCCATATGTTTTATTTTCAGCCAGTAGTTAATCATACGTTTGATGCTTGAGATGATAAGTGGATATCTTCCCAGTTCAAGTAAACATGCCAAGTTTGTGGCTTTACAGTTTACTTGTAGTAGGTACTTGCACATTTTGTGATGTAATTTTTCCATAGGCAAGGATTGTTTAAACAAGTCTGTTGAGTGCATATTAATAATATTGCTTGCCCAGATTTCGCTACAGTAGAGTAAAATTGGTTTAACCATAGCATCAAACAATTTCAGATGTGTTTTGATTGGAATATTTGGGTCTGCATAGAGTAATTGTTTTAGTTTAAAAAGTGCCTTCATTGCTCTGTGACTAAGGTCTTCTTGAGCTCTGTTCAGTTTACCAGTAGCATTGATTTTAACACCAAGGTAGGAGTATGATGAGACGTTTTCCAATTTTTGGCTATTGATTTGAAATCGGAACTTACTTAATATTTTACCTTGCTTGTTGAAAATGATAATTTTTGATTTTGACACATTGATATCTAGTTTCCATTGTTTGCAGTATGTTTCCACTGTGCGTATTGCATTTTGCAGACCATTTTTAGATTGTGATAGGAGGAGGAGGTCATCCGCATACATCAAACATGACAAATGATTGTTTACAAGTAAAGGGGGTTCATTATTGGATGATTCTATCTGGCATTTGATATCATTAATGAAAAGATTGAAAAGGAGTGGGCTTAAACCATCTCCCTGTCTGATACCCCTTTGAACTGGAAAGCTAGCAGTCAAACCACCTTTTAGTTTAACACAGCCAGTGGCATTCTGATAAATAGATTTAATTATGTTGTGAAATTTTCCTGAGATTTTGTTTTTGTGAAGTTTATATAAAAGACCGAGGTGCCAAATGGAATCAAACGCCTTCTTAAAGTCGATGAAACATGCAAATAAATAGTTTCCTTTATTAAGATATTTTGTTATTAGCTGTTTGAGAACAAAGATATGGTCCGCTGTGCTGAGTTTTGGAAGAAAACCAATTTGCTCTTTAATTATGATATTATTGCTTTTTACATGTTTGGTCAACCTTTGTTTCAATACGGCTGTGAAGAGCTTGCTAAGACTGTTTAAGAGAGTTATCCCTCTGTAGTTGCCTGGATCAGATTTTTCCCCTTTTTTAAATATTGGAGTGATAATGCCCAAATTCCAAGAGCTAGGGAAATGGCCACTCGTTAGGATGAGATTGAACATTTTTTATAGAGGTTTGATGAGCACATTTCTCCCTGTTTTAATCATCTCATTTCTAATATTATCAATGCCTGGAGATTTTTTATTTTTCAAGTTGCTAATTGCAGTTTGTATTTCTAACTGTGAAATATTTTGGTCTAGCTCAGTAATAGGTTTAATTTCCTTTTCAAGCTTAGCAATCTCTTCGTTTAAAGTGCTTTCATCAGTATTATTTATTGCATTTAATTGTCTGAAATGTTCATACCATTTTTGGTCTTCAATGTTTTCACTGTCATTATTAATTTGACCATTTCTAAGCTCCTTGATCAAATTCCAATATTCCTTTGGAGAAGAATTACCCATCTCTTCAAGTTTATTTAGTATATTTTTTTTATAGTTTCTTTTCGTTTTCTTAACCATTTGTTTGTATTTCTTTTTCAGACTATAGCAGTTGTTTCTCAGATCATTATTGTATGGGTCCGAACTTAATTTCCTGGATATTTTCTGGACATCTTTTTTAAGATTGCCAAGATCATTGGAGTACCATTTTGGTTTAATTTTTTGATGTTTTTTGTTTTTTCTAATAAAGTTTTTTTTAAGACTTTTACCAGCTGCCTCATGGTAAATATTTGAGAGTAAATGTTCTGCTTCATCAACTGCCTGTTGTGTGTCATCAAAGTTCGCATTGGAGAAATTATTGATTAGCTTACAAATCTCTTTGCTGTGTAAAGCATCATTATAAAGAAGTTTGGAATTATCATGCCAAGAATAAAAGTATTTCGGGCCATGAATTGTAGTATAATTATTTTGATTAGTTTTAGCAGTTTCACAATTCGTTACAGCATTTGTTTGAAGAAGAAAAGACATTTGACAGTGATCCGAAAGTGTCAAATTAAGTGGATGTATTTGAAAAAAGGAAATGTGTTTAAATAAGTTGCTACTAACAATACTATAACTATAACTTTATATCTCTGACTGTTTTGGCACTACAACACGATGTTGTCTTCCTTGAGTTTTTGACGATCTTCGCTTGATAGGAATAACCCTGGTTATCCACTAACATGGGGTTACCTTGAATGGACATTCCTTCAATGATCTTATGTGTAACAATGTTTTCTTCTCCAAAACGAGGAATGGGATTTGGCAGATTTTCAACCGAAAGTGCCGTAAAAGAGTCGTCAGAGTCTGATGACAATGGCATTGGCTGGACATCAATATCAGCATCAATTGGTTGCTCAATTACAGCGACTAGGTGACAGACAATTACAGCGACTGCACCAGTCTCCAACAACTCAAGACTAGGTGACAGACAATTACTACAATGCCATGTAATAGATTCTATGTCACCACAAATAAGTTGACGATAAACATCTCTTGAAACACCAGAATTACACTTGCGATGTTGCCATCTATTGCAGTTGTCACACTCAAGAGCTTCTTGGTGAGGGCGAACTTCCATAGAACATACAACGCATGGGTACACAGGCATACAATGTAGCAGACATAAATTTGATTCAACTTGAGCAGGTGCGAAACACTGAACTGAGACTGATTGAAACTTGATTTTCACGGATCTTATAAGCATTTTATTGAAACTTGATTTTTGTTGACATTTCACACTTCTTATCCAATCAAAATTTGTTAAAAATATTTTACCATTTCCCACTTCCACACCATTTCACACCAATCAGATTCATTAAAAATTAAAACTAGAAATTGCAAACAATACAATGCCGTTGAACTAGATAGAGGTTTGTGTCGCCACATTAAGATAGTTTTGGGTTGATGCGGTGGGTCGAGATGTCCAGGGTGTCTGGGTTGAGATGTCCAATTTGGGTCGAAGTGTCTTGAGTGGAGATGTCTAGAAATCTTATCTGATAGACACGTACAGAAAGACATTTTCGTATTCGTCGTTTTGTTGTATTCGTAAGCTACAATTTATGAAATGGCAAATGTTCTTACCTCATCTCTGATATAATCATAAACATGGTTATCTTTCATCACAGCGGCTCTGTTTTTCTGCTTGCGCTTTGTATTTCTATCGAAAACGTTCATAACATTTTCACTTTTAGTTTTCTGATTACTCGGAGGGCTGTGTTGATATCGAACAGAAATCCCATTCCATGACCCAACAGAGTGAAACACATTGGTAACTCTTTTACAGCAACAGTGGTTTACTGCATGTATTCTTTGAAAAGTCGCTTGTTGAGAAACGTTCGATACTGATTGGATTTTATGACCATGGTAAGAAAATGGAACAACTCGTGTTACGCACGTCGACCAAGGCCTGTGTGGAATCTTACCGATAATGCAAGACATGTCAACTAGTGAATGCACGCAACGACCAGTCCAATCTCCGAACACTGTTTACCCCCTCAGATCAGTCGTACACAAATAAAATGTTTCTATTATAAAGCTACCACCAGATAGAGTGGTAAAATCGGTCCTCCATTTACTTTTCTGTGGCAGCAGCCATTTCGTGTAGGTCATAAAGGGTCACGCACAGAGGGCGCCATGCATAACATCTCTCCAGAGCAAAGATTTTTATATCTGCGTAATAAAAAGACTGACTGTTGGTGATGAATTTCATGTTTTACTTAAATGTAAAAAAGTCTAATTAATTGTTCGAGCTCTCACTAAATTTGAAGCTCAGGCTGAATTAGCGATTTATGATGACAACATTTGCAATTGATCAACGCTTGAGAAATTCAAGTGCTTGCTATGCACTAGAAATATCAATTGCTGCTTGGGAAAATGTATTTATTTTATTTTTATGTTTTAGATTTTGTCGGTATTTTGTGTGTTTAGAATAATTTTCATTGATTTATTGTATTCTTATCTCATACAAAATATATAATACTATTTTTAACAGGAATATGGAAGATACCTCTGGCCTGGCAACTCATCTAATTGACTCAATTCACAGTCCTTCTATAGAAGAAACTGTGCTCAGCTATATGGCATTTCAGCGGTTTTCCAAAATAACACACAATTTGGTTGTAAGGTCAGGCCAATCATAGAGCTAATTGTTATTCAATTCCGTGCACGTGGTCCGATGAATTTAATTATTTGTTGAATGTTAAACAAGTACTGGTACGAAACCAAGGGTCAGATACAGAACTGCAGCTAATCTCAGTCCTTCTATAGAAGAAACTATGCTCAGCTATATGGCATTTCAGCGGTTTTCCAAAATATCACACAATAATTCTACATTTGGTTGTAAGGTCAGGCCAATCATAGAGCTAATTGTTATTCAGTTCCGTGCACGTGGTCCGATGAATTTAATTATTTGTTGAATGTTAAACAAGTACTGGTACAAAACCAAGGGTCAGATAGGGGTCAGATACAGAACTGCACCTAATCTCAGGCGTAGCGTAATAAATACTGACCCGGTAAACTTGGAAAGATATCAAAGATATAATGACGCGTAGTGATATAATGACGCGTAGTCTACAGCCTGAGTTTCGTTCACGTCACCACATAATAAATAAATTACACTTTTGCGAAACCACGCTCAAATTGTAACTCGAATTTTAATTAACAGTTTATTAACAATTAACAATTTATGTTGCCCGTAACTCGAAGATTGGTTAACTGATTACATCGAGTTATAATTTGAACGTGGTTTTGCAAAACAATATACAATATAGGCATGGTCATTTTGTAACCCTATGTAACACATTGTCCGTTACTCGAACGATTCAGCATCTCTCTTTCAATATATTTGGTTTCAATGGCGCTTTGTGGTGGCTCCATAAAATCAAATTCAAAAAAGGAAAGATAAAAATGGCTATATTACGAAATAGTACAGTGTTCACGAAAATGAAAAGGCAATCAAATTGGATGAAGAACTCATAAAATATTTTTTTATTAAGAATTTATGAAAAAGTTCATTAAAAAAAGTGCACTCCGGATTTACTAACACGTAAAGGTATGTCAAAGCGTACGCACACTAGCGTGTTCATGGAAGCATAATTAACGTTTCTGATACGATTCTAATTGGATACATATTACTCTGATTTGATATGTAACACTCTGATCCGACACATAACACTTTGATTTGATACATAACACTCCGATCTGATATGCAACACTCTGATTTGATATGTAACACTCTGATCTGATATGCAACACTCTGGTTTGATATGTAACACTCTGATTTGATAGGCAACACTCTGATTTGATATGTAACACTCTTATTTGATATGCAACACTCTGATTTGATATGCAACACTCTGATTTGATATGCAACACTCTGATTTGATATGCAACACTCTGATTTGATATGCTACACTCTGATTTGATATGCAACACTCTGATTTGATATGCAACACTCTGATTTGATATGCAACACTCCGATTTGATATGCAACACTCTGATTTGATATTCAACACTCTGATTTGATATGCAACACTCTGATTTGATATGTAACACTCTGATTTGATATGTAACACTCTGATTTGATATGCAATACTCCGATCTGATATGCAACACTCCGATCTGATATGCAACACTCTGATTTGATATGCAACACTCTGATTTGATATGCAACACTCTAATTTGATATGCAACACTCTAATTTGATATGCAACACTCTGATTTGATAGGCAACACTCTGATTTGATATGCAACACTCCGATCTGATATGCAACACTCCGTTCTGATATGTAACACTCTGATTTGATATGTAACATTCTGATTTGATATGCAACACTATGATTTGATATGCAACACTATGATTTGATATGCAACACTCTGATTTGATATGCTACACTCTGATTTGATATGCAACACCCTGATTTGATATGCAACACTCTGATTTGATATGCAACACTCCGATTTGATATGTAACACTCTGATTTGATATACAACACTCTGATTTGATATGTAACACTCCTATCTGATATGCAACACTCTGATTTGATATGCAATACTCCGATCTGATATGCAACACTCCGATCTGATATGCAACACTCTGATTTGATATGCAACACTCTGATTTGATATGCAACACTCTGATTTGATATGCAACACTCTGATTTGATATGCTACACTCTGATTTGATATGCAACACTCTGATTTGATATGCAACACTCTGATTTGATATGCAACACTCCGATCTGATATGCAACACTCTGATTTGATATGCAACACTCTGATTTGATATTCAACACTCTGATTTGATATGCAACACTCTGATTTGATATGTAACACTCTGATTTGATATGTAACACTCTGATTTGATATGTAACACTCTGATTTGATATGCAATACTCTGATTTGATATGCAATACTCCGATCTGATATGCAACACTCCGATCTGATATGCAACACTCTGATTTGATATGCAACACTCTGATTTGATATGCAACACTCTGATTTGATATGCAACACTCTAATTTGATATGCAACACTCTGATTTGATAGGCAACACTCTGATTTGATATGCAACACTCCGATCTGATATGCAACACTCCGTTCTGATATGCAACACTCTGATTTGATATGCAACACTCTGATTTGATATGCAACACTCTGATTTGATAGGCAACACTCTGATTTGATATGCAACACTCCGATCTGATATGCAACACTCCGTTCTGATATGTAACACTCTGATTTGATATGTAACATTCTGATTTGATATGCAACACTCTGATTTGATAGGCAACACTCTGATTTGATATGCAACACTCCTATCTGATATGCAACACTCCGATCTGATATGTAACACTCTGATTTGATATGCAACACTCTGATTTGATATGCAACACTCTGATTTGATATGCAACACTCTGATTTGATATGCTACACTCTGATTTGATATGCAACACTCTGATTTGATATGCAACACTCTGATTTGATATGCAACACTCCGATCTGATATGCAACACTCTGATTTGATATGCAACACTCTGATTTGATATGCAACACTCTGATTTGATATGCAACACTCTGATTTGATATGTAACACTCTGATTTGATATGTAACACTCTGATTTGATATGTAACACTCTGATTTGATATGCAATACTCTGATTTGATATGCAATACTCCGATCTGATATGCAACACTCCGATCTGATATGCAACACTCTGATTTGATATGCAACACTCTGATTTGATATGCAACACTCTGATTTGATATGCAACACTCTAATTTGATATGCAACACTCTGATTTGATAGGCAACACTCTGATTTGATATGCAACACTCCGATCTGATATGCAACACTCCGTTCTGATATGCAACACTCTGATTTGATATGCAACACTCTGATTTGATAGGCAACACTCTGATTTGATATGCAACACTCCGATCTGATATGCAACACTCCGTTCTGATATGTAACACTCTGATTTGATATGTAACATTCTGATTTGATATGCAACACTCTGATTTGATAGGCAACACTCTGATTTGATATGCAACACTCCTATCTGATATGCAACACTCCGATCTGATATGTAACACTCTGATTTGATATGTAACACTCTGATTTGATATGCAACACTCTGATTTGATATGCGACACTCTGATTTGATATGCAACACTCTGATTTGATATGCAACACTCTGATTTGATATGCTACACTCTGATTTGATATGCAACACTCTGATTTGATATGTAACACTCTGATTTAATAGGCAACACTCTGATTTGATATTCAACACTCTAATTTGATATGCAACACTCTAATTTGATATGCAACACTCTGATTTGATAGGCAACACTCTGATTTGATATGCAACACTCCGATCTGATATGCAACACTCCGTTCTGATATGCAACACTCTGATTTGATATGCAACACTCTGATTTGATATGCAACACTCTGATTTGATATGCAACACTCTAATTTGATATGCAACACTCTAATTTGATATGCAACACTCTGATTTGATAGGCAAAACTCTGATTTGATATGCAACACTCCGATCTGATATGCAACACTCCGTTCTGATATGTAACACTCTGATTTGATATGTAACATTCTGATTTGATATGCAACACTCTGATTTGATAGGCAACACTCTGATTTGATATGCAACACTCCTATCTGATATGCAACACTCCGATCTGATATGTAACACTCTGATTTGATATGTAACACTCTGATTTGATATGCAACACTCTGATTTGATATGCGACACTCTGATTTGATATGCAACACTCTGATTTGATATGCAACACTCTGATTTGATATGCAACACTCTGATTTGATATGCTACACTCTGATTTGATATGCAACACTCTGATTTGATATGTAACACTCTGATTTGATAGGCAACACTCTGATTTGATATGTAACACTCTGATTTGATATGCAACACTCCGATCTGATATGCAACACTCTGATTTGATATGTAACACTCTGACCTTATACATCTAATACAATGCAAATATCAGTATATCTTTATTACATTGCAACTAAATAAACTGTGTAGAATACACTAGTAGAATATTATAAATAAATAAATACAATAAAAAACTTGTGTTAAACAAGTAAACATTATTTGAAGTATTCTGTCGCTAGAAAGCTCTGTTGCTCAGTCGGATTTATAAAAATATCTAATGTGTTTCAGATTCTTCAACAAATACTTATCCATTTTGACTTCTATATATTTAAATTATCGTTACGTAATTGAAGAATTAGTTCAGTAGTTCAATATTTATGAATATTAATCATTTTGTTTATTTCTTGATTGATTTGCGGGTTATTTTATAAGTAGTCGCAATTTATTTCTAGTCTAAGAGAACTTTAGTTTCATTTGTCACAGTTGTTGTATTTATAATAGTTGCAGAGGTCACAATAACCAATTGTCCTCTCATAGACTACTATCAACGAAAATGTAAAAGCAAAATCATAAACGTTTGTGTTCAACTCCAACCTCGTGAATATT
Organism: Saccoglossus kowalevskii; assembly: GCF_978046115.1. Taxonomy (NCBI): domain Eukaryota; kingdom Metazoa; phylum Hemichordata; class Enteropneusta; family Harrimaniidae; genus Saccoglossus; species Saccoglossus kowalevskii. The sequence continues at coordinate 8,116,523 of NC_140642.1, forward strand.
CAAGTCATGACGTCATCGTTGAATATTTACCTATGCCGCGGTCAGGTAGAGTGCACAGTGAAATACTAGGTTATTAGAAGCAACAATTATATACATTATTAACTTTATTTGAGTGAATTTCAATACAGCGGCACGCCAGTCAAATGAAATCATACTATTTACACTAATAATCTATCCGGGGTAGGTAAATTCAACCTCGTCGTTATCGATCTGTGCCCACTAATGTAAGTGCTGACTGCATGGAGATAGTTCTGTGTACACGTTATAACGACACATTACACGTCAAAGTTATGTGCACCATGTGGCGGAAGACGACGCGATGGAGGATCCCACGACGATTCTCCACTTTCAGTATTAAAATTGTACGTCTTACCAGTCACTGGAAATTAAAGTTTGTTAAAAGTTGTGGTAAATTATCACTGCACCAATTAATTCTCATTTGGCTCCGAGTACATATAAAATATCGAGACACTAAAAAATAAGTGAATATAGTGGCGTGTTGACAAATACAATTATTTCCGCATGTCATGGTCACATTTAGACGATGATTCGAATTGACGTGAACAAATCGACGGAATTATTTAATTAATACACATATTCCTAGCATACCTTTGTCGTAGACGTTACCATCATACTTGGACTCGTCCACTGTTGAGCTAGAACTGTTTTCTATTCCTCCAACTTCCGGGGAAACTCTTCCGGGTTGTCTATGTAACATCGGGGATGCTTTCTTGAGTAATGGCTGTAATGACTGTGAGCTTTCTCCTTCCTTCTTCGGGGCGCTCTTTGAAGATGTAGGAGTTGGCGGCAAAATCAGCGGTGGCATTTCTTTCTGCTTTAGGTGTTGCGGGCCAGATGGGTGCGGACGTCCAGCGTATCTGTAATCGAATACTCCTCCAAGCGTGTAATTACCACCTGGTGGTACTGTTTGTGGTTTCGGTACAACCGGACTGGTTTCAACCACTTCTTCAGGCGTTGTGTCCATTTGTGGCCGCTCACTGGGTCCGACATCGTTGGATCTCATTTCCCAACCAGATCTGTTAAAATAAACACTCACTTTTCAACATTTTCATCGCGTACGTATCCTTTAATGTCGTTTCCAAACTTTTGTTAGTTAATGAGTTCTTATTCATGATAGGGCATGGTCATCACATCATGCAAATATGCTACGACAGGCTATTTCACGTACATGACTATAATGTTCATGTTATGACGTCATTGCGAGCGAGTTTACATGTTCTCACTCCGTAAGAAGTTTAGCAAGTTTTAGATTATTCTATCCCTATCGATTAGTGTATTGCGTTGCATTCTGGGTAACGACCAAGGTGTCATGATCAGAGGCTTGTTGTCAAATATTTTCCGCAAAGCATTCCTGTAAAAATATATTTACCCACCCATTTGTGATACTTACGTTCTCTCATCAACCAATTCCAACTTTTTCTTTTTGCGCTTGCAGCATTTCTTAAACCAAGCTCCTATTCGATCACCACAGCATTTCCAGCAACAACAGAGGCACATACTAAGTAGGAAAATACATGCGATCGCTGACAATAAACACGTGACAGCCAAGCCTTCCGTTGTATCAAGCCACCAGTTGAAGGTAACGTCAGAGACTTTGGTTGGGTACGTTGGCTCGACAAGAACGATATCAAGGCCATTCAATACCACCGACGCCGAACCTTCATCATCGATTGTCATGGAATTTACCAGGGTATCTACGTAAACAAAGTTCTTCAGTTTGTCTAAATTGTCAATACCATCGGTCGAATTATCAACGAGTGCGTACATTTCTAAAACGGCGTTGCTGTTGGAATAGAAGCAAGACGCGTTGGTTATGAACTGACAATGTGTGTAACAAATAGAGATGGTGATTATGATATACTAACATCTTAATAATATCATTTGAATCTTGTACTGGTCAGACATATTTTGGCAACTGATCATGTAAATAAACTGTACCTGGCCAGAAGACGCCTTGACGACACCACGACGTCCTCGGTTTTTACGGCAGATATTCTGAACTGCCATGGTGGATAAATAGCGTTCAATGAATCCAACATCTGTGTTCGTACGGCTGTTGTGAAATCAGGCTCCGTGATACCGAGATGGACGTTAATGAGAACCAGCTCGGGAATGAACGTGTCAATCCTAATAGTGGTTATGCTGGGTAAAGTTGGGAAATAAACAAACAATAAATAAACAAATAAATAAATAAACAAATAAACAAACAAACAAATAAATAAATAAATAAATAAATAAATAAATAAATAAATAAATAAATAAATAAATAAATAAATAAATAAAAAAATAAATAAATAAAATAATGTATTGTGGTGAAGCAACCATCATCGTCAATAACTTACTCTGATATCATTAATGGTTTTCCACTATCTTCGGCTCGGCAGAATAACAGATACATAAATTCCGGTCTAAGTATACTGTTTACGGATACTTTACCAACACCATCCATATCGTAAAATACGTGGTCCAATAACAGTGAATATGTGACGTCAGCGTTAGCACCTAAAGTAAGAATGTGATAATTCTAATTGAATCAATGTATTACGCAACGATATTGATAAAAAAAAATACTTATATGACAGGACTAAAACATATGTAAATGATGAACACACTTTACCTCTATCGCTATCAGTAGCTTTTACAGAGTTCACGTATGACCCAATACTTGTGTCATATCGTATCTCCCAGTTATAAAAGGTCTTCTCAAATAGCGGTTCATTGTCATTGATGTCTTTAATTGTAATATTCACGTATGTAAATCCCTGTAACGAAGGCGTCCCGTCATCAGTTGCGATCACTTCGACACGTATCATCCATGGAAGTGCTTCTCGGTTCAGTGGTTGCTTTAAGATGAGTTCACCCGTCACTTCGTCTACCTCGACATACAGGCTCGGCGGGTCGATAGAATACTCGATGTTGTCGCCGTCGTCGTCTGTCGCTGCCACGGTTAAAATAGTAGTCCCACCAGGTAAGCTTTCTGATACCGTCACCACATACGGGTCTACAGCGAATTCTGGCTCGTTGTCGTTAACATTCTGCAGGTAAACCTCAATTGTGAGAATGTCACTGTTTCCGTCCGTGTCAGTCACAGATACTTCTATATTGAATGGTTCTGGAAATACGGCTTCGTAGTCCATTAGACTTGCAACTTTCAGACGGGGTACTTGATTTACTTTGAAGAATGCGCTGTATGTACTGGGTACTACGGCAAAAGTCAGATTCCATGGGTCGTCATCAATGTCAGTCACAGAAAGGTCGATTGATGACAGTATAGTGTTTATTGGCTGTACAAGAATCAGAAAAATTGAACGTTCATGTATAATATCAAGGTAAAATATATATTAATGGAGGAAAGTATTACACAAACAAATACACGTTCAACAATATAACTGTTACTATATTTGACTATTTCTTGTTATTGTTTAAAGTATAGATCTGAAATGACATCCCGAGGCCGAGGCGAACTCGATGACAGATTTAGGTTATATTGTGTATGCATCATATCGATGTAACGCTATATAAAACATTAAACGCGACAACACGAGCAGCAACAGCAGAAAACGCAGAAACAAGTTTATATCACGCCCAAGATACTAATATAAAGAGGTAACTTTTAACGTCACCCATGGTCTTGATTTGAATATTAGTGTATATTTGCACCACTGATTGCCTTGTTATTTGCTCTAGCTTTTCAATTGCATAGTATTGTGTATTTGCAATTATACACACAATTGTTGTCTCTTACCAAGTTCTCATCCAGGTACAATGTTTGGGGTTTAAGGTCAAACTGAGGCGGTTCATTTACATCTGTAATGTCTACATTAAGGGTACCAGTAGCAGTGTACTCTCCATCTGATGCTGTTACTATGACAATGTACTGGTCTACATCTTCATAATCAAAGTTTGGAGAATTGACGATACTGATATTTCCATCGTTTTCACCTGCGGAGTAAAACAAGTCTCTTAGTTCAACAGTTCCGCCATTATTTACAAGGCAGTTCGATCTTATTTCCATAATGTTTATTATGTCACCAGATACTCAAACTATTCAACTTAAATCATAATCAACCTTTCATGTCAAATCTCCCAAACCAGACTAAAAACATCGGGCCCATAATCTGTAGATTTTAGTGGCACATTCTCTTTCCACGAAATGTTCAAATTCGCTATTAAAGGGCGGTAGTCGTCGCGCCCAGCATGCGCGAGATATATGGGTGTCACATAAACAAAGATAGCGACTTTGACTGTTGCGCAGATCAACGAGTACAAACTGAGACGTTACGAAACTTTAATTAGGTATTTTTAGGTGGTTGGACGGTATCGAAGGAGTCACCGGTGGTAATTAGTGCAAGTCGCACCCAGGTAAAACCTCATACTTGTGATTTTAATTCAAAGAGCGCATTGGATTGTGAGTATATCAATGTTTATCAACACAAATGTCACACATGTGCAACGCGACGACTACCGCGCTTTGAATCTTACCGAAGTCTGCAACAAAGAATTTACTTTGGCCACTGGAGGGCGTTACACTTATTGTGAAATCTAGATTATCGCCATCGTCGTCGTATCCGTTGGCAATGAATATCCAGGCAGCGTTGATGGCGTCTTCGGGCACAGTAACAGTGGCAGGCAAGTTCAATATAACAGGTGGTTCGTTGACTTCTATTATATTTATCGTCAGTTTAGCCATTGGCCCCACATCCATACCATCGTTGCACACTATAGTAACGCCGTAGGTTGGAGTAATTTGATAGTCTAAGGACGGTGTAGCCGATAATGTTATCTCGTATGCTGGAAAGTACAATGTCATAGGTCATAGTCATCATGTTTGTAAAACAGTCGTATGATGAAATGAACATCTGCTTGAATTGAACGTTGTTGACTTGAGAGACATCACACATGCTTATTCACATTTACATTAAATTGGGGGAATTGAAAACACAAGTAACGTGTTCTTAAATAACTTGTTTAAACAATTTTCTAAAACCGTCAAGTTAACCATTGTCAGATGCTTAAATTTTGGCGGATACAATTTGCATCAAATTATATAATTAGACAAAAACATCTTAAATTCTAGCATCTGAGAAATGTGTAGTCTCCAACATCATACACACATCTGTAATGTTCTCAAAACATAAATACAGATCAGATAAAATCAGAGAAACTTGTTTTTTCTTTAATTAGAACACGATGTATTTGCTTATCAACGAAACGTGCCCTCGACAATAGTTAACAATACTTAAATACACCAACACCAAATACGACACTTACTTAGAGTATCAAATACAAAATTGCCATCGTTTGGATTTGAAGAAATTGTACAGATTGCAGTATCACCATCCACGTCATATGGGTTTAATGTGAATACCCACAATCCTCCTGCAGAATCTTCACTGACGTTCACCGTCGAGGGAAGATTAAGAATTAATGGGCCACTGTTTTGGTCCGTGACTTGAACATAGAGCGGTTGAGTATCCGTGTTGCCATCATCATCTACTATTGTGATTGTCAATGTCCAGTAGTCTTCGAAATTATAATTTAATCCAGGAGGAACAACTTCGATGTTGCCTGAAATAAACACAATGTATATTATCAGGTTTATTAAATACATTGAGAGTTACATCTGTTGGTGAATTTTAGTGTGTACAATATTTATGATTAAATAAATAGTAAATAACAATTATCAATCACTTTGTAAGCATTTATTTTCGGAAAATTGACAATGGATCCTATAACTATATCGTACTAAATAGACGAGTGCGCAATAATGATGATATATTTAGTTGTATGTTAAATCTACTAACTTGAATCGAGATGATAGAGATATCGATATTTGTAATAGACATTTCATAATTCAGTCAGAAAGTATTGTTTTAATTGTACATATATGATTTGTTTTGTATTAGTTGTTTTTGTTACATGTAACTGGGGTTGGGATAAATAAACAACCTAAGTCATTTTGGAGCAAAATTACATCCGTTTGGAACATTATACCGTGGGATAAAATATTATCGTTGTTTTAACACATAATTAATTTATTTTGTAAATATAATACTCGAATTTCTTTTTTGAAATTGTCAAATACCGTATTTCCATAGACACAGTGGAACCAAGATATTTTTATTAGTATGCGAATTGTTCTTACCTAAAGCATCTATTGTGAAAGGGCCATTAGCTGGATTCGTTGTCATGGTGAATGTAGGGACGGACGCAGTGTCGTTTATGTCTACATCCAAAGTTTCCACAACAAATATTTGTCCATGCATTGTTTCTCCAACAACTTGTGTATCGGGAAGATTGCTTATGACAACTGGTTCATTCTCATCTAATACATTAACGGTCAAAATGGCGGTTGATACATCGTTATTGACATCCGTTGCTTCTAGAGTAATGTCCCATGTTGTAGTACCAAATTCGTAGTCAAAGCCTGGATTTACGGTGTTTTTAATAGTTGCAACTGCAAGAAAAGAAAGCATATCACTGATTAGAATATTTCACCTGCACGTGACAGTACAGTTATTGGTAGCATACTAATAGCTGTCGGAATATTAATATGTGTTATCTTTGTTTTTCATTATGAATATCTTTTTCTACCTGCTTCACCAGCGGTAGAGACAACACTGTCAATCAGGAAAGGTCCGCCAGCGGGATTCATTGACAGGATGGTAATAGTAATCCCGCTAGCATCGGCGGGGTTCTCGTCGTCAGACACGGTGACTCTCTTCACTATTTCAGATGTTGTTACCAGTTCTGGCACTGTCCCAGTGCCGGGTAAGTTGAGAAAAGTGGGAGGGTCAGGGGAATCATTTATATCCACTGTAAGTACAGCAGTTGCAGTGCCAGCAGACGGATCGGCAAGATCTGTTACTATAACATCAAGCTGCCATTGCTGTGTTGTCTCGAAGTCCAGCCCGGGGGGAAGCTGTACTAGTACATCTGCCGTGTTAGTGTCACTCGCTAAACCTGGAAATAGATGAATCACCATGTTTACAATATAGTGTAACACCAGTTATAATCTTCTTTCATTTATGATTAGCTTTTGACTTGTATTAAGACGACTTACCTTGTACCAGTACAAAAGGCTCATTTCCCACACCAGGATTTGGTGATATACTTTCCAATGTGTAATAATAGAGGGCGCCAGTACCTTGCCCACTGGCGGAGTATCCATTATAGACAGTATCTCCATCTACGGATGCCTCGCTTATTGCTACAGTATGGCCAGTTGGACTAATTGTCAAAGCTAAAATACAAAACCACAAATATTAACTATCACGTGACGTAACTCGTGCATTACAGATATTTTTTATGTTCAATTTTGCCTCATCAATGCCATCCATAATTTCCCCCCGTAAATGATAGTTTACACATTATATACCAATTAAACCGTTGTTTTCTTTTTTGTAACTTTATTTTTATAACTGTAAAACGAGTTAATAACTGTATATTCTCCTCTATCTATATTCTGTGTGGTGGATTGAGGACCTAATGAATGAATTAACCATTTGCAAATATAAAGTGTATATATGCAATGATTCAAATCATTGGAAACTATTCAAATAAAAATGGAACCATCGTGTTAAATGTGATTCATATTTATTGGTGAATTTTGTAATCGAACGATTCTTGCTCGCTCTCACTTAAAACACTGTCCTTCGAGTTTCAACGGCTTGAACAATCGTATTTTGTTGTTTTTATTCCATTGTTAAACTTGACAGCGATTCCCGTGTAGCCTTGTACTGTCCGATGACACCCGCCAATACTACTCTTACCAACGGACACGGACTGCTTAGTATTTGTATAGACTGTAATTGGTATAAGAAAACTGTTTACTTCTGTTCAATCTGTCGCGGTTGAGTGGACTTGGGAGACCGCTAGCACAGTAAATGACGACAATGCACGATAGTTTCTTTTATTTCACGTCTCCTTTGACGCACATATCGATAATTGATTTTATGGTATAACGACTTTCCCTTAGTAACGAGACAAACTAAAACGCTAATCCGTGGCTAGCCTCCTAAGCAACTAAATACAAGAGTATACACTGCTAAAAAATGTGAAGATAGCATAATCCCTGGTTTTAAGACACCGTTACTCATACGGTGGGGGTAGAACACAAAGCGTGTGCAGTCACGTGTTCCGACCTATTAACCCGTCATACCTCGCCAACTCCCAACGGAGCCTTTGATTTACGATATTTTAGTTGTGTGTTATTTTGATAGAAAAAACGCCGACTTCTTTGTTTTTACGTGTAAATTAAATTTTTGTATGAAAGACGCGGTATACCGTAACATATTAAATGTTTATGGTATTTATTTATATGCATTCATTTCCACTTTCATCAAGTACGTGTTCGCAGTGATAACAAGTTTACCGTTATGCATGCATCCCACTGACGTTGAACAAAGCAAACCTATAATACTGTTTCAAGATACTAGTAATAATACCTCTCCGTACCAAATTGTCTAACTATTACGTTCCTCGTTGGAACTCGTCGCTCGCTCACTCACTCACTCACAAAAAAACAATGTGATATACAAACCAGTGACACAATATGATACAGAATCCAGTGACACAATATGATACAGAATCCAGTGAAACAATGTGACACAGAATCCAGCGACACAATGTGTTGTAGAATCCAGTGACACAATGTGATACATAATCCAGTGATACAATGTGACAGAGAATCCAGCGACACAAAGTGTTGTAGAATCCAGTGACACAATGTGATACATAATCCAGTGACACAATATGATACATGATCCAGTGACAGAATGTGATACATAATCCAGTGACACAATGTGACACAGAATACAATGACACAATGTGTTGTAGAATCCAGTGACATAATGTGATACAGAATCCAGTGACACAATGTGTTACAGAATCCAATGAAACAATGTGTTGTAGAATCCAGTGACACAATATGATGCATAATCCAGTGACACAATATGATACAAAATCCAGTGAAACAATGTGTTATAGAATCCAGCAACACAATGTGACACATAATCCAGTGACACAATGTGATACATAATCCAGTGACACAATATGATACAAAATCTAGTGAAACAATGTGTTATAGAATCCAGCAACACAATGTGACACATACTCCAGTGACACAATGTGGTACATAATCCAGTGACACAATATGATACAAAATCTAGTGAAAAAATGTGTTATAGAATCCAGCAACACAATGTGACACATAATCCAGTGACACAATGTGATACATAATCCAGTGACACAATGTGATACAGAATACAGTGACACAATGTGATACATAATCCAGTGACACAATGTGATACACAATCCAGTGACACAATGTGACACAGAATACAATGACACAATGTGTTGTAGAATCCAGTGACAGAATGTGATACAGAATCCAGTGACACAATGTGTTACAGAATCCAGTGACACAATGTGTTGTAGAATCTAATGACACAATGTGATGAAGAATCCAGTGACACAATGTGATACCAAATCTAGTGACACAATGTGATAAAGAATCCAGTGACGCAATATGATACACAATCCAGTGACACAATGTGATACCAAATCTAGTGACACAGTGTGATAAAGAATCCAGTGACACATTGTGATACAGAATCCAGTGACTCAATGTGTTGCAGAATCCAGTGACACAATGTGATACAAAATCTAGTGTCACAGTGTGATAAAGAATCCAGTGACACAATTTGATACAGAATCCAGTGACTCAATGTGATACATAATCTAGTGACATAATGTGATACCAAATCCAGTGACACGATGTGTTGCAGAATCAAGTGACACAATGTCATACAAAATCTAGTGACACAATATGATACAGAATCCAGTAACACAATGTGATACAGAATCCAGTGACACAATGTGTTAGGGCACCTAGGGACACAATGTGATGCAGATTGCAATGTTTAACTGTATTATTTTGAGTTTAGATTCATAAACTAGAACATATGTACCATCATCATTATGTTGTTGTCGTTGTTGTTGTTGTTGTAGGAAACGCATGCTCCGTCTATGGTAGCATCAATTACGAAACATCTGCGATATTTAAATTTCAGTTTTGTTTCAACGGAGAAAGCCCAATATTAAATAAATGTGCTTGTTGAGATTCAATGGCACTCAATGGCAAGTCTCCGGTGTGTATTGTTTGTTTGTTGTGTACACACCCCGGGGCTACATATTTAGTGGGTGTACATTTATTTATACGGTACAGCACTGGGATTAAAAATAAGGTCACCAACAAGAACGAAATAAGGGTACCATACAAAAACGGAACATGGGGTTTTAGTTTGGTTATATATGAAAATATGGTAGTCCACCTGTTTGTTTATCAATGAAGCATCTCTTAGGAGAAAAATGGAAAGAGTTCTCAATATTTATACAAAGTTATACTATTCAATTAGTTGCCTGTATTAATCATGGCTAGCTTCCCGTGGATAACCAATGTGTATCTTCGGACACTCCTAAATGAACTGACAATAGTTAAGGCGCACCCCATCTACAATTGTTCTGTAAGCACTCCTCTGACTCCATATTTCACAGCCGTACGTTAAAGTTAGACGAATGAATTTGTCCAATAGAGGGTAAAGTTATAATAACTGTATTTTGTTTTATATTTTTCTTTCAGTAGAAATAATACTATTTGATGTTTTTTCGTCAGGTTAGTCATGGCCACAAATAGTTAAAACCCACAAACTTAACATTTCTAGTAACAGTTACAAATGCCAGAACACGTTTGATATCATCGCAGATATTCCACAGAACTGAATTGAAAGTTACATTACTTTGGAGCTAGCCCAAAAATATCACGTCTAAACATATCAGTAGGGTGAACAATAGTTTGGTATACGCCTTTGGCAGTGTTAGAAGCGCCGCTCTCATACCACGGGGTAACACTAGAGCCGAATACCAATTAGCCGTACTTCGAATTGCGGACGCCGTTACGTTTTAAGACATCCATGTGTACAAGATAGATAAGATTACGCAATATACCAACTAACATTTAAAAGACGATACAATAACTTGGGAACATGTGTTGGATATAAAATATGATTGCACCGACTGATCTATCTTTACAATTGACTGAAACGAAGATTATACTCACCTGCTTCAATGCACGTTAAACGCAATACAAATAAAATTGCCACCAATATCATAATTTCAGTGGTAGTCTAAAACGAACTGTATGCTTAGAGACCTAAATTAATAGCGCTGTGATCCTATATCAATGCAAGACATGAGACTGTCCTTCCTGTCGACAGTTACAATACATAAAGTATGTATTGTTGTTGTTTACAAGGATGCACACAGTGAGACGGTTTACGTATCATCAGTGTTATCTGAGGTCGCATGGTCACAAAACATTCCTTTATAGCACGATTTCCAAAGACTTGCGATCACGTCGTCCTATGTCTTTGTTCAAACGAACAAAGCTGTGCAATTTTAAGAGGGTTAACGTCAATGTACACTTGTTATCTATTATAGACATGTTTTCGTTTATATTTAAAACACGGCACAAAATTTGGAGCTGGAGTTATTATAACAGGAGATGACCTCAGAGGAAGAGAATTCATACAAATTCAATTTCATCATTGTTAAAGCAGGTTTTGGTGTATGCTACACAACGGTTCGACGATTGGGCAATCGACGCGCCAATTACAAGGCGTGTGACGCACTCGCTAGTCATTGCTGTCAGTCGCAAATATATTAAAAGTGCAGACGTCGCGTGAATGAGTCATATGATCATTCAAGTCACGCCATACAAAACGACATTTCCGGCAGACTAGTTTTGTAAATTAGGTGGAAAAATGATGCTGTGGTAGTATATATGACGCCATCCGATCGATTCACAGCACAAGTCACTTTCAATACCGGTCATACTGGTCAATTATGTCTTGAATAATACTGCACAAAGCATGTCTAAACGCCGGATATACATAATCCAGATACAAAGTTTGAATGAATCGCCATGTTCTGCTCAGAAAAACGGTTCTGGCTAAGTTTACAGACTGTGATTTTACGATTTTAAACAAAATGAACTCTACTTCGACAAATTTGATCAAATCACATAATAATATTACCTAAGCGCATACTACTTGTGTAAAACTTTCAACTGAATCAGCATATATTAGTCAGATTTTGTACTGTATTTCGAGTATAGTTTTGTGTGTTTTCTGTTATTTATAATGTTTTGTTTTGTTTCTCATGTATATCTCTTTGCAGAACTCCATTGGAAATCACAGAACTGCTTTTGAAGAAAAATGAATTAGAATATCCTGGTTAAATATAGTACAACAAATATAGTAAATCGGCATGAGCATTAATAAAAATAAAATGGTAACCAGTAGAAAAATATGATGACGTGTACCTATGACAAAATATGAATAATCATGATATAAAATCGCCATGTTCATCACTGAGAAACTGTTCAGGACATGATTTAGCATTGTACATGGTCTTCGTGATTTTACTATATCGGGGACTAATAATGACACAATACACACCACAGTATCGTGTGGTGTACGAATCTTTATTGCTGTATAATTTACAAACATTCATTAAAACAAAGTAAATTAACAAACTTATAGAAAGTATTTTCAAAATTCATATACATATGCGTGACATTAGGCGAATAAATAACGGAGACACGTTACTGCTGCCAGCGTTTCATCAACGAATGACGTAAGAAACTTAGTTCGATGACCCTATATATTTTCATTTCTGAATTTTGAACATTACAGTAACCCAACTCTTCTTGCTGGATTTCAGAGATTTCTGAGTATTTTTTAAGGGTAGCAAATTAGCTTAACAGGTCATTTTACTAGATTTACTTGCCAAGTATATATATGTTGATCAATAAATCGACCACGAATTATTGATACATATTTATACCCTTGATTATAAACTTCATTGATTGATCTACTAAAATAAATTACGAGAATGATAGCCCGATGTGAATATTAGCCCGTTAAATATCAAATGAACGACATGGTTAAACTGGATAAACTGAATACAACGTTTCTGAATAAAGTTACTTTTAGCGCTCACTGTAATTCGCATTAAAAATAATTAAATTAAAACATAGTTCATATATGTATAATCTGTTATTCAAAGCTCGTAATTACTAGATTAAATTTGGTTGTAAACATTTTTCACATTCTCAATATACTACGAATACGTTCTTAGTAATATACATTACATTCACGCTTACGACGTGGAGAGAAACAACTGTATATAGTCCGGCGTTACAATGTTGATGCAATCACTGGAAAACAAAACAAAAATAAATTCTTTTGTGTTTTAGTTGTAAATAATGGAGAAAATATGTATTGGGATACACATTACTATGTGTATACAACACATCACATGAAAGTTGTCTAACAACGTTTGCATTATAAATAAGAATATAACTTTCAAAAAGGTAGTCGGCCTTTAACAAATACTCGCCAATATAGTACAGTACTGCTCCGTTCATATTTAGGGCCGAGAACGTGTTTTAAAAACAGTAATTTCGAAGAATGAGTCAAATGTTAAAAATAATTATTGGAGGCCAAATTCTAGAAAAGTGTAAAAGGACGACCATTAACGGACTATCGTTATCACTCGTCTGCCTTAGGGAGCTGCTGTTAACTCCATCCTTGCGATAAAAATGAGCCTCTATGATGATGATTTGTTTGTGATATTGAGGCATTTTGAAAAATAAGACCCAAAGTGCACTAAAAAATAACAATGCCGTTCGGTGTATTTATTTTATCGTGGACGCATCAAGAATGCATATTTTAATTTTATATTTGTCACCGAAACAAATGATATGGATAACATGCTATAAATTACGTGTGAGTATACAAGGCGTGCATACCAATTACACTAATAATGCATTCAGTACAATATTTACCTTATATCTTGGCTTGACATCGAAAGTGACATTGTTGTTGTTTGCGTGCATTGGGTCGCCATGTTTGATGTTTACTTGATGCCCTATTGGTGTTTTTTGAGTCTGACCAAAAGAGAAAGCTGCAAACAGAGGCAATAACGTTTAATTAATTTTAATGAGATATTGATGAATAACACAAATGTATTGAAATTTGTCATTCTAGTATCATCAGTTTCATGTTTCTGGTTTCGCCCAGCCCAGATGGTGTACTCATCACAGTAGACTTGATACAGAATATTTCTATTTTCGCATCTGGTCTTATGTTCTAGTAATGGGTTGATTGCCAAGGCGTCATTGGGTCAGTTCGTATAAAATGTACAATAGATCTAGAGTGCCTAGTGTCTTTAGTGTAGGTGTACTGCGCACATATTGTTACGGTAATATAAGTCTGTTTTTGAATACTGTCATTAATTTCTACTTTGGGTCAGATAAGTTGGGGGTAATCTGTTGATCTTGTGCGATGAGAAACAACTTTTTTATTTGTTATATGCCTTGTTCAACTAAGTATTACAAATCACTGCCGACAATGAACGCAATAATTTATCATGTACTCAAAGAAATCACGTAATACAGCTTCATACAGGAATGTACTACATGTTATGCCAAGTGCATGAATGACGTGATGGATTAGTATTAGAACATTGTTACCATTTGCTAATTTTCTAACTAGTATTGTAATTAATTTATTTAAAAAATATCTGGATATTTGCCTGGCAATTTTGTTTTCAACTTAGAGCCCTGATCCAAAGTCTTCATGGAACCATCTTTTCCGAACTCATCTTTCTTGGAATCGGTTGTTGCTAAAGCTGGTTTCTTGTCACCAACGAAAGTATCATATTCTTTCCTCAAACTGGCCGTTTTTGAATAACGCCCATTGTAGTTCCTAAGTCTTCTATCTGATGATTTCTCCTGGACAGGCATGTTACGTGGCTGTGCTGGTGCCACTATCAGCGGTTCTCCCTTCGTCTTCGGCTCCACATCATCTTTAATTATTATGGAGGGACGAACATCATGTCTAAAAAATAGGGGAACAATGAAATAAACACTTGTCTCTTAAAAAAACAAAATATTAACATGGTTTTTTTCTTCTTTTTGTTGTCCTTATAGTACAACTTTAGCACAACCACAATAAGGACATGATTCAATACATATTAGTATTATCATGCACACAACAACTTACGTTGATTGTTCTTTCACGTCAGGTAAATGTGATCTGTTACACACTGATTTACAACAACCACACTTGCGTTGCTTGTAGCACCTTGCCAATCTTGCACAACATCTGTACTTCCAGCAGCAGCATAACATTAGACAAAGAAAACCAATAAAAGGCAATGAAGAAAGAACGCCTATTGTTATCAATCCTTCTAACGTGTCGAGCCACCAATTATAACTATTCGCTGTCTGCACGTCATAAGTGGGTTCTACCTTCACAATAGGAAATGTATCAAACTCTGTGCCGGTGATGATCGGTGTTGGAGTACCAGTAGAGTCGATTGTCATTGCGCCTACTAAATCTTGGAAATAAACGAATTCCTTAACTTCCTCAACGTTTATCTGGTATTCCGTAAGGTCACTAGTTAATGCATATGCCTCCACAACTGCCGTACTGTAATCAATCATGGTTGTAACATAGTATAAGAAATTACTTCAAGACAGCGGGTATTTGCATCATGCCGAACAATTAAATTGAGGCACGTTCTATCCAGTAGTCCGCTCGAGTGGTGTTTTTCTTTGAGGCATACGGTTTTTTGTTCATATAGTAATAATGCTCATCTGATTGTGATGTATTTATTATTGAACATTTACTAAATGGAACACGAAAAACAAAATAAGAAAATCAAACCCAAACATTCTGCACGTGAACGAAAACAATTACATTGCCAAAAAATGTTGATTACACTAATATCACGTACAACCGATGTACACATTAAGCTGATGTAAGCAAGTGCCAAGTGTATAATTGGATAATAACGATGTGCTTACTTTTCTAGAAGGCGACGAGAAGTGACCTGTAATTCATTACGCGTGTGGACAGTAGATATACGGAAATACCATGGGGTGAAAATACCATTTAGTGTATCAACAAATTCCCTTCGTTTGTCCGCTGTGAATTCGCTTACTGAAATCCCCAGGAATATGTCAACAAGTACCAACTGTGGTATGAAAGTATCGATACGAATTGTGGCAACACTGTGAAGAAATTTGTTATAATGTTAACTTTGTTACATTTTTTCACTGATTGGAGCATGTTGTCATTTGTCTGTTGTATATTCTTTATGAATATGGATTAGTAATCTCACTTCAGAGACTATAATTGTGGATTTATATTAGGTAGTTTTACTTGATACCCATGTGACTTCCATGCGACAAGTGGAATTATTTTAAATTGTATTCATTAAGTTCACTCGATATATTTTTGCGTTTGTGTAAGTAATGTGCATAGCTGTTGACTGGGTTCTTGATGACGATGAAAATATTATTGTTGTTGGAACAATAACGCAATATTTGCATGTGGAATGTGTTCTGGCGAATATGTTTCAATGCGTGCACCTGCAGATACTCGGCGACATTACTACAGAGTGAAACTTAGCTACGGAAATGAAGCTATAACTTTATGGAGTAGGCTACAATGCGTGTGTAACTGTAAATTGTTGGTCTTGTTTGTTGTAACAAACTTACTGCGATGCATGTGGCGGTGTTGCATTATCTTCTGCATAGCAGATTAATAAGTATTTCTGTTCTGGATGCAATTTATCTGAAACAATAACTCGGCCATCTGTTTCCATGTTGAATCGAGGATGTGAAAGATACATCTTGTACGTGATACCACTGCTCACATTATCTGCACCTATTAACGACGAATCTTAGATATTAGTGATTTTAACCGAACTCAGCGTTTTCAACATTAGTAACCAGAACGGGATTCGTGATTGAGAATGGAATTCCACAAGCCTTTATTATAGAATTATATGAGCTTAAGTTGTATGAAAAACATTTCGTGATATTGTGTTGTCTAAATGTCGTATGGTCTAGATCCAGCGCATATTGGCCCCAGTGAGTAAGACTATTGGCAAAGCAATTACATTGTTTTAAGGGAAATGATTCATATAGATGAATCTTTACCTTAAGTTCTAATCTGTCAGTTTAATAACCTTCCCTCATTGAAATAAAAACTTACCCAAATCAGCATCAGTTGCAAAGACACTATTAACATATGAGCTAACATCAGTGTCATAACGAATCTCCCAATTCCAGTATGGCTTATCAAAGAATGGAACGTTGTCGTCCACATTGAGAACAGTCACATCTACTGTCGCCATGGTTTGTTGTAATGGGGATCCATTATCTGTTGCTACTACGGTGAAGGTAATCATTTCTCCAACTATCTCTAAGTCAATTGACTGAGTTACAGTAATATCTCCAGTTAGAGTATCAATGTCAAAATATAGGCTTGCTGGTTGGATTGTGTATGTGATAAGGTCGGCAACATCATCATCAATGGCCAGAACCTGAAGTACCAGCGTACCATATAACTCCATTTCAAGAACAGAAGTTGTGTAGACTGCTTGGGTGAATACAGGCGCATTATCGTTGATGTTCTGCAGATATATATTGACATTGAGATAATCTTTCCCATCTGATGGATCAGTCACGGTGAATGTAATTGAGAATGGTTGAGGAAATACAGCTTCGTAGTCCATGATTTGAGCTACACGTAGTTCAGGAGTAGAACCCCAAGTAAAGCTGAAGTAGGGAGAATATGTATCTCCGATCATGACGAAATTCAGGTCAGTTAGTGCATCGTCGACATCAATTACTGCCCAGTTGATTGGTACTACTGTTCCAATAATCTGATGGACGGATGGAAAGGGCGTGAAACCTTATTATGGGAAACAAATGATCAAACGTATTCTTCTAAAATACTCGGTAAATGTTGATAGTATGAAACATCTAACAATACAATACAATACAATAATTCGAGTGTGGTCCAGCTCAATCTTATTTATTTGTTCATTAAAATAAACATTAAATAACATTCCTAAGTTCTCCCCATTCTTACCCCGTGGTCAATGTCAGAGCCGTTATTTCCCAATAAATATAACAAGAGTTGTTCTTGTGTGAAAGGTTTCACGTGTGGTGCTTGCTAATATGTATGTAGGTATGTATGTAGAACTGACATCTCCTCGTCTCGTCTGCGCTATATAGAGACGGGTGGGGGTGCTATAAACAGCAATATATCCTTAAATACAACAATAAACCGCAATTAATCAAATCTGTTTAAAATCCGATGTTTGTATAGGTTGAATTTTTATAAGTATTGTTATTTTTGTTTATTTTTTGTTTAACTTGATGTTATTTAGATTTTGTGTTATCGTATCTTGATAGTTAGTAACAAATTTTAAAAATGAAGCCTATGCCTACATCGAAATTTAAGCAGATTGCAACTGTTTTGTATTGACATGTTCGTAGTAAATATTCAATAATTTTTAATAATGCTCTTAGCAAAAATAAACAATTACAAATATAGACTGGTTATGTAAGTCCCCCAAATATTACAAATTGTTCTCTTGATGAGCACTAACCTGTTCTTCGTCGATGAGAATGTCTTGATTATCGACCACAAACCTAGGGGGTTCATCGGTGTTCGTTATATCAACATTAAGTGTACCAGTAGCTGTGAATTCACCATCAGTTGCCTCCAACACAATTATATACTGGTCTATAGTCTCAAAATCAAAACTGGGATTATTGGATATCTTTATACGACAGTCATTGTTTGCTGAAATAAAATATAAATATACAAATCTTAGCTGATATAATAGTTATTGCATATTAAATCATTTAATTTCATTGGTGTTAGTTGGAAATGGCGTCACTTACTTGTATTACTTATGTAAAATTTTCCTTGCCCACTTGCCGGGGAGACAGTTATGGAATATCTCAGATCATCACCATCTATATCATAACCATCGGCCACATAGATTTCAGCTGAATTGATAGCATCTTCTGGTACAGTAACGGTGGCAGGCAAGTCTGTAATTTCTGGTGCTTCATTCTCATCTGTGATCTGAACCGTTAATTTATGTGGTATCCCAGCATACATTGTGTCATGGCATGTCACAGTAAGTATGTATTCATCCAATGCCTCAAAATCCAAAGTAGGTGAATCGATTACGTAGATAGTATTGGCTGTGTGAAAACAGATATTTATATCATTGTTAACCTGAAAATTAATAAACTACTCAAGAACAAAAACATTGTCTTAATTATCCTCATCACTAAATAAAATACAATTGTTAAATAATAAGCTGCATAGAAGACTGTACATATGCAGTGCGTGTAGATATTAGAATAAATGACATATATAGTCATCAGGAAATATTATGCTAAAAAGTATTATACTTACTGGTTGTATTCATGTAAAAATTACCGTCGTTTGGATCAGAAAACATGACGCAAAAATAATCATCTTCATCGTCATCTTTAGCTTGTACAACAAATATAGCCGACCCTCCTGAACTCATTTCACCAATCTGTATAGTGTCGTCTAGATTAGTAATATCGGGACCTGTATTGACATCTGTCACCCAAACATGTAAATCTCCAGTATCAGTAAGACCGTCTGGATCAGTGATATATATAGTTATGGTCCAGAATGTTCGCTCTAAATAATTCAATCCCGGTGTTACCACTTTAATATTACCTGAAATCAGATGTACTTCGTTATTACTAATGTTTTGCGTTAAGAATGTTCGATACAGTTCTTAAAACATTTATAAATTTCTTATTTTTTGTACGTTGTAAGATTATACTGATATAAGGTATTGTCAAACAAACAGGCGTCATAGACGTCGTTTTTGAGAAAACCGCATTTTTATAATACGCAGCACAGGCTCTATAACGACAACTAAAACATAACTCTTTGAATATCGTGATAGTGATACGGGTTGTAGAAATACATGTGCGATATACAGTATTCTCACGTGAAACATTTTTGTGTCCACTCAGAAAAGGCATACAAACTTGAACTACCTTAATCAAGTATATTCGAACGTTCCTGGAAAGCATTGGATTGTTCTATAATTTGGCGCAGGGATATTAGAAGGAAATTGAATTCTTGAAAATAATTATATTTCTCGTATACGATCTAATAATCGACGAGAAGGGACTATGTACCCACATATTGCAAAAGAAAAATGAAACTGTATCCTACATCTTTAATTTGAAATTGCTAGTTTATCATCTATTCAACTTGGTCTACTAAAGTACCAAGATCAAATATCTGCTTCTGAATTTATGTTCACGTACACAAAAGTGATTGAAACGAAAGCATCTTCTGGAACATCGCACAAAAGGCGCTCAATATAACTCCCGAGCAGAGTATCAGTGGGGGAACCAGGGGGCGGGGGGGCATGCCCCCCCGAAACGCATGACGATTCGTATCATCTGGATTACGCATAGCTTCTCTGCGATTTTCGCTCCGTATATCTTAAGCGAAGCTTGCCCCCCCCCCCCCCCAATACATTTTGCTGGATCCGCCACTGCAGAGTAATAGCCGAAAAAGAAAAAAATCCAACTGTAGACTACAATATTGCTTTGTCGTCAATTTGTACAAATGTACCAATCAACGAGATTAGATCTTAAATTATTGTTTGATTCTGTTCAACACGCACACTGTACAACACTAGGGAAGTTACATACAGACACAGACAAAGAACAAAATATGAACCAAGAAATGTGTAAAAATAATGAGTGCCTCTTTAAGGTTACTAGATGAACCATGTCTTCGTTTATGTGTGTATCGTACCCGACGTGTCAACTGCGAATGGTCCATTTGACGGCGTGGATGAAATCATAAAGGTCGGCATTGCAGCTGTTGTTGTTGGGACATCCTCATCTTCCCACGTCAACAAAAACACATTTCCGGTGGCCGACTCCGGCAGGTAGATAGTTGATGGTAAATTGGTTATTCTGATCGGTTCATTCTCATCTGAGATCACAACCGTTAGTGTAGACGTCGTAGACAATCCATCATTATCAACAGCCTCTATGTATAATTCATAGCTTGGTGGTCCATTTTCGAAGTCAAAACCGGGAAAGTTAGCATTTTGAATTTCCGCAGCTGTACAAACAGAAAAAGGTGTACTGTGTTCATTTATTTGCATGTTTATTAATTGAGTTTTGCGCTACTGGGAACTATAGAAAATAGTTTATTATATACGAGAAGGTCCTACCTGCTTCCCATGCAAACAGGTCATACGTAACATTTTTAATCTGGAACGGAGCCCCAAACGGACTGCTTCCAACGATATTGAAAGATATATCTGCTGCATATGTGTCATCGTCTGTGGCTTTTACATATTTTACCAATTCTGGAACTGTAGCTAGTTCTCCAATTGTCGCGGTGGCAGGAAGGTTTGTAAATCTGGGCGGACTTTTAGTGTCTATCACTTCAACCGTTATAATTCCTGTTACTGCAGGCTGGGTATTGTCATTTAGATCTATTACTGTAATTTCCAATATATACTCTGTTATGACGTCATAATCAAATCCTGGTGGCACTACTGCTCGTATCAGTGCAAAATTGTTTGCATCGGGTGGACCTGTATATATATATATATGAACATATACAAGAATTGATAAAAGAACATAGTTTATTGGTTCATCCATGATATCACCAGGCGTGTTACGTACAAATAGTGCAATAGTATGTCAATATATTTACCTTGAACTAGTTCAAATGGAAACGAGACATTCGGATTGGGTATTATTGCAAATTGGTACATAGCATTTGCACCCTGTCCCGTTGCCTCGATTGGTGTATAAATCACGTCTCCATTACCAGCTTCTTCCAATACCGAAACACGATCCGATAATACTATATCCAGTCCTTGGAAATATAAATACACAATAATATGTATATGAATAATTTAAAAAAAGTATTTTATAGTTCATTGTTAGTGAATGAGATATATTTTGGTCTCGGGCAATGTTAATCTCATGTTTAGTCAGTGTCATTTACACCAACGAGTGGTTATTTTTTGTGAGATAAATAATGTATTGATTATTTGCTCATTAAGAATTCAATGCATGTACAATGCAATAAATAACATACATTTTGACATTCTTTGTTTGCACTGCGCATTGAAACAGATGCATATGGTAGTCACTCACTTGAAATAATTCAACTTAGTGTTGCACGTGGGGTATAAATAACTTGTCATACTGTCAAGCCGATTTATTGGTTTACATTCACTCATAGTGTACTTTAAATACTACTTGCAAAACCTCTTGAACCCCGCAGATAAAGCATAGAAACGCAGCATTATTTATATTTAAATACAAAAAGAAGGGAGATGTTGTTGACAACAAAGTGGTATGACATGGGACATGAGAAATTAAGACAATATTTTACTTTTAAATTCATGACACAAACAATTTGAAAATCAATATTGTAATAATGATATTTAATTTGGTCATGGATGTTCAGACATTTATGACGCAAGTTATGTATTGAGTAAGCTTATACATGAAATATAATACATAATACATTATCAAAAATATGATATATTAATTAGAAATTATATTATAATATATTATACCAGTATTTCAATTGTCTAAATAAGTCATTCTGATTGCTCGACAGCGTGTTGTAATTATGCAAACCGTGGTTTTCTCTGCTTTGAAGTCGGCACGAAAAACACAAGTGGGTTAAATCTTACTGTCAACGGAAATCGTCGCGTATTTTGGGTAGAGATAATGTGTACAGTTAATTGAGTACAGCATAATCAGGCACTTTTACAAATGACAAAGTGAACACAGTTTACTATTATTCCATATACGCCGAATCAGTTCACAGATTGATTACATATTAACAACTTACACACATTTAATCCGACCAAATATGGCAAAAATCCTGTCGTTTTCATCCGAATTCGCAATAACATATTATGTTGACAATCACTAACTCGGTCATCATACTATGACGTGTATCTATTAATGTTAGTTATAGACCTTTATTTATGGTTAAACAACTTTTTTGAATGTTTTACAGGGTTTTATAGTCATATAAAATGTTCGAAACGATGAAAACTTGTTCCATATACTTGAGAATGAGATATCAGAAATCACTCGAAAGATCGATTCCCGTGGGCGGCTGTTCAATCAGGCAGTGACAGAACAGTACATTGTGCAAACTTTCTAGGATCGTGACATCATTAGTTTGGAGAATGGTGCCGCGTAGATAATCTCATGTGTTGTAACGGTGCTCATACACAATAAGCATATAGTAACTGTTATGCATTTAAATAGACAGCGGAATACCACGAGATATAGCACTGGAACCTGGCCAGTTAATGTAAACTAACAAACTCCCTACAGACGGCTCTATGATAGAAATGTCAAAACTATTTTATACAATTACCAAAAGTGTGTATTTAACGGCATATTCATAAAAAGGTCGATACTGTCAATTCTTTTGTGATTTTTTTTCAAGTATCCAACCAGGATTGGAACCTATTTTGAGCCACACGAATTGCGCTCGTGAAATTAGTGAAACTCACCTTCAACGAAATTATCAACTTGCATCAAAATGCAAACAATCATCAGAAAACAGGTAGAGACATTGTCCAGAATCATCGTCACCAGTATGTCTTGTTAAATATCATCAGTTACTCTCAGGTAAGACCACGTTTAGGTAAATACCAGCTCCGACAGTCGAACTGCAAGTATCGCAACCGAGCCAATAATGCAGCAAAGGCAATAAAGTTGATTGCATGCTCGAACACGTAATAGCAATTAAGCACAGTCACCTAACGACCAGACAGGCACAGGTCACAACAAACAACTGTATTCAATGAAATCAGCCGTCTACATCTATATCCTCGCATACATACAAAATCACTCTAGCGTCCACACACAATTTTACCTAGATATATATAACAGCGGCTGCCGCCTCAGTCAAAACCACGCCATGTTTCTTATTTGCAATTTGCATATGAGCTCTCAAAACATCGAGTATACAAATGAATATCTAAAAGGTTCTGATAGTTTTCATAGAGCAAGTAGACTCTGATTTCGATGGACAGGGGAGTCTCTGATAATTTATGTGTATCGAGAAAATGGCTTAACGTAAAGTGGCTTCGATAATTTCCAATTTCCAGACGGCTCTGATGATTAACATTGAATGAGAATTACCACTAAATGAGGCGGCTCTGATAATTTCCATAGATGTTCCATCTCTAGAGCAAGGACGAAAAGATTTCGATAATTTGCATAAAGGAAGCTATAATTTCCCTGTGGAGTCAAAGGTAATTTACATAGAGCAATGAAGTTACAATAATGTTCACATGGTGAGCAGACTCCAAAAATTTACATAGATCATGAAGGCTCAGATAAATTCAATAGAGAGAGAAGGTTTCAATTAACATATTTCGAAGAGCTCTGGTAATTCCCACAGAGCAATGAAGCTTTGAGTATTATATAATTTACTTGTGAAGAAGAGGCTCAGATAATTTAGAAGTTGGCACGACAACCTAGGTTGTATATTCTAGGTTGTATATTGGGTACCCCGGGTCGGAGGTCAAAGTCCTTGTTCATACAGTTATAAAATATAACTACCAGGAAAGGTTTCGCACACATATGGCCTTGCTTACAGGAAAATTTACGTTAGATCATTCTTAAGAGATATATGGGTGTTATCAGAGATACATAACCTGGGGTTTGTAAGTAGCGTGACATGATACCAAAATCCCGTTATAATCTTGCTCTCGCATAAGCGTTCCCAACTCAGAACAATGCGAATGCGCACGCCCAAGGTAACTAGGATACCGGGAGGTCCAGGTGGATCAAAATAGCTGCTCGCGATATGATGGATTACGAGTGACACATGTAAATAAACATAATAAATGCACATTTTCGATGTATTACATTATTCACTACGATAGTGATAAGACATGTTTTATTGTTTTATTACATACCTTGAACATTGATATATATATATATCATGTCACAAGGTCTCGCTATCTACGAGATGAGACTTGAATGGAATCTCGACATGATGTCACCATACATATCTATGTGTGTTGCATGAACCTTGACTGTTGCGCAGATCAACGAGTACAAACTGGCACGTTAGCAAACTTTAATTAGGTATATTTAGAGGATTTGAAGGCATCCAAGGAGTCACTGGCGGTAATTAGTGCAAGTCGCACCCAGGCCAAACCTCAGACTTATGATTTCCATTAAAAGATCGCATTGTGGGAATATCAATGTTTACCAACAAAAATGTCGCACATGCGCAGCGCCACGACCATCGCTCACGTAGTGAGATTGGGAACAAACATATTCATAAAGGTTCTCACGCGTTTGTTTTACGTGGCAATAGACTTAAAACATTCAAACTCACATATAGGAGTTCTGACGCGTTTTTTGTGTATCCCATGCAACTCACAGCTTCTGGTGGGCAAATGTTCGGATCTAAAGGACATGATCAGATTACTGATTTATGTATATTCAGTATTGGGTTACAAGGGGGGGGGGTAGCTAGGAACTTCAGACTTGACATACATATTCCCTATGTAACATACATTACATGTAATTTGTAGGACAAATTTAAAATATGTGTGTGTATGTATGTTCACAATATTCCCTATCCCAGGGAAAGATCGTCATTATTTTTGTGATCCAAATACTTACACTTTAGAGATAAAGAGCAAGTGAAAAGCATATATGTGTATAAGGCCTAAACAGTGGCTCCGAATATTGATATGAATATTGAAGAAATCTAGCGCAGGTTGGCATCTCCTCTGAGCGGTGAGTGCTATCTACAAAGTGCTATCTATTGCAAAGATTCGTGTGGTGGGAAACTATTCGAGGGGAAAATTTCATATCATAATTCAAGCACCGCTTATTCAAAATCACGAATACTTACGCAAATAAAATGTCACACAACTTTATTGCCTCAATATGTTACACTGACTAGAACATCGACAAAATGTTTCACTACATGGCAACTTAAAAAAGTGGTAACAATATCAGACGTACATAACCAGACAGGCGTAACGGATAGATCACCAATGAACTCAGAGGGGTGGTAGAATTTCCTAAAAATACACGGCACGTCGATTATAAGAGAAAAAGTAAATGTGAAAATGAACAAAAAATCATTAAAAATAGTGAAGTGAAGGAAAAAAACGTCATTTCCACCCGAGTATCTACTGGGTCAGCTCTAATTGACTGATACAATCTTGTCAGACAATGTTTGTCATATCGGTTTAGTTCAACACCTATTTTCAGATATAACTGAAACAATGTCACAGTGCAGACAAGATAGTAATATCGCAAGACACGCGCACCAACACAACATTACCGATATCTAATACTGAATGCAAATTGACACAATACAATCAGTGTTAGGCGTATCTCAGTGTGATGGTGGTAAGATACATGCTGTCAACCTTAAATGTCGATACAAGATCTGCCCATCTCTGAGGTTTTGGCAGCCAATGATTGGCTTCTAAGCTGGTTAGTTTTCACTGAGAATGGTGACCAGGAATACGTTTGAGGCCCGACAATGAACATACAGCTAAAATGCTGCTACAGTTTACTTAGGGTTACGCCGAGTTCTGAGTACATATTTAGATTATATAGTTATCCTGTCAGTAATCCTACATCAAGTTAAAATAAAAATCCCAACTCAGTCGAAACAGATCAAATACAAAGTGTGCTTATCCGTTTTATGTGGCGACGGTGGTGTTCTAATTCTAACGTAATGTAAATGAATTACAAGTTCACAATTACAATAATATAATCATGGTATGTGATTGGTATTAAATAATATTGTGTTAATAATAAAATGCATCAGTCATCTCGGTTATATGTGATAAAATCAATTTAAAGCATGACTAGGATAAGGAAAAGTTTCGGGATATTTAGTATTTATATACATTTATCATTGGCTTAGATAGCCAAATCGTAAATAGTTTTGAATACGATAATAATTAGCTGACACAATTATATTATCACCACTAAAGTAGATATAACAGTTCATGGTGGATATTGGTATAATCCAATGTAGATACAACGTCCAGTATCCAGTTAAATCACTGCAAAAATAAACAAATATATTCTAGGTTATTGGGATGGACCATTAGAAACGTTCGGGTGATGGTAGAAAAACTATGCTTTACTTAGTTTAGGGCTAATTTGTTGAATGATCGATTCGCTGTATGTTTATTTCCATGATTTTTTTCCCAAGATATTTTCCTAAGAACATTTTTGTAAATCTGCCATCGCTCCCAGAGTTCTCACTTCTTATGAAGATAAATCAATATTTTTAATGTAAAGACATGAATTCAGATAATTAAATGCAATTATTAGTACAAGCCGGTAGGTAAAGATGATCAAAGAGGCAATTCGGAGATCTAAAATTTAAAAGGTCTGCTATTTTGAAAATAATTATAAGATTGAGGAAATAGGTTTGATAGGACATGTATCGGGCATATTATATACTCTGTGATATAGAGCAATAATATGGACATTCTACCAAAATCATTGATCTTCATTTTGAAAAAACTTGGGCTTCCCATATTTACAATAATCCAAAATTTTGAAGTTGGGCGAATGTGAAGCACGTATGGAAAAGAGTTATGTCATTGTTGGCACCCACTTAAACAGCATCCCGAGTGATCTATAATGTAAACCCGAATCCATTCCCATGCAAAAAGATAATGAGAAAACATGAGTTAATACGAGTCTTGGTTTTATAATAATCGAATTCCTTTTTCCAACGAGATTTGCTAACCTTTTTTATCCTATTTGTTTGACGGCACACTTATCTTACGCCAGGACCTGTTACCCAGAAACAAGTCACTGTTTTCCCGACTATCACCTCCATGACTAACGCTTTGCCGGTGGCCTATTGGTGTTTTCGGGGCGTGATCAACTGAAGCTGCAAATAATGGATTTACGATAATTAATTGTATATATTGCTTTAATAATATTAGACATACCGGCAGATTGTACCGTATTTGGGCATTATATCATTGTTATGTTAATATACAGTTTTTGTATTTTCAAAAGATCGACAGGAATTAGATATGCACATAATTAATGGAAGCCTTGACCGAGTAATAACCACCCGGAGAATTCTTGACATTCTTTATATTCAAATACATGGTGAAATATTATCCTTGATTTCATGTTTCAAGTGGTATCAGCTGAAATCAATTGTATGTCAATAACATGTGTGAAGTCAATTTGCAAATCTTCCAAAGAATTGATTGCCAATTCAACACTATTGTTATTTTAAATGTTGTAAAACTTACCCGGAGGATTACTGATAGTCTCAAAAGCGTGCCCAGATGCAAGCAACTTTCTCGATCCATTAATTTGAGTGCCAGTTTTTGCTTGGCTTGGCTTCTTGTCACCAATGAAGGCATCGAATTGCTTTTTCAAGCTGGCTGCACTTGAGTAACCCCCATTGTAAGACCTGACTTTCTTTTCTGGAGGCGGAGCACGTAGTGGTGCTGGTACTACAATGAGTGTTTCTGCTTTCTTTTTGGCATTTTGATCATCAACAGCTTTTGCAACTACTGGAGTACTAAATTGAAATTAAATTCGATAAGTGTCAATTGCACATGGTTTTGGTACACGTTGAGAGTATTTATTAGTAGTATAATATTAGTTAAATGTTTTTTGAATACATTTGTTTATCAGAATAGTGATACTTACGGTGAAGGTTCTTTCTTTTTTTGTGGCTTTGATCTCCTACATAATGATTTCAAACATGTACACGTGCATCTTTTGCACATACTTGCTAGTCTTGAACAACATCTGTACTTCCGGCAACAACATATCATCAGGAAAATGAGAGGAATAAGAGGCAATAATGACAGAATCCCTATTGTTATAAATCCTTCTAACGTGTCCAACCACCAATTGTAACTATTCGCTGTCTCTACGTCATAAGTTGGTTCTACCTTCACAATAGGAAATGTATCAAACTCTGGACCGGTGATGATTGCTGTTGGAGTACCAGTAGAGTCGATTGTCATTGCGCCTACTAAATCTTGGAAATAAACGAATTCCTTAACTGTGTCAATGTTTGATTGGTATTCTGTAAGGTCACTTGTAAGTGCATATGCTTCAACAACTGCTGAACTGTAATCAATTATGACAGTGATATTATTCAAAACACTTGCCGCGTAGTGCTACATATTTTGTTTTGATGTAAACAGTTTTTCAAATCTAAATTGAATTCCCATTTGATAGCAGAACAATATAATATATACAAGATCGAAATAATTCACCTTTGTAGAAGTTGGCGCGAAGTGACTTGCAGATCATTGTGCTCGTGAACAGTAGATATACGGAAATACCATGGGGTGAAAATACCATTTAGTGTATCAAGAAATTCCTTTCGTTTGTCCATTGTGAATTCGCTTACTGAAATCCCCAGGAATATGTCAACAAGTACCAACTGTGGTATGAAAGTATCGATACGAATTGTGGCAACACTGCAAAAATATAAAAAAAGGGTATTGATAAATAAGCGATGAGTCTATGTACACTTATTCTTTGTACATTCGATAATTGATGTGACAGTACTCAGCAAACAGATTGTAGTATTCTTCTTAGTACCATCTTAAGTTTACAAACACGTTTATGTTACTCTGGTTAGGAAAGTGAAGTAGTAATTAATACTTACTTTGATGCATGCGGTGGTGTTGCATTATCCTCTGCATAACATAATAATAAGTATTTCTGTTCTGGATTCATTTCGTCAGTAATAATTACACGACCATCCGTCTCCATGTTGAAACGAGGGTGTGAGTGATACAGTTTATATGTTATATCACCATCTCCATCACTTCCACCTTAAAATAGCAGGAATTATTTTAATTGCTATATAACACATGACACAATATAAATCAAATAAAGTCGGAAAGTTAGACAACTTGTTGAAATGAACGTATTTTGACTATTACATTTTTGGTGATTCATTCGATTTTAATTATAGGAAAGACGTTCCCGGTTCCAGATACATTAAAAAACCTACTTATATCATCATCTACTGCAGATACACTATTGACGAATGAGTCAACGTCAGCATCAAAGCGTATCTCCCAATTCCAGTATGGCTTATCAAAGAATGGAATGTTGTCGTCCACATTGAGAACAGTCACATCTACTGTCGCCGTGGTCTGTTGTGATGGGGATCCATTATCTGTTGCTACTACGGTGAAGGTAATCATTCCTCCAACTGTCTCTAAGTCAATTGACTGAGTTACAGTAATATCTCCAGTTAGAGTATCAATGTCAAAATATAGACTTGCTGGTTGGATTGTGTATGTGATAAGGTCGGCAACATCATCATCAATGGCCACAACTTGAAGTACCAGCGTACCATATAACTCCATTTCAAGAACAGAAGTTATGTAGACTGATTGGGTGAATACAGGCGCATTATCGTTGATGTTCTGCAGATATATATTGACATTGAGATAATCTTTCCCATCTGATGGATCAGTCACGGTGAATGTAATTGAGAATGGTTGAGGAAATACAGCTTCGTAGTCCATGATTTGAGCTACACGTAGTTCAGGAGTAGAACCCCAAGTAAAGCTGAAGTAGGGAGAATATGTATCTCCGATCATGAAGAAATTCAGGTCAGTTAGTGCATCGTCGACATCAATTACTGCCCAGTTGATTGGTACTACTGTTCCGATAATCTGTTTAATGAACAGGAATCATATTATTAATTACCTATGACTTAATAATTTTGTGCAAACAATAGTTTCATTCATGAACAAATTCTTGACAAAACGAACCTGTTCTTCGTCGATGAGAATGTCTTGATTATCTTCTACAAACCTAGGGGGTTCATCGGTGTTCGTTATATCAACATTAAGTGTACCAGTAGCTGTGAATTCACCATCAGTTGCCTCCAACACAATTATATACTGGTCTATAGTCTCAAAATCAAAACTGGGATTATTGGATATCTTTATACGACAGTCATTGTTTGCTGAAATGAAATTGAAGATTTGTATGTTGTATATATTTTATATACTTATATTGTTTATGTATGTCTAAATAAGCATAACAGTATATGTCAGTTATCTAATGTAAGATGTACTTACTTGTATTACTTATGTAAAATTTTCCTTGCCCACTTGCCGGGGAGACAGTTATGGAATATCTCAGATCATCACCATCTATATCATAACCATCGGCCACATAGATTTCAGCTGAATTGATAGCATCTTCTGGTACAGTAACTGTGGCAGGCAGGTCAGTAATTTCTGGTGGTTCATTTTCATCTGTGATCTGAACCGTTAATTTATGTGGTATCCCAGCATACATTGTGTCATGGCATGTCACAGTAAGTATGTATTCATCCAATGTCTCAAAATCCAAAGTAGGTGAATCGATTACGTAGATAGTATTGGCTGTTGATATACAGTGAAAAAATACACTAATTGATTTAAAAAGAAGTTGGCTGTAGCAATATAAGAGGCCTTATTATAGAAGACAAATTGTCCTGTCTCTATTATGAAAGTTCATTTATTTCGTGTATAAATGTATGAAATAATATATAATGCAATTTTACATAATTACTGTAATAATTCTTTCAATCAACTAGTAAACCACTCTGGTGATATATCTTCTAAACACCCAGATATGTACGTCCATGGTATAGTATATTATAGTGAACATTGATAGAGCTTCGGCGCATTTCAATATTTGTTTCAAATTTATATTTTTGCCTGTATTTGTATTACTTCTACTCACTTGTTTGTCAACACTGGTGAATAGAGTTGTGTTTACTGTGTAACTGTGTAGGTCGTTCTGACGATGATTATACTTGGTTTTATACGTTTGTTTTATATTATATGTTTTCTGCATGTAGTTTGTATAGTCAGAGATTTGTATTTATAGTATATCACAAATTATCATGACATAACATTACTACTAATGATCTCAGAATGACGAGCAGTTCAGAATGCACTTGATTTGAATAACAATATAAAAAGTTCAAATGAATAATAAATAATGTCTGGTTTCGAAATGCTTAAAAATATTCGTTGTTTTAAAACGTACATTGACCGTCGTGGTTTGCCGTTGATTTATTCCTAAAAAGCTAACTACTATCTATATGCATCTACATGTTTAATTAGCATTGACGGGCTAATGTATCTGAATTATTTTAGATTTGCAAGACACGGAATAAACATCCTTGATTTTACTTACTGGTTGTATTCATGTAAAAATTACCATCGTTTGGATCAGAAAACATGACGCAGAAATAATCATCTTCATCGTCATCTACAGCTTGTACAACAAATATGGCCGACCCTCCTGAACTCATTTCACCAATCTGTATAGTGTCGTCTAGATTAGTAATATCGGGACCTGTATTGACATCTGTCACCCAAACATGTAAATCTCCAGTATCAGAAAGACCATCTGGATCAGTGATATATATGGTTACGGTCCAGAATGATCGATCTAAGTAATTTAATCCCGGTGTGACCACCCGAATATTGCCTGTAGAAATATATGCTTAAATGAGACCCTGTGGACATTTTGTCCCGAGAAACCGCGGCATTTATAAAAAGAATGGATAAATAATATCATAACAGTGAATTATTAAACGTAAATATATGAGTAATGAAAGTTAATATTTAAGGATGAACTGCACCTGATATGTCAACTGCGAATGGTCCATTTGACGGTGTGGTAGAAATCATAAAGGTCGGCATAGCTGTTGTTGTGTTATCCTCATCTTCCCACGTCAACAAAAACACATTTCCGGTGGCCGACTCTGGCAGGTAGATAGTTGATGGTAAATTGGTTATTCTGATTGGTTCATTCTCATCTGAGATCACAACCGTTAGAGTAGACGTCGTGGACAATCCATCATTATCAACAGCCTCTATGTATAATTCATAGCTTGGTGGTCCATTTTCGAAGTCAAATCCAGGAAGGTTAGCATTTTGAATTCCTACAGCTGTACAAAAAGAAAAGTATTTATTTATTCATCCATTTGAATTTAGGATAATGAACAACAAAAAATTAGTGTTGCTGTGGTTCAAATCATCACATTCAATAGTACTAGTTACTGAATTATATCTTACATTTTCATTGCGACAAATTTTCACTTGAACCTTTAGAAAATACTCAAACAAATAAGACTCGTGTTAAATGTCATATTTTTGTTAGTGATCTGCTATCATAAATGTCGTTGATGCGCCATGATGTATAACTTAGACACATTTGGAATTATAGAAAATGTTTTATAGAGAATTAAAATAAATATATTATACGAGAAGGTCCTACCTGCTTCCCAGGCAAACAGGTCATACGTAACATTTATAATCTTGAACGGAGCCCCAAACGGACTGCTTCCAACGATATTGAAAGATATATCTGCTGCATATGTGTCATCGTCTGTGGCTTTTACATATTTTACCAATTCTGGAACTGTGGCCAGTTCTCCAATTGTCGCAGTGGCAGGAAGGTTTGTAAATCTGGGCGGACTTTTAGTGTCTATTACTTTAACCGTGAGATTTCCTGTTACTACAGGATCGTTAGGGTCATTTAAATCTGTCACTGTAATTCCCAAAATATACTCTGTTATGACGTCATAATCAAACCCTGGTGGCACTACAGCTCGTATCTGTGCAAAATTGTCCTCATCGGGTGGACCTGTGACCACGGATAGAAACATAAATACAAATATAATGAAACCATGGTTTCAACAATGCTACGCTGTTTAACTATAATAATATATGAGGATAATTACCTTGCACTAGTTCAAATGGAAACGGGACGACAGGATTTGGTAATAATGCAAATTTGTATTGTGCATTGGCACCTTGCCCATTTGCATCAATTGGAGTATAGATAACATCCCCGTTAGCAGCTTCCTCCAACACAGTGACCGTCACTGGAGTGTTCAGGCTGACCATTTCCAGACCTGGGAAATACACATATAATTATAACCTACGTTATTAATCCTTTGATTAGATTATTATTTGGAGTGGGGGGTTCTGTGACTATCTTTTGCCCCGGACAAATCCCATAACCCGGCACCCTATGGCACCTACTACGCTTGCCCATATAGCCATGGTTAATATACACGGCAATACGTTCTATAATAAGAAAACACGATATTGAATCCGTTTTATATATGATATTTTAAAGATCAAGAACGAAAATCATCTTTAGTCTACATATTATGTTCAATAATTAATGTCCCTGACACATTTCTCATAGCAGGAGATTAATGAAACTTGGCTCAGTTATTATTCTTTCTCTACATAGGAACCACCCAGAGTTATGCATTTCTCCCATTGTTTGATGCAGCTCTGGAAACCGTTTTTGTAGAACACCCCAGCTTGGTTCTCCAACCACATCGTAACTTCAAAAATCAAGGCTGCATCATCTGGGAAACGATTTCCTTTCAAAAACAACTTCATGGCTGGGAAGAGATGAAAGTCAGAGGGTGCAAGGTCAGGAGAGTAAGGGGATGGGGGAGGATTTCATAGCCATACGCCCGTGCTTCTGGTCTGGCGACATGCGAGTGGTGGACCAGAGCGGAGCGTTGTCCTGCAGGAGGAGGATACCTATGCTGATCTTGCCCCACCTCTTGATTTTGATAGCTTCTCTTAATTTCATCAAAAGCGTAATATGCTCCTGTAATTGTGGTACCCTTTGCCAGGAAATCTGTAATCACTACTCTGTCCTGGTCCCAGAAGACTGTGAGGATGACCTTGTCAGCGGTGGGCTGCACCCTTGCCTTCTTTGGAGGTGGTGAGTCCAAGTGTTTCCACTGAATTTATCTCTGGATTATAGTGATGAACCTGTTTAATACTGTGTAATCAGTGTTTTGAAAAACATATTCTTGGCACATCTCCAAATTCATCCTCGGGCAATCGACGCGTTCTTGCTTCTGGAAATGCCAGCGTTTTACAAGGTCATATGATGGGGCATCATCGCCATAAGTTTCTTTTATTTCATCAAAAATCTTCTTTAGTGTGCGTCCTTTCAAATACAAAAACCGGATCACTGCGCGACACTCAACTGGCTACATTTCACACCTGATTCAGTTCAAACACCTGTAAATCAGAAACAATTAGTTCCGAGCTGCAACATTTTGCAACATAACCCATAGAGATGTAAATCATTACACATGCAACAACTGGAAGTGGGTCAGGGGCATTACTTATTGAACGCCCCTCGTAGTTCAAGGGTCGTAAACATTATGTTATGTTCAATAAAACAATAACCACTCATACGAAATAGATTCAATCCTCATTTCGTGTCAGGCAGAGTCACCGACGATTCTAGATATAGAGCATCTTTATTTCAGATGTTATAAATGTTACATAGATTGGATAGGAATTATATGTATCGACCACGCCTCCATATTCGAACCCACAATCACATCATGTGCTTATATATACTACCACCAATCACAACTTGATAATGAATTACTTCTAATTTTCATTTTCAACATGATTATTAACTATGACTCTTCGCGTTCCTGATCATCTAAGATACTAACACAGCATTCTAATCTAACATCTCTACGCAATTGTAGATGCCTCTGTCATCGTAATATCGGTGTTTACTAATGGATTACACTCACCATTGAGTGTATCCTTTTAATTTATACAAAACACTCCTCCTACGTTGGTGTATCAGTAAAAACAATACAAATAATTTGTGTGCAACTGAACATCCCGACCAATAAAATATGTGCTGTCAGAATGAACTTGAGCACATCCGAAAAAAACAAAAACAATATTGTTTGAGAAGGTGACCACTCACATCAAACCAACCGTGCGTTGAAGTTCCTATGAGTGTCTCCATATCTGCCGTTCCAAAATGCTGGTATGTTCTTGCTTTTTACTATTTACGGTTGTAAACTATTTTATAACTAGCTATTTTATAAGCTGTGTGACTTTTATATGGTCTGAAGATCGATGTATTTTTGCTATTGAGAGTTGCGTTTGGTAAACTGTCGCCTCATCACCTGTGGACATTACACCGTCTATTGTTGTATTCAAAATCAAGTCAACCACCCTCTGCATCGGGCGACGTTGCCATAAATGAGCTATTGTGCAGTTTAGTCAGATATACCTGTGAAATTGTGCGCAGAAAATGTTAATGACAATGAGGTAGAGAACGCAAAGAAAATATTTGTGAGTAGGCTATCAACGGATACCACTGCGCGAAGTCAAAGATTACATCAATAATTAAACTGAACACTAAAGTAAAGTATGAAAAGTTGAATACGAAATTTAACCCGTTTTGTCATTTGTCATTTAATTATCGAGTGATTATTTCCGTAGGCTGCAAGATGCTTGTTTTTGGCCTGCTGCTGCCCTAGTCCGCAAGTACTACTATAAAGCAAAATAATAATGTCACTCAGCATACTTACTTTCATATAATTGCCGTGGTGTTAAATCGTCAATAAGTGATATTAAGGAACTTTGCGATGCACACGATATTGCGTTATTGCAAGAACACTGGCTCACTCAAACTGAACTGCCTCTTCTTTTAAATATGAACTGCCAGTGCTATGCCTCGAGTACCGCATCTATGACCGAAAACGATAGACTGAGAACTGGTCGGCCGTATGGTGGCGTTGCTGTTTTGTGGAAAAAATCCATCTCCGAAAAGAAAGTCTTCGTTCATATTTCCTGTGTGTTCACCTACCCGTGCATTGCAATGACAACGTGCATTGTTGTATGAGCTATTTCCCGAAAATCAAAAGTATTATTGACGATTGTGGGAGTAACAGTGTACATGTCATTGGTGATTGGGAAAAGGGTCGCCGCTTAATGTTCTGACCATTTTACGTTCTGTCTGACTATGCGATCCTAGACAGGTATACAGATCCGTTTACGCACAGCAGCGAAACTAATCAACAACTCATCTGTAGCTCTATTGTGCAAAAATTACTTAAACGTGCTCTACGTATTTGGCAAAGTTTGGAAAATACAACACGTCCAGACGGTCTAGTCACAGCTATGAAAGATTGTGATCGTAATGCATTCTGGTCTAAGTTTCGTTCTATCAATAGTAACAATACTCCACTGTCTTTAATTGTCAGGGGATACTCAGGTTACGATAGTATTGTGCAATGTGGAAACAACACTATAGCTCATTATTAACTTCAGTAAAGAGTAACTGCGATTATAACAGATTTGTGAGATGGTGGCGTCCCGCGATCAATCTGAAGATCTGCATTATATTGGTATTTCAGACATGGCGAAGGATGTTGATAAATTGCCCATTGGTAAATCTGATGGTGATGATGGTACCGCCGCAGAACACTGAACATGCCAGGGATAGACTCTACTTGATGCTCGCGCTTGTTTTTAATTCACTGCTGATCCACGGTTTTCTTCCTGTGTATTTTATGAAAAAAATCCCGATTCCTATAGTTAAAAATCAAATCAGGTAACTTTACCTATAAGGATAACTACAGGCCTAGTGCTATTTCCAATGTTTCCTCTAAGATTTTAGAAACTATTATCTTAAACAGAATTGGTGGTTTTCTAAACACGAACGATGCTCAATTTTGGTTTAAACCTGGACGCTCTACGGACATGTGTATTTATTCTATGAAAGAAATTATGAACTATTATCGTTCGTATAATAACCCTGTATGTATATGCATTTTAGATGCAAACCAAAGTCAACCATTGCTTCCTTTTAGAAAGTTTATTGACAAGGGTCTACCTGGTTATATTATTCGCATTTTAATTGTTTGGTACCGTAATTAGCTGCTCACTGTTTGCTGGGGATAATTCTACTTCTAATTTGTTTTCTGTTTACAACGGCGTTCAAGAAGGTAGTATTATATCGCCTTTACTTTTCAACATGTATATTGATGATCTCAGTTCTCGTTTAAAGTCGTCTAAAGTGGGCTGCTGCGTGGGTGGGGTTTTTATCGCCCATTTGATGTATGTCGATTATTTGATTATCCCTAGCCCGTCCACCCGTGGTTTGATATTATATATTATCCTAAGAAGTCTGAATGTACTTTATTCCTCGGAAGAATGCTCTTAGAAGCAGTGTGATTCTATCCGTATATCTTGGTGACTCTAGGCCTAAAATTGTGTAGAAGTACGTTTATTTAGAATATGTCGTTACTGATAATTGTATAGATGGTGAGAACATAAAACGACAGATTCGATCATTCTATGACAGAGCCAATATATTGCTTCGAAAATATTTTTGCTGCAGTAGTAATAGTAAAATTTCATGGGTCCGAACTTTTTGTTCTAACATGTATTGCTCACAGCTTTAGTTGCAACAAAGTTAGTTTCATTTTTGCGTATAATAATGCGTTTATTCCCGGCCCAGGAATTGTAGTCCGTGCCAGCGGTATTTTTGTGACCTCTGTCATGAATTTGTTTTCGCGTATCTGTTAACCGACTTAATTAGTTGATTATTAGCGAATTGCTGTGTTATGTCTGTCATCGTTTAGGCCTATTTGAAGTTTTGGACGGAACTTGGCTCAGTGATTTGGAACCAATTACGAGATAATCGTCGCTATTCTGACAGTTGGTATTCATAGTTATTAATGTAGTGAACGATTAATCAAAAGATATGACGTATTCAGTACTTAGTGTGATTGGCTTTATGATTGAAGGTTACGCCCTAGAGTCTTTTTTACTGTTTTGTAATTGGTTAGAGTTTTGAAAATGAATAAAGAGAGTTTGAGTTGATCTTGGCGAATACTCCACGACAGACGCAGTCGAGAGTCCAGTCCAGGGGCGAGCCTTGAGGCAGTCCAGTCTTGGGCGAGTCTTGGTTCAGCCTTGTGAGAGTCTTGGGGACTTTTCCCCAGGGCGCTGTGTCTTATAGAGTGCTCCAAAAGATCGACTAAGACGAGAGTTGAAACGTATTTCGTTGTATGTGCCTTATTTGACTGTAAAGTTAAAGTGACTTTCCCGATCCCGTACCTCAAGGGGACGAGATAGAGAGACGAGACGAGTTTCCCCCCTGACACGTGTGGAGAACCCCGAGAGAAGAGATTTACCCCCTTACACCTCCAACATTCCTACATCTCACACTCGTAGACGAAACATGCATTTTTTACTCTATACCAGTCTAACTAAAAGTGATTATAGAATCGTTGCATTGCTTTTATCATTAGACACGTATTTATGTTCGAAGTTTTATGTTTTGTACCGTAAACTTATGTATACGCCACTGTGACAGCTACGCTAGAATTTAGAAGTGTTTTCTCTTAGTTTGTTTATATACATTGCTTTTTTAAAATATGGGATGTACGACATTTTCCACTTTATATCCTGCAATAAATATTTAATAATAATAATAATAATAATATTTATATATATTATTCATCTATGTCAATTATGCAAACACCTGAAAGAGAAATGCAGGCATTTATAAAACCCCTTTCCATAATTAGTTTATGAGTGTATTTGTCAAAAGTCATACAATTATGATTATACGGTGAAATCCGGTCGGGAAATTAAATGTTCTCATTGGTTAATTAACAAGAACGCACGAAGGAAAATGTGTGCAAATTAAGGAGCCGTTGCTAAGACTGAATAAAACAACAAACAAAATGCATATGTTTACTCGAAATCCGACTAATTCAGACAGAAACTTGATAAACAAGTAATATAAGGGATTACGAACAAAGCTTGCATCATTGAAGTGTATGGAATACGCGGACGGTTGAAAAACATTCAAATACAATGTAAAGTTAATATTGTTTTGTAACCAGCGTACATGACAAAAAAAAAAAAACCGTAGAAATAACCTGATTTATTAGAAGAGTGCGTCGTTCAAATTATTCAGTGGAGTTTCAGTGGTAGAACATTTTTCTTCAAACTAAAATCAAGAATACATCTATCTTATGAAATTAATTATGAATTTGGTTAATAAGATTTTGTATGCAGTGCCACTGTGAAACGAATTATTGCAATTATAGTAAATCTGGGTATTTTTGTAAGTGTGTTTTTTTTTTAAAGTATTAAACCACACTTGCTTTAGTAACAAGCGCACGTATTTTAGCACATATATCGGTACAATATTTACTTTTCATTAATCATGTATGCACTTCAAACAGTATCGATTTTTAATGATATAATATATACAAAATACCTAATTTAAGTAGAAAAAATAAAAATGTTTTATTTTGATCGATAGGAAAATACTAAACAGACATTCGACATTCACACATGAAAGCTGATTATTACTCACCCACAGCAACATGGACGTCTTGAATAAAACCAACCATAAAAAGGAAGGAAACAAGTCGCTTACTTTTTTCCATTGCCATACCGATTTGTTGGATAATACTGTTATACGTTGAATATCATAGTATGGCAAGTAAACTGTGCTGTGCAACACAATATGCTACTTAAATAGCAACTATCTCCAGGTACCCTTAAGGCAGCGAATAAATAGCACTTCCAATATTTCGTGTTTTGTTAAATAAAACTTACGTAATGCAGTAATGGGAGTATTATATATTCATGTTAGAATATTGTGAATGTTCATAACTTGTTAGAGAAGTTATTGTTTTGTAACAAAATAGTCATAGACAAATATGGTTAAGATAGGAAGACTTCAATAAATGTTGTCAACAAAATAGTCATAGACAAATATGGTTAAGATAGGGAGACTTCAATAAATGTTGTGCGTTACAAGAATAAAATGCATAACAGTAATTATTTAAATGAATCTAGATTACCACCCGAGCAATCGTTGAATTCAACAATTGTATGGATAACAATACATCGTATTATGTACAACCGTGGGGTGTGTTTTGTTCAGACATCCACAATCATTTCTCACATCAGTCTTATTACTTGCAATCTCACAGTTGAATTAAAATCCAATTTACATTCAACTAAATAGAGTCTAGATAGCAATAAATACCCACCTGCTACAACCGGCATAGTAACAATTGCATTGAATTCATAATTGTGTACTTCTTGGTTCCTATCATGATTTTAGTGTGTATATGTAACCGTTTTTTAAATTTTACAGAACATCTGTAAAATCTTTTGAAAATTGTTTACGAATATCTGTAAATTTCACTGTAGTGTACTGCCCAATAACAGAGAGAGTGTCACGTGTCTGTATGTAACTCACAGGTATCACAGATATAAATGATATTTTATACAAAAACAACCTTTGGTGTTTTCTAGTTGATTTTTACGACAGCTATAATTAACAGGCTTGTATCTACGTCACAAACGCTGAACACAATCGCCGACGCTTTACAGAGTATATTTGCCAATTAAAGTGTTGAACAATAATGAAAGAACGTTACACAATACCAACAGGCTATTGAGAACTAGTGGGTGAATGGGATAATGGGACTAATTGGATTTTTTAATTACTTAGGTACCTTTTGGTTTTCGGTTCAGTTAAGTTCAGTTCGTTATTTCCCATAAATTCCATCTTACAAAATTGAAAGAAAGTGTTTACAAACTTATGAGAGAGGCCTAGACACTAGAATATAAAGCAGCCACTAATCGAGTCTGCCAGTGATACAACATACACATTTTAATGGGGGGGGGGGGGTTCATAATTACAAGTACTCATCAAATTTCTGAATTAAATAAAATTAATTATAGATAAAATGTGTCTACGAGGGTCGAGGGTAATGGCCTTTTTGGTGTCGAAGTTGTAGTAAACGTCCGAGGCCCAGAGGGCGGAGGTCTGAGTCTAAGTTGTCGTATTTAACGAGGTGGTACTATGATTTTTGTGTTTTTAGGTGGTTTCTGTGTAGTCCCATCGTGGACTATGTGTCACATGGTACTCCTTTTTATAGAAGGACGATGGCACAGCTCTTAAACCCGAGCTCTTTAGTTTAATCCAGGGCATTGCTGATTGAAATATGTAGCATTTTAATACTAACGTTGTGCTCTTTAATATAGTCATTTGAGAACAACATTCTTTCAAACAGTCCTTTCTAGGTAACTGGTTAAAATGAAACTAGTAAACGGAATTACATTCCTGGTAACGGCTGGATAAAAACCGTCCGCTTTCGACGTTTAGCGGACTGTTAGAACAAATGCGACTGAATATAAAGTATATTTTGTTTGTACACAAAATATATATTTTCACACTATTGTTATTTAGTTGATGTATATTGATGCGAATGCCGTCCAGTATTATTTTAATATTGTGTGATAAAATTGTAAAAAGCTTAACAGTAATAATATTATGATACATTGGTGCACGATCGTCTAATGTATTTTGTTTATTTAACAAACAGTTTCAACATTTTCCATTAGTTCTTAACGTGCTGTACATGAACGCCAAGTCAGAAATACGTGGTTAGTCCACATTATAATATCTGCTTAGCTTGTAACGTATAGTTACAACGTCATGATGGAATTACTCACGTTCTTGAATGATATTATGTCGTCGTTTTGCTCTCTGCTATACTATGGTTATTATATAATCAGCTACGTACATGGCAACTACCGACAAGTTTAATATTTGTTTGTATCTCAATGGAGTCATAACGGAAATAGTATTACGTCTGTATCTTCACATCATCATTACAACAATAGAAACTTTCATCTATAACTCTCATTTATTAAAAATATACAGCAAAAAATGCATTACATAAAAGTGATACGAATGTATCTTTAATAATAGTATAGTATCACTATAGTATGAGTTATCACAACATA
Source organism: Saccoglossus kowalevskii (assembly GCF_978046115.1). Classification (NCBI taxonomy): domain Eukaryota; kingdom Metazoa; phylum Hemichordata; class Enteropneusta; family Harrimaniidae; genus Saccoglossus; species Saccoglossus kowalevskii. The sequence goes on from NC_140642.1 coordinate 8,159,210, forward strand.
TCAATTTTGTTATGACATAAAACAGCAGTATTCATCCGATGGAATACATTTAATGTAAAACCCAAATGCGCATGCTCCTCGGATTTTCCTGTACGTACATATATTTCGAAGCGCACACGTACTAACGTTCTCATTATTGCTATGTGTTCTGCCAAAATAATGTTATCATTCTATGTTAAATAATACCATATTGTTTTTATCAATGCATTTTTATTTGAACATGCTCGAAAATACTCAAACTTATTCCTGTTAATTATTAACATATACAATTGAAATCATTTAACTACAATACAAAAATATACCTTTAATCTGAAAGGCTGAAGTCTGAAAATACACATTACTGTATCCGAATATAACTCTGTAAATTCTATTATCTCAAATATGAGACTGTCGTCGGTGTTATATGGTTTAAGTACTGAAATGGACAATTGATTTCTTGTTATCGTTTACTCATGTCCGTAAAATGCGCAATAAAAATATTCATATCGATATTATAAACTATATGAAAATAAATATAATCGAATGTTATGAAAAAAAAAACATATAACAAAAATAAAATATGTTTAAATTATAGTTCTATGCAGACGCAAGGAATACGTTTAAAATAGATCCACTGTTTAGAAACTAGAAACACAATCGGTCTTTGAGGCATAGCAGTGTCGAAATCAACCCCTTTACAGATGATGTAATAGATTTGTTTTTAATTATTGTTCTATATTAGTTTAAAACAAATTGAAAATCTCACACCTCTACTTCAAAAATGCTATATTTCAACCTGAAACTGTACACAGGTAGAACATTAGAAACAATTAAACAAAAAAATATACTAGCTGGTTAATTAGCGATATGTCTATATATGTCTTGGTCAACAACATGCTGCCATTACAAACTATGTTACTGCAATTGTAATATGTAATGTTATGATTGTAGTATAACGAAAGTGTTATCACATAATTTTACCAAATTCCAGTATTCAATGACCGGTCGAACATGAAATGCGTCATTCCCCTGGTACGTGAATTAGTTGGCATCGTTACACTCTCGTTACACTCTCGTTACGCATATTTCAGCTTTTATTTCCAGTCTTTGTCTGATATGTGGTTGTCAAGATGATATGTGTTGGTGGTACGTTGTCTTCTCCTTGAGTCCGTTCGGCTAAAACCTGCAGGAAAATGACACATATGACTTATATATTGTCAATGTATATATTTATATAACATCTATATTCTTGACGAAGTCACGCAAATGCACTTAAAGCGCGGTAGTCGTCGCGCTGCGCATGTACGAGATATATGTGTCTCATATAAACAAAGATGGCGACTTTGACTGTTGCGCAGATCAACGAGTACGAACTGAAACGTTTCCAAGCTTTAAATAAGTAATTTGAAGATATCGAAGGAGTCACCGGCGGTAATCTGTGCAAGTCGCGCCCAGGTCAAACCTCATACTTGTGATTTCCATTTGAAGAGCGCATTGGATTGTGGGAAAATCAATGTTTATCAACACAAATGTGGTACATGCGCAGCGCGACGACTACCGCGCTTTAACATTGGTCATATACGCATTAACCATCTCTACTCCTGTGGGAGCACACTATCGGGCATATGCACGATCACAAGTGTCAAAGATCCCCATACGAGGTTTCCAGCCAGAGAGAGGCAGTATATATTGATTCTATTGCCAACGGATACAACATCACGGTATAGCAATGACTGTTTTCCAGACCAACTACTAAATCCAACAAGTAACCTGTAGAATGCTGTGTGGGTAATATTTTTATATTGATTTTTGTTGCATTTGCAGCAAATAGTTACCAAACAATGAGAAATCTATAGGATTGGATATACCTCTCAGCTGGCTTCATATGCATAGTTCAAGACTGCCTAACCGGTGCTTATACCAGGATTTAGTTGCAGCACTGTGGTCTGTGGTTACAGCTTCATTTTCCGAGTAATCACAAAAAATTGACATTACAACTATAGAAAATAAAAGACTGGCACTCCCATACAATTAATAGCAAGTGAAATTCCTGGAATTGAAACATAGATTTTGAAGTCACTGGTGTAGGCATTGAATAACTTCAAGTTGGCATAAAGACGAGGTAGTTTATTTAATCAGTGCTGAACTAGAGGTTGAAATTATAATTAAGTTCGTTGTCATATAATTTGTTTATTTGAATTTCTCCTGAATTCAAATAGAATACACTGGTGAAAGGATGTTTTTGAGGTGTGGTTACATTGTGTATGGAGTGGTAGGGTTGGGTGTCATATAATTTTTTCATTTTCAACTCTCATGAAATCACACAGAATTTCACTTAATTTATTTTCGATGAAAAGTTTTCAAGCATACGGTGTGAATCAAATTTTCACTGTGCTGTGTCAAGTCTCAATAGAGTATGAGGGAAATGGCATTTTCACTGGAATTTATTTTAGCGGAAAAATGTTCACAGTGAAAGGAAGTATTCCACATTATTACATATATACTGCAGTTAATTTTGATTCGTCCCTGAAATCAAAATCGGTACTTCCACACCCCATATGCAAATGAGGTCTGAGAGCGAATAAAGTAGTCCGTTCAAGAGTAGCGTTTTTCGAAACATAGCAGAAATAAACAATATTTAGAAGTACGATACTTTACGTTTGGGTACATGAATATATTTGCCGAGTGAAATGAAATCTGAACAACAGTAATGGTACTTCTAAGCAGTAACTAATTTTGACTAAAACTAATTTGCATATCACCCATGCAATGATGTTTTTGGTATTTTCACGGTCAATATGCAAATGAACATGGTATTGGCGATTCGCTCCACTTGGATTGCCCTTAAAATCACTTTAATTTTGTGTATCTGTGTGTGATTTCTAGTGTTTTCACATATTAATTCTTCTGTGATTTGTTTGGCTTGGCCGATTTCGCTCAAACTTAGCAGGTAGGTCACACCTTCACCCTAGTTATCAGGAAATGTATCTCCTACAAATTTTGGATACAACACCTCAGACATAGCTCATTTTGCTCAGCTTGAGTGTGGGTACAAAGTTACTATTGGTAAAATCTGAAAACAAATTCTGACCACCGTTTCCATGGAAACAGCCAACAACTGAATTTTTTAATACCTTCACGCCAAATGTATCACACCCTACAATTCTATGATTAAAAAGCATGGACGTAGCTCATTCTAATCCGCTTGAGTGTGGGCAACAATTTACTGAGATTTTTTTTGGCTTGGCTAATTTTGTTTATAATTGACAGGCAGGTCGTACCGTCACTAATTGGCAAAACAATCCTGGTCCACAGCTACCATGGCAACAGCCAAAAACTGTTTTTTGAATACTTTCGACCCCAAATTTATTACCTCCCACTAGTCTTGTATTGATGCCTTTTATTTTGGCTACGTTGCACACCGGTAAGAGATCACCGACGCCGACATTGTTACAATGTATCAACGTAATCCCGACGCAACTTTGAACTTTGAATGAACTGTAAATGCTGCCTGCAATCTAGAAAATACTATCGGTTGGAAATAATAAATTTAAGGGATTCAGTTACTCTGGCCTGGGGGGGTCGGCAGATTCCATTTTGTCAGCTGTAAATCTCAGTTGACCCACCCCTATCAACAACAAAAAGTGGGCGACCCCCTAACATTATATTTTAAAACATGCTGACCCCCCCCCCCCGAAAAACAAAGAAACATTAACAGTTTTGCCTCTGACATGATTACAAAATGTATGATGTGCATTGAAAATATCGTGGTTTGCCGTAATTTGTAGTGTTTGCATTTAATAGACCAGTCACCTTAGGAGGGGAGGGGAAGCATAAAGCCAAAAAACGACTACAGAAAAGGCTGCAGGAAGTAGGGAAATCTATGCTGCTAAAGATAGTAAATAAAAACAAAGCTGTGGAGTACTCACTTGGTAAACGCCCTTATAAGATAGGAAAAGAGGATTTGAATCTAGGCGGTTTGAAAACTAATTTGGATTTAATATATCTTTCATATCTTATAGACCAGGAAAGTTTTACACCTGAAGCACAGTCTGTGCTTATGAAAACAAAGGACACTTTGATTTTTGTATAAATTTATGTTGGATTTTGGTATTTTACAGAGCAAAATATGCATATTTAAAAGTTAAAAAAACAAAAAAACTATTTATTTATATACATGAATCCATTTAACTTTTTTGATTTGCTGAACAAAAACTGTCACTGCTCTTTGTACTAATTGCTGTGTTTTTCCGTCTCCAGCTACAATTGGATAAATCCAGTAAATATCTTATACAATGGTGACTTCAGACTTTAAATAAAATAATCTGATATTACATGGACTTGGGATGTGTTCAAAACTTAACTGTATAATTGCATTGGGCTCTGCCGCATTGCATAATCTGTTAGTTATTTGTCAACTTCAACCCCAAAATATTTAGCCTATAACATTTTTTGCATCAACAAATTTATAGGCAATATGGGTAATAGTTATTATTAAGAACACATTTGTACGATTAACTTTTTAATCTATTGTTCTGAAATAAAATTTAAAAAAATATATGCATAAGCGCGTGTGTGAATTGAGGAAAACAGGGTGACCCCCCCCCCATTCGCGCAAAATCAAATACAGGGTAACCCCCTACTGATCCACCCCCAGGCCGAAGTAACTGACCAATCCCTAACAACAGCATACGTCCTAGCAATTAAATAAAATGACTTCTAAGGACTGAATGTTTTTTTGCGAACTTTGTATACGGTGCCCGGTTTTAGTTATAAACCGACGTTAGCTTCACGTTCATGTCCTACCATGGCAACAGCCGAAAACATATTGCTAGTTTTTTTTTTAGTGGGGTGGATCGCCAACCGGCTTGTTTTCATTGGCAAAATCGTTCAGCAACATGTTTGGCATATTAGGTGTACATCACATGGACTACTACGATTGAGAGAACTTTATGTATGTTGAATGAGTTTTATAAACCCCCGAAGGGCTCTTGGAAGATCCACCCGCAGTAAAATTAGCGATTGCCATGGAGGCGCAACCATCAACATCAAAATCCCAGGAGGTTTCTGCTGGCGACGTTACCCAGTTTCAAATAAAGATCACCAACACCAAATAAGCAACATTTTAACCGGTAATCAAGATTAATTCAATCCACGGCTAACAAGCAACATCACAAGTGAAGTTGTAGCGTGAAGCTCAGCGACTACTGCTGACAACGTAAGTCATGCTTGCGTGCCTTCACCATTGTATTCAAACGAATAACGTGGTGTGCCGTTCTCTTTCAAACCCGGGATTCGATCAATAGGGGAGTTTCAGTAAAAAAACACATTGCAAATCATGCAAATTCATCATTTTCAAACCAGTATACTAAAACAGAAATGCTCAGCGATGCAAAAGAAGGATAGATGTTACTTTTCATTATACACATCTCTGTTGATACAATCCCTCACATATTCTATTCCCAGTTATACCTGCGTAAATGGATTAGCCTCTTTTGATGTTGACATTCAGACTAAAATCACGTGACAGGCTGTTAAAATTGGCTGTTGCATACACTTTCGCCGGTCTGGAAAATGTGTTTAGTTAGCTCTCATTCAAGTAACAATGCAGATTTCCCAGTGGGAGTGAAACTATTCGACTCTGCCATTAAAAAATAGGGGTGTTTTGAGCAAAAAACGAATAACCCTGGAGTGCACACAACACACTGAATTTCGGAACAAATCTTGCATTATTTACAGCAGCAGAATACCACAGAAATATCAGACGAAACATGGAAACACTATATATATATGTATTTCGGCCTGAACCCTCTCTATTGCAATTCCAGGAATTACCCCCCATATGTGCAACCATTTTCCACCTTGTACCACCCAAGCCTGAAAACAAAATCTTAATACCACGCTGAAGCGTTTGGTAACAAACTAAATACTGAGTACTGACCTGCTCTGTTAGATGATGGTGTTCCTTGCGGTGTCAATAGCAGAGTTTCATCTAGTGTGTTACTGTGTGTAAACATCGAGGGAGAAATAGCCGACCTGTCGTCACGAGTATTGAACTTCAGTGGGCTTACACGATCGTTACCGATAAGGCCAGTTTTACGAACAGGAGCGTCATCTAGTTCCTCCCGCAATGTAGGTGGTCTAGAATAGTTGCCACTGTAGTCCCTGACAGGACTGTTGGAGAGTTGCACATTCGTTTTGGGAATATCGATTGGCATATGTACGACTGGTTCTTTGATCTGTTGTTCTATATTTGGGTGAGTCATGTTATGTTGCAGATGCGGTGTTTTTGTAACATCCGGGTCTCTGTTACCGTCTTTGTGTATCGGCGGTATTTGGTCTTTACTGTTATTTGCTTTGGATGCACCAGGTGTCGGCGGTGTTCGGGCCTTACTGCTATTTTCTTTAGAACCACTGCGTGTCGGAAGTATTCGGGGTCTGCGAAGTTGAGCTGGAGAAACAATAAGAGGTTCACTTTTCTTCTTAGCAGATGCTATTTTGTAGTTGGACAGTGGAGTCTTGGTTGGACTTTCTATTATTACATTATCCAACATCTTATAATGAGGGCGGTTAGCATACCGGAAATCAAAATCTGCATTACTGTTTGGTTTGCTGTCCATGGGAATGTTTTCTGGTGGTTTCCTGATTTCCCATGCTACCGGGGCTCTGAAAGGCAAAGAGTAATTTATTTATTTATTGAAATGTGATTTTACATTTTTCTATTTGTAAACGGGTGATATTCGTTATCAAAAAAGACATTTTAATTTAGAACTGTTGCCATATTGTTAATAAGGTGCACTTACTCTGGACGCTCCATTTTAATGGAAGATTTCTTTCTCGTTGAATCCCAACAGCAATGTTTTCCTTTACAATTGCATTGGCTTTGTTTACAGAGATTTAACATTTTCTTCCAACACCAACGCCAACAACAGAAAACTAAAAGACCAATAATTATAATGAACAACACGATTGTGAGCAACGCAAGTGTAACATTGCCCTCTACGGTATCGAGCCACCAATTGTAGTTGAATGTGTCAATATCTTGGTACGTCGGCTCCACTTTAACAATAGGAAAGTTGTCAAATTCTGACCCAGTTATTATATCCGTCGGTGTGCCATCCGAGTCGATTCTCATTGCCGCTGCAAGGTTCTCAAAGTATACAAACTCTTTCAGCATATCGACGTTGTCCTGATAGTCGGTAAGATCGTTGGCCAACGCATATATTTCTACAACCGCGGTGCTACGTAGAAAACAAATAAGATATATCTACAATTATTTTTAAAAGGTGATACCGGAATCTCGGTATAATTTACTATTAATAACACATGTTAAATATTTCCACTTGGTGAATGGCTATGCTAATTAACATTTCCTTGTTTTAAATGATATTTCCGGACATTGAATGTTACTGTTGATCCCTCGACTTGTTTATATAAGCACTTACATAAAGTGCATTTTACCGCAGTAACTATATCCGTATTTGTCACTACATTACAGCACTATTTGACCATAACGCTAGGGCCTATAGCGCCCACGAACCTGTATATATTTCCTAATAACATCAAAACTTACTTTTGAAGTAGCTTTCTAGTAGACACATATAGGTCATGACGAACCGTAGATAACCTAAATGTCCAGGGACTATAAATAAAACTCAATGTATCAATAAACTCTCCTTGTCTTTCTGTCGTAAAATCGTCCACCGTAATTCCCAAATAGACGTCAACGAGAACCAGTTGTGGTATGTATGTATCAATACGTATCATGGAAACACTGTCAATGTAAGACATAATCCTGCCTTGTGAGCAATTAATGTGAAAACAACGACAATATTATGTATCGGTTGAGCCAGCTGTAGTACAACATTCTTTTACTGACCGCATAGGTATACCTAAAATGTAATATGCATGCATTGAGGAATGACGGTGTGTTTTATACGCTACAGCGAAAACACGTACGAGATATTAACTCATAAATATAACACGCGGATTCAATGTAATAACTTCTAAATATATATATTAATTACTACTCGAAAATTTACTCGACTTACTCTGATTTTGCTGGTGGTGTCCCACTGTCTTCCGCATAGCAAATAAGTATATACCTCTGTTCTGCATTTAATGAACTTGTTATAATAACTTGGCCATCGACTTCCATTTCATATCGAGGATGTGATACATACAACATGTACGTTATCAATCCATTGTCACCTGCAATTAACGCACGGTAAGTTAAATATATTGTGCTTTGATTATTTCAAGTTATACATTATAATTTATATTGGATCATGTCAAGTTGAACGATACTTTACCTAAATCGGGATCAGTAGCAGTAACACTATTAACATATGAACCAACGTCAATGTCATAGCGTACTTCCCAGTTCCAATAGGCTTTTGCAAAGCTTGGAACATTGTCGTTGATATCGAGGACAGTAATTTGCACAGTTGCGGTGACTTCCTGCTCTGGAGATCCAGTATCTTTAGCAACTACGGCAAAAACGATAGTTTCCCCAACGACCTCCAAATTAATTAGCGCGGAAACTATAATTTCCCCTGTAACAGTGTCAATTTCAAAATATGCGTTCACTGGAAAAATTGAATATGTGACGATATCCGTGGAATCTGCGTCTGTTGCAGACACTTGCAACACAAATGTGCCATAAGGATCCATTTCAAACACTTCACCAGAATACAATAGCTGGGTGAACACGGGTGCATTGTCATTGATATTCTCAAGGTATATATTCACTGTCAGGTAATCCTTCTCTCCTGATGGATCTGTAACAGTAAACATTAGGGAAAATGGAATTGGAAAAGAGGCTTCAAAATCCATGACTTGGGCAATACGTAATTCTGGATTGGTTCCACCAGTTAAACTGAAGTATGGAGAATAGGTTCCACCAATCATATTGAAAACTAGGTCAGTTAAAACATCATCCACGTCTATGACATCGAAGTCTATCGTCACCAATGTTCCGACGACCTGTGGATAAATAGGGTAGGTATACTAGTAATTGAATGATTCTAACGACGGTTATTTATTATTAGATTCTCGACGTAACATGTAGTTGCAATTATACTACGTCATATATACCTGTTCTTCGTCAATATGAACATCTTGGTTATCATTTACAAATTTGGGTGGTTCTTCGGTGTCCACAATGTCGACATTCAGAGTACCAGTTGCAGTGAATTCTCCGTCAGTTGCTTCCAACACCAAAGAATATTGCTGCACATCCTCAAAGTCAAAGGCAGGATTGTTAGATATCTTAATCTTTGCATCGTTGTCAGCTGTTTTAAAATTAATTAAATTTAATATAAAAAAAATTTCTTATATGACCCACCTTCACCTTTAATCAATAGTATCAATAATGATCCTAGCAAAACAAAATCTCACATGATATGATGCACAGGGCAACAACACATACTTACTACTATTTATTACGAAGAATTTTCCCTGTCCGCTAGAGGGCGTCACTGTAAGAAAATACCTAAGAGAGCTGCCGTCCACGTCAAATACATCAGCTTCAAATATAGGTACCGAATTGATGGCGTCTTCAGGTACGGTAACGGTGGCTGGTAAGTTGATTATTGTCGGTGCTTCATTCTCGTCAGTGATCTCAACAGTCAGTACTTTTGGTGTGCCAGCATTGATATTGTCATGACACGTCACAGTGAGGGCGTACTCATCCAAGTTTTCAAAATCCAAAGTAGGAGAATCGGCGACGTATATTGTATTAGCTGTTATAGAAAATAATAATAATATGAGGTTATTACGAGTATACTGCAAAGTATGCACGAAGACAGTACAGCGGGAGTATCGACCGACGCGCTGCGGAGGTCGATGCGACCGCGTACTGTTTGAGAGGGGAGGCAAAGGGGGTAGCTGGTACGGTTTTACGGGAAATAAAAAGGGCTTTTTACAATTTACAAGGAAAAAAGACGTTTTTACAGTTTACAGTGTTAAAAAATGGTACATTGAATGGTCCAAAGAACTCTCCGACTCAAATTTCTCCGCCATTGCTGCGCCGAGTGTAGAGACGCATGCGCATATTACCCTCGTAATGCTCTTCATTCGGTTAGAGGACCTTTTACGTCTTGACATTCAATTTTGTAGTGAATTGTGTCATCTAGTCGTTTTACAGTTTCTAAAATGTAATTTCCCTGGATTCTTCTTTACGATTTTTTGGATGTAAATTCTTGTACGTACGAGAAAAATGACACATTTTTACAGAGTACAAAAAAAATATTTGATTGATTACGTTGTACGTCTAGCCTGTGATTACAGAATTACGAAATTTATTTTTTCTATTTACGTTGTACGGACAAAAAAATATTGCAATTACGTTGAACGAAAATAACCCTTGCCCCCCCCCCTCGTTTGACAAACCCTGGGGCAGCCATGTTTGTTTTTTTATTATTAGAGGACGCTTACGCGCGTAATCGTTCTATATTTGGAATTCGCGTATAAAATACCGCAAAATTACGACGCACTGTAACTATGGCGTTACGTTGACGTTACGATGTATACTATTTTTTTTTATTTCGAATCATGAACAAAAGACACCATTTGTCTTTGTTGTATTCAGTTTGACGATTCACTCATAATAACGTCCGTATTTCCCTGTAATACGGGATGAAGAGATGGAGACAACACTCAATGCGAACACACGCAAAAATAAAATTGCGCTCCGAACCAGGAATTTTAACCGCCTACATGCTGTGTGTATTGTGCATATTATTATTCCATGATAGTAGCAACAAAAGTAAACTTTTGATCAATGACAAATACGTAAACAAAAGTATTCGTGTTGTAGCTGGTGATACTGTAATTGCCGTAGTGAAACATAACAAACGCCCAATATGAGTGTTATGTTGTACGAATCGTGTCTATATTAATATATCATGAATGAAGTTCATTTTTATTAAAAGAATACTCACTCGTTGAGTTCATTTTGAAATTTCCATCATTTGGATTAGCAAACATTACACAGAAATAATCATCTTCATCGTCATCTACAGCTTGTACATCAAATATGGCCGACCCTCCTGAACTCTTTTCACCAATCTGTATAGTGTCGTCTAGATTAGTAATATCGGGACCTGTATTGACATCTGTCACCCAAACTGACAAGACTTTACTGTCACTGAGACCATCCGGATCTTCAACGTAAACAGTAACAGACCAATAGTTGCGTTCAAGAAAGTTTAATCCCGGGATTACCACTTTAACATTTCCTGAAATCAGATACACATCGGTTATAAATAACACATTGTGATTTCGAATTGCAAACTACACGTGTATGTTGCTGAAGAAACGTTATACTGTCACTACCTAATGTGTCTATACTAAATGGTCCATTCGCAGGGGTGGATGACACCATAAACGTAGGGGTACCAGCCGGCACAATATCAATATCTGCCCATTCCACAAGGAACACATTACCCAACATGGATTCTGGCACATAGATCGTGCTCGGCAAATTGGTTATCGAGATTGGTTCATTTTCGTCTACTATGGCAACCGTCAGTGTAGAGGTCGTTGACCCTCCATTGTTGTCAGCAGCCTCAATATATAATTCGTATGAGGTTGGTCCAGTCTCAAAATCAAAGCCTGGGAAAGGTGCATTCTGAATATCAGCAACTGTTGAGATAACGAAAACACTTCATAAAAATGTGCAAAAGTAGTAAATAGACCGATGAAAATGATATATGGTAGACAATATTTGGTACTGATTAAACATATAATGTACAAACATGACGTCTTATAGAGAAGTGAGAAGGGTTCCCAGATTACGGCTGGGTGCCGTTTCCACGTGTAATACTTGTCATTCTATTACATATTTTATTTCATTTATTTTGCGCCAAAGGAGATGTTATCAAAAATTAACTCAGTTGCAGAATACGAATATAATTTAATACAGTATGACTACAATCAAAGCAGCTATATTAGTTATATCATTACCCGCATTTCAACTACATGAGTACATCGTTCTGATTGGCCGTGAGCGGTTTGCTGCTTTCATGTTAGTGCAACCCGTGGTAGACGATATACCAAATAACCACCCAAACCGAATATAAAAATATATTAAACTGTTCTGTTACAAATTGAATTGTTCATTTTTTTCCTACACGTATAAGTTACGCTCACTGCTACTGTTGTTTAAACATGACAACATATTGGAACATATTAATATAAGTAATAATTACAATGAGAGTGTTAAATGATGTGATATTGACATGTATATGAATACTGTTATACTGGTATGTACCATACCGGTAGTTCATGTGTTATTCACTAACTTTAAATGCTATAGAAATACAACTGTAATCACAATTAAAGCAAGCTATTTATACATTGTTTCAGAGCGGTTAGCGAGGAGTATTGTTTTTTATTATGTTGTTAACCACTATATTTTTCTTCATATATATTTTGATAGACAGAGAATAATATTCACATTGGCCCAAGCAAAACTATCTCTTAATCCACACGCTACTAAAATAAACTAACCGGCATTGGACGTTGCGACATCGTACACGACTGGACCAATTTGAAAAGGTGCACCGAACGGGTCGGTCCCAATAATGTTAAACGTTATAACCGTCAGCGGCGAATCGTCATCAGTAGCCGTCACCATCATAAAGGTTTCAGATTCCGTGACAAGTTCTCCAATGCTTCCCACATTCACAAAATTAACAAAACGGGGAGGTTCGACCGCATTTGCTACTTGCACCGTCAAGGTGCCGGTGACGGCTGCAACGGCAATGTCATTCTGATCGACCACTGTTACTTCTAACACGTACTCTGGCTCTGTTTCAAAATCGAAACCTGGAGGAACAACTGCCCGAATTTCTGCAGTATTTGATGCCCCTATGGGACCTGTTAAAATGAATGTATTAATAGAACAATGTAATTAACAACAACAGCCTGGTGAATAAAAAGATTGTATATATGCATTCTTTGTAATGCAGATGGTAAGTCTCATTCCTAGTATTGGGTGGCTATATAAACACGTGTTTGTATTACGTCACTATATAACCACGTGTTTATTACGCCACTATATCACGTGTTTGTGTTACGTCACTATATAAACGCGGGTTTGTGTTACGTCACTATATAAACACGTGTTTGTGTTACGTCACTATATAAACACGTGTTTGTATTACGTCACTATATAAACACATGTTTGTATCACGTCACAATATAAATACGTGTTTATTACACCACTATATAAACACCTGTTTGTATTACGTCGAAATGTAACCACGTGTTTGTATTACGGCACTATATAAACACGTGTTAATATTACGTCACTAAATAACCACGTGTTTATTACGCCACTATATAAACACCTGTTTGTATTACGTCGGTATGTAACCATGTGTTTGTATTACGTCACTATATAAACACGTGTTTGTATTACGTCACTATATCACGTGTTTGTGTTACGTCACTATATAAACGCGGGTTTGTGTTACGTCACTATATAAACACGTGTTTGTATTACGTCACTATATAAACACGTGTTTGTGTTACGTCACTATATAAACACGTGCTTGTATTACGTCACTATATAAACACGTGTTTGTATCACGTCACTATATAAATACGTGTTTATTACACCACTATATAAACACCTGTTTGTATTACGTCGAAATGTAACCACGTGTTTGTATTACGGCACTATATAAACACGTGTTAATATTACGTCACTAAATAACCACGTGTTTATTACGCCACTATATAAACACCTGTTTGTATTACGTCGGTATGTAACCATGTGTTTGTATTACGTCACTGTATAAACACGTGTTTGTATTACGTCACTATATATAAACACGTGTTTGTGTTACGTCACTATATAAATACGTGTTTGTGTTACGTCACTGTATAAACACGTGTTTGTATTACGTCACTATATAAACACGTGTTTGTGTTACGTCACTATATAAATACGTGTTTGTGTTACGTCACTATATAAACACGTGTTTGTATCACGTCACTATATAAATACGTGTTTATTACACCACTATATAAACACCTGTTTGTATTACGTCGAAATGTAACCACGTGTTTGTATTACGGCACTATATAAACACGTGTTAATATTACGTCACTAAATAACCACGTGTTTATTACGCCACTATATAAACACCTGTTTGTATTACGTCGGTATGTAACCATGTGTTTGTATTACGTCACTGTATAAACACGTGTTTGTATTACGTCACTATATTAACACCTGTTAGTATTACGTCGCTATGTAACCACGTGTTTGTATTACGTCACTATTTAACCACGTGTTTTTTACGCCACTATATAAACACGTGTTTGTGTTTCGTCATTATATAAACACGTGTTCATATTACGTCACTATATACACACGTGTTGGTATTACGTAACTATATAAACACGTGTTTGTGTTACGTCACTATATAAACACGTGTTTGTATTACGTCGATATATAAACATGTGTTTGTGTTACGTCACTATATAAACACGTGTTTGTGTTACGTCACTATATAAACACGTGTTTGTATTACGTCGCTATGTAACCACGTGTTCGAATTACGTCACTATATATCCACACGTTTGATTGTGTCCCTATATAGCTCATAACAGTCAACTTCATGTTCACTTACCCTGTACAAACAAGAATGGGGACATGGCTCCGGGGTCAGGGGTTATACTTTCTAATACATAGAAATATTGTGCAGCTCCTCCTTGTCCAGTGGCGTCAATGTTTGTGTATACCACCTCATCATCGGCAATTGTCTCAGTCACAGTAACCACTACTGGTGTATTTAGGCCTCCAAAATTTAAACCTAGAGAATGTAATACATTCTATTGACTAATTTCAAATATAGTTAGTGTCTTTAACAATAATCAACCGACTTTAGGATTTATTGGGAATACTTGAGTTAAAATACAGCGACGAGGGCATAATATTGGTATGGAAATGATCTATATCTTGACGCTTAGTCTTCTTTGATGCCCACATTCAACAATTTGAACGATGCTGTACAACGAAATTATTCCATAATGTATGCAAGTATCAGTACAACGTGTCCGTGTCGTGCCAGTTTTTATAATGGTATCATATATATATATGTAAATTATAGTGAAATGCCAGCAGGAAGTACCATGTCATAAATTATGAAGTAAAGTGTTGGCAGCTGCCGAGATATCCTGGAACGTTAATACGTGCATACTTCACATGTTTTAAAAATAATAATACCATATTCCCTTTATTTCCTTGCAAGCACACGTATTTGTATGTCGAATATTAAATTAAATTTATTATCAAAAGTATGATTACCATTAATTCCTTTAATATTTTGTCTACTCTTTAACAACGGAAACACATAATAATTACTAGAATATAGCAAATGAAATGAAATTACAGCAAATAGTTAATAAATGTTAGTTAATGGTCCACTAACTTAAAACACATCATAAGATCAAATATACCACCATATACACAAACTAGCGGCAAGTCGAATGCATTTCTGTCAAATACCAAATATTCTTTTCAGAAGCGATTGAGGTATCCATGCATTGCAAATCTGATTTAACAACAGCGTATTCGCACGTCAGTTATCATAAAAATGTATTACATAATGGAGTTTAACACTGAGTATGTGATAAGTCTGTTTAATACACGAAATACTGCAAACACGGCAGGTATGTTATCTACCAGGGCCCCTCTTTATTTTGTTAACGTGTATGGAAATTCCATTCAATTTTTGGTTTTCAGAAATTAAATGATGTCCGGATACTTGATATCATAACATGTAAATATATGTAACTTGATTGAATAGCGAAGTTTCTGCTTCACAATTGCATCTTTCAAAGCAATAATCTAAACTCTCAATTAATGCGGCAGTAGTATGAATAATTAACTCAGAACACCGGGGAATTATTGTGATCATGTTGTTTAAATTATGTATGTTCTCTGTTAGATTGTATAAATTACACAATGTACTTCACACTATTGTTTATGTAATTGCGATATTTATTGTATAGTATTAAACTTGGCTGATATGCAAAACATACGAAACGCAAAACACTAATTGTTTTATAAATATTTTATAAATTTCCATAAAAGCCGTTTACAGGTAAAACAACGGCGAGAATGTGTCCGTGCATAAAATAGAATAAGGCTGCCTCTGTCAAAGATTATTACACTTCGATCCCCGTGATGTTCCATCTTTTCATTTTCAATAAGCAAAAAGTCAAAATACCAAGATGACAAGTAAAATTGGTAATAGACGAAAAAATGCACATATACACAACAACGAGTGCACATGCGCATTAGAGAATACTCAGACTCGTGGTACAAACCAACGTTTTAAAATAATGATAAATCATAGTAGTGTAATGTATCTATCAATATACAAACAACAACAATACTGAAAATTACATGTTCTCGACCATGGATGGGATTAGGATGTTGTGAACGAAACATAGTTTGTGGAGGCTAATTTTCGTTTTCGCGTAACTCGTGTAAAAACGGATACTTCGCAACACTCGTGGGAAAAAAACGTACATTGAGGGGAGTCTGTCATAATGTCTTCTTGATTTAAAATCTCTTAACGTAGATCATGTCAGTCTGATACTTGGCATATTATTGATTTTATTTTCATTAACGAACGAACGAACGTGACAGTATGGACATATGTTGTATCTGGTTAAAATAACATCATTAATCCTGGAGTAAATTACTTGTGAAACGATACAATAGATTTTATCGTTCTCAGCGCATATCACTATAATAACACAAGATTAGTGATCCTAGACTGTAACGAGCATGTCATGTTCCTTAGCGAATTGTATTTGTTATTCCGAACATACCTCAATTGCTAGTCACCAAACATCAGTGCTATATCATTTGATTTCAAATCGAACCTGAATTTTCTTACAAACCTACGTCATCTCTACACGTGTACCTTAGAGTGCACTTAAATGTGTGAAATTTTTAAATTGAATGGTATTTTGTTGAAAGCAAATTATGTTTTTTTGTAAAGTAATTTTCCTGTCTCTGAAATTAGTTTGAGTTCACACACTAATGCATTTGCGAAACAATCAAACCAAACAATGCACACAAAATCCAATTTGCTGACAAAATCTCGATACCCTGGCAAATATAATTAAACAGTTAAAAAAACGGATATTGTGCGTGGACTCCGCTGCGACTGATAATTGCAATGATATTGGTATAAAATAAACCATGATAAGGTCTGTACATATGATAATAAGTGTGAACCATTGGTCACATACAAATGAGCAAAAAGGAAATAACCGTCATAGTTTGTATGACAACTTTCATTGTATCTTTTGACGCATGTAACGTGGATGACTTGCTTTTGAAGTCTGCCTGAATTTTGTTGTTTCTACCTTAATATTTAAATGAAATTACCCAAATCAGTCATCATCTCATTACTCGATTTCATGGTAGGTTATAATAAAACGCTTCAATGATGTTTCTCTGTGAGTTCACGTACGTATTAGGTGAATATCAAGGAGACAATACCGTGTTTAGTAATGACCGCTAAAAGGTGGCTGACTTGCCTATCAATTTCACGTTTCACAGCACGAACGCATAATGAGGCTGTAGTGCCCATGGACTTCCTGTTTTCAGCAATATTGATGTTCAAGGCCTTTTGAAGATGATAACAACTGAGGAAGATAAGACCCGGTTGGCATGGCGACGGCTATTTCAGCGTCATCATTTCAATCGCGGATTAAAATGCTTTTATTTCAAAACAATTTACGGTCGTAAGTCATGTTAACGTGTGTAATAAAATAATCACGGTAATGTGGTTATTAACTAACACAGGTTTACTCGACGATGAGTTGAGTATATGTCATTTGCATTTGGGCTCACAAATGTCTAGTTACGCTTTGCAAACTACAATGTTAAATGTTATATTTCCACAAAGATAAGAGTTACTCGTGATCACGTGATATGTTAACACTGACTACACTGATACAACACGTTCAAGAAATAATAGTAGAACTAAATAAGTTAAATAAATGATGGAACACGTAATAAAATAGACTGAGAAGAAGAAGTTATAAAAGTGGCGATAAAGTTGTCATTTAACATTTCTGAGATAAATGTATTATGATAATATACTTAACGTTGAAGCGAAAACACATCAATCCTAACTGTAGATTTTTAACTTGTCAAACAGATTGCGTATATAATATTCAACTCTGCGTGGGAGCAATCATAAATTACATACGCCGGACGTAGCTATCTATTTTAGTGCTCTGTAACACTAATAATTAAAACACGACTATTTAAGATTTAAACTATAATATTTGACACAACCTCAAACCATATATCAGATCAAATATTGACTACATCTTTACATATATACACAGATATTATAAATTACCAAAATGACATAATGACATATACTCACTGGCGTGCCCACTATATGTTAAGATACAACCAAACAGATACAATAGTGCACTCTTCATCTCTGTATTTCAGGACACGGGACGTAGCATCTATTCGTTTTACAATGCACCTATATATAGTGTTTCTTCAGTTCAAGCATGGACGCGTACTCAGTAGAGAAAAAAACCAAATTCATCATATGTGTTATTGTGTTGGACCCCCTAACTTTTCTATTAGTATTCAAGTTCATTATCGCGTTCCATGACAATGTAGGTGGATGGTTCGGATATGCGGGATGCAGTGTGGTACAGAAATGACAGAATATCCCGTTGTAGAATACAAAATAAGCTTTCACGTATAAACCGATAATATCACGTGGTACATTTTCGAACAATAACATTAAGCTTCCATTAAGTTAGGGTTGCAAAATCAATCAGGAACGTTTTTCAGCGCTCAAGGTAAACATAATCGATGAAAAGCGTTTTTCATCAAGTAGTTTAGATACAAGATTACTTTTTAATCTGTTTTTGTACCCAAATTGTGATACGAAGGCTTCTCTCTATACAAGACACTAGTATACAGTAGTTTATTAGTGTCTCGGATGTTTTCAAATTCCGAAACAATGATTTGCGGAGCCGCAAAATCATCACCAGCTTTCTGCCATTTGAACATACCATGCAGAGTTTAACAAAACACTGTGCATATAATGGTATACTGACACATAAATTGCTTTTTGCTGGTCCATATTTCAAATATATACATACCATTTGTGGCTTGGTAATGTTCCGTCGGCGGCACAAAAGTCGATCGAACTGGCGAGTATTAAACAATGCAACAACAGTATAGAATCATTAACTTACATACGAAATACACAAGCATGTGTCGATTAATTATCCCGAATGACATTAACTGTGGATATTTAGTTGTATATCAACAATCGCCGTATGAATTTTTTCTAGAACCATTCATCTCCACACCTCCGTAGCCGTAAAGCGTGATCTACGCATGTTAATAAAACCAATCGGGCTGATAAATGGAACAGTGATCATTTGGTACTGATCAAGGGGCGCGCAGGGGGAATCTGGAATAGTAGAAAGATATGACACGTTATAAACCGTCCCATAGGGAAATGCAATGAGGTACATATATACAGAGTCAACGGAATTGTTCATTTTCATTCCCAAGTTAGGAATATGACACACGGACAAATTGTGGTAAATCCGATCGCCAAGATAATTTTTTTGAAATAAAAGCAAAAGACTTCAACACAACCTTTTACAATCATGAAAACACATTACCAGGAGCAGCATATTTTTTTTGTTCGTTTGGACTTTACAGAGTGTAGTTTATTTGGTTGTATAGTATTCAAATATATTAAAACTAATACAGTTTGCATGTTTTTACCTTTGGACACCTTTAAATTGTTGATAAATTATAAGTGTTTGAATTGTGTATAATGGCGTCACATTTCATTCAATTGACAACCATATATTAGGTCGTAATTGACTTCAGGGAAGTTCACTAAACATACGTAAATAGTCCGCCAGTTGCTAGGATACATAATCAATCAAATTGAAAACATTAATCGAGACGTATCAAACAGCACTGGGTCGTCGACATTGTGCGAATGGGAAGCTTAGATCGTTTAAACTGCAATCTAAATCAAAGAAATCTTAGAAAAAACTCCATGTGCTATATTTATATTACCACATTTAATATTACTACAAAATGTAAAAAAAAAATTTTTAACAAGAATACCCGTCGACTAATATACGTTTAAAATTATAAAACAAACTATTATTAAAGCGAGAAGAATAAATGTATGTACTATATCCCTGGTGTGCTGTCTATAACTGCCCAGAACACCTTATCATATCAGACGATTGTCTAATATATGCAAATCTGAGTAAGTAACATGCATTGATTTTAATCTCAAACTTAATTGCATCCGTTGATTCCGCCAGAGCACAAAGTTTCATTGAAATCTGACGGTATTTGGAACAACTAAAATGGGCTAATTTCTGTAAATTTGGTAATTAAAGCGCGGTGGTCGTCGCGCAGCGCGTGATGGAATTTCATGTAAATAAACAATGAATTTTACACACGTTGTATACGTCGCTATGAGTGTCAGGACGCGGCACGACGACTGCCGCCCTTTAATATTCACGGTTTCAACCTTAATCACTTTTGTTGTTTACGCACCAGCACTCACTAACTCTACAGTTGATTCGAGTGAATGTTATACGCTGGCATAATTAATGAGGTCACATAACTATACAGCCAAAACAAAATAAGCTTGGACTTTCAGTTGCAAGACATGACAAAACAAACGCAGCCAGTGATACATTTCGAGAATAAAAAATAAAATAAACGCAATCAAAGGCGCCTCACTCGCGATGAAAATAAATGGAACACGTTACGACAAAGAGTCGCGTCTGTCTCTGTATCAGGGATATTACGGTTGTGCATTTTAATGAGTCACATGGTCATATTTGGTTATGTATGTTATATTAACCGTCTCATGATGATAACACTGCTTGCATTTCCGTATCTGCAACAGTTATACTTATAAATGAGGTCATATGACCCCTCATCACCACACTTTTTGTGCTGAGAATGGAATTCCAATTTTACACACACACACACACACACACATACTTGTATTGCTATATGTTCCGAGGACTTCATTGGATTAACTTTTAATATAGTTGAATTAACTTTTAATATAGTTGCGATATGAACTCAATTAAAACGCGTTCCTATATAGGGTTGCGTTTTAATTGGAGTTTAATTAAACTCAATTACAATGCAATACAATGGAGAATTGCATTTTAATTAAGTTTAATTAAACAAGAGTTGAATATCCCGTGACTGAACATAGAAATGTTTGCGAAACTTAGGTTTAGTATCGGGGTAAGGTATGGTACAATTATATTAATATTAATATAACGTGAACCATACCTTCCCCCAATACTAAACCTAAGCTACGCAAAACGTATTAATAATCGAATTAACTATTAATATAAATTATGTTTTCCGAGGACTATGAAAAAGGTCCTCGGAAGGTGTGTATGTCCTCGGAAGTAGCTATATATCTGTATTTTTGTCCTCGCAACATATAGCAATCTAAGTACACACACACATTTCAGGAAATCCCTAATGTATTGCTCATAACACATTGCAGAAGTTCATTTGAATATGTTGGTTGGTTCATGGGAAAATAGTGGAAAAGCTTAAAATAGGCTTATTAAAATGGTAATTTGGTAATAAATAAAAACAGATTGCAGCCAAATCCAAATCAGTTATCCCAGAGCATCTAAATATTTTTTTTTAAATATTGAATTTAAATAAGTTTGGTTAATTGATATGCCTAATTGAGTAATTAATATAATAATTCCAACAAGATTGGTTCTTAGTTTGCAATTTCTTCAAACAAAATTAAATTGTAAAAATAATTCATCAGTTTGTGAGACAATTGTTATTTATTCAATTGAGTTACCATGAATGGATATATATACAATATAATATATACAGTAGAGAACATTCTCACACACTGTATGAAGTCTGAAGCATTACTTCATTCACACATAAGTTTACAAATATCAACTACGATCACGGCAGCATATCCCATATCCCTTTTCAGATATCAACGTTCAATCCACGGCAGCAACATTCTGAGAGTCGTGATATAATATTAAAAAAATAGTTTAAAATTGATTGCATTACCAAGTATAACTACAGAATAACTTTTAACATACTCAATAAATGATGATTTACTAAACATCGCATAATCGCTTAGCAACCAAACATTTGATAAGTGAAAGACGGTACATTTGATAAAGTAATATAGTATATAATGTGCATTAGGAACGCTAAAATTAATAAACCTGCTCGAAACCTATAGTTATAAGTATATTCGTTCTGATACTACTATTATACATCGTGTACGAATATTAACTAAAACATCAGCGGTTTTCGAGAAGATTCTATTGAATTTAAAAAAAAAACTCTCTATCTAAAAACGTTTATACAAAATACAATTTTGAATAACAATCACCATAAATTGAAATGTGATAATATTTTTCCTGGTGAATAATTTTCTATCGAACAATTATTAACGAGTCTGTATAATATATACCAATACATGGTACTAATGAAAGTTAAACTAGATAAAACAATTATTTAAACATATTAATTATTATTTGGAAAAAAATGATTATGTCATTTTGGTAATTTATAATATCTGTGTATATATGAAAGGTGAACATGTTTCTCACATAGAGGAATTCAAATTCACAATAACATCTGAAGTGTAAAACATTGAATAATTGTGTTTGATACAATTACCCACAATCATAGCATGTGTGATTTGTAACAAAGAACTACACATATTAGCTGACTTCCGCCAGAGTTTGAGATAAATTTGACATTTTGATCACACACTACAAAGCGTAATTTTGAAAAAAAAATACAACAATAGTAGGAATAGTTGTTGTAGTAAATAATAAGCCAAAACACCAACGGTACAAATCAAAGTAAATTCTGGGTAATTTATAGTGGTGCGTGATGTGCA
This sequence comes from Saccoglossus kowalevskii, assembly GCF_978046115.1. NCBI lineage: Eukaryota > Metazoa > Hemichordata > Enteropneusta > Harrimaniidae > Saccoglossus > Saccoglossus kowalevskii. Next base: position 8,182,174 of record NC_140642.1, read on the forward strand.
ATACAATCAGAACACAAATAATTGGGTTCTAAAAGAATAAAACTGAAGATTCTCATTCAAAAGATAATTTCAGAAAAACCTCGTCAGAATACTATGAATCATAATGAAATGCAATAACACACATTTTAGTATACACTAGAATATACATGTTTGCAAGGAATAATGCTATAATAACGACAACGATAAATAATCTAAAAAAATCATCTCGATCCTGGGGAGTACATGAATCGTTTTCATGAAAAATAACCACATCCTATTTTTATAGTTTGAAGCAATATTAAACAATTCTTCATATTCACACAATACGTTAAACATTTTTAATTTGGTCTGCAAGTGAGACAGAAACCCTACGATCCTTTCTGGCCTTATTTTCTGACCCGGCTGCAAGAAAGCGGAAATATAATTTTGTCACTGAATATTACATATTATTGACGTACATGTCACATAAAAACAAATTTACATAGTATATTAGATTATATTTCGTATAAAAATAATTTTGTCCATGTATATATATATATAGATTGTTGTGACAAATTTAATCCTATAAAATATTTCGTTAGTATCATCATTTAATCCCATTCCACTGTGTATAAGAAAACAAGGAGGACACCAATATAAAAGTACTAACCTTTAGCTTGAGCTGACTGCGCATGTCCTTTAGCTACACTGGCTCTGCGTATACTGTGCCTTTTCTTTGGCTTTCCTGTATAAAGGAGATTTCATTAATTGTACGTCAAAAGTGAAATAACAATGAGTGCGGATATAGGCTTCGGGCGTGACTATGTATAATGGGAGTTGATTTTAAGTATTCTTAGCTTGTTGCCCAATGTTACTTAATCACATTTTTTCTCAAATTTAAACGGTTTATTAGTTACAAAAAGATATAATAATGATTCATTAATCCGATACTAAAAGTTGACATGAGCCAATAGTGTAAAATGTAAATACTGACCTTGTTTGCTATCTGCAGAAGGATCATCTGGATTAGGAACATTGAGCAATTGAATCTGCTCTTTAAATACACTGGCTTTACGAATGCTATGTCTCTTCTTAGGCTTCCCTATAAATATATTACAATTATATTATGCAGTGATCAATAATATATATGTAACCACAGACAGTTTTAACTCATACATTGCATTTGATTGAGGTATAATAGACTCTCTCTAGGCGGGAAAGTGATATCACAACCATGGCAAATTGCATGGCCACTGTAAGCAGACGTGCACCTCAATGCACCGAAATAATGGTTAACATTGTATGTGATGAAAGTGGACATGAACTAGATGGTCATGAACTAGCGAAATCTCCGACGTCATAGACAACTACAGACATATAAGGTTACGTATTTATGGTCAGTACAACATACCCAGTAAAAATGTTTTAATAAAGACAACAAACCCTTTGAATGCAACGCTAGGCGAAATATTTATTTAATAACTTGTATTTGGTCACTTGTTGTAGTAGTAGATTATCTATTACTCTGGTGTGATAGAAACATTTATTTAATTAAAGTAACTATTTTGCAGAAAATTGCAGATTGATACTGTTTTATCATTTTTGACCAGCATTTTGCGAAAATAGCTTAAGTTGAAATCCATTTTCCGTTGTATAAATAACAAAGTGTCCTTATGGCGGTAACAGCCATACCGTGCATACACTCTGACATCACCACTTGTGTCAATTTTACTGACCTCGTGGTGTGACATCACAATTATTCACCAATCGTGATCACATTGCAAACAAGATGTCAATTATTATAATTATTTCTACTCCGCCCATGTTGTACACAGGTATATAATGAATTTACTGACCTTGTTTGCTATTAGCAGATGGATTGTCTGATTCAGGAACTTTGAGCAGCTTGATCTGATCTTTTAATACACTGGCTTTACGAATGCTGTGCCTTTTTTGGGGCTTGGCTGTAAATAAATACATCATACCTTTAATCATGCACACACGTTTTGTTTTGTAAGGCGTATATGAGATGAGTATTTAGTGAATACTACCGACGTTGGATTTAAAGCTGTTTGATCACCCAATGTCACTATGTTTAGGCATTAATTACTGTCACACTGATAACAGTAAAACAATGCGCTTGCCAGACATGCTGTTTCTTTTTATTGGAACCGTTTGCATGCCTTTAAACATCCAGTTATTCTGCACACATTACTCAAATATATATGAATGCACAAATAACCCCGACTCTTTTACAATTACAATATATACAATACTGTTAACATCTTTGTATGTGCAAAACAATCTGACCAGTTCGAGGAATGGGAATATATATCATACACTATTGTATTTTGTTCTTATCGGTGTAATCCGATTTTCCCCACAAGTTTAGACAAAATACCATTTAATATGTTTAATAGTTGCACAGATATATAATAATGATGTACTAATCCGAAATTAAGTTCACTTCACAAGCGGCACCAGTGTGTAATGCGATTACTGACCTTGTTTGCTATCTGCAGAAGGATCATCTGGATTAGGAACATTGAGCAATTGAATCTGCTCTTTAAATACACTGGCTTTACGAATGCTATGTCTCTTCTTAGGCTTCCCTATAAATATATTACAATTATATTATGCAGTGATCAATAATATATATGTAACCACAGGCAGTTTTTTCTACAATCTTTGTGACGCTAGCATAAACGATATATATATATATATTGTAGAGTCACGATTTGGATATCTTATTTATTTCATGTATTTATTTCGCAGCAGTTTTACAAATAGTTCAATATATGGACATCTATTGTGAAACAGGGCTTTTTATATGTATCTTTGACATCGTTATCGTTAGTTAAATGTGACTTCTAATGACATGGAAACCTTGACTGAGACTCGACTTCTAGCCAGTAAATGTCATTGCCGCGGCGAATATCAAACATTTTCATTCGTTCTCGATGTGTTTTTTTGATGCTACCCGGTTTGTTTGACTTTTTATTTTGAGTTGTACAATTCCGGACTGTGAAAGGGCCTCGGTTTGAATTTACCGTGAACATACCGAGAATTACTACATGGAAACGTGACTAATTGTTATTTCATGGCTCTTGTTTCTGCAAGGAATTGACTTGTGATGCAATATAGAATGTAATCTGTGATGTCTCTAGATTACTACCAGTATTAATTTGGAATTTTGAACTCATGCCACGTGCAGATTTATGTCTCGACTTGGAGGAATGAATTCACAAAACCTAATAGAAGATTGCATATAAACTTGGCAAAAAATTAAAAACCTAGCTGTATTTATATGGTTCGATCATGATTTTCTTCTGTAAAGAATAATGCACGAGTTGACAGCATTCCCTTACATATTTGACTTACAACCGCACCTGGAGTTTGTACTGACCAATCACGTTCTAGATCTATTAGTCACATAAATTTACATATTAAGACATCACAGGTGGACGATGTTACACTACATAGTCAACATATGGACATTTATGATTACATATTGAACATGATTTTCGAAAACCGAATCTTGTAGTAGTGAGTTATCGTTAATCTCTCTAGATGAAAGTCCCAGTATCTATCAGTGTTGTAAGGTGACCTCTAATTCGGTGGCCAAATAGGTTTTCATTGCGGTCTTTTGAATACATATTTCAGTTTTTCTCCAGTAAATGATACTCCATCTACTACTATATAGTACTTTTTATGGTGAAACATGCTGTATTTTGTGATTTGCTCGATTTTTTTTTCTCGAATTCGACAAGACGTTTTGTACTAAACCGCCGGCACCAAGGAGTACTGACGCCAAAATACTAAAAACAGCAATTATGTTATGGTCAGTATTATTTGTTGTGAAACCAATTAAATATATAGCCATTGCGATCGTGGGTTGGTATTATTAACGAACCGAACCGTACCGTACCCATGACGTCACGAGTATATACCAACGCTACGAATAAGTGATATCTGGTGATAATAGTTTCAATTCACAAGTATAACTAGGGTAAATCAAAATAACTGACCTTGTCCATCATTAACCTGAAGTGATTGTATTTGTCCTTTAGCTACGCTGGCTCTGCGTATACTGTGTCTTTTTTTAGGTTTCGCTGAATAAAAATGGTACATGATGAAAAGCAGCGATTCACAAATGCATTCACATAAGTTTGATCATAAAGTAAAAGTAACGGGCCTATATATGTTTATTATAATGCGAGTTGAATTTAGAATCAAAAAAAATATCGACAAAACTAGGTGTAAATTGTAGTTATTTACCTTCCCCAAGTTGAAGCAACTTGAGCTGATCTTTCGAGGCACTTGATCTGCGTATACTGTGTCTCTTTTTCTTTCCTGTATAAAATTGATACGTTCTAGTCAACTCTAAGTACTAATAATCATATACGTAAGAATTACTGTTGCCATGGAATAATACTTTTCAAAAATAAAAGCCTTCTCTTCATGGATATGTTATATTGAATATGAGGTTAAAGTTCACTGATATCTTAACAATGTGACTACTACAACAAATAACTTGCCTGATACAACACTCGCTCTGCGCAAACTGCGTCTTCTCCCAGACTTATCTGAATATAAGATAAATATTATGATATGCAGTTTACAACAGCAATATTGTTGATACATCTATATATATTGACAGCTATATATTTACATACTTTTTTTGGCTTTGACAAGTTATGAGCATACTTTTTAAATAAAATTAAGCGTACATATTGTTATTTTTCACTTAACTCACTTTTGTTCGTCGGAGTTTTTGTTTCGTCATCATCAGAGTGAAATGACCCAATGGAATCGGTATCATCGTTTGTCAATATGATTGGAATAGGTGGTTGTGCGGCCGTGTCTTTGGCTGACTGGGGTTTGGGATCGTCCACTCTAAATGTCAACGTAGTTTTGCCAGTCATCTGGGTGGGAGAGTTTTTGGATGGTGTGGATGCAGATGTTGATGTGGTGGTATCAGTCGATCTGTTTAGAAGAGTAGACGGCTGTGTGGCCGTGTCTTTGGTGGCTGACTGTGATTTAGGGTCGTCCACTCTAAATGTCAACGTGGTTTTGTCAGTCATCTGGGAGGGAGAGTTTTTGGATGGCGTGGATACAGATGTTGATTTGGTGGTTGAGTTTGAGTTTGGAAGGTTGGACGGCTGTTTAGGAGAAACAACGGATGATTTGGATTTAGTATCGGGGATTGCAAATGACAATGTAGTCTTGGTAGTGTGTGAGGTGTTTTCATTTTCCTTTGGTACAGATTTGGTATATTGTATTGTGGTAACTGGTTGTTTATGAACGGCTATATTCGACTCTCTAAACAATGCAGGTTTTGTAGACGATTCTTCGGACATGTCAGTCTTGTTTTTGTCCTTAGTCATTATATGTGCTTCCCTGTCATGCATTTGGGGCAGAGGTTTGTCTTCCACAGCAGGCATTTCAATCACACAATGTCTGAAATGAAAACAGCGAATTCAAATTCATACATTAACTAAAGAAAATGACAAATGAAGACTTCGAGACTCTGAAAGCGGATGAATATATCCGGTTTGTGAATAAACACATCACACTCAAAACATTATAAGGGTTAACAAATAAAACGGTATGATTAATGGTAAAGGTTACACGCATTATTATGTATATACTAACTTTGTGTCTTTCTGCTCAATGACTTCTTTTTTATCACGTCTACATTTTTTGGCTATAAAGAACCGCCAACAACAAAATCCAATTAGCAGAAAGAGTAAAAGTCCCAGTAACGAAAGAAAGGCAATTGTAACATTGCCCGCAACAGTTTCAAGCCACCAGTTGCCGATGTTATATGTTGTAATTAGCTCAGTCGCTGGTTCCACCTTAACTATAGGAAAATTGTCAAACTCCGATCCAGTTATGATAGCCATGGGTGTTCCATCTGTGTCTTTTCTCATTGCCGCTGTGAGCTCCTCAAAGTACACAAATTCTTTAATCATGTCGACATTGTCTTGACTGTCAGTAAGATCGTTTGTTAAAGCATATACTTCCACAGTGGCAGTGCTGAGTAGAAATCCATGTTAGAAATAGTTAATGGTCTGTATAGAAATAACTCAATGTATTAATAAAGACTTGTTGAATGCACAATAATTGTTGGACTGTTGACAGTAATGTTTATCTTTAGCTAACATTGTCGACGGGAAAACCAGGAATTGTCGAACCTCCAAGTTGAATAAGTATTCCGACATTCATACTGTTGAGGTTAGACCGTGCATACCAGTGAAGTGCACAAACTGAACTTTACATACATATTTACACATGTATGTGGTAGATCTTGACCAGTTGTCCAATACGAGCTCATTCCGTAAAAAAACAAATCGATAAAAATCAATGAAATCGATGTTGTGTTTAGGTCATGAAATCTGGCTATGCACCATTGTTATACTCGTATATTTTTATTTTGCTGACAATAACTGACAACAGTCATGGGTTGTTACAAAATGTACCTACAAGCTGCGTTGGAAATACAATCAATATATGTATCAATATCTATCATTATAGGAGCTAGGAAAAGTTTCATTTAACTATTGCCCTTGCTAGGCGAACGCGGGCAACACTGACTTGCGATCACCGTTTCACAAAACATCGGGTGATTTTCATGCTCTATTTTTCACTGGCCAAAAAGCGTCGAGTACTACGTCGCTCGTATTATCTGGTATAACAGTACAAAATGGTCTAAAACGCCCTCTACGCATATCTTCCCACAGTGAATATTTATACGTAAACGTGCTGGAACATGCCGGTGCACGGCACACTGCGTTTGTAAAATCTGTAATAGTTATATTCTCACAGATCAAAACTTTGAATTGAAAAAATGAAATTGTGTTTATAGATATGTCAATGTATGTGACGACACTATATAATAGACATAATAGTTTATTAAAGTAGTCTGTATTAAGCTTGTAAGCATCTGAATAATGTCATGTACTGTTAGTCTGCCTTGTCTTCCACGTTTTCTTAATAATGTGTACATGTATAAATATTCCCCAACACTTATAATAAATTATCGCATTTACACACATTTACACTCATTTACCTCTGAAGTAGTTTTCTTGAAGAAACCTGTATATCACCATGAATCGCTGATATTCTAAACTTCCACGGATTATAGATATCGTCCAGTGTTTCAATAAACTCTGTTTGCTTTACTGTAGTGAATTCGTCAACTGAAATCCCCAAATAGAGGTCAACAACAACCAGTTGTGGTATGTAGGTGTCGATACGAATCATAGAAACGCTGTGGATATTAACAGAAGGGATGTTGGCTGTATAAAATGTATTTGTGTCTCTTCTTAAACTTCTTTTTAGTATAATAATGTTGTATTATAAAAAAATAATTGTTAAAAGAAGTCACGTGACCACGTGTTGTGTAAGCACAATTTGCATAATTTACTTTTGCAAGTTGAAAGATTTCAGATTTCAACAGCAATATCACGTGAAACAGCTCAAATGTGAACAATCTCTACATCAAATACGTTGTTTTGCTGTGTGACATTTTTGGTATTTTCTTATGAATCCGAATAATTAATCATATGGTGATTAGTAATGTTTATTGAGTTAATTTCTGACCTACGCTGTTACATTTTCAAAATTTCCTGTAGAGATTAGATTAGATTTGCTAAAAGTATCAATATTAATGTTATGATATAATGCTCTCACAATAATGAGTTTTAAACATGCGGGTTAAATTATTCAGAGCACAAGCTGACGAAATTTTAAAGAAGCTACCATCGGCATATATATCATATTCACCAAAGAGCTACCGCTGTCCTACGAATGTAGAAGGTGCATGCACTTTTTTACCACATTTACAAATAAGTTGCAACCTAAAAAAATTAATTCTGGCAAGCTTTGACATTTCTAAAATATAAAATAACAAACCCTGTTATCATATTTGTCAAACTCCATTTGTATTCCTCTTAAATGGGAGATAGTACATCTTGGATCTTTTATTGTTATTAGGCAGGTACATAACCAATTAAAAAAATTGAGTTCTCGTAAATAATATTAAAGGTATCGGCCTTACGGCATCACCATTAATGTCATCAGTGAGCTCTTCCGGTTTCTGTGATCAGCTATTTAACATATTGTGACAAAATATGTGTACAGTGTGTACAAAATAGTTACATGGTATAGAGTACATTTTAAACCTAGCTTCATCCCACATAAAAGAAGGCAGAGTGAAACCACCATTTTACGGTTGTTTTTAGCGAGGAACTGTTTATCAAATGTTCAACACTGTGTGTTGCAAAATGAGGCAAAAAACAAAATAATCAGCGGAATGACGCTTCAACTTGATAAAAGCCCACTAACATCGGCTTCAGACACAACACCACCTGCACATTTTCAAGTGGGAGAGGGAGGAAGTAATCTTCTATAGAATTCAAGGGGAATGTTCAGAAATTGTGCAGTTAAACAAAACCCGAACGTGGCTATTTTATAGTTACAATAGTTCACGTGGTTTGTGTCGTCAGAGATTAAGGCTTGTTTATTGCTCATGTAGTCACTGTAGGGAGTGCTCATGACAGGCCTTTTCGAGCTGACTTCTTGGGATATAGTTCAATGGGTCAAATATCTAATTTAACAAATAACAAGTAACAAATAATGATGCAGTAATTGCTCTCATGCATGTGAAAGATGTAACTGTTATAATGACTCACTCAGATCCCGCAGGCGGTACACTATCATCTTCGGCATAGCATGTGAGTAGATATTTTTTTTCTGAATCCAGTTTGTTTGTAATAAATACATGACCACTAGTTGACATTTGGAATTGTGGATGTGATAAATATAACTTGAATATTATCGAATCAGTGTTACCTACAAAAAATATATACATATATAATTAATCATACGTATGGTAACATCATATTATTATAAAAACCCACAGTATGTGTAACTAGTTTCTAAATTGTTGTAAAAAGCAGAAACAACATTTTATGATAGTAATATAATTAAACGAAATGAAATATTTATATACAAAATCACCTTGGTAATCGTTATCTATCATCACATTATTAACACTCGTACCATCTTCGGCGTTGTAGGCAACCTCCCAGTTATAATATGTTTGTCCAACAGCGAATGGAAAGGGGATGATTTCAGATGTAAGATCTGTATTAAAAAAATTAATCACAACAGTTGCCGTATCTTGCTGCGAGTTTGTATCCATAGCAACCACTGTAAACTGAGTGGTCCACCCAATGATTGTAGCGTTAATGGTTTGTTTCAAAGTCACTTCCCCATAGAACGAATCAATGTCAAAGTATGCATTCTCTGGTTCTATGGAGTAAGTAATGTTGTCAAGTTCATCTTCGTCCACAGCTAGAACATGCAGAACAGATACACCGTGTCTCGCGCCATCATACACACTTGCAGGATATACTGCCTGAGAAAATGTTGGTGTATTGTCATTGACATCCTGCAGGAATATATTAACTACCAGGAAATCTGTCTCGCCTCTTGGATCCGTGACAGAAAACATTAAGGGAAATGGGACTGGGAAGGATGCTTCATAATCCATGACTTGCGCAATACGTAATTGTGGATTTGTTCCACCAGTTAAACTGAAGTATGGAGAATAGGTCCCAGCAATCATATTATATGTTAAGTCAGTTAATACATCATCCACGTCAGTAACAGTCCAGTCAACAGGCACTTGTGTCAAAACACTCTGTGAAGCAAATATAATTACGATACAGTGTATTTACTACATTTTGACTATGGTTTACTTTTATCAATACTCACTAATGTCGTAGTGAATCCACCAGTGCGAAATATTGAATATTCGGTTTACTTACCAGCATGTTATTAAATGTCTACACTGTAAACGCTAATGTAATTATATTCAAATTATCAAATTAAGAATACCTGTTCCTCATCCAAATAAATATCTTGGTTATCATTTACAAATATGGGTGGTTCTGCTATATCCACAATATCGACATTCAGGGTACCAGTTGCAGTTAATGCCCCATCAGTGGCTTCTAATACTAAGGAATATTGGTCAACATCCTCGAAGTCAAAAGAAGGATTGCTAGATATAGAAACGGTCGCATCGTAGGTATCTGTTGTGAGTAATAAGAACTGACTTAAATGATATGTTCCATTTCCTGCATGTGTTATGTAATAAATTAAAATAAACAATCTTGATAATAAACATATCTGTGTAAAACTGAGTGTTTTACAACTGTTTGTGCAGTGAGTATATTACATGCTATTGTCAGTAAATGATTATCGATTAATGAACATCACCGAATGATTTAGACTGTGGTCATAGTATGGTTTGAACTGGTAATCTTTATTCGGATGGTTAAAACGGGGAGACGAAAACGCCAAAGCCCGGAGAGCAAACAAGTGTAGTTTCCGATAATCAAGTCTATGTAAAAAGGTAGTTTTAAAATGTAAGTCCAGCATATCCTTGTATAAAGTAACATGTTTTTTTTGTATGGTAAATCACGTGATTCAAATTGACACGTCACATTACTCAAACCACGTAGGATAGGACAGTGATTTAATACACCAACATATGTTTCCCGACAATACATTGAATAAAAGTATAATAGTGATTTTAACACCTCCGCATCCACATTACGCAACCATGCTCCCACTAGGCATGTATCATACATGCATTACGTGACTATGCATGCTTCCACTAGGCATGTATAATACATGCATTACGTGACTAGGCATGCTTCCACTAGGAATGTATTATACATGCATTACGTGACTAGCCATGATTTCGCTAGGCATGTATCATACATGCATTACGTGACTAGGCATGCTACCACTAGGCATGTATCATGCATGCATTACGTGACTATGCATGTTTCCACTAGGCATGTATCATGTATGCATTACGTGACTAGGCATGTTTCCACTAGGCATGTATCATACATGCATTGCGTGATTAGGCATGCTTCTACTAGGCATGTATCATACATGCATTACGTGACTAGGCACTAGGAATGTATTACACATGCATTACGTGACTATGCATGCTTCCACTAGGCATGTATCATGCATGCATTACGTAACTAGGCATGTTTCCACTAGGCATGTATCATACATGCATTACGTGACTAGGCATGCTTCCACTAGGCATGTATCATACATGCATTACGTGACTAGGCATGCTACCACTAGGCATGTATCATGCATGCATTACGTGACTATGCATGCTTCCACTAGACATGTATCATACATACATTGCGTGACTAGGCATGCTTCTACTAGGCATGTATCATACATGCATTACGTGACTATGCATGCTTCCACTAGACATGTATCATACATGCATTACGTGACTAGGCATGTTTCCACTAGGCATGTATCATACATGCATTACGTGACTAGACATGCTACCACTAGGTATGTATCATACATGCATTACGTGACTATGCATGCTTCCACTAGGCATGTATCATACGTTCATTACGTGACTAGGCATGCTTCTACTAGGCATGTATCGTACATGAATTACGTGACTAGGCATGCTTCCACTAGGCATGTATCATACGTTCATTACATGACTAGACATGCTTCCACTAGACATGTATCATACATGCATTAGGTGACTAGGCATGCTTCCACTAGGCATGTATCATACATGCATTACGTGACTAGGCATGCTTCCACTAGGCATGTATCATACATGCATTGGAGTGACTGTACATGAGTTCAAATGACATGTATCGTATGTGCATCACGTCATCGTGCATGTGTCAACTTGGCACATATCGTACATTTCGTAAGATACAATGGGCATGCAAGGTAGATACTAACCTTACCTGTGATGTATCACACACATACATGTATTCTCACATGCATACTTACTTGAATTGATAACAAAAAATTTTCCCTGGCCACTAGAGGGTGTAACCACCAGAGAATAACTCAGTGCATTTCCATCCACGTCATAACCACTAACTTCAAATATAGATACCGAATTGACAGCATCTTCAAGTACGCTGGCCGTGGCTGGTAAGCTGGGTATTTGCGGTGCTTCATTCTCGTTAGTGATCTGAACCGTCAGTACTCGAGGTGTACCAGCATTGATATTGTCATGACACGTCACTGTGAGTTTGTACTCAGTCAAGGTTTCAAAGTCTAACGTGTGCGGATCGCTAACGTATATAGTGTTTGAACCTGTTGAAAACAAGAAAGTAGAGGAAATTGATGTATTTAATAACTAAAATGAATTGTGACGAATGTAACTATAATATATGTGTATTTTAGTTTCCAGAAACTGAAACATCGAGAAGTGAAAAAATACATATTTGTGGAAACTGTGAGGACCTGAAACAAAACCTAACCATCTCTTTCTCATAATCTCCCTTTTAATTACAGCTGTTGTGGTTTAAGGATTCTTTCTTTTTGATGAAAGATGTCTTCAGTGCACGTCGCCTGGGTTATGTTATATTTCTTATTCTATTTTTGTCACCGTATATTCTAATTTGGATGTGGACCATGTATTACAAAGTATATCTACATTTGTATGTGATTGTGTTTGGCATTCTCATTCTGTGCAGTGCGTATACGAATATGTGGTGTTTGACTGGGTACCTTCCTCTAGGTGTTCATTACCTCATGGCAGCAGGCTAGAAGTGAATTGATTTCTTGGGTCTAATATCATAGTGCTAATTTAAATTCATCTAGTTGCCTCACAAGTCACGAGCTCTGTGTAATATGTAATACCTTTGTACGAGTAGTAAGTACATTAATGTATGTGTATTTTGACAACACACTGTATACAGTAAACGACATCTTTTGTATATTATTGCAAAAAATAATCAAACGTTTAAATGGTTGGCGTAACCAAGCAACTCAATATACCCAATATATGTTTTGCGTGTTCACCTAGTACATGGAAGGTTCAACTTTCCCGAGACACAATAAAACACTACGATAAATACTTTTGTTTTCGACTTTATGAAATTATTTAGTTTTTTCGTGGGGGGGGGGGGACAAAAACAACTGAAAAACCAGAAACATATTATACCTAAATGTTTACACTAATGATCATTTTCATAATTATCGATTACACAAACAATTAACAGAGAAAAGATAATTCATTCGCTATATTGAATCTCGATATCTTGAATTATGACTGACAGCAGCTGAATGAAATTACAAAACATATAGTGTTTTGAACAACTCATGTATGAACAATAACTTTAATAAATATGATTTCAATTAGTAAATCTACTGTATATACTTCAAAAGAACCGAAATAACGTCCACACACCCGTGTCCAGTGGTCCAACTGATTATGTAAATGGCATGAATTGTTACCAATACATCATCTAAACTATAATTATGGTGATGGTAAACGCGTTACTATAGTAAACTGATTTTAACAGGTGTGTATCTACGGTAATCATTAATACAAAAAATGACATAGGATGCTCCACGATGTATTGGATACATGCTTACAGAATACGACCACTGTGTTAGCTTACAAGTAGTGAATCAGACATATAGAATGAACAGAATATTAAATGTGTTACCATACAAAATCAGATTTATTAAACTAGTCAGGTATTTTTTATTCGTTAGAATGTTAATATAATATGGCTTGCATACCTGTGTTTATTATAAAGTTACCGTCGTTCGGACTTGCAGACATGATACAATAATAAGCATCGCCATCGTCGTCCGTTGCTTCCACAACCTTAACGACCGATCCTCCTGGACTCAATTCACCAATCTGTACAGTATCATCTAGATTTGTAATGGTAGGACTTCCTGTGTGATACACATGTCATTAAGTCATTAAGTGTATAGTATAAAACGCAGAATTGGGAGAGAATTGAATGGAAAATTGAGAGCAATATGCACACACAATAGACAGGAATAAAAAAGTGATAGATGTAATATTTAAACTAGTTTAGAAATTGAAAATGAACAGTGAATGTATAGATGCTATATACACATAAACTAAGAATGTAAGGAAGAATGGTTAGATGAAATATACACATGCATACCAGTAATTGAAATATGACACATATCCCCTCGTCCGTCAATAGTTTTCGCTCCTCGATATACACATCGAGTATGACGATTTATTGCAAATTCATAGGGACTGATGCGTGATATGCAACCTGTGATTCTGATCTCAAATTTTCTTTCGATTTAAAGAACTGCTGATTGCACATAGTTACGAAACATGGTAGCGGACATGGAAAATCATTAGCACACAATTTTTTGTTGCCCTCAAATATAAGAAAGAATATTTCGAAGGTGTGGTATAATACATTTGATTTTTTTTTTGTAGTCCATATAATCCACGCATATGTGTACTCTATACATCGCAGTAAAAAATGTCCATTGTGATAAATTATTCTTAACGTCATTGATGTCAGCAACTACTAATGGATGTCTCCACGCCCAATATACCGCTTTTCATTCTCTATTTCAGCGAACAGTCAGTATCCATGACTACGGATATATCACTGAATAACCATCGTCGTTAACGTCATGCGATGTAGTGCGCGTCTCACATTACTGCATGATATGCTGTTGGGTATTATTTGAGTACAATAGATGGCAAACTTCAAAGCAGAATCACATTCCATATTGACGTTAGTAGAACTATTTAAGTGATTATCATGGTGGTACTGACGTATTTAGTGTCGTCATTTTCGTGTAGTTATGGAAACGGGCAAACTGCTTGTGCCAGAAAAGGCATATTTTTTTTTTAATTTCGTCCTCTGTTTACAATGAGAGATATGATTCATTTTGTGGTAATCAAACAAATGGTTATAAATTTAAATATGTCAGTACACCAACAGTTGTCAATTGAACGATAAATGAAACGTGCTTTTATCAAGCAATATCTAGGCATTCTAGTGAAAATTGCTGACGTAATGTACTAGAAATAACAGTTATAATAAAATATCGTAAAACACTTTCAACAAACACTGAAATATTAAAAAAAATACAAAATACTGTTATACATCTAACACACACACACAAAATATATTTATCCGCTCGTAAAATGTCGTACGGATATGACCGAAAGTGTTACGGACGCGTTCGAATGGGCCTTTTGGAGTCCGCTCCGCTAGGATTGTTCTTATAATAACTTGTGTGTGTGTAGGTGTGTGTGTGTGTGTGTGGGGGGGTGATTTTCTGTGTCTTCACGTATTAACTCTTCTGTGATTTTTTTGCTGGATTTATTTCGTTCAAGCTTGATAGTTAGCTTGGCCTACCGTTGTCGTGGTGATATTTGAAAATCTTACAAATCTTAGATTACAAACCTCGGACTCTTCCATGATTGTTTTGGCTGGGCCGATTTCGTTTATAATAGTTCCTGGCCCATCGTTGCCATGATTACAGCCCTAAAAAAATGATTTTTTAATACCTTCGCGCTAAATCTCCCAGTCTTGTTATAGCAGCGTTCAAATGATCGTGGTTTTAATTTTGGCTGAGTTGCGCACCGACGAGACCACCAGCACCTACATGGTTACACTGCATCAACTGTACCCCCCCCAGCCAAGTTTGAACTTTGAATGAACTGTAAAACCGGTCGCACGCGCAATATTTGTAATTTAATTCGGCTTTTGTCAAATATGTCAAACTAAAAACCAGGAGCAGAATATATGATAAAATCGTAATCTGTCAAAAATGAACCAGTGGTAGATTCATACGACATTTAAATAATAAATTCAGTTATCTGTCAAACTATCCGAGTAATATAGATCCGAATAATATAAATCGTAAATAGTCACGACAACAGCAGTGAAAACTTCAAGCTGTAAAACTGGTCCAAGATTTGAACCAGACAAACGAGTTATCACGAGCTCTGTGACAGAGAAATTACTCAATTTATTTCGTGGGTCTGTTATGAGCATGAGGCAAACTACGTCTACCATTGGATACAAGTCACGTTGAAAACAATCAACAACACTCTAAACACTTCTCACGACAAGCAAATTTAGCTGTGTCAAACTGGAGCGAAAATTGACCGTAGACAAGTATTTGGAACCCGCCAGATGATAGCAACGGCAGGAACATTTCTAAGAAAAAATACGTTGAAGGTAACACAACTGTCAACAGAGTGCATGGGCTAGGGTGATAAATGTAGTGCAGTAGACGCGGTCCATGGATATTATATAAAACCAAGCATACAGGGTAACTACAATTTATTAATCGTGTCAAGTTTAATAGTTTAATATTTCACAGTGCTAACAAAATTTTGCAGGAATAAAAAGTTTGTCATCTTATCGAAATCTAGGTCAAAGGGTTAACTTGCGTGAAGATAATGTTAACATCAAAAGACGCGCCAGTAATAAAGTGAATTGAATTCTGAAGACTGAATTTTTGTTGGAAACTTCGTAAACGGGGCGCCGGTTTTAAGTATAAACCATGGCAACACCAAAAAAAGATGTTGCTGTTTTTGGAGCTGAGCGAATCAGCCTACAGGCTTGTGGAAATTGTCCGTCAAGCTTACGTCACATTCGAAAGCTTTCCTTTGTTGACTTCAGTTGCAGAAGCGCTGCCACGGCGTGATGGAATCCCGTCACTGAACATGCATTGACCGCGAATCTTCGCACAGCGCCGTGTAACGTTCATTTTGGCCATTTTGGCCAGTTATCTCTCATCGAAATATTAATACAAGCAGAGAAAAGATGTAAATAATAAAGTTGAGGTAATCACGTGGATGCCGCAAAGTATGAACACAGGCTGTATGGGAACGCTACGAGTCGATCTATACGATCACGATCCCCGTACCACCTTCGTGCATACTTTGCGGTATTTTCGTATAATCTCATTTCATAAAAGGAGGATTTACTTTAAAATACAATATTATTTTTGATACGAGTAAATACTATATAGAAATCATTCTTATATACCATATATTTATGTCAAAAAAGTACAAATAAAGTTAATTACCTGCCCTTGTCATATGCACCAAAACCATGACAGCTAACACATGTAATATTGTGTACATATTTGTAGCATAGCCGCAGCGCGTTTACCGTTTACAAATATTTATCCCGCCGTCCAAGCGGCAACCAAGTCTTGCTTCGGGCTTAACAATAAATGAAAAATATCATGACAAAGTTGTTTGTCGCATGAGGCCCCTTAGCATCCCAACTTTACAATGGGTCAAAAGTACTTGAATATTAAAATTATTGATTTGATGGCTTACCCAAAATACTTTGCGCGCAACTAAATACGAGTACTATAGCAACGTGAACGTCGCCAGACTCGCACAGGAGTTGTACTTTATGTTATGATAATGGATGTTTGCATTTATTTATTTTGTGTTTGTTTGATTAAACCTCATTGCACAATGAACAATACTAATTCAAGTATTCAGCCTATCAAACCACGGCATGTGCTCAAAATAAACCAAATTATTCACATATCCTAATTAATAAAATAAATCCTGGTGTTCTATCGACCACACTGCCAGATACGTGTTAATATATATTTCTGTTCACATGGAAATCTCAAGAATGAGTTCAGGTCAGATTTATTTTATAATATGTTGTCATGGATACCTGCCCTGTAGTGGCTCAATTAATGATTCTAATTGTTTGAGACCATGTTAGTAAAAGAGAACCAAAACAACTGCAAATCGCGTTATTCTCATTTACAAAGACAACAATACCCTCGGTGAACACAATACAACAAGTGCAACGGTCAATTACATCCATGTACTATTTCTGGCACAACTGAACGACCGTTTATACCACCATTTATTACAACATTAAATTGAATATTAAATCTCTGAACAAAGTTATTCACTTACAAGTCAGTTAGGTACAAACAAATACATTTGTTATTTTATTGTGACTAAAATTATCATTCTCTTTATTTTGACTTGAACTTGACTCATGCTCTCTAGACATGATAGAAATTCGTAGTTTTTACGATGAAAACGAAATCGTACCAAGAGCAACATATATGTGAAATTGTCATACCCACGTGTTTAGATTAGCCAGCGCGGTTGTTATGAGCGATGTTTCCTACGCCATGAAAGGAACACAATAAACAATGGTTCGACGGTGAGCATTCATTCGTGTTCACTTTCAAGTGACTTGATGGAATAATGGTGATTGTACATACGTGCGCATCCATGCGAAACTAATTGTACAACACATGGGCTTACCATTGAAGACACACCAGGTATTTGCAGTTGACAAAACAGATCAATTATGTAAGAGACACCATTAAACGCATCTTGGAAGATATGTGGCATATGAGTAGATATGCAACCGTGATTAGTTAATAATCGTATGTGCAATATGAACGAATACCAACCGTTTGTTGATGTGTTTATTGGACATGATTGTTTGACGTTGAACACTCTGCTCGTACTGGATAAAACATATAAATTTTGAAATATGTGCATTGTTTAATGACGTTGATTTCATTTTGCACAAGCAAGGCATGCATAGCGATGACCTAACAAGCATTCCCTCGGCTACAACCAGTTTTTAGCTATAATAGAAAATCGAGAACCCCTACCTATCTGAAAACGTTTGTAAAGTGCGAAAAGTGCAGCCAGCTCAGAAGGTAGAGGAGCAAATTGAACACTAAGCGATACATTCTCCGATATGTTGTCCGAAACATACGAATACAATCGACAATGTAAACTCAGCTTGTGTTGCAATAATATTATTAATTACTCGTCATTCTTAATTATTATATTTTGGTCATATTTGCTATTGAAAGAGAGCTATGTTCTAGCATGCCTGTGTAAAACTATGCCTTTGATGGACATTACGCGTGACATTGACTTGGTCTCTCAGAGTATATATACAAAATGTTCATCACTCATCGATAGATTACACGGAGTTACTATAGTCAAGTGTAAATTATTTTGCAACCTGTCCCTAATGTGTTGGTTTCTATAAAATGCATTTACAACACTCACATTGACACTACTCATCAATGTTATCATTGCCTAGTATATTTTGGCCCACAATGTTGGACAGATAAGATATGTCAAAATAAACCTCAGCTGCATACACTCGATTCACAGTCAACTGGCGCACACGTGATAATAAAATAAATACGATATTTACTATATGGGGGCCGCCATCTTGAATGGCGCATAAAACTAAACAAGAGACAAGTTGTGAAACGCGTTTTTCAGATTCCTACAAATCAGGACAAAAATACCAATCTTTCACAAAAATACGGTTCATTGGTGTTATATTAAGCCAACCGATAACAAAACTCGGCCTAATTCGTCGTTTTTGTGTGGAAAAATCCCTTGCATACGAACACCTAATTACGCGAAGAACCTAGAACACTAAGCCGGGGTATTTGAAACCGAAATTGTCATCTAAGCGTTAGGCCGTCGCTGATTGGCTGCTGAGCTGGAATGCCTATTTTTAGTTTTAAATACCCCCAGGAAAGTGTTCCAGGTTCTTCGCGTAATTAGGTGTTCGTATGCAATATTCCGGTACACAACACCGCCCTATATCATCATGTGTCATCATAAATATATCTTCTATATTTTGTTATAGCCAAACCATTCCAGACGGAAATCAAGGATCCTTAGTGGATCAACAAATGCCACCATGCACTTCGGGCGTTTATGCTTTCATAGTTACAGAGCTACGGCGACCCGACTTCGCTAAAAAAAATTCTAAAGGGCTAATATAACGCCGACGTTAGGCCGCCTTAACGCGTTTACATTTGTTTCTTTTAAGACCGACGTAGTCTGTATGTTTGTCTGCCAACAGAATAACTAAAAAATGTCCAATTCGTGAATTGAACTTGTACAACACCCCATTTTGTCTTTTTTTCAAAAGAACCTGGAAACTCATGTCAATATGATAAAGTTAAAGACATGTTAATTAATGTAATCAGCACGAGAAGGTGTGAGCTCTCGGATATAACAGACCGGAAACACTACGGAATCCTGGGTCTACTAAACTCCATACGGTCAAGTCAAAATTAAAAGTGTGAACGGAAAAATAACAAAGCACCCTCTGTCAAATGTTGCATGCGTATTATGCAAATAAAGCACAGTCATTCCAGATCCAGTTACGTCACATACATTACGTGACTATGCATGCTTCTACTAGGCATGTGTCATACATGCATTACGTGACTAGGCACGCTTCCATTAGACATGTATCATACATGCATGCGTGAATATGCATGCTACCACTAGGCATGTATCATACATGCATTACGTGGCTAGGCATGCTACCACTAGGCATGTAGCTCGATTGGTGACGAGGGATGGCGCAGTTAAATGGTCCACCAGCGAACAGTTCAATCTCACCACAATGCTTAAGTCATCATTGTGGACTCTTTTACAGTTTGTAATTAGTTCAGTTATGGGTCGGAAGTTCTGTATAGTAAGATTAAACCAATTAAACGTTGCATATTGTGTACGCTCTCACCGCCGTACATACCTCTAGCCTACCAACCAATGAAGCTACGATTGCTTAGTTCCCCCAACTCGGTAATAACCTCGACCACACAATTTATAATATTACAATTATATAAATATATTTTATGTAGGTGTTTTGATCCAACTTATTCATAAATGTTCATGCATTCTTTCTATGTATATACTTAAAATACTACACATTGTTTATGCTGTCTGAGACCCAGCTTATTCATTTCAATATAGGTACGTACTGTGGGCGTATACGCATTTTCTAGCTGGCTTTTTAGGCCACTAAATAAGTAAGTGTGGTTTAGTGGTTATTGTGTCCGTCTCCAGTGGTGAGGCGCTACGATGTGTGTGTGTGATTTTGTATCCCGTGTTGTTATGTGAATGTATGTTTGCCCGTAAATATTTACGTTGCCTCAACCAGTTGTCTCTGATAACGAGCAGTATTGTCACTGAGGACAATCATAAGCTAGCTCCATTGAATCATGTATTGTGTTGTTATGTGAATGTTTGTTCGCTTGTATTTATTTTTGTTGGTATAATATCTGCATTTTTTCATTTGTGTATAATATGATCAATTTTGGCTAACACTATTTACGACATTGTTTTGAAAACTGCTATTTAAATAAATTTCATATTTTTTTTTCTAATTTTCTGACATTTTTATGATTTACTATTTAAAATGTTTTCCTCCATAATGTGTTTGATATATATATATATATATCGCGCATGCCATTCAGTAGTCACACAATGAATATAATAAGGCAGTTCATATTTGTCTCAGTAAATCATTAATTTTTGACAGACACCTGTACAAATACTTGGACTACTGCCGCCCTTTAATTGTGTAAGACGGAAATAAATAAAAAAACATCTCACATTGCTTCCGTTCAAACAAATCATTAGAATCTACAGTTGATACTGTCCATATGCTTGTCGAAAAAGATTGAGTATATTTGCAAAGAAAAGTGTGTATACCGCGCGGCACGAGAGCAGTAATAATGGCGCTGCAATGATTTGGGTTCGGAACAAACTAGGTGCAATAGATGGTCTTATGGATTGGCCTTATGCATAGTGATATGCTCACTGATTGATTTATCATGATGTGAATTTGTATGTCCTCTTCAAAGCATTGACATATGAACTACACACAGAAGTAGAGGCTCAGTTACAATGATAAACAGATCCGGCGGACATATAATAGTAATCGAATATTCACCATGCCAGCTATGTTCACACAGAACAAGAAAATATACTGACAAAAACTATATGTACCCACCAAGTTGAATGGAAACCAGAGCGTGTGTTACTGTTGAATATGTTAATATATACTTGGAGATGGGAGTGGTAAGTCTATTTTGATTTTAGGAATGACAAGTACTCTGATTAGGTCTTTATCTTAAGTATTTTAATTATACCATGCATGTTATTATTTACATAATTATTTACATAATTCAGGCGCTCTTGGTTCGAATAAATGTCATATGTAGAATACATATAAGTTGTAATTTATACATACAGTCTGTATCAGGCATACACTAATTAAATACATGTATACAGACAATATGAAATATATTGTTATAATGTTACTAGCACTAATCTAGCCTACGGATATATTTCGTTCGACAGAAGCCATTCACTTTCCCCGTGGGTATAAAATACACGAGGACAATTTATCGCAATATGCAAATTCCGTAAATTTACAGCAAGTGCAAGTTATATAAACTCTGTGTTTTGTGAAATTGACAACATTTTAGACAACTGAATTGTCTATACCTTGACATGACCAACTTTATGGCCTCATGCAATTAACCGTTCTGCATTTTTACCTTGCCCGTACCATCAAAGATGGAAGGGAAAGGCATATTAATGGAAATATTTCTGTCCGGCGTTGTCGTCGTCGTCGTTAATAATTGATATTGTGTGCACAATAACTTTACTAATTCTATTCCAAACTTTATCAAACTTTGTCACCTTATTCATCAGTAGAAAGTCTTCCCTGAGTCTGAACGACAGAGAAAATTTGATAAAATATTTTGACTATTTCTACTTGACTGATCACTGGTGATACACATTCAAAGGTCGCTGATCTCAGTAGAAATATGCATTGTTTTATGTGTTCAATGAAGCAAATCATTTATCTTGTAATAATATCTTTGGTAATGTATATCCCAAATCCTATCGGAATACTAGACAGTCTGAAAGACATTTTCAAACCTACCAATAAATCTTTACAGAAAACAAGATGTCAGAAAATCAATATAAGCACTCCTATGAACTGGGTGGAAAACTTTGATCAAGATCTGAAGCTAACATAAAATCTATTTAGTCCAAAATTATCAAATAAAAAAACAATACATAAAATATACATAAAAAGCAAAATGTTGCATCCACATTTTGAAAAGAAAATTGTACTCAAAAATATGTATTCTGTATTTGACAAACAATTCATTCGACAAATGAAAATTCATAGGAATTTGTGTCAGCTATTAGAACTTCAAAAACAGATAGCAGTGTTTGAAGATGTAGATTCTCAGGAGGCAGCAGTACTGTTGACTTCTCTCTGCATACAAAACAGGTCTTGCAAACATGATAGCTATTTCATAGAGGGCGTTTTTTTTACTTTTCAAATAATACAGTAGTCACACAATGAATATAATATTTGTCTCTGTAAATCATTAATTTTGGACAGACACCTGTACAAAACACTTGGACAAAAGCCAGCTAAGATGTTCAGTTATCTTGCATGTTTTATGAATCTGTTCACGTCTAATTTGTTTTTATACTAAAATATCTGAATTACTTTGAATAAAGCTGAACATTATGTCCCTTAAAATTATTAAACAAATTAGGCACTAATGTTTTTGTAAGATGTTTACCTCTATCAAAGATATTCGGCAGACTTTCCAACTGTTGTTTCAACCCCAAAACTTGTTTGTATTAAAAATTCAAAATGACAATGCATATTCATATTGAAACAAACTATGATAACGGGAAATATTATATAACAAAGGGCAAGGTCACCAGAGTTCAACTATGTTTGAATTACCTTTAACCATCTTATTGTTATTGACAATGCACCATGGCAATTTGTTTTGGGGGGGGTAAATATATATGTGTCGTAGAGATTTTCTCTAGGTTGAAATTTGCTGAAAATAGTCAACAACAATACTGATTACAATTTCTTGGAAATTGTGGTCATGAGTCCGTTTCCAGAGAACTATTGCGGATGAGAATTTAACACAACAGAATAATGTTCATATTGACTGGCTATGTGACCTCGCTAATTATGCATACATGTAACTATGTACATCAATCATTTCAAGAAATCTATCGAAGACAAGCATGTAATTCTAACAGTATACTGATTAGCGACCCATTCGCAATTAAGCGCATATATAATTCTAACAGTATACTGATTAGCGACCCATTCGCATATATAATTTACAGAGCACGATTGAAGATACACATTACCTACTAACTTTATAATTTGATACTATATTAGTTTGCAACGCAGCCCAATACTATGCATATACTTGATACTAAGTATTATAGATAGAAGTATGCTACCAAATCCCTAATTTCTTAAACTACATTTTTCAATACAGTTCATACTTGGAACATACATCGATTCATGTTCTTGAATAAATATCTCTGTCATGTTGGCCATGCTGCTAATCAGATAGTAGAAGTAATGATTTTTCAATCGCAGTCGGACAAAAACATCAACACAACTTAATTAACAAACAATAACGTGAACGTTGAAACAAAGGGATCCTGCAGGTAGGCCAGACTCAGACAGTGAGGAATAATGATATGAGGTTGATACTTGGATATTGTTTTTTTCAAAAACATGTTATAGACTAAAGGCATTGTATATAATTCACCAGTTGTGAATATTCACTTATATCACTAGAAGCGTATGATGTTTAAAACCATTTCAGCCCTTCAGGTTTGAATTTTGGGGTTACTCTGCTAGAAATACTAAAATTATCCTTGTCATCTCTGGGTCTTCTAACTGAAAAATATAATCAATTAAAATTATGTAGTAAAAATAACACAACCACAAAAACAAACGACTGACAAATATTCAGCAAGTACAAAAAATGGTCTAATAGACACAAAGAAAAAAATAACCACATTAAATACAGCCAAGTAGAATGACCTTTGTGACATGTAAATCAGATACATAAGTCATCACAGTTTGTTTCTATTGGAATGCCTATACTATTTGTTGGAAGGTATAGCATATAATCTCCACAGATATGTTGTAACATAAAAGGTGTAATATTAATCCTGCAATATACATGTACATAGTCGAACAAGTATATTGGTGTCACGATAGAAATTGATCTTTGACACAAAATCCAGGTATCCACCCCTTAGTTAGTATGTTGTATTTTTTGTTAAAATGCAATACAGCCAAATATCACGAGCAATGGTACGCAATGAAATCATTGTAAAAAACTGAGGCGTGACATTGAATATACAATGTTGCATGTGAATGGTTATGGGAACTGTCCTAACGATTAATGGCTCTATATGTGCAATGAACAAATAATACTGTACAATGTGATTGAAACGTCCTGCCCCTTGCGTTTCCGAGCCCAAAATAAATCAATAATTTCGTCCAGCAGGTTAGATATATATTTATAACAGACTCCAGAAACGAAAGCATTGTGACAATAGTTAAAAAACTATACTATATAAATTTATACTATATAATAATATTCATATTTGTGCAGATAGTTCCTTGTTGCCATTATTATCTTTTGAATCTAAAATGCGCAATTTGATGTTTCTTTCTAATGTGTACTTACCCGAGCGACTTTGTTGGAGACTGGTTCTTGATTGAGACATTTCTGAATACGAGAGAATCAATATTAGTTTGATATTAGTTTATGTCCTGAATATAGACAATCACACTCTGAACATGTTACAAAAACATGACATAAGTCATCACAGTTTTTTTTTTTTTTTTTGGAATGCCTATACTATTTGTTGGAAGGTATAGCATATAATCTCCACAGATATGTTGTAACATAAAAGGTGTAATATTAATCCTGCAATATACATGTACATAGTCGAACAACAATATTGGTGTCACGATAGAAATTGATCTTCGACACAAAATCCAGGTATCCACCCCTTAGTTAGTATGTTATATTTTTTGTTAAAATTCACTACAGCCAAATATCACGAGCAATGGTACGCAAAGCAATCATTGTAAAAAACTGAGGCGTGACATTGAATATACAATTTTGCATGTGAATGGTTATGGGAACTGTCCTAACGATTAATGGCTCTATATGTGCAATGAACAAAAAATACAATGTGATTGAAACGACCTGCCCCTTGCGTTTCCGAGCCCAAAATAAATCAATAATTTCGTCCAGCAGGTTGGTTATAAATTTATAACAGACTCCAGAAATGAAAGCATTGTGACAATAGTTAAAAAACTATACTATATAAATTTATACTATATAATAATATTCATATTTGTGCAGATAGTTCCTTGTTGCCATTATTATCTTTTGAATCTAAAATGCGCAATTTGATGTTTCTTTCTAATGTGTACTTACCCGAGCGACTTTGTTGGAGACTGGTTCTTGATTGAGACATTTCTGAATACGAGAGAATCAATATTAGTTTGATATTAGTTTATGTCCTGAATATAGACAATCACACTCTGAACATGTTACAAAAACATGACTTTCATCCAAATCGTCGTATCAACATTAATGCCTAGCTTTAATGCCTAGGTTGATGAACATAATAGTTCTTACATGATTAATAGTTCTATTTTTTATGTCTTTATTTAACTGTTTTCACATATATATTTGTAAGATACCTAATTACATTTTGAAAACCAATACTAACTACTTTTTTTTGCTAGGATTGAATGAAGTCGATGTATTCATGTATTTCTGATTGTAGACTGTCCACAGTCGACAGGCAGACAGCCTACGGCGTTTGAAAATAAGTGACTCTTTATAGGGCCCGAGAACTGTACAATGACTTCTATTCTATTCTATTGAATCTGTACTCACCTCTGCTAGTCAAGTTCTTGTTTGAAACAAGACTTCTTGTCGACAATCCTGCATTGAGAAACAAATGAAACTGACTTAGTACGAATCCTCGATAGTATAAAAAAATATCAAAACCTCACTTTGTCCATTTTCCTTCAGTCAAGAGCTTGAACCATTTTCTTTTGTGTCTTCGCTTATTGACCTAATAATGAATTTCCTACAACCAATAGGTTGAGTGCTTGTTAAAGTTTCTGAACGTCTATAAAGTACTTTATGGAAATGTATTAAGACGTTGACCAACCTTTCGTTAATGTCTTTGGTTGTGTTTTATTCTTCTTGGACATATCCGGAAGAGGACCTATTACACTGTCTTTCCTGTCATTACTTTCAGGTGCAGATAGAGTATTCACTAGTATGTTGTTCTTCTCCGTCGCTAATGATTTGTTTTGCTCTACCGTGACATCCTTCCCAGTTTTCTGATTGGTATTTTTCATCTGTGACAGGGAAGTGGAATCTTTCTTCGACGTGCTTTCTGACGCCCGAGTGTCATCTTTTACGCCTGAACTTTGCTTTAATTTAGACTGATCACTAGACAGCTTCTTCTTTTCATTCAGATTCGTATCCCCTGCTTTATGAACGACGGATGACCTTGAGAGAATATGTATGAGAAAAGACATATGTATTACAAACTAATCTTGAACACGAGAAACGACTTACATTCTAAATTGAGCTCATTCAATTTAAAAGACTTATCTCACTCGTTCAGATCCCTTTTACTGCTTGTCATTTAAATTGTCTACAAAGTCTCTCTATAATTTTGACGGATCTCTAGGTGGCTTCCTTTTTCTTATTTAGAGTCAGATCAGTTTTGTGCATTACAAATAGTGAAAATAATATTGAATTTCTTGGAAAACATTTTATATGAGCTTTTAACTTTACATAAACTCACTTGTTCGGGTCCTTCCTAGTGGTATTCTTATCGGTATCCTTGCCATCTAAATTGTCCCCTGTGACGCTCTTTAATTTTGGCTGATCACTAGATACATTATTTTTGTCTATTAGCTTCTTATTTTGCTTCGTATCACCTGCTTTATTGGTAACGGACGCGCTTGAAGAGAAAAGGTCATATGCATTGCAAGTTCACATTACAAAACAACATATTAGTTTTCTAGAAATGGTGTGTATTATGTTTCCTGATACAATTATATAAACTTACTCGTTCGAGTCCTTCTTAATACCATTCTTGTCGACATTCTTGACATCTAAATTGTCCCCAACGCCGTTTTTTAATTTTGACTGATCGCTAGATAGATTATCTTTGTCCTTTAGCTTCTTAGTTTGCTTTGTAACACCTGCTTTCTTGGTAACGGAAGCACTTGAAGAGAATGGACCATATGCATTGCAAGTTCACATTACAAAAGGAAACAACATATTCGAGTTTTCTAGAAATTATTTGTATTATGTGTTTTGATATAATTAAACTCACTCGTTCGAGTCCTTCTTAATACCATTCTTGTCGACATTCTTCTCATCTAAATTGTCCCCAACGCCGTTTTTTAGTTTTGACTGATCACTCGACAGCTTATCCTTTTCAATGAGTTTCGTATCACCTGCCTTCTCAACGGCTGGCACGCTTGATGGAAAAGAATATACATATGTTATACACATTAACATTGCAAAAAGTGACAACCTCGAATGTTGTAGAAATTATTTATATTACGCGTGCTTGTACAATCACATAAACTCACTCCACTAGGTCTTTCCTAATACCATTACTGTCAGCATCTTTTTCATCTATACTGTCACCCACGTTTTTCTGTAATTCTGACTGATCAGTAATGATCCCATCTTTTTCAATGAGTTTCTTATCTTCTAACATATGTACAATGGATGAGCTAGAATTCAATAGACATACGAATTTTTAAATAACTCACAAATTAAACTATTATGTAACATTGTAATTATGTTTAAGGAATGTTTCAGGAATTTTCCAAATAAAGGTTTTGCAAAAATTGCATGCTTCTATGTCACTGTTTCACTAAAAATGCCAGCAGAATAACCAATCCTTAGAATCGTATTTGAATGTTTATCTGATTCTAAATGGTGGACACACAACTTACTAGAGTGACAGATCAGTTGTATCACCGAGACAGGGGTTTTACTGAGTTGAATTCAGGTTAGATTAAATTGATCTGATATTTATTTGAATGTTTATCTGAAATCACCTGATTCTAAATGGTGGACACACAAATTACTAGAGTGACAGATCAGTTGTATCACCGAGACAGGGGTTTTACTGAGTTGAATTCAGGTTAGATTAAATTGATCTGATATTTATTTGAATGTTTATCTGAAATCACCTGATTCTAAATGGTGGACACACAAATTACTAGAGTGACAGCTCAGTTGTATCACCGAGACTTCGGAACAAAATACTGGACAATCGCACAGGGGTTTTATTGAGTTGAATTCAGGTTAGATTAAATTGATCTGATATTTATAAGTGTGTTTAGGGCCAGTAAAAACCCAAAGGTCATGGTTTGATTTTTCGGCTGAGCCTGCAGTCACCTTTGAGATTATATACATGGTGTATATTTTCTGATGGATTTTTGCTGATGTACTATTTAAAATTGTTTCTATAGTTCGTTAACAATATATTTGATAATGTTCAAATGTAAAATCTTAATTAGTATCAATCTGATTTTAAAATCTGATGTAATGTGCGGCGTGAATTTAACTTAATGTTATTATATTTCATTTTATTTTTACTATTTACTATTATTTTTATTACATCATATTTGGTATCACTTTATATATCGCCACATGTCAGCTTTCGCGATTACCGAAACAAAATTTGAATAAACTGCCAATAAATTTCAGATTGCTCAAAATGAGTGTAAGTTCACGCAAATAGAACCCCAAATCCCAGTGGAAATCATTATATACGCAATATAGTGAAAATCGGGGTATGATGTTTTCACACGATTAGGTGTTTATAAAGACATGGCTTTTCGTCATCCTTTACAACAGTTGTATATCCGAAAAAGACGTTGGGAGTAATGAAAATCTGCACAAAGCAATGGGCAGCTAATATGCAGTTGTGTATTTCTTGTGCGAGTATGTTATGTTAGCAGATAAAGACCTTGCTGGGAAAAATTAGCATATTTAGCGGGCGCTAATAACCGAGCGTAACCCTCGTTTGCTGTCCATAACCTCTAAATATATGTGACGATAAAATCACGTGAACTTACTTATTTAGATTATTCTCACCACTCTTGTTAACATCGGCTCTTGAAGTGATTTCTTGTTTATCACTTCGGGCTTGTTTGCGGATGACGAACCAGCAGCAACAGCATATGGAGACAATGACAATTATCACCAATAATATCAAGATGGCAATTGTAGCATTTCCTTCAGCTGTGTTAAGCCACCAGCTATAGCTATTATGCGTATTAATGAGTTCATATGTTGGTTGCACACTTTCTACAGGGAAGTCGTCAAAATCTGTTCCAGTTAAAAGAACCCCTGGTGTGCCATCTGAATCAATTTGCATTGCCTCTGCAAGATCCACAAAGTATACAAACTCCTTAGTCTTGTCAACATTGTCCTGAGAATTGGTAAAATCATTTTTTAACGCATAGACTTCTACAATTGCCGTGCTGAAAAAAACAGTGATGAATGACACTTTAGAATGGATTGTGACAACATTGACCCTTTATGCAGTTATTAAATGAATAGAAAATATTGGATTCATTATTCACATTGTCGAGATATTTGACTTACGTTCTACATTTAGTGTTCGCGCGTCATATACGAAATTAAGTGATAACTATAAACCTAAAAACACTTGTATTTGTAGTGGATACTGCTATACTACTCACTTTTGAAGAAGTTTTCTTGTAGCCACCGCCGTATCACTGCGAATGGAGGATATTCTGTATTTCCATGGTTTATAACGTTTATTCAAAGCTGAAATAAAAGCAGTCTGTCTGGAGGACGTGAAATCAGCAACTGAAATGCCCAGATGTATGTCCACAAGAACCATCTGTGGTATGTAGGTGTCAATACGAATCATTGAAACACTGTAGATGATATATAGAAGATCAATGTATGAATTAATTGACAATCTAATTTTAAGCAACGAGAGTCATACTGAATGCGAGAACATTAGCACTCCTTACATATTACGTCGTTTACAATTACCGAACTTGGATGTACTTGTTTGTATCTGGGATCTGCACATTATTCCGATAAACATTATGACACATGTACATCTTGAACAGCCGATGAACAGAAAAAAACTGACACGTCGCCATCTATCAGACACCGGTACATTGAAATAACATTTGTGATTGTCATGTAATAAAACACTCAATTCGGAGTTTGCTGAAGTGGGAAGTAAAAATCCAAAACAGAATACAGACTATATGTGACTCGGGTGACCAGGTCATTGTGATGTACGCTGATTTATACAGTAATAAGTTTATAAACTCCTAAATCTAAGCTACATACACTTTTGTTAACTGTCTTGAATTACATATAAAGTGAGTTGATTTACAAAAATTATAAATGACATTTATTAACTTGGTCTAAAGCCAAATTAATGTAAAGCGTTGTGTGGGACCACCAGTAGTCAAACCCAAGAAGATCGATATGGTCCCCTCTTATATGAATGGTAACTTATATGAATGGTATTATGGTATGTTCAAATCTCTATTGGAAATACTAACATGCAAATTGGTATATTTGTTTCTCTGAGACTAATAGTTATTTATATTGCTTCTCCAAATATACATACAAGGACACACACATTTTCCAATAAACATCTCTTAGGTATTAATACTACAGGTTATTCTTCATCGTGATCAAGGGAAATGTTACGACTTAATAGTTATGTAATTTGACATGGAATCATGTAATAAGATTTAGGTGCCAATATTTTGATTTGATTTATTTAATATACACATTAATGAATATAACGACAATCAGCTCAAATGATAAAAACGATCAACAAGCCAGTTGACTGTGCGTCACGATTCAGCACACTTCAGTTGGTCGTAGTACGATCTACAACGTTAAGATATTCCTAAGAAACGTTATCAGCCACGTGGATTTACAGTGGTCCATTACCTCATAAATTATTTTAGAATAACATTGAAAACATAAAAACATAAAAACATACATACAAAATATATTTTGTTTATTTCTTTTGTGTTATAATTTCAATATCACTTGAGTATGATTTAACAACTACTTCGTTACTAATATGATTTGTTTGTGGATATATATGAATAGAGTACACTCACCCTGCCTTGATCGGAGGTACGCTATCGTCTTCTACATAGTACATTAATATGTATTCTTCTTCTGCCATAAGTTTACCTGCTACGAAAACTTGACCATCTGTTGTCATTCTAAATCGTGTGTTTGGCATATATAACTTATAGATGATCGAACCACTTTTTTCTGAAATATGATTTACAAATGTGATCGAATTTGTGAAAACGACGTAATACATACAAAACAAGATCAGTGTGAGAGTGACATAATTACGTGACTATCAAAATAGACAATAAAGCAACATATATAAACTAAAAATAACTCAATATCTATGTGTGTTCGTTCATGCGTGAGTTGGTATATGGAATTTTATATTTATTCATAAGAATACCATCCTACCGAAGATCTGGTTATTTGTGACGACGTTGTTAACATAGGTATCGTTGGTCAAATCATAAGGCACCTCCCAATTCCAATATGGACGTTCGTTGCTATCAATAATCACATGAATTTTGTCGACACTTGCAACGGTAACCTGAACAAAAGCTGTGTCTCGATTCGATCCCAGATCAGTGGCAACCAGTGTAAAGTTGATGATATTCCCACTGATTGAAGAGTTAATGTGTTCGTTTACAGTTACTTCTCCTAATTGTGAGTCAATAACAAAATATGTATTATCTGGCTCTATGGAGTACGTAATGATGTCAAAAAGATCAACATCTGTTGCTAGAGCCTGCAGTACAGGACTACCTTGCGATTCTCCATCAAACAAATCTGCGGAATATACTGCCTGGGTGAAAATTGGTGCATTGTCATAAATATTCTGAAGGTATACATTAACTGTTAGATAATCTTTCTTTCCAGCTGGGTCTGTGACAGTAAACATTATGGGAAATGGGACTGGGAAGGATGCTTCATAATCCATGACTTGTGCAATACGTAATTCTGGATTGGTTCCATCAGTTAAGCTGAAGTATGGAGAATAAGTTCCAGCAATTATATTATATGTTAAATCAGTTAATACATCATCCACGTCAGTAACGGCCCAGTCAAGAGATATTAATGTCCCAACAATCTGTAAAGATATGTTTTATAAATTAGCCATGCCTATTTTAAATTGATCAATGGCGAATATAAATTACAAAACAAGCATGAAAAAGGAGTACATATTTCTCACCTGTTCTTCATCGATATATACATCTTGATTATCATTCGCAAAAACTGGTGGTTCTGCTACATCCATAATATCAACAGTCAGAGTACCAGTTGCAGTGAATTCTCCGTCAGTTGCTTCCAACACCAATGAATATTGCTGCACATCCTCAAAGTCGAAACCAGGATTGTTAGATATAGAAACAGTACCATCGTTCCCATCTGTTTGTAAAAAAAAAAAAAAAAAGGTAACACTCTATGCATAGTATTGTGAAGGAGAAACTAATCACAAGCTGTTTATGAGGAACAATCCACTGGTGATTTACTCATCGAAATTAATAAAAACTCCCTTAACAATATAGTTTTCCGTACATTCACGGTATACACTTGATCTCCATGGTCACAATGTTCAACGCGGACCGTAATATATTCCTGGGTGACATTACATGCGCTAATGATCACCTTCCATTAGAATGATTAGCTGACTGAATAGTTTGAACGTCTGTACGATATTTACGTTTTCGTGTTTAGAAAAAAAGGTACAACTTTCACTCGTGGCGTCATGGACAGTCGTCTCCAAACGTATTAACCATGAATGATACATGCTGGTGCTAGAAATTTACTTTCTTCAACACTTTAAATCAAATACTTAACCTCAAGTACTTCCACTATCGGTGCTTGCAGCTATTTGCAGGTATCTTCACCTTTAGACAACTTATATGCATTGTTGCATTGATCCGATAATTTAAACGTTACATCATTGATTTACTTGATATGAATCCCTGTATTTGGTTTAAAAAAATGACACAAATAACTATCGCTTACTTGAGTCGGCTACAGCGAACTTCCCTTGCCCGGAGACAGGTAAGACTATTGTGAGAGAAAAACTGAGAGAATTGCCGTCCACATCATAACCGTCAGCTTGGAATATCGATACAGAATTGAGTGCGTCTTCAGGTACTTTGACTGTTGCTGGTAGGTTAGTAATTATCGGTGCTTCATTCTCGTCAGTGACCTGAACAGTCAGTACTTTAGGTGTGCCAGGCTTAGTGTTAGTGACGCCTAAATCATGACACGTTACACTCAAGGTGTATTCATCCACAGTTTCAAAATCCAGAATAGGCGAGTTGATGACGTAGATAGAATTAGCTGTGTTTAAAGAGAGCATATTTGTTAGAAATTGTTAAAACATATTAACTAATGCTATAACGGTCAATGGCTAATGACGGCCAGGTGAATTCTCACATTCTCTGAGATTTAACATTATGGTTTTGGGGTAATTTCAAATGATGAATTGGCGGTAAGTAATCACAATTTAAAGTGTAGCTGTAGTTACCAAAGTTATGCCTGTGGTGGCAACATCGCCTTTTCAAAAATAGGATTTTGAAATGAACAACGAAAATCAAAATCCTAATTTGAATTTGAGACTGCGCTAGGGGATACTGTCAGTTACGTGAACTATAGCACAGTAACATTTTTCATTGTTAATTAAAGCGCGGTGGTCGTCGCGCAGCGCGTGTTCGAATTTCATGTAAATAAACAATGTATTTTACACGCGTTGTATACGTCGCTATGAGTCCTATATCGAACAGGACGCGGCACGACGACTGCCGCCCTTTAGAGACTTATGAAATTATTTCCAGCTACGTTTATATATTTGGGGGCAACGCGTGAGATTTTTGCATAATTGTACATCAAGCGACAAAACAATGTCGCCGTAACCGCGCGGGGTGTCAATCGCTCATTAATCAACCGGTCATTTGGTTGTCACGTGGTAATATTCCAGCCACACCATTTGTTGAAACTTTGAACACTGTCATTATTATTCAAAAGTGTTATGCCCCTTTTCGAAATCGCACTTAAGGGCTTGAAAGGGTTGAGTGATATATTTTGGGTTGTAATGAAGACTGCGATGGAGTTTCCGACAATGTGAAATTCTTTTGTTTTCTGCGAGAAAAAAACCTGAAAAACTGATTTTTACAAGATAATTCAGAACATTAAAAATATTTCATAACGAAATGTATTTTTCATAATCACTGATACTAGTACACAAGAACATTGCAGAAAAAAAAAGATAATTTGCTATTTTCTATATTTTTGCCTTAAATTGTGACTGAAAAAGCTGAATTAATTTTCAAACTATGTAGTGTGTTCAACAAATCGTGTATGAATAATAAATACGATTATATTTCCCCCATAAAAACGAAAGAAAGTCGTTATCGCAGTGTTAATGGAGTCTGGAGAAATGTTTTAGTCCCGTAATTTTGTAATTCCAGTAATTACAATTCGATGCACAGTTATTAGAGGGTGTATACCACGGTCATTACAGAATCGTCGCCCTCTCCTTCAGAAATTTCGGATATTCAGCGGTCAATCGACTGTTGATCTCGTCGTAAAAATTGCTGTTTGACAAGAGCGCTGATATCATCAGCGTCGACATTTTTTCAATCTCCATTTCAATTAGCAAAGCCACGAATCAGTTAGCATGGCTTTAGTTCTAAAATCAATCTCCCATGCAGAGTTCTACGAATATATTTCTTCCACCACGCGATCTTTTGTTTGTCGTTCAAGTTGATTGGTCGATGCGTCACCGTGACAGTGGTACTTCTTTCAAAGACGCCCACCGAAACATTGTCATGCAGGTGTTTTCGAACCCGAAAAAGCGTACGCACTGTTTGTAGATTATGGTTGTTTTTAAAGTGAGAAGCTCATTTTTTTACTTTCTCTTGCACAAACGGAGTGGCGGTAGGACGTTAGCTGTCAATACAATGAAGTGCTTTCGTATGTTTATATTTATATTTTTTAGCGTGGCGATCGAGAAGTCAGCTTGAAACGAGCACATATTGAAACATCAAAACAGAACTAGTCCAAGTAAAATTGAACTGCAAGGGCAGATAAACTACGGTAGCAAGGCAGCACATATTTAAACCCCAATAAACAAAGTGAACAATCAATATATTTTACACCAGCTGTATAGGACGAATTGGACCAAATTGTGTTTATAAATAAAGATATGATAGTGATATGATACTAGAAAATGATAGTGATATGATACTAGTAAAGAAAGGGTACTCTGGAAACCATCGATGACTGCTCGCTGATTGGCTCTGAGAAGTGCCATTTATAACTCCGACAAGGATTAAATATTCCTGGACTTTCGGACAACGCGATTTATGTTAACATAACAATAACAACTTATCGGGTAGTGGAACGAATGGTTGATATAACGTGACGGATAAATAGGATAAAAGCCAATCAATGGAGGCGACTATGAGAAAGGAAAAAATGGTAAAAAAACTGTGCAGAATATTTTTTTCTTCAGTTTCGATTTTGTTGGTGAATTTAGTTTGTATCCCTTCCTCAAATTTCCCCAAGTTTCTAACGGTTAATTCCCTATAGAATAACTAGAACCTTATTTATTTATTTATTTATTTATTTATTTATTTATTTATTTATTTATTTATTTATTTATTTATTTATTTATCATATGTGATTGTTGAACATCAAAATTATAGTATGTCACGTGATACGCAATGAACTGTTCATATTTGGTGGTCGTTATTCGTCACGTATACTGGTTGGTTAAACGCGTCCATGTCACAAAATGGTATATGTCGAAAAAGAACAAATGAAGCGAGTTAGTAATGATAAAATCACCCGAATAGATTAAAAGATCAAATTATATACTTACTGGACGAGGTAAACCCAAAATTACCATCATTTGGATTGGCAAACATGACGCAGTAAAAGTCATCTCCTTCATTATCCACAGCTTGTACAACAAAAATATCTGTTCCTCCTGCACTCATTTCACTAATCTGTATAGTATCGTTGAGATTGGTGATTTCAGGTCCTAGGTTAGGCAACAACGTGACGTGTAACACCTTATTGTCTGTAAAACCTTCTTCATCGCCAAGAAATATTGTTACATCATAAGAGTTTTGCTCTTCGTAGTTCAATCCCGGCGAGACTACATTCACCGACCCTAATAAGAGAAGGAGTATGTTTACCGTTATTCTTAAATACGGCTAAAGTAGGATTTCAAAATAGTATTTATTAATTTCAATGAAAATCGGACAACGGTACAATCAAAATTTGGTGAAGAAATCTTGAAATTATGACTGCATATCATTACATTTATGTGTATAGTAACATATCTACATTTGGATTAAATAATGATAATAAGATAATAATAATTAAAAGAACCCCAAAAGGTTTTATTATTGTAATTTTTATAAGCTTGTTTGTTGAACCAACCATTGGTGTGTAATTTCGTTCACCTGTTGTTGCTTAGCTGTGTAAATATGAATTTACTTTTGTGAATAATTTGTAAAATACTGAATAGCAATATCAATATTCAAGTTGTCGTCAAAGACCCCATTGTTCCTAGACTGGCGCAGTCGGGGCGATTAATTTGTTTTTTGTAGTTTAAATAAAATAAAATAAAAAATCGCGAAATGGAGGTGTTAGCGCGAAATCTCCCCGACTGGTTTATTCTGCAGGAAATTCATTGCTATTAAATATTCATTATAATGAGGTGGGCGCGGAAATACGTGCATAATGAGGTCAACATGGTAAAGGTCGCACTGCAGACCCAACATGGCGGCACGTTGAAATTCGAGTTTGTCGTAGTCGTCGTTTCTAATTCATCACAATGTGTAAAAAAGTAACCCGTACTAGTCGTAGAACTAAAAAAATATCGACTGCTACAATCAGCCGACGACTTCTCGGTCAGATGTCACTTGAAGAGACGCTGTGATTGGCTCAGATGATTGTCAATTAGAACACTCATTAACATAATTACCCGTTGAAAAATCGACGGGTTCCTGCAGTGTCGATAGAGGGCCATGCAGAGTAAACCAGTCGGGGTGATTTCGCAGTTACAAGGGATTTTGCGCTAACACCTCCATTTCGCAATTTATTTAATTTTATTTAAACTACAAAAACAAATTAATCGCCCCGACTGCGCCAGTCTACATTGTTCCTTGTGTTTTTGTTTTACATAGGGAAATATACGGTATATTTATATAGTATATAAAAAGGAAATATTTGCTACAATATATGGACACTCCTTTTTGTTACATCGCATGGACTTATATTTGTCATTTAAACAATTAGACAACTCAGATTCCGTCGGCAGACGAAAATATTTACACAACGCGTCTTAGTCGGCACCTTCGTGCCCAATGCTGTATTTCATACTTAGAAACTTGATTAACTGTTTCTGTACTCGTTTTAACTTGTAAATAGGACATTTAAAATCAGGTGAGAAAAGTAATCGAAACGATTACCCATATATATACAATATGCTTAAGAAAAAATGCAAAAATGTTTTTAAAACTCCAGCTTTAAAAGCACAATGGACAATGGCGTTGATATGCATAGTGAAGCTACGTTTTCTTCGTTAAGCATGTACCAAGATCATTGGCAGAGCTTACACTTTTCATGGACTGTCTACCAATTTTATATAAATGTGTGATTGACGTTTTTTAACACTGCACTACCTGGAGGTCTGTCTATTGATAACTATTCTTTTGGGCGGTGGTCGTAGTGCCGCGTCTTGTTCGATATGGGACTCATAGCGAGGATCATCGCACTTTATATGTAGGCGTGCATGTGTCAACAACCTAATATGCTTTAGCGAAACATGGCCGTCATTAGGCGAACTCAGAGTTTGTGATTCTAAATTAATTTAATTATGTATGTGAGTGTCTCATCTTTAAAATGAACTTATTTCACAAAACGCACAGAGCTTTGGCTATGAGCTAAACTTAAAACACGAAGAAATATATAATATATTATTATACCTCGTGGTCATGTCAGCCAATCAAATTCGCGCATTATATGTAGACATATTCCTGTGTTTACTTGCTGACATATTCGTATGTCTGATTTTGTAGCGATTTTGCGTGGTTTTTAGTCGCGTTTGCCATGAGTTTTGTTAACGTGTTCAGCTACGCGTTTCGAAACATTCGATGCGGTTGCGCAGTTCATTTCTCTTGCGCAGTTCATTTCTCTGAAGACTTCGAGTGAAGAAGTCTTTGCCGCGGGACAGTACCGCTGTTTTATTTTGCTACGTATTGTGTGTCTTGACAGTATATCTACATATTTTATATTTATTTTTTGAATGGTGGTGACATAATCGTATAGATGGGTGTGTTTATGAAAAATAATTCTTCGTCAGGCTAAAGCTGTTGAAATTGGGTTAATACAACCATGAAAGTAAAGATAAAACTCAATAATATTAAATCAACTTGTATATTTGAATGTATTCAGCTCTACGAGAGTGACCTGGAAACTAGATTGCCGTGATTGAGTGCCACAGTTTCTGTTTTTTTAAAGATTCATTCGCTATAATAATACAAATATTCACCCCAACTGAGATGGGCATACAGTTTTAGAAACCCTCAGGGTTCTTTGGATCGTCGCTAAAATTGTATGTCCACATTTGTTTGAGAGAACATTTGTATACTGTCATACGTTTACCTGTTGCATTGATACTAAATGGGCCATTGACCGGCGATGTAGATAACATCCATATCGACTCGCTAGGTGGATCCCACTCAACTATAAACACACTCCCAAGTACAGATTCGGATATAGTGATCGAGTCTGGCAAATTGGTTATTATCATACGTTCCAGTTCGTCTAAAATGTAGACAGTCACTGTAGCAGTTCTCACCGGATTTCCTGATATATCCGAAACTCTGATGAATAACTCGTAAACATTTGTCCCTGTTTCGTAGTCAAATCCGTGTAGATTCACGTTCTGAAGTTCTGCAAATGGTAGTTATGAATGAAAACACAACAAGGTTTAGTTACAAGATCGACCATCAATAACGTAACGTGGACTGGATTGACAAATGATGAGTTAGGTACTGGGCAAAAAGTACAGCGTAGGTCGGTGTTTTTTGAAATTCGCGTACTTAAAAATATATGACCATTCACAAACATTTGCATGGAATTTGCTGACCTTCCCTTCAAATGGTGCATGAAAAAGTGTGACCCTCCCACTTTCAAAGTATAAGGATAGTACATTATTAAAACTATTTATACATACTAATTGATGTTCTACTACACAGCTATGAACATTTGCACTTAAATCAGTTAGCCCAGCTCTCATTGAGAAGAGAGCAATGT
Source organism: Saccoglossus kowalevskii (assembly GCF_978046115.1). NCBI lineage: Eukaryota > Metazoa > Hemichordata > Enteropneusta > Harrimaniidae > Saccoglossus > Saccoglossus kowalevskii. The sequence goes on from NC_140642.1 coordinate 8,222,140, forward strand.
ATGATACTGTATATGTACCACATTAGGGTGATACATACACAATGTGTTGTGTGTTGAATCATGTGCATTTTTTAAAATATGAGATACACATGTTCAACACCACCATTCTATATTCTTAATAATTACTCTAGATATACACTTTTATAACAATACTGAGATTCAGCCAATTTTTACTGGTCTAACGAATTCTAATAATAATTGCTAAAGTATCGAGAAGCTTTTTATCCAAAACTTGTTGGAAGACTTGCCTACCCCACAGTATAAATATTTTAATGAGAAATAGAATCTTATTCACAAAATTTGTTTCAGGGTTGAATCAAAATGGCCGACTGGCAGCCACTTTGTTTTTTTAAATGTGGTATCGTATGCATGCTTTGTCAATTTTTGTTATATGTTTAAATTACATATCCACGAAAATTTGTTTTACATTCGGATTAAATATAGCCGACTGGTGGCCATCTTGCTTTTTGGTCATACAACTATATCACCAAGGCTTTTAGACCATTTTCATTCATTTTTGAGCGTACATCATCAATATAGAAATACATGTTCATATCAGTTTGTTCCATAATCAGACCAAAGATGGCCGACTGGCATCCATCTTGTTTTTGTTGCTTTCGGAGAATGTGGTTTCTTCGACAGGATTTGATAAAAACATTGTTTATGTTGGGATACATGTCCTTGGTGTTTTGGTTCGTGTTCGAATCCAAAATGACCAAATGGCAACCATCTTGTTTTTTTTCTAAATGTATTGTTGACATTTTTTTCTCTTCACATTATACATGTTATAATACATGGCAGTTTCATAATCACATCGAAGATGGTTGACTGCCTGTAATCTCGCTCTTTGACCATACTACTGTATCTCTACACTGTCCAGACAAAGGAAATTCAGTTTGGATACAAACAATGCACGAATAGCTTATACAGTATATTTTGATTTTGGAAAAGTAATTTATTACATCTAATTTCTGCTGATTCACTCTAAATTACTAACTATACTTTTGGTCCGCAACTTTATTTTTGGCATGATTAACATTTTCCTAACGAGGACTATTTCATTCACAATGATTTGTTAAATACGTAGGCTTGTGACTGCATGCCAGCACAGCCACCATACCAACAAAAGTTTCTCTTAGCTTGGAGTATTGTAAACACATATAAGTGACATATTATATCATAATAGTACACTACAATAAATCTATGTGTTTTAATCCAGCAGTACTCGTACATAAATATTATTTTCCCCAGTGGTGAATTGCTAGTCGCCAAAGAACTTTCTGTTCCAGTAAAAAATTTTCCCTCCCAAATCTGGCGTATACTACCGGCTGGAAAATTTCATTTCCACTGTCTGATTATTTATTATCAGAATCATTATACAGTGGGTTCTCGTCATAGCTCTGAATATAACGTTTTAACATCTCATTCAATGTAAGTACAACTGCTGGATGAGTAGCGATTAATACGAATAGATGTTTGTTGAGGCAACACAGACCAGACTTTGCATACAATCTCGTCTACTTACACTGTGGTGTCACGAGGCTTGCATTGCACACAAAATTGTGACCCTTGCCTTTATGCCTGCACAGATTACTGTACCCCTCCCCTCAACACGAAAATCAGTGTTCCATCCCCCCAAAACACCAACCTACCTAATCCTGTACTTTCTGTCCAGTCCCTTACATAAGGTTCACGTGTTTTTAGATAATATATGGTCTACAGTTGTTTTAATTTATATAGAGCAATAGGTGTATATACACAAGTGTGTTAAGTTAAATAGGGTCTGCAGTTGTGTCGAGTCATACCAAAAATACCAACCTGCAACTGATGTATCCTGATCAGCTGTAACTGGACCAATTAGAAACGGGGCATCTTTAGGATTCGAATCAATAATGGTGAAAATTATATTATTCGTTTGTCCGTCGGCATCTGTTGCTGTTATATTGGCAATTGTTTGAGACACTGTTGCATGTTCTCCAAGTGTGACATTGTATGGGGCATCAACGTATAAATAACGTGTTACTTGAAGTGTCAAAGTGCAAGTAAAAGGTGGATCTTCATTCGTCGTATCTTCTAACACTAGATCAACAATGTATTCGTGAATAGCGTCAAATCCTGGGGGAACCACTGCCACAAGTTGAGCTTCGTTTTCTCTAGAAGGAGCTGGATCTTTAATAATGCAAACAATATATAATGAAAATAAAACAACATGTTGTATACATATGATTATTTAACGTACAGTGAACAACTCATAACACTTATCTTACCCTGTATAAGCTTGAAAGGGTATGGGTCTGGTGACAAATCTGGAACTATAGCGCCAAGACTATACCAATATAATACATTTGTTCCTCCCCCTCTACCGTCGATTGGACTATATATGTCATCACCATCAGCTATTCCGTCGGCAATTTGAATTGTCTTCCCATCTCCCATATTGTGTAAGTGTATTGCTGAATTATGAAACATATAAACAATAATCAAATCAATTATCTATATGACGTGTTTATTAGACATGGTATTGAAAGTAATTCCACTTTCAAATTGAATAATAACTAGCAAACAGTCACATAACACAGAATACAGAGTTCGTATTCGCAGATATGGTGTCGCGTCTAGCCTAGCTGGAATCAAGATAATCAGGTAAATACTATGTCGTAAATTAGACAAATCAGGTGAATACCATGTTGTGAATTAGACAAATCAGGTGAATACTATGTCGTAATAGGATATGTTTTGTAAATTTGTATCAAAGGCAGGGGTTTCTTTAAAATTTGTTGCATGGGGTGTTTTTTCACCAAAATTTGGTCCCTCGCACACTCGTATATAAATAATATAATAATAATTAAGGTAGGGACTCACGTTCGTGGCCTCTCTTTCTTTCTGACTTACAATAACGCTCTTTGCGGGAACAGTTTGTATTTATATCATTAGATATGCGTTCATTATTGGTGACGTGAATAAAAGGTTGAGAAAATTCCCAACGATTGACCCGTTTTTCCCCTAAAAGACGCATTTGTTAGTTTTGTCACTCTAAGCCTTGTACCTTCAAAATGGCGGCCATTTTTATTTCTATATAAATACGCCCGTGTTAATTACGTTAATTGTAAAACAAGGAATGTCGATGAACTAAGATTGTGTGATTCAAGGCGAGGACATGATCGCGCTCCCTTGTTTTGAATTCAAGGCGAAGACACCGTGATCGCTTGATTCGGTGGTCTGTAAACACGATCTGACTGAATAAGAAGATTAGCAGAACACTATCTAATACTTGAAAATTAAAAGTGCCTATATATAAGATGAGTCCAGTGACAGCAACAATTAAGAGGAAGCAACATGATCACACAATAGACATTTTCTAAGATAAATTATAAAAGTAGGTATGTGCACTTACCATACGCTGCGTGTGCCATAATCAACAGAACGAGCCATTGCAACACTCCCTTCCACATGTCTGAACCGTTCACAGCAAATTTACTATAGCGTCAATGTTCCTCACACATCGGCCACCCATATATGATCAAGTAATGAGAAAGCTTAATATTTGTTGTCTGTCTGTCGCCTTAGTTCCCTGCGCGGTCGGGGCTGTTCTGCTTCTAGTTGATTATTGCGCACATCCACGCCCTTTGCCCTCACTGTTATCAAGCAATGGTGAGGAGTGTGTCGTCGTTTATTCTTTAAACACCATCACAAGTGTTGTGCGTAGCTATTAGCGGTCACTGAATAATGTGAACTTTAATCCGATTATGACCCTAATTAGTCTTGCATACAGTGTGTCTGTTTTATTTTTTTCACGTCATATTCAATTTTATTGAAAAGAACAGCAACAAACAAGTATGCAAGTCCAAAACATTATGTGAAACTATTTTAGGAACGACAGAGAAACTTCTCCATCACTAGTAGTTTTGAAATTGATTTTGACCAGTTCAATGCGTCTTCACATCGCTCGGGCATACATGTTGTGAAAATTCGAATATCATTTTGGGGGTAGTTATCCTATAATAATTACACTACTTTATCACATACATCTCACCTTTTCCGATTTTGATTCGCTTGTTAGCTGCGTATTTGCAGCGGTTTTCAAGTGATAATAAGTATTTTACTATAAGCTCACACAATTATTTTTGATATACTAATCCGAATGCAACACAATCTGAAGACAAACAATGAATAAGCTTCTGCCACGAATACAATAAATAATAGTGCTCTTGCACTGGGTGTGGCTGTCATAAGCAGTTATATTCTCATGTCATTCATAAGAGGCAATGGTGTGTACTGAGGAATTATCCTTCGGGTGTATATATTCGTGCGTATCTAATTTGGACCCAGATAAATAGGCCCTAAGCGTTAGTTGGTCATATTGTTATGATAGTGACTTCACGTTCGCACATTCAGTTCACACGTCGATAGACTATTGTTTAGAATCAACAACTTGCATGTTTAGGGTGGAGATTATAAACATAGATAGATAGATAGAATTTTTTATTTGGAACGTACCAATGAAAACTTGAGTAAAGTCCAAAAATAACAATAACAAAACAAAACATTCAGAACAACAAAAACTTTCAGTATTAATACATATCAAGAATATAGAAAATAAATTTTGCAAAAATGCTAAGAATGAAAAAATCATTACTTGAAACAATAATAGGAAATAATTCATCCATGCTAAAATCTTCCAGCTTTGGGGCATAGATGTATAAAGCTGCAAGGAATCTAGATCTTTGTTCTTTGATTTGACAATTATTACAATATAAAATGTAATGTTTCTCATCCCCTACTTCATTGCATTCATGGAGATTACATAGCCTGTTTTCCTTCAAAATGCCTTTATGTCTACCGGATTCAATGGGAAGAAAATGTGCAGAAGTTCTAAATTTAGTATAAGCTATTCTATGATTTTTATTTTTAATTTTTTCTAAATAATGTTCAAATTCAAAATTTTCTTTAGCACACCTGTAAAAGTCAAGCTTACAATTGTTCAACAAATTGTTTTTCCACTTCATACGGTACAAACATTTGAGCTTCTCTTTAAAAATATCACAAAAATTGTTCTGATGTGGGTCTGAATTAGTTAGATCTGTTATGACTAGTAATTTTTGTATAAAGTTAAGCCATGGGTCATGCACAAGAGTTTTGGATTCTTCATAGGCTGCATCAATGATAGAATTGTTTGTTTTTTTACATACTAGTCTTTGATAATATTTCATAACTGAAACACAGATATCCAATATAAGTGGATATTGACCTAATTCACCTCTACATGGGTCATTAGATGCCTTCCTGTGCACACCCAGAACTCTTTTACAGAATTTAATATGAAGTTTTTCTGGAATTAATTTATCTGAGAAAAGTTTTGTTTCAAAATTGCAATTGTCAACTGTACATTTATTTTTACCAGACCCCTTGTAGATGTTCAGCATAACCCCTCCCCACACATCAGCCCCATATAAAGCTGTGGGTTTGATAATAGAGTTAAATAGTTTTTTAGCCAGACTAACAGAATAACATTCCTCACTGATCCAAAGCATTTTGTACATCTTGAACAGTGCTTTCTGTGCTTTGTCTTGTAGCCTAGACATAGCATTATGAAACTTACCATTTGTTTGAAAAACAATGCCAAGGTAATTATAATAATTAACACACTGTAATTTAGTGGCGTCCAAATAAAACTGAAATTTGTTTTCTAAGTTTTTACCTAGTCTATTAAAAATAATGATTTTGCTTTTGTTAATATTTACTTTTAAATGCCAATTGTCACAGTAATTTTGGACTGCATCAATGCACTTTTGTAACCCCTCTTGGGTTGTAGAAAACAATAGCAAGTCATCAGCATATAACAAACAATTGAGCTTCAAGCCATTTAAATCAACAGGGTCAAAATTTTTAACATCATCACAGATTCCATTAACAAAAATATTAAATAGTTGAGGACTAAGGTTACACCCTTGTTTTACCCCTCTGCATGAATTGAAATATGGAGTAATCCCTGCACTCAATTTAATGCTATATTTAGTGTTTTTATAGATAGCTTTAATAGCCTTATAAAAATTTCCTCCCACACCTAACCGAAGAAGTTTATATAACAGCCCTTCTCGCCAGACTGAATCAAATGCTTTGGAGAAATCAATAAAACATGAAAACAAATAATTCCCTGATTTTTTCAGTTTGCAATTGACATATTTATTAATTAAGGATTTAAGAATATAAATATTATCTGTTGTACGATGGTTTTTCTTGAAGCCAAACTGATTATCCACTATTTGATTAGTTTCTTGTAAGTACTTAGTTAATCTAGTATTTAGTATCATAGTATATAATTTAGATACACAACTAGAAATGGCAATGCCTCTATAGTTATTAGTGTCCTTTCCATATATTAGAGGAATTTGATACATATATTGTTTACTTATTGTATTTAGTAGTGGCAACTTGACTGGTCCCATGGTTACTCTGCCACGCCTTAGAGATTTCACTTTTAATATAGAGTTTGTAAAGAATAGAAAGAACGGAGGGAACGGTGCAGCGAGGGGTTGCCTCGGTTGATTGCTTGGGAGAATAAAGCTGGACTATCTGTAATGAACTTATGTGTATTCATTTGGGTCGAATCTGTTACCTCTACGTGTAAGTGACATCAGCCAAGCGAGACAAAGTTCCATGGTCCCTGAACACAACGATAGTGTTCATGACAATATAACGACATATATGTACCCTAACGTACCGTAATTTTAAAATTGATTCGATAAAAATATTCAGCTGTCTGGTCGCTTTGAATACATAAACTTAGAGACAATCATAACGTCACATTCGTTATTTGGTTGGTTACGTACTCACTCAGGAATCATAGTTGTATATAATGGCACACAATTCAAAACAAGGTAAAAACAACTCGTATAGTTAAAAATTAACAGACCAGTACATGCACAGCTTGGTCGGGAACCAAACTATCAGTGACTTTATCTAATATTGTTTATTTGCATTGTGATTACATGCTCTATCAAACTATATTGTTGAATATTTAATGATCGTTTATTTATCATTATATAGCTTGCTTGTTTTTGTTTTTGTACAGATTAAATCTGGCCCGTTTTTAAGATCCAGTCCAGAGCCTTAGCACGGGCTATCGAAGTGTGCGTAAACGCTTAGCACGGGTTAAGCGCCCAAAACTCCATTGGAATATTTACTATTATATTTGCTACTTCTGCAATGTGCACTTTCTGAATTTGCTTTGATATTCTTTTATTATTTTATTTTCATATTTTGACTACTGTGCATATTCTGATATGTACGAAGCAAGATATTGCAGGGCAAGTTTATTAGTTGCTGGCTTGGAGGGGCTGAGGACAAATAAACAATTGCTACAGTGTTCAACAGTATTGAATTGTTTTAACTCATCCATCTGTGTAGTGTGTCTACCTGTTATTTCATTATTTCTGTAGATTAAGCCTTTAGTTTTGACCAGTGAATTATGGAGAGATACAAACTGGTGTTGCTCATTCATATACAATATATACTATTTTCAACATGGCCACCAGTGCAGGTGCGTATGTTTACTATTAGTTGATTGCCTGGCAATGAACACAGAGTGAACTTACTATTGTGAATAATTCATTGGTTCATAAAGACATAACCTTTAATATCGTGCGTATATGATGCAGACAATTGTGGGTTATTTATTGAAAGACTTTTTATATTCCGTATAAACATTTTTACCCTATACATCGCAGTAAAAAGTACTCATTGTGATGAATTATTCTTAACATTAATTACTAATGGTGCCACCACGCACAATATACCGCGATCAGTATCTATGGCTACGAAAATTTAACTAAACAAACATTATCGTTAACCCCAGTTGATGTAGTACTCGTCTCACACTACTACACAATATTCTGTTCTATTATCTAAGTACAATAGTTGAAAATCTTCAAAGGAAAGCCCAGCTGTAAATTGACGTTGATAGAACAATTCAAATAGTATTAACCTGCTTAACGTTCCCAATCTGATGTAGTTAAGGTCATCATCAAACTACCTGTACTTAAAATGGACACTATTTCACACATTTTAACCCTGTTTCATAAAGTATCGCCTTATTTTGACAACCAATATTTGCTACTAGTACATACCTGGTCCACATTTTGGTATGATAACGCATGAAACAGTTTGTCATTGCACAATGTGTAATTAAATAAATAACATAACTGAACCGAAATTCCCGCATGATCTGTTGGGTCATCGTCTCACTTGAACTCTCCAATACCCAAACAATTAATATATTAATATATATCCATGCGTCACATCATATACGTGATTACCAATGATATCCATATCGAACACGGCGACTGATTTCGAAAGGGTAAGCTAACACATCTACAGCGGGGACACGGCCGGGCCAAGCTGGTTAGCATCATCACTAGTACTATATCAGTCTTGGTCCAATTTTTTTATCGTTTATTATTCACATACTTAGTAACTAAAGAAACCACCCCTTCCAACGCTCTACGTTTAAAATATACCCGCTTTTCAGTTTGTTTCACGTTTGTGTGTACCTGCTCAGAAAAAATATATAATTAGATTAGCAACGTCATACCCAGCACAGTGGCGTGCGCCTGGCACGGTTGTAGATTGGTAAATGTTGTTCATGCATACGATATATGTATATGTATAGGCATTTCGCCTTCTCAGTCGTATATGTGAAATTGTCATACCCACGTGTTTAGATTATCGAGTGTGGTTGTTATGAGCGAGGTTTCCTACGCCATAAAAGGGACAAATATAATAAACAATGGTTCGACGGTCAGTATTCATTCGTGTTCACTTTCAAGTGACTTGAAGGGGTAATGGTGATTGTGCATACGTGCGCACCCATGCGAGACTAATTGTACAATACACCGGCTTACACTCACGCATTGAAGACGCGCCAGGTATTCGCAGTTGACACAACAGGTCAATTATGGGCGAGACACCATTAAACGCATCTTGGAAGATATGTGGCATATGAGTAGATATGCAACCGTGATTAGTTAATACTGTAATCGTATGTGCAATATGAACAAATACCACCCGGTTGTTGATATGTTCATTGGACAGTGGAAGACTTTAGATGTAATGTGATATCACTGTTTGACGCTGAACACTCGTACTGAATAAACATGAAATATGCGTATTGTTTAATGATGTTGATTTCATTTTGCACAAGCATGGCATGCATAGCGATGACCTCACAAGCATTCCTTTGTTTCAACCAGTTTTTCAGCTATATTAGAAACTCGAGAACCCCTACCAATCTATCTACCTATTGCTCCTAAGATCTTAGAACATGCTGTTTATACACAGCTGTATAATTTCAAATAATCAGTCTGGTTTTAGGTTATCCCACTCTACTGAAACCACACTTCTCGATGTATCCGATTATATTATTTCCAATATGGATAGTGGGAAAATGACAGGCGCAATTTATATTGACCTGTCAAAGGCCTTTTATACTGTCAATTATGTTTTATTGCTTGACAAATTGTTGAAGTTTAGTATTAGGCCTTGAGCATGATTGGATGACAAGTTATTTGACAGAACGTACTCAGTGTACAAATGTTAATGGAAGTTTGTCCAGCACTTCCCATGTACAAATTAGAGTACCACAGGGTTTGGAACACACTAACGTGAATATTTTAATATTCAAAATATTAATTTTAAAATTGATGTAGTTGATAATTTTAAATATTTAGGCGTCATTTTAGACCAGTATTTGAATTTTAATGATCATGGCATTATGATAACCCAATCTGTTTCAGGAAGACTTGGAGCTATTTGAAGAATTTGTAAATTTCTTGATAAAAAAACATGCGAGTTAATGGTTAAGGCACTACTAGTATTTCCCCTAATCACATACTGTGCTGTCGTATGGATGACCTGTGGTAGTAATATCAAACTCAACGTTTACATAACAGAGCTGCCAAGTTATTAGTCCTTGGTAGGGAAAAGTTTACATCGACATCTGAAACACTGACGATACTAAACTGGCACCCCATTAACCAGCAATGGAAAATGCAGTCTGCTATAATGATGTTTAAATGCATGCATAATATTGTACCATTGTATTTGTCATAAAAAATCACAGAAATAAATAGATGAGTATGAATATAGAAGATGATATATTTAAAATATGATATACAGACAAACCTCATTTCTAAACAAGAAAATAAAATGTAAGATACGATATTAAATGCGAACAAAGAAGACACTCCAGCTATTTTTGTGACAACAACATAACACTAAAAAAAGTTTATAAAGTTTATATTGTTAACTTAACATAATTGTGACATGTGCTCTGGTACAAACATGTACATGAATTACATTTTGCTAATTGTTTAAAAAGTTTGGAAAATCAACTGACAGGTGTATACTACTCGATATACTCGATCAGTGTTATGTATATATGGCGGGTAATGAATCAATAGTTTCACAATTTGACAGGTATCATCTGTCATTATATAATATTGGATGAGTACTGCTAAGATAATGAGTGACACTATTCACTCCATCTGGTGTATATAATAAACAAAATTCAAACGTAATGCGCGTTCGTGATTTGAAGAAATGAAAATCCTGCAATGAATAATTTTCGAATTACTTATCTATGATTACGTAACATTCTATAACATCAATTTAAGCGGACACATGCAATGCCAACACAAGTTCAATAACAACATGGTTTGTTCAGTTCTAGGAACCAAAACAAATCCTATTCTGGTGTCAGAAACATGCCAATTCAAAATTTATTATGACAAGGGACAACATTGGCCAAATCAGTTTATACACGTAAATTGTGAGTTTGAACAAAATAAATTTAACGTGCAAATGTCAATTACATGGTGTATATAACATGGTCAAATGTGTTTTATTCATGGATGCCCCAAAGTGAGGAATGAAGATATGAGGTTGATACTTGTTCTGTCAACAGCATGTTATAGACTAAAGGCATTGTATATGATTCACCAGTTGTGAATATTTACTTATATCACTAGAAGCGTAAATGAGCGCGATTTTACTATTTGATGTTTAAAACCATTTCAGCCCTTCAGGTTTGAATTTTTCGGTTACTCTGCTGGAAATACTAAAATTGTCCTTGTCATCTCTGGGTCTTCTAACTGTAAAATATAATCAATTAAAATTATGTAGTAAAAATAAAACAACCACAAAAACAAACAAACGACTGACAAATATTCAGCAAGTGAAAAAAATAGTATAATAGATACAATATTGACCTGAAAATATACAGCTAGGCAAATAAGTGCAAAACGTAAAATTACCTTTGTGACGTGTAAATTGCATGTAAATTCAAATCACAATGATGGTGTACATCACAGATTGTTCTCGTTGGAATTCCAATACTATGTTCAAAAAACTACATCACTCGTATTGTTTGTAGAATGGCGTGACATTGTATATACGTCACACACATGTTTATTAGACTCTATTTGAATTTTCTTGTAAATGGTTATGCATTGTGTGGGAGGTCAATGACACTAATAGGCGGACGTTACATTGTTATGTAAACTTTGAATGTATTGTGTACAGAAAGTTTGGTTAGTATGTCTAGTTGTAAAGAGTAAACACACGTATGTGATTTGTAACCGGCTTTAGTACCCATATATTTTCGTGCTCTGTTTTCTGCAATGAAAATATATGTATTGGTGTGGGTTTCAAAATACACCGTGAGTATTTCATATTTAAACATTATACTTGAGGGTTTATACATGTAGAGAATTGAATTGTTAGTATATGTCCTAAATAAAGACAGTCGCACTCTAAAGCATGTTATACAGACACCATGATTTTCATCTAAATCGTCACATATGTCACAAGCCGTGGTAGATAGTGATAACACTGTGGATAACTGAGACGTGACATTGGATATACGTTTATTGGACTTTATTTAGATTTACAATTTTGCATATAAATGGTTATGGAAACTGTCCTAACGATTTAATGGCTCTATATGTACAGTGAACTAAAAAAATACCACTGCGCTTCCGAGCCCAAAAACATCAATAATTTCGTACAGCAGATTAGATATATATTTATGACAGACTTGAGAAGAACCTAAATTCAGAAGGTCACTCCAGAAACAAAAACATTTTGACAATAGCTAAAAAAAACGGCAGTTCGAAAAATATTTTACAAATATAAAATAAAAGATATAAAATAAGAACATCAATCTAGTTCTACCATGCAGCTACAAGTAGACGTTGTTCACCTCAATTATAAGATTGTTATCGAATATTTGCGGATTTTTTGTCAGTGCATGAAGAGTTCGTGGATTTCTGACATTATTATTGAATGATAATTTAAATATCAATGATTGCTATACTATATTATAATATTATTATTTGTGCAGTTACCTCCTTGTTGCCATTATTATCTTTTAAATCTAAAATGCGCAATTTGATATGTTTTATCAATGTGTACTTACCCGAGCGACTTTGTTGGAGACTGGTTCTTGATTGTGACATTTCTGAATACGAGAGAATCGATATTAGTTTGATATTAGTTTATGTTCTGAATATAGACAACCGCACTCCAAAGCATGTTATAAAACATATTTTCCATCCAAATTGTCGTAATAACACAGTAGTTTTAATGCTAAGGTTCATAAAACGACATTATAATTCTTACATGATTAATAGCTCTGTACTTTTTAATTTCTTAAATTAACTAGTCTCCATATCTATATTTGTAGGATACTGAATTAAATTTTGAAAATAGGAAGACCACTACTAAATGGAATTTTTTGCCAGGATTGAATGAAGTTGATGCAGAGTGCAGCAGCAATGACTGATTCTATTAGATCTTAATAAAGTATTATGTACTCACCTTTGCTAGTCAAGTTCTTGTTTGAAACAAGACTTCTTGTCGACAATCCTGCATTGAGAAACAAATGGAACTGACTTAGTACAATCTCCGATATCATAATCTCACTTTGTTCATTTTCTTTCAGTCAAATGCTTGAACCTTTTTGTCTGTTTCGTCGCTTATTGACCTAATAATGACTTTTCTACAACCAATGTGTTAAGACATTGACTGACCCTTTTTCAATTTCCTTGGTTTTGTTTCATTCTGCTTGGACATATCCGGAAGAGGACCTATTACACTGTCTTTCCTGTTATTATTTTCAGGTGCAGATAGAGTATTCACTAGTGTACCATCTTTCTCAATCGCTAGTGAATTATGCTCTACCGTGGCATCCTTCCCAGTTTTCTGATTGGTATATTTCATCTGCGACAATGAAGTGAACTCTTTCTTCGACGCACTGTCTGACGTCCGAGTGTCATCTTTTACGCCTGAACTTTGCTTTAATTTAGACTGATCACTAGACAGCTTCTTCTTTTCATTCAGATTCGTATCCCCTGCTTTATGAACGACGGATGACCTTGAGAGAATATGTACGAAAACAGACATATGTATTATAAACTAATCTTGAACACGAGAAACGACTTATATTCTAAATTGAGCTCATCCAATTTTAAAAAAATCAACTCTTTACTACCATCTTTCTCATCAAATTTTTTTAAAAGGTCTCCCTTTAATTTTGACTGATCACTATATTTTGGCTTCTTTTTCCCATTTTTCTCATTATTAATCTTTAATTTCTTGGAAACCATTTTGTATGAGCTTATAACATTACATACACTCACTTGTTCGAGTCCTTCTTAATACCATTCTTGTCGACATTCTTGACATCTAAATTGTCCCCAACGCCGTTTTTTAGTTTTGACTGATCACTAGATAGATTATCTTTGTCCTTTAGCTTCTTATTTTGCTTCGTAACACCTGCTTTCTTGGTAACGGAAGCACTTGAAGAGAATGGACCATATGCATTGCAAGTTCACATTACAAAAGGAAACAACATATTCGAGTTTTCTAGAAATTATTTGTATTATGTGTTTTGATATAATTAAACTCACTCGTTCGAGTCCTTCTTAATACCATTCTTGTCGACGTTCTTCTCATCTAAATTGTCCCCAACGCCGCTTTTTAATTTCGACTGATCCCTCGACAGCTTATCCTTTTCAATGAGTTTCTTAACACCTGCCTTCTCAACGACTGGCACGCTTGAAGTAAATATACATGAGAATATACAAATGTAATACGAATACAAATGGTAACAACCTAGAATGTTATAGAAACAATTTGAATTACGTGTGCTGATACAATCACATAAACTCACTCGCTTTCGACCAGGTCCTTCTTAATACCATTATTGTCAGCATCTTTTTCATCTAAACTGTCGCCCACGTTTTTCTGTAATTCTGACTGATCAGTAATCATCCCATCCTTTTCAATGAGTTTCTTATCTTCTAATATATGTACAATGGATGAGCTAGAATTAAATAGACACAAGACGCTTACATAGTAAACTATTATGTAACATGGTATTTATGTTTAACTAGAAGCAATGTCAAGCAGGAATTTTCCAAATAAACATGCCAGCAGAATAACCAAGCCTTAAAATCGTAGTTGATTTTTTATCAGAAATAACCTGATTCTTAATGGTGGACTCACACATTACCCGTAGAGTGACAGCTCAGCTGGGCCACATAGACAAAATACTGGAAAATTGCACAAGGGTTTTACGCCAGTACTTGTTTGTTTGTTTGTTTGTTTGGGTGAGTGGAATTCAGGTTAGATTAAAAATTATAATATTTAGAGTCAGTAAAGGTCAAAGGTCATGGTTTAGTGATTCGGCTGAGTCTATAGTTATCTTTGATGGTGGAAAGTGGTAGGTGCATGCAATTATTTGGAGAATTATTCTTTTGAAATTCAGGTGTGTATTGGTTTTATTTTGTGCCGAGTTTATGTATTTAATTGGGCTAAGTGGATCTACGCTCAATATATCACTTTATTATAAATATGTAATATAAATGGAATGCACATCATATGGAGTTAAACTTGGTTAGTTTGGATCAGAATTCATTGACTATGAGAAGAATTGACATTTAGTTGGCTAATTACGGATACTGGCATTAACATATATGTATATTTCCTGATGGATTTTTGATGATGTATTCCATAGTTCGTCACCAATATATTTGTTAATGTTAATTAGTATCAATCTCATGTAAAAAATCTGATGTAATTTGCAGCGTGAATTTAATTTAATTTTATATTTTCTTTTATTTTATTTTATTTTTACTATATAATATTATTTTCATTACATCTTATTTTGTATTACTTTACATATCGCCACATGTGAGGCTTTTCGATTACCAAAACAAACGTTGAATAAAATGTCAGCCAGTGAATAATAAAATAAAATAAAATAAATGTTGAAAAGAAAAAAATTAAAACATTTGTCACGCAAATAGAAACCCACATCCACCAAATTTACGACAGTAGTATAGTCCAAGAAACGACGTTGGAATAATTGAAAATTTGCAACTATGAAACTATGCTGTAGCGCATTTCTTGTGTGAGTATGTTATGTTAGCAGATAAAGACCTCTCTGGGGGATATTAGCATATTTAGCGGGAGATGATAAACGAGCGTAGCCCTCGTTTGCTGTTCATAATGTCTAATTATATGTGACGATAACATCACGTGAACTTACTTATTTAGATTATTCTCACCACTCTTGTCAACATCGGCTCTTGAAGTAATTTCTTGTTTATCACTTCGGGCTTTTTTGCGAATGATGAACCAGCAGCAACAGCATATGGAGACAATGACAATTATCACCAATAATATCAAGATGGCAATTGTAACATTTCCTTCAGGTGTGTCAAGCCACCAGCTATAGCTATTATGTGTATTAATGAGTTCATATGTTGGTTTCACACTTTCTACAGGGAATTCGTCAAAATCTGTTCCAGTTAAAAGAGCCACAGGTGTACCATCTGAATCAATTTGCATTGCCTCTGCAAGATCCACAAAGTATACAAATTCCTTAGTAGAGTCAACGCTGTCCTGGGAATTGGTAAGATCGTTTTTTAACGCATAGACTACTACAATTGCTGTGCTGAAAATAAAACAGTGATAAACGACACTTTAGAATGGCTTTGATGCAGTATATTAAATGAATAGGAAAATACTGTTGGATTCATTATTCCGAGAGCGAGGGTTTTTTGTATTTATATTAGTTATCGTCGCTGTATCTGTGGAAGTACTGTTGAGGATTGCATGATGGGAGTGATAAGTCTTTTGACCAGTAAAATAGGTTAGTTTTAAATATTAACTATCATGAAATCAGGATGAAATATTTAAAGAAAATTGAACTGGTATGAAAGGTCAGTAAATGTAGCCAAAATGCAAGGTCAGAATCCGGGGGTCAAAATACGTCACAATACATCCATCATGGGGGCTGCAAAGTGTTAACAACTATGGAGGCGGTAATAGCTTTGATTTGCGTGAATGGCCTTGGAAAAAAAATACATGTAAATTCTGTGCTTCAGGAACAGTATTTTCTGTTTTTGTTGGGGCACTGAAAATTAATGCAAGAAGTGCTGCCAAAAGACATTTCGTTCTAGTTCTAGTAAAAAAAAACTTTAGCTTGAGAAATTGAGAAGACGAAAATCCCCTGGGACAGTCGTTCTTGTGAAACAATGGACATACTTCTATTAAGGGTATTAAGGGTATTTTAAATTATTTGAAGAAGAAAACCACTGCTTCATCGAAGAGCTAAGTTCAATATCATTGGCCAGAGTAATTACCCTGCACATTAATGATTGTAACAAAAATAACAAAATAAGCAATAAAAAGTAAATACATCATTTGCTTTATGTACAAGACCTAGGCTGGTAGAGGTTTTTAGAGCGGGACTCGCTAGAAGTATTCGCCGTGACTCCGGACCTTTCATTCAGGTTCATACAACACTAGAAGAGACAATGTTTTTTAAGTGTTCAAGAGTGAAGGTACGTCATTGAGCATAATACAATAAATAGAATGGACAGCATTTTTATTCATTATAAAATGTTCATAGTTTCCAAGTTTTATTATTTATTGTTCATAGTTTCTAAATTTCAGTTTTTATTGTTAATAATTATTTACAGTCATAAAACAGTTTTTCCGTTCTAAAACCATTTCAATTTATTATGATTGTATACATGACAACTTTCCCCACACACAATTCTTGTTTCATGGACTAATAACTCCTTTGCTTCAATTCCAACTATATCTCAATGTCTCTATTGCTTGTCTGGTAATTCTAACTAATTACTATTTCGCAAAATGTGACCAGCCTTGCTTCTACCCGTCATTTAAGTCAACTCCCACATTGTCATTCACGGTGAAAGTTAATGCAGATATATTGAGAGGTTACAGTACAATACATTTCCCTTTACATTCCCTTCCATTACACAATATTCTTGCAGTCTGAGGCAGTCATGGTTCACAACCATCACCAGTTCTGTTGTACACATTGTCGGGATTATTTCCAGATATTTGTACATTTATATGTTTTCATATTGCCATTTGTAGTTGTTACTGCTATACTACTCACTTTTGAAGAAGTTTTCTTGTAGACACCGTTGTATCACTGCGAATGGAGGATATTCTGTATTTCCACGGTTTATAACGTTTATTCAAAGCAGAAATAAAAGCAGTCTGTCTGGAGGACGTGAAATCAGCAACTGAAATGCCCAGATGTATGTTCACAAGAACCATCTGTGGTATGTAGGTGTCAATACGAATCATTGAAACACTGTAGATGATATATAGAAGATCAATATATGAATTAATTAACAATTTAATTCTAAGCAATGAGAGTCATGCTGAAATATTCCGATTTAACGAACATTTGTGAAGAAGATAAATAAATGGTGGGTCTGCCATGCCTCCGTGATTAGCACTCCTGGTGTCTTACGTCGTTTACAATTACCGCATTTGGATGTACTTGTATCTGGGACCTGCACATTATCCACCACCAGTATCCAGACCAAGAGTGATCGATATGGTCATACCTGGTGTAACCTATTGAGTGGTGTTACTGTTCAAATCTCAATGGGAAATACTGGCATATTGGCATATTTGTTTCTCTGAGACCAATTTATACAAGTATTAATATCATGAGGTTATTATGAGGATATCAACAAATATGCACGAATACAGTAGAGGGTTTGCCGGGGCTGTCATGTTTATTTTTATTATTAAAGGACACTTACGCGCGAACTCGTTCCACAATTTGGAATTTGCAAATACCCCGTGCAATAACGTAAAATAAAGGTATGCTGTAACTTATGGCGTTGCAGTGACATGTGTATAATAATATACACAATTTATAATTCATCATGATCAAAGAAAATCTTCATTTGATGATTTAATAGTTATGTTACATGATTACGTACAAATCATGTGATATGATTTAGGTGACATGATGACTTCAGTTATCATCATTACAATATTTTGATATGATTGATGTATTGTACACACTAATGCGCTAATGTTTGGATTGTTTGAATTTGACATATAACATGTCAATGAAATGTTGAGAGCAGCTACATAGAAAACAACAGTTTTGCAGAACATATGGAAACGTAAATGACAGTAATAATGAATATAACTACAATCATTTCAAATGATAACAGCGATAAACATGCCAGTTGACTGTGCGTCACGATTCAGCACACTTCAGTTGATCGTTGCACAATCTACGTTAAGATATTTTCTAAGAAACGTTATCAGCCACGTGGTTTTACAGTGGTCTATTATTAACATTGAAAACATAAAAACAGCTTTAAACAAAAAGTATCGACATAATGATAAAAAATGTACTTTGTACATAATATATTCTGTATATTTTTTGTGTTATAATTTCAATATCAGTGGATTTCACATCTACTTCATTACTAACATGATTTTTGTGTGGATATATATGAATAGAGTACACTCACCCTGCCTTGATTGGAGGTATGCGATCGTCTTCTACATAGTACATTAATATGTATTCTTCTTCTGCCATGAGTTTGCCTGCTACGAAAACTTGACCATCTGTTGTAATTCTAAATCGTGTGTTTGGCATATATAACTTATAAATGATCGAACCACTCTTTTCTGAAATATAATTTACAAATGTGATCGAATTTGTGAAAACGAAGGTCTGGCTTAATACATACAAAACAAGATCAGTGTGAGAGTGACATAATTACGTGACCATCAAAATAGACAATAAAGCAACATATATAAACTAAACATAACTCAATATCTCACAAACATAACTCAATAATAATTTGTGTGTTCGTTCATGCGTGAGTTGATATATATGTATGTAATTTTATATTCATTTATAAGAATACCATCCTACCGAAGATCTGGTTATTTGTGACGACG
Source organism: Saccoglossus kowalevskii (assembly GCF_978046115.1). Taxonomy (NCBI): domain Eukaryota; kingdom Metazoa; phylum Hemichordata; class Enteropneusta; family Harrimaniidae; genus Saccoglossus; species Saccoglossus kowalevskii. The sequence goes on from NC_140642.1 coordinate 8,241,460, forward strand.
TTGTTAACATATGTATCGTTGGTCAAATCGTAAGGCACCTCCCAATTCCAATATGGACGTTCGTTGCTATCAATAATCACATGAATTTTATTGACACTTGCAACAGTAACCTGAACAAAAGCTGTGTCTTGATTCGATCCCAGATCAGTAGCAACCAGTGTAAAGTTAATGATATCCCCACTGATTGAAGAGTTAATGGGTTGATTTACAGTTACTTCTCCTAATTGTGAGTCAATAACAAAATATGTATTTGCTGGCTCTATGGAGTACGTAATGATGTCAAATAGATCTACATCTGTTGCTAGACCCTGCAGTACAGGACTACCTTGCGATTCTCCATCAAACACATCTGCGGAATATACTATCTGGGTGAAAATTGGTGCATTGTCATAAATATTCTGAAGGTATACATTAACTGTTAGATAATCTTTCTTTCCAGCTGGGTCTGTGACAGTAAACATTATGGGAAATGGGACTGGGAAGGATGCTTCATAATCCATGACTTGTGCAATACGTAATTCTGGATTGGTTCCATCAGTTAAACTGAAGTATGGAGAATAAGTTCCAGCAATCATATTATATGTTAAATCAGTTAATACATCATCCACGTCAGTTACAGTCCAGTCAAGAGATATTAATGTCCCAACAATCTGTAAAGATATGTTTGATAAATTAGCCATGCATAAATTAAATTGATCAATGGCGAATATCAATTACAAAACAAGCATGAAAAAGGAGTACATATTTCTCACCTGTTCTTCATCGATATATACATCTTGGTTATCATTCACAAATACTGGTGGTTCGGCTACATCCATAATATCAACAGTCAGAGTACCAGTTGCAGTGAATTCTCCGTCAGTTGCTTCCAACACCAATGAATATTGCTGCACATCCTCAAAGTCGAAAGCAGGATTGTTAGATATAGAAACAGTACCATCGTTCCCATCTGTTTGTAAAAATGTAACACCCCAATAAAACAGAATATTGTGAGAAACTTGTCACAAGCTTGTTTGTGAGGAACAATCCACTGATGATTCCCACCTCGAAATCGGTAAGAATCACGTTTTATAAAACCAATATTTGCCTGATAACAATAATGTCACAGTATTAACCTGTGAGTATGAGTTATTTTAAATAATTGGCAAAATGCATGCACGTGAAAGCAGTCCTGTGAGAACCGAACCGGCCAGGTACAATTTTCACTTGCACGTGGCGTCAAGGGCGGCCGTCTTCCGCCGTATTTGTGGTGAATGATGCTACACACACATACACACTATGAAATTAAAATACATGTTGATGCTAGCAATTTACTTTCCTCAATTCTTTAAATTAAATACTTAACCTCAAGTACTTCCACTATCGGTGCTTGCAGCTATTTGCAGCTATATTCACCTTTAGACAACTTATATGCATTGTTCCATCGATCCGATAATTTAAACATTACATCATTGATTTACTTGATATGAATCCCTGTATTTGGTTTAAAAAAATGACACAAATAACTATCGCTTACTTGAGTCGGCTACAGCGAACTTCCCTTGCCCGGAGACAGGTGAGACTATTGTGAGAGAAAAACTGAGAGAATTGCCGTCCACATCATAACCGTCAGCTTGGAATATCGATACCGAATTGAGTGCGTCTTCAGGTACTTTGACTGTTGCTGGTAGGTTAGTAAGTATCGGTGCTTCATTCTCGTCAGTGATCTGAACAGTCAGTACTTTAGGTGTGCCAGGCTTAGTGTTAGTGACACCTAAATCATGACACGTTACACTCAAGGTGTATTCATCCACAGTTTCAAAATTCAGAATAGGCGAGTTGATGACGTAGATAGAATTAGCTGTGTTTAAGGAAAGGATAATTGTTAGATTAGAAATTGTTAACTTTTTAACTTTTGCTACAACGGTCAATGGTTAATGATGGTCATTCCCCAACGCGGCTTATCATTCGCTCATTAATGAACCAGTCGCCAGTCGCTTGGTCGTCATACTTCACTTTTGAAAATTATACTCCGTTGCCAGAAAGGGTGATTTGGGGCGGGTTGCAATGTTTTAGTCCTCTTAATTTTGTTCACAGACACCCAACTTACAATGCGATTCACATTTATTAGAGTGTGTATACCACGATGAGTACAAAATGTCGCAAGCTTCTTTCAGAAATTCCACTAGTGCTCGGATGTTGAGTGGCCAATCGACTGTTGATCTCGTCGTGAGTAGTTCCTTGTTTCACAAGGACGCTGACTTACTCAGCGTTGACCTTGTTTTCAATCTCCAATTTAATTAAGCCACGAATCAGATAGCGTGGCTGTACGAAAGGAGCACGTGTTAATCTATATGAATATTAAACACTGGGCGTCAAAACAGAACTGACTGGTAACATTGTAGTTTGCGCTTGTTTTTGGTTATTATGTTATGTTCTTGGGCTCGCCGTCGACTGAAAATATACAAATAACGGAAAAGGTTCCCTAGCAATTCAATAAAATGAAACGTTCGAAAATTAAAACAGAGTTTTGATTTGTGTCATCTATTTCAAAACCTTAATGTTGAAAACTAAATGCCACCACAACATGACCAGCTTCGAGAATCATACCGCCAATTCATCAATTGAAATTACGTCAACAATCAAAATATTAGATTCCAGTAAATATTGAACATTCACTTGGCCGTCATTAGCCGCGGAACTATAACTGATTTTCTAACGTGTATTCGCATATATTCAAGATGTGTCTGGTTCATCGTCTCATAAAGTTGAGTGCATCCCGCAAATAAAACAAATAAGCTAAGGTAGCACATATTCAAACCCCAATAAACAAACTCAACAATCAATATATTTTACAGCAGCTGTATAGGGCGAATTGGACCCGCATAGAACATGACAAAACGATGATGAAGTCGGAAAGCGAGACACAAAAAAACAGTAGGTTGTTGTATTTTGTAATGGTTGATATGACGTGACAGGATAAATTGCATACAAGCCAATCATGATCAATGGAGGCGACTATTAGAAATTTTGAAAGGAAAAATAGTAGCAAAACTGAGCAGAACATTTTTACTTCAGTTTCAATTTGGTGGTTGTTGGGATTTGTTTATATCATTTCCTCTAATTTCCTCAAGTTTCTAATGGTCACTCCTTATACAATCACTCCCTATAGAATATCTAGAACTGTATATATTTAGCATACGTGATTGTTGAGCATCAACACTTTCAAAAGGGTAGCATGTCACGTGATATGTCACGAACGGTTCCTATATGGTGGCAACTATTCGTTACGTATACTGCTCGGCTAAATGCGTCCATGTAACAATTCTGAAACAGTATATTTCAAAAAGAACGAATAAAGCGAATTAGTGTTTGTAACCCCAATAGATCAAAAGATCAAATTATATACTTACTGGACGAGTTATACCCAAAGTTACCATCATTTGGATTGGCAAACATGACACAGTAAAAGTCGTCTCCTTCATTATCCACAGCTTGTACAACAAAAATATCTGTTCCTCCTGCACTCATTTCACTAATCTGTATAGTATCATTGAGATTGGTGATTTCAGGTCCTAGGTTAGGTAACAACGTGACGTGTAACACCTTATTGTCTGTAAAACCTTCTTCATCGCCAATAAATATTGTTACATCATAAGAGGTGTGCTGTTTGTAGTTCAATCCCGGCGAGACTACATTCACCGACCCTAATAAGCGAAGGAACAGAGTATGTTTACCGTTACTCTTAAATAACTAAATTAGAAATTAAAATATTATTTATTAGTTTCAATGAAGAATGATACAACGGTATAATCACATTTTTTTAAAGGTAAAGAAATCTTGAAATTATGACTCATATCATTCCATTACTGTGTATAGTAACATATCTACATTTGGATTAAATAATGATAATAAGATAATAATAATTAAAAGAACCCCAAAAGGTTTTATTATTGTCATTTATATATTTATAAGCTTGTTTGTTGAACCAGCCATTGCAGTGTAATTTCGGTTCACATGTTGTTGCTTAGCTGTGTATAAATTGTAAAATACTGAATAGCAAGATCAATATTCAAATTGTCATTTCCAAATGCAATTAAATCGATGTTGTCATCAAAGACCTCATCGTTCCGTGCTTACAAAAAAAAACTTGTTTTCGTTTACCGAGCATCGAATATGAATGTTTTCCTCAATGATCGATTTAAGTTCAATGTTTAGATTTTAAGCACAATTCTATAAAGATATGTGGTCAGATGTTGTCATACAGCCAATGCGAAATTCAGCGCAACTAGAGGTGATAAATGTAAATGTAATCCTCTTTGTACAATCTACATGACATTGTCAGTTCCGAGCCTAAACTTTCTAAAATAAAATAGAGGGATGGCGTAAGTCTTTGTTTCCTCCTCGTAAGTCACAATCCCTCTGTAAAATCCGATTATCATTCTAAATTGAGCAAATCCAACCCCGGCTTCAAAGTAGGCAAACGTGATACACCACTATTCAATTTGAGCTTTGGTAAAGGATACCATGTAATAACTTTATACCGAACATAGTGTGGGTCAAAGGTCATTAAAAAAATCCCGTGAGATGCCAACCTATCCAGAATTGTTAAAAATATTTATATAACATGAGTTGATAAATTTAAGATGGACGTCATTTTCCAAACGACATCGTTTTTTTTTGCCACCATTATTTACCCACCCACCAAATTAATGGCAGACCTTGCTAAAAATCCTAATGCAGGCACAAGGTCCATAAAACGGGTCATATCACTTCATATGGGACTTTACAAGCCTGCAAAGCGACCTCGAATATTTCAACATGATATTATATTCATTTTTCTCCCCAGAGAGCTTCATATTGTGACGGCAGAATTATGACTCATTGGTGCCTATCGTTGAGAATAATTGACTTGTGTTGGATTGAAACTGATCTATATGGACCTGCTACCGTGAAACAGATCATAGATGGAAACCATGTTGCAAAAGATCAAACAGCACATATTGTGACACTCTAAGATTTATGTAAATTGTATAAGAAGGCATTTTTCGTAAAACATACACAGCTACAAACTAACTTTAAAGACCTTAAAAATAATCTTAAACAAGCATTCAAAGATATAAGTGTTGAAGATATAAATCATATGTCAACAAATCACCGGAAGTGATGGAGAAGATGAGTGAGTTTGACCAATTCTTAGGAAGCAAGCCTTTGTTCCATGTTAGTGTCAGTATATTCAGATGGTTTGGTAAATAATGCTGTTTGTCTGTACAGTGCGTACTTGGACTGGGAGCTGCATTTACGTGCTCTTGAAATGTTCACCACGTACATTGTCGCTTCAACTATCCCGAATAATTCCATTATATCTTGCAAAAATGAAGTTCATCAAAAAGTCTGACCCTGAAATTTATGGAGAATTTCTTAAAGGAAAGTGAGCGAAGAAAATGAATGTACAAGTAGCGTGTTTTACTCTTGGTGCTGACCATGCTCTTGATCAAATTAACAGGTCCATGAAAGTATCTGGTGGGTTAGTGGGCATAACTCATAACCCCTCTCTGCATGAACCAAGTTTGTCTTGGTCTCTCCAGAGTTGCAAGACGAACTACATAAGCTCAATGATGACAGATGGAAGGAATGGATTCTCCTGGCTGAACACAACACCATTGTCCCTATTCTGCTGTATCCCAACGTTATGGCAACTTTTAAAACCTGTACAAATCCTTGTGCAGTAAAGAGTGATGAGTTATTTAATCAAGTAACGAATTCTTTATGCCAGTGAAAGCTGAAGAAGATCTATATATACAACGCGAAATTGGTTACAGGTTATTTGCAAATTTTGTATCAGAGCAGATTCAAAGGGGGAAATACCAATCTGTGGCCTCCAGTGAAACAACTTAACCTGGCTACTTGGAAGAATTCATCTGTGAACTAAAAGAAGATTGGTCTCTGTTTGCCTGTTTACTTGTAGTATGCAAGTCAAGGGTAATCTAAACAGATGCAATTGGCAAACATGAATTATCTTTTGTTGCAAGGTCAATGTTTGCCGCTGATAGATTCATGTTTCCTCTACATTTCTAACGCATACACACACACTTTGAAGGTAGTTATTGCTAAAGCGGAATCATATGGAATAATGATAAAGTGACAAATCCTAAACTACCATCCCCAAATGGGTATGGATGGAAAATGGAAGAATAACAATATGTTCCTGCTTTGAGCTAGCAGCTTTCTGTACTCGATGCGGGTGTGTCGGTGACCAGTCCCAAAATAGTGAGGCATTAGTAAAGTGGGAATTAAAAATAACTGTGATTCAAACAGATTAATGGAAGCCTGCTTAACAAACATTCACGTCATGACGTGGGCCGTGGTAGGTTGTTGGAATTAGTAAAAACAATAGTCCATTCCCCCAACCACGTCTTTTGAAATTTTACAGTCATGTGAAGAGAATACTGAAAATGTACATGTATTAGCGTAGTATGATACTAACTAGCAAACTGAGTGTGAACAATAATATTATTTATTTGTTTCTCTGATGCGTTTTATGCGATGGTTACAATTATGCCTAAGGCTACTAAAATATCTATCATGTAAAGACGAGATTTATTCGCTATGATACAATACAAATACTTGCCCTAACAGAGGTAGACAGACAGTTTTAAAGAGACCTCTCAGAGTTCTTTGAATCGTCGCTAAAACTGTATGTCCACCTCTGCTTGAGATAACATTTGTATACTGTCATATGTTTACCTGTTGCATTGATACTAAATGGGCCATTGACCGGCGATGTAGATAACATCCATATCGGCTCGCGAGGTGGATCCCACTCAACTATAAACACACTCCCAAGTACAGATTCGGATATAGTGATCGAGTCTGGCAAATTGGTTATTATCATAGGTTCCAGTTCGTCTAAAATGTAGACAGTCACTGTAGCAGTTTTCACCACATCTCCTCCTGATGTATCCGAAACTGTGATGAATAACTCGTAAACATTTGTCCCTGTTTCGTAGTCAAATCCGGGTAAATTCACATTCTGAAGTTCTGCAGATGGTAGTTTGGAATGAAACAGAACTGGGTTTAGTGACAAGATCGATTATCAATAGCGTAACTTCGACTGGATTGAAAAATGATGAGTTACATAATAATCTGTAGATAATATATGGTCTACAGTTGTTTTAATTTGTACAGAGCAATAGGTGTATTGAGTTAAATAGGGTCTGCAGTTGTGTTGAAATATAAAAGATCCGTAATGAGGTGTAATGAGTTTTGAAACGTGAGCTCGTGTGCAACTGTTATACAACAGGATAGAACATTACATTACTGTATGCACGGTAAAAATAAAGTCAGGGGTGACAAGTCGAATACCCATTTGAAGGAACGAATTTAGTCAATACGTAGTCTATGAAAAATACTAACCTGCAACTGATGTATCCTGATAAGCTGTAACTGGACCAATTTGAAACGGGGCATCTTTAGGATTCGAATCAATAATGATGAACGTTACATCATTCGCTTGTCCGTCAGCATCTGTAGCTGTTATATTGGCAATTGTCTGGGGCACTGTTGCATGTTCTCCAATTGTGGCGTTGTATGGGGCATCAACATATAAAGAAAGTGTTACTTGAAGTGTCAGAGTGCAAGTGAAATATTTATTGTCATTCAAATCTTCTAACACTAGATCAACAACGTATTCGTGAATAGTGTCAAATCCTGGGGGAACCACTGCCACAAGTTGAGCTTCGTTTTCTTTAGAAGGGGTTGGATCTTTAATAATGCAAACAATATATAATGAAAATAAAACAACATGTTGTATACATATGATTATTTAACGTACAGTGAACAACTCATAACACTTATCTTACCCTGTATAAGCTTGAAAGGGTATGGGTCTGGTGACAAATCTGGAACTATAGCGCCAAAGCTGTACCAATATATTGCCTCTTTTCCTCCCCCTCTACCCTCGATTGGACTATATATGACATCACCATCAGCCATTCCGTCGGGAATTTGAATCGTCACCGCATCATCCATTTCGTGTAAGTGTAATGCTGATTTATGAAACATGTAAACAATACTTTCATGAAAATAAAAGTAATTGTAAACATAAAGTATAAAATTCAACATATCATATCATAATCAAATTGTATGTACGACGTGTTTATTAGACATGGTATTGAACGTAATAATTTTATTCCACTTTGAATAATAACAAGCAAACAGTCAAATAACACGGAATTCGTACACGCAAACATGGAGTCGCGTCTATCCAGGACTGTAGTCATTCACAAAGCAAGGGCACTCAGAAATGGTCGAGTGAATTCCAATGTAAATACGTGGAGGGCACAGAATTTTGTATCATCACTGAATGACTGTTTCCATGACTTCAGTACATCAACTTGCGCAGACTGATCCGTACTATGTCGTAAATTAGATAAATCTGCAGACAACTGTGAGTACTATATTGTAAATTACAAACCTCAGGTGAATATTATGGATACCATGTCGTGAATTTGACAAATCAGGTGAATACCATGTCGAAAATTAGACAAATTGGGCGAATACTATGTCGTATAATAGACGAATCACATGATTACTATGTCGTAAATTAGACAAATCAAGCAATACAATGTTGTAAATTGCAAAACGCAGGTGAATACTATGTCGTTAATTAGACAAATCAGTTGAACACAATGTCATAAATTAGACAACTCGAATGTATACTATTTCGGAGGTTAGAAAAGTCAGGTGAATACTATGTCGTAAATTAGACAAATCAGGTGAATAATGTAATAAATTAGACAAATCAGGCAATTACTGTGTCGTAAATTAGACAATTGAGATGAATTTCTATGTCGTAAATTAGACATACCATGTGAATACTATGTCGTAAATTAGACAACTCGGTTGTATACTATGTCGGAGGTTAGAAAATTCAGGTGAATACTATGTCGGAAATTACACAATCCAGGTAATTACAATGTCGGAAATTAAACAACTAAGGTGAATAATATGTCGTAAATTAGACAAATCGGGCGAATATATATCGTAAAATAGACAACTTAGGTGAATACTATGTCGTAAATTAAACAAATCAGGTAAATATATGTCGTAAATTAGACAACTTAGGTGAATAATATGTCGTAAATTAGACGAATATATGTCGTAAATTAGACAACTTAGGTGAATAATATTTCGTAATTTAGACAAATCAGGTGAATAATATGTCGTAAATTAGACATATCATGTGAATACTATGTCGGAAATTAAACAACTTAGGTGAATACTATGTCGTAAATTACACAAATCAGGTTAATATATGTCGTAAATTAGATATCATGTGAATACTATGTCGTAAATTAGACAACTCAGCTGAATACTATGTCGGAGGTTTGAAAAATCAGGTGAATACTATGTCGGAAATTACACAATCCAGATTATTACTATGTCGGAAATCAGACAAACCAGGTAATTACTATGTCGGAAATTTTACAATCCAGGTAATTACTATGTCGGAAATCAGACAATCCAGGTAATTACTATGTCGTAAATTAGACAACTTAGGTGAATAATATGTCGTAAATTAGACAAATCAGGTGAATACAATGTCGTAAATTAGACAAATCGGGCGAATATATGTCGTAAACTAGACAACGTAGGTGAATACTATGTCGTAAATTAAACAAATCAAGCGAATATATGTCGTGAATTAGACAAATCAGGTGAATACTATGTCGTAAATTAGACAAATCAGGTGAAAATTATGTCATAAATTAGACAAATCAGATGAATACAATGTCGTAAATTAGACAAATCAGGTGAATACTATGTCGTAAATTAGACAAATCAGGTGAATACTATGTCGTAAATTAGACAAATCAGGCGAATACTGTCTTAAATGAGAAAAATCAAGTAAATACTATGTCTTGAATTAGACAACTTAGGTGAATAATATGCCGTAAATTAGACAAATCAGGCGAATACTATGTCGTAAATAAGACAACTGAGGTGAATACTATGTCGTAATTTTAATCGTGATTTTCACCAAATATTCGTGCCTTGTACACCCGTATATAATTAATATAATAATAAATAATGTGGCTCGCCATAGATATTCTCCCCAAGCTGATTCACCAGCATTCCACGATTGGGTTTTGGTTTTCACTGAAGTTCTGTATGAAATTAGTAAGTTAGCTACAGGTAGTGTGGGCACTAATAACCTTTGAGTTCGAACAATAGTTTTTAACATAAACAAAAACATTGTTGCGAGGGAAGCGATCATACTATCATTACTTTGCAGTCATGGGTGGTCGTTTCACTCCGCCCAGGTGTTACCCGGTAGCCAATTCCCACATTTGCATGAACGACATCGATGCCAGAAAGATTTTGATCTTTCACCTCTTACATTCTTCTTAGTATTCTTCTTGCAAAAATAAATGTTTAATCTTTTTTTATTTAATGGACCATAACCAGATATATGGCAGGCTATGTCAATTTGTCAGTTTAAGGAAGTAGCTAGTCGTTCAAAAATCGCTGAAAATGATTAACGGTTTTGAACTCATTACGGGAATAAAGCTCCAGATGATTCTCCGAGACTTATTAAATATATAAAATAAATGTTTGTTACCGCTTTATTTAGATAATCTGAAGATCACGTTTATGATAATACAACGTCAGTTATTCAAAATTCTAAAATGTATGCTAAATGTAAGGAGTTTCCAATGGTCCGAAAACTAATTACCCATTCTAGTGTCAGGTTGAATGTGCTGGAAATATTACTTTCAAATTAAAGAAAGAAATGATTCACAAAAAAATTACCCACAAACCTACCAGGTTTAAGTTTCAGATATATATTCGACCGCCATTGAAATCAAAATTGAATTTTTACTTGAAAACGAGCACAGTGAGTTTATAGTATTTTGGTATAATATTTGTATTTTTGCAACAGTGATGTACAGGCATATCTATAATAGATAAACCTGAAAATTGAAAGTGCTAAATAATGGTTGTGAATTTTACAGTGGATATAGATATTATTATCCAGAAGATGCAACATGATCATAAAATCTTCTAAAGTAGGTATGTGCACTTACCATACGCTGCGTGTGCCATAATCAACGGAACGAGCCATTCCAGCACTCCCTTCCACATGTCTGAACCGTTCACAGCAAATTTACTATAGCGTCAATGTTTCACACACATCGGCCACCCATATGTGATCAAGTAATGAGAAAGCTTAATATCATCACCAATGTTGTCTGTCTGTCGTCTTAGTTCCCTGCGCAGTCGGGGTTGTTCTGATTTTAGTTGATTATTGCGCACAACCACGCCCTTTGCCCTGTTATCACGCAATGATGAGGAGTGTGTCGTCGTTTATTCTTTAAACACCATCACAAGTGTTGTGCGTAGCTATTAGCGGTCACTGAATAATGTGAACTCTAATCCGATTATGACCCTAATTATACTTGCATACAGTCTCTTTAGCCCGTCTGTTGTTTATTTCTTGGTGTGTTTTTCAATAAACTGAAGTATACACTCACGTAATATATAATTTTATTGAAAAGAACACCAAAAACAAATATGTAAGTCTAGAATACAAATGTGAAACGCAAACTTATTTTAGAAATGACAGAGAAACTTCTCCATCACCGGCTCGAGCATAAAATTGTGAAACTTCGAATAACATTGTGATATGCTCACCTTTTTGGGGGGTTATTCTATAATAAACACACTACTTTATCACATACATCTCATCTTTTAATTTCCGATTATGATTATTTGCCGTATTTTACTATAAGCTCACACAATTATTTTTAATATACTGCTCCGAATACAATAAATTCAGAATTACATTATCTGGTTGCTATGTCAGTATCACGGATTTCATGCCAACGTTAAAAACACTCTAACACTGGGTGTGGCTGTCATACGTAGTGATATCCTCATACCATTCTTAAGATGTAGTGGTGACTGAGGGATTAACTTTCGGGCGTATATGTTCGTGCGTATTTAATTTTGCCTTAGTAGGTGACTTTGTCCTATTTCATAATTAACGTTAGTTGGTCATACAACGACATATAAAAACCCCACCCTACCGTGCTTTTTTTTGCTATTGACAGTCATAACGTCACATTCGTTATTTGGCGGGTTACGTACTCACTTACGAATCCTAGTTGTATATACTAGCACACAATTCAAAACAAGTTAAAAGCAGCTGGTATAGCACCGCTTGGTCAAGAGCCAAACTAATATCAGTGACTTAATCACTAAAACAACTAATATTGTTTATTTGCATTAAGAAGACACATGGTTACTAGGGACAAAACCATTTGTAAAAAAATGAATGTATTTTAATGCAAGTATCAGTAAATGCAAATTTACATTTATGAGACTTCGTACATAATCAGTGAAATAACAGTGAATACCTAAATCTCTTCTTCCACGTTTACATTGGTATGTATGACTCATCTGCGTCTAACCAATCATCGTGTACATCCACGTCCTTGCCCTGTTATCACGCGGTGCGATAATCTGTGTGGACAGCATGATCTGTAAAAACTTCACGAGAGGAAACATCAGGGATCATGCCCAAATTTGATAACATATGGTTCGTGACTCCCTTTCCAATATTGACACGAGAATCATTGTTGCTCCATGCTAATCGTGTGCCTGATGCTAAATTGTAACTCGTTGTGCTAAATTGTGACCTATTACACAAGCTATGCGAATATCTAGATATTCCATGGCCGTGTCAATGAATCGTCGTTGACTTGAAAATGTACAGAGAGAACATTGAACTGCCAATAATCATTGATGTTTTAACAGAGCATGATATGTGTGATGCTGAAGCAATAGAGACATATTACTTGGCGTTGAATAGATAATTCTGTTTCAAATCATATGACCTATTTATGTACCCGTGTTTTGTTTCTGTTTATAGTAAAATTATAAAGCGTCAACGCAAAAAAATGTACATTCACAGCTTCGAGTGCCCACAAATCTGCATCTATTCTTCAAATACAAACCAAGTTAAGTAGTTATTTGTTATTTTCTATTGTCAAAGGTTAAGAAAAGCTGTGCTATATGTTTAATCTATTTGTTTCTTTCTATTTTTGGTGATATTTGTTTAATGTTAAACTCTTAAAATTTGTCTTTCACCATGTAAGAAGCAGAAATACGTTTGTTTTATTACTTTTCTGATTGCAAATGCGCCTGTTAACAGACGTTGGACAAAAGACCACATTGGGTCGTTGAAGGAATTGAACTTATTCACATCGCCCGTGTTGTTCATAAACTAACATTTTGACATACCACAGGGTAATATGCGTCTCATATCGACCAATTGTTAACAATGATAAGATGATTTAAAGCAGCAAGCAAGCAGTCACTGTCCAGACACTGAAACCTCAATGTGTTTTGTTTCAAAGGAAACATGATTTAGCATATATATATGCTATGGAATAATTTAATTTTGTAGGTGGAATTGAAGGTAAAACAAGCCCCAAGTGTGCTGTAATCAGACCAAACATACATATAGACAGTAAGACTCTTTGTGTATTTGTTTATTCACTTTTATTGCGTACGTTGTGATGGCACCATAACGATTGACGAATAAGTGGAAGAAAGAGACGACATTTAACCTATTTGTCACCATGGACTGTACAAACATAACCAACCGATGTCTAATAGAAAAAAGCAAGACTTTAGAGACAAACACGTCTCAAAGACATAATAAAACTATAAATATCATTGTAATATATTGCCAGAAAACTGAATTAAGTATTGTACTTATCTTTTGTTGTTGTGATGCATGCAAGAGTTGGGTGAGAGAAGATTACAAAAGATATAGTTTACTTTGTTTCTATTGTTATTTTCCTCATAATCTGTCTACTGTATTTTCATAGATATATCTCCAATTTCTGATATGTGCGAAGCAAGATATTGCAGGGCATGTTCATTTGTTGTTGTCTTAGAGGGGCTGAGAAAATAATAAACAATGTTTATCAGTATTAATATTAACTCATCCATCTGTGTAGTGTGTCTACCTGTTATTTCATTATTTCTATCGTTAAAGCTTTTAGTTATGACCAGTGAATTATGGAGTGATACAAACTGGTGTTGCTCATTCATATACAATATATACTATTTTCAACATGGCCACCAGTGCAGGTGCGTATGTTTACTATTAGTTGATTGCCTGGCAATGAACACAGAGTGAACTTACTATTGTGAATAATTCATTGGTTCATAAGGACATAACCTTTAATATCGTGCGTATATGATGCAGACAATTGTGGGTTATTTATTAAAAAAAATAAACTTATTATATTCCGTATAAATACATGTACTCTATACATCGCAGTAAAAAGTGTTCATTGTGATAAATTATTTTTAACTTCGTTGATGTCAGCAACTACTAATGGATGCCTCCACGCCCAATATACCGCTTTTCATTCTCTATTTCAGCAAACAATCAGTATCCATGACTACGGATATATCACTGAATAACCATTATCGTCAATCTCAGTCGATGTAGTACTCGTCTCACACTACTACATGATATGCTGTTCTATTATCTAAGTACAATAGTTGACAATCTTCAAAGGAAAGCCCAGCTGTACATTGAGGTTGATAGAACAATTCAAATAGTATTAACCTGCTTAACGTTCCCAATCCGGTGTAGTAATGCTCATCAGCAAACTACCTGTGCTTAAAGTGGACACTACTTCATACATTTCAACTCTATTTCATAAAGTATCGCCTTATTTTGACAACCAATATTTGCTACTAGTACATACCTGGTCAACATTCTGGTATGATAACACATGAAAGCGTTTGTTATTGCACAATGTGTAATTGAATAAATCACATCACTGAACCGAAATTCTCACATGAATGGAAATGTCAAGACAATACATTATTTTATTTTAAAAACACATATACGTGAACGCTAAAAGTAAAAAGATTTGTATTACGTTTTGTAGTAAGACGTTTTGCGACATAACTGGATAGAATTCATACTATGGTATTTAGAAATCATTTTTCTGGAAAACATATAAACAGACCATTAATATGTTCACTGCTGTGAGTTGATTAAGTCACACACATTCACATCAGTAAACATATCAATTCACATCAGTGAACATATCAGTGAACATATCAATTCACATATCAATTCACATCAGTGAACATATCAATTCACAGCAGTGAACACATACATTCACAGCAGTGAACATATCAAATAACAGCAATGAACACATACATTCACAGCAGTGAACATATCAATTAACAGCAATGAAAACATACGTTCCCAGCAGTGAACACATAAATTCACAGCAGTGAACATATCAATACACAGCAGTGAACATATCAATACACAGCAGTGAACATATCATTTCACAGCAGTGAACATATCAATACACAGCAGTGAACATATCATTTCACAGCAGTGAACATATCAATACACAGCAGTGAACATATCAATACACAGCAGTGAACATATCAATTCACAGCAGTGAACATATCAATACACAGCAGTGAACATATCATTTCACAGCAGTGAACATATCAATACACAGCAGTGAACATATCAATTCACAGCAGTGAACATATCAATACACAGCAGTGAACATATCATTTCACAGCAGTGAACATATCAATACACAGAAGTGAAGATATCATTTCACATCAGTGAGCATATCAATTGACAGCAGTGAACATATCAATACACAGCAGTGAACATATCATTTCACATCAGTGAGCATATCAATTGACAGCAGTGAACATATCATTTCACATCAGTGAGCATATCAATTGACAGCAGTGAACATATCAATACACAGCAGTGAACATATCATTTCACATCAGTGAGCATATCAATTGACAGCAGTGAACATATCATTTCACATCAGTGAGCATATCAATTGACAGCAGTGAACATATCAATACACAGCAGTGAACATATCATTTCACATCAGTGAGCATATCAATTGACAGCAGTGAATATATCATTTCACATCAGTGAACATATCAATACACAGCAGTGAACATATCAATACACAGCAGTGAACACATACATTCCCAGCAGTGAACATATATATTCACAGCAGTGAACGTATCAATCCACGGCAATGAACATATCAATTCACGGCAGTGAACACATACATTTCCAGTAGTGAACACATGCATTCCCAGCAGTGAACATATATATTCACAGCAAAGAACGTATCAATCCACAGCAATGAACATATCAATTCACGGCAGTGAACACATACATTTCCAGCAGTGAACATATCAATACACAGCAGTGAACATATCAATTCACGGCAGTAAACACATACATTCCCAGTAGTGAACACATGCATTCCCAGCAGTGAGCGTATCAATTCACAGCAATGAACATATCAATTCACAGCAGTGAACACATACATTCCCAGTAGTGAACGTATCAATTCACAGTAGTGAACATATCAATTCACAGTAGTGAACACATACATTCACAGCAGTGAACATATCAATTCACAGTAGTGAACACATACATTCACAGCAGTGAACATATCAATTCACAGTAGTGAACACATACATTCACAGCAGTGAACGTATCAATTCACAGCAGTGAACATATCAATTCACAGCAGTGAACACATACATTCACAGCAGTGAACATATCAATTCACAGTAGTGAACACATACATTCACAGCAGTGAACATATCAATTCACAGCAATGAACACATACATTCACAGCAGTGAACACATACATTCACAGCAGTTAACACATACGTTCACAGCCAGCAGTGAACACATACATTCACAGCAGTGAACATATCAATTAACAGCAATGAAAACATACGTTCCCAGCAGTGAACACATAAATTCACAGCAGTGAACATATCAATACACAGCAGTGAACATATCAATACACAGCAGTGAACATATCATTTCACAGCAGTGAACATATCAATACACAGCAGTGAACATATCATTTCACAGCAGTGAACATATCAATACACAGCAGTGAACATATCATTTCACATCAGTGAGCATATCAATTGACAGCAGTGAACATATCATTTCACATCAGTGAGCATATTAATTGACAGCAGTGAACATATCAATACACAGCAGTGAACATATCAATTCACAGCAGTGAACATATCAATACACTGCAGTGAACATATCATTTCACATCAGTGAGCATATCAATTGACAGCAGTGAACATATCATTTCACATCAGTGAACATATCAATACACAGCAGTGAACATATCAATACACAGCAGTGAACACATACATTCCCAGCAGTGAACATATATATTCACAGCAGTGAACGTATCAATCCACAGTAGTGAATACATACATTCACAGCAGTGAACATATCAATTCACAGTAGTGAACACATACATTCACAGCAGTGAACATATCATTTCACAGCAGTGAACATATCAATACACAGCAGTGAACATATCATTTCACATCAGTGAACATATCAATTGACAGCAGTGAACATATCATTTCACATCAGTGAGCATATCAATTGACAGCAGTGAACATATCATTTCACATCAGTGAGCATATCAATTGACAGCAGTGAACATATCAATACACAGCAGTGAACATATCATTTCACATCAGTGAGCATATCAATTGACAGCAGTGAACACATACATTCACAGCAGTGAACACATACATTCCCAGCAGTGAACATATCAATACACAGCAGTGAACATATCAATTCACGGCAGTAAACACATACATTCCCAGTAGTGAACACATGCATTCCCAGCAGTGAGCGTATCAATTCACAGCAATGAACATATCAATTCACAGCAGTGAACACATACATTCCCAGTAGTGAACGTATCAATTCACAGTAGTGAACATATCAATTCACAGTAGTGAACACATACATTCACAGCAGTGAACATATCAATTCACAGTAGTGAACACATACATTCACAGCAGTGAACATATCAATTCACAGTAGTGAACACATACATTCACAGCAGTGAACGTATCAATTCACAGCAGTGAACATATCAATTCACAGCAGTGAACACATACATTCACAGCAGTGAACATATCAATTCACAGTAGTGAACACATACATTCACAGCAGTGAACATATCAATTCACAGCAATGAACACATACATTCACAGCAGTGAACACATACATTCACAGCAGTGAACACATACGTTCACAGCCAGCAGTGAACACATACATTCACAGCAGTGAACATATCAATTAACAGCAATGAAAACATACGTTCCCAGCAGTGAACACATAAATTCACAGCAGTGAACATATCAATACACAGCAGTGAACATATCAATACACAGCAGTGAACATATCATTTCACAGCAGTGAACATATCAATACACAGCAGTGAACATATCATTTCACAGCAGTGAACATATCAATACACAGCAGTGAACATATCATTTCACATCAGTGAGCATATCAATTGACAGCAGTGAACATATCATTTCACATCAGTGAGCATATCAATTGACAGCAGTGAACATATCATTTCACATCAGTGAGCATATTAATTGACAGCAGTGAACATATCAATACACAGCAGTGAACATATCAATACACAGCAGTGAACATATCATTTCACAGCAGTGAACATATCAATACACAGCAGTGAACATATCATTTCACAGCAGTGAACATATCAATACACAGCAGTGAACATATCATTTCACATCAGTGAGCATATTAATTGACAGCAGTGAACATATCAATACACATCAGTGAACATATCAATTCACAGCAGTGAACATATCAATACACTGCAGTGAACATATCATTTCACATCAGTGAGCATATCAATTGACAGCAGTGAACATATCATTTCACATCAGTGAACATATCAATACACAGCAGTGAACATATCAATACACAGCAGTGAACACATACATTCACAGCAGTGAACATATATATTCACATCAGTGAACATATCAATACACAGCAGTGAACATATCATTTCACATCAGTGAGCATATCAATTGACAGCAGTGAACATATCATTTCACATCAGTGAGCATATCAATTGACAGCAGTGAACATATCATTTCACATCAGTGAGCATATCAATTGACAGCAGTGAACATATCAATTCACAGCAGTGAACATATCATTTCACATCAGTGAGCATATCAATTGACAGCAGTGAACACATACATTCACAGCAGTGAACACATACATTCCCAGCAGTGAACATATCAATACACAGCAGTGAACATATCATTTCACATCAGTGAGCATATCAATTGACAGCAGTGAACATATCATTTCACATCAGTGAACATATCAATACACACCAGTGAACATATCAATTCACGGCAGTAAACACATACATTCCCAGTAGTGAACACATGCATTCCCAGCAGTGAGCGTATCAATTCACAGCAATGAACATATCAATTCACAGCAGTGAACACATACATTCCCAGTAGTGAACGTATCAATCCACGGCAATGAACATATCAATTCACGGCAGTGAACACATACATTTCCAGTAGTGAACACATGCATTCCCAGCAGTGAACATATTTATTCACAGCAAAGAACGTATCAATCCACAGCAATGAACATATCAATTCACGGCAGTAAACACATACATTCCCAGTAGTGAACACATGCATTCCCAGCAGTGAGCGTATCAATTCACAGCAATGAACATATCAATTCACAGCAGTGAACACATACATTCCCAGTAGTGAACGTATCAATCCACGGCAATGAACATATCAATTCACGGCAGTGAACACATACATTTCCAGTAGTGAACACATGCATTCCCAGCAGTGAACATATTTATTCACAGCAAAGAACGTATCAATCCACAGCAATGAACATATCAATTCACGGCAGTGAACACATACATTTCCAGCAGTGAACATATCAATACACAGCAGTGAACATATCAATTCACGGCAGTAAACACATACATTCCCAGTAGTGAACACATGCATTCCCAGCAGTGAGCGTATCAATTCACAGCAATGAACATATCAATTCACAGCAGTGAACACATACATTCCCAGCAGTGAACGTATCAATAAACAGCAGTGAACATATCAATTCACAGCAGTGAACACATACATTCACAGCAGTGAACATATCAATTCACAGTAGTGAACACATACATTCACAGCAGTGAACATATCAATTCACAGTAGTGAACACATACATTCACAGCAGTGAACATATCAATTCACAGCAGTGAACATATCAATTCACAGCAGTGAACACATACATTCACAGCAGTGAACATATCAATTCACAGCAGTGAACATATCAATTCACAGCAGTGAACATATCAATTCACAGCAGTGAACACATACATTCACAGCAGTGAACATATCAATTCACAGCAGTGAACATATCAATTCACAGCAGTGAACACATACATTCACAGCAGTGAACATATCAATTCACAGCAGTGAACATATCAATTCACAGCAGTGAACACATACATTCACAGCAGTGAACATATCAATTCACAGCAGTGAACATATCAATTCACAGCAGTGAACATATCAATTCACAGCAGTGAACACATACATTCCCAGCAGTGAACATATCAATTCACAGCAGTGAACATATCAATTCACAGCAGTGAACACATACATTCACAGCAGTGAACATATCAATTCACAGCAGTGAACACATACATTCACAGCAGTGAACATATCAATTCACAGCAGTGAACACATACATTCACAGCAGTGAACATATCAATTCACGGCAGTGAACACATACATTCACAGCAGTGAACATATCAATTCACGGCAAGTGAACACATACATTCACAGCAGTGAACATGTCAATTGAATTTCTTGTCGACTGAAAAAAAAAAACTTCATTCAGAAATCAAGGTGGGTGACTCAGAACTGCCCATTGCCTGCAATACAGGTTACTATACAGAAATAGTTCCAGAAGTAGTTCCATCGGTGAAGGTTGCTCTAGATTTAAGGTAGAGATGCAGGTTCGTGGGCACTTAGAAGTGAATTTTAATTTTTGCTTTTTATGATCCAAACAGTCTTGGCTATAGAAAATTGTGTAAAATTGTGAATAGTAGAACATACTCAAAAGACGATTTTAAAATATAGATGACAGGTGCAAACATTCTCTCTTTTGAATGCTTCGCAAGATTTAGCAAGGCTGTACATAAATAATAACAAAGAACATGGTGAAAAAAAGAAATGACGGGATCTCCATATTATGCACTATATTTATCTTTTTACAAAATGATAATACATTTAAATTTGGAACTGTTACAGCCATTTTAACCATGAGCATTAGCACATTTCTTACTGAGTTAATGGTTATGCAAATTAGCAATTATTCTTTTTGGTGCACATCCCAGAACTTTAAAACAAATAGCTCCTAGACGCTTTGACCTTTTGTTCTGAAATTTTCACAAATGATTGACAATGTGTCTATCTTCAAAACGCCGTCGGGCCATTGTTTTTGGTTGAACAGTGTTACAACAATCGTACAGACAACTAGCCTGGGTGTTAATATATGCATAAACTTGAAGTAGTGAAATTTGTGCTGCTTCCCTGCAAAATTGACAACTGGTAGACAGTTTTCAAGACAGAAATGTCTTCATAGTAAACAGATATACCCGTAAACTAATTTTGACAGGAAACAGAAGTAAGGTTTAGAAGCTATTTTTTTTAAATCACTTTTGACCAAAAAAGCACATTTGTGTGCATATTTCAAACTACAGTGTCCATATGTTCACATGCACAATCTAAACAAAAGTAGTGATTTTCATAATCAAGGATTCAAATATCGTAACTTTGACAACAATGTTTGACGGGAACGGTGGCCATGCTGCTGCTTTATGTGGGCTGGTAAACTATCCCAAGAGCATTTACAGCTACGAGAAATGGTGCTAAGGGCACTATTACAGTGATTAAACTTAAAATCGGACCGAAAAAGTACAACGGGCGCTTCTCGTGATACATTACGATTTTAACGACATTAAAATATTATTTTTACGATAGTAACATAGGGCCGCCTATACTCTGAAATATCAGTACCGGGTAAGATATGGTTCTAGCAAATATGTCCGTTCTTTAGATAGTTCCTTAGTAGTATGTTCAGGTTTTATGACCTAGGTATACCAATATATTCTGAGATATAGAAAAAAACTTTAATGTGGTACAGCACTGGAAACATTCAAGTACTTTTTAAAGTAAAAGTAAAAATCACAAATCGAAATAGAATTTATACATTTGTAATTATACTTTACTTTTGAAATGAGTTATCATTTGTAATCTTAATTTGAAAATTTACTTTTATTATTAAAAATAGATTTACATTTGTATTTTTATTCCACTTTTGAAAATGAGTTCCCCTTTCAGTTTTGAAAATGTCTGGTTTTTCATTTTGATTTTTTTTTTCGGACTTTGCTCTTTGAACCTTGACCGTTGGCCTTACTGCTTAGCCAATGTTAAGTTGTCATTTCAACGACGCTGTAAAGTGTAACGAGCGTGTTGAAAGGATGTATCGGGATTTTACTCGGATTTCCTGAGCCAGAAAGGTAAATGTCAAGAAACACTAGTTATTTTCCTCTATAAATGTCTGTATGAGTCGTTTTTTCAGTTTGTATGCGTAACTGAAATACAAGCATCTAAAAATCGCTAACCACACTGTCGATTTCATTCTTCTCAAACTACCATTGCATACTGTATATTACACAGTTTAGTGTATAGAATTGAAATAAAGAACTTTTCACTGCCTATCATTGCATGTTAAACATCACCACTATCATAGGTATTTATGACGTCATAGCTTTACATTAACACACTAAATTTGTTTAATTCTGATGTTGGTGGTTATTATTAACTAATCCTCCAGAGCGCCATATTGAATTCGGAGAACGGTCTAGACAAAATAATTTTCACATAGACCTTTCTTCTCATCCAATATGGCGGTATGGAAGATTCGTTATTGTTGCGTAGTTGAGAATCGGCAAGGGGTATTTCTGTAAGCTGTAATCAATTGTTTTTATTTCGTAATAATGTAATTTAAATAAATACATAACGTAAATTCATAGACATGGTGAAATGTAATCAGCTATTTTATTCGTTCGTAATTTTAAGATCTTATTTTTTGTAAGCGTATAAAGCACTTTCAACATTAAATGCCGTAATATCGTGCGCAATTTCAAATTTTGATTCTTAAACACAAATTATCAAGTATATTATAAAAATGGAAAATGTAATTAGGAATTTGCTTAATTTGTTAAGCTAATTTTACTGTAAATGGAACTTTTTATTTCCTGTAAAAACGTAAAATGCATTTTTTATTTTCTGTAACCTGTTCCAGCTACCCCCTTGCCCCCTTCATAGTTGTATATACACACATTTGGAAAAATAAATTTTATTTGGAACGTGTTTTAATTGTATTCTTGGCGTTATGTTGTACATAGTTTACCGTGGTGAAGTATTCATCTATTATCGATGATACAACATGACAGTCGAAATGACAATGATTCAACGTTTAATTGTAAACATGCTTCATATTGAAATTTGTTGTTGAACATGCATTCACTTGTTCTTTCTAACTAATTCGTTGAGGCAACAATTGTTATGCCCGATTTCGAACCTTGTGTGCGTTTACTAGTGAACTTTGTCGAGTGATAATCACGGATGTCATTGTTGCGTAAATGCTTCACAAACACATAGATTTACACAAGTACGAATTACTAAGTAAAGATCATTGGAGTAATGTCTATTGAGCATGTGAAAGTGTACAAAGGGTTCCTTTCTGAGTATTGTACTACTACTAATATTAAAATACGTACTTTATTGTACAATACATCGTAATTCTCGCGGCCAGAAAAACAACAACACAGACATTGGATTCTGTCTAGAAATGCATAGTTTATTATTACATCTGTACTGCGGTATTCATAGTTACAAGCTTACTCAATAATATTGGTAATAACTGCAAAATTATGCAAATAAAATGAAAAAAACAACAAAGTATTGTGCCTTTCTGTGCGCCCCTGCTAAAGCCTTTTTTCAGAAATTGGGGAATTTTGGAACTTTTTATTTTATTGAATCGCTAGGTTATTTGCAAATTCAGTCGACGGCGAGCCAAACAGCAAATGATAATTGATCAAAGAGAGGCAAACTGCAGTGTTACAATACTTCTCTGTTCTTCTAAGGCTGTGGGAATTCCGAGACCTACAAAAATTATTCAAACAAAAAACTCCAACGTCCACTTTTTAATATTTAACACGTGCTCGTTTATTTAGAAAATATTGTCATAGATACTATGTAAACGTGCATGACGTCATATTCTAGAACTAAAGCGATGCTAACTGATTGATGACGTTGCTAATTGAAATGAAGATCGAACAAATTGTTGAGTATATCAGCGCTATGGTCAAACAGGGAAATTCTTACGTTGTACGCTCGCTATCCGAACACTGTCAGTTTCTGAAGGACCACAACTGAACAATGTATGCACGCTTAAGATTGAATTATTGTACGGATTTCAATGACGAAGCGCCCGATGTTGCTGTTAAAAAAAATAGTTCTTCGTCCACAATTAATTTACATTAACCCCGTTATAAAGGAGACGTTTACGGTTGCAGCTCCAAAACTATGGACCACACTACCTAGAAGTCTTTGTGACGAACATACTCTATCATTCAAGTCTCCCCTAAAAGCTCTCGTCTTCCGTCAAACGTATTGCAACACAGAATTTCTTGTATTTTTCTATTTTTTAGCCAATTTCTTAATATTTAAAATTATTACACCGATAACACTATTATTTCGAAAAAGGAATAACTTTTTTTTGGAAATAATGAGAGTGAACAAATGTGACTGGAATATAGCCATGTGACGACTTGTAGACTAATAACCGGTTGGTTCGCCGTGTCAAAACATCGTCTGTCATGATTATTTCGTTGGGCCCGTGGCCGCCGACACGGTGTGCAAGTAATAACTAAAAAATATCAACTAGCGTGTCAATAAAATAAAAAGTTTTAAATTGAAAATAAGATTTTGATTTTCGTCGTTCATTTCAAAGTGCTATTGGTGAAAGGGAGATAGTAAATAAATTGACATGAAATTACCCCCAAAAAACCAAAATGTTAGATTCTAAAAAAATATTAAAAATTCGCTTGGCCGTCATATGCAACGGACGATAAACCCGGATCGAAAACTATTCAAAATGTTTTAAAATAAACACTAGGCAATTGTGTTTTTGTATCAAAACTGTCACATAATTATATCATCAACCTTTGGGTTTTTTTAAACACTACGAAATACATAATAACGCAAATATATCAATACAGTTTACTAATTTACTACTAACAACCCCACTACCTAATTATATACAAACATCGGAAAAAAATTAAACTCACTGTACGATGTAGAAAGGAAACGATAATGTAAATAATATACTTGGTTGTCGTAATTATGTGGACAATTCAAACTTGAGGACATAGACCGTGTCACATTTAGATTTTGCACATATATAGAGTTTAGTAATTCAATAACAATGTTTGAGTTGACATATCATTTTATAAAACAATATGAAATATAAGTGATTTGAATGTACAAAAAGCAAAAACCCATACAAAATATATATTTCACCTTTTAAAAGTATATAACATATCAAAGTTGGTACACATGCCGATTTCCGCATAGGTCGGTTGTCTTTGTCGAATATTGGTCAATGTTTGCGTCGGTATTGTTCTGCTTCAAACTAGTCTAATTCGGACAACTAATCTAAGTATATGTAAGTAAAAACGCATTAACGTGTGTTATCACAAACACAAAACTAATACATCGAATTAATCAAGATAAATTAATTATGAATTCAAGAAGTGTATAGTCAAATTAGTTGATGAACTTGGTATTAAGGATCCATGTTCAGAAAACATTTTTGTGACTTACCAAATCTACAAACATTATTCAATATTGTGTGAAATTATTGGTAATCTTATTGACATATTGATCCAAATCATCCAAGATGAAAAACTGTTATTGTTTTGATGACCTACTGTGCGTGGACATACATGTGAAAAACACCACACCATGCAGATGTACTTTTTTTTACAGAACATTGATTATACTGTTTTTACTTATTTTTGAGCACACAATTTGTTATAAACGGCATAAACAAATTACAGACCTTCCTGTCGTCCACTAATTCAAAATAATAGTCAGCATTACCAGAATATAAGTGTCAATGAAGATGTGTGTCATTTTAAACAAAACACATTACCAACAACGGTAAATGTATGAGTATGGCCTAATACAAAACTTCACATATATTGCAGCAACAAGAACGGAACAAGTGTGCTAATTTACACTATTGAATTTTCTTATGTCAAACATTGTTAATACCATTTTAGTCCTTCGGGTTTATACTTTTCAGTGACATTGCTAGCCAAGCTATAATTGTCGGCATCGTGTCTGCTAAACTTGTTCGATCTTATGCCTGCAAAAAAATAATGTAACATATTCAAAATATTAATTAATTCAAATGAGACAAATGCAAGGTGTGAACGTTCAGTGTAATGTTTTATATAACCAAATCAATGTCCCGAATTCTATCCATATTATTCCAAGCACGATATTGAAACAAGCATTTTCTGATTAACACAATATAGCTATTTTCTTATATGACATTCCAATTAAGGTTACTGTTTTACTTTTGTATATACTAGTTGATTATTATGTTTATTATTCAACTTATGCTATATTGTTTTCATTGCAATATGAAAACGTTTTATCATAATAAATGTATTGACAAAATATGACTGTTCAGATGTGGTACATGCAAGCAATATTTGTGCACACCTAAACAATGTGTAATTACTGACCTCTGCGATTAGATCCGAGACTTGTTCGAGACTGTGTAACATCTGAATACAAGAGACAATTGTGCACGTATATCAGCTTATCTTACTACTACAATCCAAACAATCCATTTAGCATGAATATTTCTCACCATGATTATATAACATCTTGTTACACAGATGTGTGCGTGAAATATCAATTCTCTCTACAAATAACATCGTTTTAATCAAATATAAGCGAAAAATATCCGTGAATTGATGCTACTGTTGTTAAGTTGCAGTGCATAAAAATCAAATAAATGTTTAAATAACACACCTTTGCCCATTGATAGAATACTCGTTTTTGACACTGACTTCTTATCTGTATAAAAAAGATACAACTCACTTTATACAAATATCAATATAGAATATATATATAGAATAATACATGTTCTTTTAATCTATCTTAAATAACAAATTGAACTTTTACCATCACTCACTTTTGTCCTACCTTCACTTCATCTGCACACCCCTAGTCAGACCCCCCCCCCCACCTAAACACCCCCCCACATACACACACACACACGCATACAGGTGTCCCATGAATTGTGGAGCCACCATACAGGTGTCCCATGAATTGTGGAGCCACCATTGAATTAACTTTTAATATAGTTGAATTAACTTTTAATATAGTTGCGATATGAACTCGATTAAAACGCGTTCCTATATAGGGTTGCGTTTTAATTGGAGTTTAATTAAACTCAATTACAATGCAATACAATGGAGAATTGCACTTTAATTAAGTTAAATTAAACTAGAGTTGAATATTCCGTGACTGAACATAGAAATGTTTGTGAAGCTTAGGTTTAGTATCGGGGTAAGGTATGGTATAATTATATTAATATTAATATAACGTGAACCATACCTTCCCCGATACTAAACCTAAGCTTCGCAAACCTGACTTAAATTCGATTAAATATTAATGTAAATTATGAAACATTGTGGAGCCACCAATTTGGGGCTCCACTTGTACACACATAACCTTGGGCTTTTACCTTACCTTTATTCAATGCCCTTGGATGTGTTGATGGTGCAATATGGGATTCTCTAGTCATGAATTTCAGTGGCAGAGGCGTTATTACACTGTCTTTTCTGTCATCGGGCACACTACTTAGCTTGCTTGGCGAATTAGGTTCTACTGTAGCAACCTGTCGCAGTTTATGTTTTTCGTTCGTGGAGAATGGAGTAGATTGTATAATCAGTGGTTTTTCTTTCTTCAATGTCCTATCTGCCATTTGATTTCCATGTACATTATTTTTTACTTCAGACAGCTTTTTCTTTTCAATCAGTTTTTTATTTTCTGATATATGAACAATCGAAGACCTGAAATTGAAAAATAAATAAATAACATACATTAGAGCTGTTTTCTCTCCTAATGTTTAAATTGATTTTAATTCATGGTCGATAAAGTTTTTACAATTTGCAGCTCATTTCACCTACAGGCAACAAAACTTGGATCTCTGGATAGTAGGCTGTTGCAGGGGATTGATTTATTCTGTAAAACAGTTGGACTGAATGCAATGCTTGTTCCTATAGTGTGTGTAGAGATTTGTATCTAGTCGTATGTGTTTAAGTTGTGTTTTATTGGTGATTAAATTGTCTCCTCAATTATAATTTAGTTTAATTGTCTGTTTCTTCGTGACGTTGTTCCGCAATCAATGTTTTTTTTTATTAACAAGGGGATTAATCAATTGTAATCAGTTTCAGAGTGCAACATGTCTGATAAGCGCTATTATGACGGAATATTTAATATTTTAAGTTTCAAATATTTTTAATTTTTTTATTTATTACATTACTATATCTATTATATTGCAATTTTATTTTTGAGTTGTTTTTTATTTATATAATAAATATAGTCATTTTTATTTTTGTTGTTGCTTTTCACCACTATTAACGAAGTTTATATTATATTTGTATTTACCTTATATGTCTATTTTCATTTTATATGTATCAATTTCATACTGGCTTCGTTAACAATTCACATTTAGTGTTTTACTTCTATTGTTTATACGCATCAAAGTATTACAGAAATGTCATGTCTTAACCATCAAAGTGTACAACTGCCAAAGTACATGTATTAGATTTTGAATATTTGTCGGCTCTGAATGAATGAAACCCGTACCAGATATTACCATATTGGCTCCACCTCTATATTTAATTTCCGTTATTTTATATCAATATTAAAATTGTTATGATATACTATATAGAGTGGTGTGTACAAGTAGCATTGTGTGTACTGATAATGTTACTTCAACTCACTCATCTTGATCTTTGTCAACATCATTCTCTCTTGAAGTGATTTCTTGTTTACCACTACGGTTTCTTTTGCGGATAAAACAAAACAAACAGCAACACATATGAATTATTAGATAACACAAAATTATTAAAATGATGGCCAATGTAGCATTTCCTTCAGGTGTGTTAAGCCACCAGCTATAGCTATTATGCGTATTGATGATTTCATATGTTGGTTGCACACTTTCTACAGGGAAGTCGTCAAAATCTGTTCCAGTTAAAAGAACCACTGGTGTGCCATCTGAATCCACTTGCATCGCCTCTGTAAGATCCACAAAGTATACAAACTCCTTAGTCTTGTCAACATTGTCCTGAGAATCAGTTAGATCGTTCTTCAAAGCATAGACTTCCACGACGGCCGTGCTGAAATAAAAAGATAATAATCAGCCATACAAGTGTTATGGTATCTGATGTTTTGTATACAGACAGTATCATATAGCAAATTATTGTTTTACGAAAAAAATATTGTCGACATAATGTGCATACTTATTGTACATGAAATGACAAAGTGAAACCCTCTGAAATAAATCTTCATTTTGACACTTGTAGTTATCTAGCACTACTCACTTTTGAAGTAGTTTTCTTGTAGACACCGTTATATCACTGCGAATGGAGGATATTCTGTATTTCCATGGTTTAAAATGTTTATTCAAGGAAGCAATAAAAGCATCTTGTCTGGATGTCGTGAAATCAGCAATTGAAATACCTAGATGTATGTCCACAAGAACCATCTGCGGTATGTAGGTGTCAATACGAATCATTGAAACACTGTGGATAATGTAGAAGATCAAGATATAAATGCATTCCAGTATGACAGGTATCGGTGATGGGTTTGTTATCTCTAGGATTGTCCAAGTCACTATTTTATTTTGTGTATATGAAATTTTGAAATATGTGCCATGTCCTTTACAATACTGTGTAGTCATATCAAACATATGAATTTATTATGATTCCACAAGTACTATCAGTATGGTTAATTATTTGAGAGTACACTCACCCTGCCTTGATCGGCGGTATGTGTTCGTCTTCTACATAGTACATTAATATGTATTCTTCTTCTGCCATTAGTTTGCCTGCTACGTAAACTTCACCATCTGTCGTCATTCTAAATCGTGTGTTTGACATATATAACTTATAGATGAATGAACGACTTTTTTCTGAAATACAGTTTTACATGTGTTACCACACTTGATCATCCGATACAACTTTGTTTATTCGGGTAAATTGTTTGTATTGTGTGTACAAAAAATAGTATATCACCTCCAGCTTATGCAAGGGAGCTACGTCTCAGTTAACTGTACATAATTTCTAATTCCGTTTTTTTGACGCAGTTAATGTTGCGTAGCAGGTAGCGAGTCTGGTGCAATTGAAACTAGTTATCATGAAAATTGTAATCACATTTTTTATTCGGTCCATTTTTTTACAAGATGATGACTCACATATGTTGCCCGGGATATGCTGGTCTAGAGAGCATTTATGTGAGTTAAAATATATAACATATATACTCTATACATACCTAATTGTGAAGAGTTTAGAACACAAACGGAAGCGGCACAGAGATAAAAACATAAAAACATTACCTATATTTCCTATGCATGTTTTGATATCTTACCGAAGATCTGGTTATTTGTGACGACGTTGTTAACATGGCTGTCGGTGGCCAAATCGTAAGGCACCTCCCAATTCCAATATGGACGATCGTTGCTATCAATAATCACATGAATTTTGTCGACACTTGCAACGGTAACCTGAACAAAAGCTGTGTCTTGATTCGATCCCAGATCAGTAGCAACCAGTGTAAAGTTAATGATATCCCCACTGATTGAAGAGTTAATGGGTTGATTTACAGTTACTTCTCCTAATTGTGAGTCAATAACAAAATATGTATTTGCTGGCTCTATGGAGTACGTAATGATGTCAAATAGATCCACATCTGTTGCTAAAGCCTGCAGTACAGGACTACCTTGCAATTCTCCATCAAACACATCTGCGAAATATACTGCCTGGCTGAAAATTGGTGCATTGTCATAAATATTCTGAAGGTATACATTAATTGTCAGGTAATCTTTCTTTCCCGCTGGGTCTGTGACAGTAAGCATTATGGGAAATGGGACTGGAAAGGTAGCTTCATAATCCATGACTTGTGCGATACGTAATTCTGGATTGATCCCACCAGTTAAGCTGAAGTATGGAGAATAGGTTCCAGCAATCATATTATATGTTAAATCAGTTAATACATCATCCACGTCAGTAACAGTCCAGTCAAGCGATATTAATGTCCCAATAATCTGTAAAGATATGTTTTATATTTACCATTATCATTGCTAAATAACATGTTAAATTAACAGCATACACGCAGCCACTACGTACAATTAGATAGATAATACGCAATACATACCTGTTCTTCATCAATATATACATCTTGATTATCATGCACAAATACTGGTGGTTCTGCTACATCCATAATATCAACAGTCAGAGTACCAGTTGCAGTGAACTCTCCGTCAGTGGCTTCCAATACAAGAGTATATTGATTTACATCCTCAAAGTCGAACGCAGGGTTATCAGATATAGATACCGTACCATCATTGCCATCTGTTGGAAAACGTGCAGCCTATGTTACCGTTTTGTTAATGATTCAAAAAACATTCTGTCGATGGGAGGGCAAACTCAAACACAACAAATTAGAAGCCACCCACGAGCATCCACTTTGCTCACCAGAACCATTTTAGATTACCATCCACTGACATCCACTTTGCTCACCAAAACCATTGAGGAGCCACCCACTGGCATCCACTATTCTAAATAGGACCATTGAGGAGCCACCCATTGGCATCCAATATGCTCACCAGAACCATTGAGGCTCAACCCACTAACATGTACTATGCTCACCAGAACCATTGAGGAGCCACAACGAACATCGACTATGCTCACCGGGACCATTGAGGAACCACCCACTGGCATCCAATATGATCACCAGAACCATTGAGGAGCCACCCACTGGCATCCAATATGCTCACCAGAACCATTAAGGAGCCACCCACTGGCATCCAATATGCTCACCAGAATCATTGAGGAACCACACACTGGCATCCAATATGCTCACCAGAACCATTGAGGAGCCACCCACTGGCATCCAATATGGTTACCAGAACCATTGAGGAGCCACCCACTGGCATCCAATATGGTCACCGGAACCATTGAGGAGCCACCCACTGGCATCCAATATGTTCACCAGAACCATTGAGGATCAACCCACTGACATCCACCTTGTTCACCAGAATTATTGAGGAGCCACCCACTGGCATCCACTATGCTCATCAGAACCATTATTTCACCAGAACCTTTGAAGAGCCACCAACTGGCATGTACTGTGTTCACCAGAATCATTGAGGAGCCGCCCACTGGCATCCACTATGCTCATCAGAACCATTATTTCACCAGAACCTTTGAGGAGCCACCAACTGGCATCCACTATACTCCCCAGAATCATTGAGGAGCCACCAACTGGCATCCACTATGCTCATCAGAACCATTGAGGAGCCACCCACTGGCATCCAATATGATCACCAGGACCATTGAGGAGCCACCCACTGGCATCCACTATGCTCCCCAGAATCATTGAGGAGCCACCCACTGGCACCACTATGCTCCCCAGAATCATTGAGGAGCCACCCACTAGCATCCACTATGCTCATCAGAACCATTGAGGAACCACCCACTGGCATCCACTATGCTCCCCAGAATCATTGAGGAGCCACCCACTAGCATCCACTATGCTCATCAGAACCATTCAGGAGCCACCCACTGGCATCCACTATGCTCCCCAGAACCATTGAGGAGCCACCCACTGGCATCCAATATGATCACCGGGACCATTGAGGAGCCACCCACTGGCATCCACTATGCTCACCAGAACCATTGAGGAACCACCCACTGTCATCCACTGTGCTCACCAGAACCATTGAGGAGCCACCAACTGGCATCCACTATGCTCACCAGAACCATTGAGGAGCCACCCACTGGCATCCAATGTGCTCACCGGGACCATTGAGGCACCACCAACTATGTATACTTGGATCATTGAGGATTGCCACCTACTGGCATCTAGACCGGAATTATAGAACTGAAGAGAACATATTGTCTCAGTCGAAAGTATCGAAATTTAATAACAAAAAAACATGTAGCTATATCTGCCTGAATGACTGCAAATATATGATCGAGCAGATGAACCCAACACAAAATAAATCTTTATTGGCCTTTAATTGTAAAGGGTACCGTATCCATTAAGTCTCTAAATATAGTGGCGCTGGGCATACGTGATGTGCCGCCAAAATGGGTTACTTTTCCTTTCCTGTCCTCTCTACCTTCTCACAACAATATAGTTATATCATTATAAATATATCATCTACGATGGTTGCTTCTATCACTGCATCAATATATTAGCTCTAGCTAATTTCAGTAGGTTGTGATACTTCAACTAATAATTTACGCGAACACATCGTTAAATTACAAAAAGGCGGCCATCTTGATTCAGCCAAGTGCCTGGAATTTTAATTTTAATGACACAAATTATTTATAGTGGTCATAAATAAATATTTACTATGTGTCCTAAACGCAGACATTCGCGTGCAGTACCTTACCCTGTTCACAGACATAATTTGAAGAATAAACATTGACATAACTCTCATGTTTTCCGATACATTCGAGTCGTAACCTGCGCATTCGTCAGATGGCCATAGCGTGTCATTGTTTATAAACAAGCGTCTACCCATGAGCGTTTTTAGCGTGTGTTGTTATCGTCGCTTGGTACTCTATTCCCGCGCGTGCGCAGTTGACAACCCACCGCTTTAAAACGCCGTGATCGTGGCACCGCGTTCTGTTCGATACGGGCCCCATAGCGAGGTTTAGATGGTTTGTTTACAAGTCGCGCTGAGCGACGGTCACCGCTCTTTAAAACAAACTACAGTGTCTTGGAATCCAGCAGGAGGATTTTATAGTATATATGGCAACTATAGGTGAATAGTTTTCATTTACACAAATAACACGTACTTGTATCAGCTACAGAGAACTTCCCCTGACCGGAGGGAGGAGTAACTGTTAGAGTAAAATGCAGAGGATTGCCGTCGACATCAAAACCATCCGTTTCGAAAATAGATGCCAAATTGAAGGCGTCTTCAGGTATGATAACCGACGCCGGTAAGTTAGTTATTATCGGTGCTTCATTCTCGTCAGTGATCTGTACAGTCAATACTTTAGGTGTGCCAGCACTAATGGTGGCATGGCCTAGGTCATGACACGTTACACTCAAGGTATATTCATCCACAGTTTCATAATCCAGAACAGGGGAGTTGATGACGTAGATAGAATTAGCTGTGTTAAAAGAGAGGATAATTGTTAGCAAATACATGCGATAATTGCATACAACAGTTACTATAATTCTGGCAATGTAAATGTTGATGTAACGACAAACTGTATTATGTATAGTAATATGTTACACTTTCATCTCATCGTATATCATCTGTTTAATTATGTATTGATCGGAAACTTGTATGCACCCATAAATTAATCTTATTTCAGTATTTGCTTTTTTGATATAGTGAATTTAAAGGTGCGGCATTTGAAAGTTTGGCTTCTAATATCAAATTATATACTTACTGGACGAGGTAAACCCAAAGTTACCATCATTTGGATTGGCAAACATGACACAGTAAAAGTCATCTCCTTCATTATCCACAGCTTGTACAACAAAAATATCTGTTCCTCCTGCACTCATTTCACTAATCTGTATAGTATCGTCCAGGTTGGTGATTTCAGGTCCTAGGTTAGGTAACAACGTGACGTGTAACACCTGATCATCTGTAAATCCTTCTTCATCGCCAACGAAAACGGTTATATCCCAAGTGGCTTGCTCTTGGTATCTCAATCCCGGAGACACTACACTCACCGACCCTACAGAGAAGAACAGTAAGTGGTCGTTAATTCTAATTTTCAAAGCAAAGTGGGCAATTAATTCAATGGAAAGCAGCATACAAATAAGAAGTGTATTTTCTAATGTTGCACATTTTTAGCACTTTTTAATTAGTAAATTTAGTTTATTCATTAGATCAGGCACACTCAAATATGGTCCATACAAACCCCTGTTATGGCCATCAATCATGAACAAAAACAATAAAATGATCTCGTTTTACCAAGATATTCACGCCACAAATTTGCTAGCGAGTTTGCAAATTTACTGCCCCAATATTTCTGAGACTTGCTGTAAATAACCGTATAGAAATTATGCACTCATTATAAAAACGTATTCTTGTTTGTCATTGGAATCATTGCATACTGCCAGAGCTATGCTATTGACTTGACTATAATTGCCTTTAGTAATGGACATAGTGAACGTCTAGTATCCGAGTGTGGAGAAGAGAAACAATACCTGTTGCGTCGATAATAAATGGACCATTGGCCGGCGAGGTAGATAACATCCATACCGGATCGTCTGGTGGATCCCACTCAGCTGAAAATATACTCCCAAACACAGATTCAGATATCTCGATCGAATCTGGTAAATTGGTTATCAATATTGGCTCCCTTTCGTCTAAAACGTGGACAGTTAATGTAGAACTTCTTGTACCCCCTGTTAAATCTGCTGCCTCGATGACTAACTCATAAACGATTGGTCCAGTTTCATAGTCAAGGCCAGGGAGATCGATATTCTGGATTTCTGCAAATGATTGTTATCAATATGTTAATAAATATCACTCATAAAATAAAGACACTATATCACCATTTCGACAAAATGTATTCATCCATTTATATAACGACTTTCTCCTATAGATATCATTTAGTTAGAACTTGTGTAATGATGCACAGATTAAATAACATACTGACCTAGCACCGCGTTATTCCCAATGACTGTAACTGGACCAATTTGAAACGGAGCACCAATCGGATTTGAACTAGCAATGGTAAACGTTATATCACTTGCTTGCCCGTCGGCATCCATCGCTGTTGCTGTGGCTATTGTTTGAGGCGCTGCTGCGAACTCGCCAATGGTAGCATTATCAGGGATTTCAAGGAATACTGGAGCAAGAGTAACTTCTAGAGTTACAACAGCAGTAACTGTGTCACCATTGGCCTGGTTTTCTACCACAACGTCAAATATGTATTGTCCAATGGTTGGATCAAAGCCGGGGGGAACCACTGCAACTATCTTACCAGTATTTTCCAAAGAAGCAGGTCCTTTTAACGGAATAATACATGATGTAATTTTGATAGTATGATTTGTGTTGAATCGTTGACGTGAAATATACGTATAATTGTCTTACCCTGTTCAATTGCGAATGGATATGGATCTGGAGACAGGTCTGGAGTTACGGTGCCAATGTAGAACCAATATATAGCTTGCCCACCAGCCCCTTGTGCTCGGAGATCATTGAATATTACGAAACCATCAGGGTCTGTGTCAGTAACATAAAGTGTAATGGCACTTCCCATATTTCCTAAATTCAGTGCTGAGAACGGAGAAATATTAATTCATGTTGGTCTGTCGACCACGAACATATGATATTTGAACTCATAACTAAATCAAAGCGACTCAGTATGTCTCAGTCACCAACCCCAAAACGTTGCTTCTAATAAACACGCCTTTTCAGTGAATGGGTAAACATGCGTGAGCGGAACCTCTAACATCCCAACCACATACATATAAAACCAATTATTATATATTATTATAATATGTGTAGTCCGCTACTGTACTATGTATTGCATTGCTTTCATAATAGCATTCATATGAATGTAAATGAAATTCTAGATAAATCTGTCATTTTATCATTTTAGTTGTTGTATATGTTGGGTATCGCAATTAGCCAACTGCTTTTTCCAAGATGCTGTTCAAAACTGTGGCGTTTACCATTATAAGCACTGTCAATTGTTTATATACTTATGCTACTATACACAAATATCAAATGATATGTAAATATCACACTTTTCTTTACAAATTTGTCACATTTGGGTTAAGAAAAGTTTTGAATCTTCGTTATCCACGCCCTAGGTTGATCCCGAGCACGCACTTCAGACAGATGCACACATAACGCCTTAAACATTGTTGATTCGGGTAAAAGCAATTACACGTATTAGAATACTGTTTTGCGATGTCACGTAGAAGTATTAACGAGCAAATGTCAGAGCTTTTATTCAATACTGCACATAGTAAAAGCAAAGCTTGCTTTCCGAGTCCCTTAATTCGTCCTGTTATAAGTCGATAATCGCGCGTTATCAAAATACTTACCACAACTGTGGCGTTTTTACTCATAAACAAACTCACAATACTATGAACAATCTGTACCAGATTTCATGTGGACGCTTCGTTTAACTACATTCTGGCATTCAATTCAAGTCATTTGGGGGGTCCCATGTAAATACGATTCCAGCCACTCAACGGGTTACTGATTATAATATCGTCTGTGGATGTTCCCTCCCAAACCGAAAATCAGAAATGACTAAATTTATTTCGGGACAATCAATATTGTATTTACTTCAATCCCTAGGTTTAGTCACGTCCATCGAACACATCAGCCTTTAACCAATATACACATTCGCAATTCATGTGTATGTTATCTATACTAAACTCCATAGTTTTTGCCCAGGTGGGTGGGTCATTATCTCTGATAGCATTTATCTCTCTGAGCATAAAAATTATAATAAATTAAACGAAATTTGGTGGCAGCAATAATGCACTAATTCTTATGTAAAGTTACAACGTTTTGTTTTATGTTCGATCTAAAAGATCATGAATTCATTACGAAAAACCTAAACCTAAACCTAAATCTCCTAAGACAAAGTTATTTTATTTATACTTACCGCACATTGCGTGGTGTACCAGAATCAGAGAAACAAGCCATTGCAACACTCTCTTCCACATATCTAACTCGTTCAGAGCAACTTCAGTGTAGCGTCAACGTTTCGCAGGCATTGCCCATCCACAAGTAACGAGAACCTTAATAAATCACCAATACTGTTCTATAGCCCCCTTAACTTTATGATCGTACTACAAATTCAAAAGTTGGTATGTACGTAATAAATCCATGAACAAATCAAATACAGACTCAGTTAATTGTCTTTTTGTCAGAATACAATGGTTGCTTGGTAGCATTCATATACGGATGTCATACACGAAGATGAAGAATTGTTCTTCCATAAAAATAGCTTATTGTTCTCTATTGTTTTCACCACACAATAAAAACAACGAGGGTCCCACTGACAAATATTCAGTGCACAGTTTACAAATAATTATCGGTGGTTGCTAGTCAATATCGCATCTAATATGTTTGGTTTCATTGGCAAAAAATTCTACCTCAATTTATTTATAATTGACAAAAATCGTTGCATCAAAAAGTTACTTCACGTTTACACGTGAAATTACAAATTGATTTTATTTCAGTTATTATGGTGATTTGTACTCTATGCAACTTCTTCATAACAGATTTAGTACAGTATGTTGGTGCTCAAATCTCGTGTGTGCGTGTTTATTTGTTCGTAATTTGCCTTTACTTATATTAGTTCACCTCAGGTGTGTTTCACTGCTATTACTATGTTATTACCTGAATACGTGATATTGACCATGAATACTTGGTTTTATATGAATGTGGTATGTGACGTTAATGATTAGAAAGTTCGAATCAGGGTCCAAGAGCGACAACACGCAGTACAACGCCTCACTTTCCACCGACATTCTCCTTTCTATGTTCTGTTCTTATATTTCGTGTCACCATTTCAAAGATGGCGTGTTATTTATTTATTTATCATTTATTTCTTTATTTAAAAGCGTGATGAAAAGTACTAAAAATATCAATATACTATCAAATCTTAAATAGAAGGCATGTTCTTTTATGTATTCAGATGAGCTTTCCAAATTAAAACTATGAATGTAATCTAACAATCTGCAAAAATGAATTAGTATTATAAACATGTATACAAGAAGCATAAATCAAACACATCCCAACATAAAATTCAAAATACTGAAAACTTGCACAATACTCTGTATATGTAATTTGAGATTAGTGTTCCAACATAAATAGTTACAAACACTGTTCTAGTTAAAACATTCATTATTATTAATGTGGGTATGACAGTGATAATAGTAACTCAGCTCATAAAGTGCCTGGAAAGTTCGCGTAGTAGTAGGTCACATGGCATTGTACTGTTCTAGCTTATCATTCAACTCAAATTGTTTACACCTGTTATCGTCTCTGTTGTGATTGGGACCAAAGAACAAGGGTATATCGGTGTAAAGTTATTTGTGTTTACGCATAATGGTAGATAACTGTCTATACATATACACCCATGCGTCTCTAATTTGGATTGACTTGAGAAGGTGAAATTCATTTTTTAAACACACAAAGATGGATTAATCCAATTAAAATACGCACTGCACTAAGTTGGATTTGATCGGTAGAATGACAAAACATAATGGAAACCTATATACGTCAATTGATTTAGGATGGTTGTGTGTGATCCGTACAAGTATGCATGTCTATTTAAACTAATTGATGTTGGCCATTTGTGTTCACTCAAAAAGACAAAAACACATTTGAAGCTGTAATAACCCGTTTCTCGAAAATACTTACCGAATACCTTGTAGCTTGTTTTTCCTTTGGTATTTGTGACTGTTGGCGATTTGTGGATGAATTGCTGATTTTAATAACACTCAGTATGTTCTACATTTGATTGCAGGTGCATATTAATTATCTTCGAATAACTATGACTAAATGACGGTCATTTTTTTCATTACGTGCATGTTTGCTTAATATTTAGCTTGCTGTAACTAATTATGTTCAAACATGGTACAAACTGTGAATCATGTAATCCACCTAAATTTGCTCTGTAATTGAATTTGAAAATTACAATCGTTTCCATGTGTTGCTGGTAAACATGATATTAATTTTGCCAGTTAATAACTTATATGTAAATGCGTATCTCGTTCGCACTGATTTACTCATCTGTAAGTGTCAATTTTCAACACGGAAGTACTCTGACTGGTTTACTCCTCTGTAAATATGAATTTTTCATATGGAAGTACTCTGACTGGTTTACTTCTCTGTAAGTAAGAATTTTCCGCATGGAAGTACTTATTTCATACCAACACACCCACTAAAAATAGAGCACTAATGATACCAACAACTTGAAGAATCAATAATTTTGACCACAAATCAATTTAAAACGGTGATAGATTTTACCACTGGCAATCAGGCCTATGGTCACATAAAGCAAGATAAATAACACTTATAAAAATTATTTTCAGCCAACACAGTAAATCGTGGGATATGATCATTGGAACGGTAAGCGTGCAATCGAAGTTTGAAAACCACAAAATTTATAAGATAAGTAGGTGGTACAAGACTCATTGTCTACGCATGATATATTAAAGTA
The DNA here is from genome assembly GCF_978046115.1 of Saccoglossus kowalevskii. Lineage (NCBI taxonomy): Eukaryota > Metazoa > Hemichordata > Enteropneusta > Harrimaniidae > Saccoglossus > Saccoglossus kowalevskii. The sequence goes on from NC_140642.1 coordinate 8,282,034, forward strand.
AGTATATATGACTTATAAATAACGGTTATAATAAGAAAAGCAACAATATTGTGTTTGGAAGTTGTGTGTTAATATCAGAATATCAGAAACCATAATATTTGCATCAGCTAAACAGGTCAGTCATGTGGTCGGTGTTTAAATTTAAAACACTCGCCTAAGTGGCTTCATATACGCATAATACTTAGCGCTAAGCCTGTATACGTCACGATCATACAAAGAACTTAAGTTGTGTATTCATATATTGGTTAAGAAAGTGCATTTATTAAATATAGTCATCATTCAATTTCTCAATTCCCAATGACAGTTCAAATGAAAACAAAGGCTAGTTGTAGTAGACTAGTAGTCTATGTACGTCAGTGATTACACCAATCATAATGTAGGATTAGTGCTGGCATGGTCACTTCAGCAAAAAATTATCTTCAAGTTTCGTCAATCACGTATATTCAGTGCATCAGATTATTTAAAAAAATACAATTAGTAAAACATTCGTGTGGTAGTTTGCATCTTACATTGTATCATGTCAATATAATTAGAATGATGTTGCAGACCGTCTCTTTGTTATATTAGTAGATGTATAAGTTGTTTCTCCTCGAAATACGTTTTCTTTTTCTCCTCGCGAATATATTTTCCTTCTTCAGACATGTTTGTTCTGCTTGCATTTTCTGCCTGCTTGAGTTTTCTCTTGAGTTTTTCCTTCGCGGTATGATATTTTTCTGGCGATGTGTTCTCTTCTCGCAATTATTGTATTCGTAATTTTTACTGAAAGTGAATACCAAGAATTTCAAATCTTCGCCTGCCTCCCTATACTGTATGCACACAACAGTTAAATACTCGTCGTATCTTGTTGGTACAAAAACTACATAGCCCGCGTCGCAAAACCTATTATTTTTCAACTTAGCAGAACCATTGATATCGAACCAACCAACCAATCTACGTACACAAACCATGATAGCCTTTCAATTATAGGCCAATCCGTAACGTGGAACATTTAAAATTACGAAACATAAACACAATTCAACGTTACAAAAACATCATTCATCAACATTCTCTGTGAATTCTATATATTGTTTTCTAAATTTTCAAAATATATTTTGCAGTGGCAAAATAGAAAAAGTTATAATCAGACTGCCTATTTTAATGTCTAACTAATTGATATTTTGTTTTATAGATTTTTTTTTCTGGATTTAATAGTTTAAATAGACGTACTATATAATCCTATATAAAGGCCAGATACAATTTACACCACCAACCATCCATTTCAACTGATTAAGTGAACGGCAAACTTGTGAGTACACTTTATAGCGCACAAATGAATATCAAAGACCAAGCTAATAACCTTGCAATTCTTTCAGTCTGGCAAAATACAATCGGGACTCAAGTTCTCAATGAAGAAAGTGATTCTAGGACACCAAGCAACTATAACAGTAATCAATCTCTACGAAATATCGTGTACGTAACTTTTAAAAAACCATTTGTCCATACAACTGAAGGCCAACAGTTAATAGAAGGAAAAGAATCATCTTTACTCAAAACACAATAGACAAAGCTAAAGAAGCACGCCCTCACCAAATAAAAATAAACTCACAAAACAAAAAACAAACTAAGGCTAGCCCACTCGAACCGGCTAAAGAATAACACCCAGAAATACTCAAAATGTATCCTAAATTTGTTAGATAGAACACCATTTTTTTCTGCTCTGGGTAGAGTTAGTTGATAGAGAGGGTCATTATTTTATTTGCAATATATTTTTAGGATTTATTTGTTTGTCTTTGCCCTCACACAATATCATACAAAGTAACTTATTCATTATTTTAGTTATACGTAGGATGGGTTGGAGGAAGAGCACGAGGACTCACTCTAGTTACAAGACATATTTTATACTTTTATGAAATACATGTGTCTATTTAAACTTTCAAGGCTCAGCAACGTGGAAACGTGTAATACACGCTGGATATACTACGGGATTCACGTCGCGAACAACGCACACCGACGTATTGAAATTGTAGACATAAATTTGTGTTCATCGATCGTATCACATTTGTGTAACATAAATGTGTGAACATTTCATGTACATAGAGCTTTGACTTGGACTTGACTGATTTATCTACTAATGTGAAAATATGTAATATATTCGGACACACAGTGATCTTTTGTTTTACAAAATGGAAAGTACCAATAATGCACAATGGCAGTAATTGACAGCTTTTTGGTATACGCAAAGATTCATTTTATTTCGGGCGCGCGCTAGAAATGTAAGTAAACAAACAATGTAGTACGTCGACACACATTGAACACGTCGGTGTGTCCTAATAATACAATTGAGGGCGCAGTATATTCATATAACAGTAGAAAATAGTTGGAGGGAATGTTACAGAACGTTTGTAAGATTGTTCTCACTATTCACACCCTACGCTTGTATAAGTATTACAATATAGTATAGTAAATAGTAAACTTTGCCGATTGCATATATAAAATGTACGATATGTTTGGTATATTTGAAAGATAAGTGTCCAAATCAGTCATTTTTGGCACACAACTGAATTTGAGGTTTCATTTTACGCACTCGATTTATTTATCAAAAGCCTCCCACCTCCACTCATTCGTTCTACCTCAGAGTGAAATTACAATAAATCACCCTCATTATATTAGTTTTATTTCGTCAAAAAAATGTCACATGCCTGGATGCAAACACACATCACTAAGCATTCTAGAAAATATTAAAACTGGGACTCACTGACGAAGGGAAATAAAAAAAACTTGGATCAAATTGGTAATAAGAAAAGAAATAAAACTTTAAATATGGGATGATTACGTCGTAGTGTAGGAACTTCTTCGGACCAGAAATATCAGTTTAAGACAAAGGGTTCACACAGAAGGCACTGTCCAATCATCGTCCTCTTCAATGGTAGGCGGACTCGTAACGACATTTACAAGAAGAAGAAGAAACTACGGAGTATTACCGCACACATATACGGATTTGAGTCCCAAGCGACGATAAAACGGAAAGGCCCATGGATAGACCTTGTTTGTGAACAGCGACACGCTATGGTCGTTTGCCATATGCGCAGGTAATGTTTCCCCCACTTTAATAGGAACCTGACACAGCGAAAATCAAAACTATTCGGTCAAACTAATGCAAGAGAGAAGTTGAAACACTGATCTGAATTTTTAATATCGGAATGGATTTGAAAATAGCTTGATAGAATGATGTGCCAACCCAAGCTCAAAAGTTGATGTTGCAAAAAGTCAATATACAAACAAACTCAGATAATTTTACAACAATACATCAATGAACACACTTTTAAAACTAACTTTAGTATCAACACTATTGACCATACACGTTGGTGTTATTACTACCGATATTTCAGTTCATTATACAACATATTCAATATTTTAAAGTATTTTCTCTCTGGCGACTAGGCATCAAATAAGACTATCAACACTAATGACGATTTATTGGAGACTGATGTCAAAATTCAGTGAAATATGTAACAAATGTTTTTTTAAAAGTTGGGTTAAATAAGACCAAGTATAATAAATACCAAAAACACACAAATGTTTTTACAACTGTTCTTAAAAGAGCAGAAAAGGGCTACTACGCAGAACAGTTTTGTTACCATTGTGATTCCAGTGGTGATGGTGGTGATGATAAGTAGGTAATAAGTAACTCCCATACTTGACGTTGGTGGCGCAAAACATATTTGGGCACGTCCTAGAGAAATCTCTTGAGACCTCCAGTATTTTTTTTTTTAATATTGATTCTACCCCGGTATTAAAACAACCTCTAAATACAGTGATTTATCACCATACTTCACTACCTAAAACAAAAAAAAGATGTGACAATGCTATTGGGTAAGGCCACACTGATTTAATTTTATGGATGACATCCTCTGAAGACCCCAACACTAATGCGAGAGGGCGGAAAAAAAAATCCTGCCAAAAAAAAATGCTGCTAAAACCACAGGACTACGGAGCTGTTATTACGAAAAAAAAAATCTTTATTTGTAGGAGGCACATGTTGATGTACACATCTTGTACTGTATTACTGTCACAGGTATCATCACCTTTGATTTTGAAAAGGCTAGAGGATAAGGCAGATGTTAGCTTTGCCAATGGCATACACATCAACTCAATAATAAAGAAAAACTTACTGTTTTGTATTGAAAAAAAAATTAATTAAATGAACAATAAGTTTGTCAACAGCAACCTGGAAATAAACTTCTTTGACATTCAAACTACAGCTTTTAAAGTGACACTTCAGATAGACTAAGTGTATACACAAATGCTCTAGAACTACTTCAACTATGTAACAAATTAAAAGAGGCTCGATATTGAAAAAATAAACACCAACAGAGAGTCAACACAAATTTGGATGCAGAAAATTATGTACATGTATCTTGATGAAAATTTGTCATATTATCAAATTATTACTGACTGTGTGTGCAAGCAAATTATCCGAATCAGAAAATGAAAAAAAAAATAATAAACTTTTCTTCAACCCGAAAGGGGACTTCGGCCGAAGAGCTTTCGTTGCAGTTTTGTCGACTTCAATGCAGACAAAGCAACCGAACTGACTTGTCGCCTGACCGACTTTTAGGCCACCATACACAACCACTCCTCTCCCATTTCTCTCAGCTCTGAACAATATGTCCTTAAAGTTGTCTGGGCGAAACTCGCTTGCCGCTACTGATCTCTCGTATAGCTGTGTAAATGTCACATCTCCCTGGCCAACGTCAATTGCGTACCAGTCCACAACAATCCCTCCCATTTATTTCTGAACTTTTATGCTCACGTATTTTGGTGTTGTGGTCACCATGTTGGATCAAAATTCATTTATGACAAAATTGGCATGTTTTGAGACAATCTCCTTCCCATAGGTCTTTGCGCTTTACGTAACACGCATCTAACTGCGTGGAATTTGGTTTTGAGGTAGTCCAAAATAAGTTTTACGACAGTTGGCGCTTTGCGACAATACGAGTCGGCAAGTTCCGGACAGAAAACCAATCTGTGGAGACTTGTCAGAGATTTTTTTTTTTTTTTTTTTTTTTTTAGAACAGGCGAAAAGTAATGCACGCGCGGATGTCATCCATAAAAGGACTGGGCTTACTCTGGGAGGGGTAATAGTAGAAAAGTGATGCCCCCATTTTTCCCTTCATTTAGTTTTGTTTCCATGATGAATTAGATGCATTTTTTTGAACTCTACCAGGTATGTTAAGATTTATCTATTATTGATCAAAGCTGGATTTATTTTGAAGTGCAAATTATTGTTTCCCAATTTATAATGGTCAACCTCTTATAACCTATAATTTAAAAATTCAGTGAGAAAACCATAGCAAACTATACAACAGTTTTGGCTTTTTTTTCTTTTAAATATTTATTTAACCTGCTGGCAATCACAAAAGCCTTCTATTATTATTAAATACATATTTAAAAACTACGATCTTAACTTCATCAGATTGGTGTCACAAAGAATTATTAATTTTGTAACTGAATAATGGTAATATCTGACGTTTCTAGCCACAGCAACAATCCAAACATAACATAGTAGACGTTGGCACTTAAACTGTCAAATTTTCGTTTTATTTTTGCAAGTATGTACAAGGGATACAGTGAAATGAAAGTTACAGACTAGTTAATACAGATCCGACTGCCAGCAATGACTAGTTTGGTAATCTTAACACCTTCATTATTTCATCACATTTTGTCCCACATGTGCACTGAATTATGGTTGATGTGCAAGACATAGTACCGTACCATGCACGTAGAAATTTGTGAAATGAAGGCAAAAACAAGGTTTTACTATAACGATAATAAAAAGTTGCACCTAATATTACAATGTATCAAATCTTATTCTGTAAAATACATTATGTCAAGTTGCCATAAGCGTAATACACACCATGCTGACAAGCACACAGGAAAGGGGCAGAAATAAATAATGACATTCTGTTACTACCTAACCAACATTGATATACTGCACATAAAACACATTACTGGGGAACATTAGACTTTTAAAAGTTCTCTGTGCATAGTCTACTGAATAAAATTATGGAGAGCACCTCCTCTCTTTCCGACACATCTTAAATTTATTGGAATGACGTATCATTTTAAAAAACAAATTTGGCACAATCTATTACATCTGTCACAGCTTGTAGCAGTGTTATTCCAGAGCTCTGCACATCACTTCTTGGATCAAATGACAAATTGTAGTGATATGGTAGTTAGTTTTTACCACACATGTAGACAGTTGTAAGAGACCCTGGATTGACTTTTTCAGTGAACTTGAAGGCATTATTTATAGATATTAATAAGCACTTGAAAATGAGACATACCTGGGGATGATGATAACCTGAAAGCTATGTCATCCTGGTTACTGCTAACAACAACTCTGAAATAGTGCAGTGTTCTTTTGAACACTACCATATATTGATGTTATACTAATCATGGTAAATGATGTTGGCATCCTGATTGAATGGAATTTATTCCAGGAAGCAGCTAATTGACTACGATGCAGATGGTCTTCTTGCAACACTGAAAACACCATGAATCCCATCACTACGGATACCAAATACCTCAACATACCACAGTACTTGGGCAGACATGATTAAAAAAGACAGCATCAATACTTCAAACAAGCAATCAAACCTACATAACTGTTGATACAACTTTCTCTATTGTTCCACACATTTTAAAATTCAATCAGCTCACAATTTTTTCCAGAATTTGTAAACATGTACATTTGTGTTAAAGTAAGCACATATCCTATCAAGCTATCTGGAGAGTTATTTGGTTACCATGACAACAACCTACACAAGATATGGGCTTACTAACATATTGTATAAATTCTGCAGATAAAACTGGAGTGTATGGATGGATGATTGGACTAGTTGATTGGAGCACTGCTTCATCTCATGTGTTTCTCCAATGAAAACTTCTTGTTCTCTCAACTATTATTAGGTCTATAACAAGCTGTGCATTTCAATGACGTGTCAAATCACATATACACGTGGACAACATAAAGAATAAGGAAAATAAGGACAAAAACAGTTACTGTAAATGAAATAGTTACTTGTGTTAACCTAGTATAAATATTTAAGAAACTGTACACGGCAATTATTTGCAAGTAAACCAAATACATCAAAGCAAATTACTGCCCTCTATATTTGCAATAAAGATTTTTAAAGTTGACCCCCCCCCCCCCCCACTGCATTTACCTCCACAAAATTATGCCATAATATTGATGTATCACAAAAAAATCAAATACATACATTTATAGCTGTATTTTGTGTTTTAAAATAAAATTACGTCTTTACAACAATTCTCAACACAAGAATTAAAAAAAATTCACCTGATAATAGGGTTTTACAAAAAAAAAAATATATAACTAGGGAATGTATGGTCATTTTATTGAACCATTGATGTGCTCCTGACGTCCAATCATCACAGAAAAGTTGATTGACAAACCCTCCCCTCTAAACGAGACATCATTTCTTTCTAAAAAAAAAGTGTTACACCTCATCAATATCAAATTAAAAACAAAATCTACCTATACATACAACAATCTTCAGTACAATCAAATTCATTTGAGCTGCATGAATGGGCTTTTTGTGTCCAGTTTTTAAAAATAAGTGATAAAATGAATGATTTATATCTGCCCACTGAGTTGTCAACTCAAAATCTTGTTGTAATTAGTGGTGATGACTGCTGCAACTGTTGATTGTGAATGCTGCATTTTAAAACAATTTTTCCCTTCTGTTCTGGAAACGTTTTGACACATTGTCGTGCTGAAGGTTTTTCATGCAGCTGAAATAATTTTGATTTTATCTCTCCCTGCATACATTCAGGATTTGTCTAATACTTTTGTGCAATTTCATCTCATGCTCTTGTTAGCAAATACTAACTCTTACTGCTGACTGTTGTTGTCTTGAGACGTTTCGGCCTGCCCTGAGCCGTTCGTGAATCAGTTGATGAGTCAGAATCTGAGTCTGAACCACCATCAAAAGCTGACAATGGTCCCCCTTTATGATTGGTGAATAATTGGGTTCCATCTGAGTCGACTAGTGATGATGGGTCATAATTTCCAAGTGTCTTTGCTTTCTCTAAGGCACGTACTGAAAAAAAAGGAAGGAAAAAGAATTAATATCATTTTCATTATTCTACATTGCACAGATATCCTACAGAAAGTATACAAGTCAAGTAGTGTTGCATTTTAGTTGAATGAATTCACAATCAATTGAATATGCAAATGAGCTGAATGGTTCAAACCAATGATCAGAAATATATAGGTGACCCATGTAATATAAATTCTTTGAATTAGTTTTTTTCCCTGTGAATTTTATTTTTGCAAAGGTTAATTTGCGGAAAAGTAAATTCCACAAGAGCAGCTAATCAAATATTCATAATTAAATGCTTTCATGACACCAAGCTTGAATGCTAATTTGCAATTTTTGCATGAATGTCATTAGAATAGAATCTATAGTCGCTAGGTTTTCACTTCCTTGTGTTAACCAGTGCTTCACACTGGTGATTTTGTTGATCTCGTCATTGGCATGGTGTCAATTTAGCTTGGTCTACCAACAAACCTAGATGAGGATTTGGCAAACCAGCAGTGGCTAGTGAATTGGCTTGTTTCAGCCATCAAAAAAGACACATTGTTGCATAATGAATCCTGGACAATATATATCTGACTGTTTAGATAGGTAAATTCATTTGATTTCATTGGCAAGCTGTCTGACTACTCAGCCTGGTTTCAGTCTTCACGGCAACACTTTACCTCAGCACATTTTCTGACTGTCAAGGGGAGCTTAACACTTAGCTGGTAATTCTAATATCTAGAGACTTAATGTAGATGAACATGTGCTATAATTGAGACATCAGACAAATAACATATGAAGGTCATTGTGATCTCATTATTACGGATAATTGTAATATCTCAAACACTGTTGCAGACTGGGATATGCAACCAGAGCTGTATTTTAAGGCACAAGACAAAGCGACATGGCTAACCTACAGATGACAATATATGGTCATGTGACCTCATTAATTATTTCAGCATATTAGATTCACTGAAATCCACAATGTTGTACATCACATGTTAATAACCATTCTGCTCAAAACCCAGACATTGCTGCTATATAGCTTATATTTATTTAATTAGTTTACATCAATTAGCCTATGTTTAGTTTTTCCATGCATATATCGATCACCACTAACCAGATTTTTAATGACACTTCATGTTTACTAGTACGTACTCTAGTTTATGGTTGAAACCATGCATATTAATTACTCAATTTACATGAATTAGCCAATTTTTAGTTGTTCTACTGATATACAATCACAGTTCAATGGAACTAAATATTTTTATATTGTGCTTTAATTTACTGATGCAACAAAGTTTATGGTTGAAATACATGAATATTAATTACCTGAATTTGCATAACTTGGGTGATTTTAGGTGATCTCAAAAAGAATTTATTCAAAACAAGTCATTGAAAATGACAGTCCCTGTTAAGTTCTCTTTGTGCTCGTCATATTAAAGCGGAGGGGTTGTCGCGAGCGTGTCCTTGAAACTTGAGTTTCAACAGATTGTTTATTTACATCAAAACACGTGTTTCGTGTCATAGTAATATGGCCAAAATAAAAACAGCCGTTATTCAGCCATCTTTGATCTGATTATGAAACACACTGATATGTATGATGTATGTGCCAAATACGAATGAAAATGGTACATAAATTGTGGAAATATAGTAGTATGGCCAAAAAGTCAGATGGCTGTCAATCGGCCATCCTTGACCAGATTGTGAAAAAAATTGTCATGGATATGCATCCTAACATGTATAAAGTACATGTATGTGCCAAATTTGAATGAAAACTGACAGAGCACGTCCAAGATACCGCATAAAAAAACAAAAACAAGATGCCTGCCAGTCGACCATCTTTGATCCATCATGGACATGTATCCTAACATGTATAATCTATGTACCAAGTTTGAATGACAACTGACAAAGCATGCCCAAAATACAACATTTTCAAAAAACAAGATGGCTGCCAGTCGGCCATTTTGAATCGAATCGCTAAACCACTGCATGTGCATATGTCCCACACAAGGTACTAGGCACATGCAAAGAATGAACGGAATCGGTCCACAGGATTCTGAAATATGACGTTGGATAGACTGACGCAGGGACAGACGGACACACGGATGGACGGACAGACTCAGGAACTCATGGACGGTCGGGGACATGTATCCTAACATGTATGATCTATGTAGTAAATTTGAATGAAAACTGAAAAAAGCATGTCCAAAATACGACATTTTCAAAAAACAAGATGGCTGCCAGTCAGCCATCTTTGATCCAATTGTGAAATAAATCATCATGGACATGTATCCTAACATGTATAATCTATGTATCAAGTTTGAATGAAAACTGACAAAGCATGTCCAAAATACAACATTTTCAAAAAACAAGATGGCTGCCAGTCGGCCATTTTGAATCGAATCGCTAAACCACTACATGTGCATATGTCCCACATAAGGAACTAGGCACATGCAAAGAATGAACGGAGTCGGTCCACAGGATTCTGAAATATGACATTGGATAGACTGACGCACGGACAGACAGACACACGGACGGTCGGACGGACAGACTCAGGAACTCACGGACGGTCGGGGACATGTATCCTAACATGTATGATCTATGTACTAAATTTGAATGAAAACTCACAAAGCATGTCCAAAATACGACATTTTCAAAAAACAAGATGGCTGCCAGTCGGCCATCTTTGATCGAATTGTGAAATAAATCATCATGGACATGTATCCTAACATGTATAATCTATGTACCAAGTTTGAATGAAAACTGACAAAGCATGTCCAAAATACAACATTTTCAAAAAACAAGATGGCTGCCAGTCGGCCATTTTGAATCGAATCGCTAAACCACTGCATGTGCATATGTCCCACATAAAGTACTAGGCACATGCAAAGAATGAACGGAATCGGTCCAAGGGACTCTGAGATATGACTCCGGACGGACGCACGGACGGACGGAGACCGAATTATAAGTCCCCGTTTTCGGACTTCGTCCGAACGGGGACTAATAAACTTGCATAGGTGGGATTGAAATAGAATTTTTTCCCTACATGCATAGTGTGCATGTTGAATTTGAAATTTACCTGCACTAACTTGTTGTGAAATGCACCACTTTTAAAGTTTAAATAAAATTTACGGATTCTTGATTGATGCGATCACGAAAGAATGTTTTTTAGTTGTCTTACAATGGTGGTTGAGCTTAATTTAGGCTTAGTGAATATAATGATAAAATGTTGTGTTAATTCCTACATGCACAGCGTGCACATTACATTTTGAGTTTACTTGCACTAGCTAATAATCTGTGTATTTTGACTCCTTGGGGTTGCATTGCAGGGCTATATTAATCACCAGACTTGTTTAAAGCGGCAATAGTTTTCCAATTTTTATTTTTAATAAAACATTTCCTGTGTCATTAGTATCAATTTGTAATGATGATCGTCGTAATGTGAACACCGGAAGCACAGCATAATACGCTATATACCAACATTGTACATTAAATCACTTGCAAGTGAAAAGTGGGTTACATCCAGGTCTCCAGAGGGCGCCATCTATAGAAATCCAGTTTTGCAAAGTGAACCTTAGGACTACTGTACAAGATGACAACTTACCAGGGGCCCTGGGTGAAATTATGTCAAATACCACTCTGATGGCCTCTCAATGATTTTCATTTTAAGTGCTACTTTCCATAATAGTGTGCATCATAATTTTCGACTGCCCCATCAAATGATCGTTTTTAATTATGGCGATTTCACATCAAATTGTTTGTGGTATTGCTTTGTGTAGGATCACTTTGTCCATGCAATTGTGTCAGAAACAACATTTTGGTGAGATTTGGTCATGCCTATGTGGTTATATCGCTGGACTTAGAGTGCTAGCGTCTGAACTAGGTATAGCCTTAGAGCAGCTTGAGGCAAAAGCCCTGCAATGGAAGTCATTCTCACAAAGCTCTAAAGTTGTCTGAGTTGCGGGTGGGACTGAAGGGAAGTTAGACTGCTAAGTCTTAGATTTTGAAAATCATTCTGGCGCAGTAAACAAAATTACATGTATTAGTTAAGCACCATATCAATGCCATGTTTAAATGCTAAGAAAATCATTAGTGCGATGTAGTGACCTGAAGACACTCGAAGATGCCGAACAGAACAAGTCATTGTCAATGACACGTCCCCGTTCCGTTCATATTTGAGTGACATATACATTCAAAGCAGATCATGACCGAAATGCACCTGCATATGTACAACACATTGTACTAAATCTGAACAAAATCCATCCATGCATGACTGAGATCTGGTTCCGGAATTGTGAAAATACGTGATTTTAATGCATTTTTGGTCTTAAAATGGCCATCATTCAGCTATTGTTAAGCAGATCATGAAACAAATGCACATATCTATTTGTGACATGATGCACCATGTGTGTGTGAAGTTTGAACTTGATCAATCCAGACATGTCTTGGATACGGATCCAGAACTGAATTCTTTAAGAAAATGGCCGCCAGTCGGCCATTTCGAACTTGATCCGGAAAAAAAAAATGACGTGCATCAAGGTCCTATTATGTTTAATGTAAGTACCAAATTTGAACGAAATCCGTCCATGCATAACTGAGATCCGGGTTCGGAATGGTGAAAATGTGCGATTTCAATGCATTTTCGGCCTTAAAGCGGCCGCCATTTGGCTATCGTTAATGGGATCATGAAACAAATGCACATACATATTTGTGACATGATGTACCTTGTGTGTGTGAAGTTTGAACTTGATCAATCCAGACATGTCTCGGATACGAATCCAGAACTGAATTCTTTAAAACAAAATGGCCGCCAGTCGGCCATTTCGAACTTGATCCGAAAAAAAAAATGACGTGCATCAAGGTCCTATTATGTTTAATGTGTGTACCAAATTTGAACGAAATCCGTCCATGCATAACTGAGATCCGGGTCCGAAATGGTGAAAATGTGCGATTTTGATGCATTTTCGGCCTTAAAATGGCCGCTATTCGGCTATCGTTAATCGGATCATGAAAAAAATGCATGTGCATATGTCCCATATAATGTGTGATGTATGAGTGAAGTTTGAACATAATCGGTCCATGCATGTTCGAGATACAGGTGATCACGGACGGACGCACGGACGGACGCACACAGGGCAAAACATAAGTCCCCGTTTTCGGACTCCGTCCGAACGGGGACTAAAAATGAGGATGGAGGAAAGAGAAGAAACCAGAGAAAAGATGCGACGCAACCACGATCCAACCAAAACACCAATGTGACCTTGAACCCCAAACCGGCCTGACCCTGAAAGTACCATTAAGTGCATGAACAGCACAATAGGAAATAAAAGTAGATAAGTAGAAACATTAGACAATATCATGCATATAAATGTACTGACTGGTTTGACCTCAGATTACAACTCAATACTTACTTTGTTTATCCAGTGTATCATTTTGCCTCTTGAGATCATCTATATCTAATTGATGTGCATTGTTTTTACGCCTCATGAATTGAATGTACTCTGTTGCCTTGTTTAAAATCTGAGCCCGAGATGCTTGCTGAAATAAAGAAAATAGGAATCACTAAATATCTCAGGAAACAGAAAATTAATGTCTTTAACAAACTAACCATGGATAAAAGGTAAAAACACTTAAACTATAATAACACTTTTGTTAGTCAAAATAGCGTTTTGTTAAATAAAAGTCTAAATTATTTTTTTCCTGAAACAACTATACATCAGAATGAAACTAACACCGAGCAGAACATTACATATATAATGTTAGATGAAATTTAATCTCATAGTTGGCAGCGTCACTCAAAGCTCTGCTTAATGGTTAGCTAGTTTATTACATGTACATGTAGAATATCAACAGTCATAAATTCTATGAAAAGAACAACATTTGGATTTTATTGTCAAAAGTTCAAAGATCATTCATGGTGTGAATGATTGATTTGTTAAACGGCACTAAATGGTTATAAAAGATAAATTATAAGACTGACAACAAATACTGTTTCTGAGCATTGTACACCTGACCCTTTTATACCCTTGATAATTGAATTTTAAATAAAAAGTGAACAGAGAATCAATCACCAAAACAGTATTTTCATCCCAGTATAATTAGTATTATATGCAATTAGTGACTACAGCTGCATGATCAATATATTAACATAAAATATTAAAATCAATATTAACATTATGGAATATATTCAACAATTTATGAAAGCCAAGACTTGTTTAATTTTTGCCAGTAGTACCCTGAATAGTTCAAAATGATACAATGTATTACCGATACTGACCAAGGCAAAATTTGTGGAATACTGTGGAATACTTTATTTTTGCTGAAAAGACTTTTTGGGCGTTTTGTATGGAATTTATTTTCACTGATTTTTGATGAGTTTAATGTGAAATATAGGAAAAAAAGTATATTCGCTGGATTTTATTTTCACAGAATCATTCCTTCAGCTAAAATAAATTCCAAGCGAAAATAAAGTATTCTACAGTATTTGGGATACTAAACAAGTGACTTACGAGGCAAGCACACTGAAACATGTCAGGGAGAATCATTTTAATTTATCTAAATTAAGGGGTTAGCATACGTTTAATGTGTTTTTTTTCAATATTTTTTTTTATTTTAAATTATTGATGGTTATGACAGTATCTATGACTGCTTTTTATTCTAAACAAAAACTCCATTTTAAAAGGCATATTTCAACGTTTTTTCTATTTCAAAACATTGCCATGTGTGATTGTTTATAAACACCACCAACACAAGCACAACACTCGCATGAAAGTAATCCTAATTGACATTTGATGAAAGATCCGATTTGCATATCAATACTACAAAGTTTATGCAATTACGGTACTCATTTCGCCCAGCTTTCCGCTTTTACACCCACAGCTTATTGCTTGATTTACGACCGCTCGGTCTTGTCCGACCGGAAACTGACAGCATTTTAATCGCTCTTTTTTTCGCTCGCTCGCTCATTGAAAACATTGACTGCTCGCCAAAACACTGATCACACATGAGTAGTCGAAATGGTGGTTTTTCAAATCTAATAGTTGCATGACACTCAATCGCCAAAGCAACTTAACTGGGACCTCTTGTTACATGTTTTCGGTGCTTGTTCTAAATGTAATATTTTATTTTAATGAGACAGTTACGTGAAAAGGGCATAGGTAACTTCTTTCGACAGAACAGAGAAACGAGGAAAATGTTAATGATTAATTCCAAAAATAACGATACCAAAACCACGACGACCCACAGACCCACAGTCTGGTATAATTTGACATTAAATTTTCAAAATTAAGTCACGATCAGTGAATGAGCTCAATCTATACGTACGGTACGTGTTCCCACAAAAAATATTTTGACTAAAACGGCCAAATGCTCTGAAAAAATAGAACAGAGCTTGACATACATGAATAATTCAGAAAAAAAAACATGTCAAATTTAGTTATAGCCATAAATAATTGGTGGCCAGACGACTCATGGCTGAACAATTCGAAAATCAGAATTCATGCGAAGTCCTTCAGGGCTGAAAATCATCAACCCTACTCTGGGTTACCTTATTTCAGGACTAACAAAGAAAACTGATTCGCCATGGACTCAGCTTAGTTTTTCTTCTTTTTGAACCAAGGTCAAATCCCCTCCGTTAGACAATTTAGTAGCTGGTCGCTAGACAGACATGTTTCAATAATTATAACTCCATATTTTTCAAATTTGTTAGGCCTAGTTTGAGATTCATTGACATTGGACGTTTTTTGCGTTTATCTTGAAATTGATTTCTACGTAGTTCTACAGATTCAGTACGCAATTTCTAACAAACGAAAGGTCAGATCGTCACAATTTTTGGTCAACGTTACCGCTATATAGAGTACTGGAGGAATGTTCCTGGATTTATTTCTGTCTGCCTTCGTTTTGATTTTTTGCTTATTTTTATATAGAGACATGTTGTTTTTACTCAGGTATTAACGTCCAAATATTTGAAATAAGGCTACATAAAAACAAATTATAGATGCAAAAAAACGAAGAACATTGTACATGAAGTACCCCTCTATAATATTTACATAAAAAAATATATTCAGTCGTGCTGCAAATTAATTATTAATTGCGTCATTAACCGTTTTACTCCATTTTCGCGTATTCTTGTGATCACGTGACTTGGTATTTGCATAATTTAAAAAAAATTGCCATATTTCCAAAGTTTGAAACAAGATCTTTATTATAGTATATAACATGTATGGGTAAAATGTATGTTTCAGTCTGTAAATTGAGGCCAAAAAATTGAACCTGCCAACGTATGCCATCCCTTAATACATTAAATTAAAGGGAGTACCGGTAAGTTAGTTGTGTAAACAAACTAGGTATTTTGTCATTACAGTAGACGGTTTTTATAATGGGTAATTCTCAATAGTTATTTTGATTGATAGTTCCAAAGACAAAGTAGTATTCAACTGAAGAAACAATTAAAGTACACTGAATATTCAATTTATTTTAAATCAATACACACAAGGCAATGACAATTGATGTGGTTTGTGTTCCTTAACGCAGTATATTTCGCATTCATATGCTGTGTGTATGCATAATGTGAATTGACGTATGTACTTGGTTTTCACACTTTGTTTGAGATTTTTTTTTCTGTGGGTTGACATTTCAAAAACAAAATGGCCGACAAACTGAGAAGCTTGGCAACTTGGCAACAAGAAAACAATGTGATCCACATTGTTGAAGTTTTAAAACTTCAGAAAACAAAAAAAAATTTGAAAATTTCCAGACTTTGTAACCAGCCACTCAAAATCCTATAATTTTTTTTATATAGACTAATAGTAGTTTGCGCATACGCCAAACAAAAGACAGCATCTCCCAAAACATGAGATATCATGTTTCTTTTTATCATATTTCCCAAACTTCTAAATGTAATTTCATTCAGTAACTTAACCTACCGATTGAAAATACAATCTTTACAAAACTTGACTTGTGCAATTTTGTTACATTTTATTTTTAAAAAATTGTTATGGAAATAATGATTATTTTGGTGCAGTTTGGAAACAAATCTATAATCCATCTATAATCAGAATTTTCTAACAATTTGTGAAAACAGTTATATAACTAACACAAGTCATTGAAAATGACACAGTCCCCGTTAAATTTTTAAAAGTTCTCTTTGTGCTCGTCATATTAAAGCGAAGAAGTTGTCGCGAGCGTGTCCTTGAAACTTGAGTTCCAAGTGACGTATACAACAGATTGTTTATTTACATCAAAACACGTGTTCCTTGTAGTAGTAATATGGCCAAAAATAAAAACAGCCGTTATTTTGCCATCTTTGATCTGATTATGAAACACACTGATATGTATGATGTATGTGCCAAATACGAATGAAAATGGTACATAAATTGTGGAAATACTAGTAGTAAGGCCAAAAAGTCAGATGGTTGTCAATCGGCCATTCTTGACTAGATTTTGAAAAAAATTGTCATGGACATGCATCCTAACATGTATAAAGTACATGTATGTGCCAAATTGGAATGAAAACTGACAGAGCACGTCTAAGATACCGCATAAAAAAAACAAAAAAACAAGATGCCTGCCAGTCGACCATCTTTGATCCAATTGCGAAAAAAATCGTCATGGACATGTATCCTAACATGTATAATCTATGTACCAAGTTTGAATGACAACTAAGAAAGCATGTCCAAAATACAACATTATCAAAAAACAAGATGGCTGCCAGTCGGCCATTTTGAATCGAATCGCTATACCACTGCATGTGCATATGTCCACATAAAGTACTAGGCACATGCAAAGAATGAACGGAATCGGTCCGAGGGATTCTGAGATATGACTCCGGACGGACGCACAGACGGACGGACGGAGATTGAATTATAAGTCCCCGTTTTCGAACTTCGTCTGAACGGGAACTAATAGCCAAACAAAGTTTTAAACTATGGTGAGAATTTTTACTATAGAAACCAATGGCAAATAACTCAAAATTCACCATCATCATGGAGGTTTGACCCGTGTTTTGTGTGAAAAATCAGTTTGGACTATATATTTTTCTCAGGATTTTGTGAACAGCATAAAATGAAGCCATATTGCAAAATTCAAAGAAATCTGATGATTTGTTTTTATGGTAGCCAACTACTGTAAACATTAAATTTTACTTGAATGTGCTTCATAATTATCATACATGTACTTCGATGACGTAAGTGTCTCGTTAATTTAGCGTGAAATAATGTTGAGAAAAAATTATCAACTTTTATCGACAGCCTGATTAACACAAGATCTGCCTCTATAGTTTTGAAGAGATGCTGTTGTTGTTGTTTACACTTCCTATTAATTGCTACATTTACACGACAGCATTGAAGACACGGAAGATAAAAATCGGTCACAGTACGGCGACCAATTCCTACTTGGTTTTAAGTTGACAACTGTTACACATATCACAACAGTTGAACAATTACAAGATGGTAATTTTGCATGACAATAACTTAAGTGAATAGGCTGCAACACATTTAGCGAATTTTAGCTGCCGTGTATCCTGTTTATTCAAAATTATTACACCAGTGCATTGTCTCAGACCTCAGACTAGTAATACAACAGACTCGCAACGCAGCGTTTTCTTTTGAAGTAATGCGTGTCACGTTTGTTTAGGTTATCAGTTCTTATCGTACCGAGTAAACGTTGCTGAGCAACAACATTTTAATCATATTTCACAAAATAACGCGAGACCTATTCATATTACAATCAACTATCGCGATGCATCGGGAGACATAAAGACAGGAAGTGACATAGACGACAGTAGTTGTCAGTGAACTTCGAAAATGGCATTTACAGAAAAATTTGGCGAATCCGAGGACGATAATTACGAGTGGAAAGCTATTTTAGGAGAACATTTTGACGAAAATAATGACAATTTTTCTGTAGAACTTTGCAACCCCTGATCAATCTCGTGTTTTTCATTTCCTGAAATTAAGAATAAAAAGAAATATACTGGGCTATTTTTATGCAAAACTATGACGGAAGTCAAACAAAATCAGTGAAACTCGAAATAACAACAATACTGACACACAATAGAAAATTTAAACAGTCACTGAACAACGCGTAGATCGCGTACTATGAAGTCGAACGAGACAAAAATAACACCTCCAGTTTTAACCTTTACCGGATCACGCTGATACGCTGAGAGATACATGTATCATGTACATGACACTAGGTATCTCATGTTTCAGCATCCCGGAACACGAAAACAACACGGATAACACACAAAGAAGTATGATCGTTCAAAACGCAGCGATATGCTCTCTCCGAAAAAATATTGGAAACCTTCCGCAAAATCCGCAACAGCGAGAAATATCGTTTCAAAGTTGCTCATTATATATTCAAAAACTATTTGAGGTAAACACTAAGACATTCAGTTACTTGTAACTCCCCTGATTCTTGGTCGATTCTTAAAATTCACAGCTGCAAAGGTCAAAATGTCCAGAACGTATCTCCCGTTTTTTTAAAAATATCCGGATCCGTTTTACAAAGAAATACGCAATTTCCGAAGAAGCCGAAGTGTGCAGAATATCCAATGCTCGGTAAACTTAGACAGTGTCTATGTCAATGCTACAGAGCGTGGCACACATAGCATATACAATTAAGCCGATTAACACCTTAAACAATGGACGTTGCAAGTCTGTTGTATTACTAGTCTGAGCTCAGACTCATGACATTGAATCGTGCCATGTAAAGAAATAACACAAGCACGCACTAAAATCGTTTTCAGGCATGTTGTATTTGAGGGCACTATTCCGTTTGGCTCTGATCGAACTGAATTGAACTCTGGCAGATCTTGGCTGTTTTTCGACCCTCTGCCATGTAAACACATTGAAGATAATCTGTTAATCGATCGAAGAAGCAGTAGTTCGTCTCTGATATAAATGCTACCAACAGACATTATTGTTTACTAAACCTAGTGCTTTGGCCTTCTTGTGCTGTAAAGGTCACCTGAACAGGGTCAAATAGTCTGTTTGCTTTGTAGTATTATTGCTCAATCTACTTAAATTAGTTTTGGTGTGCCCTCTAAGTCGATATAACATGCCACTGACGCACAAAGATTTGCCGTAACGCAACCATTTGTACGACTTCACTGGCACATCATTGACACAAAAGAAAACATACATTAATATAGAGAAAAACATCTTACTATAATTACTATTTGTGATAGTAGAGAAGGAGAATAGAAAAATAAACAATTTATAAACAAAGTAGAGGCAAAAATAAAGTTAATTAGAATTAACATTTTTGTTTGTGCCTAAAGTCACCTATATAGTCACAAAATACAATTTTTTTTTTCTTTTAGATCGATCGCCAGCGCCAACAAGCTGATTTACCATACTCGATCATGATTTTTTTAAGGGGTGAACGCTTACCTGTTGTGAACCACAATAACAGAGTATAAACTACACTTCCACTATGATGTGTTAGTGAACATGAAAATGAAAGCCAGTAAATACCTTATTCAGTTTAGCTTTCAAAAAATTACCATTTAAAAAAAAAAAATCTTTTGATGAGCCATTTTTCGCTGAAATCCATATCAACTGATCATACTACAGCATTGATAATTCATTTCCACATTATGTTACGAGAATGTCTGTGAATTCTCAAAATATCTGAACTGTATCAGTACGGCAATAAATTATTTGAAAAATAAAAAATTTGATCTTGATCCAATGCATTTTACTGAAATTTAAATAATATTCAGATTCATATCGTCAAAATGTTTTGGACAATGTCGGTATCATTTACTATCTGATCATAGACCTTAGGGTCCATGGTCTAGTTAATATTCAAGAATAAACTGTATATAAAGGAAACCTGTCTATAAACACCAAAAATCTCCAAGACCGTTTTGACGGGTTTGACAGTATATGTCATGGCTACAGTGTATGTGTCTAAACACCAAATACATCATAGTAATGCTATGTGTGCTTTAACACTGTACTGGAATAATTGGACCTCTGCTTTACAATAGTAAATGAAGGACAAAGTAGAACAATAGGATGACATGTGAGTACAGGTATTTATTTTGTAATGTTAATTGTTCTATGCAGCAACTGACAAATATCACAATGTGATTATGTAACTAATGGCTGTAATACTAGTACACTCTATTACAGGAAGCCATCAAAAGAACTCAGTATTTTCAAATTTGAAACCACAAGTTTCATGCATCAGCATGTGTTCAGGCATAACTTATGACTAACATATTGTCATAGTAACAAGTCACACTATGAACCTGGTTCTATTGAAAACTTGGCTGAGTGGTTGCAAAGTTAATTGCTTTTGTGCAAATTCATGACCTACTATAAATAAATAAATGAAATTAAGTACAAATGCTGTAATGTATAACCATGGAATTTTATGGCACAACTAGACACAACAAACATTGCAGGTAACTGTAATACAGGATGAATGTTTTAAAAAACTCACTTTGTATGTAAAAAATAAAAGTTTATCAAGATACACTATTAAAAATTTCCCTACAGACTACAGCACCACCCTAAAACATGATTTTATGTCTACATCTTATTAAATTGCAATTAATTAATGTTGGTGGATATGAATTGTTCAGTCTACTGCACCAATAAATAAGAAGACCACATGTTCACCTCACGTTGTTATTCTGCCACTGTGAGTCGCCATATTGAAATGCAATTGTTGTTTTTCGAGTTCACGACAAGATCTTTGCAAGCATGGAGCATTTCTACTTCCATGTTGCAAGTAAGGTTGCGTAGTGTGTTCCGAAAAACACTGCACTCTAAGCAGGGTGAAAACACCAACAGATAATGATCATTAGCATCCATATGTTAATAAATTACATAACATTAGACCAAGATAAATGACAAAGCAATATGTATATTTATAACAGAAATATTATTACAGCTGACACATTCTGTGATCACAATAATTCTTTTATATAACATGGAATAGTTCAGCATAATGATAAAATAAACATATCAAGGCTGGTAGGGGTTGGTAAAATTAGGAGATCCACAAACCTTTTCTCCCTGTAACGTTGGTACAGATTCCTTTAAACCATTAAAACTGTCTTTGATGTGATCCCTCCTCTTGCGTTCCAGAGCATTGTGGTGTGCTCTCTTCTCAGCCTGCAAGTGACATGAGAATATGATTAAAAAAGACAAAAACAAATGATGTACAATGATCTATAGAGCACTGGCCGACATACGTGCGACCTTACGCGTGTTGACATGTCATAAACATAGACACACGTGCAAATAAAAATAGCGCATGACATCAAGTAGAAATAATCTCAGAATAGCCAACTACGTGAGACGAGTAGAAACTAAAAAAAAACGGTTTAATAATCGCTTTCGCGTATGGCCGACATTAGTAAATCGACATCAAAAGAAAACCTAAACGTACAACCCAGTGAAAAGTGAACCCTGGATTTCGTTTTTCAAAATAGAGTACAGGATATTGTAGCGATATATAGCGGTCACTCGACGTTTTTTTTTTTATTGACTACAAGAAACTTTAAGAGAATCGTTGAATACGTAAACAAAATTGTAATGTCATATGGTCAAAATTTAAGACAAGCCAGGAAAAAACAGAATTCCCGAGATCAATATTTTTTCGGCATCTTTCTACACAGCTTGGCAAACGAATGATCGCTCTTTTAATATGCACGTGACCTTGTGTATACACGCATACCTCGTTCTTGTGACTGGATGGACTCAATGCTTCTTCCTGCAAGAAAAAAAGAGATCGAAAATACACCAATAATTCGCGAATTAATTACAAATAATATCAGGCACGAAATCGCCTTTCTACTGATAGATTCTTACGTCGCTTTCGATGTCAATATCCCTGTCATCGTCGCTCATTTTGAAATATTTCCTTGCACACTGTTCTTTCCGTACACAGCTAACAACTCCCTAAATATGGCGTCCAAACAACGCCACGCGGAAAACATGCCACTAAGCACCAACACACGTGGATTGCTAATCAGCTGATCGTGTCTACGTCCGCCGGGCAGTCAAGGTCTAGTTTATTTTCAAACCCATGCCAGGTACGATCAGCGCGTTTTATTTATATTATCCCATATGCGAAAATTGTCGGTGAAATGTTGAAATTTAGTCTTATGATATTCGTAAATTTAGATTGTATCACTGGAACTATATCGCGTAATAATTTATAAGAGAGAAGTGTGGTTAAAAGGTGTCAATGACATTTCGGTTGTAAACATTGTGATATTTTTATTCGCAAAAGACCTATACATGGTTCAAACATTGAGTGTAAGAGTTAAGATTTGATATAACATATAATCAGATAAACATAATTTGACTGTCAAATTTATAAAGTATTTAAATCCCTCCTGTTATTTATTAAAACTTACTTAGGGGGTTCGCTGATGTGATGTAAGTTGTTTCTCTTCTCCAATGTGCAATAGATTTTCTCGCTTTTTGGAACATGTACAAGATGGCGCACCAGCGGGACCAGTCGAACATTGCTGCTGCTCACCGTATATATTAGGCCGATTGCAACCTGACATCACAGTAATTGTTTTCACTGATCGGAGTGTTGATCTCTATTGCCTGCACTGTTTCTGTCATATAGGTAAGTGCAATGAGTTGTACGATTAATACCGTGTACGGGGGTAAGTTTACCTTTTCCGACCGTTACCGGTGTACTTTTTTGCCTGCGACTCATTCGATCGTTGACAGATGCGTGATGTGCATCAGTAGCAGTTGGAAGTCCATATTACCTGTTATGCTGTTACGTATCTCACCGAGAATACGTACTGCAGTACCGCGATTTCATGCCGCTAGTGTGTTAAATGTTTTATTACAAGTAATGGACTTCAGTGAATTCGAGTATTATATTTTTTAATAAATTGACATCCTGCTTGTCAGTTTAAAATAATGATAGTAATAATGTATGGTAACCTCTACTACAGATAGACAATGGCCGATGTCCTTTTTGAACATTTAAAAAATGATCATAAGTGTACAAATTAATTGGATACACACTTATTTAATAAATAATAAGAAGATTATAGTTATCTTGTTATTAAGTTCGTTGTACTGGAACCAATATCCAAACTATCATATATATAGATTGCATTGCATAAATACTTAATGCTATCTCCTTGTCTACGCACAGTGCATACATGTATATGATAACATTCATGTACCAAGTTAATATGTCCATGATGATAAGTTAAGTTCAATATAAAAAAGTTCAGTATTTCCTCCTGTGTGTGACTTGCATTGCAGTTGTAATACACAAATTTTAGGTATATATATAGTATATAGAGATCAGAATCATGATTGTATCTGTATACAAACAAAGCAACTCATTGCATTGCTTGAGCCCTCCATGTATTGCTCCGTATACAACTATAGACTTCAAAATGAGAGGTCTAAGTTCGATGTTTCAACAGTCTTTAGATGAAAGTGGAAATATAGTTTCTGGTTATGTTGAAAACATAAAAGGGGTAGATAGGGATTATATTCAATGCTATACACAAATGATTAAGTGATATCCTGTATAAGCTTGTAGACGCACATGGTCATATGAAAATCAAGCACTATAATGGTTGCCATTTGAAAACTAAAATGAATTTGACTTGCAGGGCAAAGTGGTCCAAATAAAAATTGTAGTCATCATCATTGAAATTTTCATGTAACATGTAGTCATCATCATTGAAATTTTCATGTAACATAATTAATACAGTATTAATATTGACATGAATCTAAATATTGTTAAAATAATGGAAAAAATTATACTTGCCGTAATTTAGTGAGCTTCCATCTAGTGATAATAGTTTACATGTATACAGTGGGACATTCATTCCCATAATGCATTACATATATGTTCAGTAGTGAAAATTTTGAATTTGGCTCAATTTGCCTTTAAAAACATTTGATTTATGAATAATTTCATCAAGTACATCTACAATAGCTTCACTTTCTTTTTAATTAATATTTTGAGTTTGATCTGTTAAAATATCCATTTTAGTATTTCAGTATTGTTATTACATGTATGTGTATGTATTATGTCACCTCTCTTTTATGCATACTTTATGCGTACATATAATGTCTGTCATTATGTCACGAAATTCTATTTTTAGACTTGAGTGAATCTTTTTGTAAAAGCTGTCACAGAATATCATGACAACAGATATGGCATTGGTCACACATAGTGTTTCACAAACAAAGTCTCCTATATTACTATATTATTAGATATTTCTTTTGTTTATGGCGGAATGATGATAGGATGAGTTAAGATATAGGGATGGCAGATGTTTGTGAGTTTGCCAAACTTTGTACAACACAAGCAATTAATTTCAAATCGTCAATTTTCAGTTTCCCCCATGACACTACTTTTTAGATATCAATACACTTGGATGATCAGGTGACATATAACACCATTACAAAAGTATGTATTCTAATGCATGCAATAAAGTAGTCTAAAAAATGTCATACATATACATGTGTATAATGTCACTACATGTTTGAAATATTATTCTTAAAATATGGTAACTGGATTTGTGTTTTATTTTAAAATGACATGTTGCTCCAATCTATTACTTAATGAACAAACTACCCGGTAATGGGGGGAATTCCAAAGATTGGTATCTCATGGAAAGAACACTGGCTTGTGAATTGGCCACTAGCTAGGTAAGCTAGGTGCTGCTGGCTTGTGATTGGCCACTAGCTAGGTAAGCTAGGTGTTGGTTACTTGTGATTAGCCACTAGCTAGGTAAGCTCGGTGCTGCTGGCTTGTGATTAGCCACTAGCTAGGTAAGCTAGGTGCTGCTGGCTTGTGATTGGCCACTAGCTAGGTAAGCTAGGTGCTGCTGGCTTGTGAATTGGCCACTAGCTAGGTAAGCTAGGTGCTGCTGACTTGTGATTGGCCACTAGCTAGGTAAGTTAGGTGCTGCTGGCTTGTGATTGGCCACTAGCTAAGTAAGCTAGGTGCTGCTGGCTTGTGATTGGCCACTAGCTAGGTGCTGCTGGCTTGTGAATTGGCCACTAGCTAGGTAAGCTAGGTGCTGCTGACTTGTGATTGGCCACTAGCTAGGTAAGCTAGGTGCTGCTGGCTTGTGATTGGCCACTAGCTAGGTAAGCTAGGTGTTGGTTGCTTGTGATTAGCCACTAGCTAGGTAAGCTCGGTGCTGCTGGCTTGTGATTGGCCACTAACTAGGTAAACTAGGTGCTGCTGGCTTGTGATTGGCCACTAACTAGGTAAACTAGGTGTTGCTGGCTTGTGAATTGGCCACTAGCTAGGTAGACTAGGTGTTGCTGGCTTGTGAATTGGCCACTAGCTAGGTAGACTAGGTGCTGCTGGCTTGTGATTGGCCACTAACGAGGTAAGCTAGGTGTTGCTGGCTTGTGAATTAGCCACTAGCTAGGTCGACTAGGTGTTGCTGGCTTGTGAAATGGACACTTGTTAGGTAAGCTAGGTGTTGCTGGCTTGTGAAATGGACACTTGTTAAGTAAACTAGGTGTTGCTGGCTTGTGAATTGGCCACCGATTAGGTATACTTGTAAAAGTTCAATCCAAGTTATTTAGGTAGCCAATCAGGCTCAGTTTTGTCATAAGTCGGACACCCTGACAATTTTCTGTGAAAGAGGAACTCTGGAAGAGGCTCCAGGGGAAGTACTTGTTTTGCTGCTGTTTTTTCTCCTCTCCTGAGGGCAGCAGACTTATTGAAAGGGTATAATTTCTATAATTGTCGGATATGCAATGAGATAAAATAGTCTGTTCTGTTTTCTTGGCATTTTCTGCATAACTTTTTGCATGCCATTAATGCTATATTGTTGAACATTGTTATGATTGTATATTTCAATGTCCAAAGTTACTATCTTACACAATACAAGTATCATAAGCTATGAGGTAACTATGTAATTTAGTAACATTTAATAATTGTCATTATTTTCATGGCAAATTATACAAATTTACAGCTGTACAGCACAAAGTAAAAACAATGTCAACACCAGAGAGCTGTGCTGTTACTAAAGTTTATATACTCTTTAGTTTAGCAGCAAAAATTGAACAATAAATCAATGTTTATTTTCCAAATTTTCAAATCAACAAATTAGAAACTAAAATTGTGTATCATTTTGAAAGCAAATAAAGAGTGTTTCAAAAACTTGCTGGTAATAACACTGAATATCGGGTCTTTGTTGGTATATCCGTGTAATTTTAAGAATAGTTTTTGGGATAGCCTACTGCTTTTATTTTATTTAAGTGTTAAATATCGACTATTTTTCCTTAATGTCTCAGTCTATTAATTATGTGCTTCATTTATCTGAATGTTACCACCATTCACAGAACAGGTTTGAATGACCTGAATTTGTTGGTTTCTTTTGTGCTCTACACCTTCTAGTGTTAGTATTCTATTGGTTTTGATAAAGACATTGCTATTAAATATAGAACAAAACCCCTTCATTATATTTTTTTATTTCCCCAGTAGATATATGTATACTAAAGAGAAAAACTAAAAATAACCTATAATGTTTATATAATATTATTCTAGTCTAGCTACAGTATTCTAGCTATTTAGTGTGTGTATGCTACAACATTATTGGTCTGTTGTGTCAACAGTTATTTGGATTGGAAACCTTTCCAGATGGTAGATCCAAGATAAAGATTATTATAACTCGACCAATGTTTAATTATTAACTCTGTGTAACAGCTAGTGGACAAGTTAAATTGTATTCAATGATTACACATGTGTTATTGCACCAAATCCCCGATAGTTATATTTGTATGTATGTGGACATTGGTTTTATTTAACAACTACAACAGAGTGTAGTATGATGAGATGCAAATTAGAATATTGCATTCCAGGGTAATCATTATACCCATATTTTTAATAGACAGGTCACACAGGAATTACTATCTCTCATGAACTTTGCCCTTTTTATGTTTTCATGAAAAAAAACACAACATGCTAGTCATAGACATTTGTATTAGTTGCTTTGTGGAAAGGAATAATGGAAGCTGAATTGCATTGTATATTGTTTGCCTTATGTTGTGTTAACATATGGTGGATGACAATTAATACATCAGTGTTGTTAATGTCATATATACCACTATATGTCAATGTGCTATATGCTCCTGTTGTGAAGTGATTAAATTGTTATTTCGTATATTTATTTGTTGAGTTTAGCCAAGTCCTTAATTAAACATGTTTGTAGGAAATATATTGATGTATCCTTGTCATTTCGCCTGTTCTTGCTCTATATAAAAAAAAATTCTGTTATTTTTCTGTTATTTTTCTTTCTTATACATGTATTGGTCCTCCTTCAAACAAAGTTCGAAACAAGGGACTTATAATTAAGTCTCCGTCTGTCCGTTCAGAGTTGTATTTCAGAACCCTGTAGACCAAATCTGTTCATTCTTTGCATGTGTCTAGTACTTTATCTGGGACATACATGTATGCACATGCAGTGGTTTACTGATTCAATCCAAAATGGCTGACTGGCAGCCATTTTGTTTTTTAAAAATGTGATATCTTATGCATGCTTTGTCAGTTTGTGTTCAAATTTGGTGCATACATTATACATGTTAGGATACGTGTCTATGACAATTCATTTAGTGTCTGGATCAAAGATGGTTGACTGGCAGCCATTTTGAATTTTGAAGATGTGGTATCTTATGCATGCTTTGTCAGTTTTTGTTCAAATTTGGTACATTGTACATTTTAGATATTTTGATTACATGTCGACAATATGATTACATTTTAGATTACATGCAAACGACAATTTGTTCTGATATTGAATCAAAGATTGCTGACTGGTGGCCATTTTGCTTTTTGTCCACAGTACAATATCTCCAATCTACCATTTTCATTCATATTTTGCACATACATCTTACATATTGGAATACATGTCCATGTCAGTTTGTTTGATAATCAGATAAAAGATGGTCAACTGGCATGCATCTTGTTTTTTGGAAATTTCTGGTTTATTGTACAGGATTTGTCATTTATTTTTCAAATTTGATTCAAACATTATATATGTTGAAATACATGCCCATAATAATTTGTTTCATGTTTGAATCCAAAATGATCAACAGACAATCATCTTGTTTTTTCAAAATGTATCGTTGACATGTTTTTTTCTCAAATTATACATGTTAGAATACATGACATGACAATTAGTTTCACAATCGGGTCAAAGATGGTTGACTGCCTGCAATCTTGCTTTTTGACCATACTACTATATATCTGTACGTGAGCCCGGACAAATGAAATTCAAGTTTGGATACAAAAAATGCATAGCGTATCTCATTTAATTTTTAACCATATATTTCGATTTTGGAAGAGTAATTTAATACATCTAATTTCTGATGATACCTATTACTAATTATGCTTTTGGTCCATAACTATATTTTTGGCATGAATAATATTTTCCCTAACTGCAACAGGGACTATGTCATTAACAATGACTTGTTTGCATACATGTATAAATTATCACAACATAAAAGAAACAAGAAGCAAGTCTATGGTTCACAACAGGCTTCAGTTTACCTTGTCCACATCATCAAAGATGAAGATCAAGGTATACGAAAAGGAAAATACTTTTGTATCTATCATTGTTGTTGATGACTCATCATGAAACTTTTTATTGTAATTACCATACCCAAACAATTCAATTTTTTTCAAACTTGGGTATTATGTTAACCAGTTTGGAGTCTCAACCAAGTTGGATTTTGATACTTGTATCAGTGTTTGCAGTTATGCACAAATATGTGTATCCCATCCATTCAAAGCTGGACTAAATTAGGTGACATTTTATGTATGCAAAAAAAAATGTTGCGACAGTTGGACCAATTGCAGTGTGAACTAGTCAATTCTGCTTTCCAACATGCAACAATAAGTTGCAACTATTGGACCAGACATAGTGCATCAAGTCGTCAAAATGAAATCGACAAATTTGCATGCAACAAATTCAATTTGCGCGTCAAACCACAAACCTTGCCCTTTGCCACATGCCATTACTGGGTTTTGCTGTTACTTATGCAAATATGCAGTCGAATTAGAAAACATTATTTTTATTTCAATTTACTGTTCTAACGCCTGATGTTTCAATTGTTCACACACCATTCAGTCAAAACGAAAATGCTCCCATCTCCACTGACAAATGGCGATTATCGAGTAGATGCCCTGACTTAATACGCAACTCGGAACCACGTTGTTATTCATGCCAACTCTCGACGGGAGTTTATAAAGTACTCTGTACCTTATTAATAGCACAAGAGACTCTTCTTTGCAGGAATGCACTGTTTGACAAAGTTTTGAATACCAGCAAATTTCCACAGAAAGATGACGGACTACGCTATCACTGCCTTGAAGCAATTGATGAATTCAAAGTTACATGTACCATTCCATTTTCTGTGGATCCTTACGAAACATATTCAGACAATTGAAATTTGTCCTGTGGACAATTTTCGTGTAGCTAGCATATGCAATACATTGTATGATTGAATTTGCCTGAAATGAAACAAATGTTATTATTAGGCCAAGAAAAGATTTTAATGTTAAATACCTGATTTTCTTCAATAATAGATTGAATACAAGGTAATTTTAAAATATCATGGTCTATCAATATGATAGATGAATAATCTGTGGTGTAGTGCTTCCCCTAGAAATCATGACTTTCTCCGTTATATTAGACATGACCCTGTTGATATTTTTATTAGCTTGCTTGTTATTACAGTCCTTTCAGAAAAGCCATTACATATACATGTATGCATGTTGATTACAACTATTTTATAACATATTTACCAAATGCTATAATAATTTGTGTGGTGTTCATGCGTGGCAAAGCCAATCAGATTTTGGTTGATACGTCTACACACATGCAGTCTTGGTTGTCCCTTTCAGAAGCATGTATTCATCCGTGGTGACATCATGGCAATTGGGCTGAGTGGTCAATATACAAATTTATAGCTGTTTTATGTTTATATACGATAAATAAAACAGCTTCTCTGAAAGCACTGTATCTATTGGGCCATTCCAGTTTATATCTGCACCCCCCCTGTTGATGTGGTCGAATTTCCAGCACTGTATATGGAGAAACAGAATCTGGAAATCCAGACGAGTATGGAAACAAAATTCCTGGAAATCCAGGCAGTTATGGCTACTAAATAAAATATGGCCTTGTTTATCTCGCCACATACCGGTTGATGAGGTTGGATTTCCAACAGTATGACTGAAAAAAATTGGAATTCTGACTGTATATGGTAAAAAAATTGGGCCAGTATGAAATGGTTATTACTGAAATTAGATAAGGATGGTGGCACGAATGAGCTCATCAACACCATAAGTAGGAATTATAGTTTTGGATTTCCATTACTGTATGGTGAATGGTGATTTTGAAATAAAACTTTGTATGACTTATACACCCATGGAAATTATACCCTGTATGAATTAAACACACAAGCAGATATATGGGGGGTGCAGATATAAACTGGAATGGCCCATTCTCAGTTTTATTTTCATATTCTTCCATATCACATTTGGTGTTTTGATAATCTATGAATTAAATTTTCAGGATAGTGTCTGAGGATGTTACAAAGCCCTTCTGTAACTGCCTACCAGGCTTGATAAATGCAACTACCCGGTATTCTGCACCTGCTGTAATACTTTATTGTGTCCACTATAACTCATGCAGTTTTTCTCTAGTCTTCCCCAAACTTGTGCAAATTATCAATTAATAGAATCCTGGTGCAGTTCAATGGTGTCTGGCACATATTTTTTGAAGATATTGTATTGCCAACTGTAATATTCTTTTTTTTTAATTTTTATTTATCTATACATGTCTTGCAATAGATTAAATATGGTTCATAATAATAAAACTTGTTTGGAAAACATTGTAGTATTAGCCACAATCGCTAAAACTATTTCATTATCAACAGAACCTGTGTTTCATGTTCATGATTTGTTGACATGGAATGTTATATTGGCTGAACTTGCAAAAGATCTGTTTTACAGTAAAATCTGTTTTTCATTCCCAGATAGAAAACAGGTTTCCTCATAAATCAGAATTTTTTACAGACAAGACTTAGATAGTTTTGAAATTTGTTCTATTAGTTGGAGAGATCATTACACGTTTGAGTCTTCATTTTGAGGGGAGGGGTAATATTTGATGTTGCCAAGTAGAGCTATATTTAGAAGAATGACTGGCATTTGAAATGCGTTGTTTGTGACTGGTATTTGCTGTTGCAATAAATTGTAGTTTATAGTTCACTGCCAACCACAGTACATAGTATGTGCATGCTGGAAGCTCTTGCTCATTTAGGAAAAAAGGTACTTTGTTTTTAGCGGTTTTTACTGAAGGGTTTTAACTGGGCTGTAGAGGGACTGTGTTACAACGGGTTCTTATTGAACGGTTTTAACTGGGCTATAGAGGGAGTGTGTTACAGCAGGCTCTTAATTAAGGATTAGCCATGCTATAGAATGACTGTGTTACAGTAAGTTCGTAATGAAGGGTTTTTAACTGGGCTATGGAGGGACTGTATGTGTTACAGCAGGTTTTAATGAAGGGTTTTTAACTGGGCTATGGAGGGACTGTATGTGTTACAGCAGGTTTTAATGAAGGGTTTTTAACTGGGCTATGGAGGGACTGTATGTGTTACAGTAAGTTCGTAATGAAGGGTTTTTAACTGGGCTATGGAGGGACTGTATGTGTTACAGTAAGTTCGTAATGAAGGGTTTTTAACTGGGCTATGGAGGGACTGTATGTGTTACAGTAAGTTCGTAATGAAGGGTTTTTAACTGGGCTATGGAGGGACTGTATGTGTTACAGTAAGTTCGTAATGAAGGGGTTTTAACTGGGCTATGGAGGGACTGTATGTGTTACAGTAAGTTCGTAATGAAGGGTTTTTAACTGGGCTATGGAGGGACTGTATGTGTTACAGCAGGTTTTAATGAAGGGTTTTTAACTGGGCTATGGAGGGACTGTATGTGTTACAGCAGGTTTTAATGAAGGGTTTTTAACTGGGCTATGGAGGGACTGTATGTGTTACAGCAGGTTTTAATGAAGGGGTTTTAACTGGGCTATGGAGGGACTGTATGTGTTACAGCAGGTTTTAATGAAGGGGTTTTAACTGGGCTATGGTGGGACTGTACGTGTTACAGCAGGTTTTAATGAAGGGGTTTTAACTGGGCTATGGAGGGACTGTATGTGTTACAGCAGGTTTTAATGAAGGGTTTTTAACTGGGCTATGGTGGGACTGTATGTGTTACAGCAGGTTTTAATGAAGGGTTTTTAACTGGGCTATGGTGGGACTGTACGTGTTACAGCAGGTTTTAATGAAGGGGTTTTAACTAGAATATAAAGAGCAACAATGTGCACAAAATTTTTGAATGAAGGATTTTTACTGGGCACTGTAATGACTGTGTTATAGACAGTTCTTATTATGAAGGGTTTTAATGGGGCACTTACTTGTTTTATAACTGGAGAACACAGAGTAGTGTGTTTTATAGCATAATATATAAATACATATACATATACATGTACAATGTGAAACATTACATACATGTAGGTACATGTATATTGCTGGAGAACTCAAACAATATTTAAAACATTTACTATAAAAAAAAGTATTTTATATTATTCCACATGTTGGAAATCTGAATAATAAGGTAGACATTGTACTTGGTTCTTCTCATCGCATCATTTCTCTCCACATGCTTCATTGCATTAAGAACATTAAATAATAAAAAAAAATAAGACTACATTGTTTTTACATCCATTAACTGTTATTCTAAAGTGATGTTCTTTACAATGGTGGCAATTTATTGTAATTAAATAGCATGGGGTAGAGATGACAAAACTCACTTAAATTATTTCCTACTGAGAGTTTGTTTCCAGTCTCTCAGCGTGTCAGCTATTACCTCAGCACAAATATTACAATTGTATGTCATAGTTTATCTCATGGCAGTCTGCGCTCCATGATCGATTGATGCCATGGCGTTTGACAAAAATACATGTGTTGTAGCTTTTGATCTTAATGCATAGTAATACAGGGTTTTTTCTAGAAAAAAACTTCAAGAGGGAGCACTGCAATAAAGCGACGCCACCAAGTGGGGGAGATAAGGTTCTCCCTACCAGGGTGTGGAGTTTTTGATAATTTTAAGTTAAAATGGAGCATTCTATGGCTTCCTTGGGGCCAAAATTACTATCAGACAGGTCACAGCTGAAGACTGTCGCCGCATGTGATACCTGGTCAATCAGAATTTTATGGTTGCCAGAGGATCTGCTCCCCAGGGTAAGTAGGCGCATGGCCATGGCATGAGGGCGCTGTGCCTCTGTTCCCTTGCTTGTTCCCTGTTATAGATATCTGCAGTGGTAAGGTAAAAAATAAAAACTGCTTTACTGCTTTGTAATTTTTGACAAGTTATAACATATAAATATAACTACGGTATGTGTATTGTATATCTAATATTCTTTAAAATGTTGGTAATTTGTTAAAATTGTTTATATTGCCTGCATTATATGCTTCACATGTAGACCCATATCAGATCACTGCCCTTATATCTTGGACTTCAATTCACATTCTATGCACCTGTAACAAGTCACACCCCTCGGGATTGTTTGTTACACTAGTACATGTGTGTAAGTATCTTTATTTACATTCGTATTGGTTTACACAACAAATAAATTGTATTTTGTACAGAATACGAAAGTGTCTTTCTTAGACATTCCTTGATTTGGTATATCCAAACTTGTTTCATATGTAATACATATGTAACGCACTTAAATTGTTGTGCTTTAATCCATGTGGGATGTACCATTGTTCAGGTTTCTTTCTTAGATCTAGCTTTGTTTTCAGGATTAGGGAATGGTGACAAGACTGCTCAGTTATTCAGTATCAACCAGTTTTTGAGATACATGTACATCCCTTCTTCCACCAAAAATGAACACTAGCAGCTTTGACTGTACACGTACTTGTTCATTTAGACCTCAGCTTCTAAATGTTTTTACTTCGCTAATAATCTTTCTTTTGTTGCTATTACATCCAAGTGAATAATAAAACATTTCAAATTTCCTCGTCTCATTGTGTTGAGCATATTCCGACAAACATTACTTGCAAATGACATAGCTACTGATTTGGGTTTATGGCTCAATTTATTGAGTAAAAGACTTCAACTGAGTTTAGCAGATAACACACCTATTTCATTGATATCACAATGAATTTAAGTATCAGAACGTGCACCCAGATCTTTATTACATTTGCCTTGGGATATATTTTACTATTGTACTAACAATGGAATTAATAAGACAGTGAAATTATCATTACTAGATATTATTATGTTATCACAGCATGAAACTCTCTCTCCCCTAATAGAATAATACATCTACCATTAATGTTGTATATCGACTTGCATAACATAACTTCTTATTGTACAGCTTGTCAAGTGAGAAACTCAAGATTGACGATTGCAAACCAACAAAATCATAATAGAATATCATTCCTGTATGGAATAATCCGTTTTACTACCGGTACCAATATATATATAAATTACTACTCATCCCTGTACATTCACACACTTGATGACACTACCAAAGGACACAGATGACAGAAGCCAGATTTTGCCAATTTGACGTCCCAGCCAAACACTACACTATTTACAACTGACACATATTTTAATTTATCAAATAGAAAAGCACATTAATTTAGATGGATTCATCTACTAACACATTCTAATAGAGCTAAATACTGGGCTTTGACTTGAAATGACAACAATATTTTAGAAAAGAATGTAAAAAAGTCAGTTTCATTTTTGGTGTTGGCAAAATGACCTCCCTTCTTGGTTTAAGAGGAGAATTGTGAACGGTAGTGCAGATTACCACAAACAAATTATCTGAATATTACTCTAAATGAAACGACAAATATAAATACTAATTAGCATAAATTTGTTTATCACATGTATAAAAAGTATTTCCAGATTCCAAATTCCAATCACTAATTATCTTCAGGTACTGAAATTCAGGAGCAATTACAGTTTCCTAAAAGGTTAGGAAAATTGTAATATATACATATTTCATGGACTAGAGGGCACCCTAGGTAGTTGGTTATTTTACTAGTATATAATCAGTTGTAACAGGAGTGCTTGTATAGCTGACATTCGCTGCTACGGTAAGGTTGAGCAATATCACTATTATGTGTCAGTGTACTATGGTATCATTGATTATTCCAATATTTCACCAGTTGTTTTACTTCATTTTTTTTATATTCTACATCAGAACAAATCAATGAATTGAATTACATATACAGGTAATAGCTCTTTCTAGAACATTATTGTTACCATAAATTAAGTATCAAATAAGAGTTGTGATGAGAAGAGAAGCCAGAGTAATTGGGTTGGTTGTGCACATGTTGAAATAAGTTGTTTGAATGTAATTTAACTGACAACCTCTCCTCATACTTGTATTCAGCAAATTTATAATCAACATATTGTCACATTGTAATATTATCTGCTTCTAATTCTGTCAAACCTTGTCAGTTAGTTATATCATCACTCTGAATAAAAGAGACCGTTCTATTTTCCATATCATCTTCGTCCTTCCATTAGGGAGGTTATGCATCAGGCAAAAATATGTTTTACCGGTATTAGTCATATTGAACCATAAGATACACTAATTAATGTTTGAACCATTCAAATTTGGCTCAATGTACTGACAAATTTTAATGAGTGGAAATCGCAAAATTTTGTATAAGTGAACATTTCTTTGGTGTTCTACAACATGGATTGTCTGTCACTTTGACTTCTGCAAAATTGTGTCTTTTGGTTGCTGTACAATCTTGAGATCGCCGAAATTTCTAACAGTAAAAATTAAATGGTTTACAGTAATTACCTGTAACCTATGTCTCAATGGCCAATATTTTAAATGTATTTGCTTGATTAGAAATTTTTAATTAAAAATGAGTTCCATTTCTATTTTGGGGCGAAGTTCCCTGGTATTTCAATCAGAACTGTAATCTCACACAGTACTATTTTTTTTTTTTTTTTTTGCAAAAACCTCATATTTTAATACATGTATTGGTAAAATGTTATAATTTGGTTATTGCAGATGTCAATAGTACAGTATAATAAACATTTTTATGTCATAACATTTTCTTACAACCAATAAAAAATACATGACTATCATATGTTTCCTTGTTTATTTAAAATTTTGCGGAATGATTTGGTACTGTAATACAAGGAATTTGACATTGATGTGCTCACCAAAGATCAGATAAATTGTTACTGTTGTCATAAAATGAATTTTTAAATGAGATTAATTTCTCTGACTTACTAATTTTGCTTATGGTGTTTACAATGTATATAGTAATGTCTATCATTTATCCAATGTGTCCATAGACTTGTAATGATTATGATTGGTAATATTGATTGCAATGTTGGTTCTTTCAACTTTTGTATTTTATTCCTAATTTGTTCTTACTAAGTCATTTATGTAGAATGTTTCGAACAAAATTTGTATAAAGGAAGCCATACAAATTGCAATAACTACATTTTCTTCAACATTTTTGCTAGATAATGCTAAACTTGACCAAATCCTATCAAACCTACATTTTAGAAAGCATTCTGTGTTTGTTTTAGTGTCCCAAGTTCGTTTTCATTTTTTTGAATCAAATCTGGATGGCAAAATTTATCTGTTTGGTTTTTCTGGCTTTCACAAATATTAGCTTTAAAGGCATTTGTAAAATACATCAGAAAAAGGGTTGTGACCTCAGAGTGACACTAAAAATTGTTAAGAAATGGTTTTCATTGATGTGATGTAAACAGAAATTAGAAAAATACAGTACTTACAGGTGTTTACTGGTATTTTTTGCAAGAATAACCATGTGACTCTAAAACAAACAAAGTTTATGTGAAAAAAATTTTAGGCCAAGATTGTGTAGGTTTTGGCCATTATTAATCCCCGTTCGGACGAAGTCCAAAACGGGGACTTATAATTCGGTCTCTGTGCGTCCGTCCGGAGGCATATCTCAGAATCCCTTGGACCGATTCCGTTCATTCTTTGCATGTGCCTAGTACCTTATGTGGGACATATGCACATGCAGTGGTTTAGCGATTTCATTCAAAATAGCCGACTGGCAGCCATCTTGTTTTTTGAAAATGTTGTATTTTGGACATGCTTTGTCAGTTTTCATTCAAACTTGGTACATAGATTAAACATGTTAGGATACATGTCCATTACGATTTATTTCACAATTGGATCAAAGATGGCCGACTGGCAGCCATCTTATTTTTTGAAAATGTCGTATTTTGAACATGCTTTGTCAGTTTTCATTCAAATTTAGTACATAGATCATACATGTTAGGATACATGTCCCCGACCTTCCATGAGTTCCTGAGTTTGTCCGTCGGTGTGTCCGTTCGTCCCTCAATCTGTCCAAGAGTCATATTTCAAAATCCTGTGGACCGATTCCGTTCATTCTTTGCATGTGCCTAGTACCTTATGTGGGACATATGCACATGCAGTGGTTTAGCAATTTGATTCAAAATGGCAGACTGGCAGCCATCTTGTTTTTTGAAAATGTTGTATTTTGGACATGCTTTGTCAGTTGTCATTCAAACTTGGTACATAGATTATACATGTTAGGATACATGTTCATGACGATTTATTTCGAAATTGGATCAGGCAGGCATTTTTTTTTTTTTTTTTTTATGCGGTATCTTTGACGTGCTCTATCAGTTTTCATTAAAATTTGGCACATACATGTACTTTATACATGTTAGGATGCATGTCCATGACAATTTGTTTCAAAATCTGGTTAAGGATAGCCGATTGACAGCCATCTGACTTTTTGGCCTTACTACTATATTTCCACAATTTATGTACCATTTTCATTCGTATTTGGCACATACATCATACATATCAGTGTGTTTCATCATAATCAGATCAAAGATGGCCGAATAACGGCTGTTTTTATTTTTGGCCATATTACTACTACATGGAACACGTGTTTTTATGTAAATAAACAATCTGTTGTATACGTCACTTGGAACTCAAGTTTCAAGGACACGCTCGCGACAACCCCTCCGCTTTAATATGACGAACACAAAGAGAACTTAATTTAACGGGGACTGTTTCATTTTCAATGACTTGTTGATTTAGTTATAGCCATTAACACTCTCCAAGTAAAATTCTATCCTGCTATTTTAATTTGTTTCTCAGTGAATGGATGAAATGACAGAGATGTTTTAATAAAACAATTAGTCAAATCATTAATTACATTGGTATAATTTCCACAATCTGTGCATTTTTGGTTATATTAGTGACAACTGTCGTTACACTCAATTCGGATTACCCATGAATCGAGTTACCGATAACTCTTGCTTTGTGTAAAGATAATTTCATTTCGGTGGATGTTTCTCTGCATATTCCTTCTTGCTCGATAATATACGGTTTCTGGTTTATAGACCTACGAGTATGAATAACCTAACATACACATCATGTGATAAAATTCACTGTAATAATTGCTGACAACATAGCATGCAGTGTAAACCACTGAGATTCAAACACAGTGGATGGAACCAATGTGTTGTAGGGGTTAAAATAATGGATTGAACTATTGTGTTGTAGAGGTTAAAAACTACCATTTACATGTATACTCAAATAAGATAATGAGTAAAAAAAATCAACATATAGGATATTGATAAAATTAATTCTCTATTTGATTCAATGCAAAAAAACAATTTGAAAATAAAAGCTCCCATTAAGCCGTGTATGTGGTACATTGGTCTCCATCACCTGCATCAATTTTTTCAACTTCTTGAAAACCACAATTCTGATTGCTTTGATACTTTGTCACGTTTGTGCATATGTACCTTGGGTAGACCACTCTCCGATTTGTTTATTTTGTGATGATGTCTTTAAATCTCTAATTTTTCTGAATATTTTGTCATTTTTGGTAAAAAATAATATTTTTAAAACCACAAGTCCGATTGCTTTGATATTATACTTATAGGTACCTCAGGTGTATATATCTCTCAGATTTGTTCTATATGTGGTGAACTTCTTTAATTGAAATGTGTCTTGCTACTTGTTTAATCTTAGTAGACAGCAATATTGCAACTTAAAACATGTAATAATGCAATAAATAGAATCATTCAGAACTATGTGAATGACATGTATGTGTCTATGGTAAACAAAGCTATAATTTAATGATCAAATATACAGTAAATGTAATGTTTTGTCTATGCGTACTTCTAGTAGAGCAAATGCCTGTCAACCGAAACCTAATAGGAACATGTTGCCGTACCATGGCCACTTCTACGATTTTTATCTTCGGTGTCTTAAAAAGTTTCTTCAATTTGATTTGTTCAGTCGTCCTTTCAAGTCTTTGTTGCTTAACTTCATACGCCATTTTTCTGTTTCCCGTTGAACTATCGATCTATTGCAGTACTGGGTATTTCTTTACTCTGCCAAATAGATCTTAGGGCGCGTACCTCTTCGCAAAGCCAGAAATTATGTGAAATTACAAACAATGTTGTCTCCGCCATAATTGAAATAAAAGGTTACTTGAAGAAGACGATTGAGGGCGCGAGTTCGGCTCCAATAGTTGGGTCCCGATACACATATACACGGTCAGAGCCATGTTGGAATACAATCCTCAGGGTTTATTGGAGCCAAGCTTGGCTCGAGCCTAGTGCGTATAGACAGCCATTTTTGCTGGCTTGAGCTGTAGGGCTGCTATAAAATGATGTTTTGTTAATGTAGCAAATGTCATTCAATGTTGGTCTGATAAAATATCTACGCAAGAAAACAAACACAGTGGATGACCACCATTAGTAAAGCTTTTTTATGGCATTGAGTTCTTATATTTCCAGCTTTAAAATCCCTATGTAGGCAAGCTTTGAATACTAATGAGCTGTCTCATAGAGAATGCCTAGACCATGATATCTATTCACTTGACAGATCCTTTGAGAGCTGTGGTTAAAACATATACATTTATCATAGTTTAGTTGATAGTACAGTGACTCCTCGCTAAGTCGTGGGTGATGAGATCCAAGACAAAACAGCAACTTATCAAGGGTCTCGACTCACCAAGGGGCCTTGTGAAATTCACTCCCAGCTCTTGTGATCTGTAATCTGAGTGACAAAGTAGTGGCAGTCATTGATTAAGCCGCTGTCTGCTTGATTAATGGGACAGTATTAACCTGCAAAGTAAGCATAGATTTACATTTAGTTCACTACTGGAGGTTTACCAATCTGTCTTGTATTTTCAATTTTCTTTAGATGTTGTGTTTTGCTCTCCATCACTAATACTGCTTCTAATACCCCTTGTAATGCAAGTTTTGTGTACTTTATGTGTTATCTGGAGGAATCCTGTACTGTCGGTATTCACTCATCAAATCTAAATATCATGTAGGCTTTCATTAAGGAGTGAAAATACTTGATTGCTGTGTAAAATATGGCTCTGAATAATATTGTAATTGAATTAAGATTGTATAACGTAAGTACTCAACTCAAACATGATTAATGGTATCCTGAGTCTGGTGGCTCTAATCAACCATTGCCTGGATTTACATAAACTTGACAGGGTTTTAAGATGTACATGCATTTTGTATGTACCGGTAATAATGAAACTTCTGATTATCTTGAATGTAGGGCTGTATATACATGGGGTTGGAGGCCAGGGTCAACTCTAGGTCTGATGTAATTATTCCCATAGGTAGAACAGCAATTTGGCTTGCGGGTATTTTATATGATTATGGAGAATAATCTTGAGGTGCAAGGTGATAGTGTCATGCAGTAATCTCATTTTTTTGATACCTTTTCTCTTTCAAAAGTCTATCCATATGAATGGCTCATGTCATTGTCTAGATTAAAAGTGGGACCAATAGACATTTAGGATTTAATTTAAAATTCAATGAAAAACAAGGTACACAGCACAGCTAAATACAATATACATGTATAAGACTATCTTGCTACTATTTGTTAACATTTTACTGACACTTCTAATATGTAATGTTAACAAAACGCAACTGGCCCAAAATTAGTTATCCATTATCCAGTGGCTTTGACCTGTGGTATGTCTGGCCAGTGGCTTTGATTTGGTCAATTGAGTCTATGGCAGTGGATGAAGTCTGGCCAGTGGTTTTGATCTGATCAATTGAGTCTATGGCACTGGATGAAGTCTGGCCAGTGGCTTTGATCTGATCAATTGAGTCTATGGCACTGGATGAAGTCTGGCCAGTGGCTTTGATCTGATCAATTGAGTCTATGACACTGGATGAAGTCTGGCCAGTGGTTTTGATCTGGTCAATTGAGTCTATGGCACTGGATGAAGTCTGGCCAGTGGCTTTGATCTGATCAATTGAGTCTATGGCAGTGGATGAAGTCTGGCCAGTGGTTTTGATCTGATCAATTGAGTATATGGCACTGGATGAAGTCTGGCCAGTGGCTTTGATCTGGTCAATTGAGTCTATGGCACTGGATGAAGTCTGGCCAGTGGCTTTGATCTGATCAATTGAGTCTATGGCAGTGGATGAAGTCTGGCCAGTGGTTTTGATCTGATCAATTGAGTCTATGGCACTGGATGAAGTCTGGCCAGTGGCTTTGATCTGATCAATTGAGTCTATGGCAGTGGATGAAGTCTGGCCAGTGGTTTTGATCTGATCAATTGAGTATATGGCACTGGATGAAGTCTGGCCAGTGGCTTTGATCTGATCAATTGAGTCTATGGCACTGGATGAAGTCTGTCCAGTGGTTTTGATCTGATCAATTGAGTCTATGGCACTGGATGAAGTCTGGCCAGTGGCTTTGATCTGATCAATTGAGTCTATGGCACTGGATGAAGTCTGTCCAGTGGTTTTGATCTGATCAATTGAGTCTATGGCACTGGATGAAGTCTGTCCAGTGGTTTTGATCTGATCAATTGAGTCTATGGCACTGGATGAAGTCTGGCCAGTGGCTTTGATCTGGTCAATTGAGTCTATGGCACTGGATGAAGTCTGGCCAGTGGCTTTGATCTGTTCAATTGAGTCTATGGCACTGGATGAAGTCTGGCCAGTGGCTTTGATCTGGTCAATTGAGTCTATGGCACTGGATGAAGTCTGGCCAGTGGCTTTGATTTGGTCAATTGAGTCTATGGCACTGGATGAAGTCTGGCCAGTGGCTTTGATCTGATCAATTGAGTCTATGGCACTGGATGAAGTCTGGCCAGTGGTTTTGATCTGATCAATTGAGTCTATGGCACTGGATGAAGTCTGTCCAGTGGTTTTGATCTGATCAATTGAGTCTATGGCACTGGATGAAGTCTGTCCAGTGGTTTTGATCTGATCAATTGAGTCTATGGCACTGGATGAAGTCTGTCCAGTGGTTTTGATCTGATCAATTGAGTCTATGGCACTGGATGAAGTCTGGCCAGTGGCTTTGATCTGGTCAATTGAGTCTATGGCACTGGATGAAGTCTGGCCAGTGGCTTTGATCTGTTCAATTGAGTCTATGGCACTGGATGAAGTCTGTCCAGTGGTTTTGATCTGATCAATTGAGTCTATGGCACTGGATGAAGTCTGGCCAGTGGCTTTGATCTGATCAATTGAGTCTGAGGCACTGGATGAAGTCTGTCCAGTGGTTTTGATCTGATCAATTGAGTCTATGGCACTGGATGAAGTCTGGCCAGTGGTTTTGATCTGACCAATTGAGTCTATGGCACTGGATGAAGTCTGTCCAGTGGCTTTGATCTGGTCAATTGAGTCTATGGCACTGGGTGAAGTCTGTCCAGTGGTTTTGATCTGATCAATTGAGTCTATGGCACTGGATGAAGTCTATCCAGTGTCTTTGATCTGGTCAATTGAGTCTATGGCACTGGATGAAGTCTGTCCAGTGGTTTTGATCTGATCAATTGAGTCTATGGCAGTGGATGAAGTCTGGCCAGTGGTTTTGATCTGATCAATTGAGTCTGTGGCACTGGATGAAGTCTGGCCAGTGGCTTTGATCTGGTCAATTGAGTCTATGGCACTGGATGAAGTCTGTCCAGTGGTTTTGATCTGATCAATTGAGTCTATGGCACTGGATGAAGTCTGGCCAGTGGCTTTGATCTGTCAATTGAGTCTATGGCACTGGATGAAGTCTGGCCAGTGGCTTTGACCTGTGGTAAGTCTGGCCAGTGGTTTTGATCTGATCATTTGAGTCTATGGCACTGGATGAAGTCTGTCCAGTGGTTTTGATCTGATCAATTGAGTCTATGGCACTGGATGAAGTCTGGCCAGTGGCTTTGATCTGGTCAATTGAGTCTATGGTACTGGATGAAGTCTGTCCAGTGGCTTTGATCTGGTCAATTGAGTCTATGGCACTGGGTGAAGTCTGTCCAGTGGTTTTGATCTGATCAATTGAGTCTATGGCACTGGATGAAGTCTGTCCAGTGTCTTTGATCTGGTCAATTGAGTCTATGGCACTGGATGAAGTCTGTCCAGTGGTTTTGATCTGATCAATTGAGTCTATGGCAGTGGATGAAGTCTGGCCAGTGGTTTTGATCTGATCAATTGAGTCTATGGCACTGGATGAAGTCTGGCCAGTGGCTTTGATCTGGTCAATTGAGTCTATGGCACTGGATGAAGTCTGTCCAGTGGTTTTGATCTGATCAATTGAGTCTATGGCACTGGATGAAGTCTGGCCAGTGGCTTTGATCTGGTCAATTGAGTCTATGGCACTGGATGAAGTCTGGCCAGTGGCTTTGACCTGTGGTAAGTCTGGCCAGTGGTTTTGATCTGATCATTTGAGTCTATGGCACTGGATGAAGTCTGTCCAGTGGTTTTGATCTGATCAATTGAGTCTATGGCACTGGATGAAGTCTGGCCAGTGGCTTTGATCTGGTCAATTGAGTCTATGGCACTGGATGAAGTCTGGCCAGTGGCTTTGACCTCTGGTAAG
Source organism: Saccoglossus kowalevskii (assembly GCF_978046115.1). Lineage (NCBI taxonomy): Eukaryota > Metazoa > Hemichordata > Enteropneusta > Harrimaniidae > Saccoglossus > Saccoglossus kowalevskii. The sequence goes on from NC_140642.1 coordinate 8,327,022, forward strand.
TCTGGCCAGTGGTTTTGATCTGATCAATTGAGTCTATGGCACTGGATGAAGTCTGGCCAGTGGCTTTGATCTGGTCAATTGAGTCTATGGCACTGGATGAAGTCTGGCCAGTGGCTTTGATCTGGTCAATTGAGTCTGTGGCACTTAATGAAGATTGGCTAGTGGCTGTGACCTGGCCATTTGAGACCATTTCCACTGTTCTGGACCCAGATCTCAATCTTACATAGACTTGCTAGATTTTATTAAGACAGGCACAGGTACATACATTGAATGATGAGTCTGTAATGTCTGTCAAATAACAGAAATTTTGGATTTACAAATGATGTTCCAGAGCCAAGTCTCTGACATGCCTTGACTGATTTACTTCTACATTGTACATCATGTTACACTAATATGCATTTATTTCAAGTTCCATTTCAACATGACTCATTTCAGTGTTGGAACAACATGACTTGTCTAAATTAAATTTGTATTAGTTGCTCTATGCTATTATTTTGATATTCCTTGTGCATTCTTATTCAATACCCTTAACATAGGAGAATTGGCAAACACAGTGACAACTCAATTCCATCAATTCTGATGTAAGGAACCAAAATTGTTTCCACTTCAAGTGATAAAGTGGATGCAATGAGTGAGTTTGTTCAGTTGTGTGTCAGAGATTGTCAAAGCTGCATAGTGTACAAATTGTTCAAAGATATTGGCCAAAAAGACTTGATGACGATGGATGCAGGGCTGCTCCTTGTGATTGTATGATTTATTAGGGTCCAAGTATGGACTATCTACTCTACATGTAATTTATAGTCATGGGGAGTAGTTAGATGTGTTACAATTTTTGGAGGGATGGTGACCTTATTTTTATTGGATTGCCAGCATTACAAATTCTTTTTCAATCATACAAGTGTTAGTTAAATTCTGCTACATGTATATTATTACTTACTAAATAGTCACGTTTAGATTACACCCAGTACAGGCCAAGATTCCCACTTATGTTCACACATAGAAGGGAACAACAATTAACACGGGATAACATCCAAACTCAGAATATACAAATCTTCTACCAGTAGTTTGATTTCTCAGTACAGTAACCAGCAAGGTATACATGTCCTATGGTTATACACATTTACTAGTTCACAATAACAATTCAAACCCAGAAAGCAATTGCAGGAAAACAGGAAGTATTACAGAGTTTCATCATCAGTCCTTTTTTTTTCCCCAAGAATAATTTCTCTGGATGTTGATTGTCATGTCAGAAATGGCATACTGAAATGAATGAACACTTCTTTATCCTATGCTAAGAATCCAGACTGTTTTTTTAGCGCTTACAAATATACTAAATGTTTGCTCACGTTTTCTTAGAACGGTTTTGACCTCTTAGTCAGTGCTAAGGAGGTGTGTGTGAACACATCTAATGGGGAACTCCTCCGGTTGCTGAACCTTGACACTAAGAATAAAATTAATGTTGGTAAATCACCTGAGTGAACTGATTGCTTTGTTATCCTATATTATGATTTAAATTGTATCTAGATTTATTAAATTAAATTATATTATATTTTAATTATATGTACGCTACACATACATGTATAATACAAATCTTTTTTTTGCCCAAAAGTTTGAAAGGGAAAAGTAACGAGATAATTTTGCTGCCAGAAAATTAATTGTGAACAAAACATGAAGAATTAGCATTTTTTTGGCATCAGGAAATGTCAACCTTAACTCTATGTGCAAGTAACATTTTTACTTATCTTGAATGTCCGTTTAACGATGTACAAAATGCAGAAATGTAAAAAAACAATATTGCAAAAATTGAAGCAGACGTTCATTTGTCATGGACAATGTCTGTGAATGCAGTTTTAAGTTTTAAGAATGTAAGTTTTAGTATTTCTGGTGTATAAATAATTGATGGGTTGAATAATTTTCAGGAAGCAACCAACCATTTCATGTCAGCCTTTTAGAAAAAAAGCAGCCATAATGATGTATACCTGTAGTTGAAAATAATCGAAATACAGCTGCTCCAAACTAAAGCTATGAAAAAAGTAAATCACCATTGTCAATATAATGTATTTGTCACAGCTTATCAGTTTTCAAAAATCGTGGTGTTTCTTTGAACTAAACCTGTCAGCTCATAACCTAACCTCACTTATGACAATATCAATTCTCACCACATGTCATTTGCAAACAGTAAAATCAAATTGGAAAACCACTTACACTTTAGACTTATGTTATTACCGCTGAAATTGTTTTCATCAAGTGTCATATAAAAATTTATTACCTACATGCATTGCAATCGTAATCTAGAGTACCTTGTCCTATGCTTGTATGATTTGCACAACGCCGACAATTGTCACACCCACTGCCCTAATTGTCCTATCAGCCTTTTATAAAAATAATGATTAATGATATGAAAATATAGATGAATAATTGGTAGGGGTTACATCTGTCCTCTGAATCCTGTCTGGAATATAACACTGAAACTCAATTCGATGTGACTAGCATGTATAATTTTTTTTAAATATACATGAAAATTTGGCTAAAACAGAATATTTGTTGAACATAAAAGTAAGTGAAGAATTGAAGACATTTGTATTGCTGATCATAAAAACATTCATTTTACTGCTCCATTCAATTTACCCAATCAGTTTTTATGGTTGTTTCACTAACAGATCACTTAGTTTCTCCTATACATTTGTAGTTCATGGGCAAGGTGTTCATTAGTTTAACTATGTTATAAATTTCAACAGATGGTTAAAAACAATTTGATCAATCACAGTGGCTCAGTGAATGAATACTGCCTGTATAGAATTCCAATGTCAATTTGTTGATTGACCCATCACGACAATCTCTTGACAACCTGCACCCACCTGTAGTGACAATTATTCTGTTGAATCACTTTGACTGAGTTTGATGGAATCTATATTTTATGTAAATCCGCCATGAAGGAAAAAACAGAGGCTCATGGGTAATTTGTGTTACAAAATAACTTTCATAGCTAATCATCAGATTCAAACACAAAGGACTTTCAGAATAAATATTATGTATGTTTCCATAAACTATGTTTATCAAGATTATCAAAAGTCATGAAATAACCATGCAAATGTAATACCTGTAATTTTGGTATTTTCACAGCAAATTATGCAAATGAGTCGTTTTCATAATCAGGTGTTGTACAGCTCAAACTAAAAACAATGTTGCCTTTGTTGAAGCTGTAATCTGTGTTTGTTTTTTTCAAAAATTGAGCAACAAATTAAACTGTTGTTTCTATATTGATCAGCAAAGTCAAATCAACAGAAAAACTTTCCCCCATTCTACCATATGTTGCGCACTTCACTCATACACAAAATTGCAAAGAAAGGTACAGGCATGGTAAGATACAGTTTTCAAACTGACAGGTGATGATGAGAAGCAAAACCAGTATATATTTTTTTTATCCAAGACTTGTGAACAACAACATAAAATAAAACTATCGGTATATTTTAAAACAAGAAATCGGATTATCTGTTTTAATAGTAGCCAGGTACCATAATGAGGCTTGATTCAAGGATTGAGTAATTACGTGCATGTTGAAACACATGGTTTTTACCACAGCAATAATGATTGTTGATATGACATGACATGAACACCCACAACAGAGACTGTCACTGTGATTGATGTACTCGTCATTTGTAGTTTACATTATTAACAAAATTAAAAAATATGCTGTTTTTTCACATAATTTCTCTCATTATTTCCTAAATTTACTCCAACAATATATACATTTTTTACACCATGTGTGTGCACTGAATAATAATGCAGAGATGTCTGATGAAATATTCAATACAAGTGGTATGTTTTATCTCTATTTTTAATGCTGCCAATTTACAAGCAATACATTTGCATATAATATAATAGTTGAATCATAGTTTCCTACCAGGAATGTATGAAAAGTATTTTTTATTTATATTAATATTATGGTGTCTGAGTGTATGTTTTTGTTGTCAGGGAAACGTGACTGTTATACACAATATGCCAATTATAAATTCTCATAACACAATTATCAATCATGTAGTGGTGGTTTGTGAATCAAATTCTGTCATTTCATCTGGTATCAAGCGCTCAACAGACTGAAAATATATGTTGGAAAATATGTTGACATCATGTAATACTACGAGGTTATTACGAAGATACCTCAAAGTATGCACGAAGACAGTACAGCGGCAGTATCAGTGAAGGTCGATGCGATAGGGTACTGTCTGAGTGCATACTTTGAGGTATCTTCGTAATAACCTTATTATTATACATCTTTTCCTACCAAGGATACATCATGGGAATGCCGAAATCTATAAAGTTTAGAACAGAATTAGTGAACTTCTTTGTATGGAGTCCGGTTAAATCCTGGTGGCAGCCATGTTTGTTTTTATTATTAGAGGACGCTTAAGCACGTAATAATTCCATATTTGGAATTCGCATTTCCTTATATGGTAGGATGAAAACACCCCAAAAAATACCGCAAAATTACGGCATGCTGTAACTTATGGCGTTACAGTGACAGATGTATAATAATACTAAATATTAAAATCAAACAGTGAAAATAAAATATTTGGAATCCATGGTATACTATAAGTGAGATAGTATTTAAAGCAATATTCAGTGATCTATTTCTTTATTTAATTCCACAATTCTTCTTTTGCCGTTTATCTCATACCAGTAGTAAATCACTACAACATGGATAGCCATGTGAATTTTAATGTTTTTAGCGAAAGAAAAGGTCAGACAAGTCATTTTAATATAATCCTGAAACAGACCATTTTTACAGTCTTGATTTACAGTGTGTGTTGAGAGAGATTCCAACATAATTTCTGCCTCATGTGAGATGTGTGTTGCCATGTCAACTATATATAAAATGATAGCTCTGGAGCAGTAAGAGTCATGGAAATGTGTACTAGCTGTGCTACCATGCATTAAACTAATCCCAGTGGAGTCAATGTTTTACAGAGTTGGAATATTAACTCTCACTATTTCTGAATCATTGGCTACTTGCTTACGTGACATGAAAGTTAAACCTTTAGCATCAAAGTGATGTTTTTCGAAGTAGAAATGGATTATCACTATACTATATGGGTTAATTGATACGCACAGGAATGTCATCCACTTTTTCGTTGATCACCATGGAAATATCAATGTGTTTTTATAGTTAATCACAACTCACAGCTCAAATCTTTTAACAATGAAACATACTGCAACATTGGAAATGTCAACCCCCCCCCCCCTATCACAAAAGAAAAGTCAACCATTATTCAAAAATCGTGGTACTGCAACATTAGAAAAGTCAACCCTCGATCAACATTGGTGGTAGTAATTCAACATAAGTCAACTTTAGAAAAGTCTGCCCTCAATCAACAATGGTGGTGCTGCAGCATTCTGTAACAACTATCGTACAGTATCTGGTCTTACATGATATCAGGTATTTCTGTTGCTTTCTTCAGAGAATAGTACGATTGTTTGGGAATGTAGAAATATCACATTTCTGTGTAAAATAAAATTGTTAAAATAGATGATCCTAAGACTGAGATTGGTGATTCGATCTCTATGCCATATGTAGAGTAATAGAATTCATTTTATCTTTGTCAAGTTTGTGAACTTCTAACCCACTGAAATTACTCAAAACATCAAAATAGCGAAATTATTAAATGGCAGTGAAAATAAATGGTTTTACAGTATTGATATTCTTAATGTTTCAAACTTGGATTGGCATCTGATTTTGTTTAGAACGTTTAATTTTATTGAAAATGACAATGATTGACATTATGGACAAAGCTTTGATGCTATGTACAATAGAATCATATTGTGATTTAATATTGTAAGCGTAGTTAAGTTACGTCTGCCTCTTTAGCTGCATACACTGAGCATCAAAGCAGTAGGCTTTTTGAAACTTTAGGTTATTTTTGTTATAAATACTCACTTATATATATCTAAATAGTATTTAATATGTTATACTATGGTCTGACTTTAGGTTATTTTTGTTATAAATACTCACTTATATATATCTAAATAGTATTTAATATGTTATACTATGGTCTGACTTTAGGTTATTTTTGTTATAAATACTCACTTATATATATCTAAATAGTATTTAATATGTTATACTATGGTCTGACTTTAGGTTATTTTTGTTATAAATACTCACTTATATATATCTAAATAGTATTTAATATGTTATACTATGGTCTGACTTTTGATACAAAAATACCATGAGGTTTTGGAAAAAAACTATTCATTCTTGAAAATTAAAACATTGTACATTTAATTCCTTTCAATACATTGCATACTTACTGTTGCTTGTATGCACAATGTACTGGCAGCCATTTTGGGTGACGAAATAAAATATGTGGCTATAAAAACTCATTTTGCTAAGTAAAACATTTATTATCATTATTTATTACAATTATTATTCTCTCTAGTATTGTAAAATAAATATTTATTTATTCATCTGACTTATGTTATCAATATGCATATTCACAACACTCATATGTAATGTACAGTATGTTGTTGAGAATAAATCTTATGAATAGCTAAATACAAATTAAATATTGTCATGTGATTTTTGAAATACATTTTGCATGTTAAGTGGTCTTACCATTGTAAAAATTGCATGGCTATTATAAAAGGTTTGTAACATTTTAAAAGTTCAGGAGTAGGTCAAAAAAGCTTTTCACATATGTATTTAATACTCTACTAAAATTAAATTGAAAATAAAAAAAATAATTCTTTTGTTGTCCAAAATTGTTATCACCACGAGTACATTTGTACATGTAGTTTTTAGGTTTCATTAAAATGTACCACATCCATACGTGTACGTCATCCATGTAACTGTATTGTAAGTTGTTCAGAAGACCCCTAGGAATAGTTAGTTACAAACAATGTTTTAAATAGCTGCCTGTCCACTCGTCCATGATGGCTAACTAAGGGATAAGGGATACTTTGACCGATTATGTTCAAATTTCATATATTCATTATACATAATGTCATAGATATACAGATATATTGGTTTGATGATCCAATTCAAAATGGCCGAATGGTAGCCGTTTTTTGTGGTAAAAAATCAAGCATTTCTGGAACTGGATCTCGGCCATTTATGGATAGATTTTGTTCAAACTTGGTAAATTCAGTAAACATCATGCGTCCCTGATACACGTCATTTTTTTTTTCAGATCAGATTCAAATGCTGACTGGTGGCCATTTTGTTTTTATGAATGTTGTTCTAGTGCTATATCGCTGACATGCTTTGACTGATTATGTTTAAATTTTATATTTTCATTGTACATCATGTTACAGATAGATGTATTGGTTCGATGATCTGATTCAAAATAGCCAACCAGTGGCCAATTTGTTGAAAAAAATAGACTGGGAACTGTTACCACACAATGGGAGTCTTGGCAGATCTGATTAATTTTTGGTTTAAGTCTGCGCATATTTATGACTCAATTTGCATTTTAATTAGATAGTTTTAAGCATTTTCACTTGTTTTCCCAAGTACTATTCAACAGATTTCAATGAAACTTTATGTATAGGTACATTATAGTTTTTAGCCTTTTCACTTTTTCCCCTAAGAACCACCTGACAGATTTCAATGAAATTATGATAAATAAATAGACTGGGATAATGCACAGACCTGATTTGTTTCTGGCAGCAATATGTGCATAATAATGACAGTGTTTGCATATTCTTTAGCTTTTTCACTAGTATCTCATTCACTCTTCAGATATCAATAAAACTTTGTGCTATGGGATAAGCCATAACTTGGTAGACAGGTGCTATGGGATAAATCTTTTGTTGTCCAAAATTTGTATTAGATTTGTACCACCAATACATTTTACATGTTGTCTTTTTACAAAATATGTGAAGTGGTCAACCCATTATATAAATTGCATGGCTAATAAAAAGGTTTGATGTAACATTTTAAAAATTCAGGAGGAGATCGAAAAAAAAGTGTTTGTATATATTACTATTATAATAGTAAAATTTAATCTGACATTTTAAAAAAGATCTTTTGTTGCCCAAAATTTGTATTACATTTGTAGCACCAATACATTTTACATGTTGTCTTTAGGTGTCATTGAATATTGTCATGTATTTTTTAAGAAATATGTGAAGTGGTCGATCCATTATATAAATTGCATGGCTAATTAAAAGGTTTGATGTAACATTTTAAAAGTTCAGGAGGAGATCGAAAAAAAGTGTTTGTATATATTACTATTATAATAGTAAAATTTAATCAGAAATTAAAAAAAAAAATCTTTTGTTGCCCAAAATTGTTATTACCACCAATACATTTTATATGTTGTTTTTAGATTTCATTAATAATTGTCATGTATTTTTTAAGAAATATGTGAAGTGGTCGACCCATTATATAAATTGCCTGGCTATTAAAAAGGTTTGATGTAACATTTTAAAAGTTCAGGAGGAGGTCTAAAAAAACTCCACTAAAATTAAATTAAAAATCTTTTGTTGCCCAAAATTGTTATTACCACCAATACAAGTGTACACATGGTTTTTCCCGTTTCATTGAAATTTACCACATATTACGTCACAGCTGACTGTATTATACATTATTCACAAACCCCCAAGGAATAGTTAAACACAATTTTTTTAGAAATATGCCATTGTATAAGGTTTGAAAAAAAATTAATAAATTGAATTTAAAAAAAAAAGCTTTTGTTGCCTAAAATTATTATTTGTAGATTTTATGTTATATTATGTCATCATTATCTGGATACTTTCTCAATAGACTGTAATGTAATGTAAATAATTTAATTTGCTTCAATATTTTTAATGGTAAACATTTACTGCAATAATAATTATTAAACGTCTTAGTTTGCCTTTCCAAATTACTGCAGACTCATTAATTATTAATTACCGTTAGTTATTTTTTAATGCTAAATTAAATTCATATTAAATTAACATGTAAAATTATAATAGAACCTAATTTTGTAAATTCTGTGAATATAGTTTCAAAATAATGAATGCCAGTGAAAATTACTTCTTCCCCAAATACTGTTGATTTATAGTAATTATTCTGTCATTTCTGTTTATTGAGAATGTTGAATAGTAAGCCCTAAAAAATACATGTATGGGCAGTACCGGTAGACAAAAACACAAAGAGGATGCAAATCTTCTTAAGCAGAGACCATATGTGCTAAAAATTGTTTTGATAAAAAACTGATGAATATGGCTCTTGATGAATAGTTCCTATCATTATCACTTCATTATAGAATATTGAAAGGTATTAGTAACTTCAAATCACCAATGTAATATGAAGCTTCCACAGATCTTTTGTTAAATGTAACAAACAGGACATAATAAGTATAATAAGTCACTGTATAAGTGAACGGGTATCGTTTCATGACAAGGTACATGTATATTTAAAAAAAAATTTACTAAAATTATTTTTTGCTGTACATATTTTATAATTTCAGTTATTGGGAAATAAATATGTCACATACATCTGTAATTTGTCTGTTTGTCCTGGGTGTCATGATTAGATAGATTTATATGTACATAAGATATAGCTTGTACCCATGTGCTTGTACCGGTACTTATGTACTTGTAAATGATAGGGGTGTATTTGTTGTCAAAATAAGGGATGTTTAAATGATCCAGCATATAGTAAATTACATGTGTTTCTATTTGGAAGCTATGTATTTTTAGTAGAGCAAATACTGTGCATGTGTTTCTATTAATAATGCGTTTAATAATATCTCTGTCTGAAGTTTTTCTTTCCGAGTAAATGCTGAAAAAAGATGCTGTATTAAAACTGTCCTCTGCCAGAAATAAATACCATGCTTAGTACAATAGGCAGTGTTATACTAGTAACTATTTTTATACGAAAGTTTTTCTTGATTTACAAACACTTGGTGTGGATTCAGAATTAAATTAAGTTTCACTGATTTTGCAGCTATAATGTAGTTCATAGGCAAATTAGTCATCCCATCTTTCTTCCTTCTCTTCCCCCGCATACTAAATGGTTGCTGCCATCCTTATATTATGCATCTGGCAAACAGTGTATGATATTGAGTGTTGTATGCCTGGTCTTCCTCAGATGTCCTGCATGTCTGGTGAGTTCTAGCAAACATAATCACAATTATTCAATAATTTGTATATTTCTTGTCTATAACTGTTAAAGTTAATATTTCTAGATGCGTTCCATAATATTGTATATATCAAATGTATATCAACCACGGACGCATGCTTCAACCTTCAATATATGTTTCCCTTTAGGGAATTTGATGTAGATTTAGTATGTGACATGAAATGCCATCAGGCATCTTTATAAATGGACTTCTACATGTACAAATCATTATCTAAGGTCAAAAAAAATAGTATTCTTGTTTCTAGTTGCCGCACACATCAGTTAAAAATGTGTGCATCACAACTTTTTTTTAATGTCAGAATTTTAGAAAAAATAATATAACACCAATTAGTTTTCATAAAAAATCATAAATTTAATGACAATTTCAGAATATGTTGATTTTAAAGAACAAATTGACCAGGAATATATTGTTTTTTTGTCTAAACTCGTAACAGCTTTATTGACATATGTTGTAATTTCCGTTTGATGTGCACATCATATACATGTGCATCTAGGTCCATCCATGATTTTATGCAATTCATGAAAAATGAGATGTCTAGTACAAAGTATGTTCACAAATACAGTGGTTTATACTGCATGACTACTCACCTCCAGTCTATCAGCAATTTAATTGTATGTGTACTCACTTTATTAATCCCGATATTTTATCATGTAGTCGCATTGTACCAACCAGATTGCTGATTATAGTTCAATAAATTCATTATTCCGTGCAGATTATTATTGCCTTGTACAATTACGTGCCCATTGCAGATTTATTTTCAATTACTAAATGGTATTGCATTAATCTGAAATGCAATAGTGCATAATAGGATAACCACATTCAAAAGTCAAAAGCTGACAGAAACATATTATCAATTTTATTTTGTGTTTCAGTTTGATTCATGACAGACTGTCTGCCATTTGTGTTCTTACCTTTCTACCTTGCCTTTTATGACAATGAAAGCCGCAAGACATTTGAACTGAAATGTCTGTGGTAATGGTTAACCATTTTCCTATTATTACTATAGCATGAAAGGTGTTTATCCAATCATTGTTAAACTTGAATACCTTGTCAGTCAGTATAGAATCTCAACCAAGAATTTTGTTAGTGTCGTTTTGTACACTTTTCAAAATGTGGGTAAAAAATTCCTGTTGGTTTAACATAGAGTACATATAAACGTACTTCATAGTAATCCTGGAATACAAAACCCAACTTTTTTCAATTCTTTTTTCCATCATTATTCTGGTAACTAATACAAGTATTTTTCATCATATATTCCCCTAGCTTGCGTAACGTAGTGACAGACAAATATACATTAATAATTAAAACATTCTCTATGATTTACATGTAACCATAGCAATTTATATATTTTCAAGAGGCTGGAGAGTAGGAGAATACACCGTACACATTTAGTGTCTTTATTTGTTGGAGCTGTACATGTCATGTGTTCAGTCTGTACTGCATTACTGAATCTCATTTGTTGGAGCTGATGCCATGTGCTCAGTCTGTACTGTGTGCATGTACATTACAGAATCTGTATCATTTGTTGGAGCTGATGCCATGTGCTCAGTCTGTACTGTGTGCATGTACATTACAGAATCTGTATCATTTGTTGGAGCTGATGCCATGTGCTCAGTCTGTACTACCTTCGTTACTGAATCTGTCTTTTTTTCAAATTACTTTTGTATGCTCTTGCCTGTATGTATGTCTGAATTCTAATTGTTGGATAGATGAGGCCTAGTAGGGCATAATGTCATATGTGTTGACTGAAGGCATATGTCATTGTCAATACATTGTTCTGTAAACATCATAATTATATCTGGAATTAGTTATTCTACTGATGCCTGTTTCTGTAATAATAACAGTGATTAATACTTGTAGACAAATAATTAAAATATGAATGAGTTGATAGAAAAAAGATAATCTAGTGTTTGTGCCAATATTTAAGGCCATATCCACATATATTCCCATTTGTGTAACATCTGTCTCATGACATACATTGTATCATGTTGAGAAAGAAACAATACATTAACTACAAAGGTCAGATATCATGTTTGAGTATTTGCTCTGTTGTGAACTCTAAGTGTAAATAAATGGGATGGCTTTTTGATTTTTTTTTACATGCAAGCACACTCATTACTCTAATATTGTTACACCACTGTACATGTCAATGTGTCATCATGCATGGTGGGTTACTGGTACATGTCAATGTGTTATCATGCATGGTGCGTTACTGGTACATGTCAATGTGTTATCATGCATGGTGCGTTACTGGTACATGTCAATGTGTCATTATGCATGGTGGGTTATTGGTACATGTCAATATGTGTTATCATGCATGGTGTATTACTGGTACATGTCAATGTGTCATCATGCATGGTGCGTTACTGGTACATGTCAATGTGTCATTATGCATGGTGGGTTACTGGTACATGTCAATGTGTTATCATGCATGGTGCGTTACTGGTACATGTCAATGTGTCATTATGCATGGTGGGTTACTGGTACATGTCAATGTGTTATCATGCATGGTGCGTTACTGGTACATGTCAATGTGTTATCATGCATGGTGTATTACTGGTACATGTCAATGTGTCATCATGCATGGTGCGTTACTGGTACATGTCAATGTGTCATTATGCATGGTGGGTTACTGGTACATGTCAATGTGTTATCATGCATGGTGCGTTACTGGTACATGTCAATGTGTCATTATGCATGGTGGGTTACTGGTACATGTCAATGTGTTATCATGCATGGTGCGTTACTGGTACATGTCAATGTGTTATCATGCATGGTGCGTTACTGGTACATGTCAATGTGTCATTATGCATGGTGGGTTACTGGTACATGTCAATATGTGTTATCATGCATGGTGTATTACTGGTACATGTCAATGTGTCATCATGCATGGTGCATTACTGGTACATGTCAATGTGTCATGGATGGTGGATTACTGGTACATGTCAATGTGTCACCATGCATGGTGCGTTACTGCTACATGTCAATGTGTCATGCATGGTGCGTTACTGGTACATGTCAATGTGTCATCATGGATGGTGGGTTACTGGTACATGTCAATGTGTCATCATGCATGGTGGGTTACTGGTACATGTCAATGTGTCATCATGCATGGTGGGTAACTGGTACATGTCAATGTGTCATGCATGGATGGTGTGTTACTGGTAATGTCAACGTGTCATGCATGGTGGGTTACTGGTACATGTCAATGTGTCATCATGCATGGTGGGTTACTGGTTCATGTCAATGTGTCATCATGGATGGTGGGTTACTGGTACATGTCAATGTGTTATCATGCATGGTGGGTTACTGGTACATGTCAATGTGTCATCATGCATGGTGCGTTACTGGTACATGTCAATGTGTCATCATGGATGGTGGATTACTGGTACATGTCAATGTGTTATCATGCATGGTGGGTTACTGGTACATGTCAATGTGTCATCATGCATGGTGCGTTACTGGTACATGTCAATGTGTTATCATGCATGGTGGGTTACTGGTACATGTCAATGTGTCATCTTGCATGGTGCGTTACTGGTACATGTCAATGTGTCATCATGCATGGTGCATTACTGGTACATGTCAATGTGCCATCATGCATGGTGTGTTACTGGTACATGTCAATGTGTCATGCATGGTGGGTTACTGGTACATGTCAATGTGTCATGCATGCATGGTGCGTTACTGGTACATGTCAATGTGTCATCATGCATGGTGGGTTACTGGTACATGTCAATGTGTCATCACGCATGGTGGGTTACTGGTACATGTTAATGTGTTATGCATGGTGGGTTACTGGTACATGTCAATGTGTCATCACGCATGGTGGGTTACTGGTACATGTTAATGTGTCATGCATGGTGCGTTACTTGTACATGTCAATGTGTCATCATGGATGGTGGGTTACTGGTACATGTCAATGTGTTATCATGCATGGTGGGTTACTGGTACATGTCAATGTGTCATCATGCATGGTGCGTTACTGGTACATGTCAATGTGTCATCATGGATGGTGGATTACTGGTACATGTCAATGTGTTATCATGCATGGTGGGTTACTGGTACATGTCAATGTGTCATCATGCATGGTGCGTTACTGGTACATGTCAATGTGTTATCATGCATGGTGGGTTACTGGTACATGTCAATGTGTCATCTTGCATGGTGCGTTACTGGTACATGTCAATGTGTCATCATGCATGGTGCATTACTGGTACATGTCAATGTGCCATCATGCATGGTGTGTTACTGGTACATGTCAATGTGTCATGCATGGTGCGTTACTGGTACATGTCAATGTGTCATGCATGCATGGTGCGTTACTGGTACATGTCAATGTGTCATCATGCATGGTGGGTTACTGGTACATGTCAATGTGTCATCATGCATGGTGCGTTACTGGTACATGTCAATGTGTTATCATGCATGGTGGGTTACTGGTACATGTCAATGTGTCATCTTGCATGGTGCGTTACTGGTACATGTCAATGTGTCATCATGCATGGTGCATTACTGGTACATGTCAATGTGCCATCATGCATGGTGTGTTACTGGTACATGTCAATGTGTCATGCATGGTGCGTTACTGGTACATGTCAATGTGTCATGCATGGTGCGTTACTGGTACATGTCAATGTGTCATGCATGCATGGTGCGTTACTGGTACATGTCAATGTGTCATCATGCATGGTGGGTTACTGGTACATGTCAATGTGTCATCACGCATGGTGGGTTACTGGTACATGTTAATGTGTTATGCATGGTGGGTTACTGGTACATGTCAATGTGTCATCACGCATGGTGGGTTACTGGTACATGTTAATGTGTCATGCATGGTGCGTTACTTGTACATGTCAATGTGTCATGGATGGTGGGTTACTGGTACATGTCAATGTGTCATGCATGGTGGGTTACTGGTACATGTCAATGTGTCATCATGCATGGTGCGTTACTGGTACATGTTAATGTGTCATTATGCATGGTGGGTTACTGGTACATGTCAATGTGTCATGCATGGTGCGTTACTGGTACATGTCAATGTGTCATGGATGGTGGGTTACTGGTACATGTCAGTGTGTTATGCATGGTGGGTTACTGGTACATGTCAATGTGTCATGCATGGTGTGTTACTGGTACATGTCAATGTGTTATGCATGGTGGGTTACTGGTACATGTCAATGTGTCATGCATGGTGTGTTACTGGTACATGTCAATGTGTCATCATGGTTGGTGCGTTACTGGTACATGTCAATGGAAATGTCTGGACTGTAAATAATGAACAATATTTGAGTGAATAATATTGATGGCAATAATACAATTCTGTACTGTCTCGGCATAATCTAGTTTTGTTGACATTTGCATGTACTTTGTCAAAGAAAAAGATGTCAACTGCACATTTAGCTGAATTATTAATTTTTAAAACAGATATAAATATAATTCATGAATATGCAATATATATTTTGATTAATTGTCCATTAGTATGTGTCTCTGTAAAATTCTTTTTTACCTATATACCTATATATTTGTACATACATATGTATGTTATATTTTGATGTCTTTCTAATGTGGTATAGGGTTCATATACATGTATGCGTTTCCCACCAACTTGATTTTGAAAATGTTGGTGGTAGTATTGTAATATAATCAGTAAAGTGTTGATTATACCACTCTGTTTTGACTAGTTCAACTGCAAATCACTCACATGTCATTATTCTTCATTTTTATTCCTTTGGGAGTGGTTATAACGTGATGTAAACCTGACCATCAGATAAAATGTTTGAGTCATTAGTAAGTTTCTTTCCAGTTTCAAAATGTCATCAGTACTAAGTGGATTATCTTTGTACATTTTTTGTACATTGCATGTCATAGCGACGCACATGATAATTCGAGCTGCCTCAGTGACTGCATCTCTCCCCAATGCCGTACATGTTTTGAATTATAATATTATGCACTGCCTATTATTGAAACGCTGCTTTCTCATCAATACGATTTCATAGTATTGTAATTGAAATAAAAGACTTCACACTTTCCATCAGTGCGTGATGTCTTGATCAACATTGTTTGCCTAAATAATGGGCTTGACTGTCTCGCCCATTATTATGTACATTCTCATAATTTTCCTTTAATGGATGGTGATTGTCTTTTATTCCTATTATTTTAATGACCAATTTAGAATTGTTATTTTTGAATAAATTTTTGTAACATCTGTCCACAGACTCCCATGATCAGCTAGCTGTGCGTTATTTTCACCAAGATGAAGACATTATGGAAGTTTGTCATTGCTCTGCTATTTTTCTGGTTTGTCATACTTCTCTATCTTGGCGGTGCAATCGGACCTAATACGGAAATTAAACTATCCAGCAGGGATTTAAACAAAATGATCAGTGAAATCGAACTCATGAAAGACCAAAATGAAAAACTTCGAAAACAGGCAAATGAACTTAGGTAAGTACATTCTCCATTACTAATTGCTGTGTCTTTTAGGTTGACATATGTATTGATTATTTTCTGTTCATCAGAACATTCTGGCAATTTTCTGTTCACTCCATGATTGTGCATAATGCGTGAAAGCTGCGATTTGAAGTTGAATTGTTTTTTATAGTTCAATGTCAAATTTTCCTGTCTTTGAAAGAGGAATATGAAGTTGAAATATCTGACTTCATCAAATTTGACCATAATCAAATGTGTATAGCATTATTACAAATGTATTAATTAAGCAGGGAAATAACCAAAAAATAGTTTTGTGTTTGCTGATTCCCATGCGATATTCTGACTCCACTGTGACCTTTGTTTGTCTTGTTTTATTTCATACATATCGCAGGATCTCTAAATGAACAGAAAATGGTCTATACAAACATGTAACATGTAATCTAGTAATTGTTGTGCAATTACTGGGAATTGATGTCATCTCATTATATATTGATACATGACAACTCTGGTGGAAAACTATTATATATTCATTAAATCTTGTGAAAAACTGCCACAAATGGTGACATAATCATAAAATCATTTGCCTCTTTTCATATCACATACTCAGTAGCATACTCATAACTCCAACTTGATCCAAAAATCTGTTTTCCCTTTCATCACCAGGACAACTTTTTATTTTTTTGTATTTACAGACTTCAGCATTTCCAATTCTTCTAATCTTAAAGTGCCTGTAAATGGCTGCTATTTTCTCGCCTAAAATCATTCTTTGGTACATCAACATTATTAGTTTTTATGTTTCTAAGCATAAAATATTTAATTAATCTTAATTAAGATTCTGTTAATTCATGCATGGATTTAATTTCACAAAAGTGGCATGTAGCTATGTTAACATGTAGTGTGTTATGTTTATGTTGAATCTTGGTGACGTGCACAGAATGAATTTGAATGTGGTAATGATATCTACGTCTATGCTGTACAGTGTTCAATAGAAGGATTCTTCAACATTATTTTGATTATTAACATGAAGGCATATATGAGGCATACCGATTTGTTAATAATTTAACTGCTATATCGGTTGTCATTTACATATGTACATGTTTAACCACATTTCATTGTTTTTGAATAGTAAAAACTGTTTCAGCCATTTGTCTTTTCTGGGCAATGTCTACATTTCATGACTACTGGGGTCATTATGTCATGCCATGAGGAAATGCTTCGCACTTGTGTGACATCGCACATATGAATTGTGTACAACATGCTTGCAAATGTCATGCAATAATATTGACGCTACAAACCCTCTCAGACTCCAGTTAACAGATGTTATTGCAACAGGGATTTTGTTTTTACGGAGTCCATACTGTACGATATGTAGGTATCAGTGTTGCGTTGTGACATCCAAATGCGTGCCATGCTGATCATGTTACCTGAACATGGAGAATCAGATTCACCAGTCTGTTGTCACATCCTGGTATCATTTGATCTTAATCCATAAAGGTATCTTGTCACCTGATATCATTTGTTCTCAATTCATAGGGAGATTGCCTTATTACGAGGGGATTCAGAAATGAGTAAAGATGAAACAGTCAAGTTTATGCAACAACAGTTGGAGAGTGCACAAAATCAAATTGCTGATTTATCTCAAGCTGTTGGTGAGTAACCACCATTGAACCCATTATGATGTACCGTAGTATTATGAGGTTATTGCGAGAATACCTCAAAGTATGCATGAAGACAGTACGGCGCGCATCGACCTCTGCTGCGCATCGGTCGATACTCCAGCTGGATGTATCAACCGATGCGCAGCAGAGGTCGATGCGCGTCGTACTGTCTTCATGCATACTTTGAGGTACAGTTGTATTCTTGTAATATCCTTATTATTATACATCTTTTCCTTCCAAGGATACATCCAAAATCCAAAAAGTTTAGAACAGAATCAGCGAACTTCTTTGTGTGGAGTCTAGTCAAACCCTGATGGCAGCCATGTTTGTTTTTATTATTAGAGGACGCTTACGCGCCTCTATATTTGGAATTTCTTTATATGGTAGGATAAAAATACCCCGTAAAATACCGCAAAATTACGTCACGCTGTAACATATGGCGTTATGGTGACAATAATATCATGTAACTCCATAGTGTATCCATTGTTATGTTGTCAGTATAATCATGTAACCTCTTTAAAGCGATAGTATTCCTCATTATGTAGTATTACCATTACCAGTAAATATGCTTAGAGTGATAGTATCCATCGTTACGTGGTGTTATCATGTAACCTCTTTAAAGCGGTAAATTAAATCTTCTTCATTATGTAGTATTATTATTACCAGTAAATATGCTTAAAGTGATAGTATCCATCGTTACGTAGTATTATCATGTAACCTCCATAGAGTGGTAGTATATTCATTGTAACATATTATTTATATATCATCCCAAATATTTTTCTTGATTACTGAGAAAATATTGTGGGAATATGTATTTATTACACGCATATTTCCACACTCTACAAAAGTGAAACAGCGGAGTATTGGAAGTGGAACTATTGCTTAAATAACACAGAATACAAATATATCATTGTGCACACCTCATACATGTATGCTGATTTAGCTGACACAATGATGCTCTATTTCATGTATGTATGGGGGTCTAAAAACTATCTCTGCGACGCGATTGTGCGACTCGCCGAATGTCGATTATTGCACTCTGCGACAGGATCGCAGTGTCACTCTGTGAAGAGCACGATTCCTATTGGTTGGTTGGTCGAACAGCGCGAATCCCAATGGTCGATGTTCACCGCAGGTCTTATAAAAAATTAAGTTTTAAATGGTAAAAAAGGTACGGTAAAAAAAGTGTGTAAACACTATGTACCGGCGACATGCCGCACTGTTCGGTGATCGGCAAGCACATGGAAGACAAATTGTGGGACCAAACAAATGACACATGGTTTACGGTTTTTAGACACATCACACCGCTGGCTAGAAAAATTAAATAGTGTAATGTGCACGTTGGTTTTGACGTTATTGCCATCTTGGAGTTGTAAGGCTTCGTCCGCAACTATGCTCATTAGGATAGACGGCAGCTTCAAAGCGAGTGGAACGCGAAGTACTTTTCAAGCGTTCTGCAACGAATCTTGTACGTCTGCTTTGACTTTGTTGAGTGCATCAAGGAAAATAATTTGCATGCAGTGAAAAAAAATCATTCATGACGTGCAACGTTTGCCGTGACAGCAGTTGTTTGCAATCGTCTGCCTTCGTTTAGATCATAAACGGACTCAAGACTTGTGGTCTGCGATCGATCAGCTGGTATTTTAACCACCAGAAATGAAATACTTTGCAACAGTTGTGAAAAGTAAACAAAAACAGCGTTTGTTTGTGGTATGAATGTAATTATTTTTGTATCATAATTTTTGAAGTCAGTATTACTGAAAATTGTGGTTTATTTGGCCAAATTTCGGTGGTCCATATTGATCTGTAGCGGGAAGGGAAATTCTTCTTCTTTTTTTCTTGATTTTCCAATAATTGATAAAACGATTACTTTGTACCTTGATTCATCATCCCAGCTTTTCGAAATTTCGGAAAGACCAGTGCTTAAACGCTAACACTACTACCGTTTCGTTAATATTTGCACAATGTTTATACCATGTATATGTATACTACCGGTTATACTCTGTTGTTGATGATTCTGATAGAACGGGTGACAAGCTTCCTGTCGCAAACAATGCATATTTATCTAACATCCATTGTCAGCATTGTTACAGTCAAGACTTCGTCTGAGAAATCGTTTTATTTTCTAAGTCTATATTCTATTTTAATAACACCATCTTACTAACGCAATGGCGATAAAAAAAGAAAGCAAAGACGCCAATGACAGACGAGGCAAAGAAAAATCTGCAACTCAGGGTCATATTTACTAATTTAGACTTGCCTGCAGCCTGTTGTAATTCCGATGCAAAATTACAGGACTTTCGCGTTCACCCCTCGTTTATGCAATTTATATTTATTTTTTAAGAACTTTTCATCGGAATCGCAACAGATAGCAAGCACGTCTAGGTCATATTATGACCAACCTCGCGAGTGGTTCGAAAGGGGCGATTAGACTGAAATATTCACATCAACGCGAGAGTTTCTACTACTTAACCGATGACGACACTGATACGTGAGACCGTTGAGTGCCGGTGATCAGACAAGGAAGTGAGTACAGGAAAACAAAGCCATCATTTCCGTTTATGCAGAGAGCGTGCACTCATCTAATTTTCCGTTGACACTGCCGTTTTAGTTTTCCATCTTCAGCAGTAGTTTCAATCCATTCACACAGCTTTACGTTTTTTCTCTCTTAATATTCTTAATAAAACGATATTGATTGCCTAGAAACAGTTTGAACCCGCTACACGCTTTATTTGGGAATTCAAAGTGATGAATATTGTCATAACAAATTATACTTGCTAATGACAAAAAAAAGAAAGTAACATTGTGTGCCCCGGATCGCGTGAAACGTACTTCACGCTCTACTCGCTTTGAAGCTGCCGCCTATGCTAATGAGCATAGTTGCGGACGAAGCCTTACAACTTCAAGATGGCGTTAATGTTACCAGCTCTCTCATGTTACACCGTAATAAGGCACCCAACACCAACGTGCATGTGTTTTGTAACCCCTCTCATCCCCTCCGGGGGATGTTATACATGTTAATAAATCAATGTTAAATACTTGCTGATTACCGAACCGTGCGGCATGTCGTCGGTAAATACTTGTTTACTCGGCGAAATAACCATTTAAAACTGAACATTTCTATAAGGCATGCTGTGTACCCTTACATCGATCGACCATTGGGATTCACGCTTTTCGACCAACCAACCAATGAGAATCGTGCTCTTCACAGAGTGACACTGCGATCTTGTCGCAGAGTGCAATAATCGACATTCGGCGAGTCGCACAATCGCGTCGCAGAGTTAGTTTTTAGACCCCCATACATACCTCTCTATTTCACACAAACACCTCACTTATGCTGCATGACGAATCTTCTCATTCATAATAATTCTCTAGGATTTGTTTTCAACCATTCAATCATGAAGTCACAATGCTGCACCTACCAGTATGCGATGTATTCTCATGATATCACAATGTTCCTATGCAATGTATTCTCATGATATCACAATGTTCCTATGCAATGTATTCTCATGATATCACAGTGTGTCTATGCAATGTATTCTCATGATATCACAGTGTGTCTATGCAATGTATTCTCATGATATATGTATCACAATGTTCCTATGCAATGTACCACTAACAATTAATTGCACAAATATCAAACCTATTAGTGTACTTGCGTTTCTGAACTATTTTGATAACCAATAGTGTCATCTATCTTTTCAGGTAAAAACACAAAAAGTGACGTTTCACTTCACAGCGGACCTTCTCCTGATCATGAGAAACTTAGAAGAAGAATTGATAATGGTGTCACCGAGATTTGGTACTACATTAAATCAAAGCTGAACAAAATCAAAAAGACTTCTGATAAAGATCAGATCGATGAGCAAATAGATGAAATTTTAGTCGATGGAGGTGATCAGCAAAGGTTAGTAACATTTCAATCTCAGAGATACTCATTTGTTGATTTGTTATGATATTATAATTTACATTATTGTTGCATTATTACATGTCCTTGCTATCATTAGATGCAGTTATTGATGATATAAAAACCCCTGCTCTGTGGTAACACAAGGTTTATAGACTAGTTCCTTAGTAGAACCCTTTGGAATCCCACAGTTCATGTGTAGTGGAAACTCCCATCCAATCCTTTACCACATCAATTGCATGCCAGCTACATTATCTCTGTATTGCACACTACCCATATTATCTGTGCACTACCTGTATTGACACAATGTGCAATTTAAACCTTCTTGATAGGTCTATCCTGACAGATATCTACCTTCTTGGTGTATCCGGGGGGATTGATATGTGGCGAGAAAATGAAGCCAAAGAATTGGAACAGACAGTGCAAAAAAGATTAAAGTATTTACAGGTATGCTTTTTGCCCTGCCACCTTTGTGAGCTACATCCAAGAAAAATCCATCCACATGAACTGGTATTGAATGTTCAGAATAAAATTGAAAAGAAAACATCGAAAACTGACACATTTTCTCTTTTTTTTATCAAGAATCCAAAAGACTGCAGTAAAGCTAAAAAATTGGTGTGTAATTTGAATAAGGGATGTGGGTATGGATGTCAGTTGCATCATGTCGTATACTGTCTCATTATGGCGTACGGTTCGGAGAGGACGTTAATCCTTGAATCCAAAGGTTGGAGATATGCTAAAGATGGATGGGAGAAGTTCTTCCAACCATTGAGTAACACTTGTGTCACTATTACAGGAACAAGTAGAAATGCTTGGACAGGTAAGTGTCATACAGTTGAAGGTAACATACTGATGTGGGTAACCGTCCAAGTATTCACAGACAGACAGACAGACAGACGGACAGACAGACATCTATGGTGAAAGTCTAGGCAATACTGTGTTGCATAGTGTTTTAAACACCAGTACCCATTAATGATTACTACCACCACACATAGCACTCGGACACCAATGCAGAATTTAGCATGCAGTTAGCATGTCACTTTCAGACAAGCATCCAGTACCTCGACTATGGTATTGACATGGCTGTGGAGTAAACGATTAACTGGTGGAGCAACAACATTTAATTAGGTATCAGACAGTGGACTTTGCAATATGAACTACATCATATTTTCAATATCTTTGTCACAGAATAACTAGCTGCTGGGGCAGGCTGATAACTATGAAATTATTGCATCTTTGTCACAGAATAGCGAGTTGCTGGGGCAGGCTGATAACTATGAAATTATTGCATCTTTGTCCTCTTGAGAGGTGTTATCCTGGGTGTTGCCCACCTTCACTCTAAAACTTTGCCCCATAATGTGTTCAGAATATTTCCTTTGTAGAAATTTTAAAATAAAATTGTGCTAACAGAAATAAAGACAGGGAACATGTGGAGAAGCTGTTCTTTCATTTAACAACAAAAATACATTCATGCATACAAAATGTACTGTTTGTTATAAACAAATGGCTGTAGGTTGTTTACATCTCAAAATAATGGTATCTCCCATGCCGCCGACAACTGAATGGAAGAAATCCCATAGTGGTGTTTGAAATTGTAAAAGCAGGCACTGGACACTTGTCTGAAATCAAAATTAATAACTGACTAGCCAATTTGTTAGCTAACACACTACATTGGTGTTTGAACGTTACATGCAACCGAAGTATGTACGAGGTATGAACAGTTTATCATATAATACACCTGTATAATGTTTTATTGTGTAATTAACCATACATGGAATATGTCTTGGTCATTATATGATTTTAATAATAGAATATATCTAATTTTCAGAAGAATCTCGGATAAAAGACGTGCAAGTTGTTGATTTACCGATAGTTGACGGTCTTCATCCGAGACCCAACTATTTGCCTCTTGCAATACCCGAAGACCTTTCTGAGAGGCTATTGCGTTTGCATGGTCAGCCTGCAGTCTGGTGGATAGCTCAGTTTATAAAATATGTTACAAGGCCGCAGCCAGTTTTACAGTCGTTCTTGGACGAAACAAGAAATAAAGTGAAATTTGAAAATCCAATTGTTGGGTAAGTTAAATATGCTTTATTGAAATTATGGCTACATTGTGTCATTGTGGTATCACTAAATATATCGGCTTTATTTGTAGCACATGTGCTTATGTAAATGTCATATTTTCATGGTCTATTACACAGTAAATGCATGAATTTATGCATGCTTCCATTGGATTGTAATATTACAAATATGGTACATCCGTTGAAATTTTGTTTATAACATTGCCCCCTGATACTACCCAATAAGTCATATTTAGCTTTATTAGTCCCTGTTCGGATGCAGTCCTAAAACGGGGACTTATGTTTTGACCTCCGTGTATTCGTGTGTGCGTGTTGGCGTCTGTGTGTGCGTCCGGACCTGTATCTTAGAAATGCCTGGACCAATCACAATCAAGCTTCACACATACATCATACATGATATTATACACATGCACGATCTGATTCAAGATGGCCGAATGGCGGCCATTTTTGTGCTAAAAATCTTCAAAATCAAGCATTTCTTGGCTGTTTACAGATGGATTTTCTTCAAACTTGGTACATACATTAGACGTTATAGGACCTTGATGCAAATAATTTTGTTTTTCAGATAAGATTCAAAATGGCCGACTGGTGACTTGCTTTCACTGATTATATTCAAATTTTAAATATTCATTATACATGATGTCATAGATAGATATATTGGTTTGACGATCCTATTCAAAATGCTCGAATGGTGATCATTTTTGTGCCAAAAAATCATCATATATCAAGCATTTCTGGCAATTATGGATGGATTTCGTTCAAACTTGGTACATACATTAGACGGGTTCCTGATGCACATCATTTTATTTTTCAGATTGGATTCAAAATGGCTGACTGGTGGCCATTTTGTTTTAATGATTGGGCTTCTAGAGCCATATCTCTTAAATGCTTTGACTGATTATATTCAAATTTTATATATTCGTTATACATCATGTTATATATATACATGTATTCAAAATGGCTGATTTTGAATGCTGTTCCAGAGCAATATCTCTCAATATGGACAAGTACTTGTTTGACGATCAGATACAAATGTCAATCATTTTAATGTTAAAAAATTATGTTCCTGACATGGTTATATTCCAGCTATATTACTATAAACAAAACTATATATCTTAAATTTGATAACTAACTGGGCCGGACTGTGCCATGCATGGCTTGTTTACCATAAAACTGGTCAAGAAAAACTCACCTTGGTCTCTTAAAGAAGACGAATCTTTTTGTGACAAGCTTTCAGGTGGACACAGTTACATCTTCTTTAGAACAAAGAATCAGAGATCTCATGAACCAGCCAGCTGTCACCTGTCAAAAACGGGAACTAGTATGTTTGAACCTCAGTGTGTGTGTGCTTCTCTACTTGTATCTCTGCATAATCATATTTAAACTTCACAAATACATCACATATCTTAGGTGGCATATACACATCCATTGGTTTCATGATCCAATTCAAGAGGCCGAATGGTGGCCATTTTTGTGCTAAAAATTCATCAAAATCAAGCCTTTCTGCCATTCTGGAACCATTTCTTGGTCGTGTATAGACAAATTTTGTCAAGCATGTTTAAACTTGGTACAACATTATAGGACTTTGATGTATGGCATTTTGTTTTTCAGATCGGAGTCAAAATGGCCAACTGGCGGTCATTTTGTTTTAATGAATGCAGTGCTGTATCTCTGACATGCTTTGGCTGATTATGTTCAAATTTTACATATTCATTATATTCATTCATTGTATAAATCATATAGTCTATATACATATGTATTCAAAATGGCTGACTGGAGGCCATTTCATTTTAATTAATGCTGTTCCAGTACTAGTTTGATGATCGGATACAAGATAACTGAATGTCGACAGTTTCAATGTTAAAAAATCATCATAATCAAGCGTCAACTTCTGGATCTATATCTTTATGTTCCAACTATGTTACTACATGTATAAACAAAACTTAAAACGCTTAAATTTGGAACTAACAGGTACTGTGCCATGCATAGCTTGTGTTTTTCAGATTGAATTCAAAATGGCTGACTGGTGGCCATTTTTTTTTACAAATTCGATTTCAGATCTTTATCTCAGACATTACCTGACCAAACATTTCCAGACTTTAGTTATACATTATACATCATAATGCAAATATGCAAATGTATTTGACAATTCTAAAAGTGGTCTAAAAGTGACTATTTTAATATTAAAAATTTATCAAAATCAAACATTTCTGCGAATCTTGATCTTGGTCATGCATAGATTTTGTTCAAACCTGGTATGAACTCTATAAGACTTTAGTGTGTGTCACTTTTGCAGATCAGTCGGTTACTGGTGGTCATTTTGTTTTAGTGAATGAAATTTTCAAGTTTTTGACTTTTCATGTTCAAACTTTATATATTTCTTAAATGTGCGAACTCACAGGGACTGTGTAATGCAGGATCTGAAGGTCACTATATATATGTATATGGAGCTCCATGTCTCAGGAAAGTTTGTTTGTATTTTGTGTTTAATTGGTTTTGCTGGCCATGTTTAATAACTACATTTGAGATTTTATCTCCTGCAGTTGCTTTATTAGGTTTTAATTGTTCAGCATAATTGACCAAAACGTTTTCCATACAGTATTTCACTTTTTAATGCAGTACCATATCCTGAGAAGATAGAATGAGTAATTTGTTAAAATATGATTCAGGCGTGATTGATTTATATGCGCATTCATAAGTAAAGTCACTATTTGTATCATGCAATATCTTCTATTTGGATGAATCACTTGTTGAATTTTCCTGCAGCATCCCAATTATATTTCGTTTACAGAGCTTCTCAATCACAACTTGGGTTGTTCAATAACAGTGTTTACTTTTATTGATAGAGAAATAGTGCAGTAATCTGATATTATTGTGTAATTGCTTTGACGTTATTGCATAACCGATTTTACTACTACTGTGTGGTGTATGACATGTTAGTTGTCCGGTCGTGTCGTCTATAGTGAAGTCGTTTAAGGATGTAGTAGACTTTCGTTGGACAAAACAGAAAAAGCTAGATAAAAATTATAATAATGATTAATGACTAACAATTTTTACATGTTATTGTAGCCCTTGCAACACTCTATCAAAAAATTATTATAACAATAATGTCAACATTAATTACGTCACGTGACTGCTAAATAAACAAAATCGATTGTTCTGCTATTTTTACTGCTAGTAGTAAACGAAAACAGTTAGCCAATATATTTTTATGAGAAAAGGAAGACTACAATGTTCTTAACAATAATGTAAAATAGATAGTTTCTGAATTGTTTGGTTCTTTTACAAAGTGGTGGAGAAGAATTCTATAATAAATTAGAGTGCTCTCTTTTCACAGATCAATTAGTAATGAAATATTACTGATACTTGAAAAATATTTTACATTTTGTTGTCAATTGAACTTGAGTTCAATCTCTGAAAAAATCAATGGAATCGGACAAGAACTGTTCGCGTAATCGTGATTTTTGTGGTTTTAGACAAGTTACGTTTCAAATGGCTGAAAAGACTCAAAAACCAAAAGTAGCACAGTCGAGAGGATATTTTCTGTTCAGCGCATCGTATTCAGTTATTTTTTGATGTTTAATATAGCTATTGTGTTGGTTTTATAGAAATCAGAAGAACACGTTTGGTACATGGCCGATAAAGTTATGAAAAAATCGATAATTTGAAAAAAGCAACGTGAAAACGAAGCATGGCCGCCCTTGAATAAACAGTGTAATCCCGTTATCAATTTAAGTTTATTTGCTTGACAAGCTTAGTTTCGAGTGTTATACCATATCACAACAAACTTGGCAATTGTTTATGTACAGACGTAGTATGTGACCGTTAAATGTGAACACTGTCGTGTCTAACGCTCCTTTTCTCGCAACTTTCTCGTAAGCCACGGCACCTGAACTACATAATGAGACGCGAGTACTCGGTAAAGCCACGCTTTTTATTTTTACTAAATATCGGCGATGACACTTTTGTTGTTGATTATCAATTAAAAATTGTAATTGAAGTAAAAATAGGCCTACTATTTGCTGACTAAATCCGCTTGAAAGCAAGTCAGTCAAGCTTGCCGACAGTACTGCCGTGAATTACAGATCGTCGTTTTTGCTCTGTAACTCCTTACAATCGGAGTTTCGTTTAGTTCAGTTTTGTCGACTTGCAGTACGATTGTTATCAAATTATTACCAGCACAAAACAGTTTTCATTTCCAAGAGCTAAGAATGTACATGTAACTGCTTTGTCTACGAATCACCGATGCGTCACTGAAATTTGAAAGTCAGTCTGCCGTCCCACATGACACAATGGACCTGATTAGTCTATTTTTGACTACCTCGTATTCTTAGCCAATCCGCGTGCATGTGCTATGTTCGAAAGGCCGCATGTGCACCGGAAACTAAAGTGAGATTCCCATCCATAACGAGATTCTTCATGGATATTTATTTTTCCCTTTTTACACCGAGAACATTTACAGTGGTCAGCCAGATTCGAAATCAATATATCCCGGTCGACGAGCCTCGTGTTATTCGCTTCACCGCAAGCGTTACCAGATACTGCAAACTTCGTTGGCGATATTTTTCGTTTCGACATCATGCTCATCCTGTATGTTGATGTTGTGTCGTCAGCCTCCAATGACAGTATAGTGGTGTCCTCATCGTCAGCATTCGAGGTAGTTACGGTGGTGTCCCCAGTCTCCAGTGCGGTGGAGCAGATGTCACTTGGGTTTTCACTCGACTTGTCTGTTGTCGACTCGTCCGACTTTGTTTCGTAGAGGGACTGTGTTTCGTAGTAAAAAATACGGTTTCTGCTATTCATAACCTTGCAGGTTTCGCCTGTCATTGGAACACTCTTTTTCCATTTTGGCACAGATCTAGAAGCAGTACCTACACACGAATTGGTGACGTCATAAAATACATGACCTTCAATCGGGGTCGTTTCCTCGGTATATACGAATTGGTATATACAAATTACAATAAAGATACTTAAGACATTACACATAAGGTAAAACAAATCACGTGACAATATAATGATAATAACGGTAATAAATCCTAGCTTAACAGTTGAACAGAACGCTCATATAGTCAGTCGGGTGACGCCGAGGGTCACGAACTGTGTTGCAAAATGGCCGTGTGGTTGAAACTGGGTCATGGCGTGACGGGTGAGGAAGACATCATTAAACACTCAAAATCACAATAAAACGGGGAAGTGGTTGCATATTACGGCGTAGCTAAAATGGAAAATAAAAAAACGCCCAATACAAACGACATGGGTTCGAATCACACTAGATACACACTCACCAGAACCGAAGCAATCAGAAACCAGCAATCGTTTTGGCTTTTCCGTTCAACTCATCGGAACACTGGAGTAGTTAGAAAAATGAACACCACTTAACGACCAACGTCGTGGCGTGGTACACAAGCGTGCCATCAAAATAAAACAAAATCAGCTTGAAAAGACAGTGGGTTCGAGTCCCGCTCAGAGCTACCGTAAAAACGTAAATCAAATAAACTGAAATCTTTCAAACCGTAAACAAGTAAACAAAGAACGTCGCAAAAAAATAATAAACCTCACAAAACTCCACCATACAAAACTGAATGAATAAATAATAAAATAACTAACGTCTTAAACTGGACGACGCGCAATTTGTTCAACAGTTTCCAGATTGTGACATGAGATGAGCAAGACCCAAGTCAAGGTAAGTTTTGTTAAAGTGTCGATGGCGTTCCCTATATTACGAAAACAATTCAGGCAACAGACGAATATCTTCTGTGGTGTTGTGGAATTTATACCGTGTCTGCGGAATTGTTGATTGAGGGTTCGAAGCCAGCAGTTAACATTTTGTTAGAAAGTTTCACAATTAAATCAAATATCCAATGATACCAGTATATTTATTTCATTATTTTAACAACTTGCAATGGTGGAAGTTGGTCAAACACGAGTTCTTACACCTAAATAAGTATCAAATATTTGTCGACACATTTATTCTCTCAACCTTGTAGAGGTGGAAATTAATTAAACAACAGGTATTTACTCACAAATATAATGGTCAATATTTGTCCATACATTCATTCTGTCAATTTAAGAACTTGTAATTGTTGGAATTAATCAAATGAGAGTTGTCTACACCAAAATAAGTTTCAAATACTTGTCCATACATTTATTCTCTCAATTTAACAACTTGTAATGGTGTAAAATAATTAAACGAGAGTTGTCTACACCAAAATAAGTCTAAAATATTTGTCCGCACATTTATTCTCTCAATTTAACAACTTGTAATGGTGTAAAATAATTAAACGAGAGCTGTCTACACCAAAATAAGTCTAAAATATTTGTCCGCACATTTATTCTCTTAATTTAACAACTTGTAATGGTGTAAAATAATTAAACGAGAGCTGTCTACACCAAAATAAGTCTAAAATATTTGTCCATACATTTATTCTCTCACGTTAACAACTTGTAATGGTGTAAAATAATTAAACGAGAGTTGTCTACACCAAAATAAGTCTAAAATATTTGTCCGCACATTTATTCTCTCAATTTAACAACTTGTAATGGTGTAAAATAATTAAAGGATAGCTGTCTACACCAAAATAAGTCTAAAATATTTGTCCGCACATTTATTCTCTCAATTTAACAACTTGTAATTGTAGGAATTAATCAAATGAGAGCTGTCTACACCAAAATAAGTCTAAAATATTTGTCCGCACACTTATTCTCTCAATTTAACAACTTGTAATGGTGTAAAATAATTAAACGAGAGCTGTCTACACCAAAATAAGTCTAAAATATTTGTCCATACATTTATTCTCTCACGTTAACAACTTGTAATGGTGTAAAATAATTAAACGAGAGTTGTCTACACCAAAATAAGTCTAAAATATTTGTCCGCACATTTATTCTCTCAATTTAACAACTTGTAATGGTGTAAAATAATTAAAGGATAGCTGTCTACACCAAAATAAGTCTAAAATATTTGTCCGTACATTTATTCTCTCAATTTAACAACTTGTAATTGTAGGAATTAATCAAATGAGAGCTGTCTACACCAAAATAAGTCTAAAATATTTGTCCGCACACTTATTCTCTCAATTTAACAACTTGTAATGGTGTAAAATAATTAAACGAGAGCTGTCTACACCAAAATAAGTCTAAAATATTTGTCCATACATTTATTCTCTCAATTTAACAACTTGGAATTGTGTAAAATAATTAAACGAGAGCTGTCTACACCAAAATAAGTCTAAAATATTTGTCCGCACATTTATTCTTTCAATTTAACAACCTGTAATTGTGGGAATTAATCAAACGTGAGTTGTTTACATCAAACTAAGTATTTAATATTTGTTGAGACATTTATTCTCTCAATTTAACAACTTGTAATGGTGTAAAATAATTAAACGAGAGTTGTCTACACCAAAATTAATCTCAAATATTTGTCCACACATTTATTGTCACAATTTAACCACTTGTTAATAGTGGAAATTACTTAAACGCGACTTGTTTAATCAGTTGACATCAATGCAACTTACCCGCAGACAGTGCACAACAGAGTATCATTATTGAGCAATTATAAACAGGAAGTGTCTTGGCATTAGGGTTAGGGTTGGGTCAGGTATGGGCAACGGAATTATTAACAGGAACGTGTCTTGACATTAGGGTTAGGGTCGGGTCAGGTATGGGCAACGCAAATGGCAAACACCCAATTGGCAAGATGTACACTAACGGGTTATGGCATGCATATAGTTTACACAAGTAAAAACACAAAATTGGCAATTTTTTGGACAATTGTAACTCAATAATAGAAATATGTTGTATTTCTATATATATACACACTATATAGTCTTATCAAATGCAAACACATCCAGTTAATCCATTGTGGTCTTGTGGGTCAGTTCTCTACATAGTCATCAGGAGGACCTGGGTTCAATTCCCTTGCCTGCCCATCTTTTTCTCGCAAACACCATTTGGCAATAAAGCTAAATATGACAACAAATTATTTAATTTGCATGACCACCCACATAGCTCAGTTGATTTGTACTATGACAGCAATGTGAGCGATCGCTGGTTCGAATCCAGTATGTTTAGTTAGATTTTTGAATGCTAGTGAAGACAGTGCTCCTATGAATAGGACTTAAATCCTAACTCCTGTGTGAAGACACTCGTGGTACAGTGGACAAGACAGTGCGCTGGGAACTAAAAGATCGCAAGTTCGAATCACGGATTGGACACACCTACAAAAGACATGAAAGACGTTAAAAACATAAACAGCGGATTCAAAAGCTTAAGTCAGGAAAACAGAACACAAGAATACTACCCCACGTGGAAGCCAGCCGAAGTCGTCGAAGAACGAACACAGTCGAAGAACGAACACAGTTGACAGCTGTAGGTCACGTGCAACAACAGACACGAGGAGCATGGCTGCTCTCCAAATGGGTCCCTTCTTTTGTATTGACCCCCCTAAGGATTGCTAATCCCCCTTTCTAACTCTTCCCCCAAAAATAATATATCGCCCCTTTTAAAATGTATTGAGCCACAAATTAATGAATATTCATGAGCACAGAAACTGCTACGTCATGAATAAATTAGCATAATTTTAAAAAATTTGCATAAAGTGTAGGTACTCCTTCTGGAGCTCTGCCTCCATTTTTTTCCCTGTGCCATTTTTCAAAATAAACTTGGTCAAAACAAAATAAATGAACAGTAATATATAGTAGAGAAGCGATGCAATGAACTATCAGCAACGAGTGAGTGGATCCGGTCATTTGACCGGAAGCGTACGCGCGATGTTTATTTGCGGGATTAAGCTAATTACAAATGTTATTGTTTTGACTCAGAGGGGCTTAGCTGAAGTGCACATTCCCGGGGTTTCCGTTAATTGTAAATTATTTTTTATTTTTTAAAAAGCCGTTTTTTTCTTGAAATAAAAACGTGATTTAATAAAAAAGCAAGGTCGTATGGCTGCCTATAGGTATAAGTCACCATTTAATGAAAGAAAAAAAATCACCACGAAAGTCTACTACATCCTTAAACTGACAAGATTGCAGCTGTGACATAATTAGATCAAATTTCATCCAAATCTATTTCTACTATAGTTAATCTTAGATTTGAAAAAAATAGAACACCCCAGTTTTTGCTGTTTCTTACATGTATGACTACACCAATACTGATCGCCCGTCTTTTTTTAGGGTATACGATGAATGAGTGTGTATTGCAGAAATGTGAATTTCAGTTGTCACGACAATGTATGATCCTGTTTGTTATTTCTAGTTTGAGTTAGATAATTTTCCGAGTCCAGATTATGAATCTTTTGCTTATATATGGTTGAAAACTAGTTTTGTGACTCCCCTGTTGTTGAAATCAATTCCATTTTGTGCATCAACATTTCTTGAGGTTAGCATGTTTCACTATGTAGCCTTTTCAAAGAATAGTTTCATCAGATATTATGTCGATCGATCTGGTTGTTCATTGTGTGATTTTTGTCATGTCTTTTGATTACTTCAAAAACAATAATAGCATTTTTCACCATCCATATTGTATTACCGGTAGCACGTTCATGCTCTACAGTTAATGCATTTGTTTTCTCAAAGCGCCTTCTACACTTTGTATCCACCCTCCATGCTCTTCACAACTTGTACTACACAGATAAATAGACGATTCATGTTTGTATTACAGCGTACATGTTCGTCGTACTGACAAAGTTGGTACGGAAGCCGCTTTCCACAACATAGATGAATACATGGTACATGTGGAGGAGTATTACAAGCGATTATCAAGAATTCGTGATGTGCCGATCAAAAGAGTTTATTTAGCAACAGACGAACCTAAGCTATTATCAGAAGCAAAGCAAAAGTAAGAAAAACTATTATAATAGTGGTGTAATACCTTGATATAAACAACATATTGCACTGATAATTGGATACAACAAACACATTATTGAATATATATACATGATTGATGTAACAATAATTACATCAAAATCATCAGCAAGCTATATATCCATTTGGTAATGAGTAATGACTAAGGCTTTGTACATTGTTATATTCAATCTGCTGAGACGGCTAGTCCTCGCTGAAATCATGGGCCACAATGATGAAAAACAGTTGACTGTGTTATGACAACAATTCAGTGTATTTGACATTGAATCATTGCTTATACTGACTAAATTATTGTAGGTTTCCTGACTACATCTTTGTGAGTGACAATGACATTTCAAGGACAGCCGGTCTGGGTCAGAGGTACTCTGAAGAGTCTCTGAAAGGAGTTATTGCCGACATCCACTTACTGTCTGAGTCTGATTACCTGGTTTGCACATTCTCATCTCAGGTGAATTTTATTATTTTATCTTTGTTTATAATCAGTATGTAGGATATCTGAAGTAATGATTACTGACTCTAACTACATAGGACATCTTTTGAGCATGACTGTTAACTCTCAGATTAAAGTGTCTATAATCACCTTTACAGGATTGTGACTGTTAACCCTTGAAGGAATGAATACTATTTCTATGCTTGACATTAAAAAAATAAAACAAATAAACAGTAAACCACAGCCCCACATATGAGTAGTGTTCACGCTACACAAAGTATGTGCTTAGATTTAAGCTAATCTCATATGTTTGCCTATCAGACCCAAATGCGTTCACGCACTAGAGGAAACATTGATTAGCATGGACTAAGGAACTTCTATATGTTAGTTCCACGATTACAAAACAATACCAAAGCAAATTCAGAAAGTGTAGATTGCAGAATAACAGGAAGTATCACATAGTCTCATTGTCAGTTAATTTTTTTTCCCGAGAACATCTATTTATGTGTCTTGACATTGATTGTCATGTCAGAAATGGCATGCCAAAATGAATAGTTATGAATATAATAGTAAATATTTCAAATGAACATTAAATACAGTTGCCTTTTGGATGCTTAGCCTGAGCTTAAGTGTTCGCGCAAACTTTGTTAGCCCGTGCTAAGGATCTGGACCGGGTCTTAAAAACAGGCCAGATATAATCCATACTGATCA
This sequence comes from Saccoglossus kowalevskii, assembly GCF_978046115.1. Taxonomy (NCBI): domain Eukaryota; kingdom Metazoa; phylum Hemichordata; class Enteropneusta; family Harrimaniidae; genus Saccoglossus; species Saccoglossus kowalevskii. The sequence goes on from NC_140642.1 coordinate 8,362,228, forward strand.
TTTCTTAGCCTGTACTAAGTGTTCACGCACGTTTTCTTAGCATGGGCTAAGGTATTTGACCTCTTAGCCTGTGCTGAGGAGCTGTGCATGAACGCTACTATGGACACGGTTTGTGTTATTTTGACTCTTCAAAAATTGGTGAGTCAGTGTTTTTACTGGAAATGTTTGCGTGAGAATAACTGATCATTAAGACAACAGTAAGGTTCAATGCAAACAGTAGAAACCCATGTGTTTCCCTTTTTGCTCAACTTGACTAATTAAAGTGAAATTGTATTGTGGCGTAATACGTGATTGTATATTTTATGTTCTCCATTTTCAGGTGTGTAGGGTAGCATATGAAATTATGCAAACACGATTCCCAGATGCCTCCACTTTTTTCCATTCGCTGGACGATGTCTACTACTTTGGTGGCCAGAATGCCCATGACGAAAAAGTTCTGTATACTCACATACCACGTAATGGGGAGGAAATCCCACTAGAATTGGATGATGCAATTGGCATTGCTGGCAATCACTGGGATGGTTACTCTAAAGGTCATAATCGACGAATCAATAAATCTGGCCTTTATCCGTCATATAAAACAGAAGACAAACCAAACATAGCGAAAATGCCAACGTACCCTGAAGCCGACAAAGTTGAACTTTGACACTAAGTGCAATCTGTAGTGCTAGCATTGTATAGTGTTCTGAATCACACCATTGGTGCTATACACTCCTAGTTTTTTTGTACATAAAAATTTAGCTATTCTATGAAAAACTTATTTTTATACGCGAAACAAATTTTCAGGGAATCTATGTCATTTTATTCACCAATAATTCTGTAAGAATTGAATATGTATCCGCACAAATGAGTTATGGTTTGCCATCTCATTTTTTAAATTCTATTTTACTAACATCGTCGTTATTTTAATCATATTTGATTGAGTTTATTGTATCATTTTGATATTCCTCTCACTGATCAATATGGTTTTGGCTTGTCAAAGATTTTTCACACTTGTGTGTACTTAGTAAGTTAATTTCTGTTTCTGTCCATATTTGCAACACTTGTACAAACAGTATCTGTGCATTATCAGTTCTAAAATTATTTAGCCAAATGTTAAATTATTGTTTCAATGGCATTTATTCAAATTGCACATGTGATAATACATGTATGTATGTGACTGTTTCCTATAGTTGTGAGAATACGGTGCTGTTTGAATTGACATAAAGCCATTACCGGTAGTTTCTATTTCTAGTACATGTAAAAATCACCTGTCACAATGAATAGCTAGTTAGATTACCATGGGACAGCTGGAATATCTTCTGTGGCAATCATATAGTATAGGTCATTGCTGTCATACTTATATATATACCACGTCCATGGGCAAAAATTGAATAAACACACAAGTCATACCCACCTGATTCGCAATGAATCCAACAAGGATACCCGTCTTGATCTGTTAATATCGAATGATTGTTTTCTACTTAACTAGAATAGCCTGTTTTTATCTGCTAATGTGTTACCATGTATATCTGTAGATGTGTCATCATTTGAATCTACTTCAATGAACAAAGATGTAAAATGTTGTTTATCATATCAGCTAGAATTTCCTTTGCGAATCACAGAGCGAACCCAAAACATGTACACATCTAATTTAGCTTGTCAATTATTTTGTCATAACTGTTCCATTAACTGTTTTGTTCTTGTACATTGTAGTTCATAGTCACACACTAACACTTATAAGTGATAACCATCGCAGGTCAGCTGACTTTTCTAGCCAAACTACAAGTTTTTAACCCTTCGAGCTCCATATTTGTTTCCCACTCTGATTTGGGTGAATTTATTCAGTTTCTGCATTTTTACTGATTCATTCTTAATTTGGAACGAAACATTTTATAGGGAAAAAAAAATATAAATGGAACTATCTGGAACTATAGCCAGTAAGATTGTTTGTCCAAAATTATCAAATAAATTTAAAAAAAAAAAAACATACAAATAATGCGTCAAAAGAACAAAAATTAGGACATTCAAAGGTTTAATACTGACATAAATTTCATTTCCCAAACTGGACATACCGGGTAATAAATTTCACTGGAAGTTCTCTCCCATGTAAGTGTGCAGATAATCCACCTAAAAAATCAGAAATAGGAAAGTTTTAGCCTTTTCATTCAAACCTTGACCTATCAACAGATATATCAATGAAACTTGCTGCAAAGGTGCTCTGGGATACTCCACATACTTTGTTAAAATGTGTGCAAATTAACAATCTAACTGCATATTAAATAATTATCAAATAAGCTTTTCTATTATCTCGAGAACCACTCAATACATTTCAATGAAACACGGTACAAAGGTGCTCTGAGGCATAGTGATAAATCTCCAGTAGGCTGGGATTGCATAGAACATAGCCAATTTGTAGTTCTCAAGAACCACTATGACCACTATAAATTTTAATGAAACTTGAATACATGGGTGCTGTAAGATGTCACAGATTGCTTTCACAGTGTCCGTCTAAACTAGAGCTATGTTAGATGACAAGAATCTTATTAAATAGGCTAATCTAAACTCTTCTTTCAGTCAATGCCCTCAGCACTCTGAAGTTCTTTCTTACTTTACGGTGATTTCACTAATAGTGATGCATTGTCATCAACTTATCATAAATGAAAGAACTTCTGATGATGATGGTTTTAATTTTTCTAAAACACAGTGTCATTGTGTGGGTAAACTCAAGATTACATCAATCTGAAAGTTGTGGATTATGCCCCTTTTGTTTTTTACTTTGCACTGAATATCAAAATTTGACAATAATTTGTTCTTTATTTATTATTATTCAAAAAACAATTGGTATAAGTAATAATCTTGTATAACAATATCTACCGTAGATACAATCATCTTTTTCATCCAAATATATAATAGCACAGTTCACATAATTGTTATATCAATACATGTGTTGTAGTATAAAATTTATTAGAATGTATGATTTCATTCTTAAAATGTAATTTCTATAAAAATTATATATATATATCAAAAAATAAAAAAAAGTGTTTTGTAAAAGGTTTTTGTGTAATTTTTTTAACTTAATGTTAATACTTACTCGTAATGTTTGAGAAAATTGGTCATAAATTGCATGACAATGCTCATTGATTTTTTGTATAAAATTATGTCACCAGCCTACTATTTAAAATATGGCATAATATCTCTGCCATAGGAAAATGGCAAACTATCCACTAAAATACAGCCATCATTTTCTCAAAAATTAGGTTGGTGGCCCCCAACTTTTGTCAAGTCAATATCATTACCTGGGAGTACAATTTATTGCAAAATGAATAAATTCCGGGTTGAAGTTGCAATAATCCTGGTGAAACCATTCATGAATGTACTCTCCAGCATCAAAGTAATTTGTTTGGATCACTTACTCATGGTCTTCTGTGCATCATTCACCCATCTGTTGTTCAGTTTCATCAAGATGAGTGAGCGTCAAGCATGTCCATCAGACAGATAGACTGCTTGGTATGATTTATTTAAAACAAACCAAGTCAACTGAGTCATCGGTGACACTAATAGCGTCAATCTTGTTGAGTCAAGTGTGAACACCCATCTAGGCTGTCCTGCTCAGATCAAACACATACATTTCGAGGACCAGCTATAATATTATGCTCCAATCACCAGTTAGTGGCAGCACCAACTGGTTCCACCAGAGCCACTGTAGGTACTACCATACTTCTCAATTATCTTTCCATGCCCCAGCTTTGTCCCCTATAAGGCTAATACGCTAATGGGTAAGAAAGTGCCATCTACAGTGGAAAAAATCATCAGTTATTTATCTTGATAAATATATTGGAGATATGTACAACAGGACCATAATGTTCTTTCAGACCTGTCTCAAAATGGCCAAATGCAAATGCTGTTTTATGATCATGCCTAGTAGACTGGTCACAAACTTTTACAACAGCGTATACGTTATACATCATGTCACGTTCTTCATGTACTGATTACAAATGGATACTATTGAACAAATGGAAAGTATTTGTTTCAGTCATTCTGAATTGTCAATATGAATGTTCCGGCAAAGCACTGGGATGAATGTCTGCAAGGGAACAACACCGTGCAGGTCAGGGGCGGCGGCACGAAATCGTGCATGAGGCGAGATCTGAAATGTAGACCCTCTAAAACGCTTTTTCCTGCATTTTGAGGGTCAATTTTTTTCAAAGGGTTTCAGTGATATTGTTTCTGGTGGGAGACCGCCCCCTCTGACCAAAAACAAAACGACCCCCTCCCCTAGTGATGGTTTCAGCACGTTTGCAGGGTTGAAGAACTGTTCGACTTCTGGCCACTTCTTATCGATATACGAGAACGATGATTATCGATGTGTGTGCTCATATACTGTGCGAATGTCAATTTATTTCATTACTTGACCATTATGTATAATTCTACTGACAATAATGCTGTATAATTCACGATACATTGATTTTGAAGTTGTAGTTAATCCATTAAATGTGAGTGTAAATGTTCATGATATATTAAAGTCACTGAAAACGAGAAACGAAAGTTTGCATGTACAAGTGTTACCATGCGATGATTTAACTGTTTTCAAGTTGACAAAAACAAATTTAATGCGCGAAGTTTACTATAATAGAACGTGATATTATTTGTATACCAGCAGATACGACACATACCGAGTATCTTAACCAAACCCGTGAAGGGTTGTTGAAACACGTACGAGTCAGAAACACCAACTTGAGTTCAACCCTCAAAACTGACCTGCAGAATACTAGTATACATTGAATGACCTTCTATATAAAACTCAGAAAGATTGTCAAGTTAAGCGTAAAAGTGTTATACTAAATACAAAACTGTGATTAAAAAGAATATGCTTGAATCAACACGTTTAGAAAATAGAATCTGGTGTATTGAATAGGGAAAAAAATAAACAAGAAAAAAAAAAGATATCATGTAGATAGAATGCCAAGAAAAAGAATTTCACAAAATACATACTAAAATAAAGCTGCAATGGCTCAACTTGAATTGACTGTGATACAGTATATCTCGATTTGGGTAAAAGAGATGGAGTTGAAAGGCTCGAATTGCAAGACTAGACTGCCTACATCATTGGTAAGACGTATTTGGCTGTTAGAGCCACAATGGGAGCACCAGTCACAACGGTATCTGGATAGAGACCAGATGAACCAGCAATGTCGAGATGTGAGTATGGTAGAGGCTGACTGGAATCAATACCATGCTGTAAAATAAAAACAAATTTAGACGTGTTAAGCAAAACACCATACATGTATATTGAAGTCTACTATTACTACAAGAGTTAGAATAATAAAACTAGACAAATAATACAGGAAGAAAATCTCTTGTTTAGTTAATGTAATCTAGCGATTAGTCATTACCTGATCCAAACCAGATGCCATGATGAGAAATGCAGCTGGGCTCTGATGCCCTCTAGACGTGGCACTGGAAGGCTGTGTACCAGCCTGTAATACATCTTCAGCTTCAGTTTTACCTTTGTGAAATTCAAAGTCCTGTGAACGCAAAATAGAGTTTTATGTCTTAAGTTGCTATGGTTTTCATCCATGAATACGCCTGCCTAACCAATTGTGCACTCTTTCAAATTCGATTCAGTAAATGCCCTACCTCTCTTCTAATTGTTGATATCTCGAATGGATCAGCAACATCATGACCAGCTACAATACAAAAAATCACAATCACAGTATCAATATAAAATTCATTTAGTATATTTATCATAATATCCAAATATTGTATTCATTCCATAATTGCTCACCATTTTGCAGAGACTGAGCATGCTTAATCTGTCTTGCTGGCCCGTTGTCCAACACAATCTGGATTAAAAGAAAACAAAGTAAGTGCATTCAAATATGTATAAGCTGAAATCATATCTGTAAATTTGTCAAGTTTGTGAGAATAGCTTGTCATACGTACCGAATAAGCAGCTCCGGCAGTTCTAATTGCATGTCCAGTCAGGGTAGCAATGGTATAGATATGTGGGTTGATTTCATTCTTGGCCTGTGTAATTTAACATACTGGTTAAATTGTGTGGAGACGACAATATTACTGACTGTTTTAATTTGAATGTCAGATTCAAACGCACACGATCTTGTACGTATAATAGTGACAGCTTTTTTCGAGAGGTAATAATCAGTATAATCAAAGGTGAAATTAATTTGTAAGCAATTATGTGGTTTATATAGTATTTACGGTTTATCTTTACCTGGTCTTTTATCTTACACAATGGATCACCCATTGCCATGCGACCTTCTGCATCAGTATTACCAATCCTAACTCTTACACCAGCAAGGGAGGTGATTATCTCATCAGCAACGTACGAGTCTACATGAATAAAGACAACCATTGGCCCCGGTTGTGAAATATAGTTTCAGACTAATATAATACACATATTTTCACTATAAACTTACGAACATCTGAATAATGATAATTAATAAATAGTAATAATAAAAATTTTCAAGTATAGGTCACAGAAATAGTTTTAGATAAACTAAACTGGTCTGTCGTCCTAAGCGTCAAAATCTAAGTTAACTATAGGTTAGAGCGTTTATAATATTGTAAACTGTATGAATTGGAGAAACGTTTAAAAACTATGGAAACAAAATCAACCAGTAAAATAATCGATTTGTTTCAAGTCGTACAGTATTGTTATCAATTTAATGTGTCCTGTCTTACCTGCACCAACACTGTTTCTTACCATTGTCATCACTCCACAAACTTTAGTGTTTTTAGGTTTCAACAAAGACAATATTCTAAAGAATCCAGCTGTGGCTGCAGCACCACATTTATCCCTGAAAGATGCAATCAAGATATATGACAGCGTGCTTTGGATACACTGTGACAACGAAACAAGACTTTATGTCGTACAGTGTTGATAATGCACCAGATTTCAGCACTATCAATATAAACGTGCTAGCCATCTCAGAGACTTTACATTGATAACAAAAGTACACCCTAGCACTAGAATTAATATGCATATACTTTAACGAAGCTAGTACATTTACCCATATTTAAGCCTATCATGGTAAAGCATTTTTTTAAATCTTACTATATCTATAATGTGTTTTTGTTTACTAATACAGGAACACCTGTTAGATTACCGAGAGCGGCTGTATCGATTTATAGACCAATTTATTTGCATCATGGAAGATATGATTACATGTAAACGTCTTGATATGAGTACAGTATGTTATTTACCTATGCATCCCTGCCATTGCACCACCAACTTTCACATCAGCACCTCCTGTATCATAGGTTACACCCTGTCAAAACACAACACAATGTTTTGTAACACATAATTTAATACACAAAGCAATGCACGTTTTGTTCCTCGAAGTCAGTCTAGATCAGCAAAAACATGACTCACTCGAACAATCAAATCTGTTCATTGATACATTAGGCATATTTTTCAGCATACAACTGACCTTGCCAACAATCATAGGCGTCTGTTTGATGTCACCTTCTCCTTTATACTCTAATTCGATTATTCTTCCTTTGTGACGGTCTATGTGACGGGCACATCTATTAACAGCGGCATGTAATGGGTACTCTTTCGCCAGAGTATCTTCATCTGAGATCACGTTCAACTGTTACGAAACACACATATTTAAGTATCACATTCACTGTAATGGTAATGATTCTGTAATGAAGTTTATTAATATTTATGTGCATCTGCAATATGTACAATATGTAGCCTTACCTGAATACATGTATCTTTGAAGACGTCTTGTACATATTCTTCAACTTTTTTGGGTGCCATACGCTCGGGATCAGATCCACCAATATCACGGTAGACAATCCTGTCGTGAAATTCACCATTTTATCTTAAATATCCGTTTAAAGGGGTGAACACAACCAAGTTTGTCAATCAGTTGTAATAATTATCTGACATGTCACCAGACTAGTGCTAACATTACCTGCCACTTTCAATTGCTGAAGCCTGATGTACGATTTTCTTCCCAACGTCCCCATCTTCTGACCATACACCTATCTTATCAGCTTTGCTGGCTTTACTCGGTACATCTTCTCTAAGTTCCAATGGCTGACCGGGGAAACATATATTAATCACCATTTCATGTTTTGAGTATTGCATTTTGTTACGAAGAATAATCATCCAGTGGACTGATTTATGAATACGATTGCCTATTTGAACTTTTGGTTCGAATGATATTTTGGTGATGTTCGGATGCGGAAAATTAACATGGACTTACCACGTATACTGCACTCAGAGCTCCTAGTACGGACACCAGTACTGCCTGGTCATAATTCGAATTTGATGGGCACACGAGCAATGGAGATTTACACCCCGCTTTCAAAGCCCTAAAAGGTTGACATTAATTAATTACTTAAATAGTTTTCTGGCTTAATCTTCCAATTCCTCATCGTTCAATCATGATTGTTTCAGTATTTACATAAAAATAAATAACTTTTAACAATGAAATGATACATTGTGTTTTCTAGGTATACTATGGCCGAATGCTGGACCAAACGTACCTTTTAAGGCCAGCACAAGCAGCTTCACCAAATCTTCTGACATCGTCATAATCTCTATTCAAAGGTCCCGTGGGTGCGAATATCAGTCTAGTGATCGCATGATCGACCAATTTCATTAAAATTACATCTTTTTCAACTGCACTGTCAATCTGTTAAACAGATACAAACTGTGAATTATGTTACATAACAAAACAATGTTCAAAATTTAGAGAATAGCTTCATATTACCTGCATCAATTCCTGAAGTGGCGTTTTTAGAAATCCCAGACTAGACGGAATATTGGCAACTGTGTCTATTACTAACACAATTCCGTCATATGACGCATCATCGCAGTTGGTCGTGGCAACCACGTCACACGTTAACGGTCTAAAAAAACGGATAAATGCATATGTTATTTTACGTTTACCGTGTACAGCTTACCTATATACAACACATAGATTTATTTGACGGAATAGACCAAAGTCTGAAATGGAATTCGTGACAAGTACAAATATTTCGGGTATATTATTGGCTACATTGTTAGCACTTCTTTGGTCACATCTGCAGATGACAATCACATTGTTTATTTAATTCCGGTATCATTCTGGACTCCCAACGAGAAAAGTTTTTCATTGTCTGTTCCCAAGTCGACACTTTTGTTAAATGGGGGTAATCAGAGTGGATACTATTCCTCGCAATCAATGATTCATGTTACAAAAATGTTGCTGCAGTGCTAGGTGTGAAAATCAAGCACGCAGACGACCCAAGAAACGAATTGGCAGTACCAATACCATTCAATGATGACTATATAGGTACAAACGCCTAGATACGAAATATCATTTTATTTCAGCCCGGATAATGTGGACCTTTACGTGTAGCTATTTCCACTTAGTAGCAGATCATTGGCAGACTGGGAAACTACGACGTTCCTGAGCTACCATTGTAGAATATTAAAGCGGGGGGTGTCGTCACCTGCGCATGCGCCAGACGGCCATAGCGTGTCATTGTTTACAAACAATAGTCTACCCATGAGTCTCTGCGTTTTTAATGTGTGTTGTTATTGTCGTCTGGAACTCAATTCCTGTGCGTGTGCAGGTGACGCCCTCCCGCTTAAGGGTCGCGCGGGGTTAACATGGTCATTTATCTTATTTCAAGGTGTAATAATGATCGTAATAAATGTAGAAGACATATTTAGACCAGAACCTGCAGTGCAAGTATCCAGGGTGTTATGGTGGCCCAAGCCACCCACTCGAACGCAACTAAGTAATACATAGACTTGTTGTTCCATGTGACTAAAATAACTGTGTTACTTGGAAGCTAGAGTCAAATGTTGCCAAATGTCACATATATCTAATTTATATAGAAAGGTTGAACAGAGGACATACTTATTCAATACGCCAGTCAATACATGGCATGGTTCCAGGTGCAAATGTTCCCAAACAAATGTCAGCAGGTAATACTTTCTTTCATTCAATCGTCAACAGAACGACTTGCATCAACATTTTTATTTCTTGTAGCCAAATCTTATTGCTGTTGTTATAGTTGTTATTTTCCCATTTACTGTGAAATTTAGAACCACGCCTTCTTCACCGTGACTGTTTGCAATAATTTAATTTATACATATATTCAGTGTAAAAACCGGATATCGCTGTGCACGTGCGCAACATTGCCGAGATCACTACAGTTGTATACCCCCTCCCCCTGATTGTTCTCCTTCAATAATATTTAGTTAATAGGGTTATGCGATAGGTCATGTCACTGACTAAATTATGGTTTATTATAAATTGTTTTGACCATGGACCATCTTTTTAGGGTCCATAGTTTGACATTTGTTATTGAGTTTATGCATAATTAATGAGTTATTGCCAAGTTCTCTACCTTTCTGAGATCTTACAGTAGTTATTACAATTTCATTTCCTCTAATTCTAGGCAACTACGTTATCATTGAGTAATTATGACGTCATAATATATGCAGTCGTAATGGCATGAATATAGAGCCCATTATTGCCTTAAATAGTACCATATTTAAACAAAATTTGTAAATAGAATAATGCTCAATGTAACATTCGAATAATGAAAAACAACGCAATCGACAACAATCTGTTTATGTTATTGGATGAAAGCACGCATATACAGAAGTCGAGACATAAGACTGGTTTACGTCTTAGCAATTCATGGAAATGGTGCGTTACCACGTACATTGGCTGAATATACTTTCACTTTCACTGAGAGCGTTGGATTGCAAATAATCTAAGACGTAAACGTGTTGTTATGTGGCACAGCTAAACTGTACAATCGTGCAACGAATTTAGAGCCTGATCAACGAGCTGTCATGAATTTGTTTTCGCGTATCTGTTAAACGACTTAATTAGCTGATTATTAGCGAATTGCTGTGTTATGTCTGTCATCGTTTAGGCCTATTTGAAGTTTTGGACGGAACTTGGCTCAGTGATTTGGAACTAATTACCAGATAACCGTCGCGATTCTGACAGTGGGTATCCATAGTTATTAATGTAGTGAACGATTAATCAAAAGATATGACGTATTCAGTGCTTAGTGTGATTGGCTTTATGATTGAAGGTTACGCCCTAGAGTCTTTTTACTGTTTTGTAATTGGTTAGAGTTTTGAAAATGAATAAAGAGAGTTTGAGTCGGTCTTGGCAAGTACTCTACAATAGACGAGTCGAGTCCAGTCCTGGAGAGCCTTGGGGCGAGCCTTGACGCAGTCTAAGAGAGTCTTGGGTCAGCCTTGTGAGAGTCTTGGGGATTTTTTTCCCCAGAGCGCTGTGTCTTATAGAGTGCTCGATTGACCGACTAAGACGAGAGCTGAAACGTATTCCGTTGTGTGTGTCTTATTTGACTGTAAAGCTTAACTGACTTCCCCGATCCCGTACCTCAAGGGGACGAGATAGAGAGACGAGACGAGATTTCCCCCTGACAAGTGTGGAGAACCCCCATAGAGAAGAATTTCCCCCGTGATAGAGCCTTAAGGTAATAGAATTGTCTGATGTTCACGAAACAGTGGTTACGTCATCACCCGACGTTCCAAAGACATTGACGAAGATGAAAAGAGCATTTTTGACAGAATTGTAATAATTTACCAGACGATCGTTTTGCCGATTTATCCTAGTGAAAGAATTAATGATTTTCATAAATATTGAAATTGTTTATGCTGAAATTTAATTAATAATTCATCGAAATAATGTTATTCTAGTTTTCAGAACCAGACTTTTAATTTAGGACTAGTACACTTTATTTTTCACTAAATCCTAAAGGTCCTGATTGGAAATTGTAACACGGCCTTTGTTTTATAGGTGAAACTACGAATAAAAATAACTTATATTAGAAACTCATTATAATCACTTACTTGTACATGCTGCTCTGATGTGCTCATTGGTCCTACAATGATGATGTGCTGTGCGTATTGGTGTTCAACTAACCTTATATACTATGCCAATAATAAAATATTCATGAGCGGGAACTACTTTCTTGCATCAAGTAACATCGCAATCTGGCACTGCCCCACTTGCAATAATAATAGCATGCGTTCATTTGGCGGTCACATGACATAACATGGTTGTGAAGCACAATAATTCTAATAAATTAAAAACCTTTTAACTTCATTATATTCATCCGCAACGGGGGCAGAGGGGGCGGTCGACCCCCTCCTCCAATCAAGCTGAAACCCTTTGTGTCAGCAAAATTTTCCCATCAAAATGCAGTAAATAGCGTTTCAGAGGGTCTAGATTTCAGATCTCGCCCCTCATGCAAAATAAATAGATTTTTGTACATGTTGTATCTTGCGGTTTCGGTAGTTTACTGAGTCACACAGACGCAAACTCAACTTTTCCAGGAATTTCTGTTTTATTCAGTCAATGAGTTCAACGTACGAATATCTATAGGTCAACAAGTACCCTGTAGAATGCTGTGTGGGTAATATTTTTATATTGATTTTTGCAGCAAATAGTTACCAAACATTGAGAAATCTATTGGATTGAATATACCTAACAGGTGGCTTCACATGCATAGTTCAAGCCTGCCTAACCGGTGCTTATACCAGGATTTAGTTACAGCTTCATGTTCCCAGTAATCGCAAGAAATTGACATGACAATAGAAATTCGTGAAAGACTGGCACTCCCATGCAATTAACAGCGAGTTAAATTCTTGGGATTGAAACATATATTTTGAAGTCACTGATGTAGGCAATGAATAACTTAAAGTTGACATAAAGACGAGGTAGTTTATGATTTAATCAGTGCTCAACTGGAGGCTGAAATTATAATTAATTTGTTTATTTCAATTTCTCCTGAAGTCAAATAGAATACACTGGTGATACACGATAGTACCCATGGGCGAAAGGATGTTTTGGGGTGTAGTTTACATTGTGTATGGAGTGGTAGGGTCGGGTGTAATTTGTTCATTTCCAACTCTTATGAAGTCACGTAGAACTTCACTTAATTTATTTTTGCTGACATGTTTTCAAGCATTATATGTGAATCCAATTTTCACTGTGCTGTGTCTCAATAGAGTGTGAGGGAAATGGCATTTTCACTGGAATTTATTTCAGGGGGAAAATGTTTTCAGTGATAATGAAGTATTATGACAGAACCCCATACCCTCCCCGTGGCTTTCATTGCGTATGGAAGTTATTTTCACGAGTGATGCGGTGTATCCTGCTGCCGTACTTTCACGAGCGAAGCCACTGGGAGGGTATGGGGTTCTGTTATTATTACATATGTCCCATATTTGATTATTTCATTTTAAAGAAAGAACGTGCAACAAATCGGGATAGAAATTTAGGTCGGGGAACCCAATTGCCCATTAATATGCTCCAAGACAGTGCTGCGAACTAGCAACGCGTGTCAGTGTAGAACGCGTGTCACTGTACGTGTGAAAATAAAATAATCGGACGTCTAAACTTGAGTCATTGTCCGAATAAATACTGCTCAAATTGACTAAGTGTTCAAAACGTCATAAAAAAGACGCCGCCGACGATGCGCGTCGCACAATCTTTTTGCTAGCTGTCAAACAACTTGTCAAGTCAAAACATCTACGCGCCAAAGTGAAAAGGCTGATTTTACTGCGGGTCCAGGCTGCGGGTGGATGTTCAGAGAGCCCTTCAAGATTGATAAAACTCAGTTTCCAGGTGGTCAACATACATTAAGTTCTCCCAATCCTAGTATTCTATGTGATGTACATCTAACATGCCAAAAATGAACGATTGGTGAACGATTTGAACCTGACAAAAATAGCAGACGGAAATGTGTTTACAAAATAAAAATAGTGATTACTTGATTTAGATACCAGGAAGGGGAGGGGGTAAAAGAAAAGTTATATAACATTTTATTATTCAATAATTTATTAAAATACACAAGTTTGTCCAATTCCCTGTGATACAACACCTCAGACATAGCTCGGTTTGAGTGTGGGTACAAAGTTACTATTTGAATTTTTTATATCTTTTTTCATTAATGAGAAATTTGACCCCAAAGTTAGAGTAACTGTTCACCAGGAATGGCTTTTTAACTCTTCTGTGATTTTTTTTTGGCTTGGCTGATTTTGTTCAAACTTGATAGGCAGATCGTACCATCACTAATTGGAAAAACAATCCTGACCCACCACTACCATGGCAACAGCCAAAATCTGTTTTTTGAATACTTTCGCCCCAAATTTATTACCTCCTACCAGTCTTGTAATAGCAGTGGTCAAATGATCATGCCTTTTATTCTGGCTACGTTGCGCACAGGTAAGAGATCACTGGCGCCGACATTGTTACACTGTCAACGTAATCCCAATTGAACTTTGAATAAAATCTAAATGCTGCCTCCAATCTAGAAAATACTATCGCAAAACGGTTGGAAATAATACATTTAACGGCTGAATACGTCCTAGCAATAAAATAAAGTGACTTCTAAAGACTGAATGTTATTTTGCGAACCTCGTATAAGGTGCCTGGTTTTAGTTATAAACCGACGTTAGCTTCACGTTCATGTCCTACCATGGTAACAGCCGAAAACATATTGCTTGTTTTTTACCGGCTTGTTTTCATTGGCAACCGAAGTATTTTTATTTTGTAAATAAATGTTCGTCTGCTATTTTTATCCAGTTTAGCAACATTTTTTGCATATTAGGTGTACATCACATGGAATACTACGATTGACAGAACTTGGTGTATGTTGACTGAGTTTTATCATAGTACGAAGTACCAGGAGGTTTCTGCTGGCGACGTTGCGGCGTTACCCAGTTCCAAATAAAGATTACCAACGCCAAATGAGCAACATTTTAATCAAGATTCATTCAATCCACGGCTAGCAAGCAACATCAGAAGCGAAGTTGTAGCATGCAGTATTAGTAAGTCATCCCGTCAGTGGAGTACCACAGTAGCACGGCATGCTTGCCTTCAGCATTGTATTCAAATGAATCACGTGGTGTGTCGTTCTCGTTCAAACCCGGAATTCGATCAATAGGGGAGTTTCAGTAAAAAAAACACATTGCAAATCATGCAAGTTCAACATTTTCAAACCAATATACTAAAACAGGAATGCTCAGAGTGCAAAAGTATGATAGTTATTACTTTCCAGTATACACATCTCTGTTAATACTATCCCTCACATATTCTACTCCCAATTACTCCTGCGTATAATGGACTAGCCTCTTTTCATGTTGACATTCAGACTAAAATCATGTGACAGGCTGTTAAAATTGGCTGTTGCATACTTTTTCGCCGGTCTGGGAAATGTGTTTAATTATCTCTCATTCAAGCAACAATGCAGATTTCCCAGTGGGGTGAAACTATTCGACTCTGTCATTAAAAAATAGGGGTGTTTTCAGCAAAAAACGAATAACCCTGGAATGCACACAAAATACTGAATTTCGGAACAAATCGTGCATTACTTACAGCCGCGGAATACCACAGAAATATCAGACGAAACATGAAAACACTATATATTGTATTTCGGCCTGAACCCTCTATATTGCAATTCAAGGAATTAACCCCTTATGTGCATCCATTTCCCACCTTGGTATCACCCACCCCTGAAAACAAACTCTTAATACCACGCTGAAGCGTTTGGTAATAAACGGTCAGACCATTCACCACACTCGCCTTTCAACTGAAACGAAGCAAATACAAACCGGACAGGGCTGTAATTTTGCAATGAAAAATGACATGGCAAGACAAAAACTCACGCGTATTTTGTAAACGCTCGGCCATGCTTTTAATAACATTACATAACATAACTTTATTACACAACTGGACTATCTATGGGAACAATATCATAATGGTAAATATAACCATCAACTGCAAAAACATGCGTTCAAAATCTCCACAAATCTCGTAACTCAGATGTACATGTATATAGAGTGTATAATATTATCAGTGAATACCTAAGGTACCCATTTCGACTAGATCACTGAGTGTAATTACACCCGCTTTTCTAGAGTATAAATGAAATTGTAAGAACATTATTTACCACTGAATATTAAACCATATCTGAATCAAGATCAAAATGGTTAGTAACTACTGCAAACTTTATGATAATCCACTTATTTTTTTTTGAGTTATAAATGAAAAATGAATCCCGAATTAACTTGCCGTTTTCATGATAACCGTAAGTATATCAACATTTGATGGGTACGTGTTCGTATCAATCCCGCCTTAGACATTTTATGAGATTCCATTTAAAACCTTTTTAGTTATCCTGCCAACAGACAAACAAACCAACAATAAACTGTTCCCATTGTAAAAATATTGTTGTAATGTCTTAAATCATGGTACGAAGGTGCTTACATTCACTATATTGTGACTCTCCCCTAGTTGACTGCACATTAGAGTAGGCCTCCTCCCCTCCCAGTGAGTACTTGTACCATGACCAATCACATTACGATTTGTGGAGATTGTGTTTAATATCGAGTCTCTCTAAAATCATGGCCCTATCATTCTTCGCTTTCAAGACACACCAATCATCGACACGCGACTATCAACATACCACTTCAGTTACGTCACACCAGTAACCATTGTATAGAGACTATTGTTACAGCATTGTGTAGTAGACATCTGTTGCTAGGGAATAAACATAAGAACCATTCCAAATAGATGATTGACAGTATGTAGTCACTCATTCTTAGAAACAAGGCTCTCTTGCTGGTCAACAAAAGTTGAAACAGAGTTCATTTCTCGCGATTATTGACTAGTGTCTTTTATAAGAAGAATGTAGACCGAATAGCTGGAATTTACATGTTTTACACGCTTGTATGTAGTATAATGTACAGTGAGTAGATTAAACGACTTTGTCTTTGTTTCATTGATATCCTGTTGCATTGACCAGAGTAAAATCAATATTACACAATTATTATTTTATTTGTGTATTGGACATTTAAACAATGAGAGATTAGCCTGATGTGTTAAGACAGTGTTAGACAGAACATTTGTCCATACCAATGTGTACTTAGTCTGATGTGTTAAGACAGTGTTAGACAGAACATTTGTCCATACCAATGTGTACTTAGTCTGATGTGTTCAGACAGTGTTAGACAGAACATTTGTCCATACCAATGAGAACTTAGTCTGATGTGTTAAGACAGTGTTAGACAGAACATTTGTCCATACCAATGAGAACTTAGTCTGATGTGTTCAGACAGTGTTAGACAGAACATTTGTCCATACCAATGAGAAGTTAGTCTGATGTGTTAAGACAGTGTTAGACAGAACATTTGTCCATACCAATGAGAACTTAGTCTGATGTGTTAAGACAGTGTTAGACAGAACATTTGTCCATACCAATGAGAACTTAACCTGATGTGTTAAGACAGTGTTAGACAGAACATTTGTCCATACCAATGAGAACTTAGTCTGATGTGTTAAGACAGTGTTAGGCAGAACATTTGTCCATACCAATGAGAACTTAGTCTGATGTGTTAAGACAGTGTTAGACAGAACATTTGTCCATACCAATGAGAACTTAGTCTGATGTGTTAAGACAGTGTTAGACAGAACATTTGTCCATACCAATGAGAACTTAGCCTGATGTGTTAAGACAGTGTTAGACAGAAAATTTGTCCATACCAATGAGAACTTAGTCTGATGTGTTGTCAAGTCAATATCATGGCCTGGGAGTACAATGTATTGCAAAATGAATAAATTCCGGGTTGAAGTTGCAATAATCCTGGTGAAACCATTCATGAATGTACTCTCCAGCATCAAAGTAATTTGTTTGGATCACTTACTCATGGTCTTCTGTACATCATACACCCATCTGTCGTTCAGTTTCATCAAGATGAGTGAGCGTCAAGCATGTCCATCAGACAGATAGACTGCTTGGTATGATGTATTTAAAACAAACCAAGTCCCTTTTATTAACTGAGTCATAGGTGACACTAATAGCGTCAACCTTGTCGAGTCAAGTGTGAACACCCATCTAGGCTGTCCTGCTCAGATCAAACACATACATTTCGAGGACCAGCTATAATATTATGCTTCAGTCACCAGTCAGTGGCAGCACCAACTGGTTACACCAGAGCCACTGTAGGTACTACCATACTTCTCAATTATCTGTTCATGCCCCAGCTTTGTCCCCTATAAGGCTAATACGCTAATGGGTAAGAAAGTGCCATCCACAGTGGAAAAAATCATCAGTTATTTATCTTGATAAATATATTGGAGATATGCACAACAGGACCATAATGTTCTTTCAGACCTGTCTCAAAATGGCCAAATGCAAATGCTGTTTTATGATCATGCCTAGTAGACTGGTCACAAACTTTTACAACAGCGTATACGTTATACATCATGTCACGTTCTTCATGTACTGATTACAAATGGATACTATTGAACAAATGGAAAGTACTTGTTTCAGTCATTCTGAATTGTCAATATGAATGTTCCGGCAAAGCACTGGGATGAATGTCTGCAAGGGAACAACACCGTGCAGGTCAGGGGCGGCGGCACGAAATCGTGCATGAGGCGAGATCTGAAATGTAGACCCTCTAAAACGCTTTTTCCTGCATTTTGAGGGTCAATTTTTTTCAAAGGGTTTCAGTGATATTGTTTCTGGTGGGAGACCGCCCCCTCTGACCAAAAAAACCCGACCCCCTCCCCTAGTGATGGTTTCAGCACGTTTGCAGGGTAGGAGAACTGTTCGACTTCTTATCGATATACGAGAACGATGATTATCGATGTGTGTGCTCATATACTGTGCGAATGTCAATTTATTTCATTACTTGACAATTATGTATAATTCTACTGATAATAATGCTGTCTAATTCACGATACATTGATTTTGAAGTTGTAGTTAATCCATTAAATGTGAGTGTAAATGTTCATGATATATTAAAGTCACTGAAAACGAGAAACGAAAGTTTGCATGTACAAGTGTTACCATGCGATGATTTAACTGTTTTCAAGTTGACAAAAACAAATTTAATGCGCGAAGTTTACTATAATAGAACGTGATATTATTTGTATACCAGCAGATACGACACATACCGAGTATCTTAACCAAACCCGTGAAGGGTTGTTGAAACACGTACGAGTCAGAAACACCAACTTGAGTTCAACCCTCAAAACTGACCTGCAGAATACTAGTATACATTGAATGACCTTCTATATAAAACTCAGAAAGATTGTCAAGTTAAGCGTAAAAGTGTTATACTAAATACAAAACTGTGATTAAAAAGAATATGCTTGAATCAACACGTTTAGAAAATAGAATCTGGTGTATTGAATAGGGAAAAAAATAAACAAGAAAAAAAAAGATATCATGTAGATAGAATGCCAAGAAAAAGAATTTCACAAAATACATACTAAAATAAAGCTGCAATGGCTCAACTTGAATTGACTGTGATACAGTATATCTCGATTTGGGTAAAAGAGATGGAGTTGAAAGGCTCGAATTGCAAGACTAGACTGCCTACATCATTGGTAAGACGTATTTGGCTGTTAGAGCCACAATGGGAGCACCAGTCACAACGGTATCTGGATAGAGACCAGATGAACCAGCAATGTCGAGATGTGAGTATGGTAGAGGCTGACTGGAATCAATACCATGCTGTAAAATAAAAACAAATTTAGACGTGTTAAGCAAAACACCATACATGTATATTGAAGTCTACTATTACTACAAGAGTTAGAATAATAAAACTAGACAAATAATACAGGAAGAAAATCTCTTGTTTAGTTAATGTAATCTAGCGATTAGTCATTACCTGATCCAAACCAGATGCCATTATGAGAAATGCAGCGGGGCTCTGATGCCCTCTAGACGTGGCACTGGAAGGCTGTGTACCAGCCTGTAATACATCTTCAGCTTCAGTTTTACCTTTGTGAAATTCAAAGTCCTGTGAACGCAAAATAGAGTTTTATGTCTTAAGTTGCTATGGTTTTCATCCATGAATACGCCTGCTTAACCAATTGTGCACTCTTTCAAATTCGATTCAGTAAATGCCCTACCTCTCTTCTAATTGTTGATATCTCGAATGGATCAGCAACATCATGACCAGCTACAATACAAAAAATCACAATCACAGTATCAATATAAAATTCATTTAGTATATTTATCATAATATCCAAATATTGTATTCATTCCATAATTGCTCACCATTTTGCAGAGACTGAGCATGCTTAATCTGTCTTGCTGGCCCGTTGTCCAACACAATCTGGATTAAAAGAAAACAAAGTAAGTGCATTCAAATATGTATAAGCTGAAATCATATCTGTAAATTTGTCAAGTTTGTGAGAATAGCTTGTCATACGTACCGAATAAGCAGCTCCGGCAGTTCTAATTGCATGTCCAGTCAGGGTAGCAATGGTATAGATATGTGGGTTGATTTCATTCTTGGCCTGTGTAATTTAACATACTGGTTAAATTGTGTGGAGACGACAATATTACTGACTGTTTTAATTTGAATGTCAGATTCAAACGCAAACGATCTTGTACGTATAATAGTGACAGCTTTTTTCGAGAGGTAATAATCAGTATAATCAAAGGTGAAATTAATTTGTAAGCAATTATGTGGTTTATATAGTATTTACGGAATATCTTTACCTGATCTTTTATCTTACACAATGGATCACCCATTGCCATGCGACCTTCTGCATCAGTATTACCAATCCTAACTCTTACACCAGCAAGGGAGGTGATTATCTCATCAGCAACGTACGAGTCTACATGAATAAAGACAACCATTGGCCCCGGTTGTGAAATATAGTTTCAGACTAATATAATACACATATTTTCACTAGAAACTTACGAACATCTGAATAATGATAATTAATAAATAGTAATAATAAAACTGTTCAAGTATAGATCACAGAAATAGTTTCAGATAAACTAAACTGGTCTGTCGTCCCAAGCGTCAAAATCTAAGTTAACTATAGGTTAGAGCGTTTATAATATTGTAAACTGTATGAATTGGAGAAACGTTTAAAAACTATGGAAACAAAATCAACCAGTAAAATAATCGATTTGTTTCAAGTCGTACAGTATTGTTATCAATTTAATGTGTCCTGTCTTACCTGCACCAACACTGTTTCTTACCATTGTCATCACTCCACAAACTTTAGTGTTTTTAGGTTTCAACAAAGACAATATTCTAAAGAATCCAGCTGTGGCTGCAGCACCACATTTATCCCTGAAAGATGCAATCAAGATGTATGACAGCGTGCTTTGGATACACTGTGACAACGAAACAAGACTTTATGTCGTACACAGTGTTGATAATGCACCAGATTTCAGCACTATCAATATAAACGTGCTAGCCATCTCAGAGACTTTACATTGATAACAAAAGTACACCCTAGCACTAGAATTAATATGCATATACTTTAACGAAGCTAGTACATTTACCCATATTTAAGCCTATCATGGTAAAGCATTTTTTTAAATCTTACTATATCTATAATGTGTTCTTGTTTACTAATACAGGAACACCTGTTAGATTACCGAGAGCGGCTGTATCGATTTATAGACCAATTTATTTGCATCATGGAAGATATGATTACATGTAAACGTCTTAATGTGAGTACAGCAATCCAACCAATTGCATGTTATTTACCTATGCATCCCTGCCATTGCACCACCAACTTTCACATCAGCACCTCCTGTGTCATAGGTTACACCCTGTCAAAACACAACACAATGTTTTGTAACACATAATTTAATACACAAAGCAATGCACGTTTTGTTCCTCGAAGTCAGTCTAGATCAGCAAAAACATGACTCACTCGAACAATCAAATCTGTTCATTGATACATTAGGCATATTTTTCAGCATACAACTGACCTTGCCAACAATCATAGGCGTCTGTTTGATGTCACCTTCTCCTTTATACTCTAATTCGATTATTCTTCCTTTGTGACGGTCTATGTGACGGGCACATCTATTAACAGCGGCATGTAATGGGTACTCTTTCGCCAGAGTATCTTCATCTGAGATCACGTTCAACTGTTACGAAACACACATATTTAAGTATCACATTCACTGTAATGGTAATGATTCTGTAATGAAGTTTATTAATATTTATGTGCATCTGCAATATGTACCCTTACCTGAATACATGTATCTTTGAACACGTCTTGTACATATTCTTCAACCTTTTTGGGTGCCATACGCTCGGGATCAGATCCACCAATATCACGGTAGACAATCCTGTCGTGAAATTCACCTTTTTATCTTAAATATCCGTTTAAAGGGGTGAACACAACCAAGTTTGTCAATCAGTTGTAATAATTATCTGACATGTCACCAGACTAGTGCTAACATTACCTGCCACTTTCAATTGCTGAAGCCTGATGTACGATTTTCTTCCCAACGTCCCCATCTTCTGACCATACACCTATCTTATCAGCTTTGCTGGCTTTACTCGGTACATCTTCTCTAAGTTCCAATGGCTGACCGGAGAAACATATATTAATCACCATTTCATGTTTTGAGTATTGCATTTTGTTACGAAGAATAATCATCCAGTGGACTGATTTATGAATACGATTGCCTATTTGAACTTTTGGTTCGAATGATATTTTGGTGATGTTCGGATGCGGAAAATTAACATGGACTTACCACGTATACTGCACTCAGAGCTCCTAGTACGGACACCAGTACTGCCTGGTCATAATTCGAATTTGGTGGGCACACGAGCAATGGAGATTTACACCCCGCTTTCAAAGCCCTAAAAGGTTGACATTAATTAATTACTTAAATAGTT
The DNA here is from genome assembly GCF_978046115.1 of Saccoglossus kowalevskii. NCBI lineage: Eukaryota > Metazoa > Hemichordata > Enteropneusta > Harrimaniidae > Saccoglossus > Saccoglossus kowalevskii. Next base: position 8,384,909 of record NC_140642.1, read on the forward strand.
TTCTGGCTTAATCTTCCAATTCCTCATCGTTCAATCATGATTGTTTCAGTATTTGCATAAAAATAGATAACTTTTAACAATGAAATGATACATTGTGTTTTCTAGGTATACTATGGCCGAATGCTGGACCAAACGTACCTTTTAAGGCCAGCACAAGCAGCTTCACCAAATCTTCTGACATCGTCATAATCTCTATTCAAAGGTCCCGTGGGTGCGAATATCAGTCTAGTGATCGCATGATCGACCAATTTCATTAAAATTACATCTTTTTCAACTGCACTGTCAATCTGTTAAACAGATACAAACTGTGAATTGTGTTACATAACAAAACAATGTTCAAAATTTAGAGAATAGCTTCATATTACCTGCATCAATTCCTGAAGTGGCGTTTTTAGAAATCCCAGACTAGACGGAATATTGGCAACTGTGTCTATTACTAACACAATTCCGTCATATGACGCATCATCGCAGTTGGTCGTGGCAACCACGTCACACGTTAACGGTCTAAAAAAACGGATAAATGCATATGTTATTTTACGTTTACCGTGTACAGCTTACCTATATACAACACATAGATTTATTTGACGGAATAGACCAAAGTCTGAAATGGAATTCGTGACAAGTACAAATATTTCGGGTATATTATTGGCTACATTGTTAGCACTTCTTTGGTCACATCTGCAGATGACAATCACATTGTTTATTTAATTCCGGTATCATTCTGGACTCCCAACGAGAAAAGTTTTTCATTGTCTGTTCCCAAGTCGACACTTTTGTTAAATGGGGGTAATCAGAGTGGATACTATTCCTCGCAATCAATGATTCATGTTACAAAAATGTTGCTGCAGTGCTAGGTGTGAAAATCAAGCACGCAGACGACCCAAGAAACGAATTGGCAGTACCAATACCATTCAATGATGACTATATAGGTACAAACGCCTAGATACGAAATATCATTTTATTTCAGCCCGGATAATGTGGACCTTTACGTGTAGCTATTTCCACTTAGTAGCAGATCATTGGCAGACTGGGAAACTACGACGTTCCTTAGCTACCATTGTAGAATATTAAAGCGGGGGTGTGTCGTCACCTGCGCATGCGCCAGACGGCCATAGCGTGTCATTGTTTACAAACAATAGTCTACCCATGAGTCTCTGCGTTTTTAATGTGTGTTGTTATTGTCGTCTGGAACTCAATTCCTGTGCGTGTGCAGGTGACGCCCTCCCGCTTAAGGGTCGCGCGGGGTTAACATTGTCATTTATCTTATTTCAAGGTGTAATAATGATCGTAATAAATGTAGAAGACATATTTAGACCAGAACCTGCAGTGCAAGTATCCAGGGTGTTATGGTGGCCCAAGCCACCCACTCGAACGCAACTAAGTAATACATAGACTTCTTGTTCCATGTGACTAAAATAACTGTGTTACTTGGAAGCTAGAGTCAAATGTTGCCATATGTCACATATATCTAATTTATATAGAAAGGTTGAACAGAGGACATACTTATTCAATACGCCAGTCAATACATGGCATGGTTCCAGGTGCAAATGTTCCCAAACAAATGTCAGCAGGTAATACTTTCTTTCATTCAATCGTCAACAGAACGACTTGCATCAACATTTTTATTTCTTGTAGCCAAATCTTATTGCTGTTGTTGTAGTTGTTATTTTCCCATTTACTGTGAAATTTAGAACCACGCCTTCTTCACCGTGACTGTTTGCAATAACTTAATTTATACATATATTCAGTGTAAAAACCGGATATCGCTGTGCACGTGCGCAACATTGCCTAGATCACTACAGTTGTATACCCCCTCCCCCTGATTGTTCTCCTTCAATAATATTTAGTTAATAGGGTTATGCGATAGGTCATGTCACTGACTAAATCATGGTTTATTATAAATTGTTTTGACCATGAACTATCTTTTTAGGGTCCATAGTTTGACATTTGTTATTGAGTTTATGCATAATTAATGAGTTATTGCCAAGTTCTCTACCTTTCTGAGATCTTACAGTAGTTATTACAATTTCATTTCCTCTAATTCTAGGCAACTACGTTATCATTGAGTAATTATGACGTCATAATATATGCAGTCGTAATGGCATGAATATAGAGCCCATTATTGCCTTAAATAGTACCATATTTAAACAAAATTTGTAAATAGAATAATGCTCAATGTAACATTCGAATAATGAAAAACAACGCAATCGACAACAATCTGTTTATGTTATTGGATGAAAGCACGCATATACAGAAGTCGAGACATAAGACTGGTTTACGTCTTAGCAATTCATGGAAATGGTGCGTTACCACGTACATTGGCTGAATATACTTTCACTTTCACTGAGAGCGTTGGATTGCAAATAATCTAAGACGTAAACGTGTTGTTATGTGGCACAGCTAAACTGTACAATCGTGCAACGAATTTAGAGCCTGATCAACGAGCTGTCATGAATTTGTTTTCGCGTATCTGTTAACCGACTTAATTAGCTGATTATTAGCGAATTGCTGTGTTATGTCTGTCATCGTTTAGGCCTATTTGAAGTTTTGGACGGAACTTGGCTCAGTGATTTGGAACTAATTACCAGATAACCGTCGCGATTCTGACAGTTGGTATCCATAGTTATTAATGTAGTGAACGATTAATCAAAAGATATGACGTATTCAGTGCTTAGTGTGATTGGCTTTATGATTGAAGGTTACGCCCTAGAGTCTTTTTACTGTTTTGTAATTGGTTAGAGTTTTGAAAATGAATAAAGAGAGTTTGAGTCGGTCTTGGCAAGTACTCTACAATAGACGAGTCGAGTCCAGTCCTGGAGAGCCTTGGGTCGAGCCTTGACGCAGTCTAAGAGAGTCTTGGGTCAGCCTTGTGAGAGTCTTGGGGATTTTTTCCCCAGGGCGCTGTGTCTTATAGAGTGCTCGATTGACCGACTAAGACGAGAGCTGAAACGTATTCCGTTGTGTGTGTCTTATTTGACTGTAAAGCTTAACTGACTTCCCCGATCCCGTACCTCAAGGGGACGAGATAGAGAGACGAGACGAGATTTCCCCCTGACAAGTGTGGAGAACCCCCATAGAGAAGAATTTCCCCCGTGATAGAGCCTTAAGGTAATAGAATTGTCTGATGTTCACGAAACAGTGGTTACGTCATCACCCGACGTTCCAAAGACATTGACGAAGATGAAAAGAGCATGACAGAATTGTAATAATTTACCAGACGATCGTTTTGCCGATTTATCCTAGCGAAAGAATTAATGATTTTCATAAATAATGGAATTGTTTATGCTAAAATTTAATTAATAATTCATCGAAATAATGTTATTCTATTTTTCAGAACCAGACATTTAATTTAGGACTAGTACACTTTATTTTTCACTAAATCCTAAAGGTCCTGATTGGAAATTGTAACACGGCGTTTGTTTTATAGGTGAAACTTCGAATAAAAATAACTTATATTAGAAACTCATTATAATCACTTACTTGTACATGCTGCTCTGATGTGCTCAATGGTCCTACAATGATGATGTGCTGTGCGTAATGGTGTTCAACTGACCTTATATACTATGCCAATAATAAAATATTCATGAGCGGGAACTACTTTCTTGCATCAAGTGACATCGCAATCCGGCACTGCCCCCACATGCAATACTAACAACATGCGTTTATTTGGCGGTCACATGACATAGTTGTGAAGCACAATACTTCTAATAAATTAAAAATTATTTAACTTCATTATATTCATCCGCAACGGGGGCAGACATGACATAACATCGTTATGAAGAACAATACTTCTAATCAATTAAAAACCCTTTAACTTCATTATATTCATCCGCAACGGGGGCAGAGGGGGGGGGCGGTCGTCCCCCTCCTCCAATCCAGCTGAAACCCTTTGTGTCAGCAGAATTTGCCCATCAAAATGCAGTAAATAGCGTTTCAGAGGGTCTAGATTTCAGATCTCGCCCCTCATGCAAAATAAATAGATTTTTGTACATGTTGTATCTTGCGGTTTCGGTAGTTTACAGATGCAAACTCAACTTTTCCAGGAATTTCTGTTTTATTCAGTCAATGAGTTCAACGTACGCATATCTATAGGTCAATAAACGGTCAGACCATTCACCGCACTCGCCTTTCAACTGAAACGAAGCAAATACAAACCGGACAGGGCTGTAATTTTGCAATAAAAAATGACATGGCAAGTAAAACACTCACGCGTACTTTGTAAACGCTCGGCCATGCTTTTAATAACATTACATAACATAACTTTATTACACAACTGGACTATCTATGGGAACAATATCATAAAAGTAAATATAACCATCAACTGCAAAAACATGCGTTCAAAATCTCCACAAATCTCGTAATCCAGATGATACATGTATATAGAGTGTATAATATTATCAGTGAATACCTAAGGTACCCATTTCGACATAGATCACTGAGTGTAATTACACCCGCTTTTCTAGAGTATAAATGAAATTGTAAGAACATTATTTACCACTGAATATTAAACCATATCTGAATCAAGATCAAAATGGTTAGTGACTACTGCAAACTTTATGATAATCCACTTATATTTTTTTGAGTTATAATCGAAAAATGAATCCCGAATTAACTTGCCGTTTTCATGATAACCGTAAGTATATCTGTACCAACATTTGATGGGTACGTGTTCGTATCAATCCCGCCTTAGACATTTTATGAGATTTCATTTATAACCTTTTTAGTTATCCTGCCAACAGACAAACAAACCAACAATAAACAGTTCCCATTGTAAAAATATTGTTGTAATGTCTTAAATCATGGTACGAAGGTGCTTACATTCACTATATTGTGACTCTCCCCTAGTTGACTGCACATTAGAGTATGTAGTATAATGTACAGTGAGTAGATTAAACGACTTTGTCTTTGTTTCATTGATATCCTGTTGCATTGACCAGAGTAAAATCAACATTACACAATTATTATTTTATTTGTGTATTGGACATTTAAACAATGAGAGATTAGCCTGATGTGTTCAGCCAGTACTTAACCTGATGTGTTAAGACAGTGTTAGACAGAACATTTGTCCATACCAATGAGAACTTAGTCTGATGTGTTAAGACAGTGTTAGACAGAACATTTGTCCATACCAATGAGAACTTAGTCTGATGTGTTAAGACAGTGTTAGACAGAACATTTGTCCATACCAATGAGAACTTAGTCTGATGTGTTAAGACAGTGTTAGACAGAACATTTGTCCATACCAATGAGAACTTAGTCTGATGTGTTCAGACAGTGTTAGACAGAACATTTGTCCATACCAATGAGAACTTAGTCTGATGTGTTAAGACAGTGTTAGACAGAACATTTGTCCATACCAATGAGAACTTAGTCTGATGTGTTAAGACAGTGTTAGACAGAACATTTGTCCATACCAATGAGAACTTAGTCTGATGTGTTCAGACAGTGTTAGACAGAACATTTGTCCATACCAATGAGAACTTAGCCTGATGTGTTAAGACAGTGTTAGATAGAACATTTGTCCATACCAATGAGAACTTAGTCTGATGTGTTAATACAGTGTTAGACAGAACATTTGTCCATACCAATGAGAACTTAGTCTGATGTGTTAAGACAGTGTTAGACAGAACATTTGTCCATACCAATGAGAACTTAGTCTGATGTGTTAAGACAGTGTTAGACAGAACATTTGTCCATACCAATGAGAACTTAGTCTGATGTGTTAAGACAGTGTTAGACAGAACATTTGTCCATACCAATGAGAACTTAGTCTGATGTGTTAAGACAGTGTTAGACAGAACATTTGTCCATACCAATGAGAACTTAGTCTGATGTGTTAAGACAGTGTTAGACAGAACATTTGTCCATACCAATGAGAACTTAGTCTGATGTGTTAAGACAGTGTTAGACAGAACATTTGTCCATACCAATGAGAACTTAGTCTGATGTGTTCAGACAGTGTTAGACAGAACATTTGTCCATACCAATGAGAACTTAGCCTGATGTGTTAAGACAGTGTTAGACAGAACATTTGTCCATACCAATGAGAACTTAGCCTGATGTGTTAAGACAGTGTTAGACAGAACATTTGTCCATACTAATGAGAACTTAGTCTGATGTGTTAGGACAGTGTTAGATAGAACATTTGTCCATACCAATGAGAACTTAGTCTGATGTGTTAAGACAGTGTTAGACAGAACATTTGTCCATACCAATGAGAACTTAGTCTGATGTGTTAAGACAGTGTTAGACAGAACATTTGTCCATACCAATGAGAACTTAGTCTGATGTGTTCAGACAGTGTTAGACAGAACATTTGTCCATACCAATGAGAACTTAGCCTGATGTGTTAAGACAGTGTTAGATAGAACATTTGTCCATACCAATGAGAACTTAGTCTGATGTGTTAATACAGTGTTAGACAGAACATTTGTCCATACCAATGAGAACTTAGTCTGATGTGTTAAGACAGTGTTAGACAGAACATTTGTCCATACCAATGAGAACTTAGTCTGATGTGTTAAGACAGTGTTAGACAGAACATTTGTCCATACCAATGAGAACTTAGTCTGATGTGTTAAGACAGTGTTAGACAGAACATTTGTCCATACCAATGAGAACTTAGTCTGATGTGTTAAGACAGTGTTAGACAGAACATTTGTCCATACCAATGAGAACTTAGTCTGATGTGTTAAGACAGTGTTAGACAGAACATTTGTCCATACCAATGAGAACTTAGTCTGATGTGTTAAGACAGTGTTAGACAGAACATTTGTCCATACCAATGAGAACTTAGTCTGATGTGTTCAGACAGTGTTAGACAGAACATTTGTCCATACCAATGAGAACTTAGCCTGATGTGTTAAGACAGTGTTAGATAGAACATTTGTCCATACCAATGAGAACTTAGTCTGATGTGTTAATACAGTGTTAGACAGAACATTTGTCCATACCAATGAGAACTTAGTCTGATGTGTTAAGACAGTGTTAGACAGAACATTTGTCCATACCAATGAGAACTTAGTCTGATGTGTTCAGACAGTGTTAGACAGAACATTTGTCCATACTAATGAGAACTTAGTCTGATGTGTTAGGACAGTGTTAGATAGAACATTTGTCCATACCAATGAGAACTTAGTCTCATGTGTTAAGACAGTGTTAGACAGAACATTTGTCCATACCAATGAGAACTTAGTCTGATGTGTTAAGACAGTGTTAGACAGAACATTTGTCCATACCAATGAGAACTTAGTCTGATGTGTTCAACCAGTGTTAGACAGAACATTTGTCCATACCAATGAGAACTTAGCCTGATGTGTTCAGTCAGGACTAAGTCTGATGTGTTCAGACAGTGTTAGACAGAACATTTGTCCATACCAATGAGAACTTAGCCTGATGTGTTAAGACAGTGTTAGATAGAACATTTGTCCATACCAATGAGAACTTAGTCTGATGTGTTAATACAGTGTTAGACAGAACATTTGTCCATACCAATGAGAACTTAGTCTGATGTGTTAAGACAGTGTTAGACAGAACATTTGTCCATACCAATGAGAACTTAGTCTGATGTGTTAAGACAGTGTTAGACAGAACATTTGTCCATACCAATGAGAACTTAGTCTGATGTGTTAAGACAGTGTTAGACAGAACATTTGTCCATACCAATGAGAACTTAGTCTGATGTGTTAAGACAGTGTTAGACAGAACATTTGTCCATACCAATGAGAACTTAGTCTGATGTTTTAAGACAGTGTTAGACAGAACATTTGTCCATACCAATGAGAACTTAGTCTGATGTGTTAAGACAGTGTTAGACAGAACATTTGTCCATACCAATGAGAACTTAGTCTGATGTGTTCAACCAGTGTTAGACAGAACATTTGTCCATACCAATGAGAACTTAGTCTGATGTGTTAAGACAGTGTTAGACAGAACATTTGTCCATACCAATGAGAACTTAGTCTGATGTGTTCAACCAGTGTTAGACAGAACATTTGTCCATACCAATGAGAACTTAGTCTGATGTGTTAATACAGTGTTAGACAGAACATTTGTCCTTACCAATGAGAACTTAGTCTGATGTGTTAATACAGTGTTAGAACATTTGTCCATACCAATGAGAACTTAGTCTGATGTGTTAAGACAGTGTTAGACAGAACATTTGTCCATACCAATGAGAACTTAGTCTGTGTTAAGACAGTGTTAGACAGAACATTTGTCCATACCAATGTGTACTTAGCCTGATGTGTTCAACCAGTGTTAGACAGAACATTTGTCCATACCAATGTGTACTTAGCCTGATGTGTTCAGACAGTGTTAGACAGAACATTTGTCCATACCAATGAGAACTTAGCCTGATGTGTTCAACTGGTGTTAGATAGAACATTTGTCCATACCAATGTGTACTTAGCCTGATGTGTTCAACCAGTGTTAGATAGAGCAACTGTCCATACCAATGTGTACTTAACCTGGTGTGTTCAGCCAGTGTTAGATTGACCAATGGTCCATGCCAATGAGAACTTAGCCTGATGTGTTCGACCAGTGTTAGATAGAGCAACTGTCCATACCAATGTGTACTTAGCCTGGTGTGTTCAACCAGTGTTAGATAGAACAACTGTCCATACCAATGTGTACTTAGCCTGATGTGTTCAACCAGTGTTAGATAGAGCAACTGTCCATACCAATGTGTACTTAGCCTGGTGTGTTCAACCAGTGTTAGATAGAGCAACTGTCCATACCAATGTGTACTTAGCCTGATGTGTTCCACCAATGTTAGATAGAGCAACTGTCCATAATACCAATGTGTACTTAGCCTGATGTGTTCAACCAGTGTTAGATAGAGCAACTGTCCATACCAATGAGAACTTAGTCTGATGTGTTAATACAGTGTTAGACAGAACATTTGTCCATACCAATGAGAACTTAGTCTGATGTGTTAAGACAGTGTTAGACAGAACATTTGTCCATACCAATGAGAACTTAGTCTGATGTGTTAAGACAGTGTTAGACAGAACATTTGTCCATACCAATGAGAACTTAGTCTGATGTGTTAAGACAGTGTTAGACAGAACATTTGTCCATACCAATGAGAACTTAGTCTGATGTGTTAAGACAGTGTTAGACAGAACATTTGTCCATACCAATGAGAACTTAGTCTGATGTGTTAAGACAGTGTTAGACAGAACATTTGTCCATACCAATGAGAACTTAGTCTGATGTGTTCAGACAGTGTTAGACAGAACATTTGTCCATACCAATGAGAACTTAGCCTGATGTGTTAAGACAGTGTTAGATAGAACATTTGTCCATACCAATGAGAACTTAGTCTGATGTGTTAATACAGTGTTAGACAGAACATTTGTCCATACCAATGAGAACTTAGTCTGATGTGTTAAGACAGTGTTAGACAGAACATTTGTCCATACCAATGAGAACTTAGTCTGATGTGTTCAGACAGTGTTAGACAGAACATTTGTCCATACTAATGAGAACTTAGTCTGATGTGTTAAGACAGTGTTAGACAGAACATTTGTCCATACCAATGAGAACTTAGTCTGATGTGTTAAGACAGTGTTAGACAGAACATTTGTCCATACCAATGAGAACTTAGCCTGATGTGTTCAGTCAGGACTAAGTCTGATGTGTTCAGACAGTGTTAGACAGAACATTTGTCCATACCAATGAGAACTTAGCCTGATGTGTTCAGTCAGGACTAAGTCTGATGTGTTCAGACAGTGTTAGACAGAACATTTGTCCATACCAATGAGAACTTAGCCTGATGTGTTAAGACAGTGTTAGATAGAACATTTGTCCATACCAATGAGAACTTAGTCTGATGTGTTAATACAGTGTTAGACAGAACATTTGTCCATACCAATGAGAACTTAGTCTGATGTGTTAAGACAGTGTTAGACAGAACATTTGTCCATACCAATGAGAACTTAGTCTGATGTGTTAAGACAGTGTTAGACAGAACATTTGTCCATACAATGAGAACTTAGTCTGATGTGTTAAGACAGTGTTAGACAGAACATTTGTCCATACCAATGAGAACTTAGTCTGATGTGTTAAGACAGTGTTAGACAGAACATTTGTCCATACCAATGAGAACTTAGTCTGATGTGTTAAGACAGTGTTAGACAGAACATTTGTCCATACCAATGAGAACTTAGTCTGATGTGTTAAGACAGTGTTAGACAGAACATTTGTCCATACCAATGAGAACTTAGTCTGATGTGTTCAACCAGTGTTAGACAGAACATTTGTCCATACCAATGAGAACTTAGTCTGATGTGTTAAGACAGTGTTAGACAGAACATTTGTCCATACCAATGAGAACTTAGTCTGATGTGTTCAACCAGTGTTAGACAGAACATTTGTCCATACCAATGAGAACTTAGTCTGATGTGTTAAGACAGTGTTAGACAGAACATTTGTCCATACCAATGAGAACTTAGTCTGATGTGTTCAACCAGTGTTAGACAGAACATTTGTCCATACCAATGAGAACTTAGTCTGATGTGTTAAGACAGTGTTAGACAGAACATTTGTCCATACCAATGAGAACTTAGTCTGTGTTAAGACAGTGTTAGACAGAACATTTGTCCATACCAATGTGTACTTAGCCTGATGTGTTCAACCAGTGTTAGACAGAACATTTGTCCATACCAATGTGTACTTAGCCTGATGTGTTCAGACAGTGTTAGACAGAACATTTGTCCATACCAATGAGAACTTAGCCTGATGTGTTCAACCGGTGTTAGATAGAACATTTGTCCATACCAATGTGTACTTAGCCTGATGTGTTCAACCAGTGTTAGATAGAGCAACTGTCCATACCAATGTGTACTTAACCTGGTGTGTTCAGCCAGTGTTAGATTGACCAATGGTCCATGCCAATGAGAACTTAGCCTGATGTGTTCAACCAGTGTTAGATAGAGCAACTGTCCATACCAATGTGTACTTAGCCTGGTGTGTTCAACCAGTGTTAGATAGAACAACTGTCCATACCAATGTGTACTTAGCCTGATGTGTTCAACCAGTGTTAGATAGAGCAACTGTCCATACCAATGTGTACTTAGCCTGGTGTGTTCCACCAATGTTAGATAGAGCAACTGTCCATAATACCAATGTGTACTTAGCCTGATGTGTTCAACCAGTGTTAGATAGAGCAACTGTCCATACCAATGAGAACTTAGTCTGATGTGTTAATACAGTGTTAGACAGAACATTTGTCCATACCAATGAGAACTTAGTCTGATGTGTTAAGACAGTGTTAGACAGAACATTTGTCCATACCAATGAGAACTTAGTCTGATGTGTTAAGACAGTGTTAGACAGAACATTTGTCCATACCAATGAGAACTTAGTCTGATGTGTTAAGACAGTGTTAGACAGAACATTTGTCCATACCAATGAGAACTTAGTCTGATGTGTTAAGACAGTGTTAGACAGAACATTTGTCCATACCAATGAGAACTTAGTCTGATGTGTTAAGACAGTGTTAGACAGAACATTTGTCCATACCAATGAGAACTTAGTCTGATGTGTTCAGACAGTGTTAGACAGAACATTTGTCCATACCAATGAGAACTTAGCCTGATGTGTTAAGACAGTGTTAGATAGAACATTTGTCCATACCAATGAGAACTTAGTCTGATGTGTTAATACAGTGTTAGACAGAACATTTGTCCATACCAATGAGAACTTAGTCTGATGTGTTAAGACAGTGTTAGACAGAACATTTGTCCATACCAATGAGAACTTAGTCTGATGTGTTCAGACAGTGTTAGACAGAACATTTGTCCATACTAATGAGAACTTAGTCTGATGTGTTAAGACAGTGTTAGACAGAACATTTGTCCATACCAATGAGAACTTAGTCTGATGTGTTAAGACAGTGTTAGACAGAACATTTGTCCATACCAATGAGAACTTAGCCTGATGTGTTCAGTCAGGACTAAGTCTGATGTGTTCAGACAGTGTTAGACAGAACATTTGTCCATACCAATGAGAACTTAGCCTGATGTGTTCAGTCAGGACTAAGTCTGATGTGTTCAGACAGTGTTAGACAGAACATTTGTCCATACCAATGAGAACTTAGCCTGATGTGTTAAGACAGTGTTAGATAGAACATTTGTCCATACCAATGAGAACTTAGTCTGATGTGTTAATACAGTGTTAGACAGAACATTTGTCCATACCAATGAGAACTTAGTCTGATGTGTTAAGACAGTGTTAGACAGAACATTTGTCCATACCAATGAGAACTTAGTCTGATGTGTTCAACCAGTGTTAGACAGAACATTTGTCCATACCAATGAGAACTTAGTCTGATGTGTTAAGACAGTGTTAGACAGAACATTTGTCCATACCAATGAGAACTTAGTCTGATGTGTTCAACCAGTGTTAGACAGAACATTTGTCCATACCAATGAGAACTTAGTCTGATGTGTTAAGACAGTGTTAGACAGAACATTTGTCCATACCAATGAGAACTTAGTCTGATGTGTTCAACCAGTGTTAGACAGAACATTTGTCCATACCAATGAGAACTTAGTCTGATGTGTTAAGACAGTGTTAGACAGAACATTTGTCCATACCAATGAGAACTTAGTCTGTGTTAAGACAGTGTTAGACAGAACATTTGTCCATACCAATGTGTACTTAGCCTGATGTGTTCAACCAGTGTTAGACAGAACATTTGTCCATACCAATGTGTACTTAGCCTGATGTGTTCAGACAGTGTTAGACAGAACATTTGTCCATACCAATGAGAACTTAGCCTGATGTGTTCAACCGGTGTTAGATAGAACATTTGTCCATACCAATGTGTACTTAGCCTGATGTGTTCAACCAGTGTTAGATAGAGCAACTGTCCATACCAATGTGTACTTAACCTGGTGTGTTCAGCCAGTGTTAGATTGACCAATGGTCCATGCCAATGAGAACTTAGCCTGATGTGTTCAACCAGTGTTAGATAGAGCAACTGTCCATACCAATGTGTACTTAGCCTGGTGTGTTCAACCAGTGTTAGATAGAACAACTGTCCATACCAATGTGTACTTAGCCTGATGTGTTCAACCAGTGTTAGATAGAGCAACTGTCCATACCAATGTGTACTTAGCCTGGTGTGTTCCACCAATGTTAGATAGAGCAACTGTCCATAATACCAATGTGTACTTAGCCTGATGTGTTCAACCAGTGTTAGATAGAGCAACTGTCCATACCAATGAGAACTTAGTCTGATGTGTTAAGACAGTGTTAAATAGAGCAACTGTCCATACCAATGAGTACTTAGCCTAACGTGTTAAGACAGTGTAAGAACAATGATCTGTTCCAATGATTATTTATCCTGATGTGTTTAACCAGTGTTAAATAGAGCATTTGTCCATACCAATGAGAACTTAGCCTGATGTGTTCAGCTAGTGTTAGATAGAACAATGGTCAATATCAATGGGTATTTATCCTGATGTGTTCAACCAGTGTTAGAACATGTTGAACCCATCGACTACTCTCCATAACTCTCTCTCTCTGTATTCTGGAATACTTTAAAAATATTAGGTAACCAGGGAGTGACCCCCATATGCACCCCCATCAAATACTCAATGAAGCATTGGTGGCTGTTGGTGGTGGTGGTATATATGCATTACTTCGCTCTAATCTGCAAGTAGCAAAAACTTCATATAACAACTTGTAAACTGTTAATCCCAGGCTTTGTTAATCTTCATGACTTGTTTGTCAGCCAATGCTACTGCATGCCTCTAAAAGCTGCTTCAATGTCTCCAACTCGGTGTCTAACTGTAATGAATACAATGGCTGAAACCAGTCTTCATGTGAGTTGTCCAAAATCTGCATGCTAACACAAGACACTAGTTATTGATGTTCACACTACTATCTGTGTGCATCTCTTTTTGATATGCCAGTCTGGCTGCAGTCCACAGCTGCTGCCACAAGTTCTAGTCCAATACTCTGTATGCACTTCTCATTCACCAATACTCTCTTGGTGATTTGACTGCCTTGGTGCATGCACATATGCTCTGTCAGTAGAAGCCTAACGTATTTTTGCTTGTGATAACTGCTTGCTCGTGTCCATGATGTGAACACTTTGAGAATCGCTTGAGTAGATTTGAGCACCCTCCCCTCGATCTGAAGTGCTAGTATCCCGTTTCTTAGTCCTAGTAGGCTTCCATTTGTGCTTTTAGGATTATTATCCATGTTGACGTTGCTCTGGCAGTCCAATACAGGCGTCAAATACATAGCAATTCCTTCTAGCACATTACATCCTTCTTCTAGACAAATACAAGAAATTGGGTAATATACAGCAAGCACACATGGAATAACGATGATTCAAACCATGTAGAAAGAAATTACTGTTTCGCCCAATGCGCGGTAGGAAGCATTATGGTTCTCATCTAGAATCAACATCCTTATTTCAAAAGGTATTTCATTTTTCGGACAGCCCTAATTTCTTACGATAGTTTATGCAAAAACAAAATTGAGATAGGGAACGCTGTCCTCCTCCAAATGCCTAATTTTGGACCTGACTTACTTAACCTCAACATGCATGAAGTTAGATAAAAATCCTACAGAAATATGAACACTGCAACAATAATTGATGGTAATAATGCCATCACCCCGTTGTACTGGGAGCAGGTACTAACTGTAGTACATGGGAACACCGGCTTATCTGGCCTCTGGTTCTTAACTCCAAAGAGGTAACGAATCCAAATGGTGGCAGAATCAGCCTGAACAAATCTAGGGTCTCAGAAAAGGATAGAGCTTGCAACTTGCTGTGCCTGATAGAAATGCCACTAGAATATGCTGCACAAAAGGGCTCATACAGAAAAATAGGCCAGCACTAACAATGACCAAGATGGCGACTATAACTACAGCTGTTGGCTCCTTGATAAGCGTTACAATAAAAGCGTCCTTAGTGATTTCCCTACCCAAATTGATAGGGACTGCATCCACATCAAGGTTGTTCCTAACTGATCATTGCGTCCCATGTATATACTAGCTGTTACAGAGTGCACGTCTATGTGTTCAGGTGAGATCTGTCTACTTGTGTCATAGGTCAGAATCTGAGACAGGCTACAGTTTTGCATGTTCCCTTGATGTGCCTGAGATGTTGTTTTGAGCCACCAAGGGGAGCATCTCTACTGCTAGTTTGCTGAGAAGTTGTGACCTTGTGCTACCTCCTGGTTGAGGTACCGGTAGGTGATATCACAAGAATATCTGTCTTCTTCTGAACTACTTATGTCTGGACATATTAGGGGTGTTCTTATTTATGTAGGATCAATTACCGGTATGTGATTTAGTACCGGTACTGATGCGTTCATTCACCAAAGCCAGATGTATTTTTGTCCTCAAATCATTGCCATGGGTGATAAAATTACAAATGTACTTGATCCTAGTCACCTCATATTCAAATATTTGGCACATATGAATATCACTGAAAGTACAACTCAAACATTACTGATAACATCAATTTTATTATCAAAATATTGCTACAGCAGCAGAATTAATTATGCAAATTAAAAGTATCTCAAAACTTTGTGGTTTGATTTCACGACACAAAATTTTGAGAATTAAGCAAGTCATTGAAAAATCATAAAATTTTGTTATCAGTGAAATATAGTGTCAAATAAATGCAGCAACAATGAAAATGTTGCAATGAATGCAATTACAAAAAATATAAGCAATGAAAATGAAACGATTTACAGTATGAGCTTGTTTTGAGGTGTTACAATTATTAATTAGACTGAAAGCATGATGAATAGAGGGTAGGTCAGCATGCTCAACCTTTGTGTATTAAATTAACATTTTATTTCACTGATTTAAGTCAATCATAAATGACCCAGGGTAACAACTGTCACTCTATAAATTAACATACACCATACTGAAAGATGACCAATAAGCACAATTTATACCACTCTTTTGTCATGTGACCCCCTGCTCAGGCCATACATGTATGCCTATTATTGTAAATCCATAAACTGCTATAGCTTATATCTTGTAAACGAATTTGCATGAAGGTTTTTGGCAGAAACACATGTTAGAATGATACTTTCAACATGACATGGTCATTGCAGCATAAGGCAGAGTCATGGGGCCGTGTGTACCTTACTGAACCGGTAGCTTTAACAATGATGAACACACTAAACCATGTGATTACCTATACTTGTTATACATGATATACATTTACTAGCATTATACGATGAAATTCTACATCCCTGACCAAACCCTGATATAATTATTGTCTTCAAAATAAAGATATAAATTGTATGAATGTATGAGTATTTTCTACACAATATATAAACTATTGCATTCATTCATCAGGAGACAACATGTTTACACCAACAACCACTGTATCACTGTACTTCAATCTAGTTTTATCAGTGCCAAGGTTACGTGAAATGAAACAATATGTCCCATCTGAACAACAGGCAGCCTATACGACAACTGACAACCACAGTCAGCTGGCACACACATGATAATAAAATAAATACAATATTTATTTATATATATAGGGTCACCATCTTGAATGCAGCATAAAACTAAATAAGAGACAAGTTGACTGTGCTGACAACCTAGCAAGAAATGCACCATATCCACAACTAAATAAAATGAAATACATCTATAAATATGAAGTCATGTGATACCAATTATACAATTGTGATCTGTTACATTGTGTTGGGAGAATCTATCGTAACAATACATGGTTCATACAATTTACATATCATAGACAATGTCTAGTCTTTGCTGCCTGGTACTTGTAAAGCAGTGAAATATTTATTAGCATCCAATGCAGCCTTCAGTCCTATGTTATACAATGGGTGAACCCGTCTCTGAAATTAATAAATATAATATGCACATGTCAATTCACTATTATGACTTACTGTAAAATGCTTTATTTTAGCTGGAATTAATTTTCGCTGAAAAGTTTTTGGGTGTTTTGTGTGGAATTTATTTTCACTGATTTTTGACGAGTTGAATGTAAAACATAGGAAAAAAGGAATATTCACTGAATCATTCCTTCAGAGAAAATAAAGTATTTTACAGTAAAATACCAACCATGTTCATGAAAATTACTGTTTTCAACACATAAACCTGACTGATTTATTGACCATGACAAAACAAAGCCGTATAATCTTGTAAACCATCTAAAAAGCTAAGTTGTACATAGGAGTGCATTCACGTCGTCACCTCGGGGTTTACCCAGGGTGCATCACGCCTGCCCAGTTTTCGTTCAACTGCTAGGTGATGTCACAACTGGGGAGACTGGGGGCAGTTGTTACCGCCCCTGCTTGCAGAGTCGGGGAAGTTTGGGAAAAAGATAGCGAATGACGAAATCGATAGGTAAAAAGGTATTCAGGTAATTTTCTCAAACATAAATTCAACTGGGCGTGATTTTAAAATAAATTTTATACGTTTTACTCGAGTTTCACTCACATAGCAACAGACCAATACGATCATTGATACTACTTCCCCCGGTTATGTTCATGTAATCTACTTTCTCGGGGAACCCTTACGTTGCCACAGGTCACTGCTGCTACGCCACTCGGGGCACCCAGAGGAAGCGACGCAAACACACTCCCGATAAATTGTAAATAATTATACTTACAAGTTCATTATCAGCATGACCTAGGACAGATTCGTGACATAAAGACCCGCTAGTAAAATGTTGAGCCACAGACAAACCACTTAGACAGTAACATGTATGGTAATGATCACGTGACCTGTCAAAAATTTGACAAAACAGATTCAACATCACGCTTGAAGGGACATGTATGTGACACCATAATTAAAATTTGTATCAACAGAATTCTAAAGAAAACCAAGCAGTGTTGCAATAAGACAAAGTGTGTACCCAACTGGCTCAACTTCTCTAATAATGGCACTACCAGTGTGGTTGAATTAACTTTCAGGATTTTCAATATTTGTGATAACCCCATTTACTTTTATAATTTTTGAGCATTTGTTATCTACATGTAATTTACTCTATTTAGTTGAATGTACAAGACATGTACATAGTCATCTATGGGAAGTTATAGATTGACACCTAACATGCTTAGTACAGGTAGGTAGACTCATGCAACAATCAAATACATAAACCCATTATCAATTTCATTACAAATAAAATGAGATAACACTTAGGCTACATTCAAATCAGTAGTACATAACTTACTTTCCGGGTTTATCAATTAGACCACCACTAAAATGCTGACAACAAATGAGAACATATTCCTGTAAAGCACCTACAAAGTAAATCAAATAATGTTAAGTAGTGTAAATATATGACAATGAACATTCACTTGAATCATTCACACCTCCAACACTGCATACTACACAATGTGTATTTGGTAATCAACCACACCACCACCTCCAGCCCTGCCAAGTACACAACTCACCTTGATCAAACATCCAGTTGTCACCACTCAGACTTTTATCTCCTTGTTTACTGAGTACCATGTGTAATAAGGGTAGAACCCCAGCTTGCCATAGAGAGTAACATCCATCTACCAGTTTATTGGTTCTACCTTGAAATCCACCTTCGAATCTCATCTGTCGACTCACTGTCCATCTCTGTCCAAATCAAAACAAGTAAAAGTGAATTAAATTAAGAGTGCTATTTCACTTACAGTACTCTTATACACTTTTACATTCATCCCAGACATATATTGGATGTTATAAATTATAGTAAAGAGAAGCAAGTTGATAAAGTCCTGAATGATATGATGTAGATCTTAAAATCTATTCTATAATTTGACTACAAACAATCCATACACTGAACTTCAATAAAACTAGTCTAACTGTATGGTTTATAAAGAACTAGGATTGCTCACCAGAAGACTTTTGGTATCACACAGTCTTTCACGACCTAAAATGACTAACGCAGCATAGCCACAGAATGAGTAGCCACCATGAGCTTCCATACCAGGCATACCAGAAAAACCACCTTCATAGGTTTGACAACTAAAAATAAAAATGTATCACTAATATGTTCTTACAGTTATACAAAAACAAACATTTTGCGTCTTAAGTCACTAAACTGCAGATGTGCTTTCTAAAGGGCAAATACATATTCATTACTTTTGTGTTTTAATATACATGATAGACTTAATATTCTGGAATGGCGAGTCATTGTATACAAACAATACCTCAAAAATGGAATCCCTAGGTGGACAGACATACAATATATATATTGCATTCATTGTTTAATACCTAGTTGACACTATAATAACCCAGTTTAAGTTTATAAGTTTACCATGCTAACTGTGTCACTACCAGTCTACATAATATTGAACAATTAAACCTCAACTGAAGCAAATTACACCTCGAATGGCATTTACACAAATGACAAATAGTTGAGTTGTCCACTACAGAGACAATAGTTGATTACATGGCGTGGTTACATTACCTAGATATCCATTCAGATGATCCTTCAAACAACTCTTTTGTAGCAACATTTGTCAATGAAGCTGATACTGCTGCACAGTAAGCACCCCTGAGTGAAGTAACAAACAAACAAACAAACAAAATAAATGTAATTTATCACTTATTATTATTAAAATAGTGTAATTAGTAAACTGGTAAATGTTCAATTAACAACAAAAACTGTGACCCTTTTCATATTTGAGTAAATTGGTTGAGCATCATAATTACTGCTCAAAAACACACATTAAGAGTAATATTACCACTGTTGAAGTCAATATACGATACAGCTAAATTTAATAGTAAATATGTTGTAGCCGACTACTAAGGTAAAAGTGGCAAAGTGGACTTTTGTGACCATTCGCAAACAATAAACCTAGTAAGTTTGATCAAGACTTGTAGGTAGGATATGAAAAATTATGTCCATATGATATTAAAACAAAATTCATAAAAATGTGCAAAATATTGCACCAAAAGATTTGATGTGATAAAGACTACTATAATAATTTACATGCAATATTAGCAAATTTGGCAAAAAGCATGAATTAACAATGATTTAGGTGGAGTGACAGCAATCTCTTCTTTAATCTTATAAAAGAATCGATCTTTTGCTAAATGAGGTACACATACATCTTTAACTAAAACTGAAAAAAATATTATTTGATAAAGATTTGAATACCTGATGTCTATCTCTCCTCCATCATGCATCATAAACCCTCCTTCTGGTGTCTTCATTCTTAGTAAAAATTGCTGTAATTTTGGTCTACAAAAAACAAAAATATTACGTATTTGGAAATATAAAATGAAATGCAGATAATACAAGACTAGTATATTGAAAGTACAAGTTTGCAAGTTATAACCATCGTCTTCAAGAAGCACAAGTAGAAACCTGAGTTAAGGAGTTAGTACTGAGAACATCAGACAGAGCTAAGGAGTCAGTACTGAGGACATCAGACAGAGCTAAGGAGTTAGTACTGAGAACATCAGACAGAGCTAAGAAGTTAGTACTGAGGACATCAGACAGAGCTAAGAAGTTAGTACTGAGGACATCAGACAGAGCTATGGAGTTAGTACTGAGGACATCAGACAGAGCTAAGAAGTTAGTACTGAGAACATCAGACAGAGCTAAGGAGTTAGTACTGAGAACATCAGACAGAGCTAAGGAGTTAGTACTGAGGACATCAGACAGAGCTAAGGAGTTAGTACTGAGAACATCAGACAGAGCTAAGGAGTTAGTACTGAGGACATCAGACAGAGCTAAGGAGTTAGTACTGAGGACATCAGACAGAGCAAAAGAGTCAGTACTGAGGACATCAGACAGAACTAAGGAGTTAGTACTGTGGACATCAGACAGAGCTAAGGAGTCAGTACTGAGGACATCAGACAGAGCTATGGAGTTAGTACTGAGGACATCAGACAGAGCTAAGAAGTCAGTACTGAGGACATCAGACAGAGCTAAGGAGTCAGTACTGAGGACGTCAGACAGAGCTATGGAGTTAGTACTGAGGACATCAGACAGAGCTATGGAGTTAGTACTGAGAACATCAGACTGAGCTAAGAAGTCAGTACTGAGGACATCAGACAGAGCTAAGGAGTCAGTACTGAGGACATCAGACAGAGCTAAGGAGTCAGTACTGAGGACATCAGACAGAGCTAAGGAGTTAGTACTGAGGACATCAGACAGAGCTATGGAGTTAGTACTGAGGACATCAGACAGAGCTATGGAGTTAGTACTGAGGACATCAGACAGAGCTATGGAGTTAGTACTGAGGACATCAGACAGAGCTAAGAAGTCAGTACTGAGGACATCAGACAGAGCTAAGGAGTCAGTACTGAGGACATCAGACAGAGCTAAGGAGTTAGTACTGAGGGCATCAGACAGAGCTAAGGAGTCAGTACTGAGGACATCAGACAGAGCTAAGGAGTTAGTACTGAGGGCATCAGACAGAGCTAAGGAGTCAGTACTGAGGACATCAGACAGAGCTAAGGAGTTAGTACTGAGGGCATCAGACAGAGCTAAGGAGTCAGTACTGAGGACATCAGACAGAGCTAAGGAGTCAGTACTGAGGACATCAGACAGAGCTATGGAGTTAGTACTGAGGACATCAGACAGAGCTAAGGAGTTAGTACTGAGAACATCAGACAGAGCTAAGGAGTTAGTACTGAGGACATCAGACAGAGCTATGGAGTTAGTACTGAGGACATCAGACAGAGCTATGGAGT
The DNA here is from genome assembly GCF_978046115.1 of Saccoglossus kowalevskii. Taxonomy (NCBI): domain Eukaryota; kingdom Metazoa; phylum Hemichordata; class Enteropneusta; family Harrimaniidae; genus Saccoglossus; species Saccoglossus kowalevskii. The sequence goes on from NC_140642.1 coordinate 8,406,569, forward strand.
TAGTACTGAGGACATCAGACAGAGCTAAGGAGTTAGTACTGAGGACATCAGACAGAGCTATGGAGTTAGTACTGAGGACATCAGACTGAGCTAAGAAGTCAGTACTGAGGACATCAGACAGAGCTAAGGAGTCAGTACTGAGGACATCAGACAGAGCTAAGGAGTTAGTACTGAGGGCATCAGACAGAGCTAAGGAGTCAGTACTGAGGACATCAGACTGAGCTAAGGAGTTAGTACTGAAGACATCTACTGGTAACTTGTTTTTAACAGCAGCCTCAGTTTCACACAACTAGAACTTGACAGTGAGTGGCAAATAAAAATAACACTCCATAAGTCACACTTTTTTGTATCCTCAATTCTACACTCATTGGAAACAAATAGTATTTACAACTGATTGGCTGATACATATTTATCAGTTTGATTCAACACATAAAAAAACATGTAAATGCCTGTATATTTCTAGGATATTAGCATACATCTGAGATTTATTTGTTATGAAATTATAACAAACTCATAATTTGGATAATAATTTTAATGATCAGTCATAATTAAGAATATTTTATCAGAATAATGAATCATGTTTTTCAGGGGCACCATAATCACATATCGAAAAAAATGTCAGCCTAATCAAACCTTAGTAAGAAAAATAATAAAACTATCGTGACTTACCTGTCAATAATATCATAAGCTTCCTGAGACCCCAGTGTACACAATGCACTGATGGCAGCGTATGTTGGAGCTAGATGAGGACATTGACCTGGACCCCCTATGTTGAAGTAGAAAAATAGATTATAATTAACATAAAATATCTACTAAAACATTTTGAAAATGTATCAAAGATATGTTGCCATACCAACAAGTAAATATATATACATTCAATTACAAATACATTTATAATATCCATCCCAAAACAATACACAGTTAGTATTAATTTAATATTGATAATAATGATGACTTTGCATATTTGCATATTATGTCAACCATAGGTAAAATCATTTTAACATTGACAAAATGAACATCATTCACTAAAATGTAATCAAAGAAGATGGAGGATGACCTCAAACTTTTTTTAAATCAAGAAGTACAATTTATTGCAAAATGAATAAATTCTGAGTACTTTTATTTATGAGTATGCTTCTTCCTTTTTTTACAAGAAATACTCCTGTGTAAAGTGAATTCAATGTTCTTTGAACTAACAACTAACATAAAACCTTAGCCTTAGCTTTGCTCACACTGTTTTATAATTTAACCCAAACAGATTCACATGTACAAAATAAAACAAGCTGAATAATTAATATTCACATAGTGTCAGATATTCAACTAAACACACAGCATGCATTAAAACAAATTACTATTATAATACAGATAAACAAAATGAAAAGTCAATTACTGTAAAAATACATTATTTTAGCTGTAATTAATTTTCGATGAAAAGACATTTTGGCAATTCAAAGTTTATTTTCAGTGATCGTTGATGAATTGAAATGTAAAATAGAGGAAAAAGGGTATTTTCAAAGCATAAATTCTAAGTGAAAATATTTTACAGTAATAGGCACAAATGATAACAGAGATTCATATGTACAACAGTACAATGTGTTGCCAAACAATCATCAGTCATGCAACTACACAAACAGTATTCTCGTTACTAGGTATATAAAACATTTATGCAACTGTTAAAATATCATGCTGAAAACAGGCTGAAAATAGTTAATTATTATGCAAATTAGATCATTAACATATTCAAATTAATACCAAACTAGTGTTAGACATTCAACTACACAAACAGTATGCATTTGACCATTTGAGTAAACAGTTAATTATAGTAGTCAATTATTATGCAAATTAGCTAATTAATACGCAAAGCAGGAAAATCAAATTAGGTCTGGAGTTCATCACATATCTGTGATTTATCAAAATTTGACACGCACATCCATCCATACACACATCCATACAGACAGACAACTTAATGACATAAGCCTCATTTGTGCTTGACACACAAAAGCCAAAAACGAAAGGAGGATTCATGAGCAGATGAGTTACCTGCAAATCCACCATCTGGATCTTGGCATCTTTTAAGAAATTGTACAACCCTGTAAAAATCATTATTAATAGGATTAAAATTACCTACACGAGTAACACATCCTAAACAGCGGATGCCAGCATAAGTTATGACGCTATTCACATGTGTTTGATTTAAACGGCATTTTGAATGACATTGTAACCGGCATTTACATTTACTTATTTCAAAATTGCTCCTCACAACACATGTCTAAATTTCATGCAGTTTAGTTTGTGATACAGATGTGTACATGCCATTTGGTTTGAACATGTCCATATGTATGTACATTAGTATGACATTTAACATGACCAAAATTGTCAACTTTTTAATGATTGTGATGATGAACACCTAAATGAATACAAAGGTAAACAGAAGACAGAAATATCTTGTCAACTAAAAATCATTCATCGTGATTGTGCACATTATGTAATGGCCAGCATATTAATGTCTGTTGTAAGAAAACAAAACATTATGAGATATTTATTATACTTTGAATTACTGGGCGAAAGTTAAGCCAATTTTTTTTTTAGTGAGCATATGGTAAAAAATCAAGATCCCAATCTAATCAAGCAAGGCAATTAAACATTTTTTCAGTTCATTTTTCTAAATACAAGAACACCAACTGAACAATTGCAATCAATTTTTGCCTTGTTTCATTGTAGGTCAGTCACACTATGATGACATATACATGCAACAGGGTCAAAGTTTATGTAGTATCAGGTCTTACCTGGAGGATTGTTCTTCAGATATCTGTTCTCCAAGCAGATATAAACTGTGTAGAATCCAATAACAAAGCCAGGGTCTACTGGCGTCTAAACATTCATATGACTCACTCAGATTCTTTAGTCCTTTCAATAAGTAATGTATATGTCTGTCTTTATATAGTAGTGGGCTGTGAAAGCAATGTGAAATGAAAATACTTCTTCATAAATATATATTATTCTTAAAAAAAATGAACTGGAAAAGGAGAACATTGCTGTAGAGTAAATTAATTATAAAATAATTGTCATGCAATAGCCTCATTATAATATGTGTATTACAGTCATACTACACATGGGATACATCCATACTTATGACACATGGGATATAACCATACTTACGACACATGGGATACATCCATACTTATGACACATGGGATATAACCATACTTACGACACATGGGATATAACCATACTTACGACACATGGAATACATCCATACTTACGACACATGGGATACAACCATACTTATGACACATGGGATATACATGTATCCATACTTACGACACATGGGATACATCCATACTTATGACATATGGGATACATCCATACTTATGACACACGGGATACATCCATATTTATGACACATGGGATACAACCATACTTATGACACATGGGATATACATGTATCCATACTTACGACATATGGGATACATCCATACTTATGACATATGGGATACATCCATACTTATGACACATGGAATATAACCATACTTACGACACATGGGATATAACCATACTTACGACACATGGGATACAGCCATACTTATGACACATGGGATATAACCATACTTACGACACATGGGATAGCCATACTTATGACACATGGGATACATCCATACTTATGACACATGGGATACATCCATACTTATGACACATGGGATATAACCATACTTATGACACATGGGATATAACCATACTTACGACACATGGGATACATCCATACTTATGACACATGGGATATAACCATACTTACGACACATGGGATATAACCATACTTACGACTCATGGGATATAACCATACTTACTACACATGGGATATAACCATACTGATGACACATGGGATACAGCCATACTTACGACACATGGGATATATCCATACTTACGACACATGGGATACAGCCATACTTACGACACATGGGATATAACCATACTTATGACACATGGGATATACATGTATCCATACTTACGACACATGGGATACATCCATACTTATGACACATGGGATATATCCATACTTATGACACATGGGATATATCCATACTTACGACACATGGAATACATCCATACTTACGACACATGGGATATAGCCATACTTACGACACATGGGATACATCCATACTTACTACACATGGGATACAACCATACTTATGACACATGGGATATACATGTATCCATACTTACGACACATGGGATACATCCATACTTACGACACATGGGATACATCCATACTTATGACACATGGGACATATCCATACTTATGACACATGGGACATATCCATACTTATGACACATGGGATATATCCATACTTATGACACATGGGATATAGCCATACTTATGACACATGGGATACATCCATACTTACTACACATGGATTCAGTCATATGACATGCAACCCTAAAAAATTTACCCAATCAAAACAAAGTAACTGTCTATAAACATATCACGTACTTTGGATTAGCATCTGAATCAATTGAGAATCTTTCAAAGAGTTCACCAACTGATGCTTCCACTCTCTCCTATTAAAAATACAAAAGATATGTTACATCATATTGTAGTTAGATAATGTTTGACTGAAATATAATAATCTACCGGTATTACAGAAATTTAATCAGATGCAAGCACAATTAAACACTCCATAAAGAGTAACTTTATATCGTTGTATGGTATTACAATTGTATATGACCATCTTATGTCAATTTTGACAATGTGATGTTCTATCTTAGTCTTGGTTGAACACAGGAGTTTTCGAAAGCATATGAAAACTATAAAGTCTGTTTTCTATCAGGTTATTCTTTTTTATCTCAAATTTGAACTCTAATTAGCATAACCTGTTTCTAAATATCAAGAACCGTAAAATTGTATTTGGTTTTGTTTATGCCAAAATGGCCACCAGACCGTGTTATACATATATGATGAAGATGAAGATATAAAAAAAGGTATTTTTCTTATGTAACCTCATAAAACCAAAAATTGATTTTTCGGGGTTTATATAATGACTAGCGCATCACCACCACCATTACCATACATACTGTAAAATGACAAATTTTTACTGGGTTTAAATTTCACTGATTTACCATTTCAGGCATATTCAGTGGGTTTTAAATTCACGGTTTTATCATTTAGATAATGTCATCTTTGCTAAATTTGACATATTCACTGGGTTTTAATTTAGCGAATTTTCCAGTCAGCGAAATAAGCAAAATTAAAACCCAGTGAATAATTAACCACTCTACAGTACTTGGCGTACAGTTCTGGGGCTTCTTGTGGTTCACGTACTTTGACGTCCTATGGTTATCTTAGTTCTATTTATAGTAATTCATAGGGGTATATTAAAGCGCGGTGGTCGGCACGCAGCACGTGTTCGAATTTCATGTAAATAAACACGGTATTTTACATGCGTTGTACACGTCGCTATGAGTCTTATATCGAACAAGGCACGATGACCGGCGCCCTTTAAAATATATAAACCGCTCAGCTGCGCTCGCATGCCAGGGATTGCCTGTTATTACATATTACTGTGGAATACTTTATTTTCGCTGGAATTAATTTTCGCTGAAAAGGCGTTTTGTATGGAATTTATTTTCACTGATTTCTGATGAGTTTAATGTGAAATATAGGAAAAAAAGTGTATTCGTTGGATTTCATTTTCACAAAATCATCCCTTCAGCGAAAATAAAGTATTCTACAGTATTAGTACGTCTATACATGGAGGTAGAAAAGAGAAGGAGTGAGGACGCTATTGTTTCCGCTGGTTTCATGATGCTTTGGATTTGTTTACTCAGTACACATTGTAATTAGTTTGCAAACAAGCTGTACAATGTCACAGTTAATCGGCTTACGTGTTTCGGCTGTATTCGGAAGCTTCACGAAGATTCTCAACGCACTGCGCATGCCCAAACAAATAACAATAATACAAAATGCAGCGAAAAACGTACGCTGAGTGTACTCAAAGCCCGAAATCTATTACAACAAAAGGCGCGATTTTCGACATCTGCACAGTTCTGCACACCAATGAAAAATGACGAATCAAAACATCTTGTTATAATCTTATCATGTATCTTTAAATTTCACTGCGGAAATTTGCGGGAATTTTTTAATCAATGTCCAAAGTTGGACGACTATTGCGATGAAAAATATCAAAAAGAAGTAAGCACACATCTTGGTAGCGTCCGTATGCAGAATTTCCGGTATCTACAAGTGTGAAATGGCCTTTGTGGTCCGATAAAGGTCATTGCGCATGCACAATTCTTGTATTTATGGTTTGCGCATTCAATTTTATAGATGATGTTTAAACGTAATTTATTTTTTTCAGTTCTACTCTCGTTTTCTTGTGTAAATAAGCGGCTATCATCATGTAGATAAAACGACTTCTAAACAAAAATAATAAGTGGCTTAACCAGACCGAAAACAAAGGATGTTTATAAGATTAACATGGGCTTAAATAGCGTCCTTACTCCTTCTCTTTTCTACCTCCATGGTCTATACTGTTAAATAATGATTGTATTGTGCTTTGAAATTAGACAACAAATTTTGGATTAATATACATCTTTCTTCTAGAAGGAGTTGTTTTATTATTTTTGTCCATTAATATTCTGTTTTTGTAGATTAGTTTATTTTTTATTACTTCCTTATTAGTGTATTAATACTGTATTCTTTTACTATTATCTGTAATCATTGCCACTCTCTCCGGGGAGTGAGTAGTGTTAATAAATAAATAAAATATACTAGTTGTATTACAAGGGAGTTCATTATCGTGCATTAAAAGTCTGTGGTCGTCGCGCAGCGCGTGTTCGACTTTCATTTAAAAAATATCTTCATCATATATGTCATCATAAGTAGCAAAATGGAAGCGCGTTTTGTACGTCGTTATGAGTCCCATATCGAACAGGACGCAGCGCGGCGACCACCGCCCTTTACGGTTATTACTAAGTAATACCGTTATATATTTGATGACCCTAGGTTAGTAATTGAAACTCGTCGAATATATACTCACCTGTTCAATCGAACTCGCTGTTGGGACTCCGTCCGCCACAAATCGTTGTTCTTGAAGTTTCTCCAGATCTTCCACACATCTCACGGGGAGCGCCATTTTGAATCAAGAAGGCCAGGCAAGACCCCCTAGGTGTATTGTCGAAACATCGGTTTCCAGAATATACTGGAAACCTCCTATCAGGAGAAGTGCATAGTGCGGGCGTGACTGCAAAATATTGTCGATTTGTGTATTCTATATTGAATGTTGTATATTCGTATTTTACCAAATATTGACGATTTTATTTTAACTTACATTGGGCTGTTCATTTTAAAAATACCTGTATACTAGTATACTAAATTCACTTGAATTTTATTGGCCAATATTTAGTTCGCACGGTAGTGCATAATTGTGTATGGCAGTAAAGTAATGCATTGTGAACTAGCTTCATAAACTTTCATTAAAAACACAATCCATAGAAACATTAAATGACTGATATACTCTCAGCGAAACAAAGGCATTCATTTTTATAATCATTTAAAAAAATTCAATGGCATTTAAAAATGGACCAATGCTATTCAATTTATAAATGTTTATAAAGGGAATGCATTTGTTGAGCTGGGAGTAAAAATTGAAAGTGAAATGAAGATTTTATTATGTCGTGTCTTTCGGTGACGAGGTACTGGGGACGGTGATCGCTATCATAATATTTTAGTGTGTGCTCATTCACAACATTGTTTTTGGTTTTGTGGAGTAAAATAACACACAATTTAATTTTCATGTTATAGTGGATTTGTCAGAGATGCGAGTACAAGGATACAAAATTATTACCGTTTGTGTATTAATTTGTTTCTATGTTGTCAATTTAATCACGGAGAGTATATACTAGTACATCTGAGATTGTACTTGTACAAATCGTGTACCAGAATAGTAGATCAATTTAACTTTAAAGCGCGGTGGTCGTCGCGCAACGCGTGTTCGAATTTCATGCAAATAAACAATGTATATTACACGCGTTGTATACGTCGCTGTGAGTTCCATATCGAACAGGACGCGGCACGACGACTGCCGCCTTTTAAAGAGATATTCAAAAGCATATTCGTAACACAGTCGCGAGGTGAGTGCATGGCCATGAGTGTCGCGCTATGCTAACAAACATTCCATATGCACATTTCGTTGATTTGAGCAAGTCGTTTGACAGTGACATAATGCTTTTTATCTAAAATTAATGGAATATGGAGTAAATGGTAAAATGTATAAACTTAAATCATTAAAAACATATATAGCGGTAAAAGTAAAAAAAAAAAACAATTGGGAAGGCTTACAATACCATTTTTATCAAACTCCGGGGTGAAGCAAAGTGTAATCTACCGGGGTAAGCCCAATACTTCAATCTTTCAGGTATTTTTGATCAAAGTGAATGTAAACCACCTACCCTACTTTACATCCCATTAGCTACCTTCTCTACGCGGACGACATTGTGACGTTGAAACAAGAGGAAGCTTGTAGAATACACCAATAACTGGAAATTTACTATAAACTTTACATAAAACGAAAACTATAGTGTTCAATAAATCCAATAGACAATAACCTATTTTTCTTTGAAGGGAAAGAAAATAATCAAACAATAAACGAAAAGGTCATTTTCCCAATTAAAACAAAATTGTCCAAATTTCCGTTATAATGCTATTTTTCAGGAAATATTAAACCATGGAGCTAAAAAAGAAGGAGACTGGACTGGTTTTAATCCTACTTGAGTCTTTTGTTTTAAGCTGATTATTCTTTTGTGTTTACGCGCCTTTCATGTCGATGACTTCTGCCGGCTGCCGTCACACTGATTATTCAGCCGTCACCGCCTTCCTGAGGTGTGACGATCATTTTTGTTCTGCGCAGTTGACGTCAAAGGTCGGTGAACATGCGCGTAGCGGTAATTACGGAAGAGTGTCGTCAGTTCTACAGGTCTGCGTTTGAGTCATGGAAATCGGACGGGTTTTCAGCAAGTTATTACAATGTATGTGGTTCTCGTAATGTCGAAAACATTGCTCACAAGAAATTGATTTTAAAATAAAATACTTGGTCGCAGACGATAAAATTACCACCGATATATAGTGTTTTCCATGTACTTTCCAACAAGCTTGAATTGAAGTTCGAGCTCCCATAGCCAAATTCACAATCACGTTTTTCATTTCTGTTCATCTGTCCTACTTCCTGTGTGGGCCCTCATAGACAACACGTGCTTTGGATAAACGACGCGTTAAATTTGAGCTCCGGTAAATTCTATTTTTTTCGTAAAGTCTTTTCCCGCGGACGCCGAAATTTAGTTAAATAGTAAGCTGACCTCTTCTACGTCATACTAGGGTAGGTGCCAATAGCGGCATATCACGGCCAAACCGGCAATCGCCGATTGAATTTGACATGCGTTGCGTTGCTTTGATTTGTGTTGATAGCTCATATTAAGGGATATGAGATAGTTATATTGTGGCGGGTTGGAAGTTAACGATACTTTGTTCCCCACTACATTGATTCCATCACAATTACTTGTGTATTACACATCACCAATTTAGAAGTTACTGTGTAATTCTGGCCATGTTTTTTTTCCTACTTGAGTCGTTATAAATTTTGTTTCGTCCCTCACCCTGCTTTGTAATGACGACCGAACTCATCCGAGAACGTCCGATCATGACTAATTAAATATTCACGTGCAGTAATTCCCCCATAAACCCGTCAAGTGTTATCTGTTGACCAAATAGTCGGCAGAAGTCATGGTAACAATAGCATCAAAGGGAGTTCACTCTCCTTTTTTTAGCTCCATGATTAAACTTTTATTTTTACTTTTGTAGTTTTATATATTCGCATTTGTATTTTGTATGTCTGAGTTTTTGAGACCATACTGCTGTACTTTTTTCTGCTGATGAACACGTCATTTTGTGTAACGCTCTGCTATGAATTCGTGAGTCGAAAAGTCTACGTTTACGAGAAAAGGTTGCTAACATTGTTTTTGATTTTGCCGAAAAACTTTGATAAAGTTTGGGTCAATTTTTAAACATGTATAGATGTAATGGTATATTTACCGAGCTTAATTTGTAGCTGGTGAGAAAAAAATATTAATTTAGTAAATGCTTTTCTGTGTTTTGGGTTTGTCATCTAATTTATCTTTTCCGTGTTCCCCCAAACGCTCAATTTTGTAGTGTGAGGGCGCTACAATACGTACAGTGGGGTCAAAAATCAGTATGGCGGCTACATTCATGAATGCGAATTAACAGAATTGCAACGTCATCGCTTTTTTTTGTCCATTTGAAACATTTTGCACAAAACTGTCTAAAATAAACGTTTACGCGCCATGACATAATTAATAATCTCAAACAGATTTGACAAGGTGAATATAACACAACGGTCCCAACTGTCGGTCGTCAATTAGCAATGCTTTGCAAATAAATACGTTTATTCAAGAACACAACACTGACTAGAAATAGTACAGTAGTATGGTACGAAAGCCGAGAAGTACCATCATCTGTAGTGATGAAACTTCATAGTAGTTTCTATCATTTGTAATAGAAACAGAATTGCACAGAATTGTTTTGCATACAGGTTATGGGGTGAGATCAGCGCAATCAATTATTTTTATATTATCTTTGCATTGTCTTACCATATTTATATTGTATCTGCATTTGAATATATTCTACCTTGGAAAAAGTGACCTAATAATATTCTACCCATGGACAAGTCCCTTCGTTGTGATCTACCTGGGAACAAGTCGCCTGATTATATTCTACTTTGGGAAAAGTGCCCTGATTATCTTCTATGAATTTTCATCACTACAGAAGACGGTACTTTTTTGCTCCTGCAGTTTGCAACAATAATAACTTGGAAGTTAGTAGTCGGAACTCAGAAGTTGGAACTGTGAAGTAGGAAAGCTCGTAGTATTATCTACTTGTTTTATACTAAAGCTGAGAATTTTTTGAAAACTAAAAAACAAAATTTCATCTGAAACGTTAACCAAAAACATAAAATTACATCAATTTGTTTCCCTGTATTTTTTTTATTTTTTAGCAACTCATATTGAGCTTCATCACCAATTTCATTTTTATAAATACAACAGGAACGTTATTGTTGTGACCCTTTTCAAATGGTAATCTATGGTTTGACATTCTTGTATGTGTTATTGCACTTGGAAATGTGTGACCTATAATTACTGTTGCATAGATCTAAAACTGATCAATCCATTCTTTGTTATAAAAAAAGCTAAAATTTGTATTTTCTGAAGCAGTTTGTTCAAGTACTCCACTTTTAATTGAATGTTCTCGTATATTAAAACAGTTATGAATGTATTTTGCCACATTAATATTTTTCATCTTTGCTTAGAAAATTAATAGCTTTCCATTGCTTTTGTTGTCAATTGTTTTCTCAGCGTGCAACTGGTATTACAAATGTTTCTTATTTTCAATTTCATTAAGTTCACAAACTGAACATTTTAGCAGAGATTGGTTCTTTATAACATTCCAATTTCAAACTGTAAGCAAACTGTTATCCTCATTTTTGGACATTCCGGAGCAATATCATTTCTCTATCGAAAAATTCTTTGTACATTCTCAGTTTATTTTTAGAATTTGTGCCTTTGTTGTCATTGTACATAAATTCTTTACATGGTTTAGTTTTAAATTGTCTAATATTTTAATCACATCAGATACCAAATTTGGCGTACACAAGTGGTGCATTTTCAAATAAAGCTTGTGTTTTCTGGCATATTCTTCATTCTCATCCAATAATTTATCATGTGCTTAGTACTTTTCATAACAATAGGGTATCTCTAGTTCACCTAAACAATCTAGATTGGAAGCCCTGATATTTACTTTTGGTAAAAATGTGGTGTGAAGTTTATTTTATTGGTTCTGTTAAGTTGCTCAACTCCTTGAGTGTTCAATAATTTCATACAGTACAGGAAGACCAGTCAGTTACTGAATTTTGTATCACTCTTAGTCACATGACAATTCCCCCCCCCCTTCAAATTTTTGTCATATGCAAATAAGTAATCCCCATAGTTTTGTTATATGCATACACAACAACCTAGAGGTTTCTGGAACTATTCGGTGCACTGGCTTCTCCATTTCATACTTATAACAGTACTAGATTGTATTTTCTCCGTGCTTACTACAGAGTACATGTGTCCGTTTACGCGACTGGCCGAAAAAGGTAGAATTTTCAGTAGTAGTTAGTTTTCTGCAGATTATACAACAACTTGCTCTCAAATGCGCATACTGCCTAGCTCTCGTCACAAATAACCGACAAAAAACCATAGTCAACACGAGTCAGGGAATAGAGTTCTCTTGTACACCATAATCATGGTGTCAATTTATTCAAATATATCCTTAATATATATATATATATATATACACACAGTCATGGATACATCTTTTTTTAAGCCAAAGGTGGCTTTATTTTTTTACAACACTAAAACATTTACGTAACATTCAAAGCAGAAAACAAGACCAGCTATAATTCTATAAAACAGTTGAAATGCTTCGGTTTTACAAATATAATTGTCTAAAATGTCTGGGTTTAACAATGGACGACTGGCAGTCACTATACGATATATACACGTTTAATGTTGGGATTATCCAACAGTATAACACTTATGCACAGCACGGCTGTCCAAGTTTTACTAAGTGCATCAAATCGACAACCATTCGTTTAGTTTGTATCATATCAGTCCAGCTGTTACCGGCGTAGAATCAGGTAATACAATTCTCGGTTTAATACATGTACATCAGATTGTGGTTTACATGCACGTTACGTCTGTATACTATGTGGGTATGCTACGGCAGCAAAATAACCTTCACACGAACGCCATCCATTACCATCACCATTTTCGTCGCCAAAATGGATGTAAATATCATTGTCCAATTCTTTCTTCCAATCAGTACAAATCAAAAAACAGTGACGGTACCGACGATGTCGTCGCCGTAGTTTGGTTGCCACGGCGTAATGTCTAAGAGCACCTACTCGATATCCCACAATAGCAGGCAACTGTGTTTCCAGTATTTTGATAATGTTATTGGAAACGTTGTCACCGTACCATCCAAGTGACGCCTGCAAATTACCGGAGTTATATGTCGATATGAACGCAGTGCTGCCTTGTCGCCGACGATAGAACCTCTTTACGTGGTCCATTTTCCAGTGTGGTGTAATGCTTCCAAGTAGACAGAACGTTCCCAATTTACGTCGGATTGATTCTACATACAGTTGTACAGTTGCATTTTGAGTAGGTGGCGCTACGCAGTCATCACTGCCGTCGGTGGCGTCCTCCCCACATCGCCATAAAGCCTGGAAAAATCCATACGACTCGTTTAGATGCGCTAAGCGATCATAATATCCGAAAATCATGGCCCATGCTACAGAGCCGCTGCCACTTCTGCACCCATCCATGCGATGCTGCCAGTAATTCGGGAACAGTTCTTCGTGCGTTATTTGGGACATAGTTGTGTGCCAAGGAAGACGTTTGGTGAACCTTTTAACGATCCGTGTGCGATGGCTTTCGCTACCTAAGTCAATACCAAATCTTTTTAAAACAGTTTCGCCATTATTATGGTGAATTTCCACCTGGAAACCAATGTCCGTTCCTTCGAGTAGCTTCCACAAATGTTGTCCATCCTCATGCAGCTGTAGAATTAAAACCCGCCCACCATATTCGTTGAAAATTTTGAAGTTTCCTTCGTTTACATTTGTAAAATATTCACCAGTGCAAATGTCTCCAAGGGCACTACATAGTTTTCGTTGCCATGCAGATTTGTCCATGTCTGACATATTTGCATTAAACGGTAGGAACGTAACTTTGACTGTATCTGTCGCGTTGTTGAGTGGAATTTTTAATTTCTCGCCTATAATTGTATAAAAACAAAAAAATACGAGTAGTCTGTCATCATTGTAATAAAAAAAAGTTCAATTCTTATGTCGTGGGGAAGAAGCTTACAACGTTTCAAAGATGAACAACCTACCAGCCTTAAATATATCATTCAAATTTAATGAACTTTTTAGTTATTAAATACAAGATTGAGTATTTACATTTACTAACCTGGTGACACAGCTTGCTGCGAGTATCGCTCATCCCGGGATAGTGTTTGTCCTCTCCCCAGAACAGTTATAGTTGACCACACATCCGATTGTATGACTTTACCTCGACGCTGTTTCCACATCCTTCGCACCCCGGTTTGCTGCTCGCGTACAATAGTCTCCATTTTAGACATTTTCATTGATGCATCCTGGGAAATAATAGTATTGGCGCATATTATTCAGATTCTAGGGCAGTTACGCAACTTGGTACCGACAACATGGTACGAATTAATACAGAACAAGGCGTTCAAGTTTATACATTGCAATCATGTAGATGATACATACCTTCCAATCAGATTCCAGTAAACGTTCGGTTGTCATGGCAACTATTCTGTCTTCCTCATCCTGACAATACATTTGTCCATCTGGAGATAGCATATAATAACGATGACATTGACATTGAATTAATGACGCATACTTGTCCAGCAGTGTAGTAGGACTTGGTAATGGGCCTTGTTGGTTCAATCTATAGTCACCAGTCTTAGCACTTGATGATATGATTACGTAATCGGTGTCATTGACCTCGAGCTCCCAGTATGCTATGTAGTCTGCAGGTAGATCTTGGCGGTAAATTGGTCGAGGATTCCCTGAAATGAACATTACATCGTAATATGCAGGGACGTTCTCTCAAATGAATGTATAATTTGGTACATTCAAGTCCGCTATTATTTTCAAATAATCGTCAAGTTCACGAACACGAGTCATCAAAAGTTCTCAGTGCCGTGGGTCTGACTCCCGATCGAGACACTAATTTATTACGGTTTTGGGGCATTCCTTGTATGTTCCCTAGTTCGTTACAACACTGTGGATATCAGACAGGGCTCTGACTAATACTATTACTAGTAGCGAGATTCGTTTACCTGTTATTTTGTATGCAGAGTGTTCTTGTAGTTCCGTCCACGTATCCAATGCTCCCCAAGTTAATGGGGTCGTCTCAAACTGGATATTCACAAGAAATACTTCTTGAAGAAAAGCCAGGCTGTGAAGCACGACGAAAACCCATCCATACTCCATGGCGACCGAAGCTACAATGTCAATTCCAAAGTTAAGTCCGCCGTTCCATTGGGCTTGTTTTAAAAGCAAATGCACCTGTCGTCAATAACTACTGTGTCCTCATTGGATAAAATATTTCTGTACTGGGTTGTAGTTTGTTATATAACCGTTTGGTTATGTTAATTTTAAAACAACAGATTTTCTTTAGAATCCAAAATTACTGCAGTCAACATGTTATGAATTTTCCGTTTGACAATTTAGGGATAAGCTGCAGGATTTTTGGAAAACAAATTTACGTGGGTGAAGATAGTACAATTACAAATGTCCAACACGACTGCATATTATAAATTAAATTGGGGGAAATGTGAATACAACAATATTGGTCAGGCATGTTTGAATACAATATATGCAAATAAGTTATTTATTTAACTTATATGCAAATAAGTTATTTATTTAACTTATATGCAAATAAGTTATTTAGCCCCCCCCCCCTCCCCAACAGATTTGAAATGTGTAAACCCTTCACCAAATTGAATCAGGATTCAGTTGAAAGATGTTATCTACCGTCACTTTAGATACATTATTGATATTTTCTATATGAATCGTGTTTGTTTCATTTATCTATGAATTGTTCAGCCTCGACAATATATTCTGAAAATTGTGAACAAAATGTCCGCCAAGGCACGATGTGCATTTCGTACACGAACTCATTGAGAAAATAAATTTAGTTTAGTCATACAATATAAGCGACCATTTTAGTGAAAAGCATTCTTCGACTTTATATTTGTATGCTATCAAGCAAATGGTTTTTTTCTGAAGTCTCCTGTAACTATGTATTGCCACAAAAACATTGAACATTTCTGATTAAATTGAACGATAGTCCCGTATAGTTGCTCTACGTTTTAAATTTACTTGTTCCCGGTAGACAGACAAAAACACTATGCTATGTCCAACGTCAGTAACGTAACCAGAATTCTAGAGGAAATACATGATTCACATTTATGTGCATTGAGTATTCGGGCATGTACATTTATATATTAGGTTATCCCCAGTTGTAATACTGTATAAATAACCGGCATTATTTCTATTCTTTTCCTGGTGTATTTGTACGATATGTATTTTTTCTCAAAGCTTATTCTGAACTGTCTATGTTAAAAATACCGTTAAAGTATGGTATGTCACATGTGGGGGTGGAGATTCAATAAATAAACTCATATGGTTTCCCATTTCAGTCAAAATATGTCTAGTGTCACAATACCACGTGACTATATCGCTTACACAACAGAAACTCGACTAAAAAGAATAATAAATAAATGTTCAAGTTCTCAGGATTTTTTTAGAACAGGCTGCCCTTGACCAAAGAACGAATTCAATAAATTGTGGCAGAAATGTGAATCCATAAACAAACATTTCCGGAATGATTTATTTTTGATAACTCAAATATCATTTGGCAACTTGGCTACTCAAAATTAGAATTGACTGTTACTTATTTGCAACAACGTTACAAGGTGTAAATGGGTAATATAATTAAATCAACCATTTGTCATTAGGTATATTATAAAATAAATCGAAACTTAATTTATGGCGTGGCATGATGTTTAACAAAACTTAAACAAGTCAGCCATTTTAAATCAGTAATTAGAACTAACGCGACATGATGTAGTTGATTGCAATAAGTCAAAAGTGAAATATGTGGTTTTGAATCAGCATTCATTGAAACCAAAATAGTTGACGGCTATTTTGGTTTCAATGAATGCTGATTCAAAACCACATATTTCACTCTTGACTTATTGCAATCAACTACATCATAATATCCCATAATGTCCAATGTATATACCAAGTTTGGACAAAATCTATCTGTCATTTGTCCATCCCGAATCGGATCGTGAAATGCATAGACGTACATATCTATCCTATGGTGTATGTGTGAAATTTGAACGTGATCGGTTCTAGAATGTCCAGGATACAAGCTGGAACGCACGGACGATCGATACGCAACTATGTTGTAGTATGCTTTCAATGTGACACCGCGAAAACTGTAAAAGGGCAAAACAAATGCGGAAATTTTAGCAAAATAACATATTTGATCAAACAAGGCCAAATATAAGCGGCCATCAATATCAGATCAAACTGCTGTATGACGCAACAGCTCAGAAACTCAAATATCCAATGATTACACACGGCGCCATCATAAATCCGCAAAGTTCGCTAATGACATCATCATCTAATTGTCAACTGACCCCAAAGAGGCAGCCGTGTGAGATGAACAGCTAGACAATACAAACGCACAAGGAAACGACTTTCTCATCTATGTATGCATGGAAGTATACATTGTTGTAAGTTATTAAAAAATGACAAATAAAACGAGGTCTAATGAGTATACTAGTATAGACTTTAATCTAAATAAGAGTAGTGTGATGCATGCAATATTCTTGAATATTGGGAACAATGTCATTTTCATAAACGAGATATACACACGCAGTTAAGATACAGTGATATCTTCAAAGGATAAATTTGAATTAATGTATCTAAGAAGGGTATGCTACACCGCCAAAGAATCCTTCGCAAGAACGCCAACCATTACCAGAACCATTCTGACCCCCAAAATGGATGTACATATCATTGTCCCATTCAGTTTTCCAGTCATTGCAGAAAAACAAATAACAGTGACGGAAACGTCTTGAGCGACGTCGTAGTTTGGTTGCTACGGCATAATGTTGGCGATCTAATTTCCCGCCGACACGATATCCAACAACTACAGGCAGTTGGGCATCTTTTATTGCATTAACGATTCCATTTGCCACTTGATCACTGTACCAACCCAGAAAACCATGTGGTCCACCAGTGTTCCAAGTCGTTATATGCGAAGAGCCGCCTTGCCTACTTTGGTGAAATTTGGCTATTCCATCCATATCCCACTGCGGAGTAGCACCTTGGCCTAAGAGACAGAATGTGTCCACTTGCTCCCTCACTACTTCTACGTACTCTTTAGTGGTATCGTTCAACGTAGCGGGCGCCACGCAGTCATCATTTCCTGTGGTACCGTCCTCCCCACATCGCCAAAGTGCTGTAGAGTGTCCGTGAGGAGTACTTGAATGGGCCAGACGATCATAATATCCAAACACCATTGTCCATGATACAGGGCCGCATCCACTCATACACCCATCTACGCTATGTTGCCAGTAGTCAGGAAACAATTCCTCATTTTTAATTTCAGAATACGACCAACTATTCCATGGACGGGTGCTGGTGTGCCGCCTATATCGGTTCATGTGGGAACTCAAATCTATTCCGAATCGCTTCAAAATGACTTCTCCATTATTAAGATGGATTTCAATATGAAAACCGATTTCTCTTCCATCCAGTATTTCCTTTACGAATTCCTCATCATCGTGCAATTTCAATTCCAGTGAACGCCTGCCTAGTTTGTGGTTGACAGACACCTTGGTCTCATCGATACTTGTATAACTGTTCACCTTACATATGTCAAGAAGCACTCGACACAACCTTTGTTGCCACTCAGACCTATCCTCTTCAGTCATGTTCATTTCAAATGGTAGAAACCTGACTTTTGGTGTATGTGTTACATCTCCAAGGGGAATTTGTATCATCTCACCTGTAATCAGGCAATAAAAAAAGAAACAGTTACATCTACTGTCGACACAACAACCCCATTCCAATATTTATAAAGTTTGCAATTTAAACTTAGAGCTTCTTAGCCGATGAAATAACTTGGAAACATTTTCAAATGACGTCCCTGTGGACTTCGCTCGCTGGTTGGATCCAGCTGCCATTGAAATTTATAAATATTTTCAAGAAAATGAATAGGTTTGCTGTGCCCGTAGCACATCGGGTAAGCTACGTCGAGGAAGGCATGTTAATACTTAAAAAAACATATTTCTACAAGTCCAATTTAATATTAATGTTTAAAAATAATTTATAACGTGATTATATACGATGATTATATAATTAAACATAGTTGAACTCTGGTGACCTTGCCCTTTGTTATATAATATTATTCCCTTTATCACAGTTTGTTTCAATATAAATATGCATTGTCAAAATTAATTTTGAATACAAAATGTTGGGGTTGGACCAACAGTGGGGAATCTACCGATTGTCCTTGGTAGATGTAAATATCTTACAAAAACATTGGTACCTAATTTGTTTAATTATTTTAAGGGATGTAATTTACAGCTTTATTCAAGTTTATTCAGATACTTTAGTATAAAATTAAATGCCTCATCGTAGAAAAAAAGTGCTGCATTTAGACGTGAATAGATTCATAAAACATGCAAGATAACAGAAAATCTTAGCTGGCTTTTGTCTAAGTATTTTGTACAGGTGTCTGTCAAAAATTAATGATTCACTGAGACAAATATGAACTGCCTTATTATATCCATTGTGTGACTACTGTATTATATGAAAAGTAAAAAAACACTCTCTATGAATAGCTATCATGTTGCAAAATTTGCTTTGTATGCAAATCAACCTAAATAGTTAGTTCAGTGTCCAGTGGAGAGAGAAGTCAACGGTACTGTTGCCTCCTGAAAATCTACATCTTCAAACACTGCAATCTTTGTTTTTAAAGTGCGTTTTAAAATTAGTATTATAAAAGCTATATCATTCTGTTCTAAAAGCTGAAACAAATTCCTGTGAATTTTCATTTGTCGAATAAACTGTTTGTCAAATACAGAATACACATATTTTAGTAAAATTTTTTTTTTCAAAATGTGGATGCAACGTTTTGCTTTTTATGTATTGTTTTTGATTTGATAACTTTGAACTAAACAGATTTTTTATTAGCTTCAGATCTTGATCAAAGTTTGGCACCCAGTTCATAGGAGTGCTTCTATTGATTTTCTGACAGCTTGTTTTCTGTAAAGATTTTATTGGCAGGTTTGCAAATGTGTATCAGACTGTGCAAAAAAAATCTCTCCATGGATTAATTGGTTTTGAAACCCAGTATAGTATTCCCATGGGATTTGGGAGATACATTACCAAGGATATTATTACAAGATAAATTATTTGCTTCATTGAACACAGACGACAATGCATATTTCTACTGAGATCAATGATCTTTGATGCGTATCACTAGTGATCAGTCAAGTAGAAACAGTCAAAATATTTTATCAGATTTTCTCAATTTTTGCATGATATTTTCATACATGACATTTGTTGTTCAAACTCAGGAAAGACTTTATACTGATGAATAAGGTGACCAGGTTTGATAAAGTTCGGAATAGAATTAGTAAAGTTATTGTGCACACGATATCAATTATTAACGACGACAACAACGACGACGACCACGACAACGCCGGACAAAAATTGTTTCCCTTAATATACCTTTCCCTTCCATCTTTGATGGTACAGGCAAGGTAAAAAGCGATCTTTGAATAGTATCCGACAGTGTTTTCACGTACCTGGTGATATGGCTTGCTCTGAGTAACTGTCACTATGGAATAAATCGATGACGTCATTATCATCATCATAACTATCCCACAATGCTTCATTGAACTTGGTCACAGTAGACCACACAGCTGATTGCTCAACTTTAATTCGGCGCTGGTCCCATTCCGCTCGTATTTCGTCTTGTTGTACGAACAAGATTTTTGCTAGAGTGTCCATCTTTGTATACTGCAATGCAAAAATATGCCACAAAATGGATAATAAAAGATATTCGAACAATCTATACAACTTTTAGTATTATAATACACGCCAAAATCTTGAAATTACGAGAACGTAATTATGAATATCAGATGGATGAATGTAAAGATATACAGGAACGCATCCAAAATCCAAGATTGTGAAATTGGACACATCATATATTATTCAAGTCTCAGACCACATAATAATTACCCATATATGTCCATTTGTCAATTAAATAAGGTTTACGTCATACATTATTTATCACTATAGTCACTTGTAGTTAATCAAATGTATGTAGTCCAGCGGGAATAGCAAGAGTCGAAATGTCGCTTGCACGAACCACGTCTACAGTCCACATTAAACAAACAGACACACGCAATGATTCCACATCACACATTACCAAGAACTCAAGAACTCCTCAACTTGTGGAGCATTGAAAACAAACTGGAAACTGCACGTCAAAAATACACTTGCACCGTCGCATAGTTCATTTCACAAATGAGTGTAAACTTCAGAGCTAAAGTCTTATAGTCATATTACAAAACAATATGGAACATACTTCATCGTTTTTTCCAATGTCAATCAAGTTTTCAGTTGTCATGGCAACTATTCTGTCTTCCTCATCCTGACAATACATCTGTCCATCTGGAGATAGCATATAATAACGATGACATTGACATTGAATTGATGACGCATACTTGTCCAGTAGTGTAGTAGGACTTGGTAATGGGCCTTGTTGGTTCAATCGATAGTCACCGGTTTTTGCACTTGACGATATGATGACGTAATCGGTGTCATTGACCTCGAGCTCCCAGTATGCTATGTAGTCTGCAGGTAGATCTTGTCGGTAAATTGGTCGAGGATGCCCTGTGTAAATGAAAACGTGTCTCATAGGTAATGACTTTTGAACCCAAAGTAGACACATGAGTTGGATTTCCAAAAAATATGTTTTCGAGAGTAATTAATATTGTAACAATTTACTGTTAAACGTGAAACCCCTTTTGGAGTGTTTTTGGCATAGTACATGACAGTTTTCATAAGAAGGTGAAGTCATTGAATAAACATTGTCCAACATCTGTTCCAATCACATTACACACTGCTGTGTCGGATATTGAAGCACATCTTGATTTATTTTTCTATGGAATCAAGATTTAGGCGTGAGTTATAAAAACACCATCTACTAAATACTGGCAACTACTGCTTGACATGCCTCAGAGAACGTTGAATCATTGGGGGGGGGGTCATTGCACATTCTGCCAGGGAGCGATGCGGGATCTGTTCAAAATATTGTTTTCCTTCAATTGACGTTTTTTTTCCCATGATGAATTTGCTGTTATTTTTTCCACGGTGTGAAATATTTGTCAATGTACAAGACTTGACAAGGATGCGTGGGAGACATAGCAGGATGCGAACAGCTTTGTGGCTACCAGTAAGAGTTTTTGTTGGTCTACTCCTAAGAAGAAAACTGCTGCCGGATTGGAAAGTTTTTAATAGGAAAGGTTGGGTAATAAACATGGAAGAATGGATGATGATTGTTCTGTCATGAATTTGTTTTTGCGTATCTGTTAACCGACTTAATTAACTGATTATTAGCGAATTGCTGTGTTATGTCTGTCATCGTGTAGGCCTATTTGAAGTTTTGGACGGAACTTGGCTAAGTGATTTGGAACTAATTACCAGATAACCGCCGCTTTTTAGATTACTCATTCTGACAGTTTATAATCATAGTTATTAATGTAGTGAACGATTAATCAAAAGATATGACGTATTCAGTACTTAGTGTGATTGGCTTTATGATTGAAGGTTACGCCCTAGAGTCTTTTACTGTTTTGTAATTGGTTAGAGTTTTGAAAATGAATAAAGAGAGTTTGAGTTGGTCTTGGCGAATACTCCACGACAGACGCAGTCCGAGAGAGTCCAGGAGCGAGGCTTGAGGCAGTCCAGTCTTGGGCTAGTCTTGGTTCAGCCTTGTGAGAGTCTTGGGGACTTTTCCCCAGGGCGCTGTGTCTTATAGAGTGCTCCAAAAGATCGACTAAGACGAGAGTTGAAACGTATTTCGTTGTGTGTGTCTTATTTGACTGTAAAGTTAAAGTGATTTTCCCGATCCCGTACCTCAAGGGGACGAGATAGAGAGACGAGACGAGTTTTCCCCTGACAGTGTAGAGACCCCGAGAGAAGAAGATTTTCCCCCTGATAGTTCAATTGATGATAATTGTTTGGAATATAATAATAATCTAAATTTTCTGAATTTAAGTGTTAAAAATTTATCAATTCAATCAATCGATGACAGTTTGCTTGTACATACTTCGTAATTTTCAATAACCTACCCTCAAGCTGAGAAAAAAAATCGTCAGACTAAAACTATTCGAGATATGTAATGTGAGCTCATCTAGTCTGGAAATGTATACAGAGTAATAACAACAAGGAAAATCCATTAGTAGGCAGGCACGGGGCACGGCTCATACTAATGGCGTCTACTAATGTCGATGACTGTTGTCAGCGGACAAACACCAATAATCACTTGTATGTATTCTACTGAAAACGAATCCATATAATAAATGTCAATGACGCATCGGGTTCTGGGTCAGTGTGGTCAAGCAATGAAGTGCAGTTCATGATCGTTGCACAGTGTTTTATTAGAAATAAGTTCCAATCCACGACGCGTATAAAATACATTGTTTGTTTGTTTTCACGAAATTTGAACGCTAAACAGTGGGTATGTGAGATAGTAATTTATAAAACACGTAAGGGGTTGCATGAACTAAAAAGCAAACACAGATTGTTAGCGACATTATATACCTGTACTGAATAACACGTAACAGCCAAGTACATTCAGAGTGGACGTCATAACACATAGGTATAGATACATATAATGATTTACCTTGGGGTACCCATCCAAGAAGATCGCAAAGCTCAAATAGTTCATCTAATGTTTCCCAGGATGTCAGTGACGTATCGAGTCCGGCACTTCCCTTGCCATTCCCTGAAAAACATACCAACACGAGTACAAGAACGGAGAAACACTGTTCGCTCTTCATGATTGCTACCATAGAAGTTTCACATTCACTGTATAGTTCGCCACAGTCGATCAAGATTGGTTGTTTTTATTCTCGGAACAACGGGTAATGCAATAGGTCGGAGGTCTTTCACGTCTGAGTGGACGCTGCTTACATATTTATAAATCGTTTACACCAAAGCCCCAGGAAATCATAAATACTGAGACTTGTGTTTACTTTAGTAAAAACATTCAATGTTTGCAGAGACACCGTGGACTGTAATGTGAATAGTGTAGGGAGGGGAGGGTCTGGCTGACTTCATGTGATATTGAATGGAAATTTATCAAAAGTTTCTAATTGTTTTGGGTTTTTTTCAATTATATGGTTTCTGAAAATACGTCTACGGGCGATTTGTTTCAAAAGAATATGGAATATGGTAAACACTTGTGCATGGAATTACAAACCACAGGAAGAACAACGACTTCGTTTCCCTTGAATGTTTATTTTGACTGCTCATATTATCGCATTAAAGCGGAAGGGTCGTCGCCTGCGCACGCGTGGGAATTGAGTCCCAGCCGACGATAACAACGCATGCCAAAAACGCAAAGGCTCACGGGTGGACGCTTGTATGTAAACAACGATACGCCATGGCCATCTGACGCATGCGCAGGTGACGACTCCCCCGCTTTAAAATAAAATAATTAATGCAAGTTAATGCTTATCCTCAATTTTTGGTGTCGATCGGGTGACATCGGTCACATTTGTCATGAAATGAAGTGCTCACTGCGAATACTGCAGATACAATTGTGACCGGTAAAGCGAATATGACGCAAATAAATAACAAGCATTTGAACTAGCCTGACATGTAGGCGTGAGTGGCGCCCTCGCCGGCCGAACGGCATCAGATATCACTTTGTTGGGTTTTGAGCAACGCGGAAGGCGCAACTCACGCGACCTTGTTTTTATTTTAACGTGATTAAAATTACAGTTGAAACCAAAAGTTGTGTAAACAATAGCGTTCCAAGGTTCCCTGGTGCAATTGACAGATTAAGGGATGAGGCCTTGTTTTGTAATCCGCCATCTTTCTTAAGGTAGAAGTCCACTCATAAATTAAAAAACCCAGAATGTATTCATTTTGCAATAAATTATACTCCAAGGCAATATAAGGATATTCACCAGCCCTTTTTTCGAGAAATTGATGGTTGTATTTTAGTGGAAAGTCGCCATTTTTACACTATTATAACACTTTTACCACAGGTTCCTATGGCAGAGATATTATGCAATATCTCAAAATATAGCCTGGTGACATAGGCTGAAAAAAATCTTATATCGTTAATGATAAGGTTTATTTTTTTGTTCTGAATTATTTAACAAATCTGGGTTTTAAAAAGTGTCAAAAAATGTAATTTTTCTTTATCATTGTGTTCTATGGAATTGTTCTAAAAATAGCAATTTTCAAGAAATATTAGGACACGTTTCTCAAAAAGCTTAACTGTAACACACAAAATAATGCTATTTCATTGTACTATGGGACATTAACTTCATGATTGTACATAATAAACTAATTAACATTGTCATGCGATTTATGACCAATTTTCTCAGAAATTATGACTAGGCTTCTACCTTAATAAAAATGATTTCTTATCATCCACATATTGTACATTTTCTGATGGTACATTCATAACCTCTGTTAAAAAAAATTGTAACTGAATAGACACCAGAGAACTTACATAAACCCTTCTCGGGAGTCTATTGTCGGTTTCACTTCAAAAAGTGCACTTTTGGATTTTCACCAAAAAGCTAACGCGAGCAGAAAATTTATGATACATGTGCTATGTACTCTTGGATGGAATGTGAATGTGGATGTATTTGGGCACAATACTAAATCATATATTTTGAAAAATTAGAACAAATCTGATAAAAAAAAACACGAGAAAATGAGGAAACATAGCGAAATTGAAATTGTGTTGTAGTTTGATTTGGAGTTTATCAAACTAAAATAAAAACAATGCGTGAATTTGTTTTATATATAATATCTATAAATGTTTCAGAAAATCGGTCAACGAATGGTTTATGGGTACATCTGTTTACTATGAAGAAAGTGCCGTCTTGAAAACTGTCTACCAGTTGTCAATTTTGCAGGGCAGCAGCTCAAATTTCACTACTTCAAGTTTATGCATAAATTAACACCCAGGATAGTTGTCTGTACGATTGTTGTAACACCGTTCAACCAAAAACAATGCCCGACGGCGTTTTGAAGATTGTCTATCATTTGTGAAAATTTCAAAACAAAAGGTCAAAGCGTCTAGGAGCTATTTTTTTTAAAGTTCTGGGATGTGCACTAAAAAGAAGCTGAGATAAAAATTCACTTCGTAAGAAGTTTGCTAATGTTCATAATTAAAATGGCTGTAACAGTTCCAAATTTAAATGTATTATCGTTTTGTTAAAAGTTAAATATAGTGCATAATATGGAGATCCCGTCATTTCTTTTTTCACCATGTTTCTTTTTTATTATGTATGTACAGCCTTGCTAAATCTTGCTAAGCATTCAAAAGAGATAATGTTTACACCTGTTATTTATATTTTAAAATCGTTTTTTGAGTATGTTCCACTATTCACAATTCTACAAAATTTTAACAGTCTATAGCCAAGACTGTTTGGATAATGATAAGCAAAAAAAATAAATTTCACTCCCAAGTGCCCATGAACATGCATCTCTACCTTAAGATAGAAGCTTAATCATAATGTTTGACAAAATTGGTCATAAATCACGTGACAATGTTCATTAGTTTATTTTGTACAATCATGAAGTTAATGTCCATGGTACAATGACATAGCATTATTTTGTGTATTACAGTTAAGCTTTTTGAGAAACATGTCCTAATATTTCTTGAAAATTGCTACTTTTAGAACAATTCCATAGAACACAATGTTAAAGAAAAATTGCATTTTTTGACGGACACTTTTTAAAACTCAGATTTTTAAAATAATTTAGAACAACAAAAAGTACTTCATCCTTAACAACATATAATGTTTTCAGCCTATGTCACCAGGCTAGATTTTTTTAGGTCAATATCCTTATATTGCCTTGGAGTACAATTTATTGCAAAATGAATAAATTCTAGCTTTTTTACTTTATGAGTGGGCTTCTACCTTAACCCAAACGATGAGATGTTAGACAAGTAAATACTGATGAATCAATATATTGAATACTGTTAGGTTGTTTAGTATTGTGTTTTCAAGTTGAAATACCCTTTTCCGACAAGATATTCGCTATTTGACCAAATTATGTTATCTGACGTAGATAACATAATTCGATCTTTCGATGTTTTTTCGAGAGAGTGCCACCAACGTCAGACTGGGGCGAATAAAAAAATGGCTGCGTCCTCAAGAACGTCAACGTTATTTACCGAGCAAGAAAAAACATCAACTGCCGTTGAACGACACGGTAGTTATGTTTGCATAGAGTGTGGTAAAGAGGCTAGCGAATTGTATCGATATTACAGCAGCAATGTATTGAAAATATCACATTGTGTAAGTGATTGTTTGCGTTGAGGGACGAGTGCTAACCACAAAATACCGGGTAATGTAGTCTTCGTGTGTGTCAATATACTTGTAACACAACAACCGACGATCGGATGGCTTTACTACACATTAACGAACTAATACTTGTATATTTGCTGGCTAATAACAAAGTGGCCAAAAGTTGACACTAACAAAAGAATCTTGTTGTGGTGCAAAAGCCTCAAATTAAAAATTAATAAGGTTTTATTTCGTTGACAAATCAAGTTGAGTTTTGTTTGACTACGGTTAGGGATGGACCATTTGAAACTAATGGGCGATGGCAGAATTGGAAAATAAATTGCACAGACAAAAATCATGCACGGAATAATGACAGAAGAAAAAAATCTGCATGCCTGAATCTTGGGGGGGGGGGGGGGTATTTCACACTGTGAAAAAAAAGAATTATAGAAAAAATAGCACACAACATAGTAACTGCATTCTCATCAATCACAAATACTCCTGTGCATGTGACAGACAGCCATAGTGTTGCTGTTTACAAACATGTGACTACCCATGAAGCTTTGCGTTTTTGGCATGAATGCACAGGTAATGACGACTACCCTTTAAATATATGTTATTTTCTTCAAAAAATATTCTATCTCTGCAGATATTTCGAAATCAAGGGTTTCTAATGTCCAACTTCTATTGTAACTCGGTGAAAAACATCACTATTTTATGTTATAAATCTAATGTAACCATGGATACAAAACTGATGATATTATAATTCAAAACGTTGCTATGATACTCTCTTCATTCAATATCATTTCAATACTTCTCATCTAGGGTTACTGTGACAAGATTGTTGACAAGTACATAGAATTTGATCCTGTTATCATTTTACTAGATGCTGTATTACATAAACAACAAGCATATAGACATATATTATATAATAGCCTAATTAATGTAAGTAATAATCTATTTTGATCCATCATTTATTTGTACACTGCATCAGCAATTCAAAAGCATCAAGTCGTGATTACTTGCAATCTGATTAAAATCTGATGTATTGTACAGTGTGTATTTTATTTTATATATTTATTTTACTTTTACTACATTGTATATTATTTAACTATGTTGTTTGTTTTTCATGTTTTTTGTTACGTACTTCGGTATTTTTTTTAACTATCGCTTTTGAGATTACCAAAACCTTTACCAAACTGCCAGAAAATAAATAATAAATTAATATAAAATAAAGTTAAAAAAATGTATAACGAAAATAAATAATTAAACACAAATTTGAAAAAATAGCCCAAACTAGGATCTTGTTTTAATCAGATTGCATTAGTTGTTGTTGCCTGCATATCATTTAATGTCATGATTTTCCCCAGCAAAATGTTGATTCAACATTC
Organism: Saccoglossus kowalevskii; assembly: GCF_978046115.1. Lineage (NCBI taxonomy): Eukaryota > Metazoa > Hemichordata > Enteropneusta > Harrimaniidae > Saccoglossus > Saccoglossus kowalevskii. The sequence continues at coordinate 8,435,237 of NC_140642.1, forward strand.
TATCCACTTTAAAGGGTGGAGGTCATCAAAGAAATGAATATTTATGAACCTCCTGGCTTACATGAAGTCATGTCAGATGTTTGTAAAACATCCTGCTCATGTATTATAAAATAGTTTCTCTTTGAAACCTGAGGTCTACATCAGGCAGGTGACACTGAGATCATCATGTAATAATGCTGTTGCATTTAACCACATTGTATCTGCCACATTCTCTCTACAAAATCCTCGGCTTAATGGTTTGAACGAAAAAGACAATGTCCCTTTAAAATGTCTGCATATGTATACAGTATAGTGAATTAGCTGGGTATAAACAAATCCTACACCCTCAAGAGTCTGGGATGTGATTTCCCACATGAGAATGAGAAAATTTATTTATCTGTTGCAACCCTTTTAAATCGGGGGTTCAAGGAAGTACACATATAGGAATAAATTAATTAGAATCCCACCATTATGTGTAACCTTGGTTACAATCTATACAGGTACACTGGAAATTATGCGTGTTATGTTTACTTTGTGATGCTTATGTGAAATGGACTCAGCTAAAAGAACAAAATGCTGATGGTACCAAAGACTTCCTGTACTATGCATTAGAATGGGATTATTATGCCATGTTTTTTATTGCCGGTCTTGGTAAGTGAAATGAAATAGTTAATCCTCTTGTCTTGGATGCATGGTTTAGTTTTTTTTCAAGCATCACCTTCCTGAGGCTTTTGTCTGCAGGTGTGTTTTGTTTTCTCTTGTGTAATACAATAGCAAATAGAAGTTCCTCTGTTTCAAATAAATTATAAAGCGAACATACTTTTTTTCACGTCAGGATAGTTTTAAAGGCAAGGTTATTCAAAGATCAAATTGAATGTTGTGCTGAGTTTTCTAATGAAAAATACATACACTTGTTTTCTTATGACTGGAGCCGACCTTTGACCCTGATGTTGTTGCACCTTCACCGAGTGATATGGATTTTGATTTTTCAAATATTCTTTCATAAAACATCAATAATTGCATGTATTTGGTATTCACACAAGATCTCTGACATGGGTTAACTGTGATACTATAATCTAGATGACAAATGACTAGACACAAAGTTGTTGATTTGAACAACTTTGTCAAGACAGATTTCAGAAATACTTGTGGCACTTTTTTTCTACTAAGAAGTGGAGGCAATACTGTGCTAGGTCAATATGCTATAAAACCACAGCTGTCAAACATGAACCAAGTAGTCATTTGGGTGTGCTGTGAATAGAGGACTTTACTGCTGGGTTTCTATCCTATATGTAGTAAGAGATGAAGCGTTTACGATTGACCAATAATATTGTTGTGAATTGATTTTGAATTTGAATTATCAATTTACTATTTTTACAGAATTTGTATGTTTTATACTTGGTGTGGTGCTATCATGTAAGTTGTATCAGAAATTCACAACAAATACAATGCTTACTCCAAGGTAAGTATATCAGTTTTTTCAGTATATCGTATATTTTTTTCTGAATGCGAGAATATTCATGTACGATGTAATCAACATTACAAAGAGAGGATTTATTAACCATATTCCCCATCACTTTAATTTTAACAGTCAAGGTATTGACATTTATTAGCTTTTTAAATAGTTTTAGTTCAACACATTGCCTGGCGACGCCCTTTTTTCTAATTTATTTCGGCTATCTGTCAAAGCTGTTCACCAAATATTACAAATTTATTCATTTACAGTACAAGTATGCAAGTACGTGCATTGATGTTGTCTAATTCCGGTAAACTATTGGTGTTACCAGCAGTTATATGGGGTGCTAGTAGTAGTATCCTACTCAGATGGATAACCACTGTATTTGTATTCACATCAAGTATACAGTCTTTACAAGGTATGTAACAATGTGAACGAGGCATGTACAGACAACTCTGAAAACTGTAGAGTTAACAGTATTCGGCTTGAACCTTGCATAGCATGATCAACTGCGCACTCACCCGAAGCAGCACACTAAGCAGCACTGCATCATGGGATTTATAGTATCAAGACTAAAAATGACTTAGGCTCTGAGCATCATTTTTCGCAAGAAAGAAAACATGATTTCTCACAAACACCGCGCTTGTTTTAATTGGTTGATGTAGCAAATTGACACATTTTCAAAGGCCTTCAAATTAAAATAAGAGACAATACAACTTTAAATAAATTTTACCATTTTATTTTAAAGAATGCTGTTCCAGAACAATATCTTTTATTCTTGTACTAATTGCATTCAAACTTTATTCAAATTTATTGTAGTATGATTTTATATGTGATTGATTAATGTGTACTTTTACAGTTTTATTTCAGAGTCACACTGTTGTCAATTGCATATTGGTTCTATGTGGATATGGTGTACAGATATGTATAGAGCAATGGATTTCTCCAGCACTCCAATTATTCTTGACGAATACCTAATTTACCATCATTTACACTGTATTATATTTAAAATTAAACAGATTTGAAGTTGAATTACTGTGACTTGGTTATTAATTTGTTGTGCATCTTTCACAGCCATTTATCAATAGTTGGATACTATGATGTTTTAGGGATTAATTTTGTATTCCGATAATACAACCTATACATACTTACAGGTCAAGCAACATCCCCAAATTCTTCACCATCATTCAGGATGAAAAGATGGTCGGATGTAATCTGCATGTTTAATATTTTTTACCATACAGAAAACTAAAACTATTTCTCAAGCCTTTATATGTGTAAGAATAGTTTGAGAATAGAATTTTACTTCCACTGGTTTATTTTTAGCATATTTTATGCTGTATACGCCCTCATTGTTGAAAAATGGAGAAAATTCTATTTGTTGAATGAAATATATTGTCAGGGAATTCTTATAATGAATTTGCCATTTATAGTTTGCACTACATCATGAATTAAAATTTAATAGAAGTATTACGTAAATATTTTCTGATATATACCATGTTACATTGGAGGTGGGAAGTGCAAGTTTGCACGTGTTCTTTATGTGACATGTAAACATACAAATACAAACTGTATTGCCAAGGACCATTCCTGCATTTCAAACCAGTCGATGTAACCGATTTTTAGCTGATGAAGAGTTGTTAAATGAGAGCTGCTGAATGAAACTTGGATTTGTCAAAGCTTGTTTTGGGTCACCTACTGCTTTATATCTCTGATGCAGGTCGCATATAGGAGAATGCAAGGTTAGCCAGTTGTCATCTGAACACTGATGGATCTGTTGTGTTAATGAATTAGCTTCCCTAATGGTGATATATAGATGAACAGAAGAAATCCCAGTATTTCTTGTGGTATCCCCAAACAAGGCTAAAAAGTTTGTGTTGTAAATACTGACTGGTGTAGAATCAATATACGATTGAACCCATTTAAAGACCACATGGCTGATTTAAACGCTTACTGAATAACTAGTGATAATCAAATGTGGTGGAATTTGGAATAGAAACACTTTCCTTCCATATAGACCAATATGAACTCGTGTTCTGTGTTTCATCATTTTGGTAATATACACTATATAAATCAAAATTTACAAACTTACAGAGAGATAAGGATTGGAATCGTATGAAATGTAGACAACTGGTTTTGGTAAAATGATTTATATTGGAATCAGCTTTGTTAAAACATGCTTGTTCCCAATATTTTCTATGTTACTAATCTTGTACCCATCCGCTTTGGCAGCCATATTTGTGTTTATGGAAGAAAGTGACCATGAGAATCCACCAAAACAAGACTTTATAGCCATGTTGTGGTACTGTTAAAAAAAGCCACCATTATGTCTTGAAATATTGATAACTCAACCGATAGTGTGCACAACATCATATAATTTACTCGAATGAAACTATGGGTTTACATCTGTAAGCACAGAATTCCACATCAGTTATGTCGAATGGCCATGTTTGTATTTATGTTATTAAGATGCGATTTCGGATTCCAATATATTTCTTTTTTTGTTTAATCATCCATATTGCTTATTAATAATTTTGTTTCAAAACCCATTGAAAATGTTGCGTGACGACCCCTCCAGTTTAGTTTAAGACATAGCAAAGAAAAAAAAACATAGATCACAAGTTATCAGAGGGGGGGGGGGCAAGGGTTATTTTCGTTCAACGTAATTGCAATATTTTTTTGTTCGTACAACATAAATAGAAAAAATAAATTCCGTAATTCTGTAATCACAGGCTAGACATATAATGTAATCAATCAAATCTTTTTTTCGTACACTATAAAAATGTGTCATTTTTCTCATACGTACAAAAATTCACATCCAAATAAAAAAATCGTAAAGAATAATCCAGGGAAATTACATTTTAGAAACTGTAAAACGACTAGATGAATGTCAAGACGTAAAAGGCCCTCTAACCGAATGAAGAGCATTACGAGGGTAATATGCGCATGCGTCTCTTCACACGGCGCAGCAATGGCAGAGAATTTGAGTCAGAGAGCTCTTCGGACCATTTAATGTTCCATTTGTTAACACTGTAAAAATGTCTTTTTTCTTCGTAAATTGTGAAAAGCCCTTTTTATTTCCCATAAAACCGTACCAGCTATCCCCCTTGCCTCCCCTCTTATCACATTTTAAACAAACAAGATGGCCGCCAGTTGGCCATATTTGATCAAATTGAATTGACATGTATCCATTTATGACATGCTAAATATCAATGAAAATGATACATGGGTGACAGAGATAATGTAATATGGCCAAAAATTAAAAACAGCCATTATTCGGCCATCTCTGATCTGATTATGAAACAAACTGACATGTGCCAAATACGAATGAAAATGGTACATAAATCTTGGAAATATAGTAGTAAGGCCAAAAACTCAGATGGCTGTCAATCGACCATCCTTGATCCGATTTTAAAACAAATTGTCCTGGACATGTATCCTAACATGTATAAAGTATTTGCCAAATTTGAATGAAAACTGACAAAGCATGTCCAAAATAGAACATTTTCAAAAAACAAGATGGCTGTCAGTCGGCCATTTTGAATCGAATCGCTAAACCACTGCATGTGCATATGTCCCACATAAAGTAATAGGCACATGCAAAGAATGAACGAAATCGGCCCAAAGGATTCTGAGAAATGACTTCACACGGACGAACGGAGACCGAATTATAAGTCCCTTGGACTAACGAGGGTTAACAGATCTGCATAACTGCATGTTTGATTTGTTTTTGTTTAATGGTAGTGGTCACGTTCAGTCAGGTTATTAGTATTTCATACACTTACAAATCATGCAAGTTAATTCTTGATATATAGGAACATTACTCTCAGGTCACAGAACACACAATGAAATTGGTGATATAGGTATTGTACTGTGACCACACCATGTGGTCAACAGTGTCATGAACCAATCCAAATACATACATTACCTCCCATGGATTGCAGATCCTTACCTTGCAAGGTTTCAAACAAGTCTATGCCCTTGTTACAAGTCATACGGTAAAACACATAATTGAAAGGCTGAATAAGCACTCGGCATTACTATTACTCTCTTGCACATGTTAACAATACTTTTTATTTATGTTTCAAGTACAAATATTGAATACATAATTTGAACATATAAAGTAAGGCACATGTTTGTAAAATCAGAAATATTTCTTTAAAACATCAGGTTTTCATGATAATAAAATGCACCAATTTCAAAATAAAAAGTGACAATGCTAGAAAGGGTCCATATATTTATAATTTAATATACTATTTACAAGTTTGTCCTAAATAGGAATTAAAATTGTTGCAAATGCAGTATAATAGAGACTCTTGTGTCAAACACATCAGGATTACATAAATCTATGATTGCACCTTGGTTTCCAGGATTTACATATGTGGCAGACATGGTACCTTGAAATGGTGTAAAATAGACTTGATCTTTGGTTCTAATGCAGTTATTAGTGAACAAAATATTAAAACTCATTTCAAAGAAACCAATTATATTTCACCAATACAGAATGTCAAGTGACAGAAAAAAAGGCAAGAGGAAGTGAAGTAAATGCATAAGGGATTATCAGCCAAGATTCAGGTTTGTTAAAATAGTTACAGAAAATAGAGCAGTCCATATCCAACCCCATTGTACGTAAGCCAACCACCCCTATTATTAGAAATATGTAGGTCGATCACAAGTGGAAGATCATTCCATTTTCTGACAATAGGGGTGACATGACAAGATCAATGCCTGTTAAACATCATCTTCAAATACTATGCCACCAGTGAATATGTCATCAAAATCGTCATCATGGTTGATTGTTTCTATCATGCTCCTCCGTAGAGACGGATAGTTTGATATCGCTGTTGCTGCCTCTCTCATATCAGTCATGTCACCTTGTATGTGTTCTTTTCGTTTCCTGACATAGTCGCCACCTGTAAAGTGAAATATCAGGTATTTTATATGCATTGTATGAATGTTGTTTTAATATATATTATCAGGTTCATGTACTAGCACTGAATATCCAGTGATCTGAAAAAACACACAAAATCTACATGTTAATATAATACAATAATTACAATGCAAGACATAAATATTAGACCAATGACGGATTGATAGGACATGCATAACATGCAGTATGAGCCAGGATATGTTGAAAATAATGAGTTGCATGTAAAATGATTTGCACAGAAAGACAAATTGAGCAAGTATTTTGGCAAAAACTTTGGATAAAAGATGATTTTATCTGCAAACGTATTCATATTTAATCTTTTTTGATAATAGAGATAATTTGTAACTATTTCTGCAGATTTGAATAAAAATTCTGAGAACAAATTAAGTGCGTTTATTTTGAGGAAGGTGGCAATGGATCTCAAAAATTCAACTTTTGATTCTAATTATACACAATGCAATCCACACTGTATTTGGCCAACACTTCATCACACTTCGGGGACATATATTGTCAATCTTGAATACATCTCCTAATATTCTCAATTAATTTGGACATGGTCAAAAATAGACACCAGCCGTCTCAGAAATGGAAATAATTTGCATACAATAGAGGTAATTCGCTCATGTGTAAATTCCGTGGATGGGAAAGTTCAAAATTATTCACAAATGTAACGGACAGATTCAAATTCGCAACAAATTTAACTTTCATCCCATTCTGAGTGAGATAATTGTAAAAATAATAATAATCTTTATTATAATCATATCTTTTGTATGTTTGATAGTAATCACAATATCAAATATCATACATGAAAGTTACCATGTCATTTTATTCAGGTAAATATTTAACATAATTCATAATGATATTGATTTCAATAATTTAATGCAAGCCCTGGGTATACACCTAAAATTATAGTTTTTGATTTTGTTACTACTTATAAATATAATCACATTTTGAGGGCTTGATGGCACTTCCTATCCAGCAATAGGCCAGGTGCCCCTCCCACAAAAAGTATTTGTTGTTTTGCCCGCTGATGAGGGCAGTTTCTTTTTCAATTCATTTTGGCTATCTGTGGAAGGTTTCATTAGACGATGCGTTAACAAGCAACTCACTGAGTGTTCTCATTATCTATTACAACATTAGATTGACTATTGTTTAAATAACACATATACATATGTCTGGATAAGGGTTTGATGCAACATGCTAGGTTGTGTATGTGAGGAATGGGGTACTAAAGGGCACTAACAGGCATTGATACATACTGAATGTAATGTGACAACACAGTTACCTTCCTACAACTGTGTCTGTCGAGATTGTGGTTTTGTTTTACTGGTTGAAGAGGAAGTAATATTGCTGCCACTTTTGTTACTGCTGGAAGACACTGGAGCAGTTTTGATGATGTTGCTATTGGCAACATGTTGGTCTCCTTGATTACTGGGAGACATATTTGCTCGCCTGTCATCATCTGTCCTGTTCTTAGCATTGGAAGACAGTCGTGGTTCTTCAGAACGAGAGATACACAAACACATATGGGCCAGCAAAGAAAGAAATATGAAATGAAAAAAATTTATGTGAAGAAAAAATGTGAGGAAGTCAAAAAATGTACAACAAATGTGTCATTTTAAAAGCTTACTACTGTGCTGTATTACATAATTACTAAAATGAACACAGTCACAACACATGAAAAGCAGAAAGAAACCAAGAGATGAGACAGAGTGAGACAATTAGGATTGCATTATGATATCATCTAAGCAAATTGTGCAAATACATCAATGAGTGGTTTGCTACTGCATACTGATAAGGTACAATATGCTTATGAGGTTGATTCATCTACCATACCCTGCAACTTAGGTACTATTTAATGACACCATTGTTCTCATTCTTACATAAGTGCTTTATTAAAGTGGCTGAGAAATGCATGTCGTACATTTTGGTTATAATGCATTGAAATATAACCATGTTCTGTTGGCCTTGTAGTCATTGAATTTTTTGTCAAGGCTGAAAAAGGAGTTTCAAAGGTATAAATCTGAGTTGTGACTGTTCAAAGTAACAAACTTGTAAGAACACTCAAAGGATTAAATTTTCAATGGAAGTCATACTACATGTATGAACATGTCAACAGCAGACATATATAGTCATAAACGGTCGCAATCCAAACTATCTGATGATGTAAGACACAAATCTAATGATCTGAGCATGCATCAGGGTCATCGGTGTGACCTTTATTTTCTACACGTATCAAAAGTTCGAGGACACATATCACATTACCATATGATAGTTTGAAAATAAACAAAAACAGTTATCTGGTCAAAAATAGTTACTACACAACACGCTGTGTGTTCCTGGTGGATTATTTTTTTGTAGATTTCACATCTACATCGCGCTACACAGCATGTGTCAATTGTTAAAATACAGTATACTTGTCACTACTACTGAGGATTACGGCCAAATAAACGTCCTAGATGAACATTAACCAAAGACTCATAAATGTCAAAAAAAAATCTAAACAGAAGTCCTTAATCAATAGGAAAACTCAACATTTTACTTGTGTTCACCTTTTTCAACATAGTTATTCTCACCCTATTGGGGGGGAGGGGGATTTCTCAGGCACTTTAAACATTAAGTATGTCAGCACTTTCAAATTGAATGCAAGTAAACTATCTACAACAAAATGTTGTAGTGTAAGGTTTTGTGGTTCTAAGAAGCAAAACCAAGACAGTGCAGCCCAGCAAAAACTCATTTCACTAACCAGCTGATTTAGCTCTTGCTCTCCGATGTTTAAAACTTCTTGTTTTCCTGATAAAAGACTTCCTGGCATGCAAGGCATTTTTCATAATTAATGGTTTGTCTATGTCAATCTTAGCTTCTTCTGCAATGTCTTCAAAAAATCCTAAGTGAGAAAAGTGAAAAAAAAAATAAAAATGACAAGCAGCACATTCAGATATTTGTGACATGTAGTCTGAGACATCCATGAGGTACATGAATCAATGCAGTGAATGGTGAATCCATCCAGAGTGTCTACACAAGTTGTTATATTCCCATGTTACTTGCATGAATCAATGCAGTGAATGGTGAATCCATCCAGTTATAGCTTAATAAAGCTATAACAATATACAGAACTAGTGCATTTTAGTCAAAATAAAATGGTTGATTTGTGTTTAGTTTTTTTGTATGTAGACGTTTATTCAGTGAGGGAAAATCCCCATGGTTAACTCTATGGGAGCGCGCTCATTTGCATACATTTGCATCTCATTAAAACTTCGCGCCATAAAACATGTGCGATAGTTGTGTCCTTTCTCATGCAAATTTGAACCAATTGGGAAGCTGAAATTATTTCAACAGACACTTCTGGGCGGGAATACCTGTCAGTTGTAGTTCATGAATATTCCTATCGAGGTCATAGTGTCAAATACGTAATTTTTATTTACAAACATTGAGCCATGCCGAAAGTTAGGAAATTGTCAGAATTTACTAAAGGGAACATTGAAGCACTGTATACAGAAGGAGTTTCTAATAGGGAAATAGCAAGAAAACTGGAAATTTCTGAAGGCTCCATGCGTTTCAACCTGCGAAAACTTCTTCTGCGAGGTAGTATGGGCAATCGTCGTCGATCAGGTCGACCAAGGCGTACAACGCAACGCGAAGACCAGGTAACTCATCAGGTCTAGTTTAGCGAATCGGTTTCACACCGCCCGTGATTAGCGTGCCAATTTTAATCAACTCACTGTGAAAAGATTGAGTTTGAGCACTAAAAAATCAAGACTATATAACCTTGCCACATCGCAAGGCAGTTGCAATTTGCCAGACAACACATCAACTGGACTCCGGCGCAGTGGGCTCAAGATCTCTGGTCGGACGAATCAAAGTTTACGGTATTTCGTAGCCGTGGAAGATTATTTGTACGTCGGAGACCAGGTGAAGAGTACGAGCTGAAATGCATTAAACCTACAATAAAATTTGGTGGTGGTAGCGTCATGGTGTGAAGATGTTTTTCGGCTACCAGCTTAGGGTCGCTAGTCAATGTACCGACGACCATGAACCGATGGAAATATTTGGATATTCTGCAAAACGAAATGATACCGTCGGCACTAAGACTCGTTGGACCCAATTTTCATTTCCAACGGGATAATGCCCCCGTTCACACAGCATTGGCAGTGAGGGATTTTTTAAATAATCCACAAAAGTACGGATATCTTTTTGACAACTTTACCACTTTGAATTGGCCTGCACAGTCTCCAGATTTGAACCCTATTGAGAACCTCTGGGAAGTGATCGATTTAGAGGTGCATTCCCGACCAGTCGCTAACATCGAGGATTTATACGCGAGTATAATGGAAGCTTGGGAACAGTTCCAGGTGAAGATGTGTTGGAAACTCGTCGATACCATGCCAAAACGGCTTAAGGAAGTTGTCCAGCGACAAGGTGGACACACTCATTATTGAAAATCATTGCATTCTATATTCATGAGCTTGCGTTTACATGGTATTCTCCGTAGAGAATTTGAACGTTTTTTCACTGTTTCATTCAGACTGCCGTTTTTATTCAATCTTGCATGACAATGACAATTTTGTTGTTTGTATTGTGGATAAAAACGCATATTCTATTAGATATATAAATATATATTTTTTTAAAAATATTTTTTGTGCCAAGCGACAGTTCCGGACATTCAGTGTCACTGTTGTCTCTCCTGACTTTTTTTTTTGTATGTGATGTTCAGCCTTAGGTAGGATTTGAACCTGGGTCTACCGATCATGAGTCTGATGCGACAACCACTATGCTACCAGTGACCAGTTTTTATATAAATATATTTATTCAAACTGTTATTGAGTTTATTTTATTGTATCATATCATAGGTAGTAACTGCATGTAGTGTGGTGCGTAAATACTTTCTGGCGGGTCTGTACACTACCAGTGTAAATGTCTTTGCATATGTTGAGTGTTATCTAAAAAATAAATAAATTCTTTGTCTTGATTTGAAATCATTAAACTATATCTTGCATTTTTATTCAATCATTGGATATGGGACCCATGAAACAAATGTACCGGTATAATACATACTTTACATCATTTAATTTTCTATCGCTGATATAAATTTTTTGATTCAGGATTGTTCATATAATTTGTTAATTTGTGAAGAAAATTTTTTCCAAAAGTCACTGACACTATGTCGTAGAAGCCCAGAGGAATTTCACTGCTAGTAAACTTAGCGATTTTCACTGATTTTGCGTAATTAAAGCAGTTGACAGTAGTTCATTCAGACAAAATCATAACTTGCACTATGGTATTGTTTTATCGTCAGTATGCACAGGAACAGCAGACAACAAACAATTATCATGTAGGTACAAAATAGGATTAAAGTTTGTCCCAGTTGAATTCATGTATCCAGCTGGAGCTCCAGCTTTAAAAGAAACTCAACATTGTAAACTTACTTTTAAGTGTAGCTACATTGTGACTAATTTCTACTTCCACACTGTTTGTTCTATCACGCCTTGTCTGTCCTAAAGCGATTTCTAATCTTGCTAATGCAGCTTCAGCATCTTTCAATCTCCTCTCTGCTTCTCGTCTTGCTATGATTTCTTCTCTTAGTTCATTATCTGTCATTTCTTTCTGTATTGTTAAATCCTGTAAAATAACAATACAAGTTTTCATCCTGTGTTGTTTTATTTTACCCTCTGCCTAAAATTGATCAGGTTTTATTCGGCATATTTAATAATAACAAATATTCATAGATGTGTTGAACCTTTTGTTAGAAAACAATGAATGAAATAAAAACAGACTTTAATTGTTTGACAGCGCCCTCATTATTTTCCATTTTGTCCACAGAGGGCGCTAACACGCCAGATAAACTTACATGTAATGATGACTGAAGTTCTTGTGCATGTACAACATACAATTTCTTTTCTTCATCTAAAGCTTTAGCCTCTCTCTCTTTTTCCTTTAAACTGAAAGTTGTTATAGAAATAAAAAATGCATAAAAGTTATAGACAGGTGGGTAACTAGCTCTACAGGGAACATTTCAGTAGAAAGTCCTGAAACCTGGGTGTCTGTTCTTCAATAAAAGTGAGAATAGGAATAAGTATGGTTAGACAAAATAGCATGGTATAATACTAGCTTACATCTAGAGTCTTCACAAACCATTCATCTGTAAACAAATTAATTTTCACTGCTAGGAATGTTCTTGATTTAATGTCATTTGCAAGGTCAATATTTCGTGAAAGTTTCATGATTTTCTCTGACTCATAAAATTCACAAAAAAATTAGTTTTTTTTTTTTTTTCAAATTAAAGCAGTTTACAGTATTAAAGTTCAAGCAATTTTTCAGAATCAAACATTTGAATATTGTTCATAGTCTATCAATATGCGGTGGTCTCCACGCTGTTTTCTATATGAATTTTTCAGTGTTTTTGACTTGCCAAATGATATAAAATAAGAGCGGCTCTTTTTCACAATATAATCAATCAAAGACGCACATACTAAGTATCAAAAGTACATTTTCAGACTAAATATTTACTAACAGCGGAGTATTGTGATGAGCTCATGCCTTGCTATTGATCAGAATGCTGTTCAAATAGCACATGGGGAACTCTGTGGAAAGATGAATAATTGTTGTGCTGGAGTACGCAAATCTTCATAAAAAATGATAAATTCATTTCCACAACCATTACCTTAGTATTAACAATCACGCAATATTTTATCATCAACTGAATTAATATTTTGTTAATATTTTGTAACTAGATCTAAGCAGAGATTCAAAACTGATAACACAGAGTATGTTCAGAATAAATGTCCTGAGTTTTGGACAGCAGAGTAATTAGAAGACTCCATAAAAGTATTAATTGCAAGTACACACGTTACTACTGTAAAAACACTTTTTTTCTCAATGGCATTAATTTCACTATTTTGAGCAATTTCACTGGGTTTTAAGGTCGCAAACCTTGCAGGTTCATGTATATGTTCATGTGTATTAATTTGGTGAATCAATGAAAATAGCACAATTAAAAAACAGTGAATAATTAATGTGTTTACAGTCTGTTGTCATGGTAATGGACAGCTGATCCAGAACCACAATTACACATCAAATTGCTACTAACCGTTTTTCAGTATTTTTTTTTTCATCTACAAGTTGTTTGGTTTTTTCCTCTATCCTATTCAATGTAGATTTCAAGGACTCTGTGGTTTGACTCAGTGACTGGTTTTCACTTGACAATTTTTTTGTGACCAATTCCTTGTGTTGTAGTTCTTGTAAAGTCTTTTCTTTTTCTTTTGCAAGCAACTACAAAATAATTAGAAATAAGAAAGTGTTTTTTAAACAAGGTAAGATGAACAAATGCATTTCATAGAATTTTTTTTTAAGCGGGCAGGCTATATAAATGTATTCTCACTCATTTCGAAATGCTTGGTAATTAGCCATTAGCAAGACCATGATATAATGTTAATATAGTAACTGTTGCAAGTGGTATGTGACACACATTATTTCATACATCAATGCTGACAAAGCTGATGTTTATATGTGCGTGAGGGCAACCAATAGTTTGTCCCTGACAATAAGGTCATCCCAAGGCACTTTTACAACAAAAATAAATTTTCATTTATAAAAAGTTGATGCTGGACATTGCACAATGAGTTATATTATAAGCTCAGAGTTAAAAAGAATAAAAAAAATTGAATTTTGTTGATTACCGAACAGAAAAGCAAAGCAAATAGGGTTATTCCACCACCTACTACGATGGGGTGCAAGGCAATATCACCATAATTTATAATGAATGAATATTACCTGTAAATTGTCTTGTAACCTATCATTATTTCTGTTCAAACTATGTTTGTCATTTTCAACTTGTTTCATCAATTGCACAGTCTCTTCCAATTCCCTGTAGACAATAAATACATGAAATAATTACTTATTAATATGTGAGCATGATATATTGCCTACATGCATCCCACTACTATACTACAGAGTAGATTCTATGCAAGATACATGTCACTATGTTTTATAAACCCATGAGTAGCAACTGTTTTTGTGAATTTTAGGGATATTTTTTTAGGAGTATTTCTGGCTTGTAACAATCTGTTAACAACTTGATTTTCAGGGATTTCATTTTGACTCAGGCTTCACTGCTGTTAGAGCGCAGACTGGCAAGATAGTATGTGGTCAGACTATTGGGAATTCATTCAATATTACCGTACATGCAGTATCATGGCTATTTGAAGTTCAAACCCTGAACAATATGCATTGCAGGAAGCATAGAATGAACAGAAGAAGTAAGAATAAAGAGGAAACATGGCTGACTAATTTATTAAAACAAAGTAATATTTACGCATTCTCAACATGTACATTTTCATATTAAGTACATGTATCCCCAATATTCCAAGTTTATTTTACACAGCATTCTACATTCTTTTTTTCATTCTCATTTATTACACCCCAGCTAAAAATGAATTATTTTTTAATACAGCATAATAAATAAATAAAATTGTTTTGTATTATATAATATAACATCATCACTTACAGTTTATTCCTTTCAAGGTCATTTTGCATTTCCTTTGCAGTTTCTTCAATTTTCTTTTTTTCTATTTCTAATTCAGCTGCTATCCTTTCTAATTCCTGGGGAAATATATACATCAACATTATCATGTATGGTCAAGACTTATGTTAATCAGATCTAGGGTGCAATATCTTTATTAAACACTCTCTATATAAAGTAATAATAATGTTTATTCAACACTGAAACAAACTACAGTGAGTTGTTTGTTCTATGGTAGTCTAAAAATAAAAATAAAATAAAATAAACTAAACCAAAATAACCAATGCAATATATGCAATAGTGTTCCTGATATGACTTTGTACAGACATACACTCGTAACCACTATACCCCTCACCCCTATCCCACCAACGCGCAGGGAATAATAAAATCATGGAGAATCCCTGAAAGGACGTGCATACCTCATTCCTGTCCATTTCATCACGTAGTGCACATATTTCTGTGTGTAATCTGTCTTTGTAATCTTGACTTTCTTTGGCCAACTGTAAACCCTGTGTTTCTAGTGTTTGTATCATAGTGTCTCCAAGCTGAGCATTCTTCCAAGTTCTGAAAATGTATATGCAGCTGTCAGTTAATGAGAATTAATCAAACATTAATTAACAAGATCAAATACCGGGTACCTCTCCATACAAACAAGTATTTCTCATTTTAATGATAGATTATATAACTGATAAGAATTAACTAACATATACATATGAACATAATGACTGCTTGCAATACAGATTACAAGACACCACATTCCATTCAAGCATAAACAAACTTATCTACTTGAAAACTTGTTCAAGTTAAAAGCTTAGTACAATCTAAATGTCTAGTTGTTGTGAGAATAAAAATCTTCAATCAAGAAACACACCATATAACATAAAATATTGTCAGAAATGCAAATATTGGGTCAAAGAGAGTCTAATAATTATAAACACTAATATTATATTTCATCTGTCTGACATGTTACCTCTAGCATAAGTTTGATTGGTATGGTGAACTCAAGGGAAATGATGGTATGTACCAATTATAACATCTGCCACAATCATGTGATTTTTTTCATGCCACAGAAGTTCATTTTCTGATAGACAAATTCCACTATATAACATGATGTACAGTGTCGCGTATGTGGGCAGTCACGTAACGGACAACAAGTGCAATTATCCAATTACCGGTAGATACGTTGTAGTAATCTCAAAAGATTTACATTAGGGTCATCATTTTATAGGACTATGATGGCAATGCTATATTTTCAGTGTGACCAGTATTTTGGTATATAGTGAAAAGCAAATCACCCCAGGCTTTCCCCAGTATGCATAATGTCACATCCCTACATAGCTATCACAAATGTAATAGTGACCTTATCATTACAAATGCCAGTCTGGTAGAGTCTCATGTAGACTGGCATACTGGATTGTATACACAAGTTTATAGTAATGAGGGATCTTTGACAGCTGCTGGAATTGCTTCTCGGATAAACATTTGATACCAGCATTGAATAAAACTGACTCACTCAACACAACTTTTACATTCTTTGGAGACAAGTCATGTCACGGCATGACAGAGTCCCTGTTGGTTCAAAAGTAAACAAAAATAAAATAAGTCAGCCTTTTGAATCAGAAAATGAAAGAAATGACATTTAGTTTTTGGTAATGTAGTTGTAATGTTTGATTGCAATCAGTAACTTTATTGCCTATTTTAAATTTGATCTGAAAAAACATTAAGGGTAAGAGCCCAGGGTTCTGATCATGGAAAATTGATAAAATATAGGGGTGGGCTATGCCCGGACATCCTCTGCAAAAAATAGAACAAAAATTCATGAAAATTGACAACATGCAGATCGAACAGCGTCAGGGAATAGAACGGCTAATAAAAACATGCAACACAAATAAATGAACAATATGCAACATTAGAAGTATGGGTTTGCAGAAAACATCTCTGCTGCAATGGCACACGATGCTTTTGTTTACAGTCTGTCAATCACCTTTGACCTTTAAGCATCTGCTTTACTGATTGGCTAAGACTGACATCAATACTCCAGTTTTTATTATAGAGGTCAAGTCAATATTGCTTTCTTATCAGACTAGACGCTCATCAATCATGGTGAAAGTTATCAAGTTAGCAAATTCCAGCGATTAGAATGTCTTGCTATATGGATATTCCCGGTGGCCTTGAGATAGGAAGAATTTTTTTCACCAACGAAAGAAGAAGAATTTTCATGACAGAAATGCAATAGCTGTGATGAAAGATGGTAAAAAAGTTGGCAGTCTTCAGCATGACATGGCAAAATTGCTGGCCCCAGTTATGAATTCGCAAGCTGCTTTATCTTATAAAGCCAAAATAATATGATTTCAACCACTCTTCCAGGTATGAGGTATGGATGCGACAATATTGCAACATTGGTTTCATTGTCGATGATGCTAAAGCCAAACAAATGCGACAATTGCTTCGCAGTGCTCCATAAACTGTAAGATTTGCTTGAATCGTTTCTAAGGAAGCACAAATCAAATGGCCAGCCTATTCCAGGGCCACAACATATTTCAAAAAAGATCTAACTACCGTTTCTGCTTTAATATATATTTTTGTAGACTTGCTGACTGTTATGATTCTGATAACAAATCTTGAAAAATAAATGTAAATTAAGTAAACAGCAGTGAACACTCTGCCCTGAATGCAGCAAGTGAAATTACCTATTTTGCTGTCATTGCTATTTTGAAAATTATTTTTCAAGAATTTTTATCAGAATCACAAGACTTCAAGGAAGTCAACTGTTAATACAACGAACAAAAAATAGGTTTTTGTTATTTTTGTTATTACAAGTATATGCCTGGACATGACCTCAATTTCTTTATTGTATCAAAATTGGGGGCGGGGGGTGGGCGTTTGCCCAGGCCCATCTTTTACCCAGATAAATACGGTACATGTTCAATATACCGTTAAAGTCCTGTTATAAACCGCGGTTTATATTACAATGTATCAATTTAAACATTGGGATCAAAAGCTCAAGTTCGGGGTGCGGTTTCTATTACGTACATATTGCAATCACTAAATGGGCGTGGTCATTTTTTGTCCACAACACATGCACAAAACAAACAATACACCGTACAATCTCTTGAATAGGCGTCGGGGAAGAGTGAAAGGCCTTATTTTGGTTCTAAAATAGGCGTTACGAAATGTTGAAAAATTACAGTCAATCAAAAAAAAATTCCACATGATACAAAAAATATGTAATATGCATTTATTTTTTTAATTTTCTTGGTGACGAAAAGTATATTCTAACAGAAGTTTCAAATAAAAACATGAATGCTGCTTAGTAGCAAATGATCACATAACGGGTCACAAGTGAATAACTTACTTGTTTTCGAAGTGTTGATATTGGTGATTATTATTTAGTAGTGATTACAATAACGCACGGAAAATAAATTCGTTGAATTGTTATATATTGCAAGTAAAATTCAACTTAGTTTCCCCGTAAGCGAATGATTTCAGTCACATGTAAACAGCCGATACGATATCCGCCATGTTTTTGAATGCTCACATGACATATTATTGACCGGATAGGTCAAGTCGCTAATTAACCAATTAAAATGCTGGATGGTGCCCACATGTTCAAATTACATAGCTCATTTAAATATGTTAATGACAGTTCAGCGACCTCATGGTGAACGCAACACGGAAGAGATTTACCGATAATGTAGTGCGATCTTTTGCCTTTGATTTCAAAGGAAAACGGCATGATTTTTTTTTTAAATCAAGAAATTATTTGTTTTCGAAAGATAAATTATTCTTCAACGCTTAGTTTAACACTTTTACGGTGATAAAAGCTCATTGTCTAAAACTTACGAAACACAGACGTATTCAGAAAGAGTATTGACAGAGGTCGCCGCCAGAACAAAAGCAGTTTCATTGCCTGTTTGACATCTTATCACCGCTGAACAATAAATAGGTGTGAATATTTTTAGGCATGTTGTCGAAACAAATGAATAGGATTAGGAACAATGCCGTTTTGGAACAGCTGGTTGAAACAATGAAGTCACGGTCTTGTTGAATTGGGGGTGCGGTTAGTAATAGGTACTTTTCAAGTTTTCAATTTTTGTTAAGAACTCTTTAACCCCGAAGCCGGAATTGGGGGTGCGGTTACTATTACGTAAGCGGTTTATATTAGGACTTTAACGGTATGTACCAAGATAACAATAGTTGTCTATGTATAACCAAAAGTCTGTAATGGCAGAAATGCTTGATTTTGATGAATTTTAACATTAAAATGGCAGCCATTCAGCTATCTTAAATCTGATTGTCAAACAAAATGAATATATGTGCAATATATAACTGCCAAATTCTTGATTTTGAACATTAAAATGGCTGCCATTTGGCCATCTTGAATTAGATCATGAAACAAATGCATACGACCATATGTATAGAATGGAGTTTGAATGAAATCAGCCTAGGCGTGTCTGAGAATACAGCTATGGACGGACACAGACGGATGCATGAAGATGAAATGGTAAGTCCTTGTTTTCAGACTTCATGTATATCAAATTGGAGATTAAAAACGGCTGCCATTCAGCCATATTGAATCCAATCTGAAAAACAAAATGTTGTGCATCAAGATGTCAGTATGTTCAATGTATGTCCTAAGTTTGGATGAAATCCATCCATACACAACTGAGATCTGGCTTTAAAATGACAACAATGTTTGATTTTGATTAATTTGAACATTAAAATGGTCAGTGACTGTGAAAATTGAACTCTAATAAAGACATCAGGAAAGACTGAAATGCCTAAATTTATTGTGTTTATGGTAATACGTTGACTACTACTCACACACTACAATCAGGTATAGTATGCATGTTGCTAAGTTCAATACATTTACAGTGACCTCATATCAGCGGGCAGCACTGGGATACTGTGTATTTACTTATGACTTCACAGACTAGTTATAGCTTCAGTTACAAACTGGCCCCACCTTCTTTATTTAGATCATGTCTGCTTTTGCTCAAACTATTGGGAAATACTTAAAAGTTGATTGAACTCTTGGTTGAAAATATTTCAGTTGCTATAAGCTCTAAGCCTGGATAAAATACACAGTGATGGTATGTGCACTGTTGTTATGAAATTGCTACTTTCCAAGTGTAAGCTGACTGAAGTATCACTTTACATGGAACATCATTAGCATTTGTGTATATTTGTTCAGTTTTTTTAAGCTAAAAATTATCGGGGGAGGGAGAATTAAAAAATTTTGAATTTCCAGATGTGAACTCTAAATACCATTCAGTAGGATTCCCGACCATGTTACAGGTATATGTACTTGTACAGGTAAAATTAAATGCATCATTATGGCAAGGGAAAACCATGCTTTCTTTTGTCTAGGTTGTATAATAAATTCTCTTACTATTAGATGATGTGTATTTGTGATTGTACTTACTAAAATTAAAGTACATTCATGGGTCAAAGCCTAAAGAACATCTGATTGGTGTGGGGGATTTGCCAAGTCGGTTACAAATGGAATGCTATTGATTATGAAATACGGCATCACAAAGTGAATAATCCACTTAACAATAACTGATTATTTGGAGTAGGTTGAAACAGATTAGAGAAAGCCACATCTGACATGAAAACGATTATGACACATGACTAATTAAATGAAGAAGAAAAATAACCTTGATTCAATCATCCAAACACATAAACAAATATATACATTTCTATCTACTTAAGTCAAAAATTAGATTTTTAACATTTCGGATTGATAAGACAACAAATAATACATGTACTATCATTTATGTGTGTAAATTACTCAAATACACTGATACATGCACATTCAAGAAATAGCCAGGCCACACCCAGCAAGACAACAGACCACACTCGGCAAGACCACAGACCACACCCAGCAAGACCACAGACCACACCCAGCAAGACCACAGACCACACCCAGCAAGACCACAGACCTCACCCAGAAAGACCACAGACCACACTTCAAAAGACCAGAGACCACACCCGGAAAGACCAGAGACCACACCCGGAAAGACCACAGACCACACCCGGAAAGACCACAGACCACACCCGGAAAGACCACAGACCACACCCGGAAAGACAACATATATATTCAGATAGACCACTGACCTCATCCAACAAGACCAGAGTATACCCAGCAAGACCACAGCCAGCAAGATCACAGACCACACCCAGCAATTCCACAGACTACACCCAGCAAGACCCCTGACTACACCCGGCAAGACCCCTGACTACACCCGGCAAGATCCCTGACTACACCCAGCAAGACCACAGACAACATCCAGCAATTCCACAGACTACAGACTACACCCAGCAAGATCCCTGACTACACCCAGCAAGACCACAAACAACATCCAGCAATTCCACAGACTATACCCAGCAAGACCCCTGACTACACCCAGCAAGACCCCTGACTACACCCAGCAAGACCCCTAACTACACCCAGCAAGACCCCTGACTACACCCAGCAAGACCCCTGACTACACCCAGCAAGACCACAGACCACACCCAGCAAGACCACAGACCACACCCAGCAAGACCAGACCACACCCAGCAAGACCACAGACCACACCCAGCAAGACCACAGACCACACCCAGCAAGACCACAGACCACACCCAGCAAGACCGCAGACCACACCCAGCAAAAAAGCAGACTACATCCAGCAAGACCACAGATCACACCCACTAAGACCATACCCAGCATGATCGCAGACTACACCCCACAAGACCACAGACTATATCCAGCAAGACCCAATACAGTAAGACTATACACTTGTATACTTACACTCTACCAGACTGACGAAGTACTTCTACCCATCTTTCTCTTTCATTTTCAGTATCGGCTGCAAGACAAATAACACCCTGCAAAGAACCATATTTCAGTTAACTTCATTCAACATACACAGTACAAAGTAAGTTTACACCATGAATATGAACTTGAAGCTTGAATGTGTTCACAATTGCACCTTTTGTTCAATAAATGTTAAATGGAAATATATGAAGATGAGGAACAATAGATGAGGAACAATAGACAAGGCACGAGAACACTATATAATTTGATATGCATGCATGACTCTTTAAGCGAGTCTATAAATAGCACATGTACTTAGTTCTGTCCACTATTTATACTTTAGAGAGTTCTACTTCTGTTTATATATATTATACTTGTAATACATGCAATAGAGACATCAAAACATTTCACAGATATATTCAATATTCAGTTATTTGAAAATATAACAGTGGAATATTACATCAACACATGTTCTCTTAATGAAGTGAACTAAACAAAAACATTTTGATAATTTCCAATATTTCTTTGAAAGAATAACAAGATGAGTCAAAAACAGGGCTTCACAGAAACATCAAAGTCAAATGCCATGCTGCTCTTCAGTATTGAAGTGGGTGCCCTCTCAACTCAAGTTAAACATAGTCCAAGCCCAATGTGATTCATCTTTTAAATGCCAAAGTCAAAGCCACCAATCACAACACTGGTTGTGTACATGAACCATTGTGTTCATAGAGATCCCAACATATGCCAAATGTATAAACCAAGTTGGCAGTGTGCATGCTTGAATAAAACATATTGTAATTTTTCTGATGCAGAAGAAAGAGAATTTCATTTTGTATTAAGTAGTTCAACATTAAATGAGCAACATGTTTAGCATTCTTTGTCATTACTTCATGGGCATAATGATTACTAACAATTAATAGATTGTGTTAATAATACCAAAACATAAGATACAAGTCATTGTCAATGACACGTCCCGTTCCGTTCATATTTGAGTGACATATACATTCAAAGCAGATCATGACCGAAATGCACCTGCATATGTACAACACATTGTACTAAATCTGAACAAAATCCATCCATGCATGACTGAGATCTGGTTCCGGAATTGTGAAAATACGTGATTTTAATGCATTTTCGGTCTTAAAATGGCCATCATTCAGCTATTGTTAAGCGGATCATGAAACAAATGCACATATCTATTTGTGACATGATGCACCATGTGTATGTGAAGTTTGAACTTGTTCAATCCAGACATGTCTTGGATACGGATCCAGAACTGAATTCTTTAAGAAAATGGCCGCCAGTCGGCCATTTCGACTTGATCCGGGAAAAAAATGACGTGCATCAAGGTCCTATTATGTTTAATGTAAGTACCAAATTTGAACGAAATCCATCCATGCATAACTGAGATCCGGGTTCGGAATGGTGAAAATGTGCGATTTCAATGCATTTTCGGCCTTAAAGCAGCCGCCATTTGGCTATCGTTAATGGGATTATGAAACAAATGCACATACGTATTTGTGACATGATGTACCTTGTGTGTGTGAAGTTTGAACTTGATCAATCCAGACATGTCTCGGATACGGATCCAGAACTGAATTCTTTAAGAAAATGGCTGCCAGTCGGCCATTTCGACTTGATCCGGAAAAAAAAATGACGTGCATCAAGGTCCTATTATGTTTAATGTAAGTACCAAATTTGAACGAAATCCATCCATGCATAACTGAGATCCGGGTTCGGAATGGTGAAAATGTGCGATTTCAATGCATTTTCGGCCTTAAAGCGGCCGCCATTTGGCTATCGTTAATGGGATCATGAAACAAATGCACATACATATTTGTGACATGATGTACCTTGTGTGTGTGAAGTTTGAACTTGATCAATCCAGACATGTCTCGGATACGGATCCAGAACTGAATTCTTTAAAACAAAATGGCCGCCAGTCGGCCATTTCGAACTTGATCTGAAAAAAAAAATGACGTGCATCAAGGTCCTATTATGTTTAATGTATGTACCAAATTTGAATGAAATCCGTCCATGCATAACTGAGATCTGGGTCCTGAATGGTGAAAATGTGCGATTTCAATGCATTTTCGGCCTTAAAGCGGCCGCCATTTGGCTATCGTTAATGGGATCATGAAACAAATGCACATACATATTTGTGACATGATGTACCTTGTGTGTGTGAAGTTTGAACTTGATCAATCCAGACATGTCTCGGATACGGAACCAGAACTGAATTCTTTAAAACAAAATGGCCGCCAGTCGGCCATTTAGAACTTGATCCGGTAAAAAAAATGACGTGCATCAAGGTCCTATTATGTTTAATGTATGTACCAAATTTGAACGAAATCCGTCCATGCATAACTGAGATCCGGGTCCGGAATGGTGAAAATGTGCGATTTTGATGCATTTTCGGCCTTAAAATGGCCGCTATTCGGCTATCGTTAATCGGATCATGAAAAAAATGCATGTGTCCCATATAATGTGTGACGTATGAGTGCAGTTTGAACATAATCGGTCCATGCATGTTCGAGATACAGGTGATCACGGACGGACGGACGGACGCACACAGGGCAAAACATAAGTCCCCGTTTTCGGACTCCGTCCGAACGGGGACTAATAAATAATCAACACATGGACAGAACATGCATGCATGCCTACCATGTTAAAGTCAACTAACATATCATGGACCAATGATGGTGTGATTTTGGCATGAGCTAATGTAAGTGGTCGCAAATGAGGATAATCTCTCTTCAAACATTTAGCACATACATGATTTCATAACAAGAACATAATATTGTTCAAACAAACACAGTTTAGAGTTGTTATTTATTTTTCATATTTGTAAAACTGTGGCCATTAAGCACTTTACTGTCTTTCTGTTGAGGTTAAGGATCTAGGCACATTCTGAGAATATGGACTAGTTCGGCACGAAATGTACATGATCAATCAGGACAAAGCTCAACATGGAACAAAAAACAGATGCAAGAGGATGCGATTTTGGCACGAGTCAAGTGGGTTCTGATGAGGTCCTGATTAATTATCATGACCGCAACTACTGCAACCCCTTGAAGGATTAGAAATATTCAGCACGTGTCGAGATTTCCAAACATGAACATAACTCATCTCTTCATCCCAGGATGCAGCAAACATTTTTACCTTGACCTGGGACAGTAAATTATATTGGATAATAGGGGTTTGTAATGCTTCATTTATTAGGAAGCAAACCTCACTGCCATTACATGGTGAATCACACTGACAGATTAGATAAAATTGCTGTGCACTCACTGATGCTGTGAGGACTGTGGCATAACAATTTTATGTGCATGAATACACTAGTTATGATTTAAAGTGCCTGTGAAATGGCTGCTATTTTCACGCCTAAAATTATCCATTGATACATAAATATTATTATTTTTTTATGTTTCTAAGCATAAATAATTTTTTTTAAGTGAAAAAATATGTTTTAACTCAGTCTACGGAAACTTTATTTTTGTTTATTTTATTTTAATTCCCCTTGTGACGTCAGAAGGGGAAGTCGCTGGGCAGCTTGCATTGCCGATACGTGTAAATAAGACAAATTTCTTGTGCTGTTTTCTCTTCTTTGACTAAATTGCCACTTATGTACTTGTTCGTCGAGGAAGAATGGACCATAATGAACACATAGTATCAAGTTTGTTGCATGGGGTTGAGTCAGATGCGAAATATGTCCGGTCTGGTGTAGCTAGTCACCGTGGTCGTCACCGTCACCGGAGCACGTTTGTACACTGTCGCTGGACTCCGGCATTGGACAAAATCAAATTTGACGGCTGAATCGTCTTGTTATTTAGCAGGTTACTAGACACTATTGATTTATAAAATAGAGAAATAATTTTTAAAAAATGACAAAACACAGTTACTAAATAAATGACTGCTGCGTTGTAATGGGTGAACGCGTAGGGTCATGGGGGGGGGGGCAAGTGCGTGAATGGCGGCGTTTAATTGGATAACAAAAATAATTGAGAGCGACTCACATACGACAAATTCAGAGTGGATTTAACATGATTTTCATGATTATGACATCATATTAAAAAAATACATTGACAGCTCAAGCCCGGATTCTTATTCCGTAAATTATTACGCCGATCAAGCTGCAAGTAAAGGCAACAAAGGTGTGAATTCGACATTCAACACCAATAACCGAACAATTCAGACACTTTTAGCCTACGAAAATGAAAACAGCCTGAGGGCTGCGTAATTTCCTGCTTGTCTGACGCTTCATTTTCGTATCATTATCAAAATTACTGCTACCTTTTTACATAACACGGGTGGTCTCTATAAAGCGATAATCAGGATCGCAAAAAAAAATCAAATTATTTGAAACACATACTCGACGTCTCTCCCCCTTCTGAAATCCGTCTCAGTGATCATGGGCTGGTCCGGAATCTATTTTTTCGAAAACGTTTTGTATTGTCGGCGTTTCTCGTTTAAACCTACCGGTAGTTGTTTTGTCATGGACAAGGACAGTTTTTCAAAAAAAAAGAATCTGAGGTGCAGGAGTGGACACTGCATATGACGCTGTTAGGAGGAAGTCCACCCCAACCTTTTCTCGTTATTTTCACGGCTTTCGTCCACCGATTTCGCACATTTGGATCGATTGGAAACGTGTAAATACTTACACTATGACTATACGCATTACTGCAACCGCCCACAACACAACGTTTAACCATCATAAAAGATTGTTGTGAAAACAACTTCTAAAAATTCGCTCTCTCAAAAATAAAATAAAATAGACAAAAGAAACGCCGATTAAAGAATGTTGGGAACAGATTTCTATGTTTAACATATTTGGGGATACCGTATGATATTCTTTATCTTACATTACGTCACTATAGTTTATAGCCTATCACGTTAATGTAACTTGAGATTGCCCGCCAGAATGTAAACTTGTCACATGTGTGACTCAAGGCTAACACGAGGCAGTAGTGTTTAGACCACGGAATAAAGTAGTCGTGCTTAAAAAATGTATATCGTTAAAAAGTACAGTTGTACGTTGAATGACACAGTGATATAAAAGTACGGCCCAGGGGTATGGCTTCCTATTTTTGCATTTGGAGGCGCCCTTTCGGCGAGAGTCGGAAATCCGGAAACAGTCGACCGTTTCAGGATAGGTGGGCGTTGCTACAGCACGGGAAATATCTCAAATTTACTTGGATACGAGTAATCATTTTCAGCAAAAAAAATCAATAATTGCCCATTTCAGTGAGGCACAGATCTAAAATGGGAAGCGTGTGGGTGGGCATTGCACAGGCACTTTAAAGGCACTCCCTATACAACAAAACACATTGGTTAATAGAACAGATACAGTAGCATAAAATCTGTGTTAGAAGCTGCATCCCTAATAGAAGCCACACTCATTCTTTTTTAACAATTAAAAATCAAAAATTCACCATATCTCATATGTGTAGATGATCTAATAAAAGCCACATCCCCTCTGTTGCATTGTACCATTTTAATAAAATCTGCGGCTTCTAATACAGATTTTACAGTAGTTGTTGAAAGCTGTCTGATATACAAGAATTTTGTTTGTGGTTTACATGATAAATAACTTACATTGTAATCTTCATGCTCAATTTTAAATGACCAATTCCTCAGTGGATCATCTATAGAACTTATTATAGAATTACCAAGCGGTATAACACCCTAGAATAAAACAGACATTCATGTTTTTAGAAATGTTAGTTTTCCTGTTTCTTGTAATTTACAAACCACTTTATTGACTATACCATAAACTACTATAATTTTGCAAGAGCCAGTGAAAATCACAAACATTTGTAGCAGTGATAAATTCACTAGGGTACTACAACATGGAGTCATGAAATGTTGGTTTTACGAATGATATACGATCCTGAATCATGAGAATTTCAAGCAGTGAAAATTAAATATTTTACAGTATTTTAAATATTCTATTTTTACTTTACATAAAATTTGATCAAAAATTGAAAATGACCAAGCATTCATGTTAATACTTCTAATTAATAATTTTAACAAAGCTTGTTCAATAACTGTCAACCAAGGTTCTACCAAATATGTTGGAAATGGTTCACATGATACCTACAACATGCTGGTGTATGTGACCTAAAAAGTAGCTGACCAGAAATTGTGTTATTTATTTTTTATTTTATGATGTATAAATAGTTTCACCTTGGTGATCCCTCAAAATAACCTCTACAAATAAATACTATGACAGAACCCCACACCCTCCCTGTGCCTTTGTTGCGTATGGAAGTTATTTTCACGAGTGATGCGGTGTATCCTGCGGCCGTACTTTCACGAGCGAAGCGAGTGAAAGTACAGCAGAATACACCGCATCTCGAGTGAAAATAACTTCCATACGCAACGAAAGCCACGGGGAGGGTGTGGGGTTCTCTTATTATTACATATGTTCCATACTTTATTATTTTGTATTAAAGAAAGAACGTGCAAACCGGGATGGAATTTAGGTTGGGGAACCCCATTGCCCATTAATATGTTCCAATATAAGTGTTACGCCCTAGCAGCACGTGTCAGTGTAGAACGCGCCCGGAGAACGCGTGTCACTGTTTGTTTGAAATTAAAATAATCAGGCGTCTAATCTGAGTCACTGTCCGAATAAATAACTCGTTGACGTTTAGTTGGGACCACGGCAGAACCAGAACTTGAACTGGACGACTATGATACACAGTATATGTTGAAGTTAAAAGTTCCGCCACAGAATTATGCATTGGCAAACATGCTGTGCAACTGCGGTACTCCACAGATGACTTTCGTCGACAGCGGTTGTCGCTTAGCTGCACGCTACAACTTCTTGTGTGATGTTGCTTGCTGGTCGTGGATTGACTGAGTCTTGATTACCAGTTAAAATGGCGTTGGTAATTTTTATTTGGAATTGAGTAATGCCGCAACGTCGCCAGCAGAAACCTGGTATCTCGATGCTGATGGTTACGGCTGCATAGTAATCGCTGATTTTACTGCTGGTGGATCTTCTGAGAGCCCTTCAAGGTTTATAAAACTCAGTTTCCAGGTGGTCAACATGCATTAAGTTCTCCCAATCGTAGAATTCCATGTGATGTACACCTGACATGCCAAAAATGTTGTTGAACGATTTGAACTGGATAAAAATAGCAGACGAAAATGGTTTACAAAATAAAAAATAGTTCGGTAGCCAATGAAAATAACATGTTCATTTGCATATCGACCGTGAGAATACCAAAAACATTATTGCATGGGTGATATGCAAATTAGTTTGGGCCAAAACAAGTGACTGCCTAAAAGTACCATTACTGTTGTTCAAATTTCATTTCACTCGGCAAGTATATTCATGTACCCCAAGGGGAAAATATCGTACTTCTAAATATTGTTTATTCCGAAAAACTGTACTCCTGAAGGGACTACTTTGTTTGCTCTCAGACCTCATTTGCATATGGGTTGTGGAAATACAGATTTTGATTTCAGGGACGAATCAAAATAAACTGCAGTACATAATTATGTAATACTAATTGTTATTAGAATTCAAAGGTTAAATGGTAACAGAAATAAAAAAACAACAAGGTCATTGACAGCATGCCAGAATATACAACAAAGGTGCAAATACAAAATTATTTATTAAGTATTATAATATGGAACATATGGCGCATTTGAACTTGACATAAAAACCGTGTAAAATGTACAACACACTTGATTACTACCGGTAAAATAATAGAGTGGCCAGATACAAGAAATACATTACTGCTATCACTAATATAAGAATATTCAATCAACACTTAAAAATTAAAGCAAAAATTACAGAATTTTAAACAATAAAATCAATATAATTATTCACATGACATT
The DNA here is from genome assembly GCF_978046115.1 of Saccoglossus kowalevskii. Taxonomy (NCBI): domain Eukaryota; kingdom Metazoa; phylum Hemichordata; class Enteropneusta; family Harrimaniidae; genus Saccoglossus; species Saccoglossus kowalevskii. Next base: position 8,464,773 of record NC_140642.1, read on the forward strand.
TGAAAATCTGTAAAAATATTACAATTATATTTTTTAATATCTCAAGGCATTTGACTGAAATATGGATTTTTTTATGTATGAGAATATATCATTGTCGCCATATGATTTGCAGTATACAAATCAAAGGTCAAACCACCCAGAGAAAGTAAAATTAGATTACACTGATTACTACATTGTGTCCTTCTTTTTGTCTTGAATTACATTAGATTATAGCTAAACTAATAATACCTTAGTTTTATTCCACCTGTTAAAACAGAAATTACTTTAGTGTAATGAGTGTATGAATTAGGTGACATTTGTTATGGGGTCATGGCCTGGTATTCCACTGATGTGTTTATTTATTTGGTACTGGTCTTGAAATATATCACAAGAATGTCCCTAATTACTAGTGTCTTTGAGAGTTGACATGGTATAATTAGTACACAGCTTTTAGGAGTCTCTAGTCTATAGCAAAGGATTCTGCACTGATATACAGGTGTATGTACTCAATACATATCAGTATAGGATACTAATGAGGATACTGATACATAGCAATGGTTGATGTGATGTGAAAATTAGTGGAACTACCTCACTATGAACTTTGTTTTTAAATATCCTCCATCTTGGTAATTGGAATTTGGAATTCACATTTACTAATAAGGTAGGATGCAGAGTCCTTGTGCAAAACCACAAAATTACAACATGCTGTATATTATGTCAATACAATGAAAAATGTAATGAAAAATAATTTAATTTTGAGGACTTTTGTGTCCCAGATAGAATTTAAATTATTTAAATTTTGTTTTTATTTTGCTGAGCCTGGCAAATTAGGACAGATAACTACAGATGATTAATAAAAATGGCATCTATTAAATTAGTTGTATAAAGAAAATATATCCTGAAAACTGAGTGTCACTATATATATTCGCCATAAAAAGAAGATATGAAATGAAAAAATTACATTATTACAAAATTACATTAAATGAAAAAATTACAGCTATAGAGAAATAAATTCATTCATATAAAATAAACTTTTTAAATTTTAAATGGGTAAGAAGGATTACTGGAAGTAGACATGCAAAAATATGATATTTTGAATCAGTGAAAAGTCACTGGTGTTATTTAGAGGGGGTACAGTGACTTTTGACAAATTCAGTCAAGATTAAATTATCAAAAGATTACCGACAGATTTATCAGCTTACAGAATTCACCAGATTTGATGAGCTTAATGGAAATCATAAATAGTTCTCCAATTGCGTATTTGTAGCAACCTTTTTAAAAGGGATGAGCATATGGTAACATTGTTCTCACTCAGTCCATGTGACCGTATATTTTGTAGTGACATGTACACATATGATATACAGCATCATAAAACAAGACGAAACAATGAGTATAAATTAATTAATAGAATTCATATGCATATATTATGATAAAGCAACTCATTACTGGTAGTGCTTCAGCAAGAAAGTATCAAATATAAGCAAAATTCAGGTGTGGAAATTATTGTGCAGCATATATTCAAATTATGTGTATTCATGAATGTATGATGTATCCATATCAAATGCATACAATGCATACAATGATCAGCTGCCCTTTGAGGCTGAAATAACATATTACTGAGTTCAAGGTTACATCAAGCACATGACAAAGATGACATCTCAAATGAATTAGTATAGAGCTTTGGCAGAAATACTTCTCAAATAAATAACAAACTGCTATTGATGCCACACCCATAACACAAGCAACACTTAGCCATTATAGTAAAGGAAATATTTTTTCAACCACCTACTTTTTACTATTCATCATTTCCTTATTTATGATTGCTATAAATTATTATTATTAAAACACTACATTATTTGGTACAGACACGAACGTAACAACCATATATATATATATATATAGATCTTCAGGATATAACAGGAATCACTGGCAGTGGTCCAAATATAGTAGAAATAGAAATATTAGAGGACACTGATTGGAGTGTAAATAATATAAATAATATAAATTATTATTATTAAAACACTACATTATTTGGTACAGACACGAACGTAACAACCATATATATATATATATATAGATCTTCAGGATATAACAGGAATCACTGGCAGTGGTCCAAATAAAGTAGAAATAGAAATATTAGAGGACACTGATTGGAGTGTAAATAATGGGATGTATAAAGCAGGATAAAATAAGAAATTATCAAGCAGGTTACTAAATGAATAAAGATGAAATCACAATAAATATTTTACAAATAGTTAGACGTATGCACTTATACTTAACCATATTTTTATAATCATGATTGGCAGAAACTTTAAGGTCATTGTATCTATCTTTGAACAATTCTGAAAAGAATATCCAAACCATACAATGTCTATGTCACTATCGATATATAAGCTTTAAACTCTACCTTTGGATCATATGCAATAAAAAAGCCACCAGGTGGTCCTGTGTCATGGCGATATTATTTAGAATAATAATTCCATTTCTCTTATAATAGAAAATATCAAATTCCAAAAAATAGGTTTATTTTGTCTGACTCAATCTTTAATATTTATTCTGATGAACCAATAGTGAAAATATATATTCATCCAACATCGAAATAGGATATTAAAAACATAAATTAGGTATATTTATATCATTATAGCTTTATTATAAAATTATCATGTAATTGTTATCTATTGTTATTATGAAAGTTGTTATTGATGAATTTATTGCTGGCAATTAAATGGGAATTACATGTGATATAGGTCAGCAGCTGATATGTGTGCTGGTACATAGCAGTTATACATAGGGGTGAACTGCCAGTACAAGATCTAGTAGTACACAATCGTACTGGTGTGCTATTTGACTGCTTGATTTTCAGTATGATGGATAATATCGGATACTGTTGCAGAAGCCTTTAAAGGCCAAATGGATGCTTCACCATGGAAACCTTAGTTAAATTAAAATAATCAGTATATCTCTTCACTACATTAAATTACTTTAAGGTATTTTGTAACCTTAGGTGTTTGGGTGTGTGTGATTGCAAAGGTGAAGCTATGATAAATAATGATATAGTATCTTAGATTACGCAGATATCTAGATTAGAATTAAACAAGACACTTCAACCATAGGCTCCATAGAGTCCATGCTTCAACACTCAGACTATGCTATATTTCTGCCTACTCATATTATAGTACAAGTTACAAGGACCTTCATCTACTCATGGATTTATTCTTAACTCATCTGCCTGTCAATTTTGACTGCTGTAGTCAAACACCACCCATCGCACTGTACTGTAGACATGTTGAACAAATACGAGTAATATATATTTTTGTACCTGTAAAATGACTGGGTTAAAGTATTAATATTCAGGATTCAAAGTTATTGTTTTGCATCAACATACATATTTTTATTTGCAAAAGAAAAGAAAAATGCTAAAATATGCTAGTTCTAGTGTTTTTCTAAAACATTTCTCTTCACCATTATTCTACTTCAAATAAACACAAGAGATCAATTACAAAAATGGAATTAAAGGGACTGTCGTTTCAAGCAAGATAAAAGTATTTTGTGCTGATCCTTTGTTTCTACACTGCAGATTGGTAGATCATTATTTAGAAGCAATTATGTATTATTAATTAAGCTAATTAAAGAATTACCACATGCTGATAACTGAAACCAATAATACATACAGTAACCAGTATTTAAATTTCATTACCGGTAGTACAAATGTACAATGTATTTATTAGTGGAAAATATCAATTTCCATGGAAAGTAACCCAAAGAACTAATTTTTTTTAAAACCAATAATTGATATTACTGATTCAGATGAAAAATAATAGATCCACATTAAATAAATAACACGTAAATTGAATATTAAAAACATAAATTAGATCTCACTAAAAACTATTCATATATTTACACTTGTTTATTAGAAAACACTAGTTACAGGAGGATTTGAAAACCAACAATAACATTTTATAAAATTGTTTATGTATTACACTGGTACATGTAATATTAAATATAGTTTAATTATGGATCAGAGGGTTAGAAATGACAGACATAAAAGACAGATTTATAAATTGCTGTTGAAATTGGAGAGTTGATTGGATTCTTATGTGGTATGTGTAAGTTTTAGCAGTGGGTACATTCATTATTGCTTAGCATGTACTGTGCAATGAACTTGGTGGAATAGTTCACAACTAGAAGTAACACGATAGCCTTTCAAATCCAGAACTTAATTATTTTAATATAATCAGCACACCCACAAGAAATTTGAGAAACTATACAAAGACCAGAAAGTGAGTTCTTTTACTCAAAATGGCTTTGCTGACCAAAACTGTTTCTTTCAAAAAAATGTTGGATGGGGGGGGGGGGGGTCTATAGTGTTTTATTTCTGCAGACAATGTTAATTTTGACACAGTGTATTTTGATTTTATTCTTTATAGAACACCACTGTTTCTGAAGTTTAATCCAATTTTAATTCAGTACACTGGGTTTCAAAAACGCGTGAACTTGTTTTCTATACAATATTTATAGGTGTGATTGAGGATCCTACAGGGACTTGTAGGTAATGAACATTTCCAAAAGGTTTCTACAGCCAATAAAAGCATCTTATTTGTATTTGAATCAAGCATGAGGATTTTTTGGGATAAATGTAATAAGATTGTAATATGGTGGTTGTGGTGGTGGTGGAATGTACCAAAGAAACCTTGATTAATGTCCAATAATAATAACAACAACAATACAAAATCAAAGAAAGTTTAGAAAGAACTCCCATGTGCTGAGAGTATTGGAGACACATTAAATATAATTTGAAATTACTTAGCAGAAAACTAATTATGCAAATCAGAAAATTAATATGAACAGATTTGAGTGTAAAACTAATGAGGTCTGCGCAATGTAACAGAAAATCTATGTACCAAGTTTAATTGAAATGTGATTAGAACCAAAAAATTATGAATTATTATGCTAATTAGGGAATTAATATGAACAGATTTTTACCCCAAATTAATTAGGTTTGTACATTGTCCTAGAGCATCTTTGTACTAAGTTTCATTGAAATGGAATAATTAGTACTTTAGATAACAGTGTGAAAGCTTAAAATTGGTTAATTATGCAAATTAGGTAATTAATATGTACAGATTTTAACCCACAATTATCCAGGTCTGTCTATTGTCCTACAGCATCATGTACAAACATTCGTTGATATGTGGTGATTAGTACCTGAGATATCAGTGTGAAAGTTGGAAATTGGTTAATTATGCAAATTAGGTGATTAATATGCACACATATTTACCGAAAACTAATTGGGTCTCTGAATAATTCTAGATTCATTGAAATGTGATGATTAGTACTTTAGATATCAGTAGAAAAGCTGAAAATTAATTATGCAAATTAGGTAATTAATATGCACAATTATTTACCCTAAAACTAATCAGGTCTCTGCATAAGCCTAAAGGATCTATGTACCAAGTTTCATTGAAATGCGATGATTAGTACTTGAGATACCTGTGGAAAACCTGAAAATTAACTAATTATGCAAATTAGGTGATTAATATGCACAAATATTTATACGAAACAATCAATCTCTGCATAGTCCTTGAGTATGTAAGTACCAAGTTTCATTGAAATGTAATGCTCACTACTTATATCAAAAGCTGAAAATTAATTACCCGGTAATTATGCAAATTAGGTAATTATATGTACTGATATTACCATAAAAACTATCAGGTCTGTGCAGTGTCATATGACATCTATGTACCAAGTTTCATTGAAATGTGATGATTAGTACTTGAGATATCAGTGGAAAAACCGAAAATTGACTAATCATTATGCAAATTAGGTAATTAGTATTCACGGATTATTAGCAAAAACTAATCAAAACATAGCATTAGTTCAGAGCATCTATGTACCAAGATTCATCAAAATCCAATGAGTGGTTCTTTAGATATCAGTGGAACAGTCATGGAACCACTAAAAAATAGCTAATTATCATGCAAATTAGGTAATTGATATGCACAGATTTTTACCAAAAACTAATCAAATCTGCGCATATATTCAGAGCATCTATGTACCAAGTTTCATCAAAATCCAATGAGTGGTTCTTTAGATAGCAGTGGAACAGTCGAACACACATACACACACACATACAGACACACACACTAACTGCAAAGACTCCCATTATGTGCTTCGCACATGGGAGTCAACAACATTCAGGACAACAAAACTTACAGAACTAAAACATATTAAGAATATATTGATTTATGTAATGTTTCTCACGAGTGTGAAGACAACGTTCGGTTCAATTTGCATTCAATTTATGTACGATTGAAATACCTATAATTAACTCAAATGTTGATATATAAAAATTTCAGCTAATTTAACAATATTTTTATGCGGGATTTCTGTGGAAATCAAGGTTAAATACTTTCATAGTGCACATGACAGTTCCTTGACACGTCTGTGAATGTGCGGAAGGTCAAAAGACAATGATTATAAATAAAAACATCATCAACATCCTTGTTTCAAATATTTTATTTGTTTTTAAAATTGAGTGGTGATAATTTGTGACTACAATTTTTTACACAAGATTCATTTTCTTTTAAAACATATTTATGCGTTTCTCATCTGTTTCCAGGGCAATTTTATACTTGTTTGAGCCCAAGAATTGAATGCTAATCGTACAAGTATCGAACGTAAATCAAACCGAAATTGTCTTCACCATTGGATGTTTATCATCCTCTACTGCATTGTATTCATGGAGATTACATAGCCTGTTTTCCTTCAAAATACTTTTATGTCTACAGGATTCAAGAGAATGTGTGGAACTTCTAAATTTAGTGTAAGCTCTTCTATTTTTTTTTTTCTAAATAATGTTCAAATTCCAAATTTTCTTTATATATAATTATACACATCAGTATTTATTGATAATTTTATTACCACAATTCTCTAATTGTGTTGTCCTGCAAGATACTTCATGAGAAAAAATTATGATGAGTCATTTCAGTGAAAGTAGTTTCCAACCACAACATTTATATTCTAATGACATGGGGCATGGAGCTATATTTTTCTCTTGTCAGAAATCAGTATAAAAATTCGATGCACATGCGGTCGAATGAATCAATATAAAATTATTAACGGACAAATTTACAACGATTTACGTCGATTGGTCTTATTAAACGTAACGGTTCAGTAGTGATGGTGTATACAAACATGACAAACCTTTGGGTGGATATTGAAATGGCGTTTCTTCTCAAAATCCTTCTTCTCATTTTCGGAATAATATAAAAGAAATCCTTCTTTGACAACGAAAAACCTGCGGAACAACAATATATATTACGTTTTTTCAAAAAAATAAGTAGCTCGGTAGGTGGCGACGGCGACTCGGCAACACACACAGTGATTGGATGGCCGGTAAAACAACTTTCTCATGGTACCAATTCAAAACAGATCGATGTATACAGTAGTCAGTACCTTTTCGACCAATTTCTTGCCGAATGACCGAAAGGTCTCTTCCACAATACACCCCACATCTGTACTCTTGTGGATATATCAAAATCGTCTAGATTATTTGTCATATTTCCTCTGTTATCACACGACGACGATAGCTGAATGAATACGCTCGTTAAAAACGGGAGGAAGTCCAGCACAAAATTCGCGATGAAAGGTCAGAGGGTAAGAACAGCTAGATGCATGATGGTAGAACGGTCAGATAGAGCGAAATTACATATTATCTTCGAGAGGGCGCTATTCAGATTTCATGGGGACCTGGGGTGCGTTTGATTTGCAAAATTAAATTCTAACGTACGAGTTAATAGCAAATAAATACAAATATGCCGTGATTATAACGTACGAGTTATTAGCAAACTCACGTAACAATCATATGCTTACAAATAATCCAACGATGTTTACGACAGTGATATCGATTGGAATGATATACATGTGTATTGGAAGAGGGATCAGAGAATGTTGCTACTGAATGCATGAAAAAAGGCGACAGCAACGGAGACATCAACGCAGCCATCCATAATATAATATATTATTATTATTATTATCCATCATGTTATCTTGATATAACATGAACACATTTTGTGTGCTCTAAACTTACAGTGATTTTCAGACTAGAATATCGGTATCCGACCACACCATCCGACATAAATTATAATAACGGTTTTCAAAATTTTAGTCATCAATATTAAAAAAAACAACCTTTGAACAGTTGTTTTCTTCGAGCAATACCTTTAATGCTGCTTCGACACAAAATAATCTATATTGGGGAACAATTTAAGTATTAAACAACAAAAATATGATGACTGTGATCGCTTTAGGTATAAGGATCGCATTTTCACAGGGTGACAACTATTTTTACAGCGTCACCATAACACGTCACTCTGCAATGAACAGTGCTGGCTATGACGGTCTGAAATTTAAATCTTGATTTGTTTTATGTCAATTATAAATGAATATATCTTTCAAATTACACGTGCCTTATCAGGAAGCTTTTACGAACACAAATACACACGCAACTCGAAATAATTTCGACATAAGCTGTATAAAATGGCAAAGATTCACAGGCGCAGAACGGAAGACAATTTAAATCTAGGAAGACCCCCAAAATGACATGACGTCTTCGGTTTCACCACACAAGCATAACGCGCACTGTTACAGCGATCGGGGGATTAACACCTTAGAACAAAGACGTTTCCCAACCGGATGTTGAGGGACTGTGATTCTAGCAAGAAAAAATATTGATTTCGTTTGTCCAGGTTATATAATAAATTAAGAAAATTTCATTTTTGTTAGTGTACAATGTATTAAAATATGTACACATTATATTTAATTGGTGGTGGGAATTTCCAAGACAGTTTATAAAATTGTGAACGCATATTTTCGTAAAAACACTGACCTAGAAATACGCCCTCGATAAGTGTTACCGATGGAATATTTTATATTGCAATTTCTTTCAATTTTGATTAGTTGTATTGCAATACATTAGTAATAATTTAAATATATATACATTTCTTTACTTAATTGTTCAGAATGAGTTATACACACATACTTTAATTATCGGAACGAACTCCAGGAAATATCATCAGCATATCTCAGATGACGACTGCCGTATATATTTATGCAACTTGCAATCCGGCCAGCCCCTAAAAACCTGCATAGATCATAGATGTATTCAAATTGAACAGAAACTACCTCGACACTAAGTCACGTATATGCCGACGTTGCAAGGGACGACTTGAAAGTTTTGGGGAAATGACGCAAACTCACTTGAAATGGCGTGTTACCTTGACACATTCGTCAACCGATGAAGGTATTCTTATTCAAAGAGTCAAACGAGGTACACTGAAATCGCCGGCTTGGTCATGAACTTCCAAGGGCGAACTAGAAGCATCAATTTATCAGACTTTCAAAACGAAAACTTTCCGCCCCGCCAATTGCTAACATTTCCGCTCATTGTATGGTTTATTTAAACGAAATTTAGTACGGAAAATTAATCGAAAGATTCGATTTTATGCATCGAGCTTCTCGATTTGTGAGACTCGATTGGCGATGGCGCGGATTGAGATTTTGGTCACTTCTGGTAACTTGTGTAAATAAGGATGTACATTGACGCTGTAGGTCAGGGCCCTGTTAGTTAACGCTGTTCCAGCTCAGACAACTAATAAATAATTTATTAGTTGTCCGAGGTTCCCGGGATGATATTTAAAAATACACACAGGAAAATAAAAAAACTGACAAGCAAAGTATGTGATGTCATGATTTGAAGCTTGATGGCAGGCAGACCATTTCCTGTGACGACACAACGTAAGAGTGTATGAATTACATTACTGGTAAACACTGTAGCCATTATGTACATAGTTTTTTTTCAAAAACATGAAGTACAATACTTCCTTTACCTTTCTACTAATGTATTGCTATGATACTTATACCGTAGTTTTGTTGTGTTTTTTTTTCTGCTTCTCTTCAATGTTTTTCCCTTTATCTATTCTACACGGTTTGTTTATCTGTGATAAAGGGTGGTTTGAACAATCCAAGGTGACAAATCGATAAATAGTCAGCCTTTTCCTGTGTGCTGGTTCAAAAAGCAAGCTGTTTTAAAGCACAGTCAGAGGAACTGTGTTAAAAGGTTAAAGTTGTTAGACAACAGGAAATGGTCTGCCTGCCATCAAGCTTCAAATCATGACATCACATACTTTGCTTGTCAGTTTTTTTTATTTTCCTGTGTGTATTTTTATTCTTACTTTAATTATTTGTTTGTCTTTATTCATATCTGTATTGCATTTTGGTCAAAATCCTGTTTTATCAGTACTGTCTATCTTCAATAATATAAAAATTTACTCATTAAACAAGTTACCAATCAGCGCGCAGACGATTCGTATTGCAAATGTCCTGAAGTCTGTTTTCGGTAGCGAAGTGGAGAAAACAGTCAGAGGCAGCTAGGGTGTGTACATCACGATATACATATCAGCCGACATATATACGTTCTAGCCTGACGTGTAGGCATATGAGTGATTGTACGACATTAAACACAAGAGACAATCACGTCTCGGAAACATAACAAAACTATAAATATCATAGTAATACATCGACAGAAAGGTTGTACCAGTAATGTACCTCTGGTTGTACTTATATATCTATTTGTTGCGTTATTTGTGCATTTAGAAGTTGAATGGGGGAAGATTGTGTTTTTGAAAAACACGTACCACAGAATTTCCTAGCATACATCGTGGTCGTCGTGCTGCGCATGTGCGGCATTTGTGTTGATAAACATGTTTTTTTTTACACAACCTTATCAGTATGCGCTCTTCTAATGGAAATCACAAGCATTGGGGTTGACCTGGGCGCAACTTGCACTAATTACCGCCGATGACTCCTTCGATACCTTCCAATCACCTACAAAATACCTAATTGATGCTTGGTAACGTCTCAGTTTGTACTGTTTTTTCAGTCAAAGTCGCCATCTTTGTTATACTAGTATGCGACCATGGAAAAGACCTCCATGACAAGACCCATTTATCTCGCGCAGGCGTGGCGCGACGACTACCGCATTTTATTGTGTATTTATATAATGAATACATGTATATTTCCCGCCAGACAAAATACAGATATTTATGAGTGCGTAGGTATTACAAGTACGATATTTCAGGCATTAAATCCTGGCTTGCTGCTGATTGATTTAAACACTGGCTACACTGACGGTTTACCAGAAGAATAGAGTAGAATAGAATCGTTCACCATATTTGAGTATTTGATGAAAAGTACAATAAAGTCATACATTCTGAAAACATGTAAAACATAACTAACACTAGTGAAAACAAATCAAACAAGACGCTTAAATTTCTACCAGTATCGTCAATCTTGACTGGGTAAAACTGGTTTACGCCGACCTTTATGTACAGAGGTGTGATACTATTTTATTCTTGAGCTCCTTGGTGCATAATAAAAACTCTGGTGTACCATTCTTTCATTCACAGTAAAACTCAACTATCCGCAATATAACCTTGAGGAGGGGTCTTGAGTTTGCGTATGTTTGGAAAGAGACAGACAACAAGACAACGCATGAAATACATGCCTATTTACAAGTTCAAAGGGCAAAGTCGCATCGCGTGTGCAGCCCTCAATATACAGTGCTAGGTGTAAATATATAAAACATGTAGCAGTGTAATTTACTCTGATTTACTCTACGATGCAGTTTCAGGTTGGGTAGATAAACGGCTGACATTGAAACACGTTACAGTTTGAATTAAAATAAGCTGATTGACATAATGCTTAATATCTAACCACAGTCATAGAGGGACTGTGATCTAACCATAAAATGCGAATCGTATTGGTGAAAAACAAAAACAAGGTAGTGTCTAGTGTTATTTTTATGATGATATAACTAACGTTTATTTACGATCTGTGTTGCAAGCAACAAAGTTTCATCAATAATCAGAATACACAAGACTCGATTTCATCAGTGCTTCTTTTTTTTTTTGTGCGTACGTGTTGTTGATCATTGTTCTAAAATTAGACGCTTCTCTAGCTGGTTGAAACCGGTTACGCTGTGACGTCATAGCCACATCGCAGTAGTTATATTACAAATTAGTCCGCCATTCTTAAATTTAAACGCATACAACGTGTTTAATTCAGCCACTGCTGTTAAACAAATTGCATTTATGTATTATATTGATAATGTAAAGACAAAATATATCGCAAATAATATACATGGTCAGACGATATCCAAAATAAGCAGGTCTAAGTGGCACGTCTGGCTGACGACAGCGGATGCACAAATGAGTGCATCCGCCTGTTGTCGTATATAAACAACAACCCCGCAGTTACTGAGTACAGGGTGACGCGGTTTGAGGACGTTGATAAGTATTTTTGTGTCATTGGTTTTCTCAATTTGGCATTATTTATCCTTGTTGCTGTTTTATTTTTTATCGGTATTTCGTGTTTGATTTGAGAATTGGTCATAGAAATGATTGGAATTGCAGTTTTGTATTTGTTGGGTTCGTTTAGAGAAGACCGAATTCGAACGTTTTGGTGGGTGACGTGACGTCGGATGATTGCGAAATTTCTGGAATTTTCATGATGTGAACACGGGTGGGGTTCGTTTGCTTTTTGTCTGAGTTTTTCATGTAGGAAAAACAAGATTCAGTCCATGGAAAGAGAGAGAAGACAGTGTTAAAGGTATGTTTTTTATTTCTATCTTTTTTTTTTCAACTCGTAATTCAACCGGGAACCGAAAGTTTGTTCGTAGCTTGATTCAACCATATTGCCTAGTTCAACAAAGGAAATAAAATACATTGTTGCTTCTCTAACGGTCTTTACTTGTACTATTTGCGGATATATATATATGCATAACTTAATGTTCGGAAATGATGTATTGCTTTTATTATTGTATTTTAATGTGTTTTTTTCTTTTTAATTTTCCATAGGTGTGTCGAGTAACGGTAAAGATCAAATTTTAAAAGCAACTGAAGATAGCGTTGAAATTAGAAAATGTAACTTTGGAGTGATCTCAGATGTATGAAGGAATATAATAGCTAACTGTAAGCGTTTTAACATTTTTGAAGTAAAGACGAAGTATGTTGAAAGAAACCTTAAAAAAAGCAAAGGTGGTAGTAGAGCGTCAAGTTACTATGTCGGAGTACCATAGGGATCGTGTTTACCAGGGCAAGGGAAACCACTGACTTAAGATGGTGATGTTTCAGCGCAAACACCGACTAAAGCTCATGGCCAGCAGCTATTTATTTTATTTGGGGTGGGTGGGGTTTAATTCTCATCTTGTCTCCATATTGTTGATCCTTGAAGTTCAGTAAACACGGTGGTATGGTGCATCCTGTTCGGTGTGTGCAAGATGTAGAAGAGTGTCCTGCATAATGCAAGATTACAGAGTTCAAGTTCATGCTGTTAAGTGTTTGCGTGTAACTGTAAGCTTTGTCATTCTTCTCCCTTATTTTATCTACTAATTACTTGCGTTATACCAAAACTAGCTGTAGTAAAACATGTTGCTGCGTTTTTGCTTGGCTCATTCTAGTTAATGTCAACCACTGTTTCCATCAGTCTGTGACTGCAAGATGTGATCTTTTTGCTGTGCTTGGAAATATTTGTTTTGTCACCAATAACAATCTGTATTTCTGCATGTTTGTACATCGGATATAAAGTTTTTTTTGTTTAAAAATTGTTTTAATTTGCTGGTGCCATGCATATAGAGTATTCTGTGTGTAGTTTTCTTCTCCTGAATTTGCTAATAGGTGGTCAACATTCATCTTGTGAATGGAATTGGCATGTTCAAAGTGTTAAGGATTCATATAAAGCATGTGCAGTGAACGCAAGTGTGTAATAATGATGAAAAATTAAAAGCAAGTTACTTGTATTTCAACTGAAAAGGCAGAAGGTAAACTTTAAACTAATAGGTTTTGTTAGTACATGTAATTTAAGCTAACATCTGTAAATGCAAGTGTGCAATTTAGCTTTTAGAAGCCGCTGTCCTTTGAAGTTTGCCAGGCAAGTCAAATTTATTTAATATTTAGGCAGTTCAGACATGTAGCAGTGAAACATCAGGTAAAGTCTGTCTAGTTTTCAACTCGCAAAAGCTTCAAGATATAAAAGGTAATTGGTTTACTTCAATTTATCTTGTCATACATTTAATTCTTGGTCTTGCACCATATTAAAGAAATAAGTGTTTTTATAGTTTTGATTATGGCCCTAATTCAAGTCAATACAGATAAGTAATTAAAAGTAGCAACAAGGAAAAGCATGTTAAAAATTGATCTGTAATTTAGATGTTCTCTAAAAGTTGCAAAGTATGTTACTATAGCAGCCTGTGCATCATAGTCGCCTATTTTTAAGCTCTCAAATGATACACGGGTTATAGTAGCATGCTAAGCAACTATCTGAATTGCAGTTTAATTTTTAATGGTCCTACCCTTGTTGCTACTGAAAAGTAGTGTTTAATTAAAGTGAGTAGGAAATAAAGATTGTAAAGACAAAAAAAAAATTGCAACTGATGGGAAAACAAGATAGGGTAAGTTTTTCAATCTACCAAAGGAAGCAATATTGTGTTGTGGGAATGGCTAGTGTTTTTATTGGGGTGGGGAAAACTAACAATTTTTTCTTGGTTGGCAAGGTACTTCAAGTAAAGATTTATATGAAATGAAAGTTGTGAAATTAAGAGGAAATCATGATCTGAAAACTTGATCAAGCATCTCGTGCGACTTTTCATAGAAGAAATGGATCGGCGTGTTTGTCCCCCCTTTTTTTGTCATTCACAGAAAAAGAAGTAAAAAAAAAAAGAAATCCTGCTGCATAGTGATTCAGCTTCCAGCTTGTTTAAATAATAGATCTGTACCCAGGTATGACCTAAACATTTCTGCTTGAAAAATCGTGTTGCACATTCGCAGAAGTTTTAATTGTAAATTCAGCAATAAAAAAAAGGGTGGGTAAGTGATGAGGGGAGGGGAGGGGAGGGGAGGGGAGGGGTAAGGGGTGCTAACTAATTGTTCTCAATTAACAGGAACTTCAAATTGAAGATGTACTAGTATATGAAATTAGACTCTTTTTAAAGTTCAGCTGGGAAAAAAATCTATGATCTGAAAATTTGATCAAGCTTACAGCAATGTCGAGTGGCTATCCACTGAAGGAACTTGGTCGTCGTCTTGTTCCCCTTTCATTTTACAGAAAAAGAAGCAAAATCCTTGCTCTGTTGAACTCTTGGTGCAGCTTGTGTAATTACAATGTAGATGTATTCTCAGGTATGACTAAATATTTTTGCCTTTGCTGCTTGTAAATTTATGAAATTAAATCAAATTATTGATAATAGATGGATGGACTTTGTGAAATGTAAATTGTCTTTCATGTCTGGTAGCAGATAATGTGGTATGGGTCTATTGATTTGGGGTGGGTTCTCCTAAGGCCTCTCTAGCATATTTTGTTTCAGTGATGACAAGTAAGGAATAAAGTGAAG
The DNA here is from genome assembly GCF_978046115.1 of Saccoglossus kowalevskii. NCBI lineage: Eukaryota > Metazoa > Hemichordata > Enteropneusta > Harrimaniidae > Saccoglossus > Saccoglossus kowalevskii. The sequence continues at coordinate 8,480,197 of NC_140642.1, forward strand.
TTTCTTGCTGTGCTTTCAACAAGTGGTGTATCAAGTATTAATAAATCGGACATACTGGATATAAGGTTAACTTTCAATGTTTTTTTCGATCAATTGTAGGTTTGTTTTTGAAAGATAAAAATTGAACTGTAATGGTTGCAGAACTAAATTATTCACAATTAATAATTTTAAACTTGATCATGGCAGCAAAACTGGCCTTTTTTGAAAGGCCTAATCATAATAAATCTTTGTTTACCAACTTTCAAAGGTGGATTGTTTTCCTATTACGTTTCCTTCACAAGTACAATTGCTCTAAGGGAGGGGGAGGGTTCTAATCAAGTTTTTTTTTAAGTACATCTTGATGCAGGTTATAATGCAGCTGCTCTTTGAAGTCTGTGTCAGTTAAGTTTTTTATTAAATTTTGGAAATGCTATTATAACCAGTATGAATTTTAAATATTTGATTTCATTAGATTATTGGTAGCATGTATTGCTTAAATTGTTCGTCGTACTTTTAACATTTGCACTGCTAAATATGGAGAATTATTTCTTGGTAAATATGCTACATAATATACCTCATCAAAATATCTTTAAAAATATAATACTTTGGGTAAATGCAGGGGTGTATGCCTTACCTCTTTCTCCAGGCCTAATTTTCTTTCTTTAGAATCGTCGTGTGAACTTCTGGCATCAAAGTGAAGATAAAAAGTGAGCTCTGCTTTCTTATATTAATTTATTTGCAGATTTTATTTCTTAAAAGATTTTTTGTGTGTGGTCGACAAAACTAACCTAGTACCTTGCATGTTAACTGGCACTGATTGTAATCCACTGTATCATGAAAATGTGTGTACCTTTTGTGTTCTGCCTTTTCAAGTTTTAGCAGGTTAAAGATTGTAAGATCAAGTGCGTGTCTAAAGCTGTGGTGTAAATAAGTATTTTAAAAGTAAAAAGGTGGAACTTTAGGTTGTAACAAGCAATTTCAAGAAAACTGGTCTCGAGAGTAAAAATAGTAGCAACTGTAAGTCGGTCTCTTGCCATTGTTAGTCGTTAACTGTTATAATTATATAACTTGTAGGATAACCTGTATGTGAAGTGATATCAGCTTGTAATATTATCAAGGCATAAATGAAACTGATTTGAAGAGTGCAGTATTCCATAATGGGTGTATAAAACAAGTGTTGTGTGGTTCTATGTTTTTGCTCAAGTTTTTTAACAGGTGTTGAATATGAGAAGTCTTATAATTGTAATGAGTACTGTGATAGATGCAACAAGACAAGCGCGATAGATGTAAGCAAGATGCAAGTTGAACAGCCATGAACTATCAAGGTTGAATTAATCAGACTTAAAAAGGAAGACCTTATCACTTGTTAACCACAAGGTTGTAATCAAAATTAATTTAATTATTTTTCCTAACTTGTTCATTTTTCTACATATAAATGAAGTTACCAATGTAACGGTTTAAATGTAAAAGTTTGTGAAATTAGTTTGTGGGTTGCGCATTAGGTTTTTTTTATTCACAGAACTAACATAAAGCCATGTGTGGTGAAGTATAAATTCCCAAGTCAATTGTATCTTGCCAAGACTTTGTGCATTGTTGGTGTGGTTTGTGGTAGCTGTGTTTTCTAGAGATTGATCAGAACTACAAAGTAGAATTGACTATTATAACTTTGGTGAATGGGGAGGGTGTATGCCTTAACTCTGAGCCTGATCTTTCCTTAGTCATCCTGCAACTTCCAGACACTGAAGCTGTTAAGTAAGCTCTTTACACATTAATTCAAATTTTAGGACATTGACAGAAATTTCAGCATTCACAACGAGTTTATTAACTGGCACAGTATATATCTCTATAACTTTTTTCCTGTACTTTGTGGTTACCAAGTTGCCTTTGTGTTTGCTTTCTCAAGTTTTTAACAGGTTTCTTGAAAGATAAAGTGCTCAATTGATCTGTTGCTAGTGTATCATATCTTGGGGTTGTGTACAGCTTTCAAAATGGTGCAAACCAGTTACTATGATTGGTATAAAAGTTGATCTCCACATATTTTTAACAAGAAAACTGGTCCAGAGGGTGACTGTAAGTCTTGTCAAAAATCTCGATTTTTTTTTTTTTTTGGAACTCTAATTATGATGCAAAAAACCAGCTGACGCGTTCAAATAATTTATAAAGCAATATTCTCTGAGGAAGTGTGAAATGATGTAATGGTTACTTGAAAAGAGTGTGTTGTATAGTTGCATATATATGCTCAAGTTTTTAACAGGAGTTGTCATAGTATGAAGCTTTGTACTGCCATTGAAGCAATTTGCCGAAGGTGCAACAAGTCCCAGGTTAGCAGTGAAGCGCTAAAGGAAAGCCGCATTGCCATGTTTCCAACAAGGTTGTAATAAGAGTTACCTTTTTCTTTAAAAAACAAAATGCATAATGTAGATCAATAGTTTTCGAATTTATAAGCAAAAATGCTTTTTTTTCTTCAAAAAATGGTTGTTGTGGGGGGCTGCGTATGGGTTTTTTCTTCCTTCACAGAACTAACAGCCATGTTGCAACGTACAAATTCCAAGGGCAGTTTGATCTTTCCAAGACTGTTGAAAGGTGTGGATCTGTTAAAGGTGTAGATTGATTGATGGATGGTGTTAATTTCCTTCATGAACTGTGGATGGTGGATCTGTTCTTGAAGTCCAGTGGCCTTTTCCTTTTTTTTTCCCCTCCCTAGTCTTATTTGCAGAAAAAAAAGATGTAGAGAAGATAATATTTGGTAATCGTAGAGAAAAAAAGCTAGCTTTGGTCCATGATTTCCTGGAAGTGAAGCATAAATTCAGCTCTAAACGCAACTACAACGCATTAAACCAGTTCACTCAGTTGGTCGATCTATTTGTATTGATAAAAGAATGGTGTCCTTACAGCTGAAGAAAGCTGCCCTAGTTTGCCTACCACAGTTGGACTTGAGAGAGCACTGTAATAGAATCTTGCTGACTATTTGTGATGGTAGAAGAGAGGGGGGAAGGGGCTTTCTTTTTACGTTTCAGATTACCCTTATTTGTGAAAAAGGTCCCTGTTGAACTACTACTTAAAAGGCGCATTAAACCAGTTCATTCAGTTGGTCGGCCTATTTATATCAAGAGTGGTGTCCCTAAGCTGAAGAAAACTACCCCTAGTTTGCCTGCCGCAGTTGGACTTGAGAACGCTGTAAAAGAATCTTTCCGACTATTAGTGGTGGGAGAAGAGGGGGGTGGGGATTCTTTTTTGTTTCAGATTAACCTTGTTAGCGAAAAGGTCCCAGTTCTTGGTTAAAAAGTTGATAGGTTGGACTGTTGCATTGAGTTTATGTAGATGGTGCTTCTTGAAGGTGTTAAGAAAGTGGTTTGCTGGGTAATCAGATGGGTTTATTTAGACTTCAAATTCAAGACGCGGGAGCCATCAAGGTTGTAAAAGGATATGGGTTATTGCTGGGAAGAAAAAAAGCCAAGGCCAATAGGAGTGAAGATGGGAGACCAAATTCGTTTACCAAATCTGGAATCTGTGGGGGTTGCTTTCACATCAATTGAAGGCAAATATTCGGCTTTTCATTTGGCATGAAAATGAACAGATGATAAAATATCGATGCCAGAGCCTATTTTATTGAAGTTTTTCAGCGCAAGTAAATCTCTAATCAGCTCGGCCTTTTTGCATCTTAATATCTAACCTATGCAGTAATCAACCAGATGTGGCCAGTGTCGGAAATGCAGTAGACAGTAATAGATACAACCCAATTAGTCTGGGACTTCCTGTTTATCTGGGAATTTCAATCACTTTCAACTTGCATAATCCACGCCAAATAATTAGCCTGCTGAAGTTCTTGTTGTGTTCAGTCAAGATTGTTGCTTCATCAAATCAGTACCAGTAAAACCATCTACTTAGCATCCCCCTACAAGAGTTATTCCAGTCAACTAGCTTTGTCCATTGTGTTCAACAGTTATCTACAAACCTGAAGTGTCATCGGTGTATATTTGAAAATGTCTTTGAAGTTTGAAGAGACATTCTAAGACTTCATCTTTCATTTGTTGAAAAAAAAAAAGAATTCCTAAACATCCAAGTGTATCTACATGAAAAGGTTGGCTATTTACGTGCCATGTCTATTTGCTAGGACCCCTGACAAAAGTCTATAATTTAAAGGCTGTTACTTGTTCGGACTAGCGCCGTCTATTGTATTCTAGTTGTGAAGTGTCATCAGTGTTTATTTTGCAAATGTCTTCAAAGTTTGAAGAGACATTCTTGAACTAGTTTTCGCATTAAAATTGGTGTGCAGAGGAAGGTTGGCTTGTATATTCACCACCTCTATTCCTTTGAGTTTGCGTATCTCCAATTCCAAATTCTTTATTGTATTTTTCCCATGTAAAGAAAAAAACAGGGCCTGGTTAAAAAAAAATAATTCAAAAAAAAATGTGTACATTCATACAACAAATTTTTACCAGCGCCAGCTTAAAAAAAAAAAATGTTCCTCCTTTTTGGAGTACCTTATGAAAAATGTTTGTTTTTCAATTGATTTGTGCTCAAATTTGTCAAACATGTCTAGTTCTAAAATGTAATTGTGTTTAACTTTGTTGTAACACTTAAATTTTAATTGCACTTGTGCCAAGCAAAAAAGTTTTATTGGTTTTAAAGACTAATTTTAGTAGCTTTTTTCATCTTAATTATTATAAAGCAGATGTTTTGCAAGTGCTCAGTCACACTGTATTCATCTAAAGTTGCTCAATCTATTGATTTATATTACAAATGCTTTATTGTATCATTTCCAAGAAAGAACAAAAAAAAAATGGCCTGGTTCAAACAAAAAAGCAAAAAAAAACATAATAAAAAAAAAAAATAAACAAAAAAAAAAGTAAATGTATATATTTACACAAAAGTTACCAGTGCCAACTTGGAATGAAAAAAAGTTTACTCAATGTTCAAAGTGCCTTGTGAGGAACTTGTTTACATTTGTTTTTTAAGAGTTTATTTCTACTCAGATTTACCAATTTAATGTCAATGAAGTTCTTAAACTGAAACTGCAATTGTATTTAACTTCGTAAAATTTTAACCATTAATTACACTTGTACCAAGCAAGAAACTTTATTGTTTTAAGACTAATCTTAGCTTTTTTCAGCTTCAGATTGAATAGATAAAATTCATTAATGTGCTAGAAATGTGCAGATGTTTTTGAAAGTTTTCAGACGCGTTCAGTTACTCAATCCGATTATCAGCTGTTCTGTACAGGTTTCAATGAAATATTTACATTGTAGTTATTGTGATCAATGCTTCAACAGGTGTTCTATTCAAACAGTATTGTTTTCAAAATATTCTGTTAAACAATTAGCATTGTACATTTACTTTACTGGTGTTTTTGTAAAAGTATTCGATTAACTCTGCGAAATGGTTATCAAAACTCCTTTGCAATCAACAGAATTATAAAATCTTTCTGTCAAATCAAATCAGTATTTTAGTGCAACAAGCAATTCTATACACCTTGTAAAATTTGTGCAACAAGTATTCTTGTCGGAAGTTCAATCAACTCTGTCAAATTCAGTGAACATAATTATGATCTAGCTTTATGAATATTTTTAGTGCAACAAACATTTGTATTCCATTCAGCATATCTCTAAAGTATTATTCATTCAGCAAAATTATGATCAAAAGTTGTATTCAATCAACATTGTTGAAGAGTTGCCATTCACATTTCAAATCAGTATTTTAGTTTAATAAGCCATTCTAATTGCACAGAACATGAATATCTGTACATGTTTCCTATTCAGTCAGCAAATTTAAAACTTGGAATACTATGTAGTCTGAAATTATAATCAACAATTTAATCTGCATGATTCACTTAGTATTAGTGCAACATGCTTCCATTTCAAAATTATGGTCAATGTTTTTATTAAGTAATTTATATTAATATTGAAAGTACTTCAGTGGATACATTCATTTGCATCAAAGTCTGCATAAAATCTTGAAAATTGATTAGCTTTGCACATTTAAAGCTTGTAAAATGCTGACAAAAATTCAAAAGCAATGTTCTTTACAATTTGCTGTAAAACATAGAATTTACCGTTTTCACTTATTCTAAGCATGAATATTCATTCTGGTAAATAAGTCGTGTTAAGGGATGCTGCTTTTTTTCAATTGGCAAATGGTACCAGGGAGGTGAGATAACACCTTGGCTGGTCTTGAGCATTGGGAAATCGCACCTCCCCCTCTCAATTATTTGATAGAGAGTTAGGGTTGGGTGTCCGGCTCGCAGCAACGCTCTGGTACCAGCTGCACATCCCAATTGCATTTTGTTTGTTTTAACAATAAAAAAAATTTAAACTTTATATCACCGTGTCTGTGCACTTGATTTAATGTTTGTCATGTTCTGTATTGTACTGTCTTTCCACGCCCTTAGCCCCGAAAATTATGCAGAAGTCAATCCTGATCCACCTTAGAAAGTTGGTGTGAACTAAGATAACCAGAGCAGAATTCAGGTGGTTTCTGAGACATTGAAAGCCCCTCCCGTGTGCTATGGAAATTAGGATGTTAAAACAGACTAACCTAAGTATACAGAATCGTACAATTATTCGGGCATCGGCATCTACTGAAGTTTACGGCCATAAGGCAGCATACTTCCAGGCATCACTGATAATCAATTTTAACAAAAATGGACTTCGCAAGTGCATTTGATTTACCTAATCAGAGTTAATGCCAGGAAGTTGCTGCAGAATTTATACAGGCAAAGATGTTTACCTACACCTACCATACAGGCAAAGGAACTTTGCAACATTCCTATAACGAAGGCGCAGTAAAGTTACATAACTGCCTACAACTTTGGGTGGACAAGGGATGTCTGACTATTCCATTGCTTTGTATGTATCGGGTATATGCCATTGACTGGGCTTAAATTAATATTATCGTGCGTGTTGAGTTAAACATTTCTTGTACATATAAATGCATGTCCCATTGCCAGAACACTCATCACATCTTTCCCTGGAACATTCTACTTTTTCACCTCCAATCACCATATACCAGTTTCAATATACTCAACAATTTCTTGTGTAGACTTCTGTCAGAACGTTTCCAAACGATGTGAAACAAATGCCACACAATCCTTTGTTAAGTTGCCCTTGCTAGTCTAACTTTCTTGGCAAACGTTTGCAAACTATTTTGACCGAAGAAAAGGTTTTTGTATATAGTATACCATTAGTTCAAAATCAGAAATCTCACAAGGGTAATTAAGGTAATTTCATTGCATGTTAGGGGTGTTTTTTTTAAATAATTGTATCAATGCAGTTTATCATTGCGTAAAACATCCAAAATAGAACATATTAAATGAACAAGCATATGTAGGCATGAAATAAAGTGTTCGACAAGAACAAAACATTGATTGACCGCTTAGTTATAGTAGTTGAACCCATCTGAAACCCTGGTTCATTGTTCATTCATTGTCACGTAGGCAGCTATTAACTTTATTACATCAACGGTTACTGCCGTCTAGGAAAGTGTCTGAGGTTGTTCCTTTGTAATTGCCCACCAGGTGTAAGAGTTAGGTGTATGTAAATATCTTGTTGCCCACTGTAACTGGCTGCAGTACCTCTATATACTGCCCAATGTACAATATTTTGGAATATAGAGAAGAACAGACAACATTACTGGGACTTATAAATGTTTAATTGATTTCATTTGCATACATTTTGCGGATGTATAACAATATTTGCACACACTTTTAAAACAATATACACCAAGAATTTTTAATGTAAATACTATACCCAGTGGGTAACTGAACGGCAGTGAAAAGCTGTAGTAGGTGAATTGTAATTTGGCTAAGGGTACATCAAAACACAAAGGGATAAATAATAGAAAACCAAAAAAACATTCACTGATATGATCTGTACGACAAATGGGGGTACCCCTAATGAATATTCAAAGTACTGCAAGCAATCAATCCACATCACGAACATTTTGAAGTTTATAATGAGATCCATCAATTTCTTCACACACAAGCTGTAGTGGAGCACCTAATGGGTCACTGTGATCATCATCAGAATTATGAGAACTCTCTGTTTCCATTATAGCACCCAGATTCATTATATCTTTACTTGATTGCACTTGTACCGATGTGCCAGCTTGACTCATACAGTGAGTCACATGCATGTTGTCTGCTACCATGTTCTGGTCCAACTCTGAATGAAGAAGTTCGCTATCGTAAACTATCTCCTCTGTTGTTGTTTGTTGTGTGTCAGGATCATGAAAGGTGGTTCCTTGTGATGACATAGTCACTGTATGCTGTGGCTGAGACAAAACCACAACAGCAGCTGATGTGTGGCTTGGTAAAGATCCATTATGCATATCTACTGAATACACAAAGGCAGTCAATAAGACAACGTCATAATTAATTGTTACAAGTTAATATTTTATGTACATACTTGTCTTGTACATAAAATGCAACACTTGATGATTTTTGAGAAACTGGAAGTAGTTTCGGAATTATAAAGTTAAGTTTATATATCCAATCTTCAGATGAGGACTTAACTGTATGGATATATCGTACACAACAAGTCATTGAAAATGACACAGTCCCCGTTAAATTTTTGAAAGTTCTCTTTGTGCTTGTCATATTAAAGCGGAGGGGTTGTCGCGAGCGTGTCCTTGAAACTTGAGTTCCAAGTGGCGTATACAACAGATTGTTTATTTACATCAAAACACGTGTTCCACGTGTAGTAATATGGCCAAAAATAAAAACAGCCGTTATTCAGCCATCTTTCTGATTATGAAACACACTGATATATATGTATGATGTATGTGCCAAATTTGAATGAAAACTGACAAAGCACGTCCAAGATACCACATAAAAAAACAAACAAGAAGCCTGCCAGTCGACCATCTTTGATCCAATCATGGACAGTATCCTAACATGTATAATCTATGTACCAAGTTTGAATGACAACTGACAAAGCATGTGCAAAATACAACATTTTCAAAAAACAGGATGGCTGCCAGTCAGCCATTTTGAATCAAATCACTGAACCACTGCATGTACATATGTCGCACATGAGGTACTAGGCACATGCAAAGAATGAACGGAATCGGTCCACAGGATTCTGAAATATGACTTTGGACAGACTGACACACGGACAGACTCAGGAACTCACGGATGGTCGGGGACATGTATGATCATCTATGTACTAAATTTGAATGAAAACTGACAAAGCATGTCCAAAATACAACATTTTCAAAAAACAAAATGGCTGCCAGTCGGCCATCTTTGATCCAATTGTGAAATAAATCGTCATGGACATGTATCTTAACATGTATAATCTATGTACCAAGTTTGAATGAAAACTGACAAAGCATGTCCAAAATACAACATTTTCAAAAAACAAGATGGCTGCCAGTTGGCCATTTTGAATCGAATCACTAAGCCACTGCATGTGCATATGTCCCACATAAAGTACTAGGCACATGCAAAGAATGAACGGAATCGGCCCAAGGGATTCTGAGATATGACTCTGGACGGCGTACGGACGAACGAACGGACGGAGACCGAATTATAAGTCCCCGTTTTCGGACTTCATCCGAACGGGGACTAAAAATACCAATAAACCTGAATGTATCATCTTGGAGTGCAACTTTACGAACAAAATAATAAATGTATTGCCACATTGTCATCTGATGCCACTTTATAAACATCATAAACAAGACCACATGTAGGCTGTCAGGGATCATCAGTGGATACAAGTTCATTGTTTGACACATGCTTATGTTTATTCCCAGGAGAGAAATAATTGCTCTTAAAAACAAAGTTGAGGATACAAAACAGCATGCTTTAATTGAGACATGAAGTACAGTATCTCAAAGTCATCACAGGGAAGTCTTGTGTACCCCCAAAATGCAATGCTGACATCCCCGTACTCAAGTGGCCGAACATGTTACTGCTGCCGACAGGGTGATTGCCAGGCAATCAATTTTTATAGCATGACAGGAAACAGCACAAGCAATTTTCGGAGGGAATATATGCGCAAATAGACTTGTGAGTCGTCTATCAACGAAGGGACAAATCCATTCAGAAGACGAGCAAGAATGTCACATATAATTCTGCAAAGCTTCACAAGCACAGAATTTCTGTATATATATCTGAGCGAGCCGATGACAGGGAACGTGATCAATGATAAAGTACATCAGCTCAATGACGATGTTATGCATTCAACATCGGTTACCCATACCATTTGTAATTTTCCCCAACGCTGCATCAAGTATGGCAGTAGTACTGCAAACTTACTGCCTGATATAAGTTGCGTTACAATAAATAATTATTGTATCATTAAATTGCAATGCGAAGGGTGTGATAGGTAGTTGCTGCTAGTAGTAAAGCTCGATGACAAACAGTCCCCAAATTATTGCAAAATGTATCAATAGTGAAAGCTAAAAGATAGCTGTTGTGAGTGTTGAAATCTCTCCTTTTTGGGGGGGGGGGGAGATTAGTTGAGAACAGTGTCATCCTCACCTGCCAGGTGATTGTGGACATATATTGTAAAAGTTGTGAGATATGGAGAAATAAAACGTATTTGTCAATTAAATACCTGTGAATGATATGTGCAATCAATTGTTTTATAAAAAAATATCTAGGAAATAAAAATTCCCAATAGTCAGTAAAGGAGCAATGACATTAGAGGGCAGAATCATCAGCCAGCAGATGTTCAGCACCAATAGTAAATTTGATCAAAACAACATGCAAATTACCTACTTAATATGCACGGTCATGACTCCAAAATTAATCATGTCTGCAACCAAATCTGCTGAGAAGTTTTTTGAGATGTGGCTTACACAAGCTAAAACGAGACGTGAAATACTTCGTTAATCACAGTCATTGACATTGGCTAGCAGTGCCATCAAAAGTCAGCAACCAGCTGTTCATTTTCCTTTTGCGGTGTCTAGTTCTTGGCACTACTGAGCAACGGGCCACCGCATTAAGATTTATAAAAAAAAAATCCTACTGAAGTTCATGTGAAGTCAAGACAGGGACAAGTTTAATTTTGTCCCGTTTTCACTTGACGATTATATTTTATTAAAAGTATTTAAAGCAGTTATTATATTGGTGTTAATGATTGCCTTCAGTGTCAGCTCAACTTTCATGAAAACTTGCAGGCTGATTGCCGAGTGTTGTCCATACTGAATGGTACCAACAAAAATTAAACCTGTCTGTAGAATACGGTATCTGTTCTAAAATCTTTTGTTGAACACTATATTCAGATTCATAAGACGGTGCACTCACATAAACAATTCCATTGACTGATATGAGCAAGAATACTGTTCCCAGTATACTAGCATTATGAATCAGTAATATGACTGCATAGACCATGTAAGCTTCAGGACCAAAGCATGCCAGCTAAACTGGCATCGCCAGTGTTTTTTTCAAATTGTACATTGAGGTTGAAATCAAAACATCCATACAATAACCATGACCCTACTTTCAATCAAAATTTCACTACCAATTTAGTTCCTAACTTCCACTTGTAGTTTCACTGTCACCTGTCTAATCACTTTCAAACTCACAAAAATGATACAACAAATTCATGTAAATATTAATTTAATATACAAGATTTTTTTCAGGCAATAATTATGCAACTAATATGTGCTATAATGTAATGCAATGTTAATACTCCCATAACAATGCCTCTTGAATTGTGAACATTTGCCACTAGACTGAGTGCTATTTAAGCAATAGATCTACATTAGTACCATTTCACCACTAGATCTTGTATCATTTTGCGCATAACACCACCTGGCAATGTACCTCATGGTCATGCAAAATAATTGCATAAGATGGCCATAGAGTTACACCTAGAGGCTAGATACAGGATGAATAACTTGCAAATTGCTGCATGAAAAGACTGAAAAATTGTATGTTTCATGACAACATTAGATGTAAAGGACAGGCAAGCACTCTGTCAAGACCCAACCACTGGTAACTATGTGCATGAGCAATGAGATGTCTGCTAGTAGCTAAATATTTTAAAGAGGTTGATGATTGAAGTGATTAAATGATGTCATGGTACCACAACTGTAGTTTATCTCTTGTTGGCATAGAACTATATTTTACCATTAGCTGAACAGAGTCACATTTCTAAACTGGGCAAGTGTCAATAATGTACTAAGTGATGAACAAAGACACATTTGATCGGAAAACATGATAGCAAAAGCAACCTAAAATTCACCGTCCTACGACGAGAAGTAATGTGTACAGATTGGAAAGGAATAGCAGTACGTTCACAGTTACTTAGTCAGTGTGGCATGTGCAAGATTGGGGGGGGGGGGATATGCCAACAGGAAAAATATCTGAAACCTGCGTCATTTGCCATAATCACATTAACAGGAATGTTTGTTGGGAGGAACATACTGTGACCACATGAACAGTACATACTTATTTTGTGATTGTTTAAAAGGCATGACAGAAGGTGATGCTATGTGAGAGTGACCTTTGGATACATTATAACAGTGTTCTCAAGTGGTCATCTATACATTGTTGAATTCATACAGGTAGACATTTGTAGCCACGCTGCGCTCACATGAAAATATATTATGATGAAGTGACTTTGTATAGTTTACAAACTTATTGATAAGGTAATTGTAACTCCTTGGTTACAGACTCTCCTAATTTATTCATAATTTTTATTTCAAGTATACACTTGACATAAAAATAAACGACAGCAATTCGTTAACGACTCAAGCTATCTCATAAATGCTAAGAAATGAATCTACCTTCTGTTTGCAGCACATTACGAGATAATCCTAAATGAACATTATCTGATGGTTGTGTTGTCACTGTTACAACATGATCACTAACAGGCTGGCTAAGAACAACGGACTCTGATTCAATGCTGTGACCAGGTGAGCCAGAAGTATGATGAAACTCCACATCTGAAAAAAAATGCATCATTCCTGTCACTTTTGTATTTTATGTACAACACATCACGCATGTAACATGCACAAGACAACAAATGTATCAAAAATGGATTGCTTCCATACTCCTTTGAGAAGGCTTTATATTCAATGCATTTCAACAAATTTTGGTTCATTTTCTGCAGCTGAAACAAGGTGGTTACTTTTTCTCAGAATACTAGGCTGTAATCAAAATAATAGTCCTAATGTTAATGACACAGTTGTACAAAAGTCCAACAAAAAGTACAAGGCACATGCAAAGAATGAACGGTCTAGAGGGTTCTGAAATACAGTTATGACTGCGAATGAATGGTCAGAGACCACATTATAACTCCCTGTTTTCGAACTTTGTATGAATAGGGACTACCAGTAACTAGAAAATTCCAGCAAAAAGCATGAACTTATTGCTGTAATTTTTTTTTTCAAGTTTTCTATTTGTGACTATATGGAAATAACACTTGAAAGATTTGAAATATTTGTTTGGTTACATGTATGCATCCAGGGAGCTGATTTTTCCAGAAATATATTAAAACAATACCACCTTTCTTAGTAAGTTGAAATTTCATGATTTAAAATACACATCAAGACAATCAATAACTCAATACAGGTCATTGGTAAATGTCAATCATTGCTTGTCAATTCATTCAGACAAGCTGTTGATCACCTGTAGATTGCGTCTGTTGCCTTAAAAAAAATCAGAACCACAGCAACATGATGATTCTGATAACTGATAATTCATGGTTAATATTAGCATTCTAGGCAAAGCTTGGTTTCAAGTCAGTGATAGACATTCTCAAAGAATCTCTAATTATGCAATACACATGCATGGACCCCAATACAATTGCTTAATATTTTGCTGTAGAGAGAATACCAGTTGATATGCCAAAGAAACCAGACAAAACATGATTTGTCAAAATAAAATAACCCTATGCTGACATTATGATTATGATATATTTTGTATCTGTGCATAAAACGCTGGAAATGGCGAAAAATACTAGTGAGTGGCAAAATACAATACAACAGAATTTTTTGATAACTTCTACTACTACAACCGATCGTACAAGGCTACGACCCATTGTGCGACACACCGCACCACCTGTCGCGCGAGGTGTTGGCCTATAAATACGACACGCGATGCGACTTCTTCATTACAACCGCTGATGCCTGACAAGACGCTGCCACAGTGAACAAGACACAACCAAAATACAAGCATCGGCATGGCCCCAAAGAAGTCAAGGAAAAAGAGGAAAAATCAGCCTGATGAGGAGGAAGGGCCCCAGCCTATACCCGTGGCCGAGGAGAAAGCTACTACTTCTGTCATAGCTGGTGATGAGGGTGAGCAGCAGCCATGTTTACAGTATGGATGGTCCAGACATTTGGGATGAAAGCTCAGAAGTTCTCGAGCTTATATTGGGGGTGAAAAAAATCGTACAACGTTGCAAAGGGGGCAAGACAGATCTTCCAATAGTCTTAGGGTGGTACAACGGACTCGTACGACAGGACGCATCATCGTACGACATGAAAATACTCGTGCAACACTCGTTCGGGGTCTTACAAGTGCATGCAAAGTCGCACAACACTCGTACTGCCTGTCGTGCAATTATTTTTCATCGCGTCAGTCGCTCAAAATATCGGAGCAGCGTTTTTTTTTCCCGACCGACAATAAGTGGTACAACGGCTACAACGAGTCGTACAACGGGAACAATTTTGAGTCGCAAGCCGTTGTAGTCTGTTTGGCACCAATTGTGAAAGGGGCTTAAGTAAAACAAAATCTCAGTGGCAATCGATTGAAAAACTATTTGTTTGTGATTGGGGGAAAAAATACAAGAAAGATGCATCAAGGCAAAGTTTTGAAGATTTATAATTTTGGGTTCAGTTCTGATACTGCTCAAATTCTCCTTTTGCATATGCAACTTAGCACTACATTGTATTTTAATTGAAGCCTTGCCTCACCCAATTAGCCATATTCGCCGTGCTTCCTATGATTCAGCTTTCAAACTGAAAGTTGTTTGTAAAGCAGCTGAACACTTTGATATTAGTGAAAAGCAAGTTCATCAAAGGATTCAAGCGAAATATCAATAAATACAGCAACAATCGTCAAGCCAAACGATTGCCTGGAGCTCGCAGCAGAGTGAAAGATAGCGAAAGACAGTGGTTTGACGGACACAGAAAAAAAACTAAAGGATGAGTAACAACACCACATTTAAAGCAACTGATGGTTGGCTTCATGCATTTAAGAGGTGTCATTCATTATCAACATGCTCCCATACATCAATTGGACAAAAATTACCAGCTTACTACGAGGACAAGATTCTGAAGTTCCAGTGATACATTATACGGCTACGTCGTCAGCATGGCTACCCTCAAAGTGACATATTTAACATGGACGAGACACCATTGCGGTTTGATATGACCGGCAATCCAACTCTGGAACATCAGGGTGTCAAAACAGTCAACATTAAAACCACAAATTCCGAAAAAAGGGGCTTCACTGTCGTTTTGATGATCACCGCTGACAATCAGAAGGTCTGTTTGTTAATCATATTTATAGGGAAACAACGACTAGACGACCTCATGCGAAGAGAAATAAAAGTAGAAGTACAAGAAAATATATAAATGAGTCCTGTAAGAATTTGTTTACGTGGGTACATGCTTTCAATGCGAGGTCACATGATTTCCCTGTAAACAATAACTTGGCTCATCATGGTTTTTATTTCAGGATGGTCGTGCGAAAACATAAACAAGTCAAATTCTTGCAGTCAAAATCATTTCATAATCATTGAATTGAATCAATAAATTTTATTCCACACTATATCACATAACTGGTATTTTGCGATACTTTATTCAACACATTATTTTTAATTTCAGTCTGTCTGAGTTGGGTTGAGACACTTTTCCCAAACTTGGTGACGACTCACAGCGACTGATGATATGGGACTCTTGCACCTCACAGCAAAAAGTTATACATGTATTCCCACAACATAGACATTGCTGTCATTTCCAGTGGGTTAACTTCATTTCTCCAGCCGTTAGATGTTGGTGTTAATAAACCACTGAAGGACTACATGCATGCAGAGTGGGACAAATGGATGAAGACCGGGGAGGCACTATTCACACCAGCAGGTAAACGCAAGGCTCTCGCTAAGAAGATGATGCTTGAGTGGGTCGTTTCGTCATGGAACAAAGTTTTCTCTAAATGGAGATGAGGATAACCTGCTTTGCGAAGACCTGGAAATGAACAACTTAGCAGTTGGTGAAGAAATTGTTGAGGTTTTTTACAGCGATGATGACAGTGAAGACTTTCATGGATTATAACAATCCAACTAACTGCGTGGCTTTCACACAACCAAACAAAACATCCCTTTTCAAGGCCACCACCTATTCCAAAAAGAGCTATACCGTACCAACTTACCATATGTGTGTTGTGTGTATTTATTGAATATTAGGTGACACTGACATTTGTATGCCTTTTGAATGTTTATTCTGGCATTTTTGACTGTGATTGTTTTGTTGCTAAACTTGAAACAATGTTTCAAACTTATGTGAGCATCTCATTAACATACCATTAACCCCAAATTTGCATATTCATATTCAAATTGATGAAACATCTTCAACTGAAGCCGACCCAAGACTGTTTTTCAAGGGGGAGGGTGGAGATTCCCATTCTTGATTAAGCCGTGGCCTCAAAAAGGAAGTTTATGTTCTGTGAATTTCCTTTCACTTCATTAGGTGCAAGCCAAACAATGTTGCTACATATCAAGTAATTTACCTTGTAGTTGTAGTACATCTTCGTCTCCTTGTCGAAGCTCCATCATATCCGGGTTTAATTCATTATGCGGAGTATCCACTGTATTTGTTGTTAAATGTCTCCTTCTGTGTGCATTTCTGCTGCCACTTTGAGAGAATTGTTTGCCACAGATATCACAGGAGTAAGGTTTACAACCAGAATGAGTTATTTTGTGTTTCCTAAGACTTGAATGTTCAGCAAATCTTCTGCCACATCCCTGGACATTGCACAAAAAAGGTCTTTCTCCTGGTAAAAGAAAGATTAGTCTATTATACTCTTTTGCTTATAGGTCATATTTTTGGGCAAGTGCTGGCTTTAATAGAAACATCGCCCAAGGTCATCTTTTGCCACAATTTTATAATGGCTATTTTAATCCATTATATACTGCCATCACAATTCTAAGTCAGGCGTCAGGTGACAAAAAAAGGCCTCCAATTGATCTAAAATATGCGTCTTAAACAGCTGAAATTTTTACAGTCCAAAAAATTTGTTATGACAAATGACCCAAAACTGTTATTCAACCTAATAGGCCAAGTCGCTTGTATTTAACATTTTTCAAGGTGATAACAACTCATTGTAAAACCAAGTTTACCCGGTTTACGCTAGTCACAATTTTAAATAAAATTTAATAGGCATTTGTTACTGAAATCTAACTCTAATTTAGATGCCAGGTATGATTGAAATGTTTTAAAAATTAGAATACTAAATTAGGATGACTCCTGAATACATTTTTTGCACAAAAAAAAAATCACCCACCTGCCGAGACATTGCCCATGGTGAGTTTTTGAATCAGACAAATAAGATATCTGTCATTGAAAACAATAATATTTAGGTGTCCATTTGACAAAAAACATTTCTTGTTTTGAAGAATTGTGTCACGCATTCAAAACAAATTCATCTTAATTAGTAATTTTGAAAAAATATAAACAGAGTATTAATGCATTAAAGTATTAACATGTAACACGTTTCATGTTGATAACAGCTAAAATTGTGTTATTAAATAGATGTCATTGACTATGAAAAACTTTTAATCTAATAGGAAAGATTGAAATATTCCAAAAGTGATGCGAAAATTAGAATTAGGTAATATAGCATAAAAACAATACAAATATTGCACTCAAGGACACTACAAAACTCTTCTTTGATGTCAGTTGATGCAGTTATTGCAGTGACAAAAATCTTTGCTGAAAAATTAGTTTACTCATAATAAGTCATTATATAAGTTCCATATAAGTATCATTAATAGTAATCACCTGTATGAGTTCGAATGTGATTCTTTAAATTCCCTGCTGTAGAGAAACCTTTACCACATCCCTCCTGCGAACAGTGATATGGTTTCTCACCAGTATGTGTTCTCATGTGAACTTTCAGTCTTTGATAGACATAGAAAGATTTATTGCAGCCACTTAGTTCACATCTATGAGGTCGATCTCCTCTGCAAACAAAATTAATACAAGTTAAGGTAGAGATGCACTTTATTTGTGAATTTCAATCAAAAATAGTTTTTTTCGTTTTTTATATAGATTTTTATCTAAAGAACATTCTGTGAAAATTTGACCAATGAATTCTTATTGGAACACCGTTAAAATTGCTGTTTATTTTCTGGTTAAAAATAAAAAAACACTCACACGTGGCAATGTTTATGTCCAATTGCCTAATTTGCATGAGTAACCAAATAACAGGACCTTTGATTGACAATATGCAAATCGAGATTGTACGGGTCATAGTTCATTCAATTCACGCGCATGTGCAATTATTCTCAAATCAGTTCTCGCTCGCTAGCAAACCAAACATTATATTTCCTCAGCGTTTTTTCTTAATTTTTATCATTACATTATGCGTGGTGTGAAAAGAAAGAGAGGTAGAAAGAAGATTCAGATGATTTCTATGTCGGAAGATGCAAAAGCTACACTGAAGGCATCAGCCCACCGAACGAAAAACAAATCGATGTGAGCGTCCAAACATGACTTTCCCTGAAGGCATGAATCCGAGTTTCTGATTGACTGAGAGATTTTATTTTCAAATAATTGTTCTCAAAAAATAAACTGAGCATGTGAAGAATAATTTAACATTGTTTACAGTGATAACTGCTCATAATCGAAACGAAGCTTACCCATTCACGCTAGTCACAATAAACATCATACTCTTGAATAGGCGTCAATTACTACGGTAAAGCTTAGACTCTATTTTAGGCATTAGGAATGATTGAAAAGACGCCAAAATACACCTTAAAAGTCCCATTTTATTTTTTTTCTAAATCCCATCCCGAATTTACGGCAGAATCTGGTCCCTCAAATAAGGGACACGTGCGCTTTGATTCTAACCGGATATATTGCACTGGGTCTCATTACAGCTCCCTGGTTTAATTCAATAAAGCAAACAACTGACAATGCTAAAATCAATTGCAAAGGTACGCTAAAATAATAGTCCCGCTACCTTAAAGGTACTTAGTAACATTTAAGGTAGAGATGCAGTTTATTCGACTTGCTTTTTAATTGAGTAATTAGACAATGAAGATGGTATTATATATCCAACATGTTATATATTTTCTGAAAGCTTATTATACAAACTTTGTAAAACTTGTCTTTATTTTAAATATCCAGAATGCGTTTTTGATTTTGGGTCAAAAATATGCTTTTTTGGACAAAAGTGGTTTAAAAAAAATTAGCTTAAAAACTTCAAGTCCGTTTGTGGGTAAAATTACATCACTGGATACCTTGGTATACTACTAATTCAAATGCGTCCACTCATCTCTCTAACGGCTTTCAAAGTCGCACAGCATGACCTCAAAGTTCACTCTTTTCTATTTTTGCATAATTTATATATCCATGTTAATTGCGGACTTGTTATTTTTGTTCCACTCGCCGTAATAAACTGTCCGGACGCATTTTGAAGGGGGAACACCTTGTCAATAATGTGTGAAAATTTCGAGGCAAATGGCCAAAGCGTCTATCAGCTATTTTAATTTAAAACCCAAGAATTCACCAAAAATAGAAGACGAGAAAAAGGCTAATTTGCATATTTGCGCGTTAAACCGGGATTTACTGCTTTGTCATACTTTGTCATACTTTCTAGACTATTGAAATTGAAAGTTGACGTATAGACATAGACATTTTATGTAAAATCGTTGGACCAGAACAACTGCTCTTGAATATATAAATCAGAAACACGTCATTCATACCAGTGTTTTGATGGGGTCGGTAAAAACACGTGGCAATGCCCAGTAAATATGACGTCATCTCATGAATTATTAAACAGGGGGCGGTCCTAGGAAGGTGACCTTTTATCACGATCAAAACATCATGGCTTCTCTTCGATGTATTTTCAATAAAAAATCTACGAGTATTTCAGAGCCTATGGTTTACCGTGAAGAGTACAAAGTGGGATATTAAATTATTTATCCTTGATGATTTTTATGTAGTATTGAGAACCAACTCCAACGCACAATAATGAATAATCGCGTAATCCTAGAATCGAAACGCGAGGCACAGAAGTTTTGTTCATTGTTTCCAATCCCATTTTTCCCACTGCAACATATTTGTTAAAAGAAATATTTGAATTCTGTTCGTTTTTTAAGGAGGCATTTTTTTATTTTTTTACGATTTTGGTAACGCCTTATTCAGGGATTTTCTAAGACAGTCGCAGACAATCAGCGCACGGATGTACGTACAAAACATGCTGTTGTACTACCGGCGACGGTCGCCTGCAACGTAAAAGTTCAAAAATTTCGACCGGTTTTAAATAATTTGTGTTGGATTAAATAATTAGTGTTGGAAATCTGACATGTTTTAAGAGTGCAAAATTAAGGTGCATTTTCGAGCGGTCAAATTTTTCCGAATAGAAATCAGCAAATGAAAAAAATCGGAGTGCTAAACAGTGTGTTAGTTTTAAAACAAGCAGCCTATCGGCTGAGATAGCTCCGCTGTTAGCAATGCACATTTCAATTAAAGAAGTGAAGACATCATTAGAAAATGAACAATATGAATAGTATCAAAGCAATCGGACTTACAGTTTTTAACAAGAAGTCGAAAATATCACTTTTTACCAAAAACTACAAAAATATTCACCAAAATAAATTAATTAGAGAATTGAAGATATAATCACAAAACGAACAAATCTGAGAGAGGTCCACATGTAGTACCTATATATGTAATATCAAAGCAATCGGACTTACAGTTTTCAACAAGAAGTCGAAAATATCACTTTTTACCAAAAATGACAAAAATATTCACCAAAATTAGAGAATTGAAGATGTCATCACAAAATGAACAAATCTGAGAGAGGTCCACATGTAGTACCTATATATGTAATATCAAAGCAATCGGACTTGCGGTTTTAACAAGAAGTCAAAAATATCACTTTTTACCAAAAATGACAAAAATATTCACCAAAATTAGAGAAATGAAGATATCATCACGAAATAAACAAATCTGAGAGAGGTCCACATGTAGTACCTATATATGTAATATCAAAGCAATCGGACTTGCGGTTTTAACAAGAAGTCAAAAATATCACTTTTTACCAAAAATGACAAAAATATTCACCAAAATTAGAGAATTGAAGATATCATCACGAAATAAACAAATCTGAGAGAGGTCCACATGTAGTACCTATATATGTAGTATCAAAGCAATTGGACTTGTGGTTTTTAACAAGAAGTCGAAAATATCACTTTTCACCAAAAAATGACAAAAATATTCACCAAAATTAGAGAATTAAAGATATCATTACAAAATGAACAAATCTGAGAGAGGTCCACATGTAGTACCTATATATGTAATATCAAAGCATTTGCACTTGCGGTTTTTAACAAGAAGTCGAAAATATCAGTTTTTACCAAAAATGACAAAAATATTCACCAAAATTAGAGAATTAAAGATATCATTACAAAATGAACAAATCTGAGAGAGGTCCACATGTAGTACCTATATATGTAGTATCAAAGAAATTGCACTTGCGGTTTTTAACAAGAAGTCGAAAATATCAGTTTTTACCAAAAATGACAAAAATATTCACCAAAATTAGAGAATTAAAGATATCATTACAAAATGAACAAATCTGAGAGAGGTCCACATGTAGTACCTATATATGTAATATCAAAGCAATTGCACTTGCGGTTTTTAACAAGAAGTCGAAAATATCAGTTTTTACCAAAAATGACAAAAATATTCACCAAAATTAGAGAATTGAAGATATCATCACGAAATGAACAAATCTGAGAGAGGTCCACATGTAGTACCTATATATGTAGTATCAAAGCAATTGGACTTGCGGTTTTTAACAAGAAGTCGAAAATATCAGTTTTTACCAAAAATGACAAAAATATTCACCAAAATTAAAGAATTAAAGATATCATTACAAAATTAACAAATCTGAGAGAGGTCCACATGTAGTACCTATAGATGTAATATCAAAGCAATTGCACTTGCGGTTTTTAACAAGAAGTCGAAAATATAGTTTTTACCAAAAATGACAAAAATATTCACCAAAATTAGAGAATTAAAGATATCAACATGAAATGAACAAACCTAAGAGAGGTCTACCCAAGGTACATATACACCAAGTATCAAAGCATTTAGGCTTGTAGTTTTCAAGAAGAAGTCGAAAAAGTAAAACATTGACACGGACGACGACGACGGACGACGACGACGACGGACAATCACTCATATGATAAGCTCCGCTCGACAAAGTCGACAGCGGAGCTAAAAATGGAATCTCCGTCAAATTGACGTAAACTTCCCCATTTTTCACGGAAAAAGCAAAGGTCGTGGCCGAGTTGCAGGCTAAAAAACTCAAAAATCAAAACAAAATCATCAATCAGTAAGTATTATGACAAGGAAAACAAAACATCAGACGCGAAGAAGCGGTCAGCGCGTCAAAAGAGTTGTTAATGTATCAAGTTACCTCTCTCTGTGATTTATTTTTCATTGAAATTATTTGCTTGTTTTCAATTAATTTTAGAGGTACTCTGCAATTTATTTTAGCATTGTCAGTTGTTTGCTTCATTGAATTAAACGGAGTTCGTCCGGTTGCAAACAAAGCTGTCTCGCACTACCTAGCAAAACTTGTGAATGATCGAAGTACAGGTACCCATTAGACAAAAGATACACGAAAGTTTGTATCTCCCCGACCCAGTGCAATATATCCGGTTAGAATCAAAGCTCACGTGTCCCTTATTTGAGGGACCAGATTCTGCCGTAAATTCGGGATGGGATTTAGAAAAAAAAAAGGACTTTTAAGGTGTATTTTGGCGTCATTTTCGGACATTTCAATCATTCCTGAATGATGCGTGAATTGAATGAACTATGACCCGTACAATCTCGATTTGCATATTGTCAATCAAAGGTCCTGTTATTTGGTTACTCATGCAAATTAGGCAATTGGACATAAACATTGCCACATGCGAGTGTTTTTTTATTTTTAAATAGAAAATAAACAGCAATTTTAACGGTGTTCCAATAAGAATTCATTGGTCAAATTTTCACAGAATGTTCTTTAGATAAAAATCTATATAAAAAACGAAAAAAACTATTTTTGATTGAAATTCACAAATAAACTGCATCTCTACCTTAAATGTAGAAGCTGCCTATAGACCAATTATTCAAAGAAACACAGTTAAGTGAGTACTGACATCTAGAACCACTGGGCAGACAGTGGAACACAACTAATTTTTTCTTTCTTTCAAAACTAGATGTTGCAGTCAATTTGTTTTTGCTTTCCTCTTTCTAATGTTTATTAGAAAG
Source organism: Saccoglossus kowalevskii (assembly GCF_978046115.1). NCBI lineage: Eukaryota > Metazoa > Hemichordata > Enteropneusta > Harrimaniidae > Saccoglossus > Saccoglossus kowalevskii. The sequence continues at coordinate 8,503,621 of NC_140642.1, forward strand.
GAACAAACCTGCATGTGATGTTCATATCCAGTTTGAAATAAAGTGGCGCATGAATGACTGAGAAAACGCCACCAGTTAGTTAACAGTGAATGAAACAAATCTACATGCACCTGTGTAACCTTTGCACTTTTAACAAAACCAGTAATCAAAGAAAGCTTAGAAAGAACTCCCATGTGCTGAGAGTATTAAATATAATTCAAAATTACTTGTACTTGATTGAGATAGTGATGGAAAAGCTGAAAACTAATAAAGAAAATTAATATGAACAGATTTGAGTGTAAAACTAATGAGGTCTGCACAATGTAACATACCATCTATGTACCAAGTTTTATTGAAATGTGATTGGAACCAAAAAAACTTATGAATTATTATGCTAATTAGGGAATTAATATAAACAGATTTTAACCCCAAACTAATTAGGTTTGTACTTTGTCCTAGAGCATCTTTGTACTAAGTTTCATTGAAATGGAATAATTAGTACTTTAGATATCAGTCTGACAGCTTAAAAGTGGTTAATTATGCAAATTAGTAATTAATATGTACAGATTTTAACCAACAATTATCCAGGTCTGTCTACAGCATCCATGTACAAAGTTTCATTGAAATGTGATGATTAGTACTTGAGAAATCAGTGTGAAAGCTGAAAATTAATTAATTAGGTAATTAATATGCACTGATATTACCCTAAAAACTATCAGGTCTGTGCAGTGTCCTATGGCATATATGTACCAAGTTTCATTGAAATGTGATGATTAGTACTTGGGATATCAGTGGAAAAACCAAAAATTGACTAATCATTATGCAAATTAGGTAATTAAGTAATTTTTACCAAAAACTAATCAAAACCTAGCATTAGTTCAGAGCATCTATGTACCAAGTTTCATCAAAATCCAATGAGTGGTTGTTTAGATATGAGTGGAACAGTCATAGAACAGCTAAATATTAGCTAATTATCATGCAAATTAGGTAATTAATATGCACGGATTTTTACCAAAAACTGAACAAATCTGCACCTAGGTTCAGAGCATCTATATACCAAGTTTCATCAAAATCCAATGAGTGGTTCTTTAGATATCAACGGAACAGTCATGGAACAGCTAAAAATTGGCTTATTATCATGCAAATTAGGTAATTAATGTGCATGTAATTTTACAAAAACCTTATCAAATCTGTGCATTGGGCCAGAGCATCTACCAGTATGCACCAAGTTTCATCAAAAACTGATGTATGGTACTTGAGATATCAGTGGAGCAGAAGGATACACATATACATACATACAAACACCCCCCCCCCCCCACACACACACAGACAAACTAACTGCAAAGACTCCCAATTTTTATATATAATATTGAAGCTTACAGGTGTGTTTTCATGTGGTATTTACGATGTGCTGGCCAGGAAAATCTTTTATCACATCCGTCAAATGAACACTTCAATACTTTTTGTCCAGCATGAGTTTCCCTGTGGTATTTCAAGTGGCTTGATGCTTTAAATGATCTACCACATCCTTCATAGTGACACACATAAATTCTTTCACCTGAAATATAACAAAAATTGAATAAGAGAATCATTTGTCATGGTAGATGTCAGAAAAGCAGATATACGTTGTCAGCAAGTTTGCTGGCAATGTTGTTGTATTGTTAAAAAAACATCATTGCAAGTGACCAAAAACTTTGCTGTTGATGTCTCCATTATCATTCTGGTATCTCTATATCTATCTTTAATTGGAGTGATGAAAACAATTTTTTTCCCAGATACAAGTGCCAAAATTATAATTGTTTGTAAGGCTTACTCACCACTTTCTGTTTTCTGCACAGTATACGAGTTACCTACAGGTGAAACTGGTTCCTCATCACCATATGCCTTAGCTATACTCTCTTGTGTGGCTGAAATAAGACTGGCTTGGGCCAAATTCTGTAATCTCAACCTTTGTGTATCAAATATAACATTAGCTTCAATACCACCCTTGTCAACATTGCTCAATACAAGTACAGTGTTGTTGGCAGTAGGAGACTGGGACACTGGATTTGGTAAGCTCAAGAGACGTAACAGTCCAGCATGTGGTTCAATAGCTTGCATCAATGTATTTTCATCGATTGTAGACATTTTTTCATCATCATCAACAGCATCCTGTTTAGTACCAAGAGAATTATCTTCCTTTCCATCACTGATGACTTTCCCAATTGCTCCTAAATGATCAACTCCATCATCAGGTTGATCTGAAGTAAGTCTGCTTTCGCTTACAAACCGGAAATGTTTGATGTTTTCAGAAGACTGTAATGAGTTAAGTGATTCAAGATGACTGTTTTCATTGTCAGTGGGACAACCATTCATACAGGACATCTGTAAAATATTATCAATAACAAAATATTTACTTATTTCAGTCAAATATGATAGTTGAAACAATTATAATTATGGATTATGAATTCAAGATATTTCATCAAAGTACATGTAGTTATGACAATGTGACCAGAGAATTCATGACCACACACAATTATAAGTTCAGGGCAGGTTAGGGTACTGTTATTTCAACTAAAACTAATTTTAGTTGGCAAACCAACTTTCTAATCTGTTTTTTTTTTCAATGTGCAAACATCAACTCAGAAATATTGTCGAACCCAGTAGATACTTGTAAATGTAAATGCAAACAAAGTCACTTAGTATTCATTGTAGACAGAACTGTCCCTGACCATAAGTGGGTAGGATCACAGTCACTCCTAGTAGAGTGACTGGGGTAGGATGTTCTGACAATGAAATACTGGACTTTCTGTGAGTAAAACAAATTCTGTATGTTGTTCACAATGTCAGAAATTCATCTTAGTCATTGTAAATGCACATTGTTTATTTATATATTCATAATGTGCCTAACAAGTAATAACACTCAACTGGCCTGCCACCATGACTTGCTTCAATTATCTTAGTTTATAGATCTTTTTCCTTTCACATACTACTTATACTGTATTATCTGATCACCCTGGGACATATTTTGGGAGATCACCAGAACCAAAACATCGCCCAGGGTTTAGTTTCAGCACCTTTTCTCAACAATGTTTGTACAATCAACTATTTTCACGCCCACTGCCAGTGTCAACAAAGGTTTTCTCATACAGTAGTTTGATCTATACATGGAACCGTATAAAAACTATGAATTCACAGACTTACTAATTCATGCACTTAAATTCAATTAAAACAAATTTTAAATGCACTCTATATGTTGTGTTAAAAAACGATCTAAATTTGTATTCTTTTTGTTTGTTCTGCAACTTTTTAAACAAAACATTATTGTCAGGCGATTTTTAATACACAAATTTTGTCAAAACATGTCACCTTATATCAGTGGGCCTTACTATCGCACATTGCAACACATAGTACCAGCTACGATTTCAACTGAACCTGAACTTCTATCTTTTTCATTCACATTTTCAAAGAAATTTCCATTTACTACATTCAATAATGACAGAGCAACATAGATTCAGAACACTCTTCTTGATTTGTATGCCAGTTTAGTTGATTCCAATTAGTTACTGTGTCATGATTGGTCCCACTTATTTTCAGTAATTTTAAATACAATTCATTAGGTTTTGCTATTGAGTAGCCATAGTAGCTCTGCCAACCAAGCATCACAGCACTTGGCATGCAATCAAGAAATCAAGTTTGAATCTGATTACAATTAATTATGATGGCAGAAATAAAGTTATTTTGCTCATAGACTCTGCGCAAATCAGACGTGGCTTAAACGAGCCACCAAAAAATAACTCTTGGTGCCATCAGTAAATGAGACATTCCATACCAAGTTGATAAAATAACCAAAGTGTCTTCCCTGCAAGACATAAGGACTGGATACAATGTTTCTGTTCGAACTTCAGCTAAATTTTTAATTTCGACTCCAGCTTGTATATAGGGTTTTCGATGGCATTCATGGTGATCAGAAATTAAAACAGGGCTAAATATAACTAAAGCCAAAGGATGTGTAATCCCAAATGTGTGATGAGAACTTGTATATTCGTATATTTGTGTTCATACATGCATATAATTGCATTCAGCTCTACAAAGGTGCCTGTAGATTGCCATGCATAATAACGAGTGCCACAATTTCTGTTTTAAGAGATATTCAGTATACAGCAATGGACATACAGCTTTAGTGGCCCTCTGAGCCTCAATGAGCTCTTTGGTTCACTAAAACTGTACATGTCCACCTCTGTTGGGGTGAACATTTGTATAATGGCTGTCATAATCAACAGCTTCTGCTATCTTATAATTTTGAAAAGTACTTGGATGTGTTGAATTTGAAGCAAAGAATTTCAATGACAAAATTTCGAACTAGTAATCACAATTTAGCAATACAAAAAGGGAGGCATATGCAACCAAAAATACCGCCTGAAAATAGAATTTGCAAACAATGTACACAGAATAAAATAGAAGATGAACAGCACTTTATCATGATATGTCCACAATATAAAGTAATACGCCAACAAATCATTCAAGACATTACATTACCAGAAGAAACGCAGGATGATCTCCAGAAATTTAAGTTCTTGATGACTTCAAAAGATGATGTAATAATAAAAAAGATTGGCAATTTCAATCAAGGAATGAAAATGCCATTTGATATGCAACCCTTGCTTTATCCTATTAACAACTAATTTTCTTTTTGTAGTAGTAGTTATCACAACTAACCTTTATTGCTATCAACTGATAGAAACATTGTATTTCTAAGGATGCAATAAAGTTATTATTATTATTATTATTATCTGATTGGTGTTGACAAGATCTTGTCGGTGATAGCAGAAAACTACAGCATTGTGTCAGGTGTGGTTTATGCGAGGGCACAGTAACTAACGCCAACCTCGTCAGGCTACCCTAACCACACCAAAACATGTTTATCCAGTGCATAATTTTAAATCAGTATATATTTACAGTGAAAATATATACCCCTAATTAAAATTTGTTTACATTCAAAGTTGTACGATATTGTGCAAACATTCCACACAGATGTAGTTCTTGTCAATTACGTCAATTTATAGTAAATTCAATTTCACATGAACTGATCAATGTCAAAACCGTGGTCAAAACATTCACCATGAACATACAATAGGAAAACAAAGACTATTAGTATTTAATATCACGGAAGTAGTAGTTACGGAAATATATTTGATGATAAAAACACTAAAAATATGAAGCATTCTAATTTTATATTATTATATTTTCGGCTTAAGATATAGTATTATATTTAAAAGGATATATGTGAGCCAAATTAAAATGTGGCGGCGACGACCAATAAATACCACCGTACAATCAGGGAGTCTATTGATTTATGTTTAGCGGTTTTAGATTTCCCCTTGTATGTGTCACACATACATACACAGGCTAATACCACACAAACCAGCTGAAACAAATCCAAAACTTCGCGGGAAATAGAAATTATTATGGTCTACCTTGAAGAGAAGTATTATGGTGTGTCCGCCATCCCAGCGTCGTGTTCGCCAACCATGTCACTGTGCGGATGAATATTTAACAAGAAAATAAATATCGTTATCAAACGTGTAAAACCATTACTTTCTTCATAAATACGTTTCGATATCACTTTAACTCCGTAGACAACATTAACTTACCTATTATTATTTGTTTGCTTATTTATCCATATTTCAATTTACGTAAGGCTTACATTACTTGGCGGATATTTCACAATTATAGACAATAGGTGATCAGGCTAGCCAATCACCATCGTTATGCATGATTTTGTAGGGATTTGTTTTCTTCATATTTATGTACGCTATTATTCCCGTCTATGTATCTTCACGACTCGGTGAAAACAAGAATAATAAAATAATGTTTTTAATATTATCAGTGTGCGCACAGTTCCTACTGTGACTGTGGTCAGAGTCACAATTTGTTCAGGGATTGTGCTTAAGATAAATTAATTAATTGCGGAATTTACACAATTAACACATCTTTGTTGATATTTAATTAGACGTACATTTTATAAACTGTAAATAAAAAGTAAATAGTAGGAAATATCTCTCTCGTATTGTAAATTGTATTGCATAACACGTCGTACATGTACAGTCTCAATATTTTGTAAAGGCCCCCTCACCGAGGTTTATGCTCGTTCATTATGTTTCGGCAGGCTTCGGATGTTTTCGGAAACAACACGAACTGGTTCTAACCGGTTCAGAAAACCAGAAAAAAAGCCAAAATTTTCCATCACGCTTACAAACGAAAAGGTGGAATAAAAGGTACTGTCGATATTTGGCAGTTTCTTAGTCGTTTTGGTTCAAAATTTGCTGAATTCACACATTTCCCGGCACATGTATATTAGGCTGCCATAGATTTGAACACGGTCACTTCCGGGTTTCGAGCTGACCATATACAAATACATAGCCAGACTGGGTGTCGTGTTTTGGAATATCGCGAAACTGGTCAGACAAGTGTGCTTCTTCGCGACTCTTTCTATGATTTAATGCTTTATTTTCGTCGCCACCGCTTTCAAGGATTAGACTTCGAGGTAAGGTGGCACTCTTAGCCAAATGCACGTATCCTGCTTGCTCTACGAGTTTGTTGATTCATATTCTGCCTCATGGCTGTTAGGCATGTTGTTGACTGTTCCACACATGCGTACTGAGTGTACCACGATTAATGAACGTCTGCTTCACCCAGTTGTTGGTCCTTGTTTCTTGTTGTGAAATTACTGTATTGTGTTTTTCACAATATTTTTGAGCGTGGAATTAAAGGTTGACAGACACTTAGCTTCATGATACTTGAATGTTGAATTTATTTTATTGTTTGCCTAAATTTCGTGTATTAAACTAGTTAGTAGTGTAATTTTTTCTATTAGAATGGCAATAAACAACAACAAAAACACAGTGTTGGTGTCATATTCATTCTATGTTCCGTGGTTGTGTCCAACCGGTCTTATCCAGATCTAGTGCGACCAAATAAAGTTGGATCCTTATGGTAATTGGGTGCTCTTGATAGTACAGTATAAATACACCAAGAGTGTAAAATGAAAAAAATAAGGTGTCCTTGTTTATTGACTTGTTTTGGTAATGCAAGTTTGCCTTTAATGTTAAATTAAACCTTATTATGCTTGCAAATACAGTATTTATTGTTTATGCAAGTGGTGACTTACTTGAGGTCACTTAACAGTCACCGTAATATTAACATGATAATAGATTACCTATGTCACTTTAATGTAGTAATAGAAAGCATGTACTTCCCCCTTAAGTATAGATAATCTTGGAAAACGAACCATCTTTGGATGATTTGTAACCCAAATGAACCTATTTTGAGCCAAGTGATATCATGTGCATGTTTCTAACAGGTCTTGTTAGTAGGTCACTATCTCATTATGTGAAAAAGAACTAGGTTATCAGACCATCCAGTTGAGGCTAGTTTGATGTAGCTGGACCTAAGTTTCCATTGCTTTTAGATTATGATTTGGTGGAGTCAAGATTAATTCAAAACTTATTTACTGTGTTCTACCATAAATGTAGTACTGCATGTCACATTTTTGACTTTATTGTTTTTGATAATACGACAAATTTTGTGGATTATTACATTGTTATTCTATTTCAGGGAAAACCTAGTGTCCGTCCCAGTCAACCAAATGAGAAATCCAACAAATATGGCAACTGCACTGACAGAACAGACAGTTTCACAGTTGCTGGATTTCAACCAGAAACTAGATATTAATTTATTAGATAATGTAGTTGTCTGTCTCTACACTGGTGAAGGTAGTCAGGTATGTGGTATTTGTTAATTTTTAGTACAAATGTCATTCAGTTTTATTGGGTATTTAATGCACTTGACTCAGTACTTAGTGCATAGTACTTCACTCATCAATGACATTCATGTACTTATAATATTTAGATGCAAATTAGCCTGTTGACAAACTACTGTACATGAATGGGCTGTTCATTTACACGGACGGAAAACTTGATTATAGCGGTTTGATGGACTTTGTCAAATCAAAAGTGCCTTCCTTGAGCGAATCACTTTTTCAACTGCAATTTGAAAATGACAGGGTACGACGACTGTTATGTCTATAATCCATTTTTGTAACAGGTACAACTGACTAAAATGAGCGAGGGATTGACAGTTTATTTAAGCAACACCCAACTTGCGATTTTTAAAATTACTGAAAATAATTACAATATAAATATAAAAATAAAGAATGTTTGCTGAATACATGTACGTACGCTAGATAATACTTGCAATTCACCATGCCGACAACCTTTTACTTTCACTGGATCTTTTCAATGAATATTTTTTCTTATCGTTTACATTGACAGTTATCAGTGTGATTTAATTACATGTATGAACCTAATTTAAAGTAAAATTAGCAGCAATAAATTAACAGTGTGTTTTTTTTAACTACCTTTAGCAAAGGTAAAGGAATTCGTTTCCTGTCAACATTTCAGTTGGTAACATGGAGGCACCAAACAGAAAAGGTTAACACTTATACATGTAAATCGAAAGCTGAAATACCACTGATTTTTTTTTAAGGCAGAGACCCACCATATTTTTTTTTCTGTCCAATTTTACTATGTTATTCTTTGGTAATATTGTGAGCGAGTTGAGTGGCTTTTTCTTGCAACTCATTATTAGGTAATAATAATAATCTCTAAACCAATGGCAACTGTATCAGAAAACATATAGAATGCAATTGTACAAGAAATACTACCAAAGATATTTTTGATTTATGTTAAATCAGGCCCTGACGTTTCAGTCAGTGTAGAATATGTCTGTAGAATACAGACTAAATTTCTATTGCTCATCCATAGACCTACTAAGATTAATCAAAACTCTGAAATTGATGCAAGCACCCTCAATATATTATCGACCACATGTTGGACAATATTATTGATTTAGGCTGAAGTCAGTTATGTATCTGTCAGTGCTGTAAAATCTAATAATAAGAAAGGGAATCTAATAATGCAAATTACCTATTTAATATTTATAGATATGGTCCTAAAAATACTAATGTCAGAAATTTTCAAGATTTTGCTTATACAGACACATGGTCACACCAAACTCATTACAGATGAGATTAGTTTGGGGTTGAAATCTGTCCATAATCTTGGCTAGAATTTCAGTATTCCGAGGGCATCCAGTTTCAATGCCAAAATTTCAAAAAATGCCTTGGACTTGGACAGTCAAGGCATTTAGGTGGAACATTGAGGAAATTGCCTTCATGGTCTCTGTGAACTTTGAGCCTTGTGTACTATTTACCTAAATTGCTTTATAGTTATAGTAACTTTTCAGTTTTTCAAACAATTGCCAAGAACCAACCATGTTTAAATGAAACTTGGTACATAGATGCCACCAGTCAATGTACAGAACTGATGAGTTTCATTTTGAAATCCATGCATAAAATTTACTTATAATTCGTTTCAACTTTTTCACCCATACCTCAAAAATCACTCGTGTTTTACTGAAACTTGATACTTTATGTAGGTGCTTCATTAGATGTGATTAGTTTAGGGTTGAAAGCATGTATACTTCCCTAAGTTAGCCAATTTTTATATATTCACATATTATTACTTGTACTGCTAATCAGATTTCATCAGATTAATTTCCTAATTTGTACAATTTTTCAAATATCTTGATAACCGTATTATTTTTGACATCAGTATTATCAGATTAAAGTCACATTAAAAAATATATGTTGCAGTGTTGTCTCAGGCCTCAATCATTACAAACATTCTTCTTTCACTTTCAGCAACGAATGGCACAGGAAGTTCTGACAACTTTGAAGGAACACCCAGATGCCTGGACGAGAGTTGACACAATACTTGAATATTCACAGAATCAGCAAACTAAAGTATGTACTAATTTGTTCTCTATTCAGTGGATGAACAAATAAATATATTCTACTGGTATTGAATACTGAACTTGTGTAACTTTTTTGCTCTCTAGCATCAAAACGGTGCTTCATTGTTTAATTTATTAAAATTTCTTTGTGACTGATGCTGAGCTGAAACACATCTGGTGTTGGAATGTTGCAGAAACTATGCAACTTTTTTTTTTCTATTCTACTTTATCTAGGCTTGTAATATGTGAAATATAGAACTCTATAATATTAATTGTATTAAAGTCTGTGAATATGTGATTACCGTATTTGCTCTAATAGAAGCGCCAATAACATTTATTGTATGCAGGATCATTATAACATTACTTATTTTTACTATCCAATACTAATGGAGAAAATGTTTGGATGTGTAGACTACAATGTACTGATAGCAAAAAAACAAAACAATGTGCTCTATTTACATCAATTTGATGTCTATTAAGAGTGTCTTTTTGGGTTGAAATAAGTGAAAATAACACTTTTTGACCCAGAAAGCTCATTCATCCAAACCAAAAATTGACATGCTTTACATTGTATGCTTTAGTGACAACGTCAAAAGATCGATGTCGGATAAAAAAAATTAATTCCTTTAGTTTTTTTCCAAACCCCCTACCCCCCACTGAAACTTAATTGATAAATATTGGTCATGGCGTCAGACTACATTCACCATTAAATACAAATTGATAATCGAACAGTAGTATGGCATAGAAGTTGGTTGTCGGGTGGGTGTAAAAATATGTTACAAATGCACCTCATTTGACGCACAGATTACGCTCGAACCAAACCATTTTCTCGTCTTGGATGTGTGTTTTTTCCTTTTCGGTTAATCTGTCCAGGATTGGATAGAAAAAAAAACGAACTACAAATACTCCAAGATTTTTTTGACTTCATTAAAAAATAAAATCGTTTTTGTAGGATGGAAACTTTTTGAGGTCAAAACCCCCCACCCCCAAACTAAAGGAAATAAGTTTTTTATCCAACATCGATCTTTTGACTTCGTCCCTTAGTGTAGTTAATTTTGTACAAATTGGTCAAAGCATTTTTTTTGCCTTTTCTGACTAAAAATGACACTCGATTTGATTAGAGAGTTAATGAATAGGTGGCAGGTATTTTTTTCACCAGATAGTTACTGATCTTTATATTCATATAAACTATACTTCAATTGATATTCTTTTTTATGTTTTCAGCTGATTAAAATACTTGCTATGTTCGTTTTGTTCCTAGTATTATGCTCTGCAAATCTTGGAGACTGTCATTAAATCAAGATGGAAAGTTTTACCAAGGAGTCAGTGTGAGGGAATTAAAAAATATACTGTTGGACTCATAATCAGAATTTCTTCAGATTCTGAGAATTTAGAGGTTGGTATTTAGAATTATAGTGTGCATATCCCGTAAGCATTCCACAACTTGGACAATAGTTAGTCCCTGTTAGGACTTTTGTGTGCTTGCACTTAGTTTACACACATTTTAAAGGGAACTCAAGTCTTGATTCTCCAGCAAAAGTTTGTGGGTAAAGTGTGACATCATACCAACTGTTGTGAAAAATTGAGAAAATGTATTCATCTATAACGTGAGAAATACTGATGCATTTTTTTTTTCAAATTATCAGTGTGCAATATTACTCATTTATATAATTATAGTAATGGAAATTAGAATTTACAAATACACATAAAATGAAGATATAGCCAATAATGTAAAAACAATAAAAATCATTATTTTAATTGTTAAAAGTAGAATGATACTTTTTTGTCCCCTTTTTGTGGTCAACAGGTTATATATCACCCATATAATACATTGATAAATTGTATACATATAATTGAGCATTAAGTAGAACACAGAAATGTATATTTTCAGTTCTGTTATAAATTAATGAAAAGGTAAATATCTAGATAATGAAAAGTGACATGAAAAAGCTGTAAATTGCATGTTCTTGCATTTGCCAAGCTCTTTCATCTGGGAGTATTATGTTGTTAGACTTGGACTTTTCCTTTAAACATTAGTCAAGTTCTGTTTCAGAATGGTTTTAGTTTTGTTTACTATAGCACAAATGTCTTGTGTCAATGGCTGAAATGCTATAATAAACATAGCGTAACTGTTACAACCTTGTCCATTGAGAACCTAGATTAAATAACAAATGTATGGATGGATAACAAACTAACAATGCAACTTCTTTCTTCCAAGTTTGAAGATAAATTGTTGGAGTTATTTTAACTGCCAAGACAGTTTTAAGTGAATTTTAATAAATATCTTGAAAAATGTACATAGAACATGTGCCATAATCAAACTTGGCCAAGACGGCAAACAGTTAATATATATTATCCAAGTTTGAAAGAAATTGGATTAAAATTGGTATAACCACACCTATTTTTTTTATTTATGACTGAGCCAATAACGACAAACAAGGACAGATATTTTCCGCTTACATATCTTGCTTTTCATCTACAATGATAAAGGTAAAAAATAAATTAGTTTAAATTTTTTAGCATATGAATTATTAAATTGGGTTTAACTATGATATGTCAATGGTGATTTCAAACATGTGAATAGAAACAATGCACAACACTCGAATGGTGTTACATGTATTAAGAAAGCAAAAACATAAACATGGATTTATAAATTCAGCATGTGATGAGATGTTGCCATAAACAGGTAATTCAACTTACAGAATGAATATGGTACCAGGGATCTTGCTGCGGTGGTTGCCCCAACCGCCATTTATGACCACTTTAGAAATGTTGCTGACCAGGTCAATTGTCCTATTGTTATTATAATTATATTCACCTTTTTTACCATGTGTTCCCATTCTTCCCATCAGAAAGAAAAGGTTTATCTGGGAAAGCTGAACATGATATTAGTACAGATTCTAAAACAGGAGTGGCCAAAGAACTGGCCTTCATTTATTGGAGACATTGTTGGAGCCAGTAAAACTAATGAATCTCTTTGCCAGAACAATATGCATATTTTAAAATTGCTCAGGTTAGTAATTTCTTTTATTTACAAGAACACTGACATTTTCTAGATATTTTGTGACTATAATATTATTAGCTATAGGACATGCAAGTTTATTGTGATGAAACATTACTGCCCCTCAGAGCTGGCACGAAAGCACTATAGGATACCACAGAGTAGTAGATATGTTGATTTTTTATCAGTGAGTGTACCAATGCTCAAGCGTTGTGAAAGAAAGAAATGTTATTTGTTAGTGACCACTTCTATATAAAGACCACCTGCCTGTAGTAACCACTTTTAGGCAATCCCAAGTGTAACTTATGAGCAACTGATGTATAAACACCACCTGCCTACAGTGTTCTTCCCGCTAACACCTTGCAATTTGGTACAAAATCACAATTTTCAATTCTTGTTTATGGAAGCTTGCAACTGCATTCTGTACCAAAAGTATCAATCAACAAATGCATTTTCTTCTTATTGTCCCTTTGCTAACAAAATCCTGTGGAGAATACTGTAAGCACTATTAAGCAGTCCCAAGGCATAGTATTAACAACCTGTGTATAAAGACCACCTGTAGCATGTGACTGCCCTTTCAGTAATATTTTTGCAGATTCATCTTTGTTTAAAGACCAGAATAATAATTAGCATTTTGTTTCAACTCAAGTATTTGTGTTCTTGCAACAAAATTACCTCATTTTTGACTCCCATGTGCGAAGCACAAAATGGGAGTCTTTGCAGTTAGTGTGTCTGTATGTGTGTGTGTATGTGTGTGTGTGTGTGTGTATGTGTGTCCGACTGTTCCACTGCTATCTCAAGAACCATACATCGGTTTTTGATGAAACTTGGTGCATAGATGCTCTGGGCCAATGCGCAGATTTGATTAGGTTTTGGTAAAAATCCATGCTCGTTAATTACCTAATTTGCATGATAATTAGCTAATTTTTAGCTGTTCTATGACTGTTCCACTGATATCTAAAGAACCACTCATTGGATTTTGATGAAACTTGGTACATAGATGCTCTGAACATATGCGCAGATTTGATTAATTTTTGGTAAAAATTCGTGCATATTAATTACCTAATTTGCATGATAATTAGCTATTTTTTAGTGGTTCCATGACTGTTCCACTGATATCTAAACAACCACTCATTGGATTTTGATGAAACTTGGTACATAGATGCTCTGAACTAATGCTAGGTTTTGATTAGTTTTTGGTAATAATCCGTGGACACTAATTACCTAATTTGCATAATGATTAGTCAATTTTCGGTTTTTCCACTGATATCTCAAGTACTAATCATCACATTTCAATGAAACTTGGTACATAGATGTCATACGACACTGCACAGACCTGATAGTTTTTATGGTAATATCAGTACATATTAATTACCTAATTTGCATAATTAATTAATTTTCAGCATTTGATATAAGTAGTTAGCATTACATTTCAATGAAACTTGGTACTTACATACTCAAGGACTATGCAGAGATTGATTGTTTTCGATAAATATTTGTGCATATTAATCACCTAATTTGCATAATTAGTTAATTTTCAGCTTTTCCACGGGTATCTCAAGTACTAATCATCGCATTTCAATGAAACTTGGTACATAGATCATTTAGGACTATGCAGAGACCTGATTAGTTTTAGGGTAAATAATTGTGCATATTAATTACCTAATTTGCATAATTAATTTTCAGCTTTTCTACTGATATCTAAAGTACTAATCATCACATTTCAATGAATCTAGAATTATGCAGACCCAATTAGTTTCCGGTAAATATTTGTGCATATTAATCACCTAATTTGCATAATTAACCAACTTTCACACTGATATCTCAGGTACTATACATCACATATCAATGAATGTACATGGATGCTGTAGGACAATAGACAGACCTGAATAATTGCGGGTTAAAATCTGTACATATTAATTACCTAATTTGCATAATTAACCAATTTTAAGCTTTCACACTGATATCTAAAGTACCGTAAAAACTCCAAAATTTCGACCGGTTTTAAATAATTGGTGTTAGATATGTGACGTGTTTTTAGAGTCAAAATTAAGGTGCATTTTCGGACGGTCAAATTTTTCAGAATAGAAATCAGCAAATGAAAAAATGGGGATGATAGACAGTGTGCTTCATTAGTTTTTAAAAAATGCAATGTCCGTCAATTGACGTAAACTTCCTCATGTTTCACGGTAAAAGCAAAGGTCGTGGCCGAGTTGTAACTCAAAATCTAAACAAAGTCATCAATCAGTGAGTATTATGACAAGCAAAACAAAACATCAAGACGCGGAGAAGAGGTCAGCACAAAACTAATAGGTCAAAAGACAAAGCTGTCTCGCACTACCTAGAAAAACTTGCGAATGTTCGAAGTACAGGTACCCATTGGACAAAAGATACATGGAAGTTTAGCAAACGATCTCCCCGACCCAGTGCAATGTATCCGGTTAGAATCAAAGCTCACGTGTCCCTTATTTGAGGGACCAAATTCTGCCGTAAATTCGCCCTTGGATTAAAAAATAAAATGGGATTTAAGAAAATAAAATGGGACTTTTAAGGTGTATTTTGGCGTCATTTTTCGGACATTTCAATCAATCCTGCCGGCTAAAATAGAGTCTAAGTTTTACCGTAGTCATTGACGTTTGTCTATTCAAGAGTACACGTGTATGATTTTTATCGTGACTAGCGTGAGCGGGTAAGCTTCCTTTCGAGAATGAGCTGTTATCACTGTGAACAATGTTAAATTATTCTTCAGATGACCAGTTTATTTTTTAAAAACAACTAATTTTTTTATTTAAAAAAAATCATGCCGTTTTCGCATCAAAATCCAAGCCAAAACATCGTACTACAACACCAATCTCTTCCGCATTGCGTTCAATAACATTAACATATTTAAATAAGCTATGGTAATTTGAACACGTTGGCATCATCCAGCTTTTTGATTGGTTAATTAGCGATTTGACCTATTTGACCTAAGAGAACATGGCGGATATCCTACAGCATCAAACGTTTATACGAGACCGGAATCATTCGCTTACGATGAAACTAAGTTGACTTTTATTTGTATTTCATAACCATTCAACAAATTTATTTTGTGTACATTATTATAATCACTACTGAGTACAGTAATAATCAACAATTCAGAAACGCAGCATGCCGAGATTTTTGTGTTCGTTTTTATTTGAAACTTCGTTTATTTAGAATATATTTTCGTTACCAATAAAATAAAAATCTCTCAGTCAATCAGAAACCCGGATTCATGCCTTCGAGGAAGGTCCCGTTTGAACGCTCACATCGTGTTTTTTTTCGTTTGTGGGAAAACTAAAACTGGTCGCAATTTTCGAATAAGAATGAGTCGGCAATTTTTAGTGGAATCGAAAATTTGGAGGTAAATAAAACACCGAAACCCGGCAAATAAATAGGCGATCGAATTTTTAGAGGGGTCGAAATTTTGGAGTTTTCACGGTACTAATTATTCCATTTCAATGAAACTTAGTATAAAGATGCTCTAGGACAATGTACAAACCTAATTAGTTTGGGGTAAAAATCTGTTCATATTAATTCCCTAATAAGCATAATAATTCATAATTTTTTGGTTCTAATCACATTTCAATTAAACTTGGAGACATAGATTTTCTGTTACATTGCGCAGACCTCGTTAGTTTTACACTCAAATCTGGTCATATTAATTTTCTGATTTGCATAATTAGTTTTCAGCTAAGTAATTTCGAATTATATTTAATGTGTCTCCAATACTCTCAGCACATGGGAGTTCTTTCTAAGCTTTCTTTGATTTTTATTATGTCAAATGTATTTGTAATCCATATAAAATCATCCAACCTCTATATAAAGACCATGGTTGCTATATACAGGTTTGACTGCAATTGATTGTTTAAAATTGTTATCGGGGAGAAGAATGCTTATGTTTCTATTGCAACGTATACTAAAATCATTTGATCTGTTGGCCTGTTTCATGTTTGTAATCATAAAGTGACCTTCTATTACAATTTTTCTATTTCAGTGAGGAAGTGTTTGATTTCTCTAGTGGACAAATGACTCAAACCAAAGCTAAACATTTGAAAGACAGTATGTGCACTGAATTTTCACAGATATTTCAACTTTGCCAGTTTGTCATGGTAAGATTCATCATTGGTTCCTATTTCATGTTGTATTACCTCAGTTGCAGTTATTCTACAATCATTTAATGACCTGAGAAAATGAGTTTGGCTGGTACTTGGTACATGAATTTTTGTCTACATACACTGTGTATTTGCATTGGTAATAAGTTTGCTTTATCAATGATCTTTATTTACTCACTGCCATTATTAAGTATCAAATGTAACAATTGATATACTAGTATACAGGTATGGTTTGTAGCCATTGGATTTGTTTGTACACTTAATGATTATGTAACTTAATAAATGTGTTTATTCAATATAGGATAATTCTCAGAATGCACCATTGGTAGGGTCCACCCTTCATACCCTACTCAGATTTCTCAACTGGATACCCTTGGGCTATATTTTTGAAACAAAGCTCATTACAACACTTGTATACAAGGTATGTATTCCAAAGTTCTCTATTTTGTCATTGTTTTTATGATTAGTGAAAAAACTGGTTGAAATAATTCAGATAATCAGAATATATAGCTTTGTGTTCAAATAACTTTATAGCATGATAGTAATCCAATAGTAACATCACAATACTGTCGCGGATGGTGTTTTATTGACTTTTGCACAAGTCTTTTTATAAATGATCATCACAGATGACTAATTCTAGTACAAAAACCTAACACTTCCCTGGAACTATAAGCTCTATGCTGTCTGAAACATATATCATCAATCAGTTACCTTGTTAATCAAATGTTATGTGTATTTCTATTACAGTTTCTCAATGTACCCATGTTCCGCAATGTGACATTGAAGTGCTTGACTGAAATTGCTGGTGTCCATGTCAATCAGTATGATGAGCAGTTTGTTATGTTATTCACGCTAACAATGACCCAACTAAAACAAGTAAGCTTACGTATTTTTCACAGAGTTGCTGGGCTTATGAGCACAGCTGGAAAAACAGTTGATAAAACTTGTGTGGAGAACTGGCATGGTTACCAGACACGCATCGATTGGTGCAGAGGAGGCCCATTCCATTACTCATTTTTCAAAAACGTCAAGACAAGGAATATTAAGAATGGTTTACAATGACTCGTTTAATTGTTCCAGATGCTGCCACCTGAAACAAATCTTAAAGATGCGTATGCTAATGGACGAGATGATGAGCAGAACTTTATTCAAAATCTCAGTCTTTTCCTCTATACATTCCTCAAAGAGCACAGTCAGTTAATTGAGAGAAAGCAAGACCTACATGCGTCATTAATGGAGGTTTGTGTAACATTTTTGTCTACCACTTTCGCATAGGCTATTGGCTATAGGGAACAGTAACTACAACTATCGTTTCAGTATTTCTTCGAACAATAATTTTTATGTAAATGCTGCTACACTATGGTAAGTTTTTGTCAACATTTATAGTAAATATACAGGGATTGCTTTGAATGTTTTTTTTTTTGCTTCAAATAAAGGTTGTTTTAATACACTCGTGATGCACCCAGACTTCATGTTGCCAACATCGGAGCAACTGACAACACATTCAGTTTCAAGTTATTATTTGTAGTTTAGTATCAGAGTTAATTTAGCCTAATTGTAGTCTTGAAGACCAAATATTCTAGAGTGATACTATAAGTAAATTTAAAATTCACATGAAGAATGGTTGGCGTTTTCATTTTCATTACGCTATTTTCAACACAAATCCTGTTCCACATACATGTACTTATACTTATAATACCATGCATATAGTCAAGAATAGTAATCAACCAAATACTTCCTCAACCTAAAAATGTTGATTGTGCACTGATTTTATTTATTTATAAATTGAATAAAACTGGGTAAAATATTTTTTTTTTTAAATATATTGAAGGGCAAAAGAAATGCAAAACGATTGTCCCAATATTTTGTTTGCTCTCCAGAGCAAGTAGTACAGTATTACAATTGAAATAAATACATTTTTCTTTGTAGTCATTGCAGTACTTGGTTCTAATATCAGAGGTTGAAGAGACTGAAATCTTCAAGATTTGCTTGGAATATTGGAACAGTCTTGCATCTGAACTCTATAGAGAAAGTCCTTTCTCGTCAACACCATTCTTGCTTGGTCAGCAGAACAGTGAAATGCCTGCAAGAAGACAGTTGTACAACCCTGTTTTGTCCAGGGTGAGTTAATGTTTGTGTTAATTTTTGTTTATTAACTGCTATATATTGTTTGAGTTTCTTTCATAAATTGTTTGTCATTTACAGGTACGGCGTGTGATGATATCACGAATGGCCAAACCAGAAGAAGTTCTAGTTGTGGAGAATGATCAAGGAGAAGTTGTGAGAGAATTTATGAAAGATACTGATTCAATTAATTTATATAAAAATATGAGGGAAACGTTAGGTAAATATTTTTGTTGGTATTGAACATTGCTCATTAGCCTCTGCCACAGGACATGAGTCCAAGATTGGGCTCATGAATTTGGTTCTGTCTGTCCGTCAGAGTTGTATAATCTGAAACGCATTATGCAGCCGCTCAGCAAGTTTCTTTATGATTCATGCACATTTAGGGATATTTTAGTTCAAAAAAGATAATTTTTGGTGTATAATGACTGAAAATAATGTATTTGTCTGTTCTTGGCAATTTCATTCAAACTTCACAAATAGGTAATGCACAATACATTTTTAGTCCCCGTTTCAGATGAAGTTCGAAATCGAGGACTATTAATTTAGAGTTCATCTTTGCGTGTGTTCAGAGCCATTTTTTAGACCGGGCTCGTTCAAACTTAACATAACGATAATCTATGATGACTTGCATATGCACGTCAATATTTAGCTCTGCTGTCATCGAAGATTACCGAGCGGAGCTCATGGGTTGACTGAACCTGTAGTACATCGTCCATCAAACTTTCATTCAAGCAACTTCTTCTCTCAAACCTTAAACTAGATCACCTTGCTATTTTGTAGCACAGCTACCGAGGGTGGTCTTCTGTCAGATTTGTTCATTTCATGACATAACAGCAAAATCTTAAGGGAATATTTTTTATTCAGGTCAAGTTCATTTCAATGTTTTTACTCGTTTTGCTGCCATTAGACAACTGTATCAGTTGGAAGATCTTTTTCAGTACACATTTATGTCTTGTTTTGTCTTGTTGTGTTTCTGTCATCAACCACTTCTGATTCATCCTTTTTATTATGCACATTTTGTGATCCTAACATATTAGTTATAAAACATGCAAATTGTACATGTGCTGCAGTTATTCAGTTCCATAACACTGTGTCAGTAGTGCTTTTGGCGTTCCCACTGCAAAAATTAAATGATGTGCACGCTATCTCAGATGACTACTTCATATGTCTGCTGAGACAATGTATAACAACACTTTATACACACTCTTAGGATCGTATAGTATCTTATTGTTAACCACATCCTGATTACAAACTGCCCTCCTAGTTGAGAGTTTCGACTAACAGTGTTTATGACAACAATTTAATAACACTGAAATGCACTCATAGTTGTAATGTTTTGACCGTGAAATCCATTCAAATAAACCTGTTAATCAGCGTCATTGTGAATCAAAAGCAGGGTGTTAAATGCTGCACAAGTGCTAAAATCATCCATTCACCTGATTAATTTAACCATTTGACAGTAACCTATCAAAAAGCATTCTTTTTAGCATATTTTTTCAAAATAAAATGCAAAAGAGATTGTGACAATGGCTTTAAAAAGAATTACCCTGCCTGGCACCCCCTATCTGAAGAATAATATTCCAAAAATGGCAATCTGCATCGTTATTATGTCGTGTTGAAAAAAGAGATGATCCCAAGATGCGTTGCTACTGATTTTTTGTTTCCTAGTCTGAATTTATTGTACATTGTAACACAAATTATGGTTATTAATTGGATTCAACAATAGTTTGTGCCATAGTAAACCAAAGCTGTCTAAATTCTCTGTTTCAGTTTACCTAACCCATTTAGACTACGGTGACACAGAACAGATAATGACAGAAAAACTACATTTACAAGTGAATGGACAAGAGTGGTCTTGGAAAAATCTCAACACAGTAAGTAACTATATCTTGCTCTTCAGACAAAATAAACTTATCTCCAAATATTTAAATAATGTTTGCTCAACTGATTCACTATGTTCAATTACCCACCATAGACTCCGGTCAGTCAAAATGACTATTTTGAACTGTAGGCATTAATCAGCGATTCTGCCGGTGACGGAGAGATAGAATCTAGGTCAGGGGAAGCCCCATGACCTCAATATTCTTTTACCCCTTACGTCGCGAACCCACGTGACCGAGGCCACATGGCAGCGCCATAGGTAGCTGTCAATCACTCTTAATTTTTCTCCGCCTCATCGGGGAATGATTCTGAGCAGCTCTGCCTGGCTCTGTTGCTTTTCCTGTCCGGCTTTCCAGCGTGGGTCGTTGCCGCAGCCGCGGCATCCGACATTCTAGCTGGTAGGATAAGTTTTTCTTGTTTTTTTACCCTCGTGTCATTTTCCCCTTTGTGTGTTATGCTTTTCCACAACAAAGAAATTAAAACCCGGCGCCACTACATAACCACATGTTGGTTTTCATGGCGGCACCTTTTACAACTGTAATTCGTTTCCCTCATGCATGTCGTCTTTTATTTGCAATGTATTTAGCAATATATAGATGTAATGACAGCACCAGGGTTCGCTGCCGTTTTCTTTCCGGTCTCGTGTTTCAAGTCAACTGTGCAGTGGTTATATTCAGAATTTACCAGCATAGAACCTGCATCCGCGATACTTTGTCATAGCTACGTGCAGGGTTTTTGCGTGAAGGTGTGTGTTTTTTCACTGGAGTTCTGATGCCTGAGATTTCGGAGCAAGCTGTCTCCACTGTGTCCCCTCTGTGGGCAAGCAGGAAGAGACACGAAAGCATGTTTGCATTCAAACACGTCTCTTCCGGGAAACCCGTTCTCAGTCACTGCTCTCCCACTATTTTGGGGGGAGGCCGAGGCTCAGGCGAATTGCACCGGGCCTACTCTGGAGCCTCGGGCACTGAATGCCAACGGAGTGCTGGCAGCCAAGCCTCCGATCTCGGGGCAGGGCTTTCAAAGCAGGGCACACGGTGACCCCCCCCCCCTTTCAGCCAGCTAGGGTTCGTCACCCGGTAACGGTACAACGGTAACGAATTTATCCTTGTGTCCGATCTCCGCTGTTGGTTTGACTACTTTCTTACAGACCCACAAGCGTCCCCAGAGGGAACCAACCCTGTTATGAGACGCACAGTCGAACACTCTCCCTCTCATATATTTAAAGTGAAAGAGGACGCAGTTCGTTCGCGTCGGATACAGCCGGTACTCTGGGTGGGCCCTCAGTCTTCCATCTGTATGACTCGGTGAGCCACGCTTTCGGGGTGAGGCCGAGTATCATCGATCATCGATGCACCCAGCGAGTTCTCCTATGGGAACTAGATAGGCGGGTTTCATACTCGGACCAAGTGAAGGAAGCCCTGCCCTGGTGGTCGTCACTGGCCAACCTCAGACAGGGGTGCCCCTTGGACCCGCACGCCACAGGTATGACTCTGGCAAGAGATGCCTCCCCCAGGGTTGGAGAGCGCATCTATTGGACCAACAAGCCCAAGGATATGGCCCCCTCATTAGTTTCGGGACTACCATATCAACCGGCTCGAACTGAGAGCAGTGTACTTAGCACTCCACGCTTTCTACCCGTAGTTCGAGACCACAGAGTCCTGCTCCGCACAGGCAACGCAGCAGTGGTATCCTTCAAGAAGGAGGGGGGGCCTTCCCCATCGTTGTCAGTCCTGGTGGAGCAAATGCAAATACAATGTGGAGCTAACCGCACACCACCTTCCAGGGGTAAGGAACAGTCTGGCGACGCCCTTTCAGGACGGCTCTGTCTCCGGAACACGGAGTGGCTGATACCCCAGCGGGTAGCCTCCAGGCTGTTTCGGCTGTGGGACGGTCCAAGGTTGGACCTGTTTGCCGCACCCCGGAACGCCAAGCTCCCGACGTACGTAACACTCCTGCTGACTCCAGGAGCCTGGGCCAGAGTCACTTTGCTAACCCTGTGGACCCACTTAGTTGTGTACGCCTTTCCTCCCTTCCTGTTCACTTGGCACCGGAGAAAACTTTGACATGTGCACACTCGCATATTATCACGGGTTGCACCCAATTGGCCAAGCAAGGCCTAGTTTCCACTTCTGTTGGAAATGCTAGGCGAAACACCAGCAGTGCTTCTGGACTTACCAGACCTGCCGTCCCAACCAGATGGTGCACTACCAACGAGCCCAGCACTTACACACATAGAGGCTCTCAGTAGACCCGCACATACGAAAGCCTTATCTGAGCAGGCTGCCAACGTCCTGGCCAGGGCGAACAGGGATTCCACCAATGTGGCCTACATTTCTATGCTGCAAGCATACACTAATTGGTGTAGCGGAAGGGAGATTGATCCATACCATCCCTCTATTGGCCAGGTGGCAGGCTCCTTCGTCCACCTGTTTGACGAAGTGGGTTTGTCCTACGCAGCGATCATTGGCTACAGGGCGGTCTTGTCCCCCCCCCCACTCAAAACGTACGGGGACAAGACTAGCCGATTGTCCTATTATTAGGAGACTATTTACTGCTTTCTGGACGCCAAGACCCCATACAAGGGAGCCGCCCAACTGGGACTCGTCAGCTGTGTTGTCTGCTCTAGCAGACCGCCCTTTGAGCCTCTCCAATCAGCACCACTCAAATTTTTGACGGGGAAAATAGTCTTCCTACTGGCCCTCGCCTCAGAACTGAGGGCATTGTCCTTCTCGGATGATGTACCGTCGTTATGGACAATCAAGTTGTGCTAAAGACACGAATCGGGTTACTCGCCTAGAACCAAATCCCAGGACACGATCCTCACCCAATCGTCATCCCCCGGCTGTCAAATTTTGTCTGCCCGAAGGGTCAGGAGGAATTGCTTCTCTTCTCGGTTTGAGCACGGAGTTGCCACTAAACCATACTAAGGATTTGGAACGAGGCAGGCAGGATAGGCCGGCCTCCCCAACTTCCATAACCAGGTGGTTTACTGCGAATACTTTAACTTCCTCGACACAGAGTTTGCAGAGACACCAAGTACGAGAGCATGGGGTCTGTGCGATTGCTAACTCCTCGAGCACACATGGAGGGCAGGCTTCTGGAGAACGCAGATCGTCTTTATCAACTACCACCTAAGAGACACCGAATCCATTGAAAAGGGTCTCTCTAGGTTGGGTCCCGTTGTAGCAGGTCAGTCTTAGTTTGCTGACCCAGCCTGAACGACTGCTTGGGTCCCTGCGCATAGGCAATAAGTCAGTCCGGCATTTTATGCGAGCAGATTTCTCTACCATCAGCACTCCCCTGGAAGCTCCCAGGTCCCGCTTTACGGCCTATGCCCTCATGCAGAACTGTTTCGGTCTTTACTTCGAAAGCTTACTTCCCCCCCAGAATTGGGTTGGCTTTCTCGGGCACACCGAACCCTGTCATCGTAGCAGCATTTTGGCTTCTTGCTCCGGGGACAGCACAGGCAAGATAAGATACCACCCTTTTTTGGGTCTTAACTAGGGTATTGTGTTTGTTTTCACCCCGGATTGGGAAAAGACTTTCATCATTTTTTTTGTTTGCTCGGAAAAACCCGCCACCTATCGGTGTCTTACTCTGCCTACAGTTCAAAATAGTCATTTTGACTGACCAGAGTCTATGGTGGGTAATTGAACGTAGTGAATTTAGGCGAGGGTTCTTCGAACCCGCCTATTCACATAGTTCATACCCACCATAGACTCCGGGTCCTCCACAACCTCCCCACTCTTTCCGTCGCGTTGGTCTAAGTCCTCGAGGCGAAGAGAAAGGAACCAGTGATTGACAGCTACCTATGGTGCTGCCATGCGGCCTCAGTCACGTGGGTTCGTGACGTAAGGGGTAAAAGAATCTTGAGGTCATGGGGCTTCCCCTGACCTAGATTCTATCTCTCCGTCACCGGCAGAATCGCTGATTAATGCCTACAGTTCAAAATAGTCATTTTGACTGACCGGAGTCTATGAACTATGTGAATAGGCGGGTTCGGAGAACCCTCGCCTAATTTTGATTAATTTCCAATTATTTGTGCAGTTTTGACATCTTGATTTCATTATGCAAAAGTGTGGTCAGTGTATAGTTCTACTTTCTTTTTATGTAGCTTTGTTGGGCTATTGGATCAATAAGTGGTGCAATGCATGAAGAAGATGAGAAAAGATTCTTGGTAACAGTTATCAAAGATTTGTTGGGTTTATGTGAACAGAAAAGAGGCAAAGACAACAAAGCGATCATAGCTTCAAATATTATGTATGTCGTTGGTCAGTATCCAAGGTTTCTCAGAGCACATTGGAAATTCCTCAAGACTGTTGTCAATAAGCTGTTTGAATTCATGCATGGTAAGAAAACCGAATTTAGTTCTGTACACCAAAAATTATGAGCCCTTAACTTGTCACAGTCTGGGTGGGAGCTTAAGGATTTTCTTTCATTTGTTTGTTGCATTGCCCTTTTTTTTCTAACTTGGTATATTGTTTATACATGGTGATATACATATTATTGTTAATATTAACATTGGTATCACCTACTGACTGATTGAAACACGTCCATTTTTTTCCTGATGGCCATTTTGCACATCAAAAATACTTTTTCTCTCTCATTACTTGATAATGCAACTTCTTAATTTGTCTCAAATTCGGGTTAGTTTCAGAAAGATGCAACTTGTTTTTTGCTGCCTTACTATCATAAATGGCATACTGGCAGCTATTTTATTAGTCCCCGTTCGGACAAAGTCCAAAAACGGGGACTTATAATTCGGTCTCCGTCTATGCGACCGTGCGTCCGTTCGGAGTCATATCTCAGAATCCCTTGGACCGATTCCGTTCATTCTTTGCATGTTCCTAGTACTTTATGTGGGACATATGCACATGCAGTGGTTTAGCGATTCGATTTAAAATGGCCGACTGGCAGCCATCTTGTTTTTTGAAAATGTTGTATTTTGGACATGCTTTGTCAGTTTTCATTCAAACTTAGTACATAGATTATACATGTTAGGATACATGTCCATGACGATTTATTTCACAATTGGATCAAAGATGGCCGACTGGCAGCCATCTTGTTTTTTGAAAATGTCGTATTTTGGACATGCTTTGTCAGTTTTCATTCAAATTTAGTACATAGATCATACCTGTTAGGATACATGTCCCCGACCGTCAGTGAGTTCCTGTGTCTGTCCGTCCGTGTGTCCGTCCGTCTCTGCGTCAATCTGTCCAGAGTCATATTTCAGAATCCTGTTGACCGATTCCGTTCATTCTTTGCATGTGCCTAGTATCTTATGTGGGACATATGCACATGCAGTGGCTTAGCTATTCGATTCAAAATGGCCGACTGGCAGCCATCTTGTTTTTTGAAAATGTTGTATTTTGAACATGCTTTGTCAGTTGTCATTCAAACTTGGTACATAGAATATACATGTCTATGACGATATATTTCGCAATTGGATCAAAAATGGTAGACTGGCAGGCATCTTGTTTTGTTTTTTTATGCGGTATCTTGGACATGCTCTGTCAGTTTTCATTCAAATTTGGCACATACATGTATTTTATACATGTTAGGATGCATGTCCATGACAATTTTTTTCAAAATCTGGTCAAGGATGGCCGATTGACAGCCATCTGACTTTTTGGCCTTAATACTATATTTCCACAATTTATGTACCATTTTAATTCGAATTTGGCACATACATCATACATATCAGTGTGTTTCATAATCAGATCAAAAATGGCCGAATAACGGCTGTTTTTATTTTTGGCCATGTTACTACTACATGGAACACGTGTTTTGATGTAAATAAACAATCTGTTATATACGCCACTTGGAACCCCTCCGCTTTAATATGACGAGCACAAAGAAAACTTTTAAACATTTAACGGGGACTGCGTCATTTTCAATGACTTTTTTTTCATCAAAATTTTGCTTACCGGGGGGTATATTTCGCATTCAGTGTTCAATTAGTTCCAAACTCAGTACACAAACAATTGCACATAACTGAAAGTTGTTCTATGTCATGATTCTATCCAAAATGGCCAACTAGTAATCATTCTGTTTATATTTCAAATTCACATTCAAATTAGTGGTATAAACTGACAATTCTTGTATATCACTGAAAGTTAATTATTTGTCTCTAATGATGAACTTGAATTATTCTTCACATAGTAGAATGCACACATCATATTCTATGTTAATGTGCTTGATTATTTCTGCATAAAATACGTTTATACGTATCTGATCATTAAAGTCCAGAGACTGTCCGCAAAGCAACTGAGATGATCACACTCAGTAAAAACAACTTGGTTATACTAATACAGTCTCTTTCACACTTACTCCAGAAAAACCTGTCCTGTCGCGTATATCAGCTCGGGTTGTCAAATTAGGTACAATACCTCAAAACTTTCCAGATTAATATATCTTGGGCAAATTTTAAGACTATACAACCTGTCCCACTTTCTCAATGAAGTGATCTCCAGAAAATGTTCTCTGTGTCACATATCTAGTTTCAGTTGTTTTCAACAAAATTCATTCTTAATTCTCTAATATGTATCAACATCCAATTACATTGTATGTCTGAACTTTGTACACAGATAATTAATTCCTGTATTAGTTCATTTATACATTTGACATTTTGTTGAAATTTGCTACATAGTCACTAAATATAGTTCACTGCCTGGAACTGGAACATGCACTTGTATAAAAAAAGGAGTATAAAAACACAATGACTCCTATATTATGACAGGATGCCAATGCTCCCACCATTTACTAAAATATGTGCAAGTTGACACAAATTCATTTGATTCCATAGATGAGACATATCTATTTGTTTTTAACTACAGAAACACACGATGGTGTTCAAGATATGGCTTGTGACACATTTATAAAAATCGCTCAGAAATGCAGAAGATATTTTGTTCAAGTGCAAGTTGGAGAGGTGATGCCATTTATTGAAGAAATTCTTAACAGTATCAACACAATCATTTGTGATCTTCAGCCACAACAGGTAATAAAAATAAATAGTCTATTGGTATACTTGTAAATATAAATTTATTTATCATAGAAGAGTTACTGGTACTTTCATTTATGGCTTTATTGACCCATTTTTGTCTCATTCAATGTTTGTATTCATACAGTGTGTAGACAAGAACACTGTATTCAGCTTGACTTTTAACTGGCAATCGGGGTTAATAAATTTACTGCCTCAAAAAAGCACAGTTCTTTTATTGACTTCCATGTGTTTTTAACTTACAAAATTAGTTTAAAAATTGGTCTTAACATGTGATCTAAGAATTGCAGATGTTGACATGAACTCTATTAATTAAAGAATCAGAATCCATTAGATGCATTTTCTCTACTATCACGATTTGTCGGTGAAGGTACTTGCGATTGTCAATACATTGCCATCTGTTTGTGAATTTTAGGTTCACACATTCTATGAAGCTGTTGGATATATGATAAGTGCTCAAACAGATACAGTTGTCCAAGAACATTTGATAGAAAAATACATGATGCTACCAAACCAAGTGTGGGATGGAATCATCCAACAAGCTTCTAAGGTTTGCAATAAAATATATAATTCATAGTACATTTTCTCTATAGAAATTAAAGAAATTATCGGTTACTATTAATATCCTCATCAGTTTTCTTACATGTTTGTAATAATTACCATTTTGTGGTAATTTGATTATCTTAGCCGCAGTATTTCAGTTCCATAGCACTGTGTCAGTAGTGCTTTTGGCGTTCCCACTGCAGAAATTAAATGATGTGCACGCTATCTCAGATGACTTCTTCATGTCTGCTGAGACAATGTATAACAACAATCTACATGGTCTTTTGTTTGTTGGGAATTACAGAAGAACATTTAATACGAGTTTTTGTCTGATTTATGTCATAGTAACAGTCTGTAGATAGTCCTGCTATTATTATAAATTCAATCCAAGTGACTAATTGTGCTTTCATTCTATTTCACTAGAATGTTGATATTCTTAGGGAGCCTGAAATTGTCAAACAACTTGGAAGTATTCTCAAGACAAACGTGAGAGCGTGTAAAGCTGTGGGACATCCTTTTGTTGTACAGGTGAATACAAATATTTCTCTACTGAACTGATGAACTGTTTCATGCATATTCAAAATGTACCAACTTCTGTCAAATCTGTATTAGAAACTGTGGTTTCTATTAGAGCATCTGCATGTGTGAGAAATTGTGATTTTTTGGTTTGCAATTATTCAAAAAGAATGGGTGCGACTTCTATTAGGGATGCAGCTTCTAATACAGATTTTACGATGCTGCAATTTTTTAGTTCCGGTGAGCTCTAGATCTCTCTTGAACTTTTTTTGCAAAATTCTTCATCTTCTCTCTTGATTACTTTCTTGGTAAACACATTGAAGGGTTTCCATGTTCGATGACCATCACCATTACCCAGAATGCATGTTGATGTTCTGTGATTAGCTGGCAGTGACATAGTTACTGATGTGAGCATGCTCACCATGTATTTATTGAAACATCGTTCAGAAAATTGAAATGCCGACTTGTTTTCGGGATTGATGAACCAACATAGACTATATTCAGTAAGGTAAACATAGTGGCAAATTTGATGATGTACTCTGCCAAGAATATTAACAATGAAACCTATGACAATTGGTGCAGGGAGATTGTGACATTGATGATGGGGTATGTTGGATGTGAATGTTTTCTTTTGTTTTAATCTACTACTTTTTGTTTGCTTTTCTTGGTAGCTTGGTAGAATTTATTTAGATATGCTGAACATCTACAAATGTATGAGTGAAAACATATCAGGAGCAATATCTACTAATGGAGAAATTGTTACCAAACAGCCTCTCATACGCAGTATGCGTACTGTTAAAAAAGAGACTCTTAAACTTATTTCTGGTTGGGTTAGCAGGTCTAATGATCCTCAGATGGTAAGTTTATAATATTAAATACATAATAATTTAAACCATACAATGATAGGGATTGTAACAGTAAATCTAATCAAGATATGAAAAGTTCAAGGAAAATTGGTAAAATTGTTTCCTGATGTAAATGGTGTTGTAAAATGGTTGAGAAAACACATGCAACACAAGTGGCACTGTAGTAGTGCATCTCTTAACAATAAATTCTTCATCTCAACAGGTTGTTGATAATTTTATTCCACCATTACTTGATGCAGTACTTGGAGATTATGCACGGAATGTTCCAGCAGCTCGAGAACCAGAAGTGTTAGGCACAATGGCAACAATCGTAAATAAACTAGAAGGAAATATTACTGTAGAAGTACCAAAAATCTTTGATGCTGTATTTGAGTGTACACTTGAGATGATTAATAAGAACTTTGAAGAGTTTCCAGAACATAGGACCAATTTCTTCTTGCTGCTACAAGCAGTCAATTCACATTGTTTTACAGCTTTACTCAACATCCCACCTCTGCAATTTAAGTTAGTTTTAGACTCCATCATCTGGGCTTTCAAACATACTATGAGGAATGTAGCAGATACAGGTAAGAATAGATTTCTCAGAAAATCTTTTATAAGCCCAAATTTCTGAATATATTTACTGAATTAACTATTAACCATGAGTTTTGGCACTTTGACCTTGATGAAGGGTTTCACTTTTTTATTAGTCTCCGTTTGGACGAAGTCTGAAAACAAGAACTTATGGAGTGACCTTTTCCATTTGGACAAATGCACATGCACTTTGTTACCATCAAATCCAAAATGGTCGACTGGTGGACAACTTATTATCATTATTATTTAAAGGACTTATCATTCACATATTCTCCTAAAATGAGCTCTATAGGCATTACATAACGTAAAAGTCTCAAAAATCACAAGTACTATAGAAAAGAAAAACAAAATACAAACGAAGACTATGTCATTGACAATGACTTGTTTTTCAGGGGTAGGGTTTTGAATGAAGACTACCTTTGATTGTTACCAGAACTGAATTATCATACCAGTGTAAGCTTTGAAAGCGAAAACAAGTGTTTCTACATGAAAAAGTTTTAGAATTTGTTAGTACAAAAAAATATTTTTAAAACCATAATACTCTTACTTCCTTGCAATAGAGAGGCAAATCTAAAATAATACTTTCATACTGCAACAATTGGCCGAAGTTAGAGTTGAAAAAAATGCTAATTAAAATTATCATCCATGTATAAAACTTCCTTGATGCCCACCCTTAGGTGAACTTACATACATGTGTATGATTTCATCATTGATTTGGTTCTGACATTTTGTAAAGTGATTTTAAAGCTCAGTTTTTCAAAACAACTTTCTTTTTTAAGCCTGATTGAAACCTGATGTAGGCTATATTTTTTGTCTACCTTCTATTGTACTGTTCTCAATTGGAATGCTTTGTTGCAGGTCTTAATATACTGTATGGATTACTGCAAAATGTCTGGCAAAATGAACAAGCCGCACAAAGTTTTTACCAAACATATTATACTGATATTCTTCAACATGTGCTTTCAGTTGTGACAGACACTTCTCATACAGCAGGTAATTGACACAAGTTTTTTCATTCTGTATTTGCTCAATAACATCTTCAAACCCTTATACCATATTTGCTCTGTTAAAAGTGCATCTCCAATAGTATAACTGTGTTTAAACCAACATTCACATTTTCTGTATATTGAATCATTAAAATATTACGCATTTATCATAGAAAAATCTACTAACAGAACAAATACAGTATTTTGAAATAGCAGGGTTCTCCACAGGGCATTATTGAGTAGGGGTTCCCAACTGTTAAATTTGGGATAAACAATGGAACCAATTTAGCATTATAATGAATACAATAGAAGTCATTAACATATTAAAAAAGTCATGCAAATTAACCGATATTGTATGCAATTTTTCTGGGGAGAACAGTGAACAGTGAACAGTGAATAGTGTCTCAACAGCAAGAGACTTTCTAATGTACATTTTGAGCTACAAGATTATCATGTGCTGCAGTTATTCAGTTCCATAGCACTGTGTCAGTAGTGCTTCTGGCGTTCCCACTGCAGAAATTAAATGATGTGCACGCTATCTCAGATGACTGCTTCATATGTCTGCTGAGACAATGTATAACTACACAAAACAAAACAACAGTTATTTATATAGTATGCATTAATCTGTATTACTGTACAATATTTTATTTTACCTGGAATTAATTTCACTGGTTGTTTTGTACAAATTTTATTTTCATTAATTTTTGATAAGTTGAATGCAAAATATAAAAAAAGGGTATTTTCACTGCATTTTAGGCAAAAGTCAGAAAAAACAATAAATAATAAAGACATGAATGTATTGTATCGACTGACATACCTCTGGTATAAACTGTAATACCTTTGACACATTTAAATAGGTCATTGCTTTCATCTACAAGTGCATGAAATTGTTTCCTTTCACTCATTCCATCCTTTTTGGGGGATATCTGGTGTTTGGAGCTCATAAAGAGATCACTTTGAAAACAGGGACTAATCTTCAATGACTTGTTATACTTGTATGATCTTCTTTTTTAGGTCTGACGATGCATGCGACTATTTTATCCTACATGTTCAATTTAGTTGAGCATAACAAGATAAATGTGCCATTGTCGCAACAACAGGCATCTTTAACCAATGATATGTATATCAAAGAATTCACTGCCAATCTTTTAAAAGCTGCATTCCCTCATCTACAAGAGTGAGTATTTGCTTTATGTTCTACTTGAATCAATGTGATTTAAATCAGACTTAGTTTGAGGTGGTTATATATTAAAAACAATCATCAATCAATTAGTGATGTCATTGTTTACATTTTTGTACATATTTTCGGACTGTTTGTACATTGTCAGATTCTATGACTGATTTTGTTAAAATTTGATACAAAGACATGACATAATGTTTTACATTTAAACCTGTTAACAATCAGTCATATGTCAGGGCTGATATTATTCATACTGAATTTACCTATGTAGGCAGGAGCACCTACCAAGCAGTACATTTTTTAAAAGCAGCACCAATGTCTAATTGTGAAAGATGATACATTCCTATTAATTACACAAATGGAACACAGGGTTCTCCCCAGAAAAAATGCATAGCGTCGGGGCTAATTTGCATAATAATTTGCATATCATTTACATATCTTTCCTTCATTGATTAACAGAACTTATTTACAATTATGAATATTAGTGAGCTCAGTCACAGGGCAAATATTTTTTTTAATGGAATCAACACATTATGTTTCACAATTTAGAAGAGTTTGAAACATTCTCGAAATACAAATGCTGCAGACTAAAAACAAACACAAATACATTATTGTTGCAAATTAATTGTTTTGTAAAACGTTGAAGGAAACGCATTCAAAACGTTAAGCCAGATTTATGTTCACGAATCTCATAATTTTATTCACTCCAAAAACATTCTCCTTCAAAAAATCGATCACGTAATTAATTGACGTATTGTTGTAATTTATTATTCGTACCATCAACTTCTAAAACGTTTACAATTACAGTAATGAGCGAACAAATAAAGCTTCAAAACGATCATCAAAGTTACGACGTGACATAACTTACTTGGCCATGTTATACACCAATTATAGCAATAATTCCTCAACAAATTTTACTTGTTTTTTTTTTGATATGAAATGTAAGTAAAATCGGACTTATTTTTATCGGGAGCGAATATTTTTGATCACTTGATCGCTTCGGTAAAAAAAAAACAGACCCGCCATGATGTTTGTGAAACATTAGCATGTGTCCTTTGACCCGATGGGTCAAGAATTCCATTAACCAATCAAAATGCCGCACGGTAACGGTAAGTTTTCCGAATGGTAGTGATCATAAAAATTACATTGCGGAAGTAAAGCGATGTCGTAGCACGATGTGTTGGCATCGATTTCAATTGAAAACTGCATGACAGCTTTCGAAAGAGGTGATTTGCAATTTTTAAAAGGTAAATTAGGTCTTGAAAGAAGAGTTTTTACATGATTCGCAATGATAACAGTTCAAATGTATTTTACCAAATCACGCAATAAACACGTTGTTTTTTTCTTGAGTAGCGTGAACTGATCGTGAACTCCGATTTGACCATGTTATATCGAGGTGGAATTGATTTTGAAATAATTTTAGCTTTAAATCTAAAGACTGTGTCTATCGCAGAAAGTATTTACTTACAAACAAAGAGGTGCTAATTCCACAAATTTGACTAGCCGCTACGTATCGTGCGACTAGGTCTATTGTTTATAAATTATAATCCACGACTGGCAGGATGCGTGTCGGTCGGTACTTAATTATACCAACAATCAGACAATAGTCCTCGTCGGAAGCATTTCCGTGGTGGTCACTAATTTTGAGTGACGGTCGGGGCCGACCGGCGTGGTGAACAAAGCTTTTTCACATCTGATATTGGCATGTCAAATATGAAATCAAGCGCCGAGGTGGGAACACATAGCGCCGAGGTCCCAAGTGAATCGCCGAGATTCACAGGTATAGCGCCGCGGACCTCGGCGCTAAAAAGCCCTGGGGAGAACCCTGGAACAGTCATGAGTAACTTCTTTCATTATTTGTTTTCAGTGCTCAAGTTAAAATATTTGTGACTGGTTTATTCAGTTTGAACCATGATATTCCACAGTTCAAAGAACATCTAAGAGATTTTCTTGTACAAATAAAGGTTAGTGATATTTCATGAAGAATAGTAAATCTATGAAAGCTATTTTGCTTTAAAATATTCATTGCCCAACTGTTCAGAGTCGAGTGAATATCAGTTTAAGAAATATTGTAAAAAACTTGGTATTGTGCAAAATATTTCTCTCAAATTTCAAGATGGCTAGATAACATTGCATATTGGGGGGGGGGGGGCTCACTAATGTAAATATATAATGTACTGCATAAATATAATACAGCTTCAAATAGATGAAACATTGATTATATTATATCCTTTACATATGACCATTCCCTGGCAGGTGATTGAACTGATAGGGAATATAACAACTTACTGTTTGAGAAAACATTAACTGCGATTACTTATACAATTTGGTTGTGCATTTACAGGAGTTTGCTGGGGATGATACCACTGACCTTTATCTAGAAGAACGTGAAACATCTCTCAAGCAAGCAGAAGAAGAGAAAAGGAAAATCCAACTGGCTGTACCTGGAATTATTAACCCTCATGATATACCCGAGGAGATGCAAGACTAAGTTGTTCTGTTTCCAACCTGATAAAGTACATGTAAATTCACAGTGATAAAGATCACTGGAGTTAAAAAGATTGAATTGCAGTTCGATCAACACCTCAGCAATTATGCTCTCTACTTACCAACTTTTTGATTTAGTACATATTCGATGATGCATATATTTTGTTCAATATTCAGCAATAGGTCGCCAGATCTTAAAATTAAGCAGTATTTTTGGTGCATATGTTTGTGTCATTCTATTTTTATCCTTGTCTCCTGTAATAAACGTTATAAAATGTTTTATTTTATATCAGTTATATATGGTATCAGATCAATTATTGTTTAAAATGATCTATATATTCATGATATGTCATAACACAAAATGCTGAAAATGCAAAACTATGGGTCTGTTAAATTCATCTATAACCTGATCTGTCA
The DNA here is from genome assembly GCF_978046115.1 of Saccoglossus kowalevskii. Taxonomy (NCBI): domain Eukaryota; kingdom Metazoa; phylum Hemichordata; class Enteropneusta; family Harrimaniidae; genus Saccoglossus; species Saccoglossus kowalevskii. The sequence goes on from NC_140642.1 coordinate 8,539,147, forward strand.
CTTAAATTTTACAATTAGGAAAACTAACTCCATTATTTAAGATGTATGACTTTTGTTGAACTAAATAAAGTTTTCATCTATTTTACCAAAATTGTGGTTGTAGGAAATAGGTGATATTTTGGACATTATTTTGCAGTAAACCCTAAATCCACACTAAAAGAACTTTGATAGAAAAGGTGTGTTTGGGATAATCCATTTTTTGTAAAACTTATTTTTCATTAAAAGTATATATGCCTTTATTGTATGTGTCCCATAAGGGGGCTTTTATATTTACAAATGAAACTCCTTAGTGAAGTAGCATCAGTGGTATAAAAGTATGGGAATATTGTTAAAAGAATACAGCTGACCTCATGGCCCAAAATTGGTTTCTTTGTATGTGCAGAATCCTATTGCTTTGGATGCCGAGTTGTACTGTAAGATTTGCAATTTAGACCACACCTAAATTGAAAAAAAATGCAACCTTGTCCCAGCAATTTGACACCACACAGTTGGGCTGCAGCAATTATTGAAGTTTTTGTTTAAGTTTTTTTGTAAATTAGGTACAAGGCCTAAAAGAAATGCAAACATAAACAAGAACACGACAGTGGTATAAACTAAATGTCACAGTAAAATCAAATAAATGACCAACAAAACAATCTCCGTACAACATGCCTGGACACAGATTTTAAATAAAAGGCACAGTTCCTTTATTTTCTTACAAGAACACCGCACAAATATAATTAAGGCAGCTTGTCTCGTCTTTTAATTGATATTTCTTTGAGTCTCTGGATATAAATAAGTTCATGATCATAGGCCCTAATTACATCATGCAATTATGAACGTTTTCTCTTAATATTACTTTTTTGTATTCACAATTTCCATGTATTTATTGTGTTGATCTTTTGTTTACATTTTTGTAGAGATAACATTTTCAATTTTTTGTTTTTGTACCGAAGAAAAATGGCCATCATTCAAGATTTCATAAAAATATAAGCATTATTTTGTTAGTGTGTACTTTCTAATCATGCCCATTTAATGCAATGACAACCACATGTCCAACTAAATTGTGCTTTTTGGTCATTTGATAATTTTTTTTAAAACTGACAGACTGTGTAATCTATGACTGGTTAGTTTTGCTGTAAATAAATTTCTCTTGCAGTTTGTGTTTCATGTTGGAAGTTTTGAACTATCGCAAAAAATAATATATTCCATTTCTATAGCGCCCTCCCCTTTCCCCAAATGATTATTTGAAATGTCTTGTCTTATTTTAGAACATTTGTATAACATTGTATTATTGATACCAGTAACTCGTGATTCTATCTGGCCTAGGGACAGAAATTGCAACAGTATTGTTTGGAATTACCCAAACACTGATAAAACATAATTGTGTCACTAATAGAAGCATATTTGAACAAAAATTATCCTGGACTAATTAAATTGCATGCATCTTTCATGATCATCATAGGTAAGTGTCTCGTCTGTCATGAATATACTTTTTTTTTTTACTATATCATTTTTTTTCCTAACTGATCTATTTTATGTTGTCTTTGAATGAAAGGGAAAAAACTACAGTTAAAATGTATTACAAAACTCTGGTCATAAAATAACCTATTATTGAATACTGACAGTTGTATAGAAACTAGCTTATCAGTTATTCATCCTTGCTTTAAAAACTGTTAATACAGCAATTCCATTGGACTCTTGTAAGGCCATACTGAAAAACTAGTGGAAATCCTTCCTTCCTTCCTTCCTTCCTCCGTCTTTCTCAAAATTTGTGAATTGCTTTACAGAAATCAAAATGCATCTAGCTATTTAGTGACAAACAATTAGGTTCTGGTGTGACTGGTACCGAAATAGACTTGTAAGTTTTATAACATTTTATATTAGATTCATGGTGCAATATGTATGATTGTTGAAAATTTATTAGTTTAGCTTTATTCATTGAACCGTAGCATATTACTACCTGTAGCATAATGCTTCAATTATTTGTTAAGCAGAAATTAAGTGGATTTGTTTTTTATTTTTTCATATTTAAGAGTGCATTACCTGTATCCGGATAATTCACACTCAAAAAGTTAAACAAAAAAAATATTGAACAAGATTTGTATAGTCAGCAACTATCTTTGTAAATGTCTATTTGTAATGGGTTTTCAAGAAAATAGTTATTGTTTTGCAAAGGAGCATTGAGGGGTGTTTACCATTGTATGAATATCAACTGAAAAGTCTACTGTTTTTTTATTGAGGAAAACTAGAATGTCTGCATGGTCTGTTCTAAGTCCTGCATGAGAAGAAATCTTAATCTATTATCTCAAGTTCATGAGTGTTCAGTGATTCCTTCAATACAACACTACACTACCAAGTTTATGTACAGACATAATAAATACATATACAACTTACACTATGGATCGTAATGACACCACATGTCATGACGTTGGCAGGATTAGAGACCAGAACCATTTTGAAGTGGCACAATGCCCTCTGATGAGTGCAAATCTAGAATATACTTGACTTGCAAGTAACCATGACAGAAAATTTTTCACAAGAGTTATTGAAATCTCCTAATACTGGGTAGACCATTTTTTGTTCCCAGTAAGATCTTGCATTGTGTGTGTAATTATCTAACAAATGACGTAGCGTCAAAATGTAGTGTGAGATTCTACAAATGCTCAATGTCAATTTTGATATCAACAAAAACATTAGCGGTGCTAATTGGTAACATGCTGCATTGGTCTTTATACACTACATGCAGCAATGGTTAACACAGAACAAGCAATACAAGTTCTACCATGCAATGTCTCGAACAGTTTTGAAAATAAAATATCTACAAATCATCAAAATGATGTGTATCAGAAACCCAATTTTTTAATGGGAAACAAAAATGGCTGAGAGTCAAATAAAAAAAAATTATACATGTTTTAGACCATTATGTTGTCTCTTGACAAATTGAGCAAAGCATATCAGAGAAATTATGTACACACTACATACCCCACAAGGAACTAATAAAAAATATCAAGTTGAATTTATACTACAAGAATCGATGTAATATTTATTAATCATAAATTACAATACAAATTTTATACAATGGTTGTTTTAGATGGAGCAGTTCATGACTCTTCAAGTTTTTTCTCAATTGTTGTGAAAATAAAACTGTCAAAACAAGAAAAAAGAACACTCACTGCAGATTCTTTTGAATATCTCTGGACAAGAAACAAATCTATTTTAGTCTAAATCTTCTTTCAATATATTTACAGAACAATGACAAAAATACTGACTATACCCAATTGTAAAATTACCGGTAAAGTTAATAAAAATAAAAGAATAAGTAGATTATAAATCATTTGCTTAGTATGTTATCTGAATATTCGTGTATTTGATCATCTAACAATAATGGAGAATTAATATTGGAGATATCAATGATAAAATAGAATTGTTATTATTACATACTCTTCCCTATTAGTAATAAATAAAGATTGGTATACTTCCCAACTATGAAATACAACTTTTTTTAGGTTTAGAATCAAATTAAATCAGAAATGATCAAAAGTTACAATAAATAGTAAAATAGTAGGTGACAAGAATTATGAATGTAAACATGTGATTTATACTGTTACAAAGGGATCTTCAGAGCCACCCAGGTGTACTTCCCTGAAAAAATGATAGGGATGTGCTGCCAGCACCTCCAGACCAATACTCCTTTAAGACAACTAACATTTTTGACCTAATAATTGATTAATAATTTCAGTAATGAATGCTGAAAATTGAAGACACTTGACAAATAATTTTGCTTAAATATAAAAAAAGGGATCCCATTTGGCAAAACACATGTATACAGTTTTCCAATAGAAGGATTAATACCCACCCCACCCCAACCACAAGCATTTAGTTAGTGGCCATGAAAGGACAAATGATCTGTAGTGCCAGTGATACAGATTCACCTTCTGACTGAATGTATGTGGCTCTATTCTGTACTCTTTGATTGATACACTGCATTATTATGATTTGAGGAGCAATCATAGGAATCCTAATCTTCTTCTGTCTGAATAGAACTAATATCGGATGGATCATCGTCGGTATATTTGTGCTGTGCAGATTGACTGGTGGAACCACTGAATGAGTATGTATATTTATCATCATCACCATCATCACTATCACATGGATCATCTCTTGCCGAGGCCTTACCCCCACTCTTCCGCAGAATAAAAGTCTCTTCAATTCCAGCATCTCTCAAAGCTTGTTGGTATTTCTTTTCTGCTTGACGTTTAGCATTTGTCTGGAAGATAAAAATAAAAATAAATGGTCCCATAGATTCTGTGTCTTAGGTGTAAATAATGTGCTTCAACTACCGATAGTCTTGACACAAGTCATACAAATGTCACACATTTGGCAGCATTAGCACAATATGTATTCCCTTAATGCTAGTCACCGTCAATGAACACACATCAACCATACAATAAAAGATGACCCAATAAAATTTACATAACCCAAGCCACACAGGTATAAAAAGACAAGACAAAATGTATGTATTCACTACTCTAATTACTGGTAAGAAATAAAGGATGACACACTGCTCATTACTGGTTGTAACATGACAAGAACAGGGATGTGCACAATAATTGGAGAGTTGGAATCAAACCCATTATTTAAGCAACCCTGTCCGAGCCCTGTTGTCATGCAAAAATGGTCTTAATTCAGTTATAATACCCCAAAATGTTGAAAAATCAAAATACATTTATAGTTGTAGCTTTTGAATGAAATGTATCCTAGACACTTGCATTTCAGTTATGCAAAGAACGTTCAAAAGCAAACAACAACCTTGTTTGTTTCCTGGAGAATTGACCACATACACTGCCCAGTTATCATCTGAAAACAGGGATACATGTGGTACCAATTAACCAATCAGAACACAGCCTTTCAATCAGGCAATGTTACTGTATTACCGTACTTATCCGGGTAAGAGCCCATGCCTGGACAAACGCCCACCCCCCACTTTTGGCACAATAAAGAAGTTGAGGTCATATCCGGGCACACGCCCAGTCTTTTTCTATATACACAAAACAAAAAACAAAAAAAATATTTTCTATTCGTTGACTGTGGTTGTATTAACAGTTGACTTTCTTGAAGTCTGTCATGATACTTATAAAAATTGTTAATTGCGTAAAACAAGGGGTGAACGCAAAATAGCTGTGAGAGCTTTCTGCCTTCAGGGCAGCGCTTTCACCGTTGATTTTTTTCAGAATCATAACAGTCAGCAAGTCTATAAAAATAAATATTAAAGCAGAAACGGTAGTTCTCTTTTTGAAATATGTCATGGCCCTAAAAAGGGCCGGCCGTTTGGTTTGTGCTTCCTTAGAAACGATTCAAGCAAGTCGTATAAGGAGAGCCGCTAAGCAAGTGTTGCACTCGTTCGGCTTTAGCGTCGACGACAATGAAAACAATGTTGCAATATTGTAGCAACCCGTACCTGGGAGAATGGTTGAAAACACGTTATTTTGGCTTTATAAATATATTGTAGCAGCTTGCAAATCCATAACTGGGGCCAGCAATTTTGCAATGTCACGCCGAAGACTGCCAACTTTTTTACCATCTTTTATCACCGCTATTGCATTTCTGTCATGAAAACTATTCTTCTGTCGTTGGATAAAAAAAACTTCCTATTTCAAGTCCACCGCGATATCCATATAGTGAGACATTCCAACGGCCGAAACTTGCTGAATGATAACTTTCACCGTGATTAATAAGCGTCAAGTCTGATAAGACAGCAATGTCACGATTTGACCTGCATGATGAAATACTAGTAGTGATGTCATTCTTAGCCAATCAGTAAAGCAGATGCATAAAGGTCAAATATGATTGCTAGACTGTAAACAAAAGCATCGCAGCAGAGCGACCCCATTTTTCTTGTTGTTTTATTATGATTAAACATGAATAAAAAGTACCAAGCTGACAGACTGCGAAATCCGTGGATTAAAAGTGCTAAGTTCAAATTGTGTGGGACGATATCGCCGAACTTCAGGAATATGTTGTAGGGATTTTGTTCGACGGCTACAGTGACGCCGACTTGGACATTTGAGGGTTTTGAGTTTGACGAAGATGGCAATGAACGTACAAATAAAGATCTGAGAAGTTTTTTCAAACAGCTATGAATTTTTATATTTTTTACTGTGTAAATTTGTAAATTATTATTGATCTTATATGACGATTGATTCGTAATTTGTCGAGACCGGAAATCATTTTACGCAGTTCAACCCCTGACATTTTAATTCATTTTGAGTTCACGCATATTGGGCGTGTTTGTCGGCGGGAAAATCCTAATTCAAATGATTTCTCACTGTCGATTTTTATTATTTCTGGTTTATTTGTCACATTATAAGCAGTACATTATTTTTGTTTTACTTCTAGTGTTGCATATTGTTCATTTATTTTCGTTGCATGTTTTCATTTGCCCACTGTCCCTGTGATAGAGGGACTGTGATTTGCCGTTCTATTCCCTGCTGCAGTTCGATCTGGGTGTTGTCAATTTTTCGTTTTTTTTGCCGGGGATCTCCTGGCAAACGCCCACCCCTTCTTTTTGGCAGTTTTCCATATTCAGGACCCTGGGCTTATTCCCGGATAAATACGGTATAAGGACCAATAATAAAGTAAAGGCTAACTTAATAATGCATCTTACCTGTGATTCTCTTTCAAATAAAAGAGGTCTAGTTTCAATCCTTGACATCATTTCATGTAATTGCTGTTCATATTCTTCTTTTCTTGATCTTTCCGATTGTCTGAAAAATATAACAATAATATTAATATTCATTACTCAACAAATTAGTATATTTCAAACTACAAACACACCATACCTATCAAAACCATATTTGTACTTGACTGCAATCAATTTTCAACAGTACAACAAGTGCTTTGAATTACAATGTCTACTGTATTACAGTTTTCATGCTAGTAAAAGCCTTGATTGATCCTAGTACTGTAGCTCTATTATTTATTTCAATGTCTTGGGTGATTCTCTGATTATTCACAGCTCAACCTTTTCACCACCAGACTTTCTCAACCAAATTTTGGAACCAACAGACAAAATTTGAGTCAACTTTTAGTTTTTACTCAAAAAATCTGGCTATTTTTGTCTTAATCTTGTGAATTTGTGATGAAAAGAGGAAACTGGTGGTGAAAAGGTTAATACTAGAGAACCAGTATTAATAAAAAAATGTGTTGTTTGAGACACAAAGCATTATTTTCTTTTTAAGCCATGAATGACTGTAAGAAAGAGGATTAGTTTTAACGATTTTGAAGAGTGCGGTTTGATTGATGTACGATTGACACTCCCATTGAAATACCTATAATTCAAGCAAATGTTTATTCTATATAGCAATTTGAGCCAATGTAACAAAAAATAGGGATCAATTCAGTATTTTCTAAGAAATTATACTTGTATAATGTGCATGACAGTTCCTTGACGCATCTGGGTAAGCACAGAAGGTCAAAGGGAAATGAATTTAAATAAAAACACTGTCAATGTCCGAGTTTCAGAGATTTTATTTGTTTTTTAGCACTGAGTGGCGATAATTTGAGACTATATTTTTTACATATGATTAATGTTCTTTTAATAAACATATTTATGCATTTCTCATACGTTCCTATAGCTGTTTTATACTTGTTTGGGCCCAGGTCATGGTGACTTTTGATGTGAGCGAGACTGTGGGACTATTTATAATCATGATTTTCTCCCAAAAAAATAGGTTGGTTCCTATTTTCCCAAACAAAAATATTGTTACTGATACATTGGCTCAAATTGCTATATATAAACATTTGTGTGAATTATAGCTATTTCAATGGGAGTATCAATCTTACGTCAATTGAACCGTACTCTGTCTTCACACTAATTTAGTTTCATGATTAGTTACAGAAATAAACACATGGTGATTAGAGGTTGAGAGATACGATTATGAGCCAGGATGGAAGGAATGGAAGATGTAGTTCACATTGAGCTTACTCCTAAAAGTGTACTTGTAGTTGTTATGGAATACACTAATTATTGATGTGAAGACTACTGTAGATTATCAATGATTTTAAAATTTATTCAACTTACAATGTAGTAGAAGTAAAACATAATACTAGTAAATCAACAAATGTTAAATATTAAATGTTTTCCTGCATAGTACTGTTTTCCTAGCCATAGCTTTTCCTGTAGCAGCTTTTAACTCACCTGAATTGCTTTATTTTCCTTGACTGTGTTGACTGCAGTGTTTCAGACTGATCATTCGCCAATGCTTTTTGCACAATAAATTTCCTCATCTTTCTCTCTCTCAATCGATTCATTCTTTCTCTTTCCAGTTCCGCTCTTTCTTGTTCAGTTCTTTCTTCAAGGCTTTTCCTGACAGCACTTTCTCGAAGCTGAGCAGCTTGGGTCATTTTAGCCGGTATAGAGTCTTCAGGTATATTGATTGATCCACGTGGAGTTGGTGACATGGAGCGTGAGCGCAAATATGGCCATCGTTGTGCTAACGTTCTTGAATCTTCTTCCATTTCTTGCAGGATTCTTTCCTTAGACTTTGACCTAATACGAGATGTACGAAGATTAAATGGCTGAACTGCTGTCGCTTCTTTCTCTAACTTTTTTTTCGTCATCTTTTTCTGAAATTTGCGAAAATTATCATCATAATCAGGAACAGTTGGATTGATTTTGGGTGCAAACTGATGCTCCTTTGTGATAAATGCACGATTTTCACGATCTTGCAGCATTCGATGTCTTGACCTCCCATCAGTGTACTCTCGTCCCCTTACTTCCATATTAGGTGGTAGGGAAGACTGTCTCAACATTTCCTCAGCCCTCATCTTGATGCGTATCTTCCTGTATTCCTCCTCTTCTTGTATTTTGTCATTTACAGTTGGATCTTTTACACTTTTTGGTATTGGTTTGGCTCGGAATTTTGGTTTTGCTTTGCTCTTGTTCTCTGACACAGGAAATGACATAGCCATCCTACGTTTCTTTTTTTCTTCTTCTCGTCTCATAAACTTAAATGGTTTTTCATAAGACTTCACTAACTCTTTACTGAATTCTCTATTTATTATTCTCTTTTCTTCTTGTTTATCTACAATCTCATCATAAAGAGGTAAAAATGTGTGAGCTGGTGCTGGACTTGCTTTGAACTTCTTTTGACATTCAGCTTCTTCCATTTTCTGCTTTTCGAGTAGCTCTTTCTCCAGTTGCTCAGCAGCCTTAGACTTCTTTTTAACTCTGCCAGAGTCTCGAAGTGTCATTTTGAAAGGTTTTGGTATTGTTATCTTTGGAGACCACTCCTTAGAACTTGCACGTGATGAGGCTCGTGAGGACACACGTGTACGTGAACGTGAACGAGGTGCATAATCGTCAACTGAGAATCCATCCCACATATCATCAATGACAGCTGTAGCAGAGGATGGACGTGATCTCGTTGGTGCCGATGATGTACTAGCATTATCATTCAAAGTCAGATCATCATTGCTAGCACTTAAATCTAAACTGGTGCTTGTATTCAAAGTAATATCTTTCCAGTCCTCTCCTGAGTAGCTGTTACTACGAAGAAGTGTCCCTGGACTGGACCTACGAACTGGGGATTCCGAATGAGCGATCTTTGACTGTGGCTTGCTTGAACTGGTGGGCAATGGAGGTTTAGCAGACATATCCCTAACATTGTCTTTTAAGTGAGAACCAAGCCTGTAGCTTCTTTGCAGCTCTTCTAAACTCTTATTTACCTCCTCAATTTCTTCATCAATATGTCTTGTTTTGTGATGGTCTGCTAAATGAATACATTCGCCTGGGTAACAATGGTGGGTTTCGTTTTCACTACGAGCTGAGTAAAGACGTTCCACCATGCCCAAAGTCTTTTTGTGTTCATTTTTTAGTTCCATCAATCTCCTATAAAATTCTTCGTCGGTTAGGTTACTTACATCTTCAGTCAAACTTGCAATCATTAAATCTGTTTTATCTGGAGGCAGAGTGCCGTGAGACAACTGTTGACCTGGAGGTTCCAACGGAATAATGTCAACATCGTCTCTTCTTCGGTTATCGAATGCATATGAATCGGAGACGCCCAGTTGTCCCTTCCACGATGATCTTAACGAGTGATCTCTTTCATTAAGTGTTGCAGCCAATTTCGTTCTCGGGTTCTTAGGTGGTTTCACGCAGGAATTTGTGACTACCGCAAGAGTATGCCCTGTTGCCATGTTTGATTGCTTGCTTTCAAACAACCTCCAGTCTCGGCCGGAGAAGCAGAACAGTTATTCTCGTCTGAATGGCACAAAATGTGGTCTGTTGTTGAAATATATTACATTGAAAACTAATAAAATTTTAAATTAATCACGAGTTAAATTTTGTTTGCACGCGGGAAAACAAAAAACATTATGTTAAAACATGTTTTACAGGTCTCGACAAGTCATGTTGCGAATGAGGATGAACAGTCTCGTATTTAGTGAGATGTTTGCGCACCCCGAGACCTACAGCCATTTTGAATTCCCGATTCGCTAGGACAAGCATGACATCGTAGTTTCGAAGAGATTGGCAATCCAGAACCATCCTGGCGATAGAGAAACTTTACATCTAACTAATCGTTCATACCACTTCCTAAATAATATTTCCTGCAAATATGCCAGAAAATTCGAACGCAAAAGGACAGTACAAGGATCGAGAAAAACCGGCTCAGATGCGAGAGAGCAACATAGTTGCTGCTAAAGGTACATGCTAGATTGTTTTCGCGGTTTTCACAAGTAAATTTGTTTTTATGCAGTTATTTGCGCAACATTTTTTTTTTGTAGATAGTTAGTCTCATAACCAGTTCAAATTGTGTATCCCGTGACGTTTTAGCTGCGGTGCACGGCTAGTGAATATTTATAATACTATAGTACCACCTGTAATATTCGACCACATTAGTTCCACGGTTGCATCAACAGAAGATGAAGACTCGGGTTGCCAGCGGTGCTGGTTACATTCGTTAGGGGGAACAAAGTAATTTTTTCATATTACAGCGGGTGCAAACGTGATTCGTGCGAGTAACTTGCAAGTTACTTGGGAAATTCCTTTTCAATGTTTTCCCAGACCGTAGAAGCACAGGGAGCCCAGGAACTACTAGTATGATAAACTGTACGCAGTCTCTATGGGGGGGGGGGGGTATTGGCTGATATCTAGTGTAAGAAATAGACAAGGGATGAAGGCTCCAGTGAGTCAATATTTTTTAAACTCGAAAAACAGCAAAAAAGAATTAAAAAAAATACTAGTTTGAACAATATTAGTTGTTCTTTCAAACTTCGCCAAAGACTTACTTTTATTTTACCTATATCACTAGAATAAATCAAGAAAACTACAAAAATTGACTCCATTTACGAACAATTAACTGTTACACAGAAAGCACTGCACAGTTAGAGGCGTGGCCTGTTCAGAATTTGTCAAGAACCAATCAGTTTTGACCTTTCAATGGTGTCTTGTATCAAACTATGTATTTGTATTTTACACCATTGTTTCACCAATTGCTATGATTAACCTTGCATCGGGGTTTTACATCATTTTTTAGATGTGGGGGTCATTGGGACCTCTTGTCTGAAAATTTAAGGGTCATACACAAATCAAGAAATTGATAGGGAAATAGGGGAAAACAATACAATGGAGAGTTTATGAGATGGTTTGAGTTCCATGGAGGAGTACCAGTATTTACTAAGATTTATCTAGGTCTTTATTCATACAACAAATTATGAACATGCATGAAATCGGTAAAAAAATCGCAAGGGAGATCCCGTTAAACATAAACAGTTCGCAGCTCAGCTGCGCATGATTTCAGATTGTCACTTGTACCTTGATATTTCCTCTCGTTTGCTACCTTGACGAGCGGCCGTAAAGTCTGACTTCATGGTCAACACACGGACACTGCTGTGACTTCTAGAGTCTTGATGCCGGATGAGAGTTGAGTTTCGAAAATTTGAACACCCGTCAGTGAAAGGGTTTTTGGCTTTCGCTCTCACACAAACTTCACATTCCATAATGTTTCGGTCTGATATGTAACAAAGCCATTTAAAATGATTTAGCCACCCATCGTTGAAAGAACGATCCTTCTTTAGTAAAACGTAGGGCTTTTCACTGGACGTAGTTGGTAAAGCTTCAACGAGAGAACTATCAGACGGGCTATCAATGTTCTCCCCAGGAATTTAAACCACTGTGGCGGACTAATTTGCATATGATTTGCATATCATTTACATAATAATAGAGATTGACCAAAGCACATTTACATCCACATAACAAACAACATATATTTTCAAAAACAATGTGGCACATATTTGTTTCATAGTGTTATAAACACTATTCATTTGGGATATTAATGAGCTCAGTCACAGTGCAAATATTTTTTCTATTGGAGTCAAAATATTACGTTTCACAATTTAGAAGAGTTTGAATTAAAAAATGAAAAATTGTCAAATTGAAATGGAAATGCTGCAGACTATTAAAAACAAATAAATTGTAAAAAGCTAAATGAAACGTATTTGAAACGTTTCAGCCAGGAATATGTTCTCGACTTCCATGATCTTATTTACTACAAAAACATTCTCCTTCAAAAAGTTGTTCATTATTCGTACCATCAGCTTCTACAATGTTTACATTTACAGTAATGAACGAACAAATAAAACTTCCAAACAATCATCAAAGTTAAGACGTGACTTAAGTTACTTCGCGATGTTATACACCGGTTACACCAATAATTCCTCATACTCGGTCATGCCATGAAAAAATTTTACTTATTTCTTTTATATGAAATAAACATAAAATTTGAGCGATTATTTTTGATCACTCGATCGCTTCGGTGAAAAACAAAGACCGCCATGATAATTGTGACGTATTAGTTGACCGGCATGTGTCCTTTGACCCGATGGGTCAAAAACGCCATTAACCAATCAAAATACCGCCTGGTAATGCCGGCAGAACCCGAAGTTTTCCGAATGGTAGTGATCATAAAAATTACATTGCGGAAGTAAAGCAATGTCGTAGCACGATGTGTTGGTATGGATTTCAGATGAAAAATGCATGATGGTTTTCGAAATAGGTGATAAGCAATTTTTAAAAGGTAAAAGAAGTCTTGAAAGAAGAGTTTTTACATGATTCGCGATGATAAAAGTTCAAATGTATTTTACCCAATCACGCAATAAACACGTTGTTTTTTTCTTGAGTAGCGTAAACAGATTGTGAACTCCGCTTTGCCCATGTTATATCGGGGTGGAATTGATTTTGAAAAAATGTTAGCTTTCAATCTAAAGACTGTGTCGATCGTTAAAGAAATTTACTTACGAACAAAGAGGTGCTAATTTTACAAAATTAACTTGTATTGTTTATAAGCCACTACCACGTCATGCGACTACGTCTATTGTTTACAAATTATAATCCACGACTGGTAGGATGCGTGTCGGTCGGTACGTAGGACAATAGTCCTGTCGGAAGCGTGGCAAGATCCCTGATAGCTACGCATTTCTTTCTATATTTCGTAATACAGTTCACAGGATGAACAATGAAAAAAGCACTGTGGCGGTCTTACTAGTCACCGTGGCGACTCGAGACCACAGTGGCGGGCAGGAAAAGCAGCGTGGCGGCCCCGCACACAAATTGAATGCTGGGGAGAACACTGGGCTATAAACACAAAGCGTTTATGTAGTACATTTTTTTGTGATTGGTGTAAATGGTGACGCACATACAATGATGATTTGGAACGTTCCATTTGAAATAGTCTTACAAGAGCCCATTTAGCAACTACTCGCAACTTGACGCCAAAATTCCTGCGTCACGCAGGACCCACTGCTGATTTTTATGAGGGTCATACAGTCATAATTATGCGTCAATGCCGCAATATATTGCGTCATGTAAAACCCTGCTTGCATGTTTTTATCTATACAATAATACCAATGTATACCGGTACTGTGCTTTATTTCAGCTGTTGCCGATGCTATTCGTACTAGTCTTGGACCAAGAGGCATGGACAAAATGGTACATAAAAAAAATCATCTTTACCTATATAAAGCAATTTAAAAGGCGGTATTCAATGTTTATCAAGACAAATGTTGCACATGCGCAGCTGGCGACCACCGCCTTTAACCTTGTCACCATCAGTTCCCTCTTTTCATCACAAATTCACAAAAGTCTAGTTTATAATCTGAAGATTGGGACAAAAATAGCCAAATTTTTCTAGTAAAAATGAAAATTTACTTAATTTTGTCTGTTGGCTCCAATCTTGTAGAATATAAGAAAGATGCAAAAAAAATTGGGGGAGAAAGTCTTGTGGTGAACATTTTTTTGCTTCATAAATTGGTGAATTTAAGGGGTTTGACCTGTGAAAACCTTCAGCAGTGTTGAAAAAAAATGCTAAATTAATCAACCATGTGCTTGGTGTACAGTAGTTTTATAGTTTTCTGAAAAAGGCAAATAAACAGTTATATTTTTTCCCATAGATCCAGAGCCCAAATGGAGATGTAACTATTAGCAATGATGGTGCAACCATTTTGAAACAAATGCAAGTGTTGCATCCAGCTGCCAAAATGGTTAGTCACTTTTTCATTGTTGCTGATACTTTCTGAAAATCATATGGAGTTGAATTCGTTTGATGTTGTATATGTAGGTAACTCAAGTGGACTAGTATGATTGATTTGATTCATTCATTCCTGTATCGGATTTATTCATTTAGTGTTGGTAATGCAAATTTTCTAATTTTACTGAACATTGTTATTTTAGAATGCTATCCTGATGGCTTTGATAAAAGTTTAACAATATGTCAACCTTGTACACAAATAAAATTTGTGTACAAGTGTATTGACATTACTTTAGTACTAAGAATGTCTGTAATGATGAAACTGTCATCTGATATATAGATGAAGAGAACACTACAATCCTCTAAGAAGTGCTGAACAGACAAAATTTGTGCATTGATACCATATTTGCTATGGTTGGCAATTTGTGCAAGACGAGAAGTTATGTTTGTATGCTAAAACAAAATATTTCTTTGGTTTGCTCTTAGCTATGCAGATCTAGTCTTACCGGGATTTTTTAATTGCACAATCTAAATGTTACATCCTCCAAAAAGAGATATATTGTATCATATTGCCTGAAAGAATGATAGATTGAGCAAGTCTGTATATTTTATTTTTTATTGCAAAAAATTCTGAATGCCTTCTTTGTTTTATGTTTTATGTGTGTGCTTGCTTAGTGTGCAAAACATTTTGTACACAATCAGGCAATTTCTCTCGGTTGGTTGGTTGGTGGGTGGGTGGTACATGTGGCGGCATTGTCTCTTGAAATTACTGCTTGTTTTTCATTGCAGTTGGATTACCAAAATTACACTCCTATAGTTCGACCAGTCAAAATATACTTCTGATAATTTGACCACCCAACAAATATTTTCTTTTTTCTTCTATCAATTTAGCCACCTGCAAAATAATTAGTTTTTTCTGGTCGAATTGTTAGAAAGATTACGGTAATAAAATCAGATTGTATGTATTAAAAAACTGGACTGGAACTTGTTTACATAAATAACTAAATGTATTGTCTGTTCCAAAAGCTTGTAGAGTTGTCAAAGTCGCAGGATGTTGCGGCTGGTGATGGTACCACAACTGTAGTTGTTATAGCTGGTAGCTTACTGGATGCTAGTGCTAAACTCCTAGCCAAAGGTATGTATTTACACGTTGAAATCAATTCAGCAAGGCTTTAATTCTGGTAACTAAGTTACTAAAAGTGGTTACAACACTATTCTTGGGGTGTGCATATGATGAATTTATTGAACAATCCAATTCCTAACAATTCCTTGAGGAAACCCTACAAAGGAACCTCTGATGTACACTTATCCTACAAAATTGTTTTCATGTTGTTTATTGAAAAAGATACTGAAAATTGCATTATTTTGCAGGTATACACCCCACTACAATTTCTGAGGCATTTCAGAAAGCATCTGATAAAGCAGTTGAAATCCTTGAAGGCATGTCAACTCCTGTTGATCTCACTAACAGGGAAGCTCTAATACAGAGTGCTACTACATCACTTAGTTCTAAAGTAAGTTGAAAAACTAGCAATGCTAAATGTTAGTGAAAACCAAATTTGTATTTGAGATGCTCTGGATGTTGAAGCAAAATGTCGACTTTAGTCTAGATGTGTTTATGTGATTTGTATTTATAAATGTCAGGACTGTAGACAAAGTCTGTCAGTAAGAGTTGATATTTTGAAGCAAAGTAGGTATTCAGTTGGTGTGGTTGTGCAACATTCATGGCTATTTCAGACAAAATATTGATTGTTTTCACTAGCTTATATAGCCGAGGTATTAGCAACTATGCAAACACTATTAATCTGAATTGATTGTAGTTTACACACCTGTTTCATTTGCTTATACTGGAGCTCGAAGGAACTTTAATTTAGCAGATGGTTCATTTCTTTCTAGGTTGTTTCACAGTACAGTAATTTACTGGCACCAATAGCTGTAGATGCTGTTCTCAAAGTGGTAGATCCATCACATAGCGACAATGTTGATCTTAAAGACATCAAAATAATAAAGAAACTTGGGTAAGATTAAATGCATGTATATTTGATCATTGATGCTGTGTAGTCTATTGAATTTGAACTTGGCTTTGTTTTAGGCAAGTCGGGATACCGTAGATATCAGGTCAATGTATGTATGCAAATGATGTAAATAAAGATCCAACGCATAGCCTCCATGAATGGAGGATTGCTGAGAGCTCAAAGGAACCTCTGATGCATATAAATGACTAGAGAACCGTACCACTTCAAAGGCCGTTGATTGGGCAATTACATGAGATTGAAATTTTACATTGCATGTATAATGCACAAAATTAGTGGCATCTTTGCATTTTGATTCTGTTATGAGTTTTCTGTGCATAATTAATTTTGTTGTCCATAAATGTTACTTTGCAGAGGTACAATTGAAGATACTCAACTTATTGATGGTGTAGTTTTTACTCAAAAGGTGGCTGGCGGGGGACTGCATAAAATTGAGAAAGCCAAGATTGGATTGATACAGTTCTGTCTCTCTCCACCAAAAACTGATGTAAGTTATTCTGTACATATCCCAATTAGATAAGGAATTTATGATCATCCTTTGACAGAAACTGTTCAAAATCTTGTCAAAAATATGAATGCCTTTAACAATGTTATGCATATGATGTAAATAAAGATCCAACGCTTAGCCTCCATAAATGGAGGATTGCAGAAACCTCAAAGGAACCTCTGATGCATATCTAGGCTATTTTTTAGAAAAATATACATCAGTCTCCTGCGTTCTTATAAACTTTACATTTCGTTTGTATTCCAGATGGAAAACCAAGTAGTTGTATCAGATTATGCTCAAATGGACAGAGTTTTACGAGAAGAAAGACAATACATTTTAAACTTGATAAAGCAAATCAAAAAAGCTGGTTGTAATGTATTACTAATACAAAAATCTATTTTGAGGTATGGAATTTGTTTCAATTTTTTCAATTCAAACTGAAATCTCAAGTGAACTATTTTTTTTGAGTAGATATCCTAAAGTGTTCAGATAGTTAACCACATACTATGAAATGTGCTTTATCTATGTATGCACATATTGCTGCTGCATTACCCAAGATATGAAAACATTTCTAAATAGGTATCTAATCTAGAGGATTTATTTTGTCCAGTGATGACATTAAGCTCCCTCTACTGAGGTTGATGAGGATACGCTTTATTGAACCCAATTTACAAATAACTGAGGACAAACGTATAATCTGTGCATTCTGTCAGCTACTTCTCAGTGTCTGACTTGTGCATGGTCTGCATTGAAATGTAATGAATCTGTAATATCAACAGGGATGCAGTGAATGATTTGGCTTTACATTTCCTAGCCAAAATGAAGATAATGGTGGTCAAAGATATTGAAAGAGATGATATTGAATTTATATGCAAGGTAAATATTACAATTACTTAGCCTGGGTGTCTACGAAGTCAAGTTGATAAAAAAAAATTACTAGTATCCTATTTCAACGACCTGTTTACTCAATGTTCATTTAATAAGTCGCATCGTTTTTATAAAACTCTCATGAATGCTATTAAATCCAATCGCGGGAAATTCATTTACATAATATAAGCACTAACCAAGACTTATTGGATTGACGTGTTGACCTTTGTTTCTGTTCATCAGAGTTTAGGATCTCGTCCCATAGCGAGTATTGATCATTTTCTACCAGAGAATTTAGCTGTAGCTGATACTGTGGAAGAATTTGGTGCTGGTGCAGGTGGCAAGTTAGTCAAGGTGAGTTAGTTGGATCCTGTATATCGAATATAGTAAATCCTTGAATTATAAATATGAATTCAATGATTTGATTAGAACTGTTGCATTAATTTCAGTGAGTAACATTTTCCCTTATTTTCAGGTTATAGGAGCAGCCAATCAAGGCAGAACTGTGTCTGTTTTAATTTATGGATCTAATAAATTAGTTATAGAAGAGGCTGATAGATCAATACATGATGCACTATGTGTTATAAGGTGTCTTGTTAAGAAAAGGTATGTACAGAATTAACAGTACACATTCTTTATAAAATGGTAGCCTGTCAGCACTAGGATTCATTAAGAATAATACACATTGATATTGAAAATAACATGTATGCACCAACTGCAGCTTATTGTACTAACTTGTTTTTGAATGTAATTCAAAGATATTGAAATAAATTTAAAGCACCAGCATCTAAAAGGTTCTACTTGCAACTGATGAAATGAAGCAGCGGCTCAAATTCGCAACCATTATTTTTCATTCCAAGGTTTATTTATATTGTATCTTCTTGTGGCTAATTTGACATGTGCACTTGTGTGTAATATCTTCTTGTGGCTAATTTGACATGTGCACTTGTGTGTAATATCTTCTTGTGGCTAATTTGACATGTGCACTTGTGTGTAATATCTTCTTGTGGCTAATTTGACATGTGCACTTGTGTGTAATATCTTCTTGTGGCTAATTTGACATGTGCACTTGTGTGTAATATCTTCTTGTGGCTAATTTGACATGTGCACTTGTGTGTAATATCTTCTTGTGGCTAATTTGACATGTGCACTTGTGTGTAATGAGATTTCTATGGTCAGAATAGTTTTACTATACATGCAACTATTGGTTTAACATGTTCTTCTAACAGAGATGCACTTCTAATAAAGCAATACAGTATCTAAAATTGTCTCTACATAATTTCAACAATAGACGCTATTTGTTTTGGGAATCTACTTAGCTATTTTTGCCAGTTTTACTTAACAGCAGAATTTATCCCCAACCTCGTCACATTTGGCGCCTACCTCTCAGTGTTCTCCCCAGGCTCAGAGGCAAGCATGGCAGTCTAATTTGCATGCTAATTTGCATATTTTTCAGGATTCACTCTCACAAAAACAAACATACAAGACAGTATTAAAATGTATGAGAGACTTTATTTAAATTACATAATACTTTACATAATATACCATAATTTGACAAGATCGTCATTTAATGTGAACTGTTCCATAAAACTTAGTCTAAACTAATCCTTCTGACTTTGTTGTGCTCCAAACATTGGCTGCCTTACTGTAGTTAAACTTGATCATCATAGACTTGCACGGGACTTTGTTCCATAAAGAAGATCCACTCTTTGCAATCATGTTGTGCTTTGAGCATTAACTGCACAACATTCCTAGTGGGAAAAAATGATAAATAATAAAAAAAAAAACAATGAGGATTGAGGTTCAAATAAATGTAAACATAACGATTGAATTGTGCCACGATCGGGAACCCAGTGCCGTATGGATAGCATTTCGTCTGCAAAACATGTTGTTTACATGTTGGTTTTGTCAGGTCAACGACAAGGAGACTCGGGAATTTTGAGGGAAAAAAACATGAGGTCACTATTCAATTAAAATTAAAACGTAACAATAGAATTATGTATACAAATCGGGATTCCATCGATCATAGCGCGTGATGATAGCAGCTGTCGTTCGCAAGACGTTGACAGGCCGCCATCTTGGAAATACCTACACAGGTCAACATGTGACCGGAAGATTACAAAATTCGATTTTTTTTTTGCTTGGACAAATTATAACATACGCGTACCCATTAATCTATGAAGATATCCATAAATAATCTAAAAAAAGTTGACAGTAACGAGTGATGTTTTTTTTTCATGTCGTGTCTATACCAGCCTCGTGTCTAAGATGTTGATTGAAATCGGTGTAGGCCTACCATGTTCGGTGTTCTTACGATCGGCAAAACATACACACACTGGCATTTTATTTCTAAAATTACGAAATCTTACCTGAACAATTGACCTTAACCAGGGAAATGTCTTTTTCCACGACTCATCAAAACCAGCCTCGCGCCGTTTCTGTGTTTCTACACGCTTCAGTTTCTGTGCTGTGCTAGCGGTGATTGTACGTTTTAGCCGGGCGGCATCACCTTTTTTTCCTTTACATGTTTTGTCGTATAGCATCTCGGTGTTTGCAACTTGAGTGACAATTTGTTCCCCATTGACAGCGTCTGTACTTCACACGTGTTTAACAATGGGACTGTTTAATTTGTCCCGGCAAGTTCAAACCGCCGTGGCGTAGACGGTGATAATTTATGCAGTGCTACGTGTGAGCGGGTCAAATGGACGTAAACAATGCATCCTATTAGCATGGCGGTGAAGTTGTAAGCATGGCGGTCCGAGCCCAAGCGTGGCGGCCGGGTCGCCAAGCATGGCGGTGCCGCCATGCTTTGTTCTATGTGGGGAGAACACTGCCTCTAACCCTGACATGGCTTGCATAGTAATAAAAAACATACTCTCACCTAATCAGACTTGTTTAAGGCGATTCAAAGGCTGGTATATGAATTGTATGTATTCACAATGTGCACAAGCACCATACAAATTTTAACATAGGGTTTCGAATTGGTATCCATACCAGCCTTACAAGAAGGTTTCAAGCCCTCGCATAGAGAATTTGTAACTTAACTGCAGATGGTTACCATCCATATATATACATTATAAAAGTTTGAGATTCTGTATCCACATTTTATTTGATTGTTTGTATGAATCTTTGAAGATTTATTATTTGTCCAGTGATGACAATAAGCTCCCTCTACTGAGGTTGATGAGGATACGCTTTATTGAACCCAATTTACAAATAACTGAGGACAAATACACATGCATGTGCATCTTTGCACACATTGTAAACCATGCTAATGTTTTGTATTTTTATACAGAGCCCTCATTGCTGGTGGAGGAGCACCAGAAACAGAAATGTCGCTACGACTGATGGAACATGCAAGGTCACTTACGGGGATGGAAGGTTACTGCTTCAGAGCATTTGCAGAAGCACTGGAAGTGATTCCATATACATTGGCTGAGAATGCTGGACTCAATCCTATATCTGTTGTGACTGAATTACGTAATAGACATGTACAGGGTGAAAAGACAGCTGGTATTAATGTCAGAAAGGTATTAATTTCTAGTAACTTGTAAAACCAGATTTGTCCAATGATGACATTAAGCTCCCTCTACTGAAGTTGATGAGGATAAGCTTTATTGAACCCAATTTACAAATAACTGAGGACAATCTGCATTCGTTTAGCAACTTAAGTGCTCACTTTGCTTGGATATGTAGTACCAGAAATGTCTAAAATTGTCAAACAACTCCATTTTAGCAATGTTTTAACTGTTTACCATTATTTTGTATACAGGGTTGTATTACTAATATCTTGGAAGAGAATGTTGTTCAGCCATTATTAGTATCTACTAGTGCAATTCAACTTGCATCAGAATGTGTACGGAGTATTATGAAGATTGATGATATCGTAAGTATCACTTGTGGTTTGGTTGTTAGATTCATTCAAAATGAAGGCATATGTGTAGTCCTGTCTGCATGTCTATATACCCCTTTAGGTTTTGGTGAATAATCAAATAAACAAATTTTAACTGTTCTACAAATCAATATTAACCCTAATTTCTCATTTCAGGTTACAACTCGTTAAAGAAATACAAGATACTGAGCAAAAATTTTCTTCACCAATCAAGTGACTCCTTGGTCAGCTGACAATGACCATCTTTAATACTTGTCTTTAAATATATAATGAATGTAATTGTGCAACCTAATGTATTTATGCTGTATTTTATATTTTGAGGTACATCAAGCAATCATGTTAGCAAGTTCATCGTTCTTTGTTGGTGTGAAATGCTTGTTTAAGTGTCTCTATGGCTCAAGATTTTGTGTATGCTGCAAACCTTTTACTTTTGTATTATCTCGTGTATATAAAGAAATAAACATTTCCCCACACCAGGACAAAATGCTTTTGTTCAATTTGATAGTCTGTTCAACTTGCAACGTTTTAGCTTAGTTTGTCATTGTTCATGATTACAATTTTGTGTACAAATTAAAATTCAACCATTAAACAGTTTAATAACATTTATCCAAGATACAATATTTGGTAGAATGTTTACATTACTTTAAATTTGTATGTAAAGACTATTCGGGGAATAAAGTCCAACCCAAGATAAAATGGAAACATTTTGTCACAAGATGGACTATAGTCTGCTTCATCTGAACCCACCACCCCAAACCACAGCTTTCAAGTTCAACTTGTTTATTCTGCCATTTTCAGTTACTCCAGTGGCACTACTTTTTACATATCAATACACTTGGGTAATTAGGCAACATAACAAAAGTATGTACTTTAACGCAGGCAACGCATAGTCTCAAAAACATCTTGTGGAAGTTCTTGTATTTTTGAAAGCCTTCAGCATGTCCTGTAAACTATTTTGTATGAATTGTAATGGGGGGGGGGGTAGTTGATTGAATGCAGGGAGTGTTCACGATACAACATGAGGGGGTGGCATGCAATGAAAAGCTGATGGCTCGGGTCGCTTGTGTTGTGCTTGGGGTTTGAATCCAACATTTGTGGTGTTTTTCTTGGCACAGTAAAACTTGGTATGTCACATGAGCTGTATAGAAGTTCTAGGACAATTTATGAGATTCCATTTGAGAAAGTAAGACATTCATTGCATATAAGTGAGAATTGATCAGTTAAAGCACTATGCATGCGTTTTAATGTCTGATTCAATGCCCATTTTTTTTACCCTCTACTGCCAAGGGAAGGTATTAGATGGCTTCCTGTTTTGGTCTAAGCTCTAAACAGACTAAGAAACTGCAAATAGTCCTTATTTGTGTTTACAATACACCACAGGGTTCGTACGCAGCCTTGAATTCCTGGAATATACTGGAATTTCGAAAATCACTTTTCCAGGCCTTAAAAAGCCTTGAAATTGTGCTTTTTTATTTAAAATCCTGGAAAAACCTTGAATTTCACCATTTTTCTTTTATTATTGGCCACTCTCCAATTTTTCCTCTCCGTCTTTTGATTATAAATTGACGATTGTATGAAACTACTTTTGTTCTGGCGGCAACCTCTGTCAATACTCTTTCTGAATACGTCAGTGTTTCATAAGTTTTCGACAATGAGCTGTTATCACCGTAAAAGTGTTAATTTCTTCTTCAATGCTCAGTTTATCTTTCGAAAACAAATAATTTCTTGATTTAAAAAAAAATCATGCCCTTTTCCCATGGAAATCAAAGCCAAAAGATCGCACTGCGTTATCGGTAAATCTCTTCCGTGTTCACCATGAGGTCGCTGAACTGTCATTAACATATTTAAATGAGCTATATAATTTAGACACGTGGGCACCATCCAGCATTTTGATTGGTTAATTAGCGACATGACCTATCCGGTTTATAAAACGTCACGTGTGCATTCAAAAACATGGCGGATATCGTATCGACCGTTTACATGTGACTGAAATCATTCACTTACGGCGAAACTAAGTTTAATTTTACTTGCATTTCATAACAATTCAACGGATTTATTTTTCGTGCGTTATTGTAATCACTACTGAATAATAATCACACTTCGAAAACAAGTAAGTTATTCACTTGTGAACCGCAGCATGGCCGGATTGCGCTACCGTTCCGTGATCATTTGCTACTAAGCAGTGCATTCGTGTTTGTTTTTATTTGAAACTTCTGTTAGAATATACTTTTCGTTACCAAGAAAATTAAAAAAATAAATGCATATTACATTAAATATACTGAGTATTTTTTTATCATGTGGACAGTTTTTTTGATTGACTGTAATATTTCAACATTTCGTAACGCCTATTTTAGAACCAAAATAAGGCCTTTCACTCTTCCCCGACGCCTATTCAAGAGATTGTACGGTGTATTGTTTGTTTTGTGCAAGTGTTGTGAACAAAAAATGACCACGCCCATTTAGTGATTGCAATATGTACGTAATAGAAACCGCACCCCGAACTTGAGCTTTTGATCCGAATTTTTTAATTGATACATTGTAATATAAACCGCGGTTTATATTAGGACTTTAACGGTATGCTTGATTTTGTGAAAGCTATGCCTTCAACATCGACTGGAAAATTAGCTGACGTTGCGACAGTTAAAGCGCGGTGTTCGAATTTCATGTAAATAAACAATGTATTTTACACGCTTGGTATATGTCGCTATGAGTCCCATATCGAACAGGACGCGGCACGATGACTGTCGTCCTTTAAGGTTAATAGACCCGAAGTAACGAGCAACACACTCACTGTGGTATGGACACAGCAAGTCTTACAGCAGAAGTTTTGTGGGCAATGAAATGCGTTAATTCGCACTACAGTTATAAAAGTTGTGATGATTTGGACAGTTATTTCGAAGGATGTTTACTGACTGACTGAGTTTTTGTCAAATTGGCTGATGTAATAGTAACATGGTTGACACACCATAACTGTCCAGTTACATTCACTACTATGATATTAATTGGGAATGTCAAAACTTGCAGTTTGTTTCGCTCATTATTTATGTTTCCTGGTCATAAATAAATTTGATAAAGTTTATATTGTAGTATTTACTCTGTGTGTATATAATAAAGAATGTCGGTATTGACTTTGGGTTAAACTTAAATGAGTATTCCACTGAAATGCTTTATATCGACTATATATCCCTACAAAATTGGCCTGGAATAGCCTGGATTTTCATCAATATTGGGCCTGGAATAGCATGGAATTTTATCATCTCTGGGGTGTACGAACCCTGCACCAGCTATTGTGCCCAGTTTTGTCCTATTTCAAGCTATTTTATCTGGTACCTCCATTTTTTCCTTGTTCGTATCAAAGTAGAGGTATAAGAGGGGAAAATCTGTCCTCGTCCAAGTTTTTAGCTCTTTCATCACAGATGGCAGAGCTGTAAATATACCCTCGGTAGGTGAATGTTGTCCACCAATTGCATTTTTCACTTCTCAATCTACTGGGTAAATTGCTTTGATACTTGCGTATGCAGTTACCTTGGGTTGATCTGTCAGGTTTGTTCATTTCCTGACGATATTGCTAATTCTCTATTTGACGAATATTTTTGTCAATTTGGGTAAAAAATGCTATTTTCGACTTCTGGTAGTCATGTTACTGTGGTCAGTTTGGTCATAAAGTCCTTTATACATTTGTTCAACGTATTCTTGCCTGCAGCGAGTGCAGTAATTTGCATTTGACAAGATATGTATTTGATTGCTGTGTGCAGGGAACGAACTCGTTGCAATTTAGTTCATCTTTGTAGGTATCTGTATTAATAGATATCTGTACGTCTCAAGAACCAATCTTTAGCTTTCAATTATGCCTCGTTAACGTGCACAAAAATGACAGACAGGTATTGGACGAAAAGTTTGGGTGTATGACCTCGCATGCAAAAGCCTCTTAGCCACCTACGTCATGATGTAGGTTGCTAATGTCCCATATCATGTCACTGAACACAATCTGGTTCAAATGAATTTTGAACTAGATAACCAAACAAAGAAGAGACAACTGAAATGCCTTGTACCAAGTGAAAAGCTAGATTTTAAATTTAACGGAATGGTTTGATAATATTAATTTTAATATTTACCAGTAAATTGTTATTATAATCCCAAAATACCTAAATGGACCATGCAACCCATCTGTTAAAGTATGTATGAAATCCTGAAAACTAAATCAGTAACTCGCCATGTGTTGTCAAAATTATGATTTTTATGATACAATGAAACAAATTGAAGAGCAAAAGTATTCAATTATGACAATGCTCAACACATGTACATACAGAACCCAAAACATAATTCTTAATTAGATTCATGTGTGTTTTATCAACATTATCAATTCTACAATGACACTCGTCAAAATACATGTGACTCGGCAGAATAACATTCTTTGCTGATGCACCATTACACACAACTATGAATTACCCAGAATTCCTTGATTTGTATGATTGGATTTTGGAAGATGGTTTGAACCCAATTCAAATATCTAATAAGTTTGCTGTATTTGTTTTTCAGAAGTATGTTTTGCAATGTGTGATCAGAATATCAAATTTACCTCAAAGTCTGGTGGAAGACAATTTATAGTGGTGCTAAAATGCTGTCAATTTTGGTGGAATAAAATCACCAACATAAGTAGTCTCCCTCATCACCTCGCAGCTAATTTGCATAGTTCCTTGTTTCACACATTCAAAGACACAACCAGGTCTAAGAATTATATAGTATGTTTATAAACTAAGATTGGTTTACTGTTGACAATATAGCAAAACTATTGAGCAATTTGGAGAAAAGAAACATTTTAAAAACAATGTAAATTTTCAGATTGCATAAAGAGTATTTCGCAGATGACTGGTACCTGTGACATTTACCAAAATTTTACTAACCAATATGTGTTTGTACAAACCACATAGGTTGGTGAATATTCACAGACACCGTGCAGTATGGCGTCAAATAATATTACAAAATTTAATATAGTACTTCAGTCCATGCTATAATAAATATACTATAAAATGTTGCCACGAAATGATCTATCGAGAAGCTCCTTGAACAAACAAGTCCTTCAATGGTTTGAATGCGTTTGTTGCCTGTAAACCTAAACTCCTTAGAAGTACTGCTGGTGCTGCATCGGTGGAAAATAATCTCTTCAATCCATCAACTGTTGCCATTATTGGCACCACATGTTTCTGTCGTTCTGTTTCGTAATCTAATAAATGTGGAAGTGCACCTGTTAATAAACGACACCAAGTTTAGTTACAACTCTTTCACTATACATAAAGCCATAGTCAAACATGTTTTTTTTTCTCAAAATGTTGACAATCTTTTTATTAATTATTCTTTAGGCCAGACAAAAAATTTCCCGACCCGCTTGCACCAACCAAATCACATTTTTTTTTTTAATTTGTGCCAAAAAATTCACTTGATCATTGGCAGTGGTACAAGATAATCACACACTGTGAAACCTTGGGCAGAAAGTTGTCAGAACCACAATCATAGCAACTATTCACTGCTTCATCATTCTTTGCTTCCAACATTTGGGTGAAAACAAAATTCTACTCACCTCTTTCATGTTTTCACAAGAAAAATTCAATGAATTTTTTTTGTCTAGCATTATAAAACAATTATTTTTTATTTTCTTCTAAACATTTAAACATCTAGCAGGAAATTCAAATATTTAGATGCAATCAATTCACCTTGGGTTTTTTTCAGGTTCATGAGCCACTCCGAAAATAATAATTAGTTCATGGGTGAATTCAGCAACTAGTCACTATCATTGTACCGAGTACTTAGTGTCAAATCTTGAGAAACATACCTAAATCCTCTGCATTTTCTACAGCTTCTACCAGAATATCTCTAAGACTGGCAACATCAGCAAAACCTAGATTGACACCAAGACCAGCTAGAGGATGAACTCTGTGGGCTGCATCTCTGTAATTATATTTATCATGGTGGTTTATAACTTTATAATGTTCTCTCATATAATTTATATTGTATATAATTTTCAGATTCATTATGTAGTACACAAACCAGCACTAATAAACAACTCTTCATAGAGTCTGCAAAGAACATATTTGCAATTCATGTGCTGTACTACACCGTGTGTGACTTAGAGAAAACACTAACTACCCACAATGCAATTTGTGAAACAGGATATGACATCATTAATTGACTTACCCTATGAGAACCAATCTAGGTTTGACATACTGAGTAGAATGACCTAACCCAAGAGAGAACATCGCCCGGCTATTGTCATCTATTCCAATGATACTTGGAGGAAGCTGTCTGATAGAAGAACCACCGGTAGATGGTAACAATGTAGACAATACATTTCCCATTATCTGACCAGCTGTATCAACCAATGGGTGTTTTTCACTTTCCTGCCACTGTAATGAAATATAATATTTGATATTAATTAACACTAAGTGATGTGCATCATAATCCTTGAAACATGTATAAGATTTGTTTCAAAATAGACTTGATATTGATCAATATGGACTGAAGTTAAAAACTTTTTAAATGTATTCTAAAGGGCATAAGACCTTAACACCTTTTTAAGATGTATAATACTGTAAAATCTGTATTAAAAACCGTGGCTTCTAATAAAATGGTACAATGCAACAGAGGGGTTGCAGCTTTTATTAGAGCATCTACACATATGAGATATGATGAATTTTTGTTTCTCAATTATTCAAAACGAATAGATGCATCTTCTATTAGGAATAAGGCTTTTAATACAGATTTTACGGTATATATATCTGTGAGAAGTCTGCATAAACAGATAGGATGACATAATGATACCTACAAATGCATTATTGACGGCATCTATAAATTGGTCTTCTGGTAAATCTACTAATTTTTTAGCATCTTGATTACTTGTAGACCACACTAATGAACTCTCAGTATCTGATAACTGCAAATTGAAAGTACAATATGTAAGTGTATATTGACAGTATTTATTTACCTTGTGTATTCACTAATTCATAGTGTAGCTAATTCAGCTACATTGTATATTAACTAATTCATAGTGTAGCTAATTCAACTACATTGTATATTCACTAATTCATAGTGTAGCTAATTCAGCTACATTGTATATTAACTAATTCATAGTGTAGCTAATTCAACTATCTTGTGTATTCATTAATTCATAGTGTAGCTAATTCAGCTACATTGTATATTAACTAATTCATAGTGTAGCTAATTCAACTACATTGTATATTCACTAATTCATAGTGTAGCTAATTCAGCTACATTGTATATTAACTAATTCATAGTGTAGCTAATTCAACTACCTTGTGTATTCATTAATTCATAGTGTAGCTAATTCAGCTACATTGTATATTAACTAATTCATTGTGTAGCTAATTCAGCTACATTGCATATTCACTAATTCATAGTGTAGCTGATTCAGCTACCTTGTGTATTAACTAATTCATAGTGTAGCTAATGCAGCTACATTGTATATTCACTAATTCATTGTGTAGCTAATTCAGCTACATTGTATATTCTCAAATTCATTGAGTAGCTAATTCAGCTACATTGTATATTCACTAATTCATAGTGTAGCTAATTCAGCTACATTGTATATTCACAAATTCATTGAGTACTAATTCAGCTACATTGTATATTCACTAATTCATAGTGTAGCTAATTCAGCTACATTGTATATTCACAAATTCATTGAGTACTAATTCAGCTACATTGTATATTCACTAATTCATAGTGTAGCTAATTCAGCTACATTGTATATTAACTAATTCATAGTGTAGCTAATTCAGCTACATTGTATATTCACAAATTCATTGAGTACTAATTCAGCTACATTGTATATTCACTAATTCATAGTGTAGCTAATTCAGCTACATTGTATATTCACAAATTCATTGAGTAGCTAATTCAGCTACATTGTATATTCACTAATCCATAGTGTAGCTAATTCAGCTACATTGTATATTCACTAATTCATAGTGTAGCTAATCACTACAAAACCATGACAATCAATGATAATTTAGTGTACTCACTGGTAACATTGCTATAGGTCCAGTTGGTAAAAATCTCTGCCAAGCAACATTGTTCTCTATTGGCTATAAATAAATGTACAGATTTTTCATGTCAGCAACATTCATGTGTGAATGGTAACAATTTATTTCAGAATAAGAATGTATCCAACACTTCACTGTATCCAACACTTCACTGTATCCAACACTTCACTGTATCCAACACTTCACTGTATCCAACACTTCACTGTATCCAACATTTCACTGTATCCAACACTTCACTGTATCCAACATTTCACTGTATCCAACACTTCACTGTATCCAACACTTCACTGTATCCAACATTTCACTGTATCCAACACTTCACTGTATCCAACATTTCACTGTATACAACATTACTCTGTACTCAACATTGCTCTGCATCCAACATTACACAGTATTAAACTTTACATTGTATCCAAAATTCAATATTACACAGCATGCAATATGACTTATATTGTAATCAATATTACTTTGTATTTAACATTATACTGTATCCAGCATTACTTTGTATTCAACATTACTTTGTATTCAACATTACACTGTATCCAATATTACACTGCATTCAACATTACACTATATCCAGCATTACTTTATATTCAACATTACACAGTATCCAATACTAGTATTACACTGTATTCAACATTAATTACACAGAACACCACATTACATTGTATTCAACATTACACAGAAACCAATAAGACGGTGTTCAACAATACACTTACCTCTGCTAACTGTAAAGTAGAGACAACAGCTGATTGGTCATAACTCCAATTGATGTGATTTATATTAGCCATCCTTCTGAGACTAGAGTTCGCTCCATCAGCCCCGATCAGTAGCTGCGTGTGAATCTCTTCTCCATTCTCAAGGTAAACTTTGACGAATGGATACTTGGCATTATCCCCTTGTTTTGGTAGATCAATTGTCTTAACCATTGATCGATACCTTGTTTCCACTCTGTCACCTTTCAATGAATCTATTACTTTGCTGAGTGCATTAATTGTCAAGTTATTTTCTACAATGTGGGCCACTTCTTTACTGAAATTGTCTCTATCAAATGTGATCATTGCATCTGAACAGGAATCCCACACCTGTATTCTTTTGTACGGTTTGACTCGCATTTTACTTAAGTACTGCCAGGCACCAATGCCTAAAATGATAAATAAGATATCAGATTACTAGTGCATGTGGTTAAGTTAGTTTATAAATATTTAAATAACATTTTAAAACTCAAAATAGTTGAAAAAACATTTGACCAATCACAGCAACTGTGATTGTCTTGATGTCACTGGTACAGATGAATATAATTCAAAATGACAGTAGCATCGTCCAATAAGCAAACCTTGTGCATAGAGGGCAGTATACAAAAACAGTGAATGATTAGTGTTTTCAAATTCATGTAGCAAATGGAAATATATGTAACATAGACTTATTAAATAGATGTTTTTCAACGAATAAATACTTTACTGTTGGTGATGTTTTTTTAAAAAAATAATGATGGCAAAAGTGACATACTTTTTTGTAGCTAAATCTAAAATTAATTATTATAATATTATCATAAATAATTATTTTGATTTAATTGTAATATATGCAGCCTAATACATTTGCTACCTTGCAAAGACTATGTATGGTGTATATGCTACAGCTGTACAGCTATGCTTTAATGGTGGTTCTTACAAGGATTAAAGAAACATCGCCCTCTAGTGGCAATGATAATAAATCTTGCTACTCGTTTTAAGTAAAACCATCGAGTTATAAATCTGAGACTGACAGTCATTCTTAAATTTTCAAATTTAATGAGAAAAGAGTTTCATCGCATCAAGTTTCCAAGATTTTCCAGTTACCATAAAACTGTCTTAAATGACTGTTAGATGTAAGTTCAAAAACAATCAGGTCACTGTAAAATTTGGGCTAGCATATTTATTAAAAGCTTTATTACATTATATCTCTATAACACAGAGAGACCAGAACTGTGAAAATTGATTTTCTTTAAACATAATTCATTGTAATTTAGATATTTTTTCAAAAATTCAAAACTGTTATATGTTGAGACGCATCCCTCAGCTGGTTTCATATGCACAAATAATTAACAACATTTATACAATTTATCACTTGTATATAAGGCATATGTAACAACAGGCATGTAAGCTTAGCAAATTTGACACTTAGAAATGATTTCTTCTCAAGTAGAAGATACTCTAAATATAACAAAACAGAATAACATAAGCTTGCACAGTTATTTCCAAAGTAAAAATTTTGGGGTAGTACAATTCATACCAATTAATTAATTTACTAATAAATTGACAACCATACTTTTTAATAGCTCAACAGTCCCTGGATTAAGGGAACTAACTCTGTTGCTATAGAGATCTGGCACACTGTCACTGTATGTTTTGGATGGTCCAGCTTCCAAAAGTAATATATTCTTTCCTTCAAACATAGGATGACTTCCTGGAAAAAATAAAGATGAATTATTAAAAATAAATACCATATTTGGGCATCAATGCCATAGAGGTTGACATTATCAGTGTTACTCCCTCTTTCTTCAAATGAACTTTAACAGCAGCAACAAAAATCTGAGAAGATCTGTATCTTGGACTAGAAGTTTTTTCGTCTGTACTCAGGCATTCACCCACAATTACTTAATACAGGCTAATGTTTTTGATCTCTTGATTAACCAACTTTTATAAGTGAGAGAGGTGATCAAAATAAGTCATATTTTAGTAACGCAGCAATAAATAAAGTTTTTTATTAATGTGTGTCTCTATACGAGATGTGCTTAAAATGGAGTAAAAATCAGTATAGGTTTGATTGACTTTACAGGAAATAATTAGTGTTTTTGGTTTATATTTTTCTATAGTTTGTTTGTTTACAAAAAACAGTGCAATACCAGAAGACCACATACTTATTTTAAGTAAGCTGCCAATGACTGAATGTAAATATTACCCTTTTACAATTCTGTGGTTATTATAAATAGTCATATTGAGATGCAATTCAGGGCTAAGTCATTTATACAAAATTGATATTACCTAGAGCACATGCCATAGCTGTACCGACCATCCCACCCCCGGCAATCGTAACATGATAAAAACCATGTTCACCAGCGGATTCAGTTTCGGTGCTACAAAAAAGTCTTGCAAGAAGCGCGCTTCGGGGTAGCGATCTTCTCACGCCAACAAGACCAATTGACAACCTCGAAGCGCCAAATAGGGACATTTTGTTCGGATTTTTAAGGTTTTTGAGTCAACCACAACTCGCACGCAGCATGTCTAGAGGAAATAACTGCAAACAAACAAATTTGCAGTAACGTCCAATCAAAACACTAGTTATGAATACTTCTTTTAAACACCCGTTTTGATTGGACAAGGGGAGGCAGACGCTGAAATATGGCTGACCAAGAGAGTAGAAACTTACTAGGATTGTTGAATGGGGTCGCTAAGTACACCTATTATGGAGATAATGAAGTTACTAACGAATTTCTCAAGGAAGAGCTATACCCAAATATATCGGAAGATGAATTCCAAAAACTTCTTATGAAGCACACGGGTTTACTGAAGGTAAAGTTGACGGAAGTGGACTGTCAATGTGACGAGTCTAATATTTGTAAAAATTGTAATATTTGTGTTTTTTTCGGTAGCGACTCGAACCGGTATGAGGCGACTTTACACTTCCTTGAATCGTATCTAATCTGTGTATTAATAATTATTAATATATACTTTAGTCGATGCCAGCAATACCAATATTGACTGCTTCGTTGACAAAAGGGGTGGGTCCCAAGAACATTGGATGCTAGCTATACAGTACTGACACTATAGCAAACACAGTAAAAGAAACATGATATACTGGTGATAATAAATGCCTTGAATTAATAATCATTTCCTTTATCATCAAATAATTGCTGTCTAACCACTGTGGTTATACAGTATATGTTGCATACTATAAATAATATATTGTTGTGTTCAATGGTATCTCGCAATGTACAGTCAGTTATCTGTGCTTGCATGCATTGTCAATCACATTCATTTTGAAAGGAGGAATAGGTATTTAAATAGTTTAATTATTTGAAAAAACTCATTGGTCCATGTGAGATTCCTAATTTTCCCAAGTTACGAACATTGAGTTAGAAAGTTATACCCTAAAAAATTGGAGCTGGAGTTAACAGGGAATATATATTTCTCGTTAACGAACATTCATCCCAGTAATGACTGTCACATAAATTAGGCAAGCAAAATATATAAATATCTCAACATTGGTTTATTTTGGAGTGTTTTGTTAGCAACAATAACAATAGCATTGTTGCAACTTCTGCAAATGTGCTCAGGGGCTAAGGACAAAAGTTAAACAAATAAGCTTACCACATGGTTAAAGAGCCTGTGAAATGCCCCCCCCCCCATACGTTTCCCATTTTAAATCTGTGTCCCACTGAAATGGACAGTTATTAATTTTGTTGTTGAAAATGATTACTTGTATCGAAGTAAATTTGAGATATTTCTAGTGCTATAGCCACGCCCACCTATCCTGAAACGGTTGACTGTTCCCGTGCACCATCAAATGCCAAAATTTGAGAGGAAGCCATACTCTTGTTCCATACTTCAATAACACTGCGCTATTCAACATACTTTCACTAGTAAATGATATACATTTTTCGGCCGTTTTTTTTTTTTGAGAAAGAGAATTAGTTTTATGTGAGAAGTAGCAATAATTCTGCATAATAATTTATGGAATAAGAATCCAGGCTTGGTCTGTCAATGTGTTTCGACCAAGTAAATTTTTAATATGATGTCATAATTATGACAAACACGCTAACTCGAATCCACTCTGAATTTGTCTGTATATGTTTCGCTTTCAATTATTTTTGTATCAATTCATTTCCACGCAGCTAGCGTTTATTTGGTAACTGTGATTTTTTTTTTTAAGTATTTCTCTATATTATTGATCACTACGATCGATGAAATAAAACAGTATCGTGAAATGCCTAGTAAGCTGCTGCTAAATAACCACAAATTCGATTTTGACAAACTTGACAAGGATCGACATAGGCATAAAGTACGTGGAAATAGAAGTCAAAACTTCAACTGACTACCATATAAGTAGTTGTGCAGTCCTGACCAATTTCATTGTAGTTCTTTCTAACTTTTTACCAACTTTAATGTTGTCCAGTGCCGGGGTCCAGCGACAGTACTCGTGTACAAACGAGTGACGGTGATGATCACAGTGACCAGCTATGCCAGAAAGAACATATTTCGCATCTAACTTGACCCTGTGTGACAAACTTGATATTATGTGTTCATTATGGTTCGTTCTTCCTCGACAAACGAGGGCAATTCAGTTAAAGGTGAGAAAACTGTACAAGAAATTTGCCGTATATACATGTGTCGGCGATGCAAGCTGCCCAGCAAGTTCTCTTTCTGATGTCACAAGGGAAATTTTTGTATACAAATGAGAAGCTAATGAGCTAATACATAAAAATAAAGTTGCCGAAGACAACTTGTTGAAGACAAGTTTGAAATGCGCTTTTTCACTTTAAAAAACTATTTTATGCTTAGAAACATAAAAATTAATAATATTGATGTACCAATGAATGATTTTAGGCGAGAAAATAGCAGCAATTTCACAGGCACTTTAAAAATGAATTACAGTGTGTGGATGTAACTGTTAAGAAAATTTGAGTTAGTAACTCAAATTTTATGAATATACATCATGCATGCTTTGCTAATAAATTATGCAAATTTGTATAAAATATTCTACTGCCTCTGAATATTTCAACATCGTTGACTTATTGCATTGCTTTTCTAATAAATTATATAAATTTGTATACATTATTGTACTGGCTCTGAATATTTCAACTGGGCCACCCAGTTTGACGCACATCGAAATAGTTACTAATTATTAACACAAACATGTAAATGAAAATGAATGTCCTTTGTTGAAAAAATATGTCATGGGCAAGGCTTGATTTAATTTATAAAACATACATTTTTTGTACATGGCCTCTTAAATAATCATGTCACATGTAAAATACAAGATGACATTTTAGTTTGTCTGTATCTTATACTGATCCTGAACATTTTCTCTGGATTGCGATACAGACTAAGAATGAACATTAATAATACCTACCATTGTCAAATCATGGCTTTGAAAAATCATAATACCAAATGCGAGTTGTAACTTTCTGTTAGTCCCAGCAGCGTGCCCCCTGTTTTTACCAAATGAATAATTTTTTACTTGTATCTGTTGTGTCATATAATATAACAACAATCCGTACATATTATAGGATTAATAGAACTTTATTTTAATAAAATATTTGGGACCAATAATAACATGGTGTTATCATATCTTATGCCAGCATAGATCAAAACCTGATAGATTTAAAAACAGATAAAATAAAATATGTATTTCACACCTGAGCTAGTAGCCGTTGTGACCCCTAATTTTAATCAGTTTCCAGTTCTCATTGGCGCTCTGCACTGAGTAGCGGTGCACCAGCCAGTTTGATTTCCTACTCTCCCCTGAGTAGTGCAGTGTTTTCCTGCCTTTTTTAAATCTGGCTAGTATTTTATTTCACTTTTATATATTACTACACTATTATTTAGGAACAATCATGTTGTATTATTTTATGAGGGAAATTGAGAATAATACAGTATATGTAATATTAATTGAAAAACACTTTAGCTAGTATTTTTCTTGTCAAATTTTGCCTAGATATGTTGCTGTACTATTATTTTTTTTAGAAACTGTCATACAATTCATGTTATATTACTCTATAAGGAACATTAAGATTAATACACTCCATGTAGTTTGTTTTTTTAATTGTCTGTGTAAAATGTTTGGATATATTATTTATTGCATTGTTTCAGGACTCACTTTTAAAGAAAAGATATTGCATTGTTTAGTTTGTATCCATCCATCCATCCATACATTTGTTATTTAATTTAGATTCTCAATGAACATGGTTTTAATAATTACGATATGTTTTTATCTTCAAATGCTTGCCTCATGACCAGTGATTTTCATATATTATTGCATGTAGCAATACATAATAATTCAATTTGTAATCAGATAAAAGACGACAGACTTGCAGCCATCTTGCTTTTTGGCCTTATTATATAAACATAGGCATGAATAACATTCCCTTTATTGCAACAATGATTTGTTATTTATTCATATGAAAATTTGTGCTTACAACTGGTTTTTAATCCGTGTCGAAAACGTGCACAGAATGGTCGTTTTGTGCACGTTTTCGACACGGCTTATCAGCTACCTCAAGTGCCAAATCCATGAAATAAACAACCAATGTCAATAGAGTAGCCTAGGTGTTAAAATGGATTAAGTACTGGCAAACCAGCTTCTGCATAGGTATGTTTCTAAACGCTTGCTTTTTAGCTGATTTAGTCATCATTTTTGAACTCAGAAGTCCGCAAAACCTGATATTACATGTGATAACGAAACAAATCCGTCGAGATTTCACGTTTTCCCGTAAAAGGGATGCTGGCTGTTCCCTCTCTGGACTCCCTCCCCGCGTATACTAGTACTGGTACTACCATGGATTAGTACCTTCCATGGTACTACCAACTCTAACCATGTCCCCATTTGGTGACGCATGTCAACTATAAATGGGCATCAATACTCATTTCGCCCAATATTTCGCTTTTATAACATTTTATAACATATCACTTAATTTCCGACCGGAAACACGACCATGTTTTTATCCCTTTTTTTCTCACTCGCTTATTAAAAACACTGACCGCTTGTCCAAACACTGAACACTGGCACATGAGTTGTCGAAATGGTTGTTTTAGTGCTAAAGTTTGAGGATTCAATGAGTATTAACCATTATTTAATTTCGAACGACACTTCCAAACCATCATACTTTGTTTCGTTCGCGAACGTACAGCGGGACTGTGTTCCGTTTGAATCCAGGGCTGCTATATCGTTTCAACAACATGATTATCGAGACAATTACATGATACAGGCAATGCTAACTCCTTGGGGCAGAGAGCAGATACACCATGAACATATTGATGCCACGGCCATGTATTTAAAATGCGAGCATGCAGACGGGCGATATTTCTGGGTTCGCGCGCTCGAAAAAATAAGCGAAAATTATTCAACAGGCGGTTGCAAAAGCGATTAAAAATGATAATCGAAAAGCAGAAGCGAGCAGGAGGTTGGGTGAAATTAGTGCTGTACATTCAGGTCCTTTGTAAAAATACGATCGGCCAAGATCTATATCATTCTGAGGCACGCTAGAGACAGACAAAATGCAGTTTTAAATATTGACACCGTTCGTATTTTTTAAATGAGTCAAAAAATAAATAAATTGTATGCTGCTTAAGCGATGATGGATCGAAACAGACTCGTTTTGCAAGTTTTAACGGCTACGTTCTGCTGAAGATATAAGACTTCACTTTCGGAGTTATTACCGAAGATAATGTACAACAGCAAAAAACAACAACATTTGGTTATGTGAAATAGAGTAGCATTCATGTAGGTTCAATCAGTACTGTTGTATCGTCTATTTCGTCAACCGAACGTTACTACCCGGACCTGCTCGTCGATTATTATTGCAAATGTCATTTTTTTTTCCAGAATCAATTGGGTATAAGTACGTTATTTTAGAATGATTTTCATTTGGTTTCACCAGGGAGCTGTAATGATCATTACAATGACAATTGTCTTTGGTTTCACGTAATAGTTAATCTGATTTATCATATAGCATTACAAACAGGAAGTCCTCGGCATGGGTCAGAGTACTAGTATACCCCAGACCACTCGTTTTGATGAATGATCTGGGTCACGTGGGTCTGGGTGTGGCTTGTGGGTAAGAATAGAAAATGAATTTCGGTGAGGTTGTGATTATTTGGATTTTTGAGAACGGATTTTTACTATTGAAATGAAATTATCACGTCTAGGGGTGAATTGTTAATAGGTGAAGTGATGTTAAAAACATAAGTAGTTCATCTTCTTGCGTACACCGCAACAACAAAGGTTTATTTTCTAACACAGATCTCCAGTCAAGAGACCCCGGAGTTAAACCTTAGACAATATAGTAGGAAGGACAAGCAACTCCAGCGATTCTATTGTAGCAGGGTAGGCTGGAAAAAAAGTTAAGCTGATTTAAACTAACCGTTAACATAAACTAAATATTTATTTCGATTTCTCGTTAAGGTAGAGAGATGCCTGACAGGTATTTTAATTAGTTAATTAGGCAACCAAGATGACCTCCCTTGTCCACAAAACTATATACAGACAAAACAAAGTCAGCTTGGACATTCAGTTGTGAGACATGACAAAATAAACGGTGCCAGTGATAGATTTCGCGAATGAAAGAACAAAATAAACGCAATCAAAGGCGCCGACCACGCGCGTTCGAAATATATAGAACTGACGAGAAATTTCGCCTGCATCTTTCACTCACGCAAACGCACACATATGCTATTTCCGTATATTGAATACGTTGGTAACGGAAGGGACAACTTTAAATCATCTTTGTATTAACACAACTTGAAAGCAACAGTCTCACACTGAATATATGTTTATAAATTATCAAACTAAACAATCAATGAAGCGGACTGCGTAATTTCGTTGATGAGAGTCGCCTACGGTATTCCATGGGTATTCTAAATGGCCGTTGCTGATCACGAGTTCCCGTGTGTAGATGATTTGCTCGATGTTTTTTTTTCCGGATTTTGATGACGGTGGAAATGATAGTGAAGAAGATCCAAACGCAGTAGACACAGCAATTCATGTTAACAACTCTGTGTGTGTGATTCAGAGCCCGGGCCGATCAACATCGAAAATAGCGAAGATTTGCGTTTCCTTGATCGTCACGTAAAAGAAACCCTTTGAAACGCTAACAAAAAACCGATAATAGTGAAAATAAAATAATAAAGACAATCGTGCCTCATTTATTCACAAGTATTCGAGTTATTTTGTTGAAATTATTAATAAAAACAGGGTATAACCATGGAGGTAGAATCTCTTTTCTACCTCCATGGTATAACGTAGGTAGACGTGCATTCAGGCTGAAAGACTGGACGTGTAGTCAAGATGGCGACAGACGTGAAAACGGAAAACGGAATGAAAGTCTATTTATAAAATGCGAGACAGACAACAACAAAAAACAAGTGTAGTCAGTGAAAATAACAAAATTTGACGATTCATGCATCATGAAAACAATAATATTCGTGTATTTTGTCGAATACGGGGTACAAACTTACACATGCATTCCGTTTGAAAGTGTGAATAAGTAGTCAAGATGACGACAGACATAAAAACGGACGGATTGAAAGTTAATTTCAAAATAAGTGCAAGACAAAGAACAACAAAAACCGAGCACAGTCGGTGGAAAATAACATAATAAGAAGATTCATGCATCATGAAAACTAAAATATTCGAGTATTTTGACGAAAACAGGGTACAATCTTAGACATGAATTCCGGTTGAAAGAGTGCGAGCTATTGTCAAGATGGTGACAGACGAGAGAACATACGGATTCAAAGTCTGTTTGAAAAAAAAAAAATGCGTGGCAGAGAAAAATAAAAAAACGAGCATAGTCGGTAAACAATAACATAATATTAATAAGATTCATGCACCATGAAAACAAAAATATTCAAATATTTTGTCGAAAATGGGGTACAGACTGAATATAACATGTACGGAAACATTACTGCCGTCTGAAACTAACTTTTAATTTTATTCAATTAATTAGTGACATCGTATGGAAGTAAATATGACGTCATTGTTTACTTGCTCATCATAATATTCCAGCCCTGCTTACGTTGGGCATACTGCGTTTGACATTGGTGTTACTATACTACTATACTGTCTATGGTTAAACAGGGCCCAAATTGATAGGGAGTAAAACACGGAAGTGGAAGAGCTGTCCATGCATTGACCAATCACACAAGAGCTCACAAACACCAACGAAATATTTGTTGTTGTACTTAACAAAGGGGTTTGGCACTAAAAACAATGGAACGTTTATAGGCTTAACGTTGGATTTAGATCATGTTATAATCCAAATCCCCTACTAAGACTTGTAAGCACCAATTTTCATATGTTAATTTATAGAAAAGACCAGTTATCCAGATTGTAACAAAACCTTTGGCAAAGTCCACAAAGCTGCTGCATAATTTTAGCTTATTACATTTTTTGTCATACATGTAGTACATCATGTTGGCAGCTCCTACAATGTATATCCCACCTGTTACCTCTCATGAAAATCCCTCCAAGTTCAATTATTTTTTTATTAGTCAGAATGCCAGAACCACTACTAGTATTTCATAATGCACTTTTTGAACCATATGTTGTTATATGTTGGCTCAAAATCAATAATTTCCTCTCATATATATTTCAATTAAAGCTGCCTTAAATCACATGTACATTGTATATGCGTGTAGTGATGTAATTGTTTTGGTTTTTTTGACTGATAAACTTCAATTGCATGTTTTCAGAGTATAGTATCAGCTGACATGGATTACAATCAGTTGGCAGCTTTCTTGAGTTCACACACAAAGAAAAGAGAAGGTGGTATCACTGAAGAACAAGCTGCTGTATATTCAAAGTTCTGGAAGAATCACAAAGTGAAGATTCATGACAGCGTCATCAGCCAAGTAAGGGATATTTAGTATTTTTTACATTTTTATCAACTTACGTTCTTACTTTGTCTCTATCGACCAGGACTAATTATTGTCATTTATCATCACTTGTAAATTGTTTTGTGACTGTGTTATATTTCAGCCACAACATGACTTAGTAGAGCGCCCTCTATGTATAAAGAGATGCTGCCTAATATGATAACGGGTATATCAATAGAAACTCCCCAATATATATGATATATATAAAGTAAAACAATATGCAGGTGCATAGCTTATAAATAACTTACTGTAAAATACTTTTAAAAGACTTTTTGGATGTTTTGTATTTTCAGATTCTTGACGAGTTGAATGTAAAATATAGGAAAAAAGGTATATTCGCTGGATTTTATTTTCACTGAATCATGAAAAACGAATTCTGAGACAATCACCTATCTCTTTCTTTCAGAAATAAAAAATCAGCTTTGGCAAATCCTTGAAAAACAGTAAAAAAAGTGTACTCTTTTAGAGTGATTTCCATATCTCTGTATAATTCTCCCTCATGATTCATTTGTGTCTCTTGTGAGTTGCTATTAATATTCATGAGTTCTAATTTGCATATCAAGTGACCAAGTGATTAGAACAGGGTGCAAGGCATGTTTAACACACCACACCTGTGGGTAAACTGAACCGGGCAATGAACCCGTGACCAATAGCCGCAGAGTCCTGTGTAGCCTAATCTTTTCAACGTAACTTAATTATGGAGTCATCTCATAACATCACAAAATTTTGAATAAAAAAAACGAAAATATAATGGGAAAGCCAACAATAGTTTTTTTGTATCACAACTATACATCTAACTACTACCCTCAGTATATCTTCGCCTGTGCATGGGGAATGTGTTTTTGTGTGAATTAAAAGAGGAAACTCTGTACTCAACTCAATTCATTTTTTTTCAAAGTGTTCCAAGAGTATTCAGAAATCTTGCATGGACAAGCCAATTTAATTTTTTCTCATCAATTTTGTCATGATCACACTTTACGGAAAAAATCTAATTGTTCCTTAACACAGTATATTTCATATCAATCTTTGACAGTTCTTCATACTGAATGCTTGCAAAAAATATTGATTCCATCTATGTGGTTTTTCTGTCAATATTTGACATTGAAATCTCTGTAGTTTGTGACGGAGTAAAATATGCAAATGTGGTTAGCAACCACCAGACTACTTACGTGTAAACACGCATGTGTAAACAAAGACAATGAATTAAGCAGTACTCTTCTATTATACAATTTCTTTATTCTTCAGGAAGCAAAAATAGAACAAACAAAAAATGTTCGATTGAGAAATGCTTTGGCCTTATAATGTGTATTTTCAGTACATTGAAAAGATGTTTTCTCTGTAAGACAAATCAGATCGAAGATGAACAAAATTTTGTGATGTCATGCCCTGTCTATGCCCAACACCGAAACACTCTATTTACAAAAGCAAGGAAAATATCCACAAATTTCAATAAAATAAAATAAAGCAATCAGCTTTATTGTGTGCAATTAATTCATGTCAATCCCCTTAAGCAAATATTTGTGAGTCTGTTTTGAATTTAGACAGCAACACCTTCTCGATATTGACGTCACTTCCAAATTCTTGGGTTTCCTGCCTTCTTAATTTTTTTAATTTTCTCTGTGTTTATTTTTGCTTTGTTATGTCATTTTTTTTGTCTTGTTATCATTTTGTCTTGTTATGATTCATTGCAATGGATTTTAAGTGATTGAATAAATAAATAAAACTGTTTCGAGAATTGTTACAGGATTTTTGTCAGTCTTGACTGCTACTGCATTTACCTTATAAAACTCAATTGAACTCAAAACTGCAGCATTAAAAAAACATTCATTAATGCCTGTTTTGTTGATTTATTTCAAGTTGTGTTTATATATTGGTCGCCATGACAACAGTAAACAAATCACATATTTAAGTGTTTTTTGTCAATTAATCTTACCACTTTAGGCTACCACAGGTTATGACAGGATAAACTTTGCTCTGAAATAATAGACTAATTATGTCAAATCTACCACAAAAAACTCACATTTAAATAAAGATTAAAATGGCCTCCTTTACAAATATTACTCACAAAATTATTAGAGTATTAGAGTTTCAGATATCTTTGTATAATAATCTCCTAATTTGAATAAATTAGGCAAGTATGATATATTTACAGTAAAAGAATCACTTTTAAAGAACAGTTAGTGATCTTGGATAATGCACGAATCTAGTTCTTGGTTGAAATCCATACATGATTATCTAATTGTTTCAAATAATAGGTTTCTGAGTTAATCAATAAACATAATTAGTTCAGGAATGAAATTTGTGCTTATATAGTGAAACTTTGGGAGTCAGGGATGCTTTACAGACATGAGAGCACAAACCATACAGTAGATGTATTCCTTTTGTTATAACAATTTTAGTTAGTATTATTAACTTCAATCTGTTGATCAGATTCCTTCTATCTTGTGCATCTCAAAGAGCAAACATATATTAGCTGACAGACTTGCTTTTTTTATGCTAGTCTTAAATTTTAAATTGTCGGTAACTTTTGTACATCTATTTCATCCTTTCAATGCACTGAACACACAGGAGATTTTTCTAAATTTTCTTTAATATTTTGTGTGTTTGATCTATAGTCAACTTGGAATAGTACACTTAAATCTGTCAGCTGGCGAATAGATTTGAAGACGCAAGCGAGGCATATTGATCAGCTTCATACTCCATCAGCAATAGTAGAACTTCAATTAACAAATG
This sequence comes from Saccoglossus kowalevskii, assembly GCF_978046115.1. Taxonomy (NCBI): domain Eukaryota; kingdom Metazoa; phylum Hemichordata; class Enteropneusta; family Harrimaniidae; genus Saccoglossus; species Saccoglossus kowalevskii. The sequence continues at coordinate 8,583,356 of NC_140642.1, forward strand.
GTAATGGATGTGATAAAAAGGTAATGTATATATAATACAACATTGAATGCTGAATTGTGAATTCCTTTAACTGCTAAAGATATATGTCCATTTTTTTATTTCTGTTGCACTATTTTTTTGCAATTTTATTTTGAAGTAATATAACCCACAGCTGGTTGTGAGCAAAGCTTGATCACCGCCTTTACAAGCCATCCTCACTTCTAAAAAAATATGTATGATAAATTCAAGAATACAAATGTGTAAGTAACCATGGTGTAACACTGTGATTCAGCAAGCCAAAGCAAGTCACATGACCATGATGTTAGTGTCAATATAGTTTGACATGACAATGTTATCTAATGCAGTGCTTGGGATGTTGAGTGTCAGAGGTGCTTCTGATATGGACATGTTACTGATAAAATCAATGATAAGCCTGGTTAATACATGACAACTATGCAGGTAAAGTGAGTTACAGTGCCCACTTAGATTCCTGTACGCTCACAATAACAATTGTATGCATATTACATAGAAGCATACCTAAAAATTGAATTTGACTATAATTGTAGCAAACTAGTATCGTATTCTATCGTATGGCGTCATTTCAATTACTACCACCATTGTTTAAATTTAATATCTCTGCCTGCTTGGCTTTGTCATAGAAGAGGTATGTAAGAGGTGTGAAAAACACAGAGGGCAGATACAAAGTACAGGCCACACTTTTAGAAAGGGCAGAGGCATGAAAACAATATGAACTCATAAACCACATGTAAGTGCAGATACGGACAGTGAAAAAATGTCCATGACCCGAAAAATAGTTTGTTGAAAAACACAGACTACAAACTACAGGAGATGACTGACTTGCAAAATTAAAATGATTAAAAGCAGGATTTGGCTGACATGAAAAATAAATGGTGGTTCTGACTACAAAATGTATCAGATGTGTGTAGTATTAAAGTAAAGAATACTCAAATGATAAAATAGAGTGTACCAAAATGTAATTGCTCCAAATTGAAGGTTTAACAAATAAAATCTCTTTTTGGTTCTATTAAAATAATTAATCTACATAAATTGCCATTGTTGGGTGTGACGAAATGCATGTGTCCATGGTCACTTTTGTAGTTACTGTAATCATCATTTTTTAGCTCAATGCTGTGATGTATCTATGGTCAAAAACAGAACAAAAATGGAAGTAATGCCTATAATGAATATGCACCTCGCTTGCATTTCTGGTGGGACTGGAGATTTGGGAAATTGTTTATTCATTCAATCATCAAATGTGGGATCAAACTTAGTTAAAGCGTGGTGGTCGTTGCGCAGCACGTGTTCGAATTTCAGGTAACTAAACAATGTATTTTGTACGCGTTGTATACGTCGCTATGAGTCCCATATCGAACAGGACGTGGCATGACGACCACCGCCCTTTAAAAGAAAAAAATGCAATGGCATTTCATTAGCTATGGAAAAATGCATGTCAACCACTATTTTAGAAATGTCTGTTGATTATTATATTTACAGTGGAATAGCAAGCAGCTTTGTAAACAAATGAAATTTGTAACCACCGGGCTGTTTGTGTTCGTTGTTATTATATACTTTAAATGCATTTCAACTTGGCTCTTTGCTGAACGAGAGGTGTCCAGACCTGTCAGTTGGTATTAACTTGACATTGTCAGTGTATTTATTGAACTGTGAATTATTTGTTTATTTGTGTATTGAACTTGGTGTGACCTGTCATTGTCAATGTTTTGAACTTAGTGTGACCTGTCATTTTCAATGTATTGAACTTAGTGTGACCTGTCATTGTCAATGTATTGAACTTGGTGTGACCTGTCATTTTCAATGTATTGAACTTAGTGTGACCTGTCATTTTCAATGTATTGAACTTAGTGTGACCTGTCATTATCCATGTATTGAACTTAGTGTGACCTGTCATTTTCAATGTATTGAACTTGGTGTGACCTGTCATTTTCAATGTATTGAACTTGGTGTGACCTGTCATTTTCAATGTATTGAACTTGGTGTGACCTGTCATTTTCAATGTATTGAACTTGGTGTGACCTGTCATTTTCAATGTATTGAACTTGGTGTGACCTGTCATTGTCAATGTGTTGAACTTGGTGTGACCTGTCATTTTCAATGTATTGAACTTGGTGTGACCTGTCATTATCCATGTATTGAACTTAGTGTGACCTGTCATTTTCAATGTATTGAACTTGGTGTGACCTGTCATTTTCAATGTATTGAACTTGGTGTGACCTGTCATTTTCAATGTATTGAACTTGGTGTGACCTGTCATTTTCAATGTATTGAACTTAGTGTGACCTGTCATTTTCAATGTATTGAACTTAGTGTGACCTGTCATTGTCCATGTATTGAACTTAGTGTGACCTGTCATTGTCAATGTTTTGAACTTGGTGTGACCTGTCATTTTCAATGTATTGAACTTGGTGTGACCTGTCATTGTCAATGTTTTGAACTTAGTGTGACCTGTCATTGTCAATGTATTGAACTTGGTGTGACCTGTCATTGTTACTCCTGGCAGTGTGTTGCCTGGTCAGCATGTTTGTGTTATATCCATCAGCATCAATGTAGATACCTGATTTACTCTTTACAAGTACATCTCTATTGGAAACAACTTTACATTTACTGTTTACTGGATCATTAAAATAGGACTTATTTTGATCGTACATGCTCCTTTGTCACTTGAGTACTTTGAGTAAAATAAATACAGTACATCTCATCATTTCAAAAACATTGTTAAATATCGTTTCAGGAAGCAGATGTTGTAAGGTTTGAAATGGATGAAGAGAAGTTGACAAATATGATAAGTAGTTTAGAGGAGATTGAAAAACAGATCAGTTCACATTGCCAATAGTTGGTCATCTTGATACTCTGGTATTGGCATGGCAACAAACACATCAGGCAGACCAGAACATTATCCTGAATCTTGATGAACTTCACAATTCATGAGTAAAAACTCTTGATGTGGCTCTAAAAGTCATGTCAATGGAGTTAATGTCACAGCAAATTAAACATGCCATAAATTGTTATGTATAGAATAAAGCTGGAATTCTGAGCCCGACCCAAGATGTTGAAGCCACAGCCTGAGAGATTTTATTCTGGAAAGCACTTTGTATTCCTGAAGTGTCCAAGGATAAGATGTATTTTTGTCACCTCAAACATTTGATGGCATTCAGTGATCTTGTCAATACTCACCTGAATTATATTCTGGAGAAATAGCACTTACCGAGTATGCCCCAATTTTCAAATGGGACATGATATAAAACTCCAAGACCTTTTATGGCATTATTATGTATTATACATGTATACAAATCTTTTATATTTCAGAATTTGTTATCATGTTTACATTGTAGCAATTTGTAGCTATTGCATGATGATCAACTCATGAATATGTATTAGCCTGAAGCTAATCACCCAATATTAATCAAGGGACAGCATGTGTATCTAACTCTTGTTCTCTGAAGTCTGAACTTGAACTCACATGTGTTATCATAGTTTTTTTTTGTGATCTTAAAATACTGCCAACCAGGATTTTAAAAAAATTGATCATATTAAAAAATGCTCTGCTTGCTGCTTAATGTGGATTCTATTGTCATTCATATCATGAATCAAATAAAGAACAAGAAATGAGATTGCTATTTATAACTCTTTTCAAGCGTTATATCATTCAAGTTGTGAAAGTTGTCCAAGAAATCAATTTATTTTCCTGCAAGAATGGAATACCATGGTAATTTTCGGAGAGCTAAGAAAATGGCATGAACATGAGTGGGAATACAGCAACAGATTACATTATAACATGGACCATATTGACATTATTGTATGTACCAGTATTGACATTATTGTATCTACAAGTATTGACATTATCATTATGTACCATAACCCAGAGTTCATAATGGTTAACCCTTGTGTACACATCTACCATAACCCAGAGTTCATAATGGTTAACCCTTGTGTACACATCTACCATAACCCAGAGTTCATAATGGTTAACCCTTGTGTACACATCTACCATAACCCAGAGTTCATAATGGTTAACCCTTGTGTACACATCTACCATAACCCAGACTTCATAATGGTCTACCACCATCAGAGTTCATAATGGTTACCCCTTATGTACACATCTACCATCCCCAGATTTCAAAATGGTTAACCCCTTATGTACAAATCTACCACCCTCAGAATTCATAATGGTTACCCCTTGTGTACACATCTACCATCCCCAGATTTCAAAATGGTTAACCCCTTATGTACAAATCTACCACCATCAAAGTTCATAATGGTTACCCCTTGTGTATACATCTACCATCCCCAGATTTCAAAATGGTTAACCCCTTATGTACAAATCTACCTCACTCAGAATTCATAATGGTTACCCCTTGTGTACACATCTACCATTTCCCCAGAGTTCATAATGGTTAACCCCTTATGTACACATCTATCATCCCCCAGAGTTCATAATGTTTAACCCCTTATGTACACATCTGCCATCCCCCAGAGTTCATATTGGTTAACCCCTTATGTAGAAATCTACCATCTCCCAGAGTTCATTATGGTTAACCCTTTATGTACAAATCTACCATTCCCTCATAGTAAATAATGGTTAATCCCATATGTCCAAATCTACCATCCCCCAGATTTCATAATGGTTAACTCCTTATGTACACATCTACCATCCCCCAGAGTTCATAATGGTTAACCCCTTATGTACACATCTACCATCCCCCAGATTTCATAATGGTTAACCACTTAAGTACAAATCTACCATCCCCTCATAGTAAATAATGGTTAATCCCATATGTACAAATCTACCATCCCCCAGATTTCATAATGGTTAACCCCTTATGTACACATTTACCATCCCCAGAGTTCATAATGGTTAACTCCTTATGTACACATCTACCATCCCCCAGATTTCATAATGGTTAACCCCTTATGTACAAATCTACCATCCCCTCATAGTAAATAATGATTAACCCCATATGTACAAATCTACCATCCCCCAGATTTCATATTGGTTAACCCCTTATGTACACATCTACCATCCCCCAGATTTCATAATGGTTAACCCCTTATGTACACATCTACCATCCCCCAGATTTCATAATGGTTAACCACTTAAGTACAAATCTACCATCCCCTCATAGTAAATAATGATTAACCCCATATGTACAAATCTACCATCCCCCAGATTTCATAATGGTTAACCCCTTATGTACACATTTACCATCCCCCAGATTTCATAATGGTTAACCACTTAAGTACAAATCTACCATCCCCTCATAGTAAATAATGATTAACCCCATATGTACAAATCTACCATCCCCCAGATTTCATAATGGTTAACCCCTTATGTACACATTTACCATCCCCAGAGTTCATAATGGTTAACTCCTTATGTACACATCTACCATCCCCCAGATTTCATAATGGTTAACCTCTTATGTACACATCTACCATCCCCCAGATTTCATAATGGTTAACCACTTAAGTACAAATCTACCATCCCCTCATAGTAAATAATGATTAACCCCATATGTACAAATCTACCATCCCCCAGATTTCATAATGGTTAACCCCTTATGTACACATTTACCATCCCCAGAGTTCATAATGATTAACCCCATATGTACAAATCTACCATCCCCCAGATTTCATAATGGTTAACCCCTTATGTACACATTTACCATCCCCAGAGTTCATAATGGTTAACCCCTTATGTACAAATTTACCATCCCCCAGATTTCATAATGGTTAACCCCTTATGTACACATTTACCATCCCCAGAGTTCATAATGATTAACCCCATATGTACAAATCTACCATCCCCCAGATTTCATAATGGTTATCCCCTTATGTACACATTTACCATCCCCAGAGTTCATAATGGTTAACCCCTTATGTACACATTTACCATCCCCAGAGTTCATAATGGTTAACTCCTTATGTACACATTTACCATCCCCAGAGTTCATAATGGTTAACCACTTATGTACAAATTTACCATCCCCCAGATTTCATAATGGTTAACCCCTTATGTACAAATCTACCATCCCCTCATAGTAAATAATGGTTAACCCCTTATTACCAAATCTACCACCCTTCCCCAGAGTTTATAATGGTTAACCCCTTATGTACACATTTACCATCCCCCAGATTTCATAATGGTTAACCCCTTATGTACACATTTACCATCCCCAGATTTCATAATGGTTAACCCCTTATGTACACATTTACCATCCCCAGAGTTCATAATGGTTAACCACTTATGTACAAATTTACCATCCCCCAGATTTCATAATGGTTAACCCCTTATGTACAAATCTACCATCCCCTCATAGTAAATAATGGTTAACCCCTTATTACCAAATCTACCACCCTTCCCCAGAGTTTATAATGGTTAACCCCTTATGTACACATTTACCATCCCCCAGATTTCATAATGGTTAACCCCTTATGTACACATCTACCATCCCCCAGATTTCATAATGGTTAACCCCTTATGTACACATCTACCATCCCCCAGATTTCATAATGGTTAACCTCTTATGTACACATCTACCATCCCCAGATTTCATAATGGTCGACCCCTTATGTACAAATTTACCATCCCCAGGGTTCATAATGGTTAACCTCTTATGTACACATCTACCATCCCCCAGATTTCATAATGGTTAACCCCTTATGTACACATCTACCATCCCCCAGATTTCATAATGGTTAACCTCTTATGTACACATCTACCATCCCCAGATTTCATAATGGTCGACCCCTTATGTACAAATTTACCATCCCCAGAGTTCATAATGGTTAACCCCTTATATACAAATCTACCATCCCCTCATAGTAAATAATGGTTAACCCCTTATGACCAAATCTACCATCCCCAGGGTTCATAATGGTTAACCCCTTATGTACACATCTACCATCCCCCAGAGTTCATAATGGTTAACCCCTTATGTACACATCTACCATCCCCCAGAGTTCATAATGGTTAACCCCTTATGTAGAAATCTGCCATCTCCCACAGTTCATTATGGTTAACCCTTTATGTACACATCTACCATCCCCTCATAGTAAATAATGGTTACTCTTTATGTACAAATCTACCACCCTCAGAATTCATAATGGTTACCCCTTGTGTACACATCTACCATCCCCAGATTTCAAAATGGTTAACCCCTTATGTACAAATCTACCACTCTCAGAATTCATAATGGTTACCCCTTGTGTACACATCTACCATCCCCCAGAGTTCATAATGGTTAACCCCTTGTGTACACATCTACCATCCCCAAATTTCATAATGGTTAACCCCTTATGTACAAATCTACCATAACCCAGAGTTCATAATGGTTAACCTCTTGTGTACATATCTACCATCCCTCATAGTTCATTATGGTTAACCCCTTATGTACAAATCTACCATACCCCAGATTTCATAATGGTTAACCCCTTATGTACAAATCTACCATCCCCTCATACTAAATAATGGTTAACAACCCCTTATGTCCAAATCTACCATCCCCTCAGAGTTCATATAATAATAATTATAATAATTAAGAGTTTTTATAGTGTCTAATATCCATCACGATGATGCTCAATGACGCTGTCAGTTCACAGAAATGCTCTCTGAAACATATAAGTTTTGAGTTTAGATTTGAAAATGTTTAAACTGGCTGCAGAACGAATGTCTGTTGGTAACTAATTCCATAATGACGGAGAAGCATGTCTGGTTCTGAGCACTTTGAGCGCTTTGTTCAAGTAATACATCTACACTTACAGTGGTAAGTGTAGATGTATTACTTGAACAAAGCGTGTCATCAAATATTACTCCAATGTTACGAGCGCTTTGTACTGGTTTGAAAGGTGTAAGATCCAAGTTGAAGACATTTAAGTGGATTGGGAGACAGGTCATATTTGGAACGGATTAGCATAACTTCTGCTTTTTCGTCGTTCAGCTGTACTTTGTTGTTGGTCATCCAATGTCAAGGAGGCAATTCTCAGTTGTCGAAATAGTTGGTGAGGTGTTGGTTCTGGTGAATGATAGGTATAGTTGATTGTCATCAGCATATTGGTGGAGGTTCAGTTCTGAGCCAGATATGAACAAAGGGATAGACTCCATGCAGGGCCTGATCCAGATGTGAACAAAGGGATAGACTCCATGCAGGGCCTGATCCAGATGTGAACAAAGGGATAGACTCCATGCAGGGCCTGATCCAGATGTGAACACCAGTACTGATCCCAAGCAATGGGTTTAACACAGAATTTGTAGGTGCATGCTAGTACTTCATTCACAGCTTGTTTCTGTCAACTGCCTTGCTGGTGGTATGGTATCCAGGTCGAAGCTGTGGAAAAAATGTAAGACATGCAAAAAGTTCACAATAAATTGTTGGAAACCTCACATCAAGTCAATCAAGCTACAGAAATTGTACTGATTTACAAAACCAGTACATGTACTAGAAAAACAAGACACATAGCACTTCACTGACAGACATTTCACTAGGTGATGACATAAACTATATTCTGTACATGGAGACGGCTTGCATAACATGAATGAGGAAGACTTGCATAGTGTAAATGGGAGGGCTTTCATGGGGTGAATGAGAAGGGCTTGTTTAGTGTGAAATGGAGGACCTGCATAGGGCGAATGAGAAGGGCTGCATAGCGTGAATGAGGAGGATTCACACATTATGCATAATAATTGTTGGTCAAAGAAAGCTCAATTGCTTTGATAAAGGGTATATAAGTACCTTAAGTGGACATCTGTCTGATTTGTTCATTTCGTGACTTTTTTCAACTTAATTTTACAAAAAACTTTAATACTTAGTATGTAGGGTCAATGGGTTAACTCCCATGACAATTTATAACAAGATAACAATTATAATTGCCATGGCAATAGCCAAACAACTTTTCTGGGAAATGCGTCCTTTTAGTACATGCACTAAAAAGTCACCGTGCAGACACTGGGTGTTGTTGATGAAAAATATATATCAGAAAAGATCACATAAGCACCCTACAGTAAAGCTGCCAATGGGAGCACAGACATCAACAGTAAAACACTGTACCCTATAGTCATCTGATATTTCGCTTAAAAGGCCAAATGTGCTGCATATCAGATGAGATTAGAACATCAATCATAAATAATATCTCAAGTTATTCAGCATCTTTCTTGGTTGTATTCAATGATATTGTTCAAATAAGTTCAAAGTCAAGTTCATTGTATTCCTTGCAGTCAAACACATATTGACAATTTAATTTGTCTCGAATAGTCCCGAATTTCAATTATAAACTAAAATCAAAGAAAGCTTAGAAAGAACTTCCGTGTGCTGAGAGTTTTGGAGACACATTAAAAATTAATTCAAAATTACTTACACTTGAGATATTGATGGAATAGCTGAAAACTAATTATGCAAATAAGGTAACTAATATGAACAGATTTAAGTGTAAAACTAATAAGGTCTGCACAATGTACCAAGTTTCATTGAAAATGTGATTAGAACCAAAAAAATATTAGTTATTATGCTAATTAGAGAATTAATATGAACAGATTTTAACTCAAAATTAATCAGGCTGTCTATTGTCCTGGAGCATTTATGGACCAAGTTTTATTCAAATGTGATGATCAATACTTGAGATATCAGTATTAATTAATTATGTTAATTAGGTGATTAAGAAGCATAAATATTTACCAAAAACTAATATGGTGCATAGTCTTAGGTTCTTTAAAAGTTTCATTGAAATCCAATGAGTGGTTTTTAGACATCAGTGCAACAGCCATAGAACAGCAAAAAATTAACTAATTATGCAAATTAGGTAATTAATAGGCACAATTATTTATCCCAAAATTAATCAGGTCTCTGCATAGTCCTAGAATATCTATGTCGCAAGTCTCATTGAAATGTGATGATTAGTACTTGAGATATCAAGTGAAAAGCTGAAAATTAACTAATTATGCTAATAAGATGATTAATATGCACAAATATTTACCCAAAAACTAATTAGGTCTCTGTACAGTCCTCAAGTAACTATGTACCAAGTTTCATTGAAACATGATCATTACTACTCGAAATATCAAAAGCTGAAAATTAATTAATTATGCAAATTAGGTAATTAATATGTACTGATATTACTCTAAAAACTATCAGGTCTGTGCAGTGTCATATGACACCTATGTACCAAGTTTTATTGAAATGTTATGATTAGTACTTGAGATATCAGTGGAAAAGCCGAAAATTGATTAATCATTATGTAAATTAGGTAATTAATAATCAAATCTACGCATTAGTTCAGAGCATCCATGTGCCAAGTTTCATTGAAATTCAATGAGTGGTTCTTCAAAAATCAGTGGAACAGTCATAGAATAGCTTAAAATCAGTTAATTATCATGCAAATTAGGTAATTAATATTCATAGATTTTTACCCAAAACTAATCAAATCTGCGCACTAGTTCAGAGCATCCATGTGCCACATTTCATCAAAATCCAATGAGTGGTTCTTTAGATATCAGTGGAACAGTCTTGGAACAGCTAAAAATCAGCTAAGTATCATGCAAATTAGGTAATTAATATTCATAGATTTTTACCAAAACCTAATCAACTCTGCGCATTATCCCAGAGCATCTATGTACCAAGTTTCACCAAAATTTGATTAGTGGTTCTTGAGATAACGGTGGAACAAAAAAAGTGACATACATACATACAGACATACAGACATACAGACAGGGTAACTGCAAAGACTCCCTTTTGTGCTTTGCACACGGGAGTCAATGAAGAAAAGTTAACCTCATAATGAACATTTTATTGGAAAAATAAGATCTATTTATTAAATATATTCTTTAGACACTGTTTAATCTTCTGAATGATTTTCTTATGAGTTGATTCTCCATCATGTGATGCAGTACGCAATATGGCTATAAACAGTACTAACACTGCTATTTCACCGTCTTGGGATCCCCTTGTTGCAAAGCAAACAATTGTGGCTAGCAAACAATTGTGGATCCTGCTGTAAACTTGAATATCTCGGGATCGAATTTGACACTATTCAGGCTCGCATTCGGGAGCTCCTTAAGACATTTCTCAAACGCAGGACTTGTACAAAGCGCGAAATGCACAGTCTGCTAGGCCATTTGAACTTTGCATGCAGGGTCATAGTTCCTGGTCGTACATTTATCTCCCGACTAATTACCCTATCCAAAGGTGTTAAAAACTCCATCATCATGTAACAATTACCAACGAAAGTAGACAAGACTTGCACATGTGAAATATACTTCTCTCACATTTGAATGGAATGTCCATGTTTCTTGACACCAACACAACTTCAACGACAGTGCTCTAGCTTTTCATGGATGCCAGTGGTGCTGGTTTTGGCAGGTATTTTCCGGGCTGCTGGTATAAAGGCTAATGGACTGATGAACTCCTGCTGGAAAGTGATCAATCATTCTCTATTGCATTTCAAGAACTTTACCCTAGCGTGATAGCATGTATTTTGTGGGGGAACACTTGTGGGTTTGAAAACATGTACACTTCCATTGTGACAAAATGGCAACTGTGCTTACAATTAACAAAGGAAAATCAAAATCGCCAGCAATAATGAAATTAATGCGCCGTCTGGTCGTTGTAGCAGCAGCTAACAATTTCATGTTTCAGGCCGCTCACATACCAGGTGTGCGTAACGTAATTGCTGATTTATTGTCTTGATTTCAGATGCAGCGTTTCGGAGAGAATGGGGCTGCCCTTATAGCAAGTAAATCCTTGCCAGATACCATTCTTAGTGATATTCACTTGACTCAAACAGTTCCTCAATTTCAACTCGCAGCACTGAATACACGATGATCTCAATCTTATTCGAGCATGGCTACGTTTTGCAGCAATGTATAACATCCAAGGTAGCGCTACGACTTATCCAACAACTTCAGAGGATATCTTTATTTACTTTGCAGTACATTGTGCATCACAGTTGCATTTAAAACACTACTATAAAAGTACAAGTATATCTTTCGGCCATTTTAAACCATTATGTATTGGGAGGCCAGAACAAAACCTGTTTTATTGGAGATAGACAAAGCAGACCAAAACTGCATCATCAATAAGGGCTCTACAACCCATCCACGCCTGCCAATTACAGCAGAAATGTTAAAGAAACTGTGCTCACAACTACAAGATGGAGTTTCTGGACTATACATATATGTTGACTTACTACTTCGTTCTGCCTTCTTTTTCGCATTCTTTGGTTTTCTACATTGTGGTGAATTTTCATGGCCCACACCTGTTTTTAACCAAGAACACCTCAAAACAATTAAAACCTCAAAAACAGATCAATTTCATTGTGGTTTCCAACTTCACCTTTTCCCAATGAACAATCTCTTATGTCCAGTCACATGATGAACCCCTGTTTCTACTTCGTGAAAGAATTGCAATGCACGTCAGACAATTCTTCACGTACTCTAATTTCTACACATGGTTTGAACTCTGGTTTGTATGCTGGTCATTCATTTTACATTGGGGTAGCAACTTGAGCTGCTTTATCTCATTTTCCTGACCACTTAATCCAGACTCTTGGCAGGTGGTCAAGCGATCGTTTATCCGAACTCCAGCACTCCTACGTTAAGACTTCAGGTCAATGGCCAACGTAGTCATTTCCATCTCACCACTTCATCACAGGTCGCACGTAGAGCATGCCGATTAATCTCTTTCTCTCTGGGCATGCTTTGTCCCCTAGACACCACGTCAGATCGTGCAAACATTTTGTTTGTGTTCCCTCGTTGGGCAAAGGACTTCATCCTGTCCCCTTAAAAGGTTAAACGCCCACTTTCTGACATTTCCTTTGTAATAATATTTATTAGACGCATAAAATCCTTAGGAAAGGATAAAAAGGGTCTTACAAAAAGAAATTTAAAAACTATAATCTAAAAAAAATAAAGACAATTTGCAAGGGTGATCCTTGCCCAATTTTTATCGTGTATTTTCCCAATAGTAGTTATTTTAATGTATGTAATTTAATTCTTTATTGCTAGCTTGTTTTAATTAAGTGTCTATCTTGCATGTTAATCTGGTATGTAGTTCTTTACAAACCATGTTTGTGAAATGGTAAGAACATTGCGGAAAAACTAATAAATCACGACAAATATCTCAACGTAGAAATCATTATCAAATACACTCAACAAAGACAGCAAAGCTATTTCGACTGTTAGATCGCTTGTTTTAATGAGGCGTTTTATTTTTGCTTTGAATTGTAGCATTCACTCTTTAACTGACTTAAAATTTAAGACTTAAAACGCTGACTGTCCATTATGTGAACTCTATATTTGCTGTGGCAATCTAAATCTTAAAACTGACCTTTACCTAAGAAGACTGAGTTTGTTGACCTCTACCATTTGGACCTTGTGCATTGTGTATTTATTAGTCCCCGTTCGGACGCAGTCCGAAAACGGGGACTTATGTTTTGCCCTGTGTGCGTCCGTGCGTCCGTGCGTCCGTGCGTCCGTGATCACCTGTATCTCGAACATGCATGGACCGATTAAGTTCAAACTTCACTCATACATCACACCTTATATGGGACATATGCACATGCATTTTTTTCATGATCCGATTAACGATAGCCGAATAGCGGCCATTTTAAGGGCGAAAATGCATCAAAATCGCACATTTTCACCATTCCGGACCCGGATCTCAGTTATGCATGGACGGATTTTGTTCAAATTTGGTACATACATTAAACATAATAGGACCTTGATGCACGTCATTTTTTTTTTTTGGATCTGGTTCGAAATGGCCGACTGGCGGCCATTTTGTTTTAAAGAATTCAGTTCTGGATCCGTATCTGAGACATGCTTGGATTGATCGAGTTCAAACTTCACACACACAAGGTACATCATGTCACAAATATGTATGTGCATTTGTTTCATGATCTCATTAACGATAGCCAAATGGCGGCCGCTTTAAGGCCGAAAATGCATTGAAATCGCACATTTTCACCATTCCGGACCCGGATCTCAGTTATGCATGGACGGATTTCATTCAAATTTGGTACATACATTAAACATAATAGGACCTTGATGCACGTCATTTTTTTTTTTCGGATCAAGTTCGAAATAGCCGACTGGCGGCCATTTTGTTTTAAAGAATTCAGTTCTGGATCCGTATCCGAGACATGTCTGGATTGATCAAGTTCAAACTTCACACACACAAGGTACATCATGTCACAAATATGTATGTGCATTTGTTTCATGATCTCATTAACGATAGCCGAATAGCGGCCATTTTAAGGCCGAAAATGCATCAAAATCGCACATTTTCACCATTCCGGACCCGGATCTCAGTTATGCATGGACGGATTTTGTTCAAATTTGGTACATACATTAAACATAATAGGACCTTGATGCACGTCATTTGTTTTTTGGATCGGGTTCGAAATGGCCGACTGGCGGCCATTTTGTTTTAAAGAATTCAGTTCTGGATCCGTATCTGAGACATGCTTGGATTGATCGAGTTCAAACTTCACACACACAAGGTACATCATGTCACAAATATGTATGTGCATTTGTTTCATGATCTCATTAACGATAGCCAAATGGCGGCCGCTTTAAGGCCGAAAATGCATTGAAATCGCACATTTTCACCATTCCGGACCCGGATCTCAGTTATGCATGGACGGATTTCATTCAAATTTGGTACATACATTAAACATAATAGGACCTTGATGCACGTCATTTTTTTTTCGGATCAAGTTCGAAATAGCCGACTGGCGGCCATTTTGTTTTAAAGAATTCAGTTCTGGATCCGTATCCGAGACATGTCTGGATTGATCAAGTTCAAACTTCACACACACAAGGTACATCATGTCACAAATATGTATGTGCATTTGTTTCATGATCTCATTAACGATAGCCAAATGGGGGCCGCTTTAAGGCCGAAAATGCATTGAAATCGCACATTTTCACCATTCCGGACCCGTATCTCAGTTATGCATGGATGGATTTTGTTCAAATTTGGTACATACATTAAACATAATAGGACCTTGATGCACGTCTTTTTTTTTCGGATCAAGTTCGAAATGGCCGACTGGCGGCCATTTTGTTAAAGAATTCAGTTCTGGATCCGTATCCAAGACATGTCTGGATTGATCAAGTTCAAACTTCACACACACATGGTACATCATGTCACAAATAGATATGTGCATTTGTTTCATGATCTGCTTAACAATAGCGGAATGATGGCCATTTTAAGGCCGAAAATGCATCAAAATCACAATTCCAGAACCAGATCTCAGTCATGCATGGATGGATTTTGTTCAGATTTAGCACAATGTGTTGTACATATGCAGGTGCATTTCGGTCATGATCTGCTTTGAATGTATATGTCACTCAAATATGAACGGAACGGGGACGTGTCATTGACAATGACTTGTTGTCTGTTAAAATACAACAGTTATGTTATGCATGTAGTTTCAAACGTTTACCTCTTGATTAGACTATTAAAAAGGTAGGCATGGTAACCAAAAATAAATACAAACCAGATATCTGTGAAATATATCTATGGAAATTCAATTGATTCATAATTAAATAGCAAATATATGAACTATTAGTTCACAAGATATTAATTAACAAAAATTCAAAATTAATATGTAAATGAGCTCGTTAATCAAATTGAAACTCAATATTGTATAGTATATATATTGTATTGACAAATCAAGTCTCTACCAAGTTTGGTCTGATTTGGACTATTAGTTCACAAGATATTAACAAGAATTAAAATTAATAATTAAAAATGCAAATGAGCTCATTAATTGTTTCCTTGAACAAATAAATCAGCGTGCATCTGTACCAGTAGTCACTCTGTTTTTGTAACAAGTCTCAGCAAAATCGGTCCAGGCATCTCTGATAAATGATGATCGACACACCCAAAAAAATGGATTTTACAGGACTTTGACTTTCAAAATGGCCGCCAGGCAGCCATATGTGATCAAATCAGGAAATAAATCCATGTGAATATGTATACCTCCTCACTGTGTCTTTGGACCTTGTATCATTGAAATCAGTCAAGGCATCTCTGAGAAATGTCAATGGACAGCCAAAAGCCATGATTAACAATCAAAATGGCTGCTATTCGGCCATATTTGACCATTTCAAAAAAGTAAAACAACGTGCATCTGTATGGGTGGTCTCTTTGTCTTTGTAACAAGTCTCAACAAAATCGGTCAAGCCATCTCCGTGAAATGGCGATGGACACACAAGGACCGAATTTTAAAATGGGCGCCAGTCGGCCATATTTGATCGAATCGGAAAATAAATTGATGTGCACATGCATGGTTGATCACTATGTCTTTGCACCAAGTTTCAAAAAAATTGGTCCAGCCATCTCCAAGAAATCACTCCGGGTGGGTGCTAATAACAAATGAGAATTCGTTATGGATACAAACTAACGATGCACTCGTCACCTGGTACGATCTTTGCATAGCAAATGTGACAATAAAGGCCCTGAAACTGGTGTAAATGTGGGAACTATCCTGACCAAAAACACAATGAATTCATCATAATTTCATAAAAAAATAATTAATACACCTGTTCTTCAATTAATACATGAACTATATTAATCTCAACGGTTCTAAAAGTATAATGCAACGTGAATTATTATAAAAGTTCTCATATAATACAATAATATATTAAAGCAAAATTTGGCGGGGAAAAATACTGACCGGCATTTAGTGGGAAACATACTTGCCAATTTTGGTGGTATTTATGATTTATACTACATAATGAAAATAACATATCGGGTTACTGCACTATATAATTAACACATCTTAAAAAGCATTTTACTAACATCTGATTCTCATGTTCAATAGTATATTTCTATTTTATTAACTTACTTCTATATTATTCGCGCTAGTCACACCCAAATTTAACTTAGTTTGAAGATGCTCAGATACAAATTGTTTGACTTATTGTAACCACAATAAAAAGACAATTTTAAAGTGAAATTTCTTCCAATACATTAAATACCTGCCAAAACATGGCAGAGATTCCAAACTGGTTAATACATTATTTAAGTTTGAAAAAGATCAGATAAAAATAGCTTAAGTTGTAACCACAGGAAATATACCATATGACTGTGCAAGGTAAAAATTATTGTTTGTTAGAAGTGTAGTATGTTTAATGCTAATATTAGTACCGGTACCGACCTCAGGCTATCTCGATATAGTGGGGGGCAAGGGTTATTTTCTTTCAACGTAATTGCAATATTTTTTTGTTCGTACAACGTAAATAGGAAAAATAAATTCCGTAATTCTGTAATCACAGGCTAGGCGTACAACGTAATCAATCAAATATTTTTTTCGTACACTGTAAAAATGTGTCATTTTTCTCGGTACGTACAAGAATTTACATGCAAATAAAAAAATCGTAAAAAATAATCCAGGGAAATTACATTTTAGAAACTGTAAAACGACTATATGACACAATTCACTACAAAATTGAACGTCAAGACGTAAAAGGTCCTCTAACCGAATGAAGAGCATTTACGAGGGTAATATGCTCATGCGTCTCTACATACGGCGCAGTAGTGGCGGAGAATTTGAGTCGGAGAGCTCTTCGGACCATTCAATGTTCCATTTTTTAACACTGTAAACTGTAAAAACGTCTTTTTTTCTTTGTATAGAAAGAATTAAAATGGTTACACTAACTAACACATATTTAAAACATACAAATTCTACAAAAATTAGTATCTAAAGCACGACAATGATTAAAAAAACTACTATTGAAATATATGGTGATAATAACAAAAAAATAAGCAATATAAATCAATAAAACATGGAGTATTAAAGGAGAAAAATATGTATGTCAATTTGTCAGAAGGTGTTGCTGTCTAAGGTTCGTGTTATTTTTGATAAATTGAGCAACTGGTATTTGTATATTCAGGTTTGTATCACACATTTTTTTTTTTAAATGTTGTAGTCACTCATATTCATGAAGTTTATAATGTGTTTAGTAGTCTCTTCAAATAGTGCTTTTCGCGATTTTTCGTAAAAGGGTCTATTAATAATAAAATGGTACTTATCTTCTACTTTATAGTTTAACCACAGTTCGCAAATTCTCTTTCCTATTTTTGGTTTTTGGTTTGGTATACCTCCCTGCGAGGTAATAATAATGTCTTTATTGCGTTCGTATCCCTATTAGGATTTTGACTAAAATGCAATACAGATGTGAATAAAGACAAACAAACAATTAAAGTGAGAATAAAAATACACACAGGAAAAAAAATGAAAAAAACAACGAGCAAATAAAAGTAGAAAAAAAATATAATGGTAAAGTAAATTGGATTGTTTTCCACATTTGTGTTGGTGAATGTTTAGATTACTATTGCATGTACATGACCTTATCTTGAGATAGCTGACTATAATGTTTTCAGCTTTTCCTCTCTTGTTTTGAAACAGTTCTCTATGTATTTTGCTATTTGTATTATTGTTTTCTCATCTTTATTATTTAAAATATTTTTTAATTTTTCTTTATTGTTTGCTAAATGTGGGGTGATAACAGCTGATAAAGTTTTTTATTTCTCCCGCGTAGAGATCACATGTTAAAAGAAAATGTTCTTCGTCCTCTATGGCGTTATTTACACAACATAGACATTTTCTGTCAGATATATCTGTGTTGTTATATCTCCCAGTCTCTATTTGTAGTCTGTGAGCACTAATCCTCAATTTTGTCATTGATGACCTGTGATGAGTATTTTTAACTACGTGTAAGTAGTTTTCAAAGCCAAATTCTGTTTTCAGTTCTCTGTGAGTGAGCAATTTATTTTTGTGATTTTTCCCTTTGTTATCATTGTCTAAAATCTGTTTACAATTTTTTTCAAACTTTGTTTTTAGTTTTTCTGTTATTATTTTATCTATATATACATTGTTCGCATTTTGCTTTTTTCTTCCTGTCACAAATGGTCTATATCTAGATCTTTAAGTATAAGTTTTAACCCGGAAACCCAGTTGTAGGTGCCAGAGTTGTCTAGTTCTAAGCCGAGACTGTATGCTTCATATACCAGAGAATTTTCAGGCATTTTTTATTCGATACCAGTATTTGATCATCTGTTATAAATGGTATATAAATGTACCAAAATGAGCCAAGTACGGGTGAAAAATACGGTTATTTATCGCATATTTTTTCCAAGGTCTATGGTTATATTTAGACAAAAGTGTTATTACGAACACTGTTGCGTCACTCTCGTCAGGCCAAGGGGAACGAGTCTATTTATTTATTATCGTAGTTCCATGATTACACTTGTCTGGTCAGTTACAGGGCACTTTTGTTTACGAGGCATTCATTTTGCTACGTCATAGGGGTCAAACTGCGTGAATATATAATTAATTAAACATGGTTGCTTCACGTCCACATTTAGTTTTCGTAAGATGGAACTAGTTTCGGTTCATTAGATTGAACTAGTCTCAGTTCGTACCACTGATATTTTCTTTCTCAATGGAGTGTTTTGCTGCACTCGTAATTGTTGTATAAATCCCGTACATTTTACCCCGCAATACCCCCACCCCGTACTCGCTATATTTTACGACCACGCCCCATACTGGATACATGTTATCACTCGTACTCACTAAATTGCCTCCATGTACTCGCTAAATTACCACCCGTACTCACTATAAATACCATCCATATTCGCTACAAATATCACCCGTACTCGCTATTTTCTGAAAAGTACTTTTCACCCGTACTTGGCTCATTTTGGTACATTTATGTCCCTGCATGGTACCACGATATTTTAGTAACCGTGATGGTACGTACCAGGAATCAGCAGGAATGGTTCAAAGATCAGAATTATCGGAAACACCGACTGTCCGATTGTCATGGCGACTGTCGGCAGTCAAGCAAACGCCTGATCCTTTATTGAGCTACCAAGAATTCTACATCCGGCTTGACGTTGAAATTGTACTCATACATATTTATAAGTTGATGCAGTGCAACCATGGAGGTAACCTCTTTTCTACCTCCATGGTGCAACGTAGAATGCTTACTGAACAATTGATAATCGCGACAATCATCCTGTTTTGATGTATCAATACTGAATTCCCAATTCATGATAATAGTTTATATACATATTGGTACAGGTGTGGAAAATGTGTGAATGTGGGACATTAGCGTCGGGATCCCCCCTATGCAGATAATCAGCTCGTCCAGCAATCAATCACGATGATGGTTCAAAGTTCGTAGAAAGGCGTGCTTTTCTGGGTTGGATTTTGTGGGACTGTTCGTATTTATCTGATGCCTGTTTTAGTTTTGCTGTAACCCACGTTAAAATATGTCTTCTTTGTGGGAGTTTCTCAGCGGTTCGGAGACCGTGGCAAGTATTCAAAGGTGTTTTGGTGTTGAATTTGTGACAAGCTCTGAGGTGATGTGCCGTTCTACTTCTGACGAAGAGGTTGACAGTAATGGCGTCTCTGATATCAAAAACGCCGTGAAGTGTACAGAACACATGACGTTTGGACAGTCGGGTAATGGTCGTGACACGTTTTCACTCAGTGCTTCGTCTCCAGTCCGAAATTGCAATAATGGATTTGTAAAGATGGAATATAGGATCAAAGACACGATCGCCACATCTACCATCGCATCCACCGTGCGATCACGGTCGACTGTACAACATAATGGGCGCGCCGGTAAAGGCATCATTTTAAACTCTGTCAGTAATACAACGTACTGCCCGCATAATGACAGATCCACCGATTATGTTATTCACAACAAATTCTGGTATTATATATTTCTCTTCGGTGCCATGCTTGGAAATGAAATTTTCTACATGGCATTTTTCCCATTTTGTTGCTGGAATGTGTCGGTATGGGTAACCAGGCGTGTGGCCATTATCTGGGCTATTGTTATGTATTTCGGACAGGCAGCGAAGGATATCGTCAAATGGCCAAGACCATCATCACCTCCTGTCGTTAAGTTGGAACATATTTACAATATGGAGTACGGCATGCCATCCACACACGCCATGATGGGATTAAGCTTGCCGTTCACATTATTTCTTCTCACCGTTCAACGATTTGAGGTCGGTTAGAGTTCATTACCCTCTTCTATTCATGGTACACACACCCCTTGTCACGGTGCCAGCTGCTTCTCCGTAACTGTGCTTTGTATTGTGTTGTCTAACTACCGTTATTTGTTTACATCGCGTTAAGAATGCAGTAGAGATTCCCAGGAAGTAAAATTCACTAAGATTTATTTTAAACCATATCAAATTATCTAATTTTATGAAACCTTATAATTCACACTAATTAAAAATCAATGTTAGGTTAGATACAACCTTAGTGTGGTCATGTGACTGCTGAGTAAATAAATCCTTAATTGCAGAATGCGTGAATTTAACAAAAATGACTATTTTCATGTTTAATACATCTACAATCTGAAAAAAATATTTAATGAGTGCTTTCTGAGTATTAAACATTAGATTGATGATTTTGATGTCAGAATTAGAACAAAGATGTACACTAATCAATAGATGAATTGTGTGGTTGCTGCATTGATATTTTTTAAATGGTCATGAAATCTTTTGTGACGAATGTTTCAATGTCAAGTAAAATGTAGATAATAGGTAAGTACCTAAAGTTATTCTAAAACTATTTCATACTTTGCTGTGTAATTTATTAATCATTTGAAATAAATGGGAATGTTCAAATTGAGTCATCACAACAATGCAGGTTAAATTTAACCACTGTTTAAGCATGGTCTATTTATGATAGAGTTCTGAAATTTTCATAGAATTTGATACACTAAAAAGTTAATTTTGATGTGCCAAACATGTCCCAAAAACTCTCTTACATTCTTAAGTCCTTTTTTGCCAAAATTAGTTTATACTTGCTTGCAGTTTCCTATAAGATAAGATAAGATAATTCTTTATTACAACCTTATAGAATGAATTACATATCTATTTTGGTTTATAAAATGTAATAAAAGTGTTAAAATAAGCATAACAAGTTAGATATATAAAATCTACTACAATACAGTTACATGTAATAATGTAAAAAATATTAATGACCCATTAGGTGGTTTTCTCTAATGGCATTTGCTGTTTATATCTGATATATCAAAATTCATGCATTTTTATTATGTATCAAAACCATGCGTACACATCACTTTTCACTCATTCCGAGGGTTGGTAATACTACCAATTTAAGTTCACTAATTATACCAATTTCCCCCGCAGTATCCATACTATCTGGGAGTTGCTATCGCTGTGACTTGGTGTACTTTAGTCTGTATTTCTCGTCTTTATCTTGGAATGCACAATGTTCTGGTAAGTTTTGTGTTTAACCATTTCTTTTATTCACATTTTTATTGATTCCTAATTTTGTTGGAGCAGAACATGTTCATTTTGATTTAAGTGTGCTGGGGGGGGGGGGGTGTCCTGAGCCAGTTACAAACTCGACCAAAAAAGATTGACATTTGGGGTAATTTTTTACACAAAAATTACCCAAAATTGCTTGGCAAGAGTTCCTTTTGTAACCCCCCCCCCCCATAATCCCTAACCCTAACTCTAACACTAACCCCCAGTCACCAAATTCATTTGTATATGCCCCCTCTAGATAACTATAGATGTCCTTAGGAGGGGCATGTACAATTAAATGGGGAGTGCTGGAGGATAGGGGTAGGGTTAGGGATGGGGAGGGGTACAAAAGGAACTCTTTCAAATTGCTTTGCCATGAAATTACCTGCAATTTGTGGAAATGTCCAAAATCTGGGTACAAGAGGTCAGTTGAGCCTCAAAAAACCTTGGTAAAAAAAAATTGACATAACAACTGTTACAAACCTTTTCAATGGGACCCCCCCCCCCCCACTTAATATTGGTTTTACTGTACTCGTATTTCGTATTTACAACCTGATGAAACTGACAACTTTGTCAGTACTCATCATTTTTGATTTCATAAATGCAAATAGTTATAAGTTCAAGTACATGCATTTGTTCACTAAAACCTGTAATTTAAATAGTAAACATAAATAACTAAAATCATCATAACTTATGTACTGAACATAAAAATGTGTTCAGACTTTGACAGGACCTGTTTTCAGGAAGACAAGAGTTCACTTTATGTACCAGTATATACTGTTTCATTTAGTTATTACTATGTTTTGCAGGATGTTATTGCTGGGTTAGTATTGGCTGCTGTCTTGATGGCTGTAATATATCCATATCTTGATGTCATCGAGGATATTTTTATTAATGGAAAGTATGGTGCAACTTTAGCATTTGGCATTGGAATTTCCATGGCGATCTTTTATCCAACCTTCAATAAGTGGACAATGTCTAGAGGTGAAGCGACTCTACTGCTTGGTATTGGTACTGGGACCTTGGTTGGATTATGGTTCAAAGTGCACTTTAATTTGCCACCCTTTGAGCCAGTAGGTGACTCACCATATACTATTACTGTGCCCGATTTACGCTGGATGTTTTTTATGATACTCAAAATGTCATCAGGAATTCTAATTTTATTAGCAACACGGTTTGTCATGAGTGCTTCAATTAAAAAAGTAGCCTATGCTATTCTCAGAATTTTGCCATTGAATGAGAAGAGAAATGAACAAGTTTACGTTGAAGTTCCAAGAAAGTTTTTCACATACATGGCGATAGCAGTTCTTACAGCATCGATAATTCCTTATATGCATCAATGTATAGGGCTGTAACTCTCTTGCTCAAATTAGAAGTCAAACTGTTTCTTGATATATGTGACAATCGATCGATGTATAGTGACATCATTCATTTTATGATCTAAACTGGTTTGTCTTCTATGAACCAATTTTTAATGTAAAATAATTAAGATACGTCTAGTGCATATTACATGTAAGTAGCCACAATGTGCAGAATTTTTATTTCAAATTGCTGATGTGTATTGTATATGTATGCTGAATTTGTCTTCACCTATTTGATCACTATGCAATTAGTGTTGATAGCTTATTGTGCATAGTTTTATGAACTACATGGAATTAAAATTGTATTTAAATCTACACAGTAGTACTTAAGATGTTTATATTCAGAAAACTGTAATTTATACATTTAGTACATTTATGTCAGAGTATATCCAATTGCTATATAAAATTAATTGCAATATTAATGTCAGCATAAAATATGTTTTTGTGTTACTGTTATGTAAGATTCATATATTTGAACACCTCTTTTGGCCAAGTGTAATTTACAAAATACTACCAGTGAGTGTTGGTGTAACATTGAAAGCAATGGGTTGCCATGGCTACCATTTGCAATATAATGACATGTACATGTATACTGTGACAATCCAGTGAAATGCACTATGGTACTTTGCCTATTTCTCTATTCAGTGATCAGTTGTGCTACCAATTAATATTGTCATATCTATCGGTAAAACAAATCCGTCAGAGTTGGGGTTATAAGTACTCCCAACTCCTCAAAGTTATGGTTTAACCTAAGTTAAAAAAATGCTTTACACAAAGTGTGCACATTTGGGTGGGTACTAATGTGCACATGTCAACAAATTCTGATTTATCTGCCTATGAAAAAATGACAAATACTAATTTATACAAATGACTTGATTTACCAGGAGTTGTATAACCACAGATCCAGCTTAATTACTATAACATATGTACATGCACCTGATTATATAACTAACATTGAATTTAAATTGAAGTCAATAAAATTTAAAATTTTAATTCAATGTTTAATTGAATTGCAGTTCTCTATATGCATACATTAATTACATGTAATTACTGTTTAATTGAATTGTAAATTTTATTTGGAACAGATTCCATTGCACATCTTGTCATTGGGGGTAATTCAAAGGATACTACTCAAATTGTACTATTCAGTTCCTCTGCAGGTATAGCCTGAAAACGAAGCATTTGGTTTTGTGTATCCATTTGTGTGATAGAAGCATTTTCTTGTACGTTCAGCAGCAGATATCACAGATATGTTTTATTTTTTATTATAAGTAAGTCTTCATGATTTTCTTCCTTATTCATCTCCCAGAACCCATCAAGAAACTTCAGTCCAGCGGATATGGACAGAATATTGGCATTGAAAACTTTTGAATAGAAATGTGTAATTTGGCATAATTGCATTAAACTGGTAGCTTATCATTTTATGATATGGTGTCATTGAATAGCACCCTTTATTTTCCATTCAGTTGAAGTTCAAAAAACGGGACCTATGGATTGACAGAGTGTGTGTCCGGACCTATATCTTAATACTCGGACCGACTATATCATACATAATATTATACGTATACACATCAATGTTTCACGATCTGATTCAAGATGGCTGAATGGTGGCTATTTTTGTGTTGAAAAATCATCAACACTTCTGGCATTCCGAAACCGGATCTCTGCTGTTTACATGGATTTTGTTCAAATTTGGTACATACATTAGACATTATGGGACCTTGATGCATGTCATTTTGTTTTTTCAGATCTGTTTCATGTCATAGACAGATGTATTGAGTTTGACAATCAGTTTTAAAATGGCCGACTGATGGCAATTTTGTATTTACTAATGCTGTTCCAGAGCAATATCTCAATAAGGACAAGTACTCGTTTACAGCAAAGAAACAAAACTTAAATATCACAAGAACAGAATAACAGTGTAGACAATGAGATATTAATTGATATTGCAGTTCATATTTATTTAGATGCCTAGTAACAACAATCACACATACAGGACTTTCTTTAAAGTTGCAGAGAAAATAAGAGAAATGATTTATCTGAAAACTAGCTGATAATGAAGTCCAAAGATTCAGCAAATGTAGTGATCAGACAGGATACTAGCAATAAGAACTTTAATGCCCAGCTAATTCCAAATGCAAAGGTGCAGGGTGCTTAACACAAAGGTTTAGTCAGTTGCATGAATTACTGCCATCTCTTGAACTGCTTGTGTGCTAGTTCAGTGATTTCTGTAATTTATCCACATTTGAAAGGTAAGATACTCAGAAATGATTACTTCATGTAATATATTTTTTTTTAAATAACAGGTGATAAAGGTCACTTCTCAAAACAATAACAAAGTGGGTTTTGTGCTACGTAGAGTTCTCGTACACTATTTTATTTTCTACCATACATTGACTTTTTCACTTGGAGAAAATACTCGTTTGCGACATTGTGTCTAATTAAGTGGCTAATTAACTACTAGTATGCAATAGGTCTGAGACTGGGATTGATAAAGCCATAGAGGGCATTTTGCACCACTAGAGGTAGCTGTTTAGGATCAGCTATTCCAGTTGTCCATTTCATGTTTGTGGCAATTTTAACAATAGTGATAGCAGAAAGGGCAAGTATGCCACTAGAGGGCGCTAATTAATCCACACTAGTAAATCAGCAAAAAGATTGCTACCAAGCTGTACAATTGTGCCAAATTTCATGCTTCTACTCAAAAGTTCATGCTGTATCTAATGAAAAGTAAGAACTTTATCATAATCTATATAACACTGGGGAAATTTATTAAAAACAGCATCTTTCAAAGACCGCATTACCTTGCAACATCTTTATTTCGATGTTATAAGCTTAGTTTTGTATTTTTAGCTCCGCTGTCGACCTTGTCGAGCAGAGCTTATCATATGACTGATTGTCCGTTGTCCTGCGTCCGTCGTCTGTGTCAATGTTTTACTTTTTCGACTTCTTCTTGAAAACTACAAGCCTGAATGATTTGATACTTGGTGTATATGTACCTTGGGTAGACCTCTCTCGGATTTGTTCATTTCATTATCTTATCTTCAATTCTCTAATTTTGGTGAATATTTTTGTCATTTTTGGTAAAAAGTGATATTTTCAACTTCTTGTTAAAAACCGCAAGTCCAATTGCTTTGATATTACATATATAGGTACTACATGTGGACCTTTCTCAGATTTGTTCATTTTGTAATGATATCTTTAATTCTCTAATATTGGTGAATATTTTTGTCATTTTTGGTAAAAAGTGATATTTTCGACTTCTTGTTAAAAACCGCAAGTCCAATTGCTTTGATATTACATATATAGGTACTACATGTGGACCTTTCTCAGATTTGTTCATTTTGTAATGATATCTTTAATTCTCTAATTTTGGTGAATATTTTTGTCATTTTTGGTAAAAAGTGATATTTTCAACTTCTTGTTAAAAACCGCAAGTCCAATTGCTTTGATATTACATATATAGGTACTACATGTGGACCTTTCTCAGATTTGTTCATTTTGTAATGATATCTTTAATTCTCTAATTTTGGTGAATATTTTTGTCATTTTTGGTAAAAAGTGATATTTTCAACTTCTTGTTAAAAACCGCAAGTCCAATTGCTTTGATATTACATATATAGGTACTACATGTGGACCTCTCTCAAATTTGTTCATTTGTATGATGATGTCTTCAATTCTCCAATTTTGATGAAAATTTTTGTCATTTTTGGTGAAAAGTGATATTGTTGAATTCTTGTTGAAAACGGCAAGTCCCATTGCATTGATACTATGCATATTGTTCATTTTCTAATAATATCTTCTGTTCTTTAATTGAAATGTGCATTGCTAACAGCGGAGCTATCTCAGCCAAGAGGCTGCTTGTTTTTTAAATGTAATTTGTATTGTAAAGTAATTTAATTTTAATCATAGGTATTTCGCTGTTGCATTCTCACTTTGTTTTATATACCAAAAAAAAAAACCATGGAAAATTAGTTGGTTTGATGAAATGTAGTTAGACTTTACTTCTCTAAAAAATAATTGTCTTATCACTTTCTTAGACATGAATGTTTCATCAAAATGTGTGATAGAATACAACCAACATTAATCCACCAGTAGAAAAGAGTGAAATTGAAGACTGGAGACTCGTAGATAAACATTAAGGGATATACTTTATTGACCTAACTAGCCGACCACCAAATGTGACGTAATTCAATGCATAATGAATTGACGCAATGTTTTATGATGTTCTGACGTTATCAGATTCAAATACTTCAGCAATATCAGCACCATCCGGTAGGATGTCAGAGAATTGATTGCATGTACTCCCACATGACATTACAAAATTATAAGTATAACCAAAAATTAAGACATGTGTCAAAATTCCTCATGGTTTGATATTCTATACTTAATGGTGATGGTGTTTGACTCCAATCAGCACATTCTAATATGCTAAAACAATTATGTTATCAATTATTACTTTTCTTTTATGTGATTTAAACATCAAATACTGTTCGATTAGAACATTTCAGAAAGCAAACACTACTCCCTAAAACACCAGACTATGGATGGTCCACAAAGTAACAATTTTCTTCCAAATATTCAATCTGAATTAACTCCCCCCCCCAAAAAAAATGTTTCAACCTAAAACATCGGGATATAAATATAAACAAGTTCAGTAGAGCAACTAAAACATTTTATAATATTATGCCTTCCAAAAAGTTGGAATGAACTTGGTAATGATGGTGACCATCCAGAGCTAGCATATGGGAACAAATTTATTTGGAAGTTGTTACACACATATGAAAAAAATTCCAAAATATGTAATTACCGTAAAAAGTTTTTATGAGCAGGAATGTGATTATGAAAGATAAAATTCCATTATACAGGCTTTTGGTGTCTGAGTTTGCCATTCAATGTACCTAGCTATTGACACCAAGACTTGTGAAAGAAAGTTTAAATTTAATACTTCATTACATTCTGTTTACAAACGAAGATCTTTTTAAAAGGGGTATAGTTCAGACTGCATTGTGCACATTCTGCGAAGAAGAAAATTAAATTTAAAACCTTTTTTATATGTGTGAATTTTGGAAAAACTTTCTCCAGTGTTTCCAAAACTTCTTAATGTTCGTGGTCAAGCCTACAGTGAATGTCTTTGGTGACTCTGCTTTTTCTATGATTTATAACCACCATATGTTGATAGCCAAGAAAGGGATCATGTTATTTAACATATGCTGGAAAAAAACAAGTTGTCACAGATCTTACCTCACATACAAGACATCCCAATACATGTACTAGTATTTTGCATTACGTAGGAAAAACACACGAACAATTTATTGGTACGTTAGGGGCGCTGTATACACGCGAAACACATTAGTGATATCAGTGACCGTTGATCTCTCGGTCACAACCTTTAAAATAAGATGGCTACCCCAATACGTCAGTGAATATTGAGAGAGCCCGAGGCCGGTACCGGTTTTACCATATCGCTGTTTCCCAGTGCTGCTACAAAATGAGTTTTCTAACAAGTGACGAAGCTGTTGTAGCTTTTCAGAAATATTTCGGTGTGGTTTCGATCGGCAATTCTGCGAGTGAGAAGCACTGCAATGATACATCTCGCCACAGCGAGAACAATGGACTCGATGCAAATCGTGTTACATCGCCCGGGCACACTTACCGGCTTCGAAACAGAGTAATACCACTGCAACAACAAAAAGACTCGGCCAGCCAAAAGATTGAGACGGAACAAGCTCATACCAACGGAATAATTCTGGATTACGAAATTAGATCATATTTCTGGTTTTATTTATTCACTTTCGGGGCAGCTCTGGCCAATGAAGTATTCTTCATGATATTTCTACCGCTCTGCTGCTGGAACGTAACCATGCTGCTACCCAGGCGAATCGTATACACATGGATGATTTTGTTCTATCTTGGCCAAGGATCTAAAGATGTCGTGAAGATTCCTCGTCCAACTTCCCCACCGGTGATTCGATTGGATACAACCCAAGTGTACATGAAGGAATATGGTATGCCGTCAACTCACGCCATGCTGGGGATAGGGTTAATTGGAACTATTATGTACACCTTTGTAGAACAATATGAGGTATGTCAAGCAAGTTCATATAATTTTTCAAAAAATTACATAATTTAATTTAATTTACAACAATTGTTCATTTATTTTCTGTTTATGTACTAATACCCTCATTTACTAGCCCTGAGTACAGTCTTGTAGGTTGGCCTTCTTCTGCTGATCATTCGGAGGCCGAATGATCAGTGCATGGAGGTAATTATTACCTCCATGATCAGTGGAAGAAGGCCAACATGCAGGACTGTACTCAGGGCTACCTTATTTACATACACCAGAGATACAATGTCTGATGGCTATATGATTAGCCAATTATAAAAAATGGACATAGATCATTTACAATATCAGTGAACAGTGGTTTTAAACATATATTATACCTCAGTCATGGGGTACCTGGTATATATATATATATTATGTGGCTGTGTATATTCCATTTCCATTCATAGCACCTGTAAGTAATTAGGCATTTAAAGGCAATGTCTAGCATGGTAATACCATGAACAAACATTATCATTCACTGCTGAACCCTGATCAGTGCACAACCCTTTTAAAATGCTCATCCACTGAATATCTACTGAAGAACACAGAATGTTGTACATGTATGGGCATGCTGATATGTTTTGGGATATATAACAGCAGAAAAAGTCGCATAAAACAGCTTTGTGACCTTGATGACCTTGAGCATTGAATTAAGGTCAATCATAAACAAAATGCCCTAGTTGTTTAGAGCATGGATGTCTTAGTACATCCATGTTTAGAGCATCATGGAGGTTGTTTAGAGATGGTCATCACTGCTCATGAATAATTAATGAGCACCTTGACTTAAGCTATGTTCTCACACATCTAAAAAACGCTGTGTTGACACTGTTTTTTTGTTGTGCAAATATTAGATAATCTGCTGAATTGTCTGCTCGCGTTCTCACTTAGTAAAAACACTGGTGTTTTGCATGCACAACAAATCATATCACGGAAAGGTCAATAAACAAATGGAAAGGTCAATCGACAACATTGCGTCCCCTCTGGTAAATGCATTTGCTTTGTTTCCGGTTCTTCCGTGTGTTTTTACGCTCGAGAAGAAGGCAGCAACGATCGATTAATTGAGATTTCGAAGAGCAAGAAATCGCCAACTTGTTAGGTCGAACAAGCCCGAAAAATGATCGGTTCATGTTCACGCTTTTTAACTTGAACTTCCAATAATATCTACAATGCAACTAGTGCTGTATTAGTTGCCGCTTCAGCTTGGCTTTTTTTTCCAGAATAAAATCATTCATGTACGTACGTCACTGAACTTGAACTTTTTAACTTGAACTTCCAATAATATCTACAATGCAACTAGTGCTGTATTAGTTGCCGCTTCAGCTTGGCTTTTTTTTCCAGAATAAAATCATTCATGTACGTACGTCACTGAACTTGAACTTTTTAACTTGAACTTCCAATAATATCTACAATGCAACTAGTGCTGTATTAGTTGCCGCTTCAGCTTGGCTTTTTTTTCCAGAATAAAATCATTCATGTACGTACGTCACTGAACTTGAACTTTTTAACTTGAACTTCCAATAATATCTACAATGCAACTAGTGCTGTATTAGTTGCTGCTTCAGCTTGGCTTTTTTTTCCAGAATAAAATCATTCATGTACGTACGTCACTGAACTTGAACTTTTTAACTTGAACTTCCAATAATATCTACAATGCAACTAGTGCTGTATTAGTTGCTGCTTCAGCTTGGCTTTTTTTTCCAGAATAAAATCATTCATGTATGAAAATGGATGACAGGATAACACGTCCTTAGACAGAATGATCCAGTACTAACTGAAGGTTATGTAGATTTAACCCCCTCCCTTTTCATGCTGCCAATCTGGCTTTCCACCCCGATCAATTCAAACAGGGCTTCACCAGTCTGCCATCCCAGGACTGTCTGTTATTGGATTTGACGTGAATATATTATTTCCTTATGTACGGTACATGCATGCATAGGGTCATGACAAGTCCAAAGTGGCGTAAAAGTGGCGTATTGCTTTGTTATGTGTGCAGAGTCGTCAAAAGTGTTATTACATTGGTATAATTTCTTTACCGGGTAGTATATTCTTACAAACAACACTATATCATGCCTCAAATTTCTAATGACTGCATATATTTATAATCTACAATCATATTTACAAATATATGTCTTGTTTGAGCCAAGCTTAACTGGCAGTGTCTTAATTTTTTGTTATATCTGAAATAAATATCTATCTATGTAGATTTTCACACTTTTAGCTGGGGCCATGAAATCCCGCCTGATTGTGAAATGATTCTAAAAAAAACAAAAAATGCCCGTACGGTAATATGTTTCAACAAGGCACATCACATCACACTCGGCAATATTTGAATCAATGATCAATGCAAACATGCTTGGTTCATCTTATTCAGTGACAGTGGGGTGAACACCATTTCATTGTCCAATATTGGAATTTTGTTCATGGATTTCTCCTTGCTCCTGAAAAAAGGCGAACTATACCGGTTTACCAGCCTTGTAACCAATAGTTTCTCTTTGTGTGTGTGCTCATACGTTGTTGGAATGTTTTATATACATGTACAATAAAAGCTATACAATGTGAGTTTTCCATAAAATGTTTTTTTAGGCAGAAATTACAATGAAATCTAAACTAACATCACAAGTACATCCCTTATATATTCATGGTTGTAAATGTACAGTACCCAATGCTTTCCGATTGTTGAAGAGAGTGATTTCACGGAGTACCACAAATTTATGTAACACGCTTTGAGCATCATTTGCCTACTGGAAATCTTTATTTTTATCCACTCAGAGTCACAGTTTATCTTGGAAAGTTTGAGCTTTGGCTCAATTTTACCGATTTACTGTCTTTTGAGATATTAAAACTGTTCAGCCAATATCAAGAACTATCATTAATATGATAAGCATTATTGTGTTCAAGAGAAATTTAATTTATTAAAATAAAGAGTATAATAATTCAGTTATTTTTTATGATAGCTGGCACATATATTTACAGGATTCTCATAATTCTTTGTACTATTGCAGTTTCCTGTCATACCAGCGTTGGTTATATGTTTCCTATGGGTTGCATTGGTGTGTGCAAGCAGACTCTACCTTGGAATGCACAATGTCATGGTATGTACTTCTAGATATTTCCAATCTTCACACCTTTATGTGCTTTTAGCAACTATGCATCTTAACAACCATCTTAATCCAAAAGCTTTCACAACTATCTTCAGTTTATCACTTGATTACTGGGATTTCATTTATCGTGTCAGTGGTTTAATTTCTCCCTATTTGTATACTGTACATGTAATTAGCTAGGTTTTATTTTCGCTCATTGATTTTAATGCGCTAATTTAAAAGGGCAGTGGTTAGGGTTTTCATTTTTGTTCCAACATTTGTGCTTTCATTATGATTTTTCATGAAAACTGATTTTTTCTTTCATTTTTTGTTGCAAATTTTGATTAAATAAAATCTGTGGTCAGATACAGGAGTATTTTTTCTTGCATCTCATTTTCTCTCATTTGTAATCTTTGCCTATTTTAAATGATGATAAATAGTAATACCATTTGTGTGGCTTTTTTTAGCATTTTGTTATTTGTTACTGGCTTACAGTGTTCTCCCCAGGAATTTAAACCACTGTGGCAGACTAATTTGCATATCATTTGCATATCATTTACACCCACACAAAAAACAACATATATTTTCAAAAACTAAGTGGCACATATTTATAAACACTATTCTTTTGGGCACTTTTGTAATATTAATGTGTTCCGTCACAGTGCAAATTCTTTTTTTATTGGAGTCAAAATATTACGTTTCACAATTTAGCAGAGTTTGAATTTTAAAAAGAAACATTCTCGAATCAAAGTGCAAATGCTGCAGACTAAAAAGAAACAAATAAATTGAAAAAAGTTAAATAAAACTCATTTGAAACATTTCAGCCAGGATTATGTTCACGATTTTCATGATCTTATTTGCTACAAAAACATTTTCCTTCAAAAAATTGTTGTTCTTTATTTGTACCATCAGCTTCTACAACGTTTACATTTACAGTAATGAACGAACAAATAAAACTTTGTTTGTTTATATGAAATAAACGTAAAATTTGACGTAAATTACATTGCGGAAGTAAAGCGATGTCGTAGCACGATGTGTTGCTATGGATTTCAGATGAAAACTGCATAAT
The DNA here is from genome assembly GCF_978046115.1 of Saccoglossus kowalevskii. NCBI lineage: Eukaryota > Metazoa > Hemichordata > Enteropneusta > Harrimaniidae > Saccoglossus > Saccoglossus kowalevskii. The sequence continues at coordinate 8,617,285 of NC_140642.1, forward strand.
GGTTTTCAAAATAGGTGATTAGCAATTTTTAGAGGGAAAAGGAATCTTGAAAGAAGAGTTTTTACACGATTCGTGATAATAAAAATTCAAATGTATTTTACCCAATCACGCAATAAACACGTTTTTTTAGCTCCGCTGTCAACTTTGTCGAGCGGAGCCCCGCACAGAAATTGAATGCTGGGGAGAACACTGGGATTATGTTTTCCTGGAAGAAATATAACTTCTGATTTTGCTTAGTCTTCATTGTCTCAATGAGTAGCAACTAGTGTAAAATACTTTATTTTAGCTGGAATTAATTTTCACTGAAAGACCTTTTGGGTTTTTTGCATGGGATTTATTTTCACTGATTTATGACAAATTGAATGTAAAATATAGGACAAAAGGTATATTCGCTGCATTTTATTTTCACTGAATCATTCCTTCAGCAAAAACGGCGAAAATTAATTCCAAGCGAAAATAAAATATTTTACAGTACCGGTGGTACTGGGCATTTCTAGAAAAGCCAGTGTAGTGGAGTTTTTTGCCTGTTGCATACTACAATGTACCATTTTAATTTAACAGCCCAATTGAGAAGATACAGGTCAATGAATATTAAAATGTATTTTAAAATGTCGTGAATAAATAATATAGTTGTAGTAATTTTTATTTCCTCATAAATATAATTTCAGAGATTCAAGTTCCTGTATGCGTGTCTGAATTGTTTGATTAATAGCATGTGTACTTGCATGTACATGAATGACAGGAATGTGTCTATACATGTAGTCATGATAAGTCTCTTAGTCCCAGTGCGGACTAAGTCTGTAAGCGAGGACTTATGGACTGAGATCCATGTGTCCATGCTTCGCAACCTACTGTAAATAATGAAATTGAATATCAGTGAAAATAAATGGTTTTACAGTATACAGTATCTCACATATGTCTGGTGCCAAACGTTCAAACTTCAAACATATACCGGTATCATTCATTCCACGATCCAACGTTTAATTCTAGTGCTGTATCTCTGACATGTGCTGACTGTTTATGTTCTAAACTTGATGAATACAAATTGAAGTTGTATACTTACATGCTGCATTGCATCTATGAGAAATGTGGTTTTAATAGAGTAAATACTGTATGCCCCTAAGTACCATTGTAAACACAACTTTGCTCATCAAACTATTTGATTCTTTTCAGGACATTGTAATTGGTCTGATATTTGCGGCTGTACTAATGGCGATATATGTACCATTTTTTGATGTACTAGATGACTACTTTGCATTTCACCCCAATGTAGTATGGAACGTTGCTGTTGTTACCATCTTTACAACTCTCGTTTATCCCGACATCACCGAAATGAATGCATCGCGCGAGTTGACTACTACCTGTTGTGGTACATCTGCAGGCTTTCTTATTGGAGCATGGTGTCGGCTTCAGTATGGTATTCATCCCCTTGATCCAGTAACGCCACCCCCATACGCTATTCCACCTCTAGAGCTGTCTTGGTTTCTACAAGCTACTGTCCGAACTGCTGTTGGTCTGGTTCTACTATTTCTCACAAGGACCTTAACTAAAATCACTTTCAATACCATTCTATCTGTTATTTTGAGGGTGCCATATACCAAGGCTAAAAAAACTGATATATTGCTGGTAGAGCTGTCACGAAAGTATATGCCTTATTTTGTTCTGTCCTTTAGTGCAGTGTTTCTTTATCCCATGGCATACGAGTATTTCAACATGGCATAGTCATGTACAACTTACATGCCATGCATTGGTATACAAGTATTTCAACATGGCATAGTTATGTACAACTTACATGCCATGCATTGGTATACAAGTATTTCAACATGGCATAGTTATGTACAACTTACATGCCATGCATTGGTATACAAGTATTTCAACATGGCATAGTTATGTACAACTTACATGCCATGCATTGGTATACAAGTATTTCAACATGGCATAGTTATGTACAACTTACATGCCATGCATTGGTATACAAGTATTTCAACATGGCATAGTCATGTACAACTTACATGCCATGCATTGGTATACAAGTATTTCAACATGGCATAGTTATGTACAACTTACATGCCATGCATTGGTATACAAGTATTTCAACATGGCATAGTCATGTATAACTTACATGCCATGCATTGGTATACAAGTATTTCAACATGGCATAGTCATGTATAACTTACATGCCATGCATTGGTATACAAGTATTTCAACATGGCATAGTCATGTACAACTTACATGCCATGCATTGGTATACAAGTATTTCAACATGGCATAGTCATGTACAACTTACATGCCATGCATTGGTATACAAGTATTTCAACATGGCATAGTTATGTACAACTTACATGCCATGCATTGGTATACAAGTATTTCAACATGGCATAGTCATGTATAACTTACATGCCATGCATTGGTATACAAGTATTTCAACATGGCATAGTCATGTATAACTTACATGCCATGCATTGGTATACAAGTATTTCAACATGGCATAGTCATGTATAACTTACATGCCATGCATTGGTATACAAGTATTTCAACATGGCATAGTCATGTACAACTTACATGCCATGTATTGGTATACAAGTATTTCAACATGGCATAGTCATGTACAACTTACATGCCATGCATTGGTATACAAGTATTTCAACATGACATAGTTATGTACAACTTACATACCATGCATTGGTATACAAGTATTTCAACATGGCATAGTCATGTACAACTACATGCCATGCATTGGTATACAAGTATTTCAACATGGCATAGTCATGTACAACTTACATACCATGCATTGGTATACAAGTATTTCAACATGGCATAGTCATGTACAACTACATACTATGTATTTCTTTTTGGAGGACAATATTCTTTTGTGGTAGATTATTCAGACCTCTCAAGTTGTTCAGTCTCATCACTCAGTGATACACTGATAGTGAAGACAGTATATAACAGTTATTATAAAATAAATTGTTACAGAAGGGACTTAGAGGGTATTATATGACTGCCAATAATTTAAGTTACAGGCGTAATTCATATTGGGCAAGTCATAACTTCTTTATGGTAATCTAAGTTTGTATACATATATATGGGTGATAATTTCCTTGTTTTATTTTGTGTACAGGAATTCATGACTTTATATCTAATTGCAAGCACATTCAGTTCAAACTGGGTGTAAACGCTTATTATATTCATTAATATTCACAGAAACTACAGTTGTATGTAGTCTTTAAACTACTAGATTTGTCTGTCTTTGCTCATGAATGAATAACTGCTTGCAAGTAGATCTAGTTATAATTTCTTTTGTGGACATGCTAATCGTATATTCACCACAAAATGTTTGTTTTTTTAAACCCCCAACTATATGCGAGTCTACAATAATCTGTTATCAGACACATAATCGGGGAATCAGTTTTTTACTGAAACTTTCACATTTTATTTATTTTTATTCGTAATTCATATTCATTTATTTTGGACATAATGTTTACATAATCTGATTATAATTTATTTTACCAGTTTGTTCAAATCTATAAATGTCTTATTATGATTGGTGGATAGACTAAATGTCTTATTATGATTGGTGGATAGACTAAATGTCTTATTATGATTGGTGGATAGACTTTTAATTTATGCAAGCTGGTCTGAAAATCTTTCTTAGGATGCTCTATTAGAAATGTATCTTTTATAGAAGCGCACTAACAAAAAATTGTATGCTATATCTTTGAAATATATTTTACTTTGACACGTTTGTCATTCACATAAGCACATATGCTTGTGATACAGTATGAGAACACTCACTCATGACACAGTGACCATGTTTGTTAGTTTATACACTTACCAGGTACAGTGAAATGGACATCATACACATACGTAGACTCTTAGATCATTCACCAATTACCCATACTATCTTGCTTTAAACTTTTACTGCTAAGAAATGGCATTCTATACTGAATTGGCTCATGAAGGCAACAATACTTTATTCACTGGGTTTTAAGGTAATACCGCATTTAGCTATCAGCAAAAAACAAAATTAAAACCTTGTCCTGTATATACCATGCAGATACTTTAGGGTTAGGGTTAGGGTTGACCATTTGAATTTTTGAAGGAGGGAAGGGATAGAGTTACTGTGCAAAGGATGTAGATTTAGTTTCTAATGACCTACCCCTAACATGCTGTAGGCAATATTGGACTAAAATTAAGCTGATCATTTGGTTTCTTCTATGTATTGTAAATGTTGCCATGCCAACCATCCTGATTGAGTTGTTCCATTAATACCTTCAGTGAAAATGTAGTGGTATGGTCTCATAGTATTGGTAGTAGCCAAAGATTGTTGGTCTGTGCAGTGCTATTTTTAGACTCTACTGTCATTACAGACATCACCTGATTTTCTGCACAAAGCACATTGACACCTGAATGTTAAACATTGTTATCTGACCCATATTCCATCCTTTTGTATTGACCTAGAATACAGATTTAATTTGAGAATTTGTAATATATGACCGACAAAAAAAATTGTCTAAACCTTAAAATGTGCTCAGGCATTTTATTTCAAATTGCAGAAAAAACAATGCATGATTAATTAGCCCTGATTAATTAATTGATTTTTTTTAAAAGCACGATAAAAATTTACGATAATCATAATTCCAATATTTTATTTATGTTTGCAAATATGTTTCTATAATTAGTGCAAACCTTTATAAAATTCTGTTAATGTTTTCACAGTTCCTCTATCCCAGGGATTGTGATGTTTTGTACAAGGTTATTGTGACCTTGCTGTCTATGTCCTATGTAAATAGAGTTGAAAAGTCAAAGTGCAGACATTGGTTGTTTTGTCTGAAAATGTTACTCTGTGTCAGTTTATTTTGAGTTGATATATGTGCAATGCAAATATTTAAATTACATCATTTGATAGAGTACATGTATGTAGTTTCTACCACTGTGTTTAAAAGATCTTTCATCTTTATCATTGAACGCCATGTTTTTTGCCCGTCAACTTCTGCAACAACATTTCCAGGCATTTTTCTATTGAATAAAAATAAGAAAATGCTTTATTCCAACCATTCAGAAAATTGAGATTTCTAATTTGGTTATTATGCCAATGATTGGATCAAATGATAATAATTTTCCCATTGGCTGCAGTTATTTTTTGCGAAAGGTTGACTTTGGTGTTTAATTATTATTGAATATTATGGAAATATATCGGTGTTCTCTCCAGAGTTTATTGTGTACCTTCTGAGTACACTTTATGTACTTCTTTGCTTATTGAATCACTTCATCTTAATCATTTTTGAATTTGCAAATACTAATTTACTATTGAGATCAATAGACCACTGATAAAACTAACCAACAATTTAGTTAAATTGTTGCCAATGTGTCTCTTATAAATACACCAGAAATGAATACATGTAATAAATAGGACATCAAAATTTGTGATTGTGTAATATTGTATTCCATAAACTAGTGAGTTATTTTCAAATGTCTTTGGTGAGAAACATATGAAAATAACTACTACCCAAGTTGAATTAATACGATACTACTTGATCACTCATTGGATTATGTGAAGGCACCAATGTATGCTTGTTTTTTACAATCATAATTAAAATTTCTAGCTATATTAACATTCCCTAATCATTAATAAACAATTTTTTTATTATTATAATTAGCATAAACTTCACTAAAAAGTGATGATAAAAAGAATGTTACCTTTATTATTTTTTTCCAGATATAAATAAGCATATTCTTTTTGCATTTCAAAATATATCCACCATAGTTTCTGTAATTAACTAAATACTTAGTCCCTTATTTGCATATTGAATGGTAATAAAATTCACAATATTTTCTAATATTTCTATAATTTCATATTCTGCCTTGTTGAAAATTAAATTTGAATGTAGGGAAATTATATGAAAAATAGCCTGTATTTTGGCGAAGGAAACTTCATGAAGAGATTTTTCAGTTTTGATGGTTTACATAAACTTTTACTCTTCAATTTAATTTGCAAAGTTGATGTAATTTTAAATTTTGTGACAAGTTTACTTTAAATTACAAATATTTATTTTATCAGCTTCATGTTTTGGTGTTCACTTATGATTAATGGGTTTCCCATTAGGAATTGAAACCTGTCAATATTGCTTTTATTTACCTGAAAAATCTTCTGAGAGTTTATTAACAAAACACTGCATTATTTATGCAGATTGCAGTTGGCTTATGTATCGTGTGTATAGAATTCATTGACAGAACTCTTTTCATTCACATTGTTTAATACACTAGATGCTTTATTAAAAATATGGATTGTGAATCAGTATTTGTATTGGCGCTTGGCTACAGTATTTGTGCATCATGTCAATATTTGATGTTGACATTTGATTGTATGTTAAAATAAATGATTATGAAAAGTGAAATCAAATGTGTCGTGTGTATTTTTCAGTTCCCCTTTTTACTTCAGATTGCCGGTAAGTAATGAAGCAAGTCTGCATATAATAAAAAAATTGACAATAATCTCTATATTGTAAGAAAAAAATTCACATTAATTTTCATGTTGCCCATGAATCTGAATATAGCAAGAAATGTTCCCATGAAATGTGCATATTGTATGAACAAAAGTGTCCATGAATCTACAAATTGCATTAGTTGTAAGATGTCCACCTGAGTTCACAAAGTCATTTTTCAGGCAAATAAAGCTTGTAAATTCTTTCATCTTTTCTAGCATAGAAACAATATAGATGGAACATCATAACATGAACAAAGTTCAAAGTGGAACCATGCTGGTACACACTGTTTGAATTTAAATTATTAACTAAAAGCACAAGACAATATCGTATGATTTGATAATAGAATGGTTCGACTAGATAGTGATTGAGATGACAGTTAGCATATTTTAGATTACAGAGAGGTCAGTACTGACTGAATAAGCAGTATGAATCAACTGTAATTCCAGCAGATTGTCTTTCTCCCCAAACATATACATTGTTTTTCATGCCTAAACAAGAATTTTGAATGCTGCACAATCTATACTGGTTATTTTATTTATTTTAGCTGGATTTAATTTTCACTGAAAAGACTTTTCGGATGTTTTGTATGGAATTTATTTTCACTGATTTTTGACAAGTTGAATTTAAAATATAGGAGAAAAAGTATATTCGCTGGACTTTATTTTCACTGAATCATTCCTTCAGCAAAAATTAATTTCAAGCAAAAATAAAGTATTTTACAGTAGTTGAAATCTCTTTAAAATTGTGTGATGACTATACAATGTATATTGGTTTTATTGAAAAAACAAAGCATAACTACAACCTTGTTCATTGAGAATCTAAATAAAAAATGAATGGATGGATGGATACAACCTATGTACAATTTTTTCTTTGCATGGTATAAGTTAGTATAAAAGTCCTGAAACAATGCATTTTCAATTTGCTTATAATTATGAATTGCATAACATTTTCCCAAAATAGTAGAACAGCAAAATATCTAAGCAAAATTTGACAAGAAAAATACTAGTCAACATGTTAATCTCAATGTTCCTAATAGAATAATATAACATAAATTGCATAAAAGTCCCCAAATAGTAGTGCAGTAATATATTATATAATTATTATTTATTATTATATAACGATATATAAGCAAAATAATTTAATAGTGAGATTGGGAAAAAAACTTCAGCTTACATAATCACGACATGGAAAAACAATTACGGGTAAGTGGTTTTATTGTGTCAATATGTTAATGATTAGAGCGATAAACAACATTCAAGCCAATCACAGTTTAGCTTGTAAACCTTTGTCCTATTGACTAAACACAATGAGAAGTCCTTTAATTACCTTGTGCATCATGAATAATTACATGTACAGGGCTTGAACTTGGCAAATTCCTTGGGTGTCAAGGCAATTGCTTTCAATGTTACTCTGTATTTTAATCCCTGCATGTAAGAACAATAATATCCTTACATGTGTGCAGGCAAGATGGGAATTTCACATGTCTCAACACTTTAAAAAAAAGGGAAAAAAAACAAAAATCAAATGCTTTTTTCTTCTCATCAAATTCTGATGTGCTCTCCTGAAGTTTCATCAGATGATAGTGTGACCAAGCATACATCATAACATCAAGGCCATGAAAACAATGTTGTGAATGCAGATTATTGATATGATTTTCTTGTTCTAGCACGGTCCTCCAGTGATTGTAACACTGATAAATATGAGACAGTAAGCGGTAGCACCAACCTCTGCTGCGTGTTGTCGATACTCTCGCTGTACTGTCTTTGTGCATACTTAGCAGTATCCTCGTAATAACCTTATTATTTTACATCTTTTCCTCCCAAGGATACATCATGGGAATGCTGAAATCCAAAACGTTTAGAACAGATTTGTGTTGTCCGGTCAAACCCTGGAGGTAGCCATGTGTTTGTTTTTATTATTAGAGGACGCTTGAATGAAAATACCTGGTGCAATACCCAAAAATTATGGCACGCTGTAACTTATGGCGTTACAGTGACAGATGTATAATAATAATTGTTATTAACACTTACACATTCTACAGGAGACTGAGTACAATAACAATTAATGTTGCTACTTTCTTTTTTGTTATTTCATTATCAAATTCATTTATTCATTTAAGACTTATAAATGACAATTTAATCATTGCTATTAAATAATTAGTGTACAGTAATTATAACATACAGACAACACAGTCTCTCGCATTTTGGGTAACACTTGGTACTGGTTACCTGGCGACAGAAAATGGATGATATCCTATAAATCTTGCACTTCCAAGAAGAAATAAACCTATCCCATAATAAATAAAAAGGAAACAATTAATTGCCAACAGGGTAAATTGGAGTAGAGTGTGTAGGAGGGGGTGCAGTGAGTGGATGGTTGTAGTTTCGAAAAATATTACGTATTATGAATACAAGATTATATGTACATGTACCTTAAAACATGATTTCAGTACATGTATTCATATGGTTGAAACAATTAATTTGAATACTGTAAAATTTGTTTTTTTAGCTAACATGTTATTTTAGTTAATTTAGCTAAAATGTAATTTTGCTAATTCAAGATGCCGCAAATTTGTAGTAAAGTATACTCTCTCACGAAATTGTTTGACCCTTTAGCTAAATTATGGTTTTACAGTGAGTCAAATTCCTTAAAATGGCATGTTGCTATGTTTTACAGTGATAAAAAGTCTGATTACCTGTTGCAAATACAGCCTTGGTTACTTTGCTTGCTCTGGTTGCATTGCTACCTGTGTACATAATGTATGCAGCAACACCATACATACAGAATCCACCTACAAGACGACATTCCAGACAGTCATCTTTATCAGAGAGTTGTGATTTATCTTTCATATATCCATCATCTGAGTTAGACATGCTGAAATCAACAAGAATTTATTTTGATAAAACTTTTGAAACAGTTTGAGAAAACATGATCTTGGTAGTTTTCTTCATTGCTTCTTGAACTACATACAAGATAATGTATAACTATAAAACATGGATTTGTTGATCCACTCGGTGGTATGAGACAGATATCTGAAAAAGTACAAACTCCACAAGTGCACAGGTCTGGTAAAATGAAATCCTGCCATCAAGTTATGATTAAAGCTTGGACTACATGTCAAATTGGAGAGCACATTGGGCCATTCCAGTTTATATCTGCACCCCCCTGTTGATGAGGTCAGATTTCCAGCACTGTATGATGGGGAAAATACCCCGGAATTCCAACTGTATATGGAGAAACAGAATCTGGAAATCCAGACAAGTATGGAAAAAAAAATCCTGGAAATGCAGGCATGTATGGCTACTAAATAAAATAAGGCCTAGTTTATCTCGCCACATACCGGTTGATGAGGTTGGATTTCCAACAGTATGACTAAAAAACTTGGAATTCTGACTGTATATGGTAAAAAAATTGGGCCAGTATGAAATAGTTATTACTGAAATTAGATAAGGATGGTGGCACGAATGAGCTCATCAACACCGTGAATCAGGACTAGTTTGGATTTCCATTGTCAAATATAAAATTTTGAACTTGGTAAATTAGCATATGATGAGAGTTACATTTGGAAATCCTACTCTGTATGGTGGCACAATGGAACTCATCAACACCATAAGTAGGAACTATAGTTTTGGATTTCCATTACTGTATGGTGAATGGTGATTTGGAAATAAAACTTTGTATGACTTATACCCTGTATGAAGTAAACACACAAGCTCATCAACAGGGGGGGTGCAGATATTAACTGGAATGGCCCATTCTACCATGTATTGTCTCACTGTCAAATTGAGAAATATGAAATCTTGCATTAGGACATTCAGAAATGGAAACTCAAAGTAAATTTATTGTAAAAAAAAATTACAATTTTCAAAAAAGGGTACTTGATAAATAGTGACAAATTTACATTTCAAAGAGAAAATATTGTAAATATACCTTGGTGTAACAATTCAATCTAATGGTAAATTTAGTGACACAAGAAATGAAAGAAACAATGTTAATGGCTGTGAAACACAATGATCACAATCAAACATGGAGTGGTCTTATCCTTATTTAGATATAAGATCATCGGAGTTAAAAAAAAAATAAAAAAAAGCTCAACGAATAAATCATCGCGTTTTATTACCAACTTTCTCCAAAATGATGAATATTCATTGTACTGAACTGCTGTATTTTCCAAAGTCAGTGCTGTGTCAATAAATAAATAGGGCTCAGGGAGACACGGATATCTTTAAGCAATTTATGGAAGAACCCCCAAGGCAAAAATCATACTTTTCAGTGCCCATATATATTTTCAGCTATGAATATATGAACCAATCAAAACAAGGGTGTTACCACTTCATGATTTTATAGTCTGCTCACTTTTGCTTTTCATCAAGGAGCAGTGAAAATCAGCCTTCACAATTTTTTACAAGATCCTCCTCCTCCCATCCTCCGCCCAGTTAGGTATATGTTGGGGGGCGTGTGTTGTTTTGTTGTATTTTTTGCTACCACTGCAGTAGGACTTAACCCAAAGACGCTTGTCTTTGGTTTTTCACAATATCAAGATCTTGTAAATATCTAGCTGAATTTTATGTTTTGTAATGATTTTTAATATTAGCTGAAGTCAATATTTAGATGACCCATGTCCCATGGTACAATGAAATAGCATTATTTTGTGTGTTACAGTTATGCTTTTTGAGAAACGTGTCCTAATATTTCTTGAAAATTGCTATTTTTTAGAACAATTCCATAGATCACAATGTTAAACAAAAATTGCATTTTTTTGACACTTTTTAAAACCCAGATTTTTTAAATAATTCAGAACAACAAAAAGTACTCCATCATTAACAATATATGATTTTTTCAGCCTATGTCACCAGGCTAGATATTGAGATATTGCATAATATCTTAGCCATATAGGAACATGTGGTAAAAGTGTTATAATAGTGTCAAAATGTCGACTTTCCACTAAAATACAACCATCAATTTCTCGAAAAAAAGGCTGGTGACCCCCAACTTTTTTTAGGTCAATATCCTTATATTACCTTGGAGTACATTTTATTGCAAAATGAATAAATTCTGGGTTTTTAAATTTATGAGTAGACTTCTACTTTACAGCATTTGACGTCATTTTAATAAATGACATATATTACACACAAATCTGACTGGAGTGTTTGTTCTTGTGGGTATGTTGACATAAAATAAATATATACCTGATGACCAGACAGTTACACTAAATACTAGTAGGTGAAATGGCAGGGCACGGTTCTAGAAGCAGTACCTCTGATGAAAGACATTTACAAGCCTATATCGCATCCCCGGGTCACCATTTCGTCTTCTATTACCGGTACTTTAAAGTCAGGTGACAGGATGACTTAAGGTCAACCTAGGTCAACCACGCTTACAACTAGGCTTTCAAATTCACCTGTGTCAAGTCGGCACTGGTAAAACCATTCAGAGCACCAGTTGTCACGTGTACTGTAATAACAATATGAGCTCAAATATAAATGTTCGCGAGTATGGAACCTGGAAATCACCAATAACCAGCGCTTCCGTGACTGAGGATGGTGTTGGACTGAGCCCCGCTGAAATCACCGTCTCTGACCCATCAGATCAGCGACAAGCAGGTACTATCTAATTAGTTACTACCTTATACTAAAATATGTTTGGATATTTAGAGTAGTATCACTCACTACTCTCACTTCCGGTCCGGTAAATATTCGTGATATAATTTATATTACGAATATTTACTTTTGAGATATAATTTTTGGTAATAATATTACTGCCTTTATTGAAATCATACTCTGTTCAGGATCTACATTTTTAAAATACAGTAAAGTTTCAGATAGATTCAAAATGGCAAGACAAAATACAAATGAAGACAAAATGAAAACATAATAAAATTAAAATAAAACACAAGGAGAACAAGGATTGATTAAACAAACAAAACAGAAAAGGTATCTTCATAAGTTATATCAATTATAAATATTATAAGGCAGCTGGTATTTTTTGTTTATGAATTTCACTTCTTAAATTGAAGCACTCAAAGATATATTTTGCCAAATGAATTAGTGATTGTTTATCTTTTGTTTTTAGAATGTCTACAGCGTTTTCAATATCAGATTTGTCAATTGTTGTAATGACCTTTGTGGTATGGAGAAATTTGTTGCTTAACTCAGCATAGAGAGAACATTTTAATAGAAAATGGCTTTCATCTTTTATTTGTTTTTCCTGACAGTAGTGGCATTTTCTCTCTATTAGGAACGACGTCAAAAGATCGATGTCGGATAAAAAACTTATTTCCTTTAGTTTCGGGTGGGGGGTTTTGACCTCAAAAAGTTTTCATCCTACAAAAACGATTTTATTATTTAATGAAGTCAAAAAAATCTTGGAGTATTTGTAGTTCATTTTTTTCTTCTATCCAATCATGGACAGAAATAACCGAAAAAGGAAAAAAACAGAAAAATGGGTTGGTTCGAGTGTAAATCTGTGCATCAAATGAGGTGCATTTGTAAAATCTTTTTACACCCACCCGACAACCAAGTGGTATGCAATACTACTGTCCGATTATCAATTTGTATTTAATGGTGAATGTAGTCTGACGCCATGACCAATATTTATCAATTAAGTTTCAGTTGGGGGTAGGGGGGGTTGGAAAAAAACTAAAGGAATTAAGTTTTTTATCCGACATCGATCTTTTGACGTCGTCCCTTACTGTTTGGTTGATTTATCTTCCTGCCTCAATCTGCAATGTGTGCGCACTGATCCTTAGCTTAGTTATTTTTCCAGGTATTTTTCAAAATCAAAATTATGTTTTATCATTCTATAAGTTCTTAACTTATTTTTGCAATTTTACCTTTGTTATCGTTATATAATGTCTCTTTAAAATGATTTTTTAACATTGATTTTAGATTGCTTTCAAGGGATGTAAAATTGTCTGTTTTTTATCTGCTGTCACAGTATCCAACATATGGTCCATACTTGTATTATTAAATATGTTTTTAGTGTGGGACAAAAAATTTTATCGCCTTTGAGTTCATATTTTTACCTAGTCTGAAGGCCTCATAGATCAAAGTGTTACATGGTTTGTCAGAAATATTTTTTTATCTGTACAATGCTTGAGAAGGAAAGAGGATACGATATGTGTTGGTTCTTGGATATTTCAGCTTCGTCATCCTGTACTTTGTTTAGTAATTCAGACTTCCCAGATTGCGTAAAAATGGATAGTTTCACAATTTTGAGACGGAAATTCCTAGGCTAAATTATTTGCTGAGTCACGGTCGCTTAGGTATATACACTCTAACTTGCAGCACATGAACTTCTAGACATCAAACAAAAAATTATTTTGTACTAAAGTACATAAAGTACGTTCAATGTCTTTACTTTTTCATAGCATAAAAACTGTTTTCACCCCAATCTGATTAAAATAAGATTATTTTAATTATTTTTTGACGTTACAATTATTTTGCTGCAAGAATGGTTTTGTTCGTGAAAGCCACCTGGTGCAAAATAATTGTAACGTCAAAAATAATTAAAATAAATAATAATTATAGTAAATAATTAAAATAGATAATAATTATAGTAATTATATAATAAAAAAAAAATAAGCCAACCAGGATCTTATTTTAATCAGATTGTTTTCACCCTTGCTTATTATGACACCCTCAAAAGTGAGTAATTTCCATTCTCAATTTCCCCTCAAATGGTTTAGTCCCCTATTTTACGCTATGACTCAAAACAGTATTTTATGGCATAGAGATGAATGGTAAAAGCATACTTAATTGGGTATTTGGTATCTGGTATTAAAAATATTTTGCACGATCTAGAAATGGATAAGTCATGGGGGAAAAAAAATTATCCAAATTGTAACACCAATCTAATCAACACAATTTGCATTAAGCTCAAAAAATTATTCGAAAACAAGAGTCAAGAACAAATGCATAATGATAATATAAACAAAAGCTAAAAGAATAAGCTGCGCACATATAGACTGCTAAAGAAGAATTGCCAGTATGAAAATTATCTAATAACAGTAACAAATGCAAAATATGGAGCAGCATTAACAAAATGCAGAATTACCGGTAGTGCCATAATTTAGAAATAGAGAAAGGACAATACAAAAAAATTCCTTGCAGTGGTGGAAAGTGCACTACTTGCGACTAAAATGAAATTGAAGACGAAATGCATTTCTTACTTGAATGCAGGCTGTATGAAAATGAGAGAACTGAAATGTTGAACGAAATAAATATAATACATTGCAACAACACAAATACCAATAAATTGATTACAATGCTAACAAGCAATAATAGCCAAAAAATAACAAAACTAGCAAGCTACATCTATAATTGTTTCAGTGCCAGAGAAAATCATATCAAATTACCAGCTGCCCCTAAATAAGCTTTTTTCTATTTTAGCACTTCTATTTTGCTACTTCCTCATTTTTTCGTCTTTATTGTAATTTTCTTTCCCCTGGTTCCTCTAATAAATAACCTATCCTATTTTTGACCTCGACCTTTTTTGCTTGGAAAGGCAAAGGCAAGAAGACTTGATTTTCATGAACGCAAATCGTTTTGATCAGACTCTTTGTTAGTCCCCGTTCGGACATAGTCCGAAAACGGGGACTTATGTTTTGCCCTGTGTGCGTGCGTGCGTCCGTGCGTGCCTGCCTGCGTGCGTGCGTCCGTGATCACCTGTATCTCGAACATGCATGGGCCGATTAAGTTCAAACTTCACTCATACATTACACATTATATGGGACATATGCACATGCATTTTTTTCATGATCCGATTATCGATAGCCGAATAGCGGCCATTTTAAGGCCAAAAATGCATCAAAATCGCACATTTTCACCATTCCGGACTCGGATCTCAGTTATGCATGGACGGATTTCGTTCAAATTTGGTACATACATTAAACATAATAGGACCTTGATGCACGTCATTGTTTTTTTCGGATCAAGTTCAAAATGGCCGCCAGTCGGCCATTTTGTTTTAAAGAATTCAGTTCTGGATCCGTATCCGAGACATGTCTGGATTGATCAAGTTCAAACTGCACACACTCAAGGTACATCATGTCACAAATATGTATGTGCATTTGTTTCATGATCCCATTAACGATAGCCAAATGGCGGCCGCTTTAAGGCCGAAAATGCATTGAAATCGCACATTTTCACCATTCCGAACCCGGATCTCAGTTATGCATGGACGGATTTCATTCAAATTTGGTACTTACATTAAACATAATAGGACCTTGATGCACGACATTTTTTTTTCTCGGATCAAGTTCGAAATGGCCGACTGGCGGCCATTTTCTTAAAGAATTCAGTTCTGGATCCATATCCAAGACATGTCTGGATTGATCAAGTTCAAACTTCACACACACATGGTACATCATGTCACAAATAGATATGTGAATTTGTTTCATGATCCGCTTAACAATAGCTGAATGATGGCCATTTTAAGACCGAAAATGCATTAAAATCACGTATTTTCACAATTCCGGAACCAGATCTCAGTCATGCATGGATGGATTTTGTTCAGATTTAGTACAATGTGTTGTACATATGCAGGTGCATTTCGGTCATGATCTGCTTTGAATGTATATGTCACTCAAATATGAACAGAACGGGGACGTGTCATTGACAATGACTTGTTTTGTTTTGAATTCGTTGTATGCCTAGAAACATGGAGATGTTTGTTGCCGTTTTTTTTGGGTGAATACCCCGGTATACATGTTCTGTTCCAATAAAGGATTTTGATATGCATAACAATTCCTTACTGAAACATGTCCTGTACTCTCTAAAATTTGACAATGGCACTAGCCCAAGATGAACTTACTGTTCAACACGTCTTTGATTGTTCACTGTATGTAAAAACACACTTTCGAACTTGACAACATTCACTTTCAGACCACTAAGCAAATAGATGGAAATACCAGTTATATCACACATGAAGATTGATGTTTCGATTGCTGGCTGGGATAGATATATTTAGTGTTTGTTTATATGCAATGTAAAATCATATCGCTGCTGTGCATGGCGACGGCTGACAGATTGTTTTGGTTCCACAGCTTTTCTGGCATGGGCAACTGACTTTTAGCTTTTTTTTACTATTCTGATGTGTTCTGGGTTGTCAGACACTGACAAGTTAGTAAGAGCTAGTAAACGGTCCAGGACATAGTCAATATGGGATTCTGAATCACAGTTAGGCCCTGAAGATTGCGTCATCACACAGTATACCATTAATGAATAAAATTCACATCACATTATCTTATGCTTACAAATAATCCGATATTTATGCTGGAAAATACAGTACTGGAAACTGTCAAGTACACAATGTAGTCAAATCAGTAAGGAAAAGATACTATGGACCCTATGGTATACATAATATGTAACTACAAAATAATTCAATACTTTCTAATAAAATCCTGCAGCCAACAAGTTGACAATCCCTAATATTGCTAAATCGCCAGTTGTTAACTTTAAATATCATTTATTAGGATTCCCGCAAGTTACACAGATAGAGAAAATACATCATTCTAGCAAGGAAAAATATTGATTTCTTTTGCACAGGTTATATAGTAAATTATGAAATAATTAATATTTCATTTTTGTTTGTGTACCTGTATGTATTAAAATATGTACACACTCTAATTGGTGGTGGAAATTGCCAAGCCAGTTTAAATTTATAAAATACGCCCTCGAGTGTTACTGATGGAATATTTTATATTGCAATTTCTCTCAATTTTAATTAGTTGTATTGCAATGCATTTATAGTAATAATTTAAATATATATACATTTCTTCATTTCATTTGTTTCGTACTATAATTTATTTATATTGGAAAATTGCTGTGGGGATTATTAATTTCAATAAACAATATTCAACTATCCTTCTCCAACACCAATAAGATCATTAATTACAGTATGTCACTATTAAAAGCAGTATAACAAGAATACATGATGCAAAGCCCATAAATAGTTCAATGTTTATTTGTCTTAGAAACTAGGGGCATTATCAGAGCATGGGTCTTATTTTGAAACTCCTGCCAGAGCAACTGCACAAATTATAGGGGCAACAGCTCCTAAAGACAACAGCTCCTAAGGACAACAGCAGCTCCTAAGGACAACAGCTCCTAAGGATGGTATTCCCAGAATAGCACCAGTTGTTAAAGAAACATAAATTATCAACAACGATGAGAGGACCAGTTACTGCCATAAAGCCCTATTCCCGGCGAAATCTACTCGATACGAAACCCACTTACTGTGAAAGCCACTCACCGCAAAGCTACTAGTTATATTTTAAAATATATTGAATACCTACTTTGCAAAATGTTTGCTCTTGTCCCAAAGTAATTTAGTAGAGGGACAATGCACAGATCTGATGAGTTTGCATAGCATGCATAGCAATTAGTATTTTTTTCAACTGATAGCTGAAGAACTAATCTTCACATTTCAATGAATCTTGGTACACATGCTCTAGAATGCACAGATCAGATTATTTGGGGTAGACATTTGTGCATACTAATTACTTCATTTGCATAATAATAATAAGAATAATTATCACATTTTTATTTAACTTTAAAAAACATCTATGTTGATTGGATATGTTTTTTTGCCTAATATGTTTGTGATTTCTGATATCATGAAAAAGCAGTTATAAATTGAGCTTGTTTACACAGACTGCAAACCACAAATATACAATCAAATTTTTTTTTAGAAAATACTCAATACTGTGTTTTAAAAACTTCATTCCTGTGGATAACATTGTTTTTACGATGTGCATCTCAAATAGCAGACATATATATTCATTGCCAGGCTTCTTGTTTAAAAAGCTAATTTTAAATTTTAAATTAAATATAAATATTCCCTATTTTTACTTCAACGGAGAATTCAAATAAGCACTAGCCAATCTGAAAAAAGGGGCAAAAGGCTTTATATTTACTGAAAGAAAAAATAAGACAAAATATAAAAATAACTACTAACATTACTTTCCCTTTTGATAAATTGATTCGACCAATCCTAGCTTATGGTAGTGATGTCAGGGGAATGAATGCTCGCACAAGTCTGCCATTGAAGAGATCCAAAAATACATTAATAATGGGTATTTATGGAGAATTAGGTAGATTTCTGCTGCACATATTCATAAAAAAGCAACTAATTAAATATTACAGCTGTATATTAGCTACAGAAAACTTACCACTCAAAGAAGCGGCACAAGTGAATAAACAAATAAAAAGCAAATGGTTCGTTGACGTGAAAACTTAACTAACAAAAATAGATCAAACTCTAACTGATTCAAAAATTTCCATCTCAAAAGTAAAGGAAATGAAAAATCAGCTCGAAGAATTCTTCATATCACATTGGAAAGAATAAATTTACAATGACAACAAGCACTTCACAGGAAAAAATAAAATAAACATACTGAAAATTTAAAAATAAATTAGAATTTTAAAAATACATAACAGACATTCATATTTTTGAACTGCGTGAACAGCTAAGCAAATTTAGAATAGGGAATCACAATTTAAAGACTGAATCTTGTCAAATTACAAAACCAAAAACACCAGCTGAAAAAAGAATGTATGACTACAGTCCCTTTAGGATAGAGGGACTGTGGTGTGACCTATGTAATACAGAAAAAATCGAAGATGAATTCCGTCTAATAATGTCATGTACAAAGTATGAACAACAAAGAAAGTCTCTAGTTGAAGATATGACCAAACACATAAATAATTTCAATAACTTATCAGTTCATAGTCAATTTATTTCAATAATGAGTCTTTGCAGTACACAGATCAATACTGCCATAAAATAATATATAATAGTATAATTGTAGATATATTGTAATGTATTTCCGTTTTTGTCAGTGAATCTTGTAATTTGAAAATGTAACTTTGTAATATGTGTCCACTTGCATTGTTAATAACTTTTTTAATTATTTTTATCTTGACCTTACTGCTATACTTTCCAAAGTCAGTATTGTGTCAATAAATAAATTAAATTAAAATATTAAATCATATTCCTCATATACTGTCAGCACATGGGCGTTTTTTTCTAAGCTTTCTTTGATTTCGTTTTAGATATTATATACTGGTCTGAAACTCGGTTTGAACGTGGTAGTGCTGTAATCTGTTCCAGAAGACTTGGTGAGGATGGTTTCACAACCTGGACACCTGAGAACATGAATGTTTATAGTCGAGTTCATGAATACGGTGGTGGGGCGTTCTTTGTATACGCTGGTGTGCTATATTTCTCTAACTTCACTGACAATAGAATGTATGCTCAGAAATCTCCCAAAGACACACCAACACCTTTGACTCCTGCAGACTGTGGCTGGAGGTATGCTGATGGTCAGTTTTCAGGCAAGGTATGATATATAATCTACTAATCAAATATGTTAATTAGATTATACTATTTAATGAACGCGATATTTCAAAAACCAGTGATAGGAATCAGAATGAATCAGATTTGGATAAAAATATTGTTTCATTGATAAAAATCACAAGAACCAGTGCTCAGTCATATACTATGGAACTATTGCAAGACTTTATTAAGTGTTGTTGATAATTTGTGCATAATTAATTAGCTTAATTAGTATATGCATTTAATTCTCGTTAGCACTTTTCAATACTTCTTGCCTTAAATGTAAGTTTTATAGAGTCAGAAATAATAATAATTATTAATTGAGCATGATTTCTTTTTTTTCTTTCTTCCTTTTTATTGTTTCATACTCTGATTATATTTAACTAGATTTGTCAAAATTAAGACAATTTTAATACTATTTTTTATAGTTGAACCGTATTGTCTGTGTAAGAGAAGACCACAGTGGAATAGAAACAGGTCAAACCAAAGAAGCAGTTAATACAATTGTTATGATTAACCCTGAGACAAAAGAACAAATCATCTTGGTAAAATTTTTATTATTGTTCTTTTTTAGAATTCACATATGGTGCATTGGTAAAACAGTTTATATTTGAAAGTTATAATTACGGTAACATTTGATGAAAATTCTAATCCATTCCATTCCAAGTTTTGAAAAACTGACTCTCTATGGAAATTGTAATGAGTAATTTTAGTGATGTAAATTTTAATGGGAATTCTGGTTCTTATTATGATGTCTATATTTGCCATATATTGTTATCTTTAGGCATCTGGGTATGATTACTATATTTTCCTACTATTTTTGTCTCTAGGCATCTGGGTTTGACTTCTATTCTAATCCAAGGGTGTCTCCAGATGGAAGTAAAATATGTTGGATACAATGGAATCATCCTAATATGGTAAGGTCCTTGTATTATTCAAATTTAAATGATGCATATTATGTTTACAATTTGAAATTAATATTATGCATTGAATAATGCCATTCTGTTCATAAGTTGATATAAAGTTGATCTGCTGGTAAGTTGATATAAATATGAATGTAATTTTTCATCTCCTTTTGTGAGAAGTTAGGGAAGACCTAGCATGATAAAAAAAAGTAAACACAGAGTATTCTGATAACAATGCTATTATAAGGTTATCTTTTTCTTGCTCGTAGTGATAATTGAATGGCAGATTAAGGCCCAAAATGGCACCCAAAACAATTCATGTTGTGCTATCATTTACGATCCGTGCAGGATTCTATTTCTGTCGTGCTGCTGCATGTTAGAATGTGATGTCAATAACTTTGAATGTACCGGTATCAGTGTTGGTGATATATAATTTACGTCATGCAAGGAATAATTTAATCCAATGCCGATACATTTTGGGACAAGTACTGATGACAAATCTTATTGCTGTTGGTGCTACATGTGTAACAATATGAGTGACATCTAAAGTTAGTTTCTGTTACAAATATGGTTGCTATTACAGCCTTGGAATGATACTCAACTGTGGACTGCTCACATGAAACCAGATGGTAGTGGTATTATTGACGGCTCTGAGAAACAGGTAAAATATATTATACTGTTTTTGCTCTATTAGAAGCACATGTGCATATGTAAATCTCTTGTTAAATACATTTTGTCTTCAAAATACAAAAACAAAAAACACACAGTATATTTTGGCCTTGGATGTGCTTCTATATCAGAGATGTGTTTCTAACAGAGCAAATATGGTACCGTAATCAGTAACAATGAAGTAAAATATATTTTGTTCATACTTTTACTCAACCAGAAACTAGAGTGAATGTCTTGTATGCTGTTAATGATCTGTAGACTAATGATGTACTGTTTTTAATTTTCAGATAGATATCGGTAACGTCAGTGTTCGATCACCGAGTTGGTCGCCCTCCAGTGAGTTATACTATATTTGTGATAAAACAAAATGGTGGAATTTGTATCGTATTCAGAAAAATGGAGAACATGAAGTTTTATTTGAACAGCAGAGAGAGATAGGTGGACCTGCATGGAAGTTTGGTACATGTTCATATAAACTAGATCCACAAGGAAGTGGACATTGTATTACTACATATGGCGGGGTTTGTAATAGTAATAATAATAATAATAATAATACTAATAATAATAATAATAATAATATTTATTAACTCGTAATATCTCTTGAAGAAGATAAAAATGATCATACTTCAAAAAACAAATCAAACTACAGAAATTCTACTCTAGTCATTTTGAAACTTGTGTGTGTGATGGTCATATTGTTCTGGTGAAGACAAGATATGCAAATTGCATTCTGATTTCCTGACCCCTAAACCTTAATGATACGCCACAGTCCTATAATCAAGGATTTCTACCAACTTAATTCTTTACTTAATTTGATCTTTACTGGTGGGGATGCCTTGTTTGGTGTGCGGCAACAGATGTTGCAAGCTATGTCATTTGTTATTTATATTAAGTTCAAGTTAGCTTTCAAAAAAAGAACATTTAATAGGTTCCTTTCAAATGCTGGTGAGGACCAATAGCATCATCAATCTTTCCCCAGTTTCGTTGCGTATGGGTGTTGTACATTCTGAAATATACATTGTCTCATCTATGAACATGAATGTAATGTGTCCTACTTCAATGTGAGAAAACATCCTGATTGAACAAGTTATATTTTTGAAATAATCTAAATAATTTATTGCTAGTTATTTTTTTTTTAAATACATGAACTTCTTATTCACAGGATCTTGAACTATGCGATTTAAATACAAAGAAGATATTACGCAAGTACAATACAGGTTTTACATCTCATCGTAATATTTCTTATTCCTATGATGGTTATATCTACTGTAATGCTGGAAGTCCTACCAAGTTCAACTGTATTATTAGAGTTAATGTGGCAACTGGAAAGGTAATCACAGATTGTACTTGTAATCAGAGTCTTTCCTGTCAAATTGCATACCGGTATCTACCGGTATATCAACACCTCTTGTATGTTAATGATTGGAGAAAATCAAATTAAATTGTAGTTAATCTATGAAGTCAATTAATTAGGCTCGTCACTCAATATAAGCTTTTGTCACACTTTTCATAAAATAAATAAAGTCTGCTTCTTTGTGCAGATTTCAATGAAACTTGCATGGTACATAGACACTGTGAAACTGTTTTAGTTGAATATGGTGCATATTAATAATCTACTTTGCATAATAATTTATCGTTTGGATAATCCACATACTTGTCAGTGATTACTTTAGGATTGAAATCTATGCATATAATTACATAATTTGGATAAACTGTGACCTCATTAATATACACAACTGTAATATCATGTGATGATGTGCTTCTAATATAATAAATATGGTAGTCCTTATTTGTACTTCATGCCACAAATACTCACAAGACTTGTTTCTAAGGTTTCTTTGATTTATATTTTTCTGAAATTTTGATCAATGCCTATTGATAAGAAATTATGTCTAAAATAATCACAAAAATAATGAAAAATATATCAAAATGTTGCATCGAAAAATGATGGCACAATTATGGCACGAACATTATTGTGCATATGCTGCATTTGTATTGAAATCTACATCTTAAAGTCTAAACTAATTTTGGAAATGACATTTTGGCGTAACCTTGCATACTTCAGTAGAATGTCGTATATTGATGTCTTCACAGTTACCTTAATATTAGTACCGTATTTCTGTTTCTTACACAGACTGACATCATCCGTGAATCTCGACCAATTAATATTGATGAAGGTTATCTTAGTATAGCTCAACCAATCAGTTTTCCCACAGCTGATGACAAGACTGCATATGCTTATTTTTATCCACCAAATGTAAGCAATCACTCTTCCTTTAACCTTTTCACCACCAGTTCCCCCTTTTCATCACAAAATAGTCCCATTTATAGTCTGCAATTTCCTTCAGAAGATAGAGACAAAAAGAGCCAAATTTGTTGACTAAAAACTGAAAATCGACTAAAATTTTGTCTGTTGGCTCCAAAATTAGGGTTCATTTTTAGAAATATTGAAGAACATAAAAAAAAGTAAATTCAAATGTGGACAAGATTGTCTGTATCATTAGTGTCAATTTGTAATGGTCATCACAAAAATGTTGGCACTGAATGCATAGCATATATGCTATATACAAACGTACATTAAAAACTTTTCAAGTGAAAAAAGATGGCTGTGGGGTTGTGTCCAGGTCTCCAGACAGAGCCATCTATTGAAATCTACAATCTGCAAAATGACAAATACTCAACCTTTAGCTATTGTCACTTCAATTGAGACAATGTTAAATAATTGGAAAACATAATTACATTACTCCGTGAATATTGAAAAAAGTAACTTGATTCATTACTTGAATTGGATGTTGGGATGGTATTTCACAAATATATCTTATTTAGTGAGAGGCTACTTAAAACAATTAGAAATAATACAAAAAAGCTAAAACAGTACGCCATTTTGCGAGTTCTTTATTGTCATGTGCTCTACTCTATCATAGAGTTCAACACTTTATGATTTGTCAACAGAACAAGGATTTTAAGGCTCCAGAGGGCAGTCTACCGCCATTACTCGTACAAATACATGGTGGACCTACTTCTGCTTGCTCATCAGATTTAGGATTACATCATCAGTATTTCACAAGTCGTGGTTTTGCTGTCCTTGATGTCAATTTCAGAGGAAGTACAGGCTATGGTACAGAATACAGAAATCAGCTACAAGAAAAGTAAGTGAAATAACCCTAATTTTTATGAAGTTTTGCATGGTTTGCGATGGTCATATCAGTGAGCAAATTTGCTAACTACCCAATACATGTAAATGCAGGCCGATACTTGTGAAAACCTATTCTACTAATTGATGTATATTTATAGTGTCTATTTCACACCAACATTCCCAGTCTTGTCTTCTATTAATATATTTCTTGTATTTTCATCACAAGCTGGGGTGTTTATGATGTTGATGACAGTTGCTATGGTGCCTTGTATCTTGCCAAAACAACAAAGCAAGTTGACATAAATAAATTGGCCATTTCTGGTGGTTCTGCTGGAGGCTACACTACTCTTGCATGTCTGACATTCAAAGATGTCTTTAAGGCAGGTGAGCAAATCATATATTACATACATACAGTTACCAGGAAGGGAGCATGAAATCTCTTGTTCCGATCAAATATAAACTATAAATTTTATAGGCCAAAAATACCATCCTATGCAATAACGGCCACTTGGCAATGGTTAAATTAAGATGAATAACAGTAAAAATATATTTACTTTCATGTAGAGATACAGACATTATAAATTTAGCTGACTTTATACAACAGGGAATTTTTAAATTAATATCATTTATTTGGATATACAATGATTCATTAAATAACTTGATTTATTATTGTACATGTACTTCATTTTATAAATGTTTGCAATAACCAAATATTATGCATGCCAATATTAAATGCAGTAATGAGATGCCAATTTACAAGTCGATATTAACATCTGTCCATGATTAATATTTATCATGCCATCAATTACTACAAATCATCTGTTATTTATTAGGGGTAATAATCATAGTTGTGTCATGCAAGTCGTGTCTAGCAAATGATAATTCTGAAATGTCTATGTACAACAGGATAGGAAGAGAAACTGTAATTGTGAAATTAATAGTTAATATCTGTTATTTTTGTTGCAAGGTGTCAGCCATTATGGGGTTGCTGACTTGGAGGCATTAGCAAAAGAAACACATAAATTTGAAAGTCGATATTTAGATACCATGATTGGTAAATATCCTGAAAAAAAAAGATGTATATATCAAAAGGTCTCCAATCCATTCTGTTGATTCACTCAGTGTTCCAGTAGCATTCTTTCAAGGAGAAGATGATAAGGTGGGTTATCATTTACAGAGTGCCTCTATAAAAATATCTTTAGTCCATCCTGTTGATTTATTACAATAAATCCCCACTCTGAATTTTGGGAATATCCGGTGGTGTTTGTGTGTGTGCGCAATGGTATGTTACCTGGTGTCTTTCAATGATCAACCATCATGGCCTCAGTCATAGACTGGCTGTGATGCAGGCAGCATTGTTGAATTCTGATATGAATTCTGTCCCTCGATGCTTTCATAGCTGCGCAGACACATGAGCGTAACAGTTCACCAAGCACAAACATGCACCTATCCAAGAGTTTGGTTCAAAACAACATGAAACCCTAATGTCAAGTCAGCCAAATGTAACATCACGAAACATCAGCCCTCGTAATATAATATGCACACCAGGTTTTGTTCCAATCTACCAATCAGTGGCCTCCTTACAGAATTGCAGTTTAGTTAGGTCCTGTGCTGCATGCACAAAACATAGCACCCCAAGACAGCATGTTGTCAGGTATACTAAAACATTTAACAATGGTGCATGCCAGTGGTATTGTGAAAACAGATTCTATTCATTTCTTATTTAATAGATAGTGTTACCAAACCAGGCTGAAATGATGTATAATGCTGTGAAGGCCAAAGGTATCCCCACATCAATGGTTCTGTTTCCAGGTGAGTATATGTGAAGCAATGTACAACAAACTACATTTCATTGAAATGGCTTGTCAGATCAGTGGGTAGTAGTTTGTGCAAATACAATGGATAATTCAAACTTGCCTTGATGAATTAGCATCCAGATACTAGAAGCTTCAATGGTATTTCAAACAATAGGCTACCACTTGGTGGTTCGTCACCATGGTTACCAATATTTGGTGGTCAGCATGGTTACTGTGGACCGCATTGGTGTTTAGTTGACTTTTGGTTAGTAGTTATTGTAAAATGTATTACTCCTGTTTTTATGGATTGACCTCTGTTCATGTGTCCATTTGTGCCCTCCTTCAGTGAAAAAATTAATCAGGTGTGTAAAATATACAAAAGCACCTGAACAAATTAGGTAAATAAATTTCATTTACAACCTGTTAAATGGTTCTTAAGTTATTAGAAAGTTGATGAATTGATGCATCTCATGCAACAACAAATCATGTAAGTGGAGAATTTACAAAGTTTCATTTAAATTGTTACGCAAACTAGGTAATTAATATCATGGATATTAATACTAAACTAATCAGATACATGGATAAACCCCAGAAGACCTATGCTATGTTTCATTGAAAAAATGTTGAGTGGTTCTTCAGATAACAGTTTGCCTCACTGCCCTTCATATTATTCCTAATCTATCAAAGTTAAATTCCTTTGTTATCACAAATATCAGCAGCATAGTTTCAGAGAAAAAGTGAAATCTGCAATACTCAAAATTCCCTGAATTGTAATTTAAAGCCAAGGAAAAAAAATCTGTTTCTTGTATTGTACATGTATTAATAAAATGAATGCAACAAAAACAGGTAACAGAATTTTTTGTGGCTGAATTCATCAAGTGATAATTTTATCTCCACGGTACCATACCCTATTAGCTACAGTAGTGCTTACAAAAGTGTTTCAATACAACAAATTTTGTGGGTGTGTGTATATGCACTTTTAATAGTTATGTTGACAGATTAAATTAGGTGTCAGTTTATAAACTCTTAATTATGTTTCTGTATTTGCAATGAAGGAGAAGGCCATGGTTTCAGGAAATCAGAGAATGTCCAAGCTGCTCTGGATGGAGAGTTCTATTTCTACAGCAAAGTGTTTGGATTTGAGCCTGCTGAAACTCCATATAAGGTATTTAAAGAGTCTTGAACAGTTGTCATTGAACAGTTGTCATTGACAATGACTTGTATTAGCTGAATTAATATTTCAAAGGACATCTGAAAAATAGGAATGCCTGAGATGTTGATATTTTGTGATTTTAGTAAATGAAAATTGTCACAAGTTGGTTAAATTTTATCAAAATCACTGAAGAGAACATTAGAAATGATTGTCTTTCCATCATTCTTTCAGATGAATATTGATAATCTATCATCATAAAAGGTGAAGTAATTGGTGATTGCAACAGTACCTAATTGTACGCTATGGGGCTTTTGGTAGCAAAGTCGCACAATAATATGGACAGTCAAGAGGAGTATTAATGTTACAGGTCATTGTAATTGGTAAACTCATGAACATAACTGTGTTCCAGCGATACAAATCATGCCAGTATATTCAAAATATACCATATTTTCTTTATTCGTAAGACATTCATACCATGCTGGCCAATAATGTGTATATCAAATGAACACAATGACAATTTGAGTTTGTGGTGGTTCAATAATAACTACATATGTGTTTAGAAATCTGAAGAGAATACACTGACAAGTTTAAATTAGAGTCTTTGTTGCGCTGACCTCTGTTGCATTTGTTGTTGTCTCTGTATGTAGGAATCTTCAAAAGATTTTATCAGTATACTTGTCTGAGGTCCTGTTTTCCAAAGTACTCCATTGTCATCCCGGACATTAGCTTGAACTGTCACGTTGTGTGTTCCCGGCAAAGGGAAAGCAAGTAAGAACTGAATACTGAAATAATCATTATGTGGCTCAGCAGTATCCGTCATTTCATTGTTTGTTGTATCTGGAGGCGGCTGTAATCAAAACAATTCCAACATTATCCTGAGTGCTACATTGCATAATTAGTATACGGCCATAGTCTGAGATTTATTTTTATCACTGAAGAAGAATAATGGCTGTCAAACTAACTGTAGTGATTCCGATCTGTATAAAGACAAAGGTGTGTAGTTTTACAGCAATAAATGTATGATCAGAACAATGAGTTGCATATATCCCCGTGAAGTTTTTACAAGTCATTAGGCCCACATCATAATAAAGCACACCACAGTTGATCACAAATGATGTACTTTATCTGCTGATCTTGACAGTTTTGTGACAAAGTAAGAGTGTAATTTGTGTCCATACCTTAACTGGTTCATGTGGTTTACTTTGTGCTCTAGCAATACACTGTGATGATACAGACACACATACCTCCTTCATCTTCCTGAATAACCCTGGAGAATAGATATTATATTCAGACTACGAGTAATGCACCTCCAATAGACAATTAAATGGTTTTTCATGTTAAACAATGCTAACTTATCCAAAACTTTGGTGTGTGATCGATAGTAATAAACTTTTATTCATGCTTCTTGAATCACAAACCCTCTTTTCATTTGCACATTGTCCATTACCATTGTATGTAATGCAATGACACATACCTGGTCTACAATGCAATGAGACATACCTGGTCTACTGCCATTGTATGTAATGCAATGACACATACCTGGTCTACTGCCATTGTATGTAATGCAATGAGACATATCTGGTCTATGCCATTGTATGTAATGCAATGAGACATACCTGGTCTACTGCCATTGTATGTAATGCAATGAGACATACCTGGTCTACTGCCATTGTATGTAATGCAATGAGACATATCTGGTCTATGCCATTGTATGTAATGCAATAAGACATACGTGGTCTACTGCCATTGTATGGAATGCAATGAGACATATCTGGTCTATGCCATTGTATGTAATGCAATGAGACATACCTGGTCTACTGCCATTGTATGTAATGCAATGAGACATACCTGGTCTACTGCCATTGTATGTAATGCAATGAGACATACCTGGTCTACTGCCATTGTATGTAATCCAATGAGACATACCTGGTCTACTACCATTGTATGTAATCCAATGAGACAACCTGGTCTACTGCCATTGTATGTAATGCAATGAGACATACCTGGTCTACTGCCATGCTGAACAACACCTTCAATTTTCAAAGCAAGATGAGTATCATTTTGTACTGGTACTGGATCACCAGGATTTCTTGGTGTCGGTGATACTGCCAACTATCAAAAATGTTATGGTAAGTGACAAGTTAAAGATCAGAAAATATGCATCTGCGTAATACACAATTTGACATTTCTCAATATAGCTACCTCTCATACCCTCACCCAAAGGAAAGATAAATGTATTTTTGAATCATTGAGATGATTTGTTGGATTTAAAAATAACAGGAATGTTAAATAGAGCATTACTACTAAGTGATAATTTGGAAGTAAAAAGTAACAAACTTCTCTAACACCATGAAGTTATTACTGCATCACTGAAGCTGCTGTGTTGTGCCTCAGGCAGGTTTTTCATACTTTGTCTTTTGTCTAGTTCTACCAGATATATTAAAACTGAGAGTGAATGCCTTATCAGTGTGTGAAAGTATGGTTTGTAGTTCCAGATTGATTGTGAATTAAGGTAGAGATGCAGGTTCGTGGGCACTTGGGAGTTAAATTTTTTTTTTGCTTTTTATTATCCAAACAGTCTTGGCTATAGACTGTTGAAATTTTGTAGAATTGTGAATAGTGGAACATACTCAAAAAACGATTTTAAAATATAGAAAACAGGTGCAAAATTATCTCTTTTGAATGCTTAGTAAGATTTAGCAAGGCTGTACATAAATAATAAAAAAATTATGGTGAAAAAGAGAAATGACGGGATCTCCATATTATGCACTATATTCAACTTTTAGCAAAACAATGATACATTTAAATTTGGAACTGTTACAGCCATTTTAATTACGAGCATTAGCAAACTTCTTACCGAGTGAATTGTTATGCAAATTAGCAATCATCTCAGCTTCTTTTTAGTGCACATTCCAGAACTTTAAAAAAAATAGCTCCTAGACGCTTTGACCTTTTGTTTTGAAATTTTCACAAATGATTGACAATGTGTTTATCTTCAAAATGCTGTCGGAGCATTGTTTTTAGTTGAATAGTGTTACAGCAATTGTACAGACACCTAGCCTGTGTCCATAAAAATAAAATACTAACAAAACTTTAAAATTCATACAATAAATAGTTTTGTGGACAAGGGAGGTTATCTTGGTTTCCTAATTAACTAATTAAAATACCTGTCAGGTAAACTGCATCTCTACCTTAATATATATGTTCATAACATAAACTTACCTTGATACTTGTTGACTGAAGACTTTGAAAGAAATATCTTGGAAATCCCAATGGTACTTTTAATAATGTGACAGATGTTTTCCACAAACATTCAGTATGCTGTAAAGCATATAAAAAATTATTAGTCTATACATGTGTGATATAATAGAGCAAAAACTTATATTATGATCACTCAAAACAGTTAAGGATAGAGATCAATTTTGTATCTTATCTGGAAATATTAATGAATTTAAAAAAGTGTTGGCAAGTTGCAATTTGATTTTAAAACATATGGAGTAGTAATTTTCAATGAAATAAACAAATATTTAGGAAAATTATTATTATAAACAACAACATACATGCATATTCTCATTAAGTTTTTATCCTTGAATACTTGAAAGTTGCATAGTCAATAAAACGAACTGAAGTACAACTAACCAGCTGAGTTATTGCAGCGCCCTCTACCTGCAGCAACACTTCATGTATATTTCTCATGGCATCTTGGCAAGCTATTGACAACTGGTTGCCATGACGAAATGATGTATCTAATGAAAATAGGTCTACTTGACTTGAAGCTTTGCCGCTGTAAGTGAATTAAATAACAATCTTAACCTCATCATAGAAATAGTTTTGACACTTGATTATTGTAACATCAATTGCCTCCTTGACTTTATTATAGTAATCACAGTAATTCTCTGATTGGAATGCAAGGGCACTATGCATGGTATGATGGGTAGTTGTATACTCCCCTTTGAGTGGAGTGTGAGGGCACCATGCATGGTATGATGGGTAGTTGTATACTCCCCTTTGAGTGGAGTGTGAGGGCACTATGTTTGGTATGATGGGTAGTTGTATACTCCCCTTTGAATGGAGTGTGAGGGCACTATGTTTGGTATGATGGGTAGTTGTATACTTCCCTTTGAGTGGAGTGTGAGGGCACCATGCATGGTATGATGGGTAGTTGTATACTCCCCTTTGAGTTGAGTGTGAGGGCACAATGCATGGTATGATGGGTAGTTGTATACTCCCCTTTGAGTGGAGTGTGAGGGCACCATGCATGGCATGATGGGTAGTTGTATACTCCCTTTTGAGTGGAGTGTGAGGGCACTATGTTTGGTATGATGGGTAGTTGTATACTCCCCTTTGAGTGGAGTGTGAGAGCACCATGCATGGTATGGTGGGTAGTTGTATACTCCCCTTTGAGTGGAGTGTGAGGGCACCATGCATGGTATGATGGGTAGTTGTATACTCCCCTTTGAGTGGAGTGTGCGAGCACCATGCATGGTATGATGGGTAGTTGTATACTCCCCTTTGAGTGGAGTGTGAGAGCACCATGTTTGGTATGATGGGTAGTTGTATACTCCTCTTTGAGTGGAGTGTGAGAACACCATGCATGGTATGATGGGTAGTTGTATACTCCCCTTTGAGTGGAGTGTGAGGGCACTATGTTTGGTATGATGGGTAGTTGTATACTCCCCTTTGAGTGGAGTGTGAGGGCACAATGCATGGTATGATGGGCAGTTGTATACTCCCCTTTGAGTGGAGTGTGAGGGCACAATGCATGGTATGATGGGCAGTTGTATACTCCCCTTTGAGTGGAGTGTGAGGGCACAATGCATGGTATGATGGGCAGTTGTATACTCCCCTTTGAGTGGAGTGTGAGAGCACAATGCATGGTATGATGGGTAGTTGTATACTCCCCTTTGAGTGAGTGTGAGGGCACTATGCATGGTATGATGGGCAGTTGTATACTCCCCTTTGAGTGGAGTGTGAGAGCACAATGCATGGTATGATGGGTAGTTGTATACTCCCCTTTGAGTGGAGTGTGAGGGCACAATGCATGGTATGATGGGTAGTTGTATACTCCCCTTTGAGTGGAGTGTGAGGGCACCATGTTTGGTATGATGGGTAGTTGTATACTCCCTTTTGAGTGGAGTGTGAGAGCACCATGCATGGTATGATGGGTAGTTGTATACTCCCCTTTGAGTGGAGTGTGAGGGCACTATGCATGGTATGATGGGCAGTTGTATACTCCTCTTTGAGTGGAGTGTGAGGGCACCATGCATGGTATGATGGGTAGTTGTATACTCCCCTTTGAGTTGAGTGTGAGAACACCATGCATGGTATGATGGGCAGTTGTATACTCCCCTTTGAGTGGAGTGTGAGGGCACAATGCATGGTATGATGGGCAGTTGTATACTCCCCTTTGAGTGGAGTGTGAGAGCACAATGCATGGTATGATGGGTAGTTGTATACTCCCCTTTGAGTGGAGTGTGAGGGCACTATGTTTGGTATGATGGGTAGTTGTATACTCCCCTTTGAGTGGAGTGTGAGGGCACAATGCATGGTATGATGGGCAGTTGTATACTCCCCTTTGAGTGGAGTGTGAGGGCACAATGCATGGTATGATGGGCAGTTGTATACTCCCCTTTGAGTGGAGTGTGAGGGCACAATGCATGGTATGATGGGTAGTTGTATACTCCCCTTTGAGTGGAGTGTGAGGGCACCATGTTTGGTATGATGGGTAGTTGTATACTCCCCTTTGAGTGGAGTGTGAGGGCACAATGCATGGTATGATGGGTAGTTGTATACTCCCCTTTGAGTGGAGTGTGAGGGCACAATGCATGGTATGATGGGCAGTTGTATACTCCCCTTTGAGTGGAGTGTGAGGGCACTATGTTTGGTATGATGGGTAGTTGTATACTCCCTTTTGAGTGGAGTGTGAGAGCACCATGCATGGTATGATGGGTAGTTGTATACCCCCCTTTGAGTGGAGTGTGAGGGCACTATGCATGGTATGATGGGCAGTTGTATACTCCTCTTTGAGTGGAGTGTGAGGGCACCATGCATGGTATGATGGGTAGTTGTATACTCCCCTTTGAGTGGAGTGTGAGGGCACCATGTTTGGTATGATGGGTAGTTGTATACTCCCTTTTGAGTGGAGTGTGAGAGCACCATGCATGGTATGATGGGTAGTTGTATACTCCCCTTTGAGTGGAGTGTGAGGGCACTATGCATGGTATGATGGGCAGTTGTATACTCCTCTTTGAGTGGAGTGTGAGGGCACCATGCATGGTATGATGGGTAGTTGTATACTCCCCTTTGAGTTGAGTGTGAGAACACCATGCATGGTATGATGGGTAGTTGTATACTCCCCTTTGAGTGGAGTGTGAGGGCACAATGCATGGTATGATGGGTAGTTGTATACTCCCCTTTGAGTGGAGTGTGAGGGCACTATGTTTGGTATGATGGGTAGTTGTATACTCCCCTTTGAGTGGAGTGTGAGGGCACAATGCATGGTATGATGGGCAGTTGTATACTCCCCTTTGAGTGGAGTGTGAGGGCACAATGCATGGTATGATGGGCAGTTGTATACTCCCCTTTGAGTGGAGTGTGAGGGCACAATGCATGGTATGATGGGCAGTTGTATACTCCCCTTTGAGTGGAGTGTGAGAGCACAATGCATGGTATGATGGGTAGTTGTATACTCCCCTTTGAGTGAGTGTGAGGGCACTATGTTTGGTATGATGGGTAGTTGTATACTCCCCTTTGAGTGGAGTGTGAGGGCACAATGCATGGTATGATGGGCAGTTGTATACTCCCCTTTGAGTGGAGTGTGAGGGCACAATGCATGGTATGATGGGCAGTTGTATACTCCCCTTTGAGTGGAGTGTGAGAGCACAATGCATGGTATGATGGGTAGTTGTATACTCCCCTTTGAGTGGAGTGTGAGGGCACAATGCATGGTATGATGGGTAGTTGTATACTCCCCTTTGAGTGGAGTGTGAGGGCACCATGTTTGGTATGATGGGTAGTTGTATACTCCCTTTTGAGTGGAGTGTGAGAGCACCATGCATGGTATGATGGGTAGTTGTATACTCCCCTTTGAGTGGAGTGTGAGGGCACTATGCATGGTATGATGGGCAGTTGTATACTCCTCTTTGAGTGGAGTGTGAGGGCACCATGCATGGTATGATGGGTAGTTGTATACTCCCCTTTGAGTTGAGTGTGAGAACACCATGCATGGTATGATGGGCAGTTGTATACTCCCCTTTGAGTGGAGTGTGAGGGCACAATGCATGGTATGATGGGCAGTTGTATACTCCCCTTTGAGTGGAGTGTGAGAGCACAATGCATGGTATGATGGGTAGTTGTATACTCCCCTTTGAGTGGAGTGTGAGGGCACTATGTTTGGTATGATGGGTAGTTGTATACTCCCCTTTGAGTGGAGTGTGAGGGCACCATGCATGGTATGATGGGCAGTTGTATACTCCCCTTTGAGTGGAGTGTGA
The DNA here is from genome assembly GCF_978046115.1 of Saccoglossus kowalevskii. Taxonomy (NCBI): domain Eukaryota; kingdom Metazoa; phylum Hemichordata; class Enteropneusta; family Harrimaniidae; genus Saccoglossus; species Saccoglossus kowalevskii. Next base: position 8,652,263 of record NC_140642.1, read on the forward strand.
GGGCACCATGTTTGGTATGATGGATAGTTGTATACTCCCTTTTGAGTGGAGTGTGAGAGCACCATGCATGGTATGATGGGTAGTTGTATACTCCCCTTTGAGTGGAGTGTGAGGGCACTATGCATGGTATGATGGGCAGTTGTATACTCCTCTTTGAGTGGAGTGTGAGGGCACCATGCATGGTATGATGGGTAGTTGTATACTCCCCTTTGAGTTGAGTGTGAGAACACCATGCATGGTATGATGGGTAGTTGTATACTCCCCTTTGAGTGGAGTGTGAGGGCACAATGCATGGTATGATGGGTAGTTGTATACTCCCCTTTGAGTGGAGTGTGAGAACACCATGCATGGTATGATGGGTAGTTGTATACTCCCTTTTGAGTGGAGTGTGAGGGCACTATGTTTGGTATGATGGGTAGTTGTATACTCCCCTTTGAGTGGAGTGTGAGAGCACCATGTTTGGTATGATGGGTAGTTGTAAACTCCCCTTTGAGTGGAGTGTGAGGGCACAATGCATGGTATGATGGGCAGTTGTATACTCCCCTTTGAGTGGAGTGTGAGGGCACTATGTTTGGTATGATGGGTAGTTGTATACTCCCCTTTGAGTTGAGTGTGAGGGCACCATGTTTGGTATGATGGGCAGTTGTATACTCCCCTTTGAGTTGAGTGTGAGGGCACTATGTTTGGTATGATGGGTAGTTGTATACTCCCCTTTGAGTGGAGTGTGAGGGCACAATGCATGGTATGATGGGTAGTTGTATACTCCCCTTTGAGTGGAGTGTGAGGGCACTATGTTTGGTATGATGGGTAGTTGTATACTCCCCTTTGAGTGGAGTGTGAGGGCACCATGCATGGTATGATGGGTAGTTGTATACTCCCCTTTGAGTGGAGTGTGAGGGCACTATGTTTGGTATGATGGGTAGTTGTATACTCCCCTTTGAGTGGAGTGTGAGGGCACCATGCATGGTATGATGGGTAGTTGTATACTCCTCTTTGAGTGGAGTGTGAGGGCACCATGCATGGTATGATGGGCAGTTGTATACTCCCCTTTGAGTGGAGTGTGAGGGCACTATGTTTGGTATGATGGGTAGTTGTATACTCCCCTTTGAGTGGAGTGTGAGGGCACCATGCATGGTATGATGGGTAGTTGTATACTCCTCTTTGAGTGGAGTGTGAGGGCACCATGCATGGTATGATGGGTAGTTGTATACTCCTCTTTGAGTGGAGTGTGAGGGCACTATGTTTGGTATGATGGGTAGTTGTATACTCCCCTTTGAGTGGAGTGTGAGGGCACAATGCATGGTATGATGGGTAGTTGTATACTCCCCTTTGAGTGGAGTGTGAGGGCACCATGCATGGTATGATGGGTAGTTGTATACTCCCCTTTGAGTTGAGTGTGAGGGCACCATGCATGGTATGATGGGTAGTTGTATACTCCTCTTTGAGTGGAGTGTGAGGGCACAATGCATGGTATGATGGGTAGTTGTATACTCCCCTTTGAGTGGAGTGTGAGGGCACTATGTTTGGTATGATGGGTAGTTGTATACTCCCCTTTGAGTGGAGTGTGAGGGCACTATGTTTGGTATGATGGGCAGTTGTATACTCCCCTTTGAGTGGAGTGTGAGAACACCATGCATGGTATGATGGGTAGTTGTATACTCCCCTTTGAGTGGAGTGTGAGAGCACCATGCATGGTATGATGGGTAGTTGTATACTCCCCTTTGAGTGGAGTGTGAGAACACCATGCATGGTATGATGGGTAGTTGTATACTCCCCTTTGAGTGGAGTGTGGGGGCACTATGCATGGTATGATGGGTAGTTGTATACTCCCCTTTGAGTGGAGTGTGAGAGCACAATGCATGGTATGATGGGTAGTTGTATACTCCCCTTTGAGTGGAGTGTGAGGGCACTATGTTTGGTATGATGGGTAGTTGTATACTCCCCTTTGAGTGGAGTGTGAGAGCACAATGCATGGTATGATGGGTAGTTGTATACTCCCCTTTGAGTTGAGTGTGAGGGCACAATGCATGGTATGATGGCAGTTGTATACTCCCCTTTGAGTGGAGTGTGAGAACACCATGCATGGTATGATGGGTAGTTGTATACTCCCCTTTGAGTGGAGTGTGAGGGCACTATGTTTGGTATGATGGGTAGTTGTATACTCCCCTTTGAGTGGAGTGTGAGAGCACAATGCATGGTATGATGGGTAGTTGTATACTCCCCTTTGAGTGGAGTGTGAGGGCACTATGTTTGGTATGATGGGTAGTTGTATACTCCCCTTTGAGTGGAGTGTGAGGGCACTATGTTTGGTATGATGGGCAGTTGTATACTCCCCTTTGAGTGGAGTGTGAGAACACCATGCATGGTATGATGGGTAGTTGTATACTCCCCTTTGAGTGGAGTGTGAGGGCACTATGTTTGGTATGATGGGTAGTTGTATACTCCCCTTTGAGTGGAGTGTGAGGGCACCATGCATGGTATGATGGGTAGTTGTATACTCCTCTTTGAGTGGAGTGTGAGGGCACCATGCATGGTATGATGGGCAGTTGTATACTCCCCTTTGAGTGGAGTGTGAGGGCACTATGTTTGGTATGATGGGTAGTTGTATACTCCCCTTTGAGTGGAGTGTGAGGGCACCATGCATGGTATGATGGGTAGTTGTATACTCCTCTTTGAGTGGAGTGTGAGGGCACCATGCATGGTATGATGGGTAGTTGTATACTCCTCTTTGAGTGGAGTGTGAGGGCACTATGTTTGGTATGATGGGTAGTTGTATACTCCCCTTTGAGTGGAGTGTGAGGGCACAATGCATGGTATGATGGGTAGTTGTATACTCCCCTTTGAGTGGAGTGTGAGGGCACCATGCATGGTATGATGGGTAGTTGTATACTCCCCTTTGAGTTGAGTGTGAGGGCACCATGCATGGTATGATGGGTAGTTGTATACTCCTCTTTGAGTGGAGTGTGAGGGCACAATGCATGGTATGATGGGTAGTTGTATACTCCCCTTTGAGTGGAGTGTGAGGGCACTATGTTTGGTATGATGGGTAGTTGTATACTCCCCTTTGAGTGGAGTGTGAGGGCACTATGTTTGGTATGATGGGCAGTTGTATACTCCCCTTTGAGTGGAGTGTGAGAACACCATGCATGGTATGATGGGTAGTTGTATACTCCCCTTTGAGTGGAGTGTGAGGGCACTATGTTTGGTATGATGGGTAGTTGTATACTCCCCTTTGAGTGGAGTGTGAGAGCACAATGCATGGTATGATGGGTAGTTGTATACTCCCCGTTGAGTGGAGTGTGAGGGCACTATGTTTGGTATGATGGGTAGTTGTATACTCCCCTTTGAGTGGAGTGTGAGGGCACTATGTTTGGTATGATGGGCAGTTGTATACTCCCCTTTGAGTGGAGTGTGAGAACACCATGCATGGTATGATGGGTAGTTGTATACTCCCCTTTGAGTGGAGTGTGAGGGCACAATGCATGGTATGATGGGCAGTTGTATACTCCCCTTTGAGTGGAGTGTGAGAACACCATGCATGGTATGATGGGTAGTTGTATACTCCCCTTTGAGTGGAGTGTGAGGGCACCATGCATGGCATGATGGGTAGTTGTATAGTCCCCTTTGAGTGGAGGGTGAGGGCACAATGCATGGTATGATGGGCAGTTGTATACTCCCCTTTGAGTGGAGTGTGAGAGCACCATGCATGGTATGATGGGTAGTTGTACACTCCCCTTTGAGTGGAGTGTGAGGGCACTATGTTTGGTATGATGGGCAGTTGTATACTCCCCTTTGAGTGGAGTGTGAGGGCACTATGTTTAGTATGATGGGTAGTTGTATACTCCCCTTTGAGTGGAGTGTGAGGGCACTATGTTTGGTATGATGGGTAGTTGTATACTCCCCTTTGAGTGGAGTGTGGGGGCACCATGCAAGATATGATGGGTAATTCTATACTCACTTGTACATTCTATTACTGAGCACAAGAGCATCTATAGCATGTGACATCAATAAACAGCTCTGTTGTATTCTGAATCTTTCAGTAAAAGGCAATAATATAAACTGATTGAAATACATGGATCAATTATATATCATATGCAATTTGTTGATAAGCTTTCAATAAAAGATGTAATATTTAAAACATATCAAAGCTCATCTACTCCTAAACAACCTTTACCCAGTACAGTGACTGTTCCTGTACAGAATCGGGCTGTGTGATTCGGCGAGGGATCAAGAAAACATGACATGGTTAGATTATTTATTGACAAGGATACGATTCAATATTCTCCAAGGTGGCTGGATCTGCATCAAATGTTGACTGCAGTAAATCTCCAAACTGATTGGCTAATGACTGGAATGAAATGTAACACTGTTGCATCTGTAATTCAAACAAAGTATTAAGTTCAATATTCAACTACCCTTCATTCAAGAGCACACTCTACATGCATCACATTATATATTTAGATTGTCATATCATCAATACAATATGAATGACATTAATTAAACATAACTAACCTGACTCGCTAAACGACCACAGTTCTGGAGATCTTGTCCAGTTGCTAAGGCAACAGTAGAAGCAATGGCAGGGGGTGGGCATGTTTTAATAGTCTGGCAACCGAGCAGTAGTTGGCAATGAAGAGTCAACATTTGAGTTCGTAATTTGACATATCTGCATTGGAAATCTAGAGGATAAGGTGGTGTCACAGCAGCCTAAGAAAAAAAATTAAAGATTCAAGGTCATAGTGGATTGAATACAAACTAGAACAATGCATTTAATTGTACTGTCACTGAGTGCAGCAAATGAGATTTTTTTTTGGCTTATAAGAGAACATGCTCAGTTGTTTTTTATTGCATACACACCTTCAATGTGGCTATTCCTCTTTCGTAATGTACAACACTCTCCTGTACCTGGTAGATGATGTTTGATTTCTTGCTGTGAAGATGACGAAGACAATCCTCTCCTTCACAGAATGACTGTAAACTGTTCAACCAGAAAAATAAATGTTCTGAAGCTACCTGGTGATAAAAGTATTAACAGGTAATTAATTTGTTACAAAAAATTCAAAACGTATTTCAAAATATGTGGGAGAAATGGTTAAGATATGTACAAATTACAAAGTGGAGGTTTGTTTGTGAGACATTTGACATTCATAATGCATTTTTAGCATGATTATGACAATCTGATATTATGAATCAGATTCTGAAACAGATGCACATGTAAATGTGTTACATGAAGTATGTGTAAAGATTGAAAATGATGAGTCATTTTCCATCCTATCTGAAAAAAGTTCAATAGACATACCAAGTTTGAATAAAATATGTCCATGCATGACAGAGATCTAGTTTCATATTTGTAGAAATTTTTCGCTCTAATATGACCGTTATTCAGCCATCTTGAATTGGATCATATGCAACAGGGAGTAAATATATGTGAATAGACTAACAAAAACAATGTATTATTTTTATGACTCACCCTGGTTGTGAGGCTTCCAAACAATTGTAAAGCAACTTTATGATTCCCCTATATAGAGAAAACAATTTTAAAATGTTACGAGAGCGACAAAAAAATTATTTGTATTACTCTACATTATGACCATGACACTCCCATCTATGGATAGCATGGCTTATAATAACATGCACACTTGTTCACAGAGATAATAGGTGACAATATATAAATAAATAAATTTATTGATTTATGGTCAGTATTAATAAGTCATATGCCATATATGCTTACCTGTCTAGCTGCCTGCCTCGCAACTTTAAACATAGGCCAGTAGTGGCAAGTCTTTTGTAATTGTTCTGTTACTATAGATGATAAATTTGTATCGTCAGTTTCTTTATTTGCCACCAGCAGAACAGTAGCTAAATAAACCTGAAAGATCACATTGAGTGCAATTAGTGTATGAACTGTCACTGAATAGCAGCAAATTTTGTATCGTACATAAATGTGATGTTACCCAGATATTAACAAGCCATGCATAGCACAGTCCCCGTTAGTTATGAAATTTAAGATATATAGTTTTGTTTATAAACATGTCAGAAGTATGGATCCAGAAGATGATGCTTGATTATGATAATTTTTTAACATTAAAATGATTGACATCTTGTATCTGATCATCAAACGAGTACTTGTCCATATTGAGAAATATTGCTCTGGAACAGCATTAATTAAAACAATATGGCCACCAGTCAGCCATTTTGAATACATCTATAGATGTATAATGAATACAGTCAAAACTCGTTAGTACGAACTCGGTTACAACGAAATACCGGTTACAACGAACGAACACCGAAGTCCCGTTTGAAAATCCATTATCCCTATGGTAATTGACAACGCTTAGAACGAACTCGTTTATTACGAAAACCCGCTTAGTACGAAAGGATTTTCTCTGAAAAACAATGGTCTGTAACACCTATAGCGAACATTTCATTCACTCAAACAGCTGCGAAATCCTAAAACGAACCGCCAAATACACGGTGTTACGCTTCCGCTGTTAGCAGTGGGCTTGAGCTGTGCATCGTAAAATAAAAACAATGTAGCCATTCACTGGGCGTGAAAATCTTTTGTGTACGTGACTTCCAGTGTCTAGTCACTTTCGACGCCCTTGCTGCTCGAGTTTTTAATTTTAAGATTCACAATAAAAAAGTGTGAAGCATGGACGCTGTAAATTTTAGATAAATTACGGCGACTACGAGTGAGATGCCAGTTTCCGTCCTGACTTCAAAATGTCAACTCGTGTCAAACGGCGTGCCTTGTCGTTGGACTGTAAAGTCCAAATGATCAAAGCGATTGAGTCGGGCATTCGTCACGGCGATGTCTGTCGAAAATTTGATGTTAAACCCAGTACACTGTCAACGATTTTAAAGAAAAAAACTGATGTTTTGAAGATGTTCGAACACAACAAAATTGAGCCGTGCCGGAAGCGAATGCGGTTTTCAGCAGTCGACGACGTTGAGCAGGCATTGCTGAAATGGTTTGCCAGTGCCCGTTCTATGCACAGGGGCTTGTCGACTGAGCGCGAAAGCCCCTTGGCGAGAACGAAGTTCGAGAAGGGAGGACACTCTACCACCAGAGTGACGTCATAGCTTTACAATTATTCGAATTTAAACAGTAATCAATCATTTACCTTAGAAAAAACAACACAAAAACTGAATACAGTTAAGTGCTAATCTATTCAAACCACCATCACGATCAAATTCGGCAAATTAGCGACAAAATACACGTTTTCCCGAGTCTGAATGACTACCGCTGTATGTCAATTGCCGGCCGCAGCCATCTCAAATGCATGCTTGGTCTTGATTGGCTAATAATGTGGGCGTGTCTAAGACCGCTTATTTCAAAATTCCGTGTACTATGGCTGCCAGCACTATGGAGTCGGTGAATTCTGGCAAGTTTCCATTGGTTTCTTGGTGAGCAAACGGTACATTTTTATGTAGAATTGACACCTTTATTCTTGTTATCAATTTAGTTTTGCCCGTGCCTGCTTGGCCTAAAATAAGAAGGTTGTGGCCCTCATTTACTGCGGTCACAATGTTTTCCTCTACAGTTGCCATGTTGTTTAAAATCAACAGTGAGTTAAGGGGTCTTTCACACACCCACTTTATTAACCAATTAGAAACAACCCAACAATGACTGACGTACAGCGGTAGTCATTCAGACTCGGGAAAACGTGTATTTTGTCGCTAATTTGCCGAATTTGATCGTGATGGTGGTTTGAATAGATTAGCACTTAACTGTATTCAGTTTTTGTGTTGTTTTTTCTAAGGTAAATGATTGATTACTGTTTAAATTCGAATAATTGTAAAGCTATGACGTCACTCTGGTGGTAGAGTGTCCTCCCTTCTCGAACTTCGTTCTCGCCAAGGGGCTTTCGCGCTCAGTCGACAAGCCCCTGTGGTTCTATGAATGTCCCAATCAGCGGTCCTATCCTCCAGGCAAAGGCCGAAGATTTAGGACAGAGAATGAATCATTCCGAATTCAAAGCCAGTAATGGCTGGCTGGAGAGATTCAAATCCCGACACGGTATCACGTTCAAATCCGTGTGCGGCGAAGCTGCTTCTGTCAGCGATGACATGGTTGATGACTGGGTAACGTTAACATTACCCGGACTCATCGATGGCTACGCTCCCAGAGATATTTTTAATGCCGACGAAACTGGGTTATTTTTCCGCCTGATGCCCGATAAGACATTATCATTCAAGAATGACGTATGCTCTGGGGGAAAGACAAGTAAAGAAAGATTGACTGTGATGCTTTGCGCAAATATGGATGGATGTGAAAAACTCAAGCCACTGGTCATCGGAAAATCAAAAAACCCTAGGTGTTTCAAAAACGTAAAATCCCTACCCGTCGATTACAAGGCAAACAAAAAAGCGTGGATGGTCAGCGATTTGTTCATCGAATGGCTACACAAACTGGACAAGAAGTACAAACGCCAGAAAAGAAAAATTCTCATGTTCGTCGACAACTGTCCCGCCCATCCAGCTGTCAAAAACCTCAAAGCCATCAAACTCGTCTTTCTCCCGCCTAATACAACTTCGAAGCTGCAACCGATGGACCAGGGCGTGATTAGAAATTTCAAGTGTTTTTACCGCCAACGAGTAGTTCAAAGAATGTTGGTGAATCTTGATTCAGGTGAAACCCTACCCACGATCAATGTCAAAGATGCGATCGACATGCTTCATTCATCCTGGCAAAAAGTTACCGATACCACCATTGCCAACTGCTTCAGAAAGGCGTCGTTTGTACATTCGCCAAATCCCGACGTGGAACAGGAAGTCAGCATTGCCGATCGTGGAGACATTATGGCCGATAACACCAGTGATGTTGAATGTTTATGGGGCAATTTAGCCCATCATATCGAATTGCCAGAAATTTCATTTTCGGATTTTGTCTGCGCAGACGACGAAACTGGTGTTTGTGAATCGCCATCAGACGATGCAATCATAGCGTCCATTTTGGAACAAAACGCTGAGGCCGATGAAGACGACATCGAAAATGTCAGCCCAGACATTCCTGTTGACATCGAACTGCCTTCATCGTCGGAAGCTATGGATTGCATAGTAAAATTACGCACTTATCTTCAGTCCCGTGAAAATGTTGAAACTATGATTTTTTCACAACTTTCAACTATCGAGGACATGCTGTTCACATCGATTTGTTCTGGTCGTCGTCAAACCAAAATTACCGACTTTTTAAAATAGCCATCCGTGTTAATAGCGAACAATTTACATTACAGATTTGTTTACCGTATTACAAATGTAATGAATGCAATGTGAATTTTATTTTTTATGACTGAGAAATCATGAAACGAATACAATGAGTACATGTGTGTTTGTGTATGCATACGTGACAAATTCAGTCGATCCAGCATGGACGTACTAAGAATTTCTTTATTCATTTATTTATACATGTACTTTGAATAATGAACAGTACATTTGTATTTTCCATTTTAATATTATTTTAATAAACATGACAACGTTTATTTCAATACTATTTGTGTGTTTTTAATGTTTGGTCTAGTGTTTAAAATGGCGCCATAGTTTTGTTTACCCTGACTTATGGTAATTAGTTTGTTTCTGTAAAGCGCCCTCTAGTGGTGATCGGTTATTACGAACACCGGTTATAACGAATATATTCACCTGGGGCCTTGATATTCGCACTAACGAGGTTTGACTGTATATAAATTTTGAACATAATCAGTCAAAGCATGGCGGAGATATGGCACTGGAACTGCATTCATTAAAACAAAATGGCCACCAGTAGGCCACTTTAAATCAGATGTGCATCAAGGTCCCATAATGTCTAATGTATGAACAAAATCCATCCATAAATGCTTGATTTTGATAATTTTTTTAGCATAAAAATAGCCACCATTCGGCCATCTTGAATCAGATCATGAAACACAATGTGCAAATGTATAATATTATGTATGATGTATGTATGAAGTTTGAAAGTGATTGGTCCAGGCATGTCTAAGATACAGATCCTGACTCGTACATTGATACACAATGGTCAATCCATAAGTCCCCGTTTTCGGATTGCCTCCAAACTGAGACTAAAAACACACTCTGGTACAGAGCAATTCATCAAGAATGACCATCAACTACCATCAGAATAGATATTACCTGTAATCCCAGAGAGCATGCACAATGAACTAGTATTTTGAGATTGATGGGAAACATGTACAATGTACAGGAAGAATTACATACACATTGAGCTAAATGTAAAGAGGAGTGAAAAGTGTATTACCATCAGTTCTTCTTGCTCTTTATTGTCAATGTTCTGTGAAATAGACATGAACATATCCTTTATGTCAGAGGTCAAATTAGTCAACACACTGGGCTGGTGCATACCAACAGCTGCTAGTGACTGGCATAACAAGATGGCTGCCAATCCTGGTGAAGAAGAAAAAGAGTTACATCAAAAACAATACAATAAATGTAGTCAACTCATTACTTGGATTCCAGTGTATAAAACATTAGCAGAAAGGATGTATGTGTTAACGTATGGTTACATATTGTGAATTCATCCAATCTGACACCAAGAAGGTTATATACATACCCGTAGTTGTTGTGAGAGTTGTTGTTATGCCTTCAACTAAATCACTTGCCACTGATGGACATGCTTTGCATAAAACACTGACACAACAAAGTACAGTCTGTGGAAAATAAACAGAAATCAATCCCATCATCTCTGATGTGCTGAATAAACTGAGCATGAAAACTAATACAAAGACTATATTCATGTTTCCACACAACAATACAATTGACTAAGGTCAGTATAACCTGAGCAGAGCAATGCACACATAGAATATGGTTACTTTATAAATTGGGAAAAAGATATTACTAATAACAATATCATGCTGGCAACTAAACTCAAATGAAATATCGTCAAAATGGCAACCAACACTCGTAACACTCACTTTCAAAGCTGAAGATACCTTCTTGCTTCCAGAGCAAGCACATCCAATGATTAAAGCTTCCATTGCCATGGCAACCTCCTCACTTGATTTGGTTACATCTTTGCCAAGAGATATTTTTGATATGACGATATTTGTCATGACATCTACAGCAAAAGCTGATACAGTGGCATTGCTATGGTAACTAAAATTGGAACACAGCTCAGTCACAAGAGAACCTAAAGCAAAATACAACACCACTTATTAATCACAACAATCTCTACTGGTGCTCCATGTATTTACTATGAGAAAAATGTGTCACTATCTATATAAGTCTTGAAGGCATTCTTGCAAATTAACAGAGATGAGTTTACTATGAAAGGAAACCGACATTACCTGCTTGTAGATTCAATGTTGCAAACGCCACTGATTTGGAAAGAGTGCTGAGTACACTAAAACCACCAATTTTCAAGCCATCATAGGGAGTGGTTGATGTGAACTGACAAAGTAATTCTATATTCTCTGATGTCCACATGTGAGGTGCTTCTTTGGCTAACATTCTTAAATCCTGCAGTGCTAACGTCTTAATTACTCTGCGTGGATCAGTATCCAGGTAGCATAGCAACAGTGAAACCTGAAAGTACAAGTAATACAATAAGAAGAACATATAACTACACTGCTGATTCAGAATTGTATACCTTCAAAAACACAGAACACTACCTCTAAATCTGGGGTGGATGATAAACATAATGAGGTTATTACGACAATACCTCAAGGTATGCACGAAGACAGTACAGCAAAATTACGGAATGCTGTAACTTATGACGTTACAGTGACAGGTGTATAATAATGGACAACATCACTACACAGAATTTCTTTATTATTCATAATGATGCAGTGTCTACCTGTGCTGGGATATCCATTAGAGATGCTGCGGCTAGCTTAGACAAGGAATGTAATGTTGTAATAACAAATGCTTTGCCTGGATAAGAGGGTAACATTCTGATGCACAAATGACGGACTTTTGCAGCAGATTCAGCATCATGGTGCATGTGTTCAAATATCAGAATAAGCTTCAATTTCATCTCTACTGGAGTAGCAAGACCTGAAAAATTAAACTATACATGTTGTTGTAGCCTTGATTGATATCCAGAACACATCCAAGTTAAAACTCATTTTTGAGAATCCCTGTCATTATATCAACTGAACTACTGCATAAATGGCTACCAACATGAATAGAAAGCAATTTAATCTCATGCATTAAAACACATCATACCTTGTATCATATCAGCTACTTTATTACATATACCAACTGCAAAGTCCCTGCAAATGAACATGACATGTCATCAATAGTAATATACAACCAGTCTGCACACCAATCGATCCAAATATAGTATTTGCTCTATTGGTAGCGCATAAGCTTGCATAAATGAGAGCGATATATCTATGATCAAAATAAACCATATTTTAACATTCCAATATAAAGATCAGAAAGAAATTGGCAAGCTCAACAGGGTTCTCCATGAGAGGTTTTAACAGGGCGCCGCGCCCTATTATCTGAAATTGGCACCCTGTTTAAATTGTCAGCGCCCTGTTATATTTCCTGTGCACCCTGCATGGTCCCAGACAAAGAATTGTTTACAAAACAGACCAACACTCATTGTCTTTCGAAATGATTCATCGTGCTCAAGGTGACTGGTTCATTGTTTTAAGGTGCAACTGTGAAAATTCCGGCTTGTTATCGTAGCAGGTCACCGTGAGGTGATAACACCACCCATGGACGTACTAGTACGTCCATGCACCACTGAACAAAAAGTTAAAAGTTTTTTCAACACGATTAAAAATGAACATGTGGCCATTACCGTACCCATATTTTTACTGCCAGGCTGACGTCAAATATATAAAACAGTTATCGGTGAAACCATTCGTTAAAACATAAGGGCTATGGTTAAAACCAAGTTCACGCCGTGACTTGTAGCGACAACATCGTCACCGCCGAGTGGAACAAAGGCAGCTATGCACTTGCATGATCAGTAAACGACCAGCGCAGCCGACGTACCATCACATACATTGCTGATCACCAAGAAGTCCACACGAAGGCTTGCTTGAACATGTAAATGTTTATATTTAAATGTCACTATTTAAAGTTGAATTTTTTTTAAATCACGATTTAAAAACCCCGGTAAAACGGCCATGCTTTTAACTCGCATCATAAGTGGAGGAAATAAATTTACTTGTGTTCTTCTTGGAACAAATATTCTGATTAGTTGTTTTTCGCGTCATGTGTGGCTCAAAAGCATCATTACATAGTATCAGGTGCACACAGTAAAATGAACTGTTTCCGGGTCATAGCTGTTTTTCAACGATGCAGACATAAACTTTCGATTCGAATGAAAATTATTCTTTTAAGTATGTATTTTGTTTTTATTACCTAATTCTATTATTTTTGATAGTAACTGTTAACTGCAGATCGAAAATCTTCTATTGTGTACATTTTATTTTGTTTGATCATCTTACTTTTTGGTGCCATTCATGCAAGTTTTTTAATGAACCAATTACGAACGTTTGTGCGACATCATACATTTTATTTTGCTTCGTCCAAATAAATATAAATCATAAATATAAATTTTTGCTAAAAATTAAATAAAGCATGTATGTATCTATTTGTGAAAATAAATTAATAAACTTGTTACGTCTTTTTCTGGACGCGACCATTACTGGTAAACAACTGATGTCGCCGCCAGATGAATCATGCAGCTAAAATCAGCTGATTGTACGTGCTGACGTTTACTCAATAATAGCTCTTCAAAATTCTCATTCATTTTGTAATAATAAATATATATTATGCATATGTAATAATATGTAGATTTGGTTTCCATTTTTCAACATTCATGCAAATGATGCACGTTACAAATGTGCCACGCCCACTTCACATTGACGTGCCCTGTTTAATTTTCAAACCGTGGAGAACCCTGCTCAATGAAGCTACATAACTGATCGCACAAATTAAAGACATACAAAACACAAATCTATATCTGTGACTGTTTCACACAAACCTTGATTCAGCGGCAAATCTGGTTGCAGCAAAAATAGCCGCTTCTAATTCCACAGCATCATGAGAGTCGAGACTGTTGCGTATACTGTAATGTACATTCTTTCTTTCCTGTATTATAACAGCAACACTGCCAAGTACTCTAGAGGTATATACATGGATTATATATTAACAAGTCTGGTTATGGACTGAAACCAGCAGGTTTTATCTCAAACTTCATAGTACTATTGACCAGCTTTTACTGCTGTACTAAAATAACTAATGTTAATTACAGAAATGATTAGCTATGTCCCCCCCCCCCCAATGGGTGATAAATGTATATAATCAAATAACACTATGTTGCTGATTAATTTTCCCAATCATGTAACAGTGTGAATGTGAAAAAGGCTTTTCGTGCATTGGAGAAAAATCATCTTGGCAGAAAAAATCTGTATGTTTCAACAAGCAGGAATGAGCTGGCAGATGGTCAGAGTTCACCCAGATGATCAGAGCTCATACTAAAAGTTGGGGAGATGTAGAACCTGTATGTAATCCTTGTTCTGGACTGGGCCAAACATAATAATACAGGTATTAAAGTGAGGTGTGTAAATTTATTTTTGCTGCTAGTAATCAGTTGGTTTAGTAGATGCCATAAATGGCTAAGTGACAGCAATCATGATTAAGACTGTCCTGTGTGAAAGCACTCACTGAGTGGCATTCTAATAAGAATATGCATGCCTATGTTATATGAATACTTGTATGACACCACTGTAAGAGTAATATCTTTAGCTAGAGAGTCATTCAACTTACCTGAGAGTAATAGCTCTGGCTACAGGATCATTACTGTGAATGACAGTAAATATCCTTCTCAGGAATTCATCTTTGTTGAGAATTTTATCCAATTGTTTCTGACTTTGTTGCACAACCTTCAGTACGCAAAGACGAAGAAAGTTACTCCTAATATGAAAAAGAACATTTTACATTGAAAATATAGCAGTTATGGATTAAGTGAATGAACTCATATATATACAAATGAAAATTTTGTGATATTTTAGTTTATCTTTTTAATTTCAATGTTGATTTTAGACTAACAAGAAAAAAAAATGTTGATCAATAATTCATTTCTCCCAAAAAATTAACTAGACCTAACAACTAACTAATTTGTTTTTCAATTCTGATAGTTGTGATTTATAAGAAAAATAATGAATCTCTTCATTCAATATGGCACTACCAATACCTACCCTTGCATGAAAAACAGAGTAAAAATTCCTACTCTCCTATGAAAAACAGCGAGTACCAATAACTACCCTAGTTCGAAAAATAGTAAGTGCCAATACCTACCTTTGTGTGAAAAACAGTGATTAATTCCCTCCCTACTCTGAAAAAACAGTGAATACCAATACCTACCCTAGTCTGAAAACTTCAGATAACTTGAGAAATGCAGAGTTGATTAATATTGGGAAAGGATATTTTTCAAACAACCTGGGAAACCTGACAATTGCTTCACACTGCTCACCAAGTTTTGTTGATCGTAGACCTTGAAAGATAAAAAGAAATACCTTTACAGATCAGTTTGAGATTACTTCTCACCTTCTTACAGTGCTCGTAATCTTGTTTTTGCATTTCCCACAGAAATGTCATCACTCTCACAGACAGTTTTATAACAGTATATATAGTATTTAATAGTAGTATCAAATTTTCTTTTTAATGTAACAACTAATTAAATGTGGTAGGCAATGCTTGGCTATATTTCCACAAATCAAATAATCAAATCAAATAATTTTGATACGAGGAAGGTGTGATTCAGTTAGTTCATATACATATTTTTATATACCGTACTTCCCCGAGCATAGGCACCTCCCCGAGTATAAGCCCACCCTCTGTTTTTAGACATTTAACAGGTTGAAGGCATTCCCGAGTATTAGGCATAGGGTGTTTTTACTGGCTGTCAACGACATTTATTGCATGGCCGGCAAACGTACGGAACATGGTTCGCACATTTTCTATTCTGTTATTTACTCAGGATGAACCCCGATGTTGCAATACTGAAGTAATCCATATTTCTTTTGAGTAGTAGTTTTAGAAACGCCAAAAATGTGATTGTCAAGTCATGAAACCAGGGCATTGAACATCGTTTTACTTTTCCGAATAAATCGTGTCCATTGAGACTTTCGTGAATGGGCTGTGAACGAGCAAACTATTCTTCGACATGACTTGAAAAGTTTAAATACTTTCTCCACCCTCAGTTTAACTTTCGAAAATTGCGAATCAACAGCTTTAGGGAAAAAAATCACCGCATTTTAACATCGCTGTAATTCACTTCCGCATTGCATTGATAAAATGACTTTGTCAATAATCGGAAAACTTCGTCTGTACAACACAGCATTTTGATTGGTTATCGAAAGACGTAACCTGTTAGGTCAAAGGAAGTTGTTCAGGTCAAATTATGATGAAAAACACCATGGAGGCTTTGTATCAAGAGTTTGCTTACGATCGAAAACATTCCACAACGAAGATAATGATAAAGATCTTGTTTTTGAATGTTTTCCCACAGACCCTACGCATTTTTGCACCGTAAATTCAGACGGTATGTAAACCGTATTGTAATAAAATGTGTGTATTTTTATGAACATGTTTTTTTCTTCATTGTAAAAAGTGTTGTGGAAATCAAAAAGACATATTTCTCCAAGACCGGTGCTGTGAACGAAAAATGTAGTTTGGACAATTTTTCGTGGTTGGGAAGATGGTTACAATTTTAAACCCCCCAAAAAATTATCTTTTCTGAGGTGGTCGTCGAGTATAAGCCCACCCCCTAATTTCCTCGATTTTACATGTTCAGGCCCCTGGGCTTATACTTGGGGAAGTACGGTAGCCACCATATTGATTTTTACTCTACTCATGAATGACATATTTTGTAGGTCCCTCACATGACTGACTGTGTGGAACTCAGAAAAGGTTAATTGTCACATGTAATTTGTAACCACCACGTATCACCCAACCGAAAGTTTGCGATATTAACAACTACATCTATCTTACTATTTTAACATACTTTTTCAACAATATTCTAGTTTTTTTTATGTGATTGACAGTGCAATTATGTGGATACTATAAAATCATTTATTTTTACCATTATGATATTTTGAGAATATTCACTGTCTTTTAAGTTGCCAGTGAAACAATAAGTTCTATTGTTACTTCTCTTGCTCATGTGATTTAATTTAGCGGATTTTACTTATCAGTGACAATGACATATGATCAGCGT
Source organism: Saccoglossus kowalevskii (assembly GCF_978046115.1). NCBI lineage: Eukaryota > Metazoa > Hemichordata > Enteropneusta > Harrimaniidae > Saccoglossus > Saccoglossus kowalevskii. Next base: position 8,669,454 of record NC_140642.1, read on the forward strand.
CTCCATGGACGAGTATCACTTTGTGGACAGTAGCACTATATATTACATATAAACCCTATCCCCACTGGATGGAATGGTGATACATTAGCTACAATGCATTATACCTTTGTCAAGCTCCATAAGAGCAGTGTTGGCGTCTTGCTCTGGCTCGCCGTAGCTACTTTCCATTCCCATCATCGTCAATCTCGCCGACACGGTCGCCATTTTCAACAAACTTTAAGAATGAGTGAATGCGTAAATTTGTAAATCGTCGTTCGAACAAACATTTTTTATTTCTGTTAAAGATTGTCGCAATAAATAAAACATTAAACAATAAAATACGCTATCCGAAGTAAATTAATGAATAAAACTGCTAAAATATCAAACAAAAGTAATCTCATTGTTTCATGAAAAAGAAATCCCCAATTGTATTCACGTACTATCAGTTATAAAAGCATTTTCTGTTTCAAGCGGAAGAAATTTGCATTAACCAATCAAAACTCGTGACGTCATTTTCGCGGGAAGTTTACTCCCGCGGTAAATCCACTCAATGAATATTTGCTGGATGCCATGTACTGGTGATCGAACGAGTGGACTTCTATATTTTTGCCGTGTTTTTAATGTCGATAGGGGGTGGATTTGACTTCAGTTCACGTCGATTTACATTTTCCAGCAGCATGAGTGTTTTGAAGTCTCTTCTCAATCGGGACCTGGTCGGTCGCTGGAGTAAACAAAAAGGTGAGGCAATGATCAGTCGTTCTAATTACTGGTAATTGAATATATGCGATCGGCGGAGGAAACAGTCACCGGAGACCACAAAATCACAATATATTAATCTTTACTATTTACTATAAATCATTTTCAGACTTTCATGAGACTAGTAGAATTGACAAATCTGGAAAAAATGACAATAAATGGCACTGATCGATTTTCAGCCCTGAAGTGACTGGTCTAAACCTATATTCGATAAGCAGATCATTTGCTGAGATTCTTTTTGCATGTCAGCAATTGTTCCACCATTGGTTCTGTAAACTATCATGATATGCGACTTAGTTTTTATGATATTGAGAAGTTCTTTAAGGCCCAACCCCACATATTTTGTTCGATGGCGCGTGATCATTTTGAGTTCATTATAGTTATCTAGAGGGGCATAACCAATTAAATGCCCTATGGGGGGGGGGGGGCATTTAATTTTTGTATTAGCATTATTATTCAAATTTAATTTTACTTTCAACAACAAATAATGAAAATATTTTTTTTCAACAGTTGATTTTAGTACATTTATTGAAGATTTTCACTGCCATCAAGATGATTGCCATTCTATTCAGAGTGTTATTAATGAATTCGCTGTACCCCCTATTTCATGTGGATTTTGTAAAATGCCTGGTTATGAGCACATCTTAGCTGTAGCAGATGAAGATGGTAGTCTAAGAATAATGAACACCAATGTATCTGGAATTCAGTGTTCTCAAGAACGTAAGTTTTGCTTTTAGAGAAATGACTGTACGAACAAAGTACGACCAAAGGCAACTTGACATACATGTAGCTGTTATACATCTGTGGCACGTTTTTTTTCATTGTTATTCCTCAACTTTTGCATTCTGTACACAACACGTAGATACCTTGCCTGCCTGCTTATCTCTCCATCTTGATTATTCTACTAATAACTCAAGAACCACTCACCCGATTTCAGTGAAACTTATATGTCTGGGATAATGCATAGATGATCTGATTGGGTTTTGGTTGTTAATCCGTACTCATTAATTATGTAATTTGCATAATATGTATCCAATTGTCAGCTGTTCTTGTATCACAATTGCCTCCTGACTTTTTTCACTGAGGCTTGAGCGCTTTGGTGCATAATTCATACTTCGTCATTTACTGTTGAAATCTATGCATGTTGATTACCTAATTTCACAACTTACCTAATTTATAAATTGTAATTGCTTTTATAATGGTGAAATTTTATGTCCTATTAGTTCCATCATTTGTAGCAGTAGAATACTCTGTATATGTGATTAATTAAAATTAATTTAATTCATATTAACTACCCAAAATTCCATAAATTGACCAATGGATTAGCTAGATATCTCAAATAACACTCCGATAATCCACAGACCTGATTACCGTAATTTATGTTTGAAATCCATGGTAGTAATCAACTTAATTTGCATACATATAGAGATATACATAGAGATATTTATTTCTGTTAGTATTTTACTCTTCAATATTGTGGATCAGATTTAGTTCACTTTGTACATTATCTTTAAAAAAAATTAAATATTCCCTCTTTCTATTCCAAATACCCTCAGCACAGTGCACTAATCTTCTTCGGAAAATGAAATGGGTTATTTGAATTTATCAAACTAAACTGCAACAAAGTGGTCAGAGAAGTAACTAAATATTAGAAACTCATTGGTTGGCAAATGTTTTAACAATTCATAGTGCGCTATTATTACTTGTTTTTATATGGAGGTACATATTGTTATGTCCTATAGATTGGATAGCACATGGCAATGCTATCTTTGACATTGCATGGTTGAACTCAGAACCACAACTCCTGACTGCATCTGGTGACCAAACTGCCGTCCTGTGGAATGTGGAACCAGTTGTCAAGATTGCTACCTTTGAAGGCCACAGCTGTAGTTTAAAATCTATTAGTTGCCGTAGTGATGACAAGTTTGTGTTTTCGACATGTGCCCGAGATGGTAATATTATGATATGGGACACTAGGTGTAATAAAAGAGGTGAGTGAGTCTAAAAATGACTATCAAAGGTTTGTTGCACTGGAGCTTTTCACATCTCTACTTCATTGAACTTGAACTATGCATTATTGATGAGTCATGATTGCTGAATTGCAGCCATTTTAGTGCTGAAAATTCATCAAAACCAAGCTTTTTTGCAATTCCAAAACTGGATCTTGAATGTACATAGATAGATTTCTTGGTGATAGAAACTTGGTACATACTTTGAACATTATGAGATCTTGATGCACATCATTTTGTTTTCAAGATTTGATAAAAAACAAGACTGATTAATAGACATATTCTAATATCTTTGACGTGTCTACACCAATTACATTTGAACTTAACCCATACATACTACATCAGGGATTCAAGATAGCTGACTGACACAAATTTTTAATGTCACAATCATGATAGGACTGTGTTCTGCCTTGACTTGTTTTCTTTTTGTGATTGCAGGCTCAATAAGGTTGTACTATTCATGCTTACCCTCCTTTACAGATACTCATTACACACCAGTCAATATAATCCACAGTGCACATGTCAATGTAGCCTCAACGACTCCGAAGCAACGCAAAAAAGTCAGACTTTGTAACACCAAACCTGCCAGTGATTCTCAACAGAGTGTAATTGCTGTTGTATTCCAGGATGAAAATACATTGATTTCTGCTGGTGCTATGGATGGGTAATTAATCATATCTTGCTATTTTATCCAAACATAAAATGCAAAATTATCAACCTTATTTCTTCAAATAGAAATCAATTTGTCGTCATAGTTCATTGCTCACTACCATATTCTTACTCTATGTGCTGTTGCTGTCTTTATATTAAGAACTACATATATTGTCACTAACAATGCTTTCCAATATTTTAACTCATAGGTCAATAAAAATGTGGGATTTGAGAAAAAATTACAAAAGAATGAATAAAGAGCCGATGCCTAAACATGTTTTTCCATATGCTGGCAGCAGTGCACGTAAACGAGGCAAGTTAAATAGCATACCGCACTCATCCAACTTAACATCATTAGTCAAGTACCCGCTCAAAAAATTATATAGCAAAATAAAATGACAATTTTATTTCACCATGTTCCAGATTTGGGATAATATTGCATCTTTTTCGGGAAAATAAATTGCAAAATGAATTGTGTTGTCATTGATTTCTCCCAACACTTTTACAATAAAAACACAAAAAATATACACATGTTATTTTACAATACATCAGAATAAATAATAAATAGTCTGTGGGGGAAAAAACATTGATGAATGCAACACCATGGTGTCTTCTGCCTGTTTTGCCTAAAGTAAAACCTGATATTAACCAATCAAAATGCAGTCTTGTACTTCCCAATGCCGAAGTGAATTATTGATGTCAAAGTATGATCTGTTGGAATTGATTTTGACAAAAAAATGCTTGATGAAATGTAATTTTACTTCTGTTTGATTTTTCTAGGATTTTCCAATCTTCTGTTGAATTCTACAAGGTCTTGTGTGTTCGCAAGCTGCACTGATGACATCATTTATCAATACGACTGCGCAGGACTGTGTACCTCGCCTGTAGCCCGGTATACTGGTCATCTCAATTCCACATTCTATGTCAAAGCAGCACTATCATCTGATGATAATTACCTACTTAGTGGGTCTAGTGATGATACTGCTTATATCTGGCAGGTTAGGGATGCTTTATTTATAATCTTGTTTCAATCCAATAAGTCTTCACTTTAAGTCTTTATTTGATTATGCATAATAGCCCTCAAGAGGATTGAAAAGGGTTACAAAAAACTAAAAAAAATAATAACTTCCAATTTCAATAGATAAAAATATTTTGTTATGTAGTTTTGTTATTAAAATGTATATTTTTCTCTGAAAAAACCCTTCTGGTGTAAGCTTAGAAATGAGTGACATTGGCTCTGATGATATAGATGATATAATATTCACATTATTGTTACTACTGGTAATTCTAAAAGTGTTCTAAACATTTTTTTTTATTTTCAGGTTGGTAAATCTGAGAAACCAGTATTCAGGTTCAAAGGTCATTCTAGTGAAGTTACCTGTGTTGCTTGGAACCACCAAGATTTTTCTAAAGTAATTGCTCCACATATTACATTCTACACACATTGCCTGGGGTCTTTGAATCACATATCAGTTGCTACACACATGTGGCCCAGGGTTCTCTGAATCACATATAACTTACAGGGTTTCTGTGAATCACTCTTCACCTAGAATACAACATACTAGAGATTGCTAAGCATTTATTATTATGTTTATCCTAGTTTTACTAGATGCTTACATGAATTCTTGTCACTGTTACATTTTAGCTTATTTAAATTATTGTAAATTTCTCTTGATATAAAAAAACACCAGACTAAGGGTGCTTTCTAGGTGTATAAAAAGTAAAGTCAAGTGTAATATATTGTGCTTTAGTTACAATCTTTAAAATGCTTTGATGTATTGTGATAAGCCATCTTGAGTGCATGCACATATTATATTTGTTGCTTTAACATTCCTAGATGGCCATTGGGTGGTTAACATTTACAGCGAATAATGTTATTTTACCTCCATTTCTCAGTTTTGCACGTATGCATTACATGAACACATGAGTTATTTTTATTTTTCTCTTTGTACTTGTTTACAGCTTGTGACATGTTCTGATGACAACACTGTTAAAGTATGGAAACTTGACAGAACAAACATAAAAGGGGATACAAATAAAAATGGATGGTGTGAGAAATATCCACAAGTGTCCACATCACAGACAGGAAATGGTAAGTACAAAATGACCTTACACATAGCTTCATTGGCTTATGTGGGCAGTTTATTTTACTGACTGCACTTTTCAAAAATGCCATGCCACTTTTGGATGCTGTAGTGTAACTTGGTGAACAGAAATTTCTTAGCCATTATTACGATTGTTTGATTTCTCAAAAAATTATGGCAATTATCGACAGCAATACCACGGTTTCCACTTAACTGACGTTTGATGTCACACAATGTTTAATATACTAAATATTTGTTTGTTTTATTTCAGAACCACTGATTGTAGAGGGAATCGCATCACAACCATCCGCATCACAACCATCCACACCACGTTCTTCTGCTGGAAGTTATTTTTCTTCACATGATCATCTCCAATCTCCACTGTCTGCTAATAGTGCTCCATGCAGCCCAGTAAGCAATGTACCTAAAATCTCCCAGCATGCAATGCAACCTGCCACACCACCACAGAATGAAAACTTTAGAAAGTACATTTCTCCGAAACTAAAAAATTCTTCAATTAAACAATGGTTTTGTAGTCCAAGAGTCAACAAAAAGGAACCAAATGAATTTTCTCAGAAGAAAAAGTCTCGAGATTCTCCCTTTAAAGAAAATGAAAACATCAGTAATTGCCTCATGAATGGAACACCAAGAGGTGTGAAGCGAAAAATTGAAAATGATGCAGAGTTTTCTAAGAAAGAATTGAAATCGTTTGTGGATGATGAAATTGTTGTTAGTAATGGAATGGGAATTCTGGAGCAGCATCTTGCAAGTGTTGATAATTTGAACAATAAATCATGCCAAGTTACTGAACATGATAAGGATCATGAAAGTCTGTGTGATAAAGAAACTCCAATCAAAGATGCTGCTAGACATATCCACTCAGGAAAATTCAGTGCAATTGTCTGTGGTTCACCAACAATGAACTTGCCAAATATCGTCCTTGATTCTCCCACAAAACTAGGCGTTCCAATCTCACAGCTGGGTTCTGATTGTGACAAAGAAAACAATACATTATCCAAGCCAAGACTTAATTGGCTGACTGAAATTTGTAAGCAGAAGAGACTGCAAGGTAATAGTGATATAATACTGGATAAAAATAGTCCTGGGAAGAGGCTATTGGTTGAATCTGGTGGTTTTAGGAATAGTTTATCAAAAGATTCATCTTCCTTAAGATGTAACCAATCATCACCTAAAGTATCAAAGGTAATTATACTTTATCGATTTAGTTTCACCTTTATGTATCCACCTATATTATACATCAATGTTCATATATACACACATGCATGCATTTATTTATTTTTCATCGTGGTTGAATTGCAGTGCTAAAAATGCATCAAAATCAAGCATTTCCCCCATCTTTGGTGTTTCACACACATGATTCTGCTGTACAAATTTGCTTATTAAGATGTTGGATGTAGTCCAAAATGGGAACTTAATTCTTGGGTTCTGTGTGTCCATCTGATATGCCTGGATAATAACTAAACTTGGTATACCTATGCATGTGTCTTTGTTTCATGTCCTATCTATTTCTCATAGACTTTCACCGATTTTATTTAAATTTGGCTCAAAGGCAAGACACTATTGTTTGGACATTCACTTCAGTTGTTTTGGAGTTTTGATGAAGTTTATGTCATAAACAATAAATTGTTTTTAATTCTGCTGTTTTCATTATAGATGTCATCACCTAAATCACCGATGTCGCCAAATTGTCGATGTATCCGGACATACTTCCATCCAGTTCACTGTTCCAATGGTGTTGAGAAATCCAAGAAATAGCAGCTATCGTAGTTATAATCCAGACAATGCATTCTGTCAACAATACCACATGGTGTTCTGATTGTTGGTGACATTTTTGACTAATCAGTTCAAAGGTCACTGTGGCAGGTCAAATCGTGTTCGAGAAAATATGGTTGATCTCGGCTTTGTACGAATTGATGATGCGTTCTAAAACATTTGCTCACATTAAAACAAAGTTGATGTTTACTTTATATTGCATAACAAACCAAGGAAATAACATTTTTTGTATCAAACATTGACTGAATAATGAGCAATAACCATTTTTGTGTGTATACATGTATCTGTGGTCTTGATGATCATTTTGTCATATTTTAATACTTCCATCCTCCATAACACCATATATATTCATCAACAATGTTTGTTATCATTCATTAAGGCCTAAGTGTTGAAAGAAAAACATAAAAGTGTTGGAGAACCTCCAAAAATAGGACAAGTCTGTGATCTCTTGAAATTTTAAAAGCTAATGATTTTGTTTACAGTACTTGATTCTGAGCTACATTATAATGAAAAGAGGAAGGGTGGTGTGCAACCCATCAGTAAAATTTTGTAGAATAACAATGTTAGAATTTACAGAGAAAAACAAATCCAATTATATATATTGTATATTTTAATATAAACAAATTACAATCATAGTCCATCTTTTCTTTGAGAAAAGATAAAAATAGCAAACTGACTTTTGTATTGACAGGACGTGGCATGATGGGTGTATCAAGACGTGTAAAAATAACAGGATGTGATGTGTTTAGCGAGACGTGTCATGTGATGAAATGTTTTCTGGGTGACACTGGTTGTGTCATCAGTGTCGCTCATATCAACCATGTAATGTCAGGTGTTTAAATCTACTGATGTATCGTGTATATTACCAGAGGTACATTACTTGGGGTTTGCAACGCGCATAGTACTGTATGGTGACATCATGCCAAGATCCCATTCAAGTCTCATCTCGTAGATAGCGAGACTGATGCTACGACTTTCTGACATGACATAGGCGGTTTGTAATAAAACAATAAAACATGTATTACGACATTCATAGTGAAAAAATGTAATGCATCGAAAATGTACAGAAAATATAGTTATCGTCATCCGTGAGCATGCAGCTATTTTGATTCACCTGGACATCTCAGTATCCTAGTTACCTCGGGCATGCGCATTCGCATTTTTCTGAGTTGGAACGCTTATGCAAGAGCGAGATTGAAACGGGATCTTGGTATCGTGTCATCGTAGTTGCAAACCCCAAGTAATATACCTCTGATATTACATGCATATAATTATGTTTTTACATGTTACTATCAACAATTGTTTGTTATAATAAAGAAATAAACAACTTGGTTTGTTCAGTTAGTTCATGAATATTAATTTCTATCCAATACCATTTCTCAGCCCACCTACATTTCTTGTTGACTCATTTTATACTCCCGTGTGCAAAGAACACAATCTGAGTCGGTTGGTATGTCTGTCCGTCCACCTGTTCTACTGATATCCCAAGAACCACATGTTGATTTTTAATTAAACTTAATGCATAGATGCTCTGGAGTAGATTTTGGGTTAAATCCATGCATATGAATTACCTAATTTGCATGATATTTAGCTAATTTTTAGCTGTTCCATGAACAGGTAAAAAAATACTCATTGGATTGTAAGTTGGGACATAGATGCTCGTAGAACAACGCACAGACCTGATTAGTTTTGGGTAAACATTCGTATATATATAAGTTGCATAATGGTTAGTCAATTTTCGGCTTTTTCACTGATATCTCAGGTACTAATATTCATATAAAGGTACAATGGAACTTTGTACATAGATGCTCTTGGACTATGCACAGACCTGATAAGATTTAGGTTAATATCTGAATATTAATTACCTAATTTGCATATTTTGATATTTCTAGTACTATTCATTAACATTCAATTAAACTGGATACATAGATGCACATACCTATTTAGTTTTGAATACTAATCTGAGCGTATTAATCACCTAATTTGCATAAAGTTTAGTCATTTTTTTGGCTTTTCCACTGATATCTCAAGTACTAATCACATTTCAATGAAACTTGGTATATGGATGCTCTAGGGCAATAGAAACCCGTTTAGTTTTAAATCTGCACATTAATTCGCCTAGTTTGCCTAATTCATAATATTTCAATATCTCAAGTTTTAAACAGATTTTATTGAAATTTTGTGTATTTATTGTCTGACATTGTGCATACCTTATTAGTTTTACATTAAAATATGTGCATATTAATTACCTGATTTGCATAATCAGTTTTCCACCAATATCAAAGTACTTATTATTTTCCAACGAAACTTTGTACGTAAATACAATAAGACAATGCAACTAATTAGTTTGAGGTTTATATACATTCATAATAAATACCTAATTTGCATAATAATTTACTTTTCAACTTATCAATTTTTTAAGAATTCATCATTACATTATAATGAAACTTGATACATATGTGCCCTGGAACAATACACAGACTTATTTAGTTTGGGGTTGAATCTATGCTTAGTACTTGTTTAATTTGCATAATAATTATCCATAAGACTAGGTATATAAACCATGGAACAATGCATTACTTTGGGATTGAAATTCTAGCATAGTAATTGCCAAATTTGCACAATGTGCAAAATCATCACATTGCATTGAAAACTGGTTCATAGATGCTTGGAAGACGTGACACAGACGTGATTAATTTAGTAATAGGGAACATGCATATTGATTATCTAATTATTAGCCAATTTCTGCTATCTATAAAACTCTGATTTAAATTGAAATTGTTAACTCTGGAATAAATGAGACTGAAAATCACAGATGTAAAATGAAATGTATTTTCTGTAAGTATTATGAATTTCAATATTGTGAATCACATTGTACATCTCAAATTAGGTGCCAACCTTTTGTTTGGAAGGCTCAATAATTTTTAATATGTCTCCAATACTCTCCGACATCGGATTTTTTCTAAGCTTTCTCTGATTTGTTCTCACATCAGATTCAAAAAAGCAACTGGTGGCCATTTTGTTTTAATAAATGCTGTTTTGAGGCCATATCTCTGACATGCCTTGACTGATCATGTTCAAACTTTATAGATAAATCTAACATCTAGTTGGACACATGTATATGTTCATTTGTTTCATGATATAATTCAGGATTGTCAGATGGCAGCCATTTTAATACATCATTAAAAATACATCAATATCAAGCATTTCTGCCACTACAAACCCAGATCTTGGTTATACATAGACAGCTATTGTCCATCTTGGCACATACATAGAACATACTGATATAACGTGACTATAATGATTTTTAGATCGATTTCAGAATGGCCAAATGCAAATGTTGCTACAACCAGTTAACAAAATGACTAAAATATTCACCAATAATAGAGTATTACATACCAATGAAATCGGGTTGGTTGTTTTCAAGAAGTCGAAAATATCAAAACATTACAGAATGATCAAATCCGGATGAATCTCCGCTCGAGATAAAAGTATTAAAATAACCCACATTCAAACCTGTATAACATTAATAGACATACAAATTATCAGAAACATACTATGTGACGTATATTACACGTGACAATATAACACCAGCATTGAGTTACTTTATTTTTCTGTAGCGTAATACATGAATTGAAACTTTCAAAATTACGACAGAAAACATGTTTATGTGATTGTGACCGTTCGTTCCTAAGTTCATTGTCCGGGTCACACGGTTTTGCGAATCCGATGTAAACATACAAGTACCCTGGCCCAGAGTAGTTAGGCGATTGATAGCGAAGATGGCCCAACTTAAATCGATACATGTCTTTAAAAGAAAGTAATGAAATCATTTTGTGTTTTGAACACAGTCGGACAGAGATCGTTACACTGCAAAAGAGCTCAGGTGTACAAAAAAAGTTATTCCGTAAAACAGTTATTTTCTTCTTGAAACCAGGTGAAAGATCAGTAAAATCTCAGACTACTATAGTGGGTAAAATACAACCAGAAATAGAAAGCTGATATACCGTCAACTTTTTAAATTGCAGAGTGTATTACTTGTGTGCAATAAATTGGCATGTAATCACTACCATGACGACGATGAAGAGGCAGAATTTTGGTAGCTGTCAGAGGGTTCATATAACGAACTGGAGCTATCAGACATACCAAACCATTTTATACCATGATACTTTCCTGAAATATATTAATTGAAATCATATTATTGTACAGCATTATCATTTATATTTTTATTGAAATTCATGTTTTGGCTTTGTTCGGGTATTCGGTTATGCCAGTGCATATAATCTACAACACAGGTTGAAATGCTAAATAGTTGTCATATGTTCGAGTTCATTGTGCAGTCAATCGCATGTTTCATCGCGATACGTTCGGATTCATTCGGCAGTCTATCTATTTTTCATTGCCATGTGTTCGGGTACGATCGGCAGTCCATTGCATGTTTCATTGCTACATGTATGTGTTTGGGTTCGAAATATGTCCATATACTGTAGTTGAATCCAATTTACCCACGAATCACCATACGTACAATAACGTACAAAACACCTTGATCTCCGACTCTTCTAACGTATATGGGTGCGCAACATTTCTGCACAACTATCACGCCCTCCCCAAGGTATCTGTGCCTCAAACCGCAAGCCCTTCCTAGTGAGGGACTGCGCCTCATATATCATGTGATAGTATATAGCGCGTTTTGAAGTCAACACGAGTGTACGTGAATCAAAATTAGACCCAATTACAGCAGTTAATGTAATATATAGTAATATAGGTCGGGAATCCTAAGGTGCTCGAAATTCCCAAGTCACTCTTTTATCACATAATACTGTGTATTTATGTTATAGTCGGGGGCGTCAATTGCCCTGATACTGTAAGTCTCATCAGTTAACACTTATTGGCTTACCTTGACGGAAAGGGCGGCGTTTCACAGTCTCACGCATCTTGTTCAACCCTCTAGGTGCTGGCTTCTGCAGAGAGAATATGTTTACATGTATAATACAGTAACAATTAATTAAAATAACCACGACCATAGAAAATAGAAATACGACTAAAGTGAAACTTCAGTCAACACGTACCGCATTTGTGTGTAAAATGGTAGCAACGAGCAAACACAATACCAATGTAATCTTAAGGCCGTACATTCTGGATGATGATGACGATGTGTGTGTTTCGACGTATAATGTAGCACACTGGTAACATGTGATCACCGTTCACACTTTTATAAGCCTTATAATTGTATCTTAATTGAACCAATCGACGTGAAAAGATAACGGGAAATTGCTATTTTACTCGAATACAATTTTAAAAGTATTTAATATTCCTAATTGGTAAATTTTATATGCGTTTTATAAACCAATTAGCTACTTACGACTATATTTCAAAATGTGATACTACAAGAAGATATCAGAACATTCACAGTTTTGTGTTCAAATATAACACATGTATTCAAATAATCCAACTAAGAGGTAAAAAGGAGTGATAATGTCCAGCAGGTTATGTGACATTCCGTACAACGTGACAGTCTTGGGTGATAACAAGAACACTAGTGGACAAAACGTAGTGTTGATGTTTAATTCAATAATTGTAAATTGTTTACATGTAAAGGTAATTTTGAAATAATGTGATGAAGGCAGTAACGATAGCAACACGCCGTGTTAAAAAAGATGCATGAGAAAATGATGTTATCTGTGTGATGATGTATATTGATCAATGCATTGCACGTTCACGGTTCTTGTACAGATTGTAGCACACAACTTAAATCAACTAAATGATTTTTGAAGTGTACAATTCAATGGATTTTCGTTCGATAACACAATACATTTTGCTAAATCGCGTGTGTGATGACTGTCTTGGGACGCACAATAATAACCACGACATTTGTGTAATTTCATGGAACGACCACAATTCAGTGCGGTGGCGGTTTTGATGTGGTACAAAGGAGTGCGCGACCTTTCCATCCCGTCGTATTCATAAACATATTCTACGTCACGGTAGAAATGCGGCAACGACGTCATCGTAAAGGCGCGTCCCTATTAACTGGACATCCTGCAACCGCATCTGCGGTGTTCTGGGTAAACTATAATCTAATTTGGTTCTCAACATACAGTATCAAACTGCATACAAAATCACATAAAGATCGTCCATATTGCATCTGTAATTACCAATTCACCTTTTCGAATACAATAACCGGAGCCATGGAGGGAAAATCGATTTTTTTTTCGTGCCAAAGCTGAACTCCGGAAATATAAACACGCAATTATCCGAAGAATCAAATTGAAGTAAATTCTTAATTGGACAAATATAATTACAAGTGATTAATGATATAATAGAGTACATGTATTAATCTCTACAATAGTAATTTCGCGTCACAAAGGCATGGGCGGGAACGAGATTACAATTTGTACAGTCAGTAATTCCAAACTGGCTGACGTTTTGTCACGTGTAACTGCTATAAGTATGTGTGCCTGATAGTGAATTATACAATGGGGAACTCACTATTCTTACAGTGGTCTGGGCCGTGATGGGGATTGAAATGGCTACATTAACCATATACAGTAGTATAGGATGGAATATGATCGGATAGGATCGGATAGGATCGGATAGGATCGAATAGAATAGGACAGGACAGCACAGGACGGGACGGGATCGCATAGGAGGGGATGGGATGGGATAGGTGGATATGTCTATGAATAATTCTAACGCAAAAAAAAAATCGCCAATATGAAAGAAATATAACTGCCATTACTAGGAAGCACAAAAATAAATAACTTTTGTCACCAGTATTTTTTATTCCTATGTGTCTTCTTAATTCTATAGGTAGGCAATAGTTCTTAATTTAGTCAGTATAATATACTGTCTATGCGACAAAGGGTCTATGCACCAACAAAGGAAATAGGTACAAGACAAAATATTTCGCTTGAGTAGCAGCAAAATCATGCCCAATCTAAGCAAAACATAAACAAATCCATTATGATCATTATTTGGCTAAAAATAATAAAAAATATAGAAAGAGTTTAACAACATTTTAGTAGATTTTTTGCCCACGAGAGAGAATTTCATAGCTTCTGTACCTGTGACTACATTCATTACATTTTCACTGTTACAGTAATTACCACGGCATGCTAAGTCTAGGAAAACGGTATTTTTATTTATCTTTTCAAGTATTGATTTTTAGAAATTCTTAGCACAGTTTGTTTTGTTTGTAATATTTTAGAATTGTTTAGATTGTTTTTATTCCTATTTGTTGTATTTCACACATGTATTGTGTACTTTCTAAAAAATGTCAAAAACGACTTTATTAGTAACATTTGTCTATTATTATTATTAATTATTGGTAGGTGTTAATGGATTCATTCAGATTGAAAATTGGATGTCTGGTATTAGGCAGACTCTACGCCTTATAAACGAGAATAACAATAACAACATATCTCAAAGAAAAATATACGTTTTATTTCAACAAAATATTAAACATTCCCTATTTAAAGATGATTTTTCACAAAATGACTAAATTTTATGAAAAAGCTAATATCAGAGGCAATCGACAAGAAAACATAACACACTTGTTAAAAGCCAAAGACACTCATAATTGTTTTATCATGAGGGAAAACAACATAAAACAGAAATTAACAGCAGTCTCTCAACACTGCTAGACACTGCCATTGTATTATGTAATTTCTTTCGGAAATGTCCGATTTGTTTTTAAAATCAGCTACCTTATGCCCAAAACCAACTATATGTAGTTTATCTTATTCAACTGTATTTAGTTACAATTAATTGTCCAAACAAGAACGCCATGCTTTTTACCGGCACTTGTCAACATTCATGTTTGTCCTGTTCTATACTGGTAAAAATAGAGGGCGGCAACACAGATTGCAGTTCTCGACTGCGAGATATCCCAATGTCGGTCATCTTCGCCAGGCAAGGTTCATTTATTCTACCCCTGCGGACAGCCAATGGTGGTTGGCTTTGAAACCGTGCGAATCAACAGAGATCTGATAAACTGTGATGTCATTGTTAGTGCGTTAGACAATAAAGCACAAATACATAGGTGCCGAATTGAACCCAGTAGATTTAATACTGCACACAGTACATGCTGGCGGCGTTGAGAACGAAGAATTTTTAAATTATTAATAATTAAATAATTTTTATTTACTTTATTTTGCTATTAAAAGGACATTTCAAGATGACAATCGGTATCCTGACAAGAATTTAAAGGCACGTCCAAGATTACAATTGTTATCCTGGCAAGAAATTAAAGGCACATCCAAGATTACAATTGTTATCCTGACAAGAATTTAAAGGCACGTCCAAGATTACAATTGTTATCCTGACAAGAATTTAAAGGCACGTCCAAAATTACAATTGTTATCCTGGCAAGAAATTAAAGGCACGTCCAAGATGACAACTGGTATCCTGACAAGAAATTAAAGGTACATCTAATATGATAATTGATATCCCGACAAGAAATTAAAGGCACATCCAAAATGACAATTGGTATCCTGACAAGAAATTAAAGGCACATCCAAGATGACAACTGGTATCCTGACAAGAAATTAAAGGTACATCCAATATGATAATTGGTATCCTGACAAGAAATTAATGGTACATCTAATATGATAATTGATATCCCGACAAGAAATTAAAGGCACATCCAAAATGACAATTGGTATCCTGACAAGAAATTAAAGGCACATCCAAGATGACAATTAGTATCCTGACAAGAAATCAAAGGTACATCCAAGATGACAATTGATATATTGACAAGAAATTAAAGGCACATCTAAAATGACAATTGGTATCCTGACAAGAAATTAAAGACTTTCAGTGGCTAACATTAGCAAATGGCAACTGGCTAGAATTATTAGCTCAGTGACTGACAGTGGCTAACATTAGCAACTGGCAACTGGCTAGGATTATTAGCTCAGTGACTGACAGTGGCTAACATTAGCAACTTACAATTGGCTAGTATAATTAGCTCAGTGACTGACAGTGACTAACATTGGCACTGTGAACTGATAACTAGCTGGGATTATTTAGCTCAGTAGCTGACAGTGGCTAACATTAGCAACTTACAACTAGCTAGGATAATTAGTGCAGTGACTGACAGTGACTAACATTAGCACCGGGAACTGACAAATAGCTGGGAATATTTAGCTCAGTGACTGACAGTGGCTAACATTAGCAACTGATAGCTTGGATAAGATTATTAGCTCAATGACTGACATTGACTAAATTAGCGCCGGGAACTGATATTAGTAACTGACAATTGGCTAGAAATATTAGCTCAGAGACTGACAGTGGCTAACAGCACAAGGAACTGACAAATTGCTAGGATTATTAGCTCAGGTACTGACAGAGGCTAACATTAGCAACTGACAACTGGCTAGTATAATTAGCTCAGGAATGAGACATGGATATGAGACACGGATACAGATATTATCACTGGAACTTAATTACTAGTCTACTAGGATAGTTGAGTGGCTAACACTATTAGCACATGGTGTCAAGTGGCTAACATTAGTACCACACGGTGTCAAGTGGCTAACACTATTAGCACATGGTGTCAAGTGGCTAACAGTAGTATCACATGGTGTCAAGTGGCTAACACTATTAGCACGGGGTATCAAGTGGCTAACACTATTAGCACAGGGTGTCAAGTGGCTAACACTATTAGCACGGGGTATCAAGTGGCTAACACTATTAGCACAGGGTGTCAAGTGGCTAACACTATTAGCACAGGGTGTCAAGTAGCTAACACTATTAGCACAGGGTGTCAAGTGGCTAACACTATTAGCACAGGGTGTCAAGTAGCTAACACTATTAGCACAGGGTGTCAAGTGGCTAACACTATTAGCACAGGGTATCAAGTGGCTAACACTATTAGCACTGGTTGTCAAGTGGCTAACACTATTAGCACAGGGTGTCAAGTGGCTAACACTATTAGCACAGGGTATCAAGTGGCTAACACTATTAGCACAGGGTGTCAAGTGGCTAACACTATTAGCACGGGGTATCAAGTGGCTAACACTATTAGCACAGGGTGTCAAGTGGCTAACACTATTAGCACAGGGTGTCAAGTAGCTAACACTATTAGCACAGGGTGTCAAGTGGCTAACACTATTAGCACAGGGTGTCAAGTAGCTAACACTATTAGCACAGGGTGTCAAGTGGCTAACACTATTAGCACAGGGTATCAAGTGGCTAACACTATTAGCACAGGTTGTCAAGTGGCTAACACTATTAGCACAGGGTGTCAAGTGGCTAACATTAGTACCACATGGTGTCAAGTGGCTAACACTATTAGCACAGGTTGTCAAGTGGCTAACACTATTAGCACAGGGTGTCAAGTAGCTAACACTATTAGCACAGGTTGTCAAGTGGCTAACACTATTAGCACAGGGTGTCAAGTGGCTAACGATATTAGCACAGGGTGTCAAGTGGCTAACACTGTTAGCACAGGGTGTCAAGTGGCTAACACTATTAGCACAGGGTGTCAAGTAGCTAACACTATTAGCACAGGGTGTCAAGTGGCTAACACTATTAGCACAGGGTGTCAAGTAGCTAACACTATTAGCACAGGGTGTCAAGTGGCTAACACTATTAGCACAGGGTATCAAGTGGCTAACACTATTAGCACAGGTTGTCAAGTGGCTAACACTATTAGCACAGGGTGTCAAGTGGCTAACATTAGTACCACATGGTGTCAAGTGGCTAACACTATTAGCACAGGTTGTCAAGTGGCTAACACTATTAGCACAGGGTGTCAAGTAGCTAACACTATTAGCACAGGTTGTCAAGTGGCTAACACTATTAGCACAGGGTGTCAAGTGGCTAACGATATTAGCACAGGGTGTCAAGTGGCTAACACTGTTAGCACAGGGTTTCAAGTGGCTAACACTATTAGCACAGGGTTTCAAGTGGCTAACGCTTTAAGAACAGGTTGTCAAGCGGCGAACACTATTAGCACAGCTAGAAACAAACTCTTGCATTAGTGGGTCATCTGGTATGTCAACCACAACTGCGTCAAACACAGTACGGAGATTAAGTCAAGGTGTGTGAGTTTATTTCACCAAAATACCCCAGCGACTTGGGTATAATCAGACTGAGATTTGGTGGAGATACTTTAGCATGGTCTCTGTGACCAGCATTTGAAAAAAAGAAAGATTAGTGAATGAAATATGTGTTGACAGTGTGACTCAATCATCGTCATCAACCAGGCTTCCTCGGCTTCTGGAACTAGCATGATACGTCAACAAGAAGGTGAACTAGACGGTGTTTCTTTGGAAAGGTTGATGTAGAGTCAGCAATCTTTTATTTAGTATTTTTTCCAATTTTGCAAAACTTCAATAGCAACCCACTACTTGTCTTGATCCCTAGTGTGTACATGTAATGTGTACATAAATCACAAAGATAAATGGAAACACTTGTTACCACATGAATAACATTTGTTGTGAAGATCACGCATACATTTGCTCAAGTTTTCACCTGTAGCTTGAGTGGAAAACAAGTCTTTTCCAGTTTTATCATCATCAGATTTGGGCTTGTCAGCCATTTTGAAAAGGATAATGCAACAATAAACAAGCAGCCTGAGAAAGCCCCGCTGTTAGAAAACCAGATTTCAATAAAAGAACTGAAGATATCATTAGAATCAAAGAAAGCTTAGAAAGAACTCCTGTGTGCTGAGAGTATTGAAGACACATTAAAAATTAATTCAAAATTACTTGTACTTGAGATATTGATGGAATAGCTAGGTATTAGGTAACTGATATGAACAGATTTGAGTGTAAAACTAATAAGGCCTGCATAATGTAATATCTATGTACCAAGTTTCATTGAAAAAAAACTATGAGATATTATTAGAGATTTAATATGAACAAATTTCAACCCACAATTAATCGGGCCTGTCTATTGTCGTAAAGCATTTATGTACCAAATTTTATTCAAATGTGATGATCAGTAATTGAGATATCAGTGTTAATTAATTATTTTAATTAGGTGATTAATAAGCATAAATATTTACCAAATACTAAGTGGGTCTCTGCTTAGTCCTAGGTTCATTGAAATGTGATGAATACTCTTTAAAAGTTTCATTAAAATCCAATTAGTGGTTCTTCATATATCAGTGGAACATTCATGGAAATAAATAATTATGCAAATTTGCTAATTAATATGCACAAATATTTACCCCAAAACTAATCAGGTCTCTGCACAGTCCTTAAGTAACTATGTACAAAGTTTCATTGAAATGTGATGATTACTACTTGAAATATCAAAAGCTAAAAATTAATTAATTATGCAAATTAGATAATTAATATGTACTGATATTACCCTAAAAACTATCAGGTCTGTGCAGTGTCCTATGCACATCTATGTACCAAGTTTCATTGAAATGTGATGATTACTACTTGAAATATCAAAAGCTGAAAATCAATTAATTATGCAAATTATGCAAAAAGTTTCATCAAAATCCAATGAGTGGGTCTTTAGATATCAGTGGAACAGTTATGGAACAGCTAAAAATCAGCTAATTATCATGCAAATTAGGTAATTAATATGCATGGATTTTTACCAAAACCTAATCAAATCTGCGCATTGGCCCGGAGCATCTATGCACCAAGTTTCATCAAAAACCGATGTATGGTTCTTGAGATAGCAGTGGAACAGACACACAGACAGAAACACTAACTGCAAAGACTCCCTTTGTCAAAAAGAGGTCTATTTGAGGTACCTATATGTATATTATCTAAGCAATCCGAATTTGCAGTTTTTAACAAGAAGTCGAAAATATCGCTATTCACTAAAAATGACAAAAATATTCATAAAAATTAGAGAATTGAAGATATAAAGAAATGAACATATCTGAGGGAGGTCTGCCCAAGGTACATATACACCAAGTATCAAAGCAATGACAATTGTAGCTTTCATGAAGTAAAAAGTTGACACAGACGACGACAATGGACAATCACTCATATAAGCTCCGCTTGACAAAGTCGCCAGCTGGGCTAAAAAACAATTTTCAGTGCATTTTAAAAATTCGTTTTGGTAACTACACACATCCACAGTGTTCTGTCACGCTATTGGTTAGAAATATGTTTAATTTACATGCACGAGTGTGCATGGTCTTTTTCAAAATGAGAGTTCGCTTCTCATGAGATTTTCATTGCACTGTACATGATTGTGAAAGTTACATACTCTAACAAGAGAACTGGTGATGGTTTTAGAACCATAACTGCCTCAGCTCAAAGATTGTTATGTAATACAGGGGAATGTGAAGGGAAATGTATTGTAATGTTACCTCTGTGTAATTTACAATATATCTGCATTAACCTTCACTGTGAAGGACAATATGGGAGTTGACTTAAATGACTGGTTAGAAGCAAGGCTGGTCAAATTTTGCGAAAAAGTACATAGAATTTCCAGACACGCAATTGACACATTGTGGGATATCAAAATAATGGATGATAAACAGCAAGTGATATTTCCAGAGATGTAGTTGGAATTGAAGCAAAGGAGTGGCCTATTAATCCATGAAACATATCCGTACATATCCTGTCTTATTGTGTGTGGGCAAAGCTGTCATGCACACAATCGGAAAACTATGTTATTACTGTAAATAATTATGAACAATAAAAACTAAAATTTAGAAAAACTATGAACAATAAAAACTAAAATTTAGAAAAACTATGAACAATTAATAAGGAAAATATGTGATTTGTTGTACAGTTTCCAGAAAATTATTACAAGTCCCAGAAGTGCATACGAGTCGTCAACACGTACAGTTTGGTGACAGTTGGGAATGATACCAAGATTTAACAATTCCATGAGAACATCGCAATGTTCTTTTAACACATGAAACGGGCGTGCATTGGTCAAATTTTGTATAGTTTCAATAGGCATACAAGCACCTGTATATATTTTGACAATAAACCCCTCATTCACTATTGTGCAAATACAAACAAAACATTAAACCTTCTTGATAGTAACAAGTAAGTGTTGTATAAAACCGAATGAAAAGGCCGGATTCACGGCGAATACTTCTAGCCAGTCATCTCTCTAAAAACGTCATTACTATGCCAATGACATTGAACTTTGCTCTTCCATAAAGCAGCAGTTTCCATCTTCAAATACATTGTAATCAAAATAATCTTGATACCCTGGCGAAGCATGTCTATTGTTTCACAACCACTGTCCCAAGGGATTTTCGTCTTCTCAATTTCTCAAGATAAATGTCCTAATGTTGTTTTGTTTACTAGAAGGACATGTCTTTTGGCAGTATTTCTTGTATTAATTTCCATTGCACAAAAAAGTAGCAAATACTGTTACTGAAGCATAGAATTTGCACGATTTTTTCTCTCCGGCCATTCACGCAAACTGCAAACGAAGTCTTTTACCTCATCCATAGTTGTTGACACTTGCAACCGCCTTGGTGAATGTATTGCGTATTTTGACCCTGGATTCTGACCTTGCATTCTTGCCACATTTACTGCCCTTTCATACCACTTCAGTTTCCTTTCATTATTTCATCCAGATTCCACGATATTTAATATTTAAAACCAACCTTCATTTCACAGTCACTCTAGTTTTTACTTTTTTAAAATTATTTTACCGATCAAAAGACTTTCCACTCCCATCATGCAATCCCCCATAGTACTTCCGGAAACACAGAGGCGATCGCCAGCATATCTACAAATAACCTCGCTCTCAGGAGCTGAGGAATAAATCCTTGATATAACCCAACCTTGCTTTTGAATCACAGAGGAGTTTGTGCAACTTTCCTTTTTTTTATTTGTTTTGAATAGCCTCTAATGTCTTGTATTTTCACCAGACAAAAATAAATTGTTTTGGAAAAACATCATTAGTTTCTGTGATTTATTTCCTTTATATCATAACAATATACAAAGCCATTTAAATATAAAATAAAAGTTTAAAAATGAACACAAAGAAAGTCCAAATGAAATCATTTTGTTCTCACTGGAATGCAAACTTGCCACCATCACCACTGAAAACAGAATAACTGGCAGGGGGAGGCTGGAAGGTGTGTTTGGGGTTAAGAGTTGTAATATCTTAACAAAATAGAATAATAAGGTACATGTATGATTAAACAGAACTATTCAGGGTATACCTGTATCCCAAACTTTGTTTTTTAATAATCAAATTTGCATATGATGATTTGACTTGGTAACCCCAGATTGAAGCTGTTCTAAGTGACAAAGTAACGTAATTGTTATTACGATATGCATCTAATATGAACCATTGAATTCATAACAAACACCACCACGTACATTTAGTGTGCTATTACTTTAACAGCATCTATCCTTCATGCCATATTCTGTTTATGTGTTGAGAATTTGATGGTACACATTCACATTCACTTCTATTTTATGAAAACATGTTTTACACTTGGGTATATTTGTTAGTCTTGTACAAACATACATACATACATACATACATACATACATACATACATAAATGACTGGTGGGAAAAATGGTCATTCATTATATACTCCCTACAAATCTCATCCTGACTTAAACTAAGGATATTCAATACAGTTTCAAGTCTGTGTTGTGTGCACAATATTTCTTGTATGGGCATTCTCCGTTTTACATTTCATAACTGTTATCTTGGGGATTTATTTTCTCCTTATATATATATATATATATATAACTATGAATCTCAGTGCAATGATAGAAAATTTCATTTTTTTGAATATACATATTTTTGGTTGTTACAGTTTATACGTCATACATTCTTTGACACAAAACCTATTTCAAGTGAGAAAATGCTCTATCACACATGTATTAGTGGGGGCACAAATTATAAAAACCTGAATACCATTTTAAAAAAAAAAATGCTATCATTCACAATTTCAAAAAAAAGTCAATGATTTTGATATTTGAAATGGTCAATTTTCCTCAAACATGCACATTATAAAATTTTTTTCGAAAACTAGGTATTTTTTCATTTTATTATCTCACAGTGTATCAAAAATGAGAAAATTCTTAATCTTTAGTGAAACTGTATGAACATCCTTAAATATTTAAAATATATAATACAAAACTACTGTGTATATGAAAATCTTAAAGTGACAATAGCTGTGATTTTTAGCTGTGTTTAAATATACCCACATAAAGATGACCAAAAAAATGCCAAAATATTGTTTTAGACACAATTGCATGGACAAGATAACCCTATACAAAGCTAGAGTGCCACATGAAATTCAATGTGAAAACTAAGGGTTGAGTAGTCGCTATTTTGTTTAAATCATAATTTGCTGAGGACCGTAGAAAATCATGTGACACACTTGACACATAAAATCACTAGTTAGAAAGCTCTCAGGGGCCCCAGTAAGTTGTCCTCTTGTACTATAACAGATTTCAACAGACGTCACCATTTAGAGAACTGATGAAACACTGCAGC
The DNA here is from genome assembly GCF_978046115.1 of Saccoglossus kowalevskii. NCBI lineage: Eukaryota > Metazoa > Hemichordata > Enteropneusta > Harrimaniidae > Saccoglossus > Saccoglossus kowalevskii. Next base: position 8,693,138 of record NC_140642.1, read on the forward strand.
CATCTTTTTTCACTTGCAAGTGATTTAATGTAGAACGTTGGTGTATAGCGTATATGATATGCTTTCAGTGCCTACAGTTCAGTGATGGCCGATACAATTTGACAGTAATGACACTGGAAATATTTTAACAATCGACAGTTACAGCTATTGTCGCTTTAATAGTTCATTGCAAAATCACACAGCAAGAAAGATGAAACAATTCTGAATAGTGCAATGATTTGACAATTCATTTGATAAGCAAAATACATTGTCATACATGGACATGCTGTATTTTGCCTTGGCAGACAATCAGGGGAGTGGTTTAATCAATTACAGATGAAACAGGCAGGGTTGTATAATTCAATTCTCTCACATTCCAAGGCAGGTTATTCGTTCACAAAAAAACACACATCCTTACACCACATTTATGAAGAAGTGTTCTAGATTTCAAACAGATATATTACTCAGTCTAAAGTTCAACTGGGTACTTATTTTACTTGCTGCACTTACATGTGAAACCTATGTGTATTTTATACAAGACCAAACAAGTACGATGTCACTGGCCAGATAAGTTAATTTGTCATAGAGCCACTAAATACCCTGATTTAAACATGATATATTTTATTTGTATTGAAAATCATTAAATCAAAATGACTGCAAAATAAACAAGAACAGTGCATGTTATGACAATAAGACACAATCAAATGTACACTTGGAGATAAGAAAGTCAGCAATTACTGGTGTTTTTATCATCAATATAAATATTGACAGTTCAACAGTTGCATTAACATTCATTACATGTCAGTCTATACAAACACTATACTGTATTTTGGTGGACTATTCTTGACTAATATATTAATAAAAGTTAAGGATTAACTAGCAGAACAATGTTTTCGCAACTGATCAAACGCACATAGGGATACTAGGACCATTTGAATGTCATATACGATAATGTCATACCTATTGTCTGGATATATCATGCATAGGAATACCAAGATGGTTTGAATGTGATATGGGAAGCTGCCAATGTATCAACATTCTATGTACAACAAGCTCTCAACCCAATGATTCAAGTCTTTAAAATCATTTCAGAAATGAACTCATGGTGCACGCTAGTCAAGCACTGCTATACTGAAATGCTCTCATTGTGTTCAATCAGTTTCCAAGCTCAACTGGGCAAGAGTTTCTTTTGGACCCTCCATCCCTATCCCTAACCCTAACACTAACACTCACTCCCAGTTACCAAATTCATTTGTATATGCTGCCTCTAGATGTCCTTAGAAGGGGCATGTACAATTAAATGGGGAGTGCTGGAGGGTAGGGGTAAAGTTAGGGTTAGGGTTAGGGATGAGGGGAACAAAAGAAACTCTTGCCCATGACTGTAGGGGAAAGATCTCATAGTGTTTTAATCAGTTCCCAAGCACTTCTATATCAAAATGCTTGTAATATGCTAAATAAATTTGATTTAATGAGAATAGACTTTCCGCCAAGATCTTGAGAGCGAGAGGGTTACAAGACTTGTTTTTAATACCCAATAGTGTTCCATTGTCCAACGTTTATCACGTCTACTGTTTGCAGTCTGAACCAATTTGATATATTGGATGACATTTTGGGTTGATAACCAGCAGTTGGTATTTAGACACAAGGTAAAATAAAGGATTTTAATCTATTCCTATGACTATGGGCTGTTAAAAAACACACACGACAATAGGCTTTTTATGCAGCATGGATCTGGTCAATTCAGCATATAACAAAAGAAGGCACCCCCTCCCCCCAAATTAGCAAAGGGATCCCAAGTAGCCAGCATTTGGTTAACACATCATAACAAAAGAAACATCGCCATAAAGTTCCATACAATATGATGTTTCTTCTCAATATTAAACTATACACAATACAATAATACTATGAAGACATTCATGGAAACAAAAAATAGTTCAAAACAACTTTGCGTCCTAACCTTGTAGTCATGAAAGGAAATGAAAAAAAACAAAAACCTTATAATCAAAAGGACAGAAAACAAGGGGTAAAGTAAATAAAAATAGCCACTAAAAATCCCATTCTAAAATCATGAACTTTTATAAATTAATATGCAATTTGATATATAACTTTTTTTAAAAGCACTAAAGACAGACCTGTAATGTTTTTAGTACCATATCGTATCAGTTTGAGAAGTACTCACTGAATAAATGTTATATCATTCAGCAATACCAAGTGTTCGGAGGAGCAACGAAAACAATAAATTGCATAAAATAAGCTTTACTCCATCGATATATGCACTTTTTAAATAAAGGATTCAGTCAGCAATGACAGGAAGTGTGCAGTCAATCCAGTGAGTAGTCTTTCTTGTGTCCATCCTGGACAGGAGCAGCCATAGAATGCGATACAAATCCAAAATTTTGCATATTTCAGCAAATAACCACATTGGTTATGAGGGACACAGAATTAACATTCCATGCTAACATCAAGTATTCCATTTATGAAGTTCTTTCACAGGGTCCATATATATTAAAATAAAATCCATGAAACAAAGACTTCTTCTCCACAAGTATAAAATATTTGCTGCCATAAGAGTTCCTTAACTGCTGGGTTTATTTGGCCAATCCATGGAATAGATATGGCACAACAGGTCTGACTTGCTGCTAGTTTTTTTCACCACCAACTACACCGATGTACTGCCACTATTTGCACCATTAGTACTACCATTACTACTACTACTACTACTGCTGCAACTATGTGTATCCTGCACTTGGCAATCTGAAAAGGAAAATTTTAATATAATGAATGCAGCACAAGTACATCAACTTGATTTTTTAAAATAGCACAGATAAAATACATACCGGTACTAATAATATTTGCAATTAGAATATTCTCCATAACTTGCATAGCATGTAGTAATACCGGTAGTAGCAACATTTACATTTTCAGAATACATCTTGAGTACTTGTTTATTCAAGTATTTTGCAATGTCTTGCAATAAGAGTTCCAATTTCTGTGACAGGTGATATTATCATAACAAACCAAATATATGAACATATCAATTGACTGAACACCATGTACTGTCTCTGATCGTGAAAACAACTTTTTACTCAGTTTTCAACTTAAAAAAAGACACAAAATGTGTACAGAGTTTTCTTTTACTCCCTAAGCTTCTTGAAAATATATACATTGCTATGGTTACAGGTAAATTATAACTTAAATAATTCAATAGTACAATTACTAGGCATTGGACGAGAGTGAAAGGCTACTGGTATACTTTGGTTCTCAAGCCGTTGACATTTTATAGAAAAAAATATTGGTTTTTCCATGTGATAACAAAAATATAATAAAAAGTATATAGCAAGTTTCAAATGAAAACAAATACGAATAGTACACTTCATAGGTGAATAATTTACTGTCGTTTGAGGTGTGAAAAATTTGATTATTGTTATCACTTTGTCATAATAGAACATACAAAAATCAATCCATCATCAGTGACTACGCAAACCATAAATTGGATTCTAATTTAGGCACCAGGAAAGAATAATTGTTCCAAAAATGACACCTACATTAGAATACATATGAAAGCTAACTTGGTAGATATTGGTTCCACTTACCATACATAAGATATTCTGTTGATGGTCCCCATATACGTATAGTGCCATCATCAGATGCACTAGCTAACATACTAGGTACATGTGGGTTCCATGTAACACAATTGACTGTCCGGGTATGACCTTGTAATACAGCAATGGGAAGCTCTCGTTTATGATGCCAAATATAAACTTGGTTATCTGTTGAGGAAATGCATCAACCTATCAAGTTGCAGGCATACACTGATTCCGGCAGCTGAGTAGTTATCTTGAGCTGAAGATTTTATGCCATGTGAGTTCATGCAAGTATGCATGTATGTATCAATCAAATATACATATGTAGTTTAACCAATGGCATCACAGAATGCAATGGAAGCTTGGAAAAGGGTTTATTAACCAATGGCATCACAGAATGCAATGGAAGCTTGGAAAAGGGTTTATTAACCAATGGCATCACAGAATGCAATGGAAGCTTGGAAAAGGGTTTATTAACCAATGGCATCACAGAATGCAATGGAAGCTTGGAAAAGGGTTTATTAACCAATGGCATCACAGAATGCAATGGAAGCTTGGAAAAGGGTTTATTACATGGACAGAAATTAGCAAGGATTATCGCCCTGTTCAAAAAAGCAAAACATAATACACACTTCGTCAATAAGGACACTAAAAAAAAACTTCCAATACAAACATAAACAGTGCTCCCCGAATCATTTTAGCATAACGGGGCAGCTACTCTGAGATTTACGCCACTAATCTGACAGCTTGCCTGCAACGTTAACCGGTTGACCAGAACACTGAAAAAAATCCCATCTCGGGTGATCTAATCTTTCAACTTTTATTGTCAATCTGTTATGCACATTTACTATTTCCAGTGTTCATTAATTAACACGTTAAACAAAACTAAAAAACTGAATTGGCAATTACTTTTCTGGGGAGAACATAGATGAAGTACTACTTTCACAGACTTTTCTAGAAATGCATGTTTGTCTTGCGAGTTCATGATCATTTCACAATTACATTGGAATCTTCATCGCAGCTGTTGCGTGAATAGAAAAAACCTTCCAAGACAAACTGCATCTTTCTCAGACTTTTCTAGAAATATGTTTGCCTTGGGAGTCCATGGTCACCTCACAATTTGCACATATTGCACCTGTTGTTTATATTATATTCAGTTTATATTATAAATCACTGGTTTAATCTACAAGTTTTGATTGACTTACCTTCACTGCCACTGGCAATGAAATCCTGGTTTATGCCTCCAAAACAGGAAAATATTGTATAAAAACCTTGTGTAACACCTTGAAATTTTCTTATGAGGAGTTTATCTTGAACATCCCATAGATGTACACCCTGAGTAGCTACGTTGAGTACAGCTAGACGTTCTGAATCATTCAATATGAATGACATAATGGAATGATCTTCCTGAAGTCTGTAAATAATGAAAATGTATTATCTATAGACCAATAATGCTTGTTGTCAAAGCCATTTAATTATGCATTTTTACAAACAAATTTGCCTCAGTCACTTATGTAAGTGTATTTGTAACTCAAGCATATACAGCTATCTAATTTCCAAATACATGTAAAAACATGGTGTTTATATAAAGCTTGGGTTTATGCATTTGAGCCAAAGCCAATGACACCATTGAGACACAACCATGTAACAAGCTGACATTTTTCTTTATTGTATCTGCTCATTGTTTGTCCATGTATGTCCGAATATTAAATGTATTTTAATTTAATTAAATCCTATATTTCCAATATCATTAATCTAATAATTGTCAAAATCAATTTTCTTATCTGAAGAATTTTTTGCATTCAGCCACCTTCAGATCAAATGCATGTACAAATGTGTGACATGATAGAAATGTGAAGTTTGAATGTGATCGGTCCAGGTATGTCTGAGATACAGATGTGGATGAATGGACAGATAGATGTACAACACAAGAACGCACATAGGTAAATTCGTAAGTCCTTGAAATGCTTTATTCACCACACTCATTGAGCTACCATTTAAAATGTAATTCAGCGAATAATCTAAATCTACCTTGATCCATATAATTGAAATGTCATGGATATTCCAGTATATTAATGTATACATGAACAACCACTCAGCAGTCACATACATACATACATATACTCCAGTGTGATAATAGAATACTTACACTTTGTGGTCTGAAGATTCTTCAAAGTTATATGCTCTTATTCTATGGTGTGTATCTGAAGCTAAAATAGTTTTACCGTCCCTCTTAGTTGCTAGACATTGAACCCTAACACCTTCCCATGAATCTAGAACATTTCCATCAATGTCCTGCAAAACCAAAAACATCTCTGTATTATTAAACTGTAAAGTTGGCACACTGAATGGAGAACATTGCACTATCATCACCAATGTACTGGCTAGACTGTCCTGGAGATGCAAATATTCATGTTACATGTTTCAGTTTTGTTAAATTCATTTTAGTATGAACACAGCCTGTAATCACAGACATACAATAACACGAGTATATGCCTTGGTGCTATTCAAGTCCACAGACTATTGGATTGTAGGTACTAAAACGTGCAAGTAAAATAGTATCAACAATAAAATGTGGTAGGAATAATCAAATAAATTATTAGTGTGAAACCTGAATTTGGTTAATATTTATAAAGAAAACTTCAAAATACAACAATTATCACTTTGCTGCATGGTTTTGATGACTTCAAGTGTAAGTAAAAAAATGAGATGACATACAATATAGCATTACATTAAAAACTGGTTTACTTACACATTGATAGAACTGTCCCTTCATACCACCAGCCACAAATCTTTTACAATCTGAATTCCATGCTGCACATGTTAAACTATCATCTGGAGACTGACTCATTTTACATCGAAGATCACCAGTCTACCACAGAAAAGAAGATCTCAGTCGTCACTAATTTGTTCTCACACTCATTATTAAATGTATATAATCATTTCAAGCCTTATTCAAACTGAAACAGGTAATTTAATGCAATAATGACTCAATGCAATGAACCAGTATTTGACATTCTAACTACGGTAATTCAACTACAATACAGACCAAGCATAACCTAACATCAAGTTAGCTTTGAACTGGCTTAAAGTTAATTCAGCTTTCTTTCAAAACCACCATACAGATAAATTGTCTCATATTAGTAATATAGGTAATACATTGAATTTGTTGATGACAATAACACTTTAAAGTAGTCAGTTTTTATGAAAATGCAAAGCCAGCTGATAGCAAACTAGCCTGCTGATGTTGTTCTTTCCCATTCATTTAGCTTGATTGTTCTGACCATAATTATACTATGCTTTATTTCATTTTATTTTATCCAGGCATCAAAATCGGTAGTTGTCTTGGACAACCACTTTTGTCTTTTGCAACCAAATATGAAAGTTTTTTTTTGTGAGCAGTGGCAATCTTGGCTTTGGTGTTAAAAAAGGTTAAACTTTAAATCTTTATTGGACACTGATATTTTCATATAAACAACACGATTTCCAAAGTGATTGTCTAACTGGAAACCAGGTTTCGACCACTGGTATAAAGTAGAATCAGACGACTGTACTTACATCAACATTCCATATCCATAGTTCAGAACTTTCTTCTGGGCCACAGGCTATGATATATTTATTATCAGGACTCCATGCTAAAAATGCAACACCAAAGGCATGTCCTTCAAATGTATGTAGTTGTCTAAGTTCTTTTGTGTCCTGAAAAACAAATAATGACAAGTTGATGATGTTGACTCTGTAATAAACATTGTCTAGTTGGAATAACAAGTACATTACAAGAAAATAACCAAGAAAGATATCAAGACATTTATCAATTGTAAATAGTAACTGTGGCTAGAGAAATAGTCAAATCAGAAAAGAGAAATTCTATAAAGACATAAACTCACAAAATTAACATCCCATATAATGACTGTGGTATCCTTGGATCCTGTTGCTAATTTGGAACCATCTGGGGAAAATTTACAAAACCATACTTCATCACAATGTTCATTGAGAATCTGTCTTGTTTCACATGGGAAATGTTTCCTGTAAATAATCACAATAAGAAAGACTGCAATTGAGTATATAGATACAGAGAAAGAGTTGAAAGATTTGTCTTGATTTTTACATACCGGTATATATTTATTAGGCACAACACTGTCTCCGGGGAAATCAACAGTAAGGGCCACTAAAGTTGCATGACAAAAACAAAATATGGGTAACAAAACAAACGAACAAGGTTCGTTAATGTGATTTTTTTTTGAGAAAGATGCGCTGGCTGACACTGTAATGAAATTGTAGGCGGTCTACTTTTTAATTCAGCAAGAAAAAAAATGTATAAAATTTTAGATTAGCTTCTGCAATAGTTTCTTTCGTTTTGGGTGGTGCAACTGCCAGTGTAGGTGGATTTTTCAATGAAAATACAAGTCCCTACAAAATATTTATTGATCATTTTTTTTGAAATTTTGAACCCCAAATAAGGGCCCACCAGCAGTGAAATCCCCCAGGGGTGAATTCCTTACCTAGTACATTTATGATCTACCAATAATGACACTGAGGTGAATTCCTCACCTAGTACATGTATGATCTACCAATAATGACACTGAGGTGAATTCCTCACCTAGTACATGTATGATCTACCAATAATGACACTGGGGTGAATTCCTTACCTAGTACATGTACGATCTACCAATAATGACACTGAGGTGAATTCCTTACCTAGTACATTTATGATCTACCAATAATGACACTGAGGTGAATTCCTCACCTAGTACATGTATGATCTACCAATAATGACACTGGGGTGAATTCCTTACCTAGTACATGTACGATCTACCAATAATGACACTGAGGTGAATTCCTTACCTAGTACATGTATGATCTACCAATAATGACACTGAGGTGAATTCCTCACCTAGTACATGTATGATCTACCAATAATGACACTGGGATGAATTCCTTACCTAGTACATGTATGATCTACCAATAATGACACTGAGGTGAATTCCTTACCTAGTACATGTATGATCTACCAATAATGACACTGAGGTGAATTCCTTACCTAGTACATGTATGATCTACCAATAATGACACTGGGGTGAATTCCTCACCTAATACATGTATGATCTACCAATAATGACACTGAGGTGAATTCCTTACCTAGTACATGTATGATCTACCAATAATGCCACTGGGGTGAATTCCTTACCTAGTACATGTATGATCTACCAATAATGACACTGAGGTGAATTCCTTACCTAGTACATGTATGATCTACCAATAATGACACTGGGGTGAATTCCTTACCTAGTACATGTATGATCTACCAATAATGACACTGGGGTGAATTCCTTACCTAGTACATGTATGATCTACCAATAATGACACTGAGGTGAATTCCTTACCTAGTACATGTATGATCTACCAATAATGATACTGGGGTGAATTCCTCACCTAGTACATGTATGATCTACCAATAATGACACTGAGGTGAATTCATTGCCTAGTACATGTATGATCTACCAATAATGACACTGGGGTGAATTCCTTACCTAGTACATGTATGATCTACCAATAATGACACTGAGGTGAATTCCTTACCTAGTACATGTATGATCTACCAATAATGACACTGGGGTGAATTCCTTACCTAGTACATGTATGATCTACCAATAATGACACTGGGGTGAATTCCTTACCTAGTACATGTATGATCTACCAATAATGACACTGAGGTGAATTCCTTACCTAGTACATGTATGATCTACCAATAATGACACTGGGGTGAATTCCTCACCTAGTACATGTATGATCTACCAATAATGACACTGAGGTGAATTCCTTGCCTAGTACATGTATGATCTACCAATAATGACACTGGGGTGAATTCCTTACCTAGTACATGTATGATCTACCAATAATGACACTGAGGTGAATTCCTTACCTAGTACATGTATGATCTACCAATAATGACACTGGGGTGAATTCCTCACCTAGTACATGTATGATCTACCAATAATGACACTGAGGTGAATTCCTTACCTAGTACATGTATGATCTACCAATAATGACACTGAGGTGAATTCCTCACCTAGTACATGTATAATCTACCAATAATGACACTGGGATGAATTCCTTACCTAGTACATGTATGATCTACCAATAATGACACTGGGTTGAATTCCTCACCTAGTACATGTATGATCTACCAATAATGACACTGAGGTGAATTCCTTACCTAGTACATGTATGATCTACCAATAATGACACTGGGGTGAATTCCTTACCTAGTACATGTATGATCTACCAATAATGACACTGAGGTGAATTCCTTACCTAGTACATGTATGATCTACCAATAATGACACTGGGGTGAATTCCTCACCTAGTACATGTATGATCTACCAATAATGACACTGAGGTGAATTCCTTGCCTAGTACATGTATGATCTACCAATAATGACACTGGGGTGAATTCCTCACCTAGTACATGTATGATCTACCAATAATGACACTGAGGTGAATTCCTTACCTAGTACATGTATGATCTACCAATAATGACACTGGGGTGAATTCCTTACCTAGTACATGTATGATCTACCAATAATGACACTGAGGTGAATTCCTTACCTAGTACATGTATGATCTACCAATAATGACACTGGGGTGAATTCCTTACCTAGTACATGTATGATCTACCAATAATGACACTGAGGTGAATTCCTTACCTAGTACATGTATGATCTACCAATAATGACACTGGGGTGAATTCCTTACCTAGTACATGTATGATCTACCAATAATGACACTGGGATGAATTCCTTACCTAGTACATGTATGATCTACCAATAATGACACTGGGGTGAATTCCTTACCTAGTACATGTATGATCTACCAATAATGACACTGAGGTGAATTCCTTACCTACTACATGTATGATCTACCAATAATGACACTGAGGTGAATTCCTTACCTAGTACATGTATGATCTACCAATAATGACACTGGGATGAATTCCTTACCTAGTACATGTATGATCTACCAATAATAACACTGGGGTGAATTCCTCACCTAGTACATGTATGATCTACCAATAATGACACTGGGGTGAATTCCTTGCCTAGTACATGATCTACCAATAATGACACTGAGGTGAATTCCTTGCCTAGTACATGTATGATCTACCAATAATGACACTGGGGTGAATTCCTTACCTAGTACATGTATGATCTACCAATAATGACACTGGGGTGAATTCCTCACCTAGTACATGTATGATCTACCAATAATGACACTGAGGTGAATTCCTTACCTAGTACATGTATGATCTACCAATAATGACACTGAGGTGAATTCCTCACCTAGTACATGTATAATCTACCAATAATGACACTGGGATGAATTCCTTACCTAGTACATGTATGATCTACCAATAATGACACTGGGTTGAATTCCTCACCTAGTACATGTATGATCTACCAATAATGACACTGAGGTGAATTCCTTACCTAGTACATGTATGATCTACCAATAATGACACTGGGGTGAATTCCTTACCTAGTACATGTATGATCTACCAATAATGACACTGGGGTGAATTCCTCACCTAGTACATGTATGATCTACCAATAATGACACTGAGGTGAATTCCTTACCTACTACATGTATGATCTACCAATAATGACACTGAGGTGAATTCCTTACCTAGTACATGTATGATCTACCAATAATGACACTGGGATGAATTCCTTACCTAGTACATGTATGATCTACCAATAATGACACTGGGGTGAATTCCTCACCTAGTACATGTATGATCTACCAATAATGACACTGGGGTGAATTCCTTGCCTAGTACATGATCTACCAATAATGACACTGAGGTGAATTCCTTGCCTAGTACATGTATGATCTACCAATAATGACACTGGGGTGAATTCCTTACCTAGTACATGTATGATCTACCAATAATGACACTGGGGTGAATTCCTCACCTAGTACATGTATGATCTACCAATAATGACACTGGGGTGAATTCCTTGCCTAGTACATGATCTACCAATAATGACACTGAGGTGAATTCCTTACCTAGTACATGTATGATCTACCAATAATGACACTGGGATGAATTCCTCACCTAGTACATGTATGATCTACCAATAATGACACTGGGATGAATTCCTTACCTAGTACATGTATGATCTACCAATAATGACACTGAGGTGAATTCCTTACCTAGTACATGTATGATCTACCAATAATGACACTGGGATGAATTCCTTACCTAGTACATGTATGATCTACCAATAATGACACTGAGGTGAATTCCTTACCTACTACATGTATGATCTACCAATAATGACACTGAGGTGAATTCCTTACCTAGTACATGTATGATCTACCAATAATGACACTGGGATGAATTCCTTACCTAGTACATGTATGATCTACCAATAATGACACTGGGGTGAATTCCTCACCTAGTACATGTATGATCTACCAATAATGACACTGGGGTGAATTCCTTGCCTAGTACATGATCTACCAATAATGACACTGAGGTGAATTCCTTGCCTAGTACATGTATGATCTACCAATAATGACACTGGGGTGAATTCCTTACCTAGTACATGTATGATCTACCAATAATGACACTGGGGTGAATTCCTCACCTAGTACATGTATGATCTACCAATAATGACACTGAGGTGAATTCCTTACCTAGTACATGTATGATCTACCAATAATGACACTGAGGTGAATTCCTCACCTAGTACATGTATAATCTACCAATAATGACACTGGGATGAATTCCTTACCTAGTACATGTATGATCTACCAATAATGACACTGGGGTGAATTCCTCACCGAGTACATGTATGATCTACCAATAATGACACTGAGGTGAATTCCTTACCTAGTACATGTATGATCTACCAATAATGACACTGGGGTGAATTCCTTACCTAGTACATGTATGATCTACCAATAATGACACTGGGGTGAATTCCTTACCTAGTACATGTATGATCTACCAATAATGACACTGAGGTGAATTCCTTACCTAGTACATGTATGATCTACCAATAATGACACTGGGGTGAATTCCTCACCTAGTACATGTATGATCTACCAATAATGACACTGAGGTGAATTCCTTGCCTAGTACATGTATGATCTACCAATAATGACACTGGGGTGAATTCCTTACCTAGTACATGTATGATCTACCAATAATGACACTGAGGTGAATTCCTTACCTAGTACATGTATGATCTACCAATAATGACACTGGGGTGAATTCCTCACCTAGTACATGTATGATCTACCAATAATGACACTGAGGTGAATTCCTTACCTAGTACATGTATGATCTACCAATAATGACACTGAGGTGAATTCCTCACCTAGTACATGTATAATCTACCAATAATGACACTGGGATGAATTCCTTACCTAGTACATGTATGATCTACCAATAATGACACTGGGTTGAATTCCTCACCTAGTACATGTATGATCTACCAATAATGACACTGAGGTGAATTCCTTACCTAGTACATGTATGATCTACCAATAATGACACTGGGGTGAATTCCTTACCTAGTACATGTATGATCTACCAATAATGACACTGAGGTGAATTCCTTACCTAGTACATGTATGATCTACCAATAATGACACTGGGGTGAATTCCTCACCTAGTACATGTATGATCTACCAATAATGACACTGAGGTGAATTCCTTGCCTAGTACATGTATGATCTACCAATAATGACACTGGGGTGAATTCCTCACCTAGTACATGTATGATCTACCAATAATGACACTGAGGTGAATTCCTTACCTAGTACATGTATGATCTACCAATAATGACACTGGGGTGAATTCCTTACCTAGTACATGTATGATCTACCAATAATGACACTGAGGTGAATTCCTTACCTAGTACATGTATGATCTACCAATAATGACACTGGGGTGAATTCCTTACCTAGTACATGTATGATCTACCAATAATGACACTGAGGTGAATTCCTTACCTAGTACATGTATGATCTACCAATAATGACACTGGGGTGAATTCCTTACCTAGTACATGTATGATCTACCAATAATGACACTGGGATGAATTCCTTACCTAGTACATGTATGATCTACCAATAATGACACTGGGGTGAATTCCTTACCTAGTACATGTATGATCTACCAATAATGACACTGAGGTGAATTCCTTACCTACTACATGTATGATCTACCAATAATGACACTGAGGTGAATTCCTTACCTAGTACATGTATGATCTACCAATAATGACACTGGGATGAATTCCTTACCTAGTACATGTATGATCTACCAATAATAACACTGGGGTGAATTCCTCACCTAGTACATGTATGATCTACCAATAATGACACTGGGGTGAATTCCTTGCCTAGTACATGATCTACCAATAATGACACTGAGGTGAATTCCTTGCCTAGTACATGTATGATCTACCAATAATGACACTGGGGTGAATTCCTTACCTAGTACATGTATGATCTACCAATAATGACACTGGGGTGAATTCCTCACCTAGTACATGTATGATCTACCAATAATGACACTGAGGTGAATTCCTTACCTAGTACATGTATGATCTACCAATAATGACACTGAGGTGAATTCCTCACCTAGTACATGTATAATCTACCAATAATGACACTGGGATGAATTCCTTACCTAGTACATGTATGATCTACCAATAATGACACTGGGTTGAATTCCTCACCTAGTACATGTATGATCTACCAATAATGACACTGAGGTGAATTCCTTACCTAGTACATGTATGATCTACCAATAATGACACTGGGGTGAATTCCTTACCTAGTACATGTATGATCTACCAATAATGACACTGGGGTGAATTCCTCACCTAGTACATGTATGATCTACCAATAATGACACTGAGGTGAATTCCTTACCTACTACATGTATGATCTACCAATAATGACACTGAGGTGAATTCCTTACCTAGTACATGTATGATCTACCAATAATGACACTGGGATGAATTCCTTACCTAGTACATGTATGATCTACCAATAATGACACTGGGGTGAATTCCTCACCTAGTACATGTATGATCTACCAATAATGACACTGGGGTGAATTCCTTGCCTAGTACATGATCTACCAATAATGACACTGAGGTGAATTCCTTGCCTAGTACATGTATGATCTACCAATAATGACACTGGGGTGAATTCCTTACCTAGTACATGTATGATCTACCAATAATGACACTGGGGTGAATTCCTCACCTAGTACATGTATGATCTACCAATAATGACACTGGGGTGAATTCCTTGCCTAGTACATGATCTACCAATAATGACACTGAGGTGAATTCCTTACCTAGTACATGTATGATCTACCAATAATGACACTGGGATGAATTCCTCACCTAGTACATGTATGATCTACCAATAATGACACTGGGATGAATTCCTTACCTAGTACATGTATGATCTACCAATAATGACACTGAGGTGAATTCCTTACCTAGTACATGTATGATCTACCAATAATGACACTGGGATGAATTCCTTACCTAGTACATGTATGATCTACCAATAATGACACTGAGGTGAATTCCTTACCTACTACATGTATGATCTACCAATAATGACACTGAGGTGAATTCCTTACCTAGTACATGTATGATCTACCAATAATGACACTGGGATGAATTCCTTACCTAGTACATGTATGATCTACCAATAATGACACTGGGGTGAATTCCTCACCTAGTACATGTATGATCTACCAATAATGACACTGGGGTGAATTCCTTGCCTAGTACATGATCTACCAATAATGACACTGAGGTGAATTCCTTACCTACTACATGTATGATCTACCAATAATGACACTGAGGTGAATTCCTTACCTAGTACATGTATGATCTACCAATAATGACACTGGGATGAATTCCTTACCTAGTACATGTATGATCTACCAATAATAACACTGGGGTGAATTCCTCACCTAGTACATGTATGATCTACCAATAATGACACTGGGGTGAATTCCTTGCCTAGTACATGATCTACCAATAATGACACTGAGGTGAATTCCTTGCCTAGTACATGTATGATCTACCAATAATGACACTGGGGTGAATTCCTTACCTAGTACATGTATGATCTACCAATAATGACACTGGGGTGAATTCCTCACCTAGTACATGTATGATCTACCAATAATGACACTGAGGTGAATTCCTTACCTAGTACATGTATGATCTACCAATAATGACACTGAGGTGAATTCC
Source organism: Saccoglossus kowalevskii (assembly GCF_978046115.1). Lineage (NCBI taxonomy): Eukaryota > Metazoa > Hemichordata > Enteropneusta > Harrimaniidae > Saccoglossus > Saccoglossus kowalevskii. The sequence goes on from NC_140642.1 coordinate 8,709,003, forward strand.
TCACCTAGTACATGTATAATCTACCAATAATGACACTGGGATGAATTCCTTACCTAGTACATGTATGATCTACCAATAATGACACTGGGTTGAATTCCTCACCTAGTACATGTATGATCTACCAATAATGACACTGAGGTGAATTCCTTACCTAGTACATGTATGATCTACCAATAATGACACTGGGGTGAATTCCTTACCTAGTACATGTATGATCTACCAATAATGACACTGGGGTGAATTCCTCACCTAGTACATGTATGATCTACCAATAATGACACTGAGGTGAATTCCTTACCTACTACATGTATGATCTACCAATAATGACACTGAGGTGAATTCCTTACCTAGTACATGTATGATCTACCAATAATGACACTGGGATGAATTCCTTACCTAGTACATGTATGATCTACCAATAATGACACTGGGGTGAATTCCTCACCTAGTACATGTATGATCTACCAATAATGACACTGGGGTGAATTCCTTGCCTAGTACATGATCTACCAATAATGACACTGAGGTGAATTCCTTGCCTAGTACATGTATGATCTACCAATAATGACACTGGGGTGAATTCCTTACCTAGTACATGTATGATCTACCAATAATGACACTGGGGTGAATTCCTCACCTAGTACATGTATGATCTACCAATAATGACACTGGGGTGAATTCCTTGCCTAGTACATGATCTACCAATAATGACACTGAGGTGAATTCCTTACCTAGTACATGTATGATCTACCAATAATGACACTGGGATGAATTCCTCACCTAGTACATGTATGATCTACCAATAATGACACTGGGATGAATTCCTTACCTAGTACATGTATGATCTACCAATAATGACACTGAGGTGAATTCCTTACCTAGTACATGTATGATCTACCAATAATGACACTGGGATGAATTCCTTACCTAGTACATGTATGATCTACCAATAATGACACTGAGGTGAATTCCTTACCTACTACATGTATGATCTACCAATAATGACACTGAGGTGAATTCCTTACCTAGTACATGTATGATCTACCAATAATGACACTGGGATGAATTCCTTACCTAGTACATGTATGATCTACCAATAATGACACTGGGGTGAATTCCTCACCTAGTACATGTATGATCTACCAATAATGACACTGGGGTGAATTCCTTGCCTAGTACATGATCTACCAATAATGACACTGAGGTGAATTCCTTGCCTAGTACATGTATGATCTACCAATAATGACACTGGGGTGAATTCCTTACCTAGTACATGTATGATCTACCAATAATGACACTGGGGTGAATTCCTCACCTAGTACATGTATGATCTACCAATAATGACACTGGGTTGAATTCCTCACCTAGTACATGTATGATCTACCAATAATGACACTGAGGTGAATTCCTTACCTAGTACATGTATGATCTACCAATAATGACACTGGGGTGAATTCCTTACCTAGTACATGTATGATCTACCAATAATGACACTGGGGTGAATTCCTCACCTAGTACATGTATGATCTACCAATAATGACACTGAGGTGAATTCCTTACCTACTACATGTATGATCTACCAATAATGACACTGAGGTGAATTCCTTACCTAGTACATGTATGATCTACCAATAATGACACTGGGATGAATTCCTTACCTAGTACATGTATGATCTACCAATAATGACACTGGGGTGAATTCCTCACCTAGTACATGTATGATCTACCAATAATGACACTGGGGTGAATTCCTTGCCTAGTACATGATCTACCAATAATGACACTGAGGTGAATTCCTTGCCTAGTACATGTATGATCTACCAATAATGACACTGGGGTGAATTCCTTACCTAGTACATGTATGATCTACCAATAATGACACTGGGGTGAATTCCTCACCTAGTACATGTATGATCTACCAATAATGACACTGGGGTGAATTCCTTGCCTAGTACATGATCTACCAATAATGACACTGAGGTGAATTCCTTACCTAGTACATGTATGATCTACCAATAATGACACTGAGGTGAATTCCTTACCTAGTACATGTATGATCTACCAATAATGACACTGGGATGAATTCCTCACCTAGTACATGTATGATCTACCAATAATGACACTGGGATGAATTCCTTACCTAGTACATGTATGATCTACCAATAATGACACTGAGGTGAATTCCTTACCTAGTACATGTATGATCTACCAATAATGACACTGGGATGAATTCCTTACCTAGTACATGTATGATCTACCAATAATGACACTGGGATGAATTCCTTACCTAGTACATGTATGATCTACCAATAATGACACTGGGATGAATTCCTTACCTAGTACATGTATGATCTACCAATAATGACACTGAGATGAATTCCTTACCTAGTACATGTATGATCTACCAATAATGACACTGGGATGAATTCCTTACCTAGTACATGTATGATCTACCAATAATGACACTGGGATGAATTCCTTACCTAGTACATGTATGATCTACCAATAATGACACTGAGGTGAATTCCTTACCTAGTACATGTATGATCTACCAATAATGACACTGAGGTGAATTCCTTACCTAGTACATGTATGATCTACCAATAATGACACTGGGGTGAATTCCTTACCTAGTACATGTATGATCTACCAATAATGACACTGGGGTGAATTCCTTACCTAGTACATGTATGATCTACCAATAATGACAGCTGCATACCAGTATCATCTTTAGTATTATGATATGGACATCTGTCTTTCTGGAGTTCAATAGCTTGACTAAGTAACGTCTGTAATCGCCTTGGAGGCAACATAATTGATGGTGGTAATAGAGCTGAAACACAAACAATAATCTTACAGCCATCTGTTTTCATTCATAATTCATAAACATTCATAAACCAATTCATATGTGCCAGATTTTACTTTTTTTTTTAATAACTTGAACTGTTGCCTAATATTATTTATTCTAAATTAATGAAATTGTCTACCCAATTTTTTCTGTATTTTTCCTGAAAATTTTTCTGAATTTCTTTGTACAGATAACTTCCCCCCCCCCCCCCCCACTATGGTTCAATAATTAATTGTAAGTGTTGTAAGTGAACACAACTCACAAATGACTCAAACTATAAACAAGCAGCCTCTCGGCTGAGATAGCTCCGCTGTTAGCAATGCACATTTCAATTAAAGAACAGAAGATATCATTAGAAAATGAACAATATGCATAGTATCAATGCAATGGGACTTGCTGTTTTCAACAAGAATTCAAAAATACAATTTTTAACCATAAATGATGGTGGTTTTTAACAAGAAGAAAATATCACTTTTTACCAAAAATGACAAAAATATTCATCAAAATTAGAAAATTGAAGATATCATCATGAAATGAACAAATTTGAGAGTGGTCCATATGTAGTATCTATATATGTAATATCAAAGCAATTGGACTTGTCATTTTTAACAAGAAGTTGAAAATATCACTTTTTACCAAAAATGACAAAAATACTTACCAAAATTAGAGAATTAAAGATATCATTACAAAATGAACAAATCTGAGAGAGGTTCACATGTAGTACCTATATATGTAATATCAAAGCAATTGGACTTGCGGTTTTTAACAAGAAGTCAAAAATATCACTTTTTACCAAAAATTACAAAAATATTCACCAAAATTAGAGAATTGAAGATATGATCATGAAATGAACAAATCTAAGAGAGGTCTACCCAAGGTACATATATTCACCAAGCATCAAAGCATTCAGGCTTGTAGTTTTCAAGAAGAAGTCGAAAAAGTAAAACATTGACACAGACGACGACGGACAATCACTCATATGATAAGCTCCGCTCGACAAAGTCGACAGCGGAGCTAAAAAAACTGTTTAATATTTTATGACTGTTTACAAAATTCTCTTGTCACCCAACCCTTTACAGCAAGTCTCAGAAGTATTGGGGCAGCCAATTTGCAAACTTGCTAGCAAATTGGCTAACTGCTTGGGTTTTGACTAAACGATTGGCTTTCGCATCTCGCTGGCGTCGACTTGTGATCGCGTTCACTCTGGGCGAGTCTATATTGCAGTAGGGGACATAAAATGCTTTTTACGCAGCCTGGTACATGTCTGGAATCCCCTGAGTAATTTGAGCCCCTGGTTTGAGCCTGGAAATAACCAGTCAGCTGGCGTACAAGTGATAATATGATAAATGCGATTATTTCACCGATTTATATGGGGGGTAGCCATCTTGAACACTGCTTGAAAATACAAAATTTAAATAGTCAAGTTGAGAAACATTTTCCTACAAATCAGGGAGAAAATAACAAACTTTCACATACAAAAGATCCGTTGGGGTAAAATTAAGCCGACCGCTGAAAAAGCCATTTGTTATTTTTACGTGGATACGAAAGAAATAGAACACTTTCCCTAGTATATTTGAAAGCGAAATCGCCACCCAACTGTAAAACCGTCACTGATTAGCTCCTCAAGTATGACGATCGTCCCCTACTGTTATATAGATTCGCCGTAAGTCGGCGTGATCACAAGACGGTGCCAGCAAAATTCGAAAGCCAACTGTTTAGCCAAAACCCAAGCAGTTAACCAATTCGCTAGCGAGTTTGCAAATTGGCTGCCCCAATACTTCTGAGATATGCTGTAATCAAATGACACCAAATTTTCACAGTCATAGTATACCTTTGGTGAAAAATAAAGTTAACTAGATCCACTCTAGTGTGTGAAAGTGACCTTAACAACTTTTGGTTCAAACAGAACACCCCCTCTAAAATGGTTGCGTAATGACTAGAAAGAGAGCCTAAATACACAACACAGTACATGTATAATTCAGATTATTTTAAAATTGACAGCAAAAACTTATTATAAAACTAATTACAAATTCATTATTGAAGTATTTTCCTCTGTGCTACCAAAATTCATAATTCTTGTTAATATAGAATATTTATTTATATCTACATTTATTGAATAAAATTCAATATAAGATGATTGTAAGGGACAACGTCAAAAGATTGATGTCGGATAAAAAACTTAATTCCTTTAGTTTTTTTCCAAATCCCCTACCCCCACTGAAACTTAATTGATAAATATTGGTCATGGCATCAGACTACATTCACCATTAAATACAAATTGATAATCGGACAGTAGTATTGCATAGCAGTTGGTTGTCGGGTGGGTGTAAAAAGAGTTTACAAATGCACCTCATTTGACGTACAGATATACACTTGAACCGAACCATTTTTCTGTTTTTTTTCCCTTTTCGGTTATTTCTGTCCATGATTGGATAGAACAACAAATACTCCAAGATGTTTTTGACTACATTAAAAAATAAAATCGTTTTTGTAGGATGGAAACTTTTTGAGGTCAAAACCCCCCACCACCAAACTAAAGCAAATAAGTTTTTTATCCGACATCAATCTTTTGATGTCGTTCCTAAGTGCACATCAAAACTGAAGTGCATTCATAGATTTTATGAATATATTTACTTACTCTGAAGCTGCTCCATTAATTTGGCTCTTGAAACAGCTCCTTTACCAGCCCAGTTTGCCTCTCTCTTCAGATCTTCTGGGGAAGTACACATGAGAAATCTAAAAAAACAAAAAAAACAATTTATAATGTGTCAATTTGTGATTAATAAATTCATCTATTTGTCAATGCTCGACTCATTGAATACATGTACCATTACTCAGTATGTCCCGTCCCTCTTTTACATTTGTAATATTTACTGATAAGTGAATGTACATACGTATAACAAAATTAAATGCCACTGAAAATGAATACTTTTACAGTAAATATATTGGAAATCATTTTTGGAGTATTCCAAATGTAGGTACTAATATTCATTACCATAACAGAATAAATCAATTGTATCACATCCATTTACAGTGATTTACAAATTCAATTGTTTGTATTGCCTGGCCTAACCATATGTCATAAAAATCCATACGGGACTTAAATATTGATTTAATTTTATATTCACTTCTGATTATCAAAAAATGATTACAATTTTATAAAATAATATTCTGCAGTATACAAAAACTACATGCGTACCACTAAACACGAAAAACAGAAGTCAACAGTTTGGTGAACAGTTGTCAAATGAATTGCAAACCACTAGACAGTACATGCAGAAATAATATCATAAATCTATCTGTGAAATAAATTAAAAATTGACCAAACAAAGCAGATGTTTGTAATGTTTGTTACATATAAAATGAATATAACTACAATGTATCATTCCAACCAAATATTTTATTTTGAATGCCAAGTACTATTAATAATATATATCCTCAGATACCATATTTACTCATTTAGTACCGTAAAATCTGTATTAAAAGCTGCATCCCTAGAAGTCGCACTGTTTCTTTTTGAATAATTTAGAACTAAAAATTCATCATTTCTCATACGTGTAGATGCTCTAATAGAAGCCACATCCCCTCTGTTGCATTGTACCATTTTAAATGGGAGTCATATTTTTGGTTTATGGGTGCTTGTATTATAGCAAACAGGGTACTTCATACTGCTCCATCATGTATTATGTAAGCAATATAAACAGATCATACAATTATTACAAAATGTATACATTGCATCTGATCTGACAGTAATAGAATTTAGTCGTCCTGATCACTGAACACAAACAATCACACAATCTTGATTCTGATATCTCACTATTTTATGACCACAAGCTTGAAAAGATGTATAATATATAAACTTCTAAATAGTAGAGTATCACATGTCACTGCCCATCCATTTATCATGCCTGTTCAACCAAGTAGAGAAGAATATATTCCATACTTCCCTAACCTGCTGTCAATATCTCTAGTATGCGTGTTTATGCATTACATTACACCTCAATTCTGATGAACTCAGTAAGGCAGTGATATTTTCAGGACGACAGATTTGTACCACATGATTTAATTAACCTTAGGGGAGAGGCATACTCCACAGTAACAAGAATTCCAATGCCTATAAATCACAACATTTCTGACAAGCCACATTTTTACAGATGACAGGAAAGCATATTTTCCCATGGGTTATTTGATATCAATCTATACAGTACAGGTTACAAGGTTTCCAGAACAGAACAGGAAAATTAAGATGAACAAGTAATGACACTGTCTGATGCATTAAGAAGCTGAGTGATATAATGGATAGAGCCCATCAACAATATGTTTAACAGAAATAGCAAAATGCTAAAAATAGCCAGCCAACCTTATTATTTAAATTGCAATTACAGGCTTTAAATGATATCCATGTTTATATGAATATAACTATTTTTAGAAACATTATATTTGAATTTGGTTGAATTGACATTTGAGGACAAAGAAAATATTTTATTATGTCGTTGACATAAACTACTTTGAATTGCATTCTCACAAAAATCTGTTAAGAACGTCTGATACATGACACATAATAAACAATATGGCTACAAAATATATCAGTTTAAATAAAATTGGTCATATCAAGGATTGAACATAACAGGCCCAGACGTTGCAGAGAAAGTTGACATTTTGGGTCTTGCTAGAATCAAAGTGATGCATATACATATAGGTATAAAAGGATTATATTTTGCCTTTGTATTGAATTTGTTATTTGAGTATTTATAAAAATATTTTCTGAAGATTGCCTAGACAAACCTACGAAATGCAGACAACTATATAGCAGTCCCAAATTTTCAGACCAAGTCTGAACAAGGAACTAAATTAGGAATTAATGCGCCTCATTGATTTGACAGAAAAATAACAATGTTTGATATATAGTTGGACAAGAGACAGAATAATTGATTCGCCATGCAGTCTTTATATATTTGTGGGTCATGTTTTCAATCAAATATCATGAATGTCACCTACATGTATTATGATCTGTTTATGATTTAATTACATAAATCCATGCATATGATATCTTAAATACACAAAGGTGGGCATTTAAAAAAAAGGTCACCATTTATTACCAAACGCTTCAGCGTGGTATTAAGAATTTGTTTTCAGGGTTGGGTGATACCAAGGTTGAAAATGGGTGCACATATGGGTGTAATTCCTGGAATTGCAATAGAGAGGGTTCAAGCCGAAATACAATATATAGTGTTTCCATGTTTCGTCTGATATTTCTGTGGTATTCTGCTGCTGTAAATAATGCAAGATTTGTTCCGAAATTCAGTGTGTTGTGTGCACTCCAGGGTTATTCGTTTTTTTTCTCAAAACACCCCTATTTTTTAATGGCAGAGTCCAATAGTTTCACCCCAACTGGGAAATCTGCATTGTTGCTTGAATGAGAGCTAATTAAACACATTTTCCAGACCGGCGAAAGTGTATGCAACAGCCAATTTTAACAGCCTGTCACGTGATTTTACTCTGAATGTCAACAAGAAAGAGGCTAGTGCATTTTACGCAGGAATAATTGGGGGTAGAATATGTGAGGGATAGTATCAACAGAGATGTGTATACTGAAAAGTAACATCTATCCTTCTTTTGCATTACTTAGCATTTCTGTTTTAGTATACTGGTATGAAAATGTTGAATTTGCATGATTTGCGATGTTTTTTTTAACTGAAACTCCCCTATTGATTGAATGTCGGGTTTGAAGAAGAACGGCACACCACGTGATTCGTTTGAATACAATGGTGAAGGGTTGACCCTGGGTTGACACAAATTTATGTTGAAGTTAAAAGTTTCTCCACAGAATTTTGCATTGGCAAACATGCCATGCTACTGCGGTACTCCACTGACGGGATGACTTTCGTCGACAGCGGTCGTCGCTGATCCGCACGCTACAACTTCGCTTGTGATGTAACTTGTTAGCCGTGAATTAAATGAATCTTCATTACCGGTTAAAATGTTGTTCATTTGGCGTTGGTAATCTTTATTTGTAACTGGGTAACGTCGCAACGTCGCCAGCAGAAACATCCTAACTAAAACCGGGCACCGTATATGAAGTTCGCAAAAAAACATTCAGTCTTTAGAAGTCACTTAATTGTATTGCTAGGACGTATTCAGCCGTTAAATGTATTATTTCCAACCGTTTTGCGATAGTATTTTCTAGATTGGAGGCAGCATTTACATTTCATTCAAAGTTCAAAGTTGCGTTGAGATTACGTTGATACAGTGTAACAATGTCGGCGCCGGTGATCTCTTACCAGTGCGCAACGCAGCCAAAATAAAAGGCATGATCATTTGGGCACTGCTATTACAAGACTGGTAGGAGGCAATAAATTTGGCGAAAGTATTCAAAAAACAGATTTTGGCTGTTGCCATGGTAGCGGTGGGTCAGGATTGTTTTTCCAATTAGTGATGGTACGACCTGCCTGTCAAGTATGAACAAAATCAGCCAAGCCAAAAAAAAATCACAGAAGAGTTAAAAAGCCATTCCTGCTGAATAGTTACTCTAACTTCGGGGTCAACTTTCTCATTAATGAAACAAGATATCAAAAATTCAAATAGTAACTTTTTGCCCACACTCAAGCCGAGTACAATGAGCTATGTCTGAGGTGTTGTATCACAGGGAGTTGGACAAACTTATGTATTTTAATAAATTATTGAATAATAAAATGTTATATAACTTTTCTTTTACCCCCCCCCCCTTCCTGGTATCTATTTCAAGTATTTTTGTCAGGTTCAAATCGTTCACCAGCATTTTTGGCATGTTAGATGTACATCACATAGAATACTAGGATTGGGAGAACTTAATGTTTGTTGACCACCTGGAAACTGAGTTTTATAAATCCGCTGCCTGGACCCGCAGTAAAATCTCCGATTAATATGGAGCCGCAACCATCAACATCCATATACCATGAGGTTTCTGCTGGCAACGTTGCGGTGTTATTCAGTTCCAAATAAAGACTACCAACGCCAAATTAGCAAAAATTAACCGGTAACCAAGACTCAGTCTATCCACGACCAGCAAGCAACATCACAAACGAGGTTTTAGTGTGCAGCTTACTAGTCAGCGACGACCGATTTCAACGAAAGTCATTCCGTCAGTTGTGTACCGCAGTTGCACAGCATGTTTGCCAATGCACAGATCTGTGGAGGAACTTTTAACTTCAACATCTACCGTGTATCGTAGTCGCCCAGTTTAAGTTCTGGTTCTGTCGTGGTCCCAACTAAAGGGCGACAGTCGTCGTGTCGCGTCCCGTTCGATATGGAACTCATAGCGACGTATACAACGCGTGTAAAATACATTGTTTATTTACATGAAATTCGAACACGCGCTGCGCTACGACCACCGCGCTTAAACATCCACGAGTTATTTATTCGGACAATGACTCACGTACAGCGACACGCGTTCTACACTGACAAGCGTTGCTAGGTCGCAGCCACAGTCACTTGGGGGCTGAAAATCAATAAATACTAATTTTCAACAAAAAAATCATCCGCTATACGTATATAAATAAACTATACGTATAGCGGATGATTTTTTTTTGAAAATTAGTATTTATTGATTTTCAGCCCCCAAGTGACTGTGGTCGCAGCACTGTCTTGGAGCATATTAATGGGCAATTGGGTTCCCCGATCTAAATTTCTATCCCGGTTTGTTGCACGTTCTTTTTTTAATATGAAATAATCAAATATGGGACATATGTATAATAACAGAACCCCACACCCTCCCTGTGGCTTCGCTCGTGAATGTACGGCAGCAGGATACACCGCATCACTCGTGAAAATAACTTCCATACGCAATGAAAGCCACGGGGAGGGTATCTGTCATAATACTTCATTATCACTGAAAACATTTTTCCCCTGAAATAAATTCCAGTGAATATGCCATTTCCCTCATACTCTATTGAGACACAGCGCAGTGAAAATTGGATTCACATGTAATGCTTGAAAACATGTCAGCAAAAATATTAAGTGAAATTCTACGTGACTTCATAATAGTTGGAAATGAACACATTACACCCGACCCTACCACTCCATATACAATGTAAACTACACCCCAAAACATCCTTTCACCCACAGTTACTACCGTGTTTCACCAGTGTATTCTATTTGACGTCAGGAGAAATTGAAATAAACAAATCAATTATAATTTCAGCCTCTAGTTGACCACTGATTAAATAAACTACCTCGTCTTTATGTCAACTTGCAGTTATTCGTTGCCTACATCAGTGACTTCAAAATATGTTTCAATCCCAGGAATTTCACTCGCTGTTAATTGCATGCGGGATAGCCAGTCTTTAATGAATTTCTATTGTCATGTCAATTTCTTGCGATTACTCGGAACATTAAGCTGTAACCACATGCCGCCTAGGTGCTGTAATTAAATCCTGGTGTAAGCACCATATGAACTATGAACAATGCATGTGAAGCCAGCTGTGGGGTATATTCAATCCTATAGATTTCTCATTGTTTGGTAACTATTTGCTGCAAATGCAACAAAAATCGATATAAAAAATATTACCCACACAGTATTCTACAGGTTACTTGTCTATCTATAATTGGAATGTGATCTGACATGGTACATTTATCTGACCCATTGCTCCAGACAGAACCAAGAAGCAGCAGTGCACTGATGTGTGAACACAGTCATGTATGTGAATGCACAATTAGGCTGAAACTATAAACAAAATTACAGAATTAAAATGTTATTGACATGATGGTGGTTCACTATTCTCAAAAGATTGGCTACTTTCACTAGTATACATGTACATACTCCTGTAGCTTTAAAACACTTGTTCAGTTAATACAGAATAATACCTCAATCAACACTATTATTTATACTCAGATTATTATCCTACATTACCAGAAATGATGACATGATAACACACACACATACACATGCAAGATACAAGCTGAACCAATATGTTCAGCACTCAATACCATAAGCAATGTCATAACATTGCTACATGTATAATAGATGGAAACTTTGCTAAATAAGCATAAAACATCTAGAAGAGATATTAAATGTAGCAAAACAATCAGATCATTCATCATTATGACAACGATGACAAGTCCATGTGAGCATGTTGGGGCTGGAGAAAGGTAGCAATACATGCACACATTACAAATATGGTATGCATGTGAGTATGTTGGGGCTGGAGAAAGGTAGCAATACATGCACACATTACAAATATGGTATGCATGTGAGTATGTTGGGGCTGGAGAAAGGTAGCAATACATGCATGCATTACAAATATGGTATGCATGTGAGCATGTTGGAGCTGGAGAAAGGTGGCAATACATGCATGCATTACAAATATGGTATGCATGTGAGTATGTTGGGGCTGGAGAAAGGTAGCAATACATGCATGCATTACAAATATGGTATGCATGTGAGCATGTTGGAGCTGGAGAAAGGTGGCAATACATGCATGCATTACAAATATGGTATGCATGTGAGTATGTTGGGGCTGGAGAAAGGTAGCAATACATGCATACATTACAAATATGGTATGCATGTGAGCATGTTGGAGCTGGAGAAAGGTGGCAATACATGCATGCATTACAAATATGGTATGCATGTGAGCATGTTGGGGCTGGAGAAAGGTGGCAATACATGCATGCATTACAAATATGGTATGCATGTAAGCATGTTGGGGCTGGAGAAAGGTAGCAATACATGCATGCATTACAAATATGGGTATGCATGTAAGCATGTTGGGGCTGGAGAAAGGTGGCAATACATGCATGCATTACAAATATGGTATGCATGTGAGCATGTTGGGGCTGGAGAAAGGTAGCAATACATGCACACATTACAAATATGGTATGCATGTGAGCATGTTGGGGCTGGAGAAAGGTAGCAATACATGCACACATTACAAATATGGTATGCATGTGAGCATGTTGGGGCTGGAGAAAGGTAGCAATACATGCATGCATTACAAATATGGTATGCATGTGAGCATGTTGGGGCTGGAGAAAGGTAGCAATACATGCATGCATTACAAATATGGTATGCATGTGAGCATGTTGGGGCTGGAGAAAGGTAGCAATACATGCATGCATTACAAATATGGTATGCATGTGAGTATGTTGGGGCTGGAGAAAGGTAGCAATACATGCATGCATTACAAATATGGTATGCATGTGAGTATGTTGGAGCAGGAGAAAGGTAGCAATACATGCATGCATTACAAATATGGTATGCATGTGAGCATGTTGGGGCTGGAGAAAGGTAGCAATACATGCATGCATTACAAATATGGTATGCATGTGAGTATGTTGGGGCTGGAGAAAGGTGGCAATACATGCATGCATTACAAATATGGTATGCATGTGAGTATGTTGGGGCTGGAGAAAGGTAGCAATACATGCATGCATTACAAATATGGTATGCATGTGAGCATGTTGGGGCAGGAGAAAGGTAGCAATACATGCATGCATTACAAATATGGTATGCATGTGAGCATGTTGGGGCTGGAGAAAGGTAGCAATACATGCATGCATTACAAATATGGTATGCATGTGAGCATGTTGGGGCTGGAGAAAGGTGGCAATACATGCATGCATTACAAATATGGGTATGCATGTGAGCATGTTGGGGCTGGAGAAAGGTGGCAATACATGCATGCATTACAAATATGGGTATGCATGTGAGCATGTTGGGGCTGGAGAAAGGTGGCAATACATGCATGCATTACAAATATGGTATGCATGTAAGCATGTTGGGGCAGGAGAAAGGTAGCAATACATGCATGCATTACAAATATGGTATGCATGTGAGCATGTTGGGGCTGGAGAAAGGTAGCAATACATGCATGCATTACAAATATGGTATGCATGTGAGCATGTTGGGGCTGGAGAAAGGTAGCAATACATGCATGCATTGCAAATATGGTATGCATGTGAGTATGTTGGGGCTGGAGAAAGGTAGCAATACATGCATGCATTACAAATATGGTATGCATGTGAGTATGTTGGGGCTGGAGAAAGGTAGCAATACATGCATGCATTACAAATATGGTATGTATGTGAGTACAGTGTTCTCCCCAGGCTCAGAGGCAAGCATGGCGGTCTAATTTGCATGCTAATTTGCATATTTTTCAGGATTCACTCTCACAAAAACAAACATACAAGACAGTATTAAAATGTATGAGAGACTTTATTTAAATTACATAATACTTTACATAATATACCATAATTTGACAAGATCGTCATTTAATGTGAACTGTTCCATAAAACTTAGTCTAAACTAATCCTTCTGACTTTGTTGTGCTCCAAACATTGGCTGCCTTACTGTAGTTAAACTCGTCATAGACGTGCTTTGAGCATTAACTGCACAACATTCCTAGTGGGAAAAAATGAAAAATAATAAAAAAAAAACAATGAGGATTGAGGTTCCAAATTGAGGTTACAAATAAATGTAAACATAACGATTGAATTGTGCCACGATCGGGAACCCAGTGCCGTATGTATAGCATTTCGTCTGCAAAACATGTTGTTTACATGTTGGTTTTGTCAGGTCAACGACAAGGAGACTCGGGAATTTCGAGGAAAAAAAAAACATGAGGTCACTATTCAATTAAAATTAAAACTTAACGATAGAATTATGTATACAAATCGGGATTCCATCGATCATAGCGCGTGATGATAGCAGCTGTCGTTCGTAAGACGTTGACAGGCCGCCATCTTGGAAATACCTACACAGGTCAACATGTGACCGGAAGATTACAAAATTCGATTTTTTATTTTGCTTGGACAAATTATAACATACGCGTACCCATTAATCTATGAAGATATCCATAAATAATCTAAAAAAAGTTGACAGTAACGAGTGATGATTTTTTTTTTCATGTCGTGTCTATACCAGCCTCGTGTCTAAGATGTTGATTGAAATCGGTGTAGGCCTACCATGTTCGGTGTTCTTACGATCGGCAAAACATACACACACTGGCATTTTATTTCTAAAATTACGAAATCTTACCTGAACAATTGACCTTAACCAGGGAAATGTCTTTTTCCACGATTCATCAAAACCAGCCTCACGTCGTTTCCGTGTTTCTACACGCTTCCGTTTCTGTGCTGTGCTAGCGGTGATTGTACGTTTTAGCCGGGCGGCATCACCTATTTTTCCTTTACATGTTTAGTCGTATAGATCTCGGTGTTTGCAACTTGAGTGACAATTTGTTCCCCATTGACAGCGTCTGTACTTCACACGTGTTTAACAATGGGACTGTTTAATTTGTCCCGGCAAGTTCAAACCGCCGTGGCGTAGACGGTGATACTTTATGCAGTGCTACGTGTGAGCAGGTCAAAAGGATGTAAACAATGCATCCTATTAGCATGGCGGTTAAGTTGTAAGCATGGCGGTCCGAGCCCAAGCGTGGCAGCCAGGTCGCCAAGCATGGCGGTACCGCCATGCTTTGTTCTATGTGGGGAGAACACTGGAGTATGTTGGGGCTGGAGAAAGGTAGCAATACATGCATGCATTACAAATATGGTATGCATGTGAGTATGTTGGGGCTGGAGAAAGGTAGCAATACATGCATGCATTACAAATATGGTATGCATGTGAGTATGTTGGGGCTGGAGAAAGGTAGCAATACATGCATGCATTACAAATATGGGTATGCATGTAAGCATGTTGGGGCAGGAGAAAGGTTGCTCAAAATTGCTCAAAAAGAATTGGTTCTCTAATACAGATTTTATCAAAGTGATATACTGCAAATGATAAGGGTTTTCAAGGGCTACATCACACACCTAGTATTTGCTAAGTTTGTTAACTTGTTAAGTTTGTTAAGTTTGTTTGTTAACCTGATATATGTCATTGGTAACTGGTTCTTGAACACTGCATTTCACAATAACACACTAAGTTTTAGCTGTGAATCCATAAATGAACTTACCCACTCAGCCCATGCACTCTTTCAGTATTGTACTTCAAGGGGGTTAGTTCTTGTCTTAAGCACTGTAATGCCTCTAGCACCTGTCCCTCTTCAAGATGTTCAAGATATTTCTGTTCTAAAAGCAGGAATTTCATTTTCTAAACAAAATTTGAACAACAAAAATCAGTTAATCAAATTATAAAGGCTAATGAATACAATTAATGTATCAATCAATATACATGTTTACAATCACTGTTCTGCACTCTGCCACTAACTACCATATTTGTCAGATAACCCACATTATTTTTGGAACTGACAGTTTAAGTCGGTTGTTAACCAATTAGAATGCTGGGAGGTGACAGCCAAACGTATTCAGAAATTTTTGAATATTGCCAGATGGTAAACGCAATTTAACTCGAACGTATACGGGCTTGTAAATTTGCATATACGTCATACGGCGAGTGGAGCAGTCGAGCCACGGATCATAATAATAAACCGGACATCGCACGCGCCTGTGTTTACTTGTCTCGCGTTATGTTACCAAGTTGTTGACGCAAACAAAATTGAAAAAAACAACCATCGTTTCTCCGAGAACCCAAGAAATTATTTGTATTGTGTGCGGTCTTGATATGTTAATTAGTCTTCTGATTGGTTAAAACATATTAGACATGTCAATCATTACAAGCCCGAATCTGGCCGGTAATGTGAGGGCGCTTACACTGATGGCCAATCTGTTGGGATTTCGCGGTCACATGACTTTTGCGTTCACCCCTCGTTTACGCAATTTATATTTATTTTTCACGAATTTTTCATCGGAATCGCAACAGACTGCAAGCAAGTCTATGTAATATAGTGAAAGATTATTCAATATTATTCATTTTATTTATTTATATATAGCTATTGATTTGTGTTAAGGTTTAACTTTAGTTTAGACCTCAATAATGTAGAAGCATTTGTACGAGGATAATTTATTATTAGAACAACTCCTAGCTCATATAACATGCAAGTATTATGCCTCACACATAATATTACATGCATAGATACATCATCCATGTCACAATCAATAAACAGATGTATTTTTTTCATCGTACTATCATAAGATTTTATGCGCAACTATTAGAAATGTATTAATTAGTACAATTAGTACAGTTTTGTATAATAAATTTATGGTAGTATATGCAAGATAATGTTTGAGTACATTATTGTTTCAAATATATGACTTAAATATATATTATTTTAATGCAACATACGGTACATACAGTACTCGTGGATCTGCAGAAAATCTGGATTTTCACCCTCAGTTGTGTTTGGTTTGTATGATTATTGAGACCAATTCTATGTTTGATAGTAGCATGTAAAGCATATATGTACAATCAATCAATCAATTTTTATTCACACTAAACTCAATCCCCCAGAGGGAAAGAAATAGTTACAAATAACAAATTCAGAAGAAAAAGATCACTGATAAAGTAAAACAGAAACAAAACTGAAAGCGAAAACAATTGTATGCCAAGTATCATGTATCTGAATCTTGAAATACGAGTGCAACAACACACACTGTAGACTGCTGGATACAATAACACAGCAGCAGGAGCTATTTTTGACAAGCTCATAAAACCTCTGCAGTTGAACAGTTGAGAGCAAATCAACAAAACTGACCTTGAACTACAAAGAACCATTCTGTTATATTTGTATTCTAGAAACACAAATCCTATTTATAACAGCATAAAAGATGCATTCGACAATGCACATTATGAATGATGAAAAAAACATATTTATATTACTGAGTGAACTGAAAACATTATGTACATATAGCTTGTATTTTTTATTATTAAAGTATTTTATTATCATTATTATTATTAGATACTAGTATTCAATATTTTGTGTGTAAGGAATCAATATGACCCAGCTGTAATATTTGAATATATGCCAAATTATTACAAAGTCTGAGAATTTTTTACATAAAAGCTTGAATATTGACCTAGTTATGTTCAGGATATATTATGGTCTCAAATAAGCCATTATTTTCTTTTGTATGGCATCTCACTTTCAGTACAAAAAGAACACAAGTTTCCTAGAGATGGACCACAGCTGAACAATGAAATGAAGAAGTAAAATGATACACAGTTTGAAAACCCTAGACTATATATTTAATTATCATACATATGTATATAAGCTATGATTAAAATAAAATATTAAAGCTATGAATAGATAACATATTATTTTGAAATATGAATAAATAGTAAATCCAGACTCCAGAATTTTTTAAGGTAGCGAGAAGGGTTTTGTGACGTTTTTAAATAAAACATTCTCTGTCTGTGGTCTCGTTCAGAACAGAAATTTAGGTTATATATATCAAAAGACTAAGTATAGAGGTGCAAGTTCGCACAAACTGGACAGACATTGTTTACATAATTATCACTTGACATCAAAAATGGCGAACCTTGTAAAAATGACTAAGTCCGCGATTGCATGAGCACACTGCGGAATTTCCTGGTGAAATTTACGTCATAGATTGTCCGTAATCAAGTCCATTGAAATGCGTCTCCGATAATCAAAAGACCTATTATTCCGATTTCTATGCAGGTTTGTTTTTTTGTCCCCAAATTATTTCATACTTAGCACCTTTAACAGACTATTATTCTGTGACAAAGCATTTTCTTTAAAAACCCAGACATATTTCGCACCATCATTATCTTTTGAACGATAACTGCGAGTTTGAATGTCCTAGTCCGAACGCACTTGATTTGGCGGCGGTCCCAATGAGTCGTACTCGATCAAAACTTCAACTCGAGAAAAACGCGAAAAACAGTTTTGGTTAATAAAATACTGTAGATTTGCTGCATTATTATAAATATACACTAAAAATGGCCAAACATATTAACCACTGACATCATAGAACTCATAAAGAGTGTCAGATAATGAATAATTTCAAGCTCGAGCGTGAAAAATGAAGAAAACTGCTGGCATTTGAGTTCGTACTCCAGGAACGTTCGGGTTTTCCATTGTTATGCAAACGAACAACGAGGGATAATCCTCTGACAAACATTACTGTCCCACTGTACACGCTGACAGTTTACAAACAAGCTAATCCTTCAAGTGTCTCTGATAAGACAACTAATAAAACGGTTTTCATGGTGAAACAAAATGGACGATGTTTGAAAAAAAATTGCTGTGTCAGAGTGCGACACTGAGTGGCAGATTTTTCTTTGCCTCGTCTGTCAACGCTTTCTTTCTTTTCTTCACCATTGCGTTAGAAAAAAATTGTATTAGTAAAATAGAATATTGACTTGGAAAATAAAATGATTTAAAAGAAAGTTGTGCAAAGTTACAGTACTCCTTTTGCACAACCTCCCGCCCGCTTCCGCTTTCCAATCACCTTTTTCTCTCGCCTTTGCGACCGCTTGTTGAATTCGACCGGACAATTTCCGCTTTATTTTTGACCGAGCAAACCGCGAAATATCACCGCCCACCTGCTCGCTCGCGCGCATTTAAAATTCAGACTAACAGAATAATTTCCGAGGTTCACATTGTCTTATAATTGTCTTTCTGGTTTTTATAGATGTTGAACAGCTGACAAAAGTTCAAATACTTTTTGTTTTAACTATCTATAATTATATGCACGCAACCTGACCCTTTGACCTCGATTTGGCTTGGACTGAATATTTTATTTTAAACAATATTCTGACGTGAAATACAAAATGTATTTCAACACAAGTACGACATGGTTCTTTCCTGATTGTCGAGTCTTCGCAATGTGTTTTGTATAATTATTGTTGTTTTCCCCCGATGCTGAAGGACCGTAAAGCTAAATGGCAGTTACATACATGGGCTGTGTGAAAGAAAATATTTCTAAGCCTAAAATAAAACCTAATATTACACCTCTTTGTGTATTTGTTAATTTTACACATGTTTGTCATGACAGTATGTTTGTAAATATCTAGAAAAATCTCGTCTTTCGTTGATAATTTTGATTGTTTGTTTGGAATGTCAATCCCCGTTGGTTTCTCCATACTGAGTTCAGGTAGGGCGTCGATCAACACCGTGACAATCAGCCGAGAGAAGACAAACATTGACCGTAATTCATGGGGATCATGTCCGTAATTTGTGGGCTGAAACCCCAAATAATTAAACAAGTATTATTATTTTAATATATATTTTATTTTACATTGCAAAACTAAACCATGCCCAAAACAGAGTTAGAGTTGTTCGCGGTGAAACAACCGCATTGAAGACGATGCAACTTCAACTAGCTATTTTTTACCTTGAAATAAAAAATATAAAAATTCGAAGAGCATCAGGGAAAATATTAATAATCATCCTTATCAATCGCTTGCTTTATTTTATTCGAATCCATGAAATTCACGATTTTTTTTACATTTGTTGGCAACTTCCGCGCTAAAAAAAATGAAAATGTGGGTGTGGTTATCTTGCGAAGTCCTGTTGATAATACGGACAAATATGGTTCTGTGACCCAGGTCGTGCTCCGATCAGGTGACTCTCAGCCAATCAATGATGTTGTAACAAAGCATATTTGACGCAAATTGAAGGGTCGTCGTACCATCCAATCTCCGGCGTCGATTCACATAGTTTTTTGTGCTGTGACAGGCTTCAAAATTATTCGCTGAAAAACATATATTTTGACAAACTGATGGAGTTTGACCTTAGTTCAAAAAGAAAATACTAGGCTAAGATACATTAGAGTTCATGCGAATCAGTTTTCTCTGCAAGTTGTGAAATAAAGTAAACCAGAGTAGGGTCGATGATTTTCAGCCTTGAAGGACTTCCGTGTGAATCCTGAGTTTCGAATTGTTCATCGACTGGCCACCAAATAGTTATGGCTATAACTAAATTTGACACGTTTTTCTTTTAAGCCCAATAAATTATTCATATATGTCAAGCTCGATTTTTTCAGGGCATATGGCCGTTTTTAGTCGAAAATATTTTTTGTGGGAACACTTTTACGGTACGTATACGGTATAGACCGAACTCATTCAATGATCGTGACTTAATTTTAAAAATTGAATGTCAAATTTTGGATGTGGATTCGGTATTGTTATTTTTGGAATTAATCACTAACATTTCCTCGTTTCTCTGCTCTGTCAAAAGGAGTTACCTAGGCTTTTTTCACGTAACTGTAACAAGCACCCAAAACACGTAACAAGAGGTCCCAGTTCAGTTGCTTTCACGATACAAGTGTAATACAACTATTAGTCTAAGATTTGAAGTGTCGTTCAGAATGTAATAATAGTTAATACTAGTTGTATGTTCACACTTTACTATCAAAACCACCATTTCGACCACCCATGTGCCAGTGATCAGTGTTTGAGCGAGCGGTCAATGTTTTCAATGAGCGAACGAGCGGAACAAAAACGCGATTAAAATGCGGTCGGTTTCCGGTCGGACAAGACTGCGTGGTCGGAAATTAAGCGATAAGCGGTCGATGTAAAAGCGGAAAGTTGGGCGAAATGAGTACTGTATGACCATGTTTCTCCGACGAAGTCTCGACTGGCATTAGTTGTGTTCACGTTACACGAAGTACGGGCTAAGATTTAAGCTGATTTAGGCTTATCTAGCATATTTGCATTTTGGCTAGACCCAATTGCGTCCACGCACAGGGAGTGCCAGTCGTTAGCACGGGCTAAGGGGTGCCATTAGTCAGTGACCTTTGGTAAGTCGCTATTTACGAACGAAAAATGGATGACACGCGCTAGGTTCTGCTGCTGGCATGTTTCGTTCTAATTTTGAAGCGACATGCACAGGAACGCGAGAGAAGACTGACCCAACTTATTTGGATGCACATAAACAGTATACAACGGGCGTAACAGAATACGGAGTTTTATTAATGCATGTCGCAGACAGCGAACCAAATTTTGTTTGTCTACGATTGGAGCTGCTGTAAGCTCTACTACTACAGTGACCCGATTAGTGTGGAAGCGAGCGTGGAGTAATGACTGGTGGAATAGTGTCGTTATACGAACATGGGACAATTTTCACACCCAAAGGTCACCGCAGAGGGCGCTTAGCCCTGGGCTAAGCGTTCGTGCATACTTCGTTAGCTCGTGCTAAGGTCTAGACCGCGTCTTAAATTCGGATCAGATTTAACCCGTATTTAGCATTCCTTAGCCCGTGCTAAGCGTTCACGCACGTTTTCTTAGCACGGGCTAAGGAATTTGACCTCTTAGCCCATGCTAAGGAGCTGTGCGTGAACGCAACTATTGTTTGCAACTGGAAGCTTATCACCCGTTATATCAGAATCGTCAACAACAGAGTATACAGATAACATGTTATCATTTAAACCCTTTCAAAGATAAACATTATGCAAACATCCACGAAACGCCAGTTGTAGTCTTTTCTGCTAGTGTTTTAAAACACTAATTTGAGCAACGTTATTTCGCAATTTTGATTTTTTGTAAACCTGGGGTGATGTATCAAGGTCTAAAGTAACCGTTTTATCAATTTTTGAAAAATCAAGATAAAAGTGAAAATTTCCCTTTTTGCTACCTTAAGAAGCCAGAGTTTTCTTAATGGTTGAAGTCAAGTACCATCACATAGTCGATATAACCAACAATGACCAAGGAACTAAGCTACAATAAACTGCTTTAAAGATGTATTACCTGATATATTTGGGTTTGTAGCATTTGACATATGTAAGTAGAATGTGTCGTATATTAAATGCAACAATTATGGTGTTCACGAAATATCTGTGTTCGAAATTGTCAGCATTCAAACATTGTGAAGCATTCATGTAGATACAGCTGTGATTTTCGGCAGCTTATGGCATCAAGAAGTCCACATGTGCAACTGACGTCTGTCTAATACTGCCTACCTAATTGTTCAAAATTTTAACCAAGTAAGGGGATTTGTTTGATGACCACTTACTTCTCAAGTTGATCTGTCCCTTTCTTTCTAAATTTATATTAGATTTCAGGTTCTGACACGCATAATTCATGAACACCATAGCTGTTGATTCCAATTCATGGCTCATTTTACTACACATGTAAAAATCTTCAAACAAGTTTAACAGATAATATAGCCTTAATTACTCACAGAGCAGTGAATGGTAAAGTACTGATTTATCAATTATTAGATCAACCACATAAAGCTTTATGTGAAATACTTTTGATGAGAGATTTGTTATAGATAAATTACGTTACAATCTTTATTTCTTTTTTATTAAGAACACACTAGACCAAATAAAATTACCTTTGCATATAGGGATAACATCTGGAAAATATATTCTTCAAGAGCATTTAGGCAAACCCTTGAGGATTGAGGCAATTGTCTTTGATGCCTCTGTAAATTTAACATACATATATGCTTTTTAACATGTACATGTATAATCTTCTTGAAATTAAATATCTTTACTTTATTTGATGCATTTTTTACATATAATATTTGAATCTGTTTTCAGGACTTTATGGACTTTTACCCCTGCCATGAAGTGGTATGGTAGATAAATATTTGGACGATGATTTTAGTCAGTATTATTTGGTGGCTATGAATGAGACAGCACATTGTATAAAACACAAAATACCAGGAAAGAGTTCCTTTTGTACCCCCATCTCTAACCTTAACTCTAACACTCACTCCCAGTTACCCAATTCATTTGTATATGCCCCCTCTAGATAACTATAGATGTCTGTAGGGGAGGGGCATGTACAATTAAATGGGGAGTGCTGGAGGGTAGGGTTAGGATTAGGGTTAGTGATGGGGGGTACAAAAGGAACTCTTTCCAAATACCACATGATACTGACATGCATAAATAGTTTTTGATCCTACTGATTTTGTTTGTATACATGAAGTGTTGGACAAAATGTTTTCCATCATTTTAATTCATGTGTTGCATGTGTTAACATAACATATAAAGATAAGAGTCATAATATCATAATAGTCATGCATATCACAATAGGTAATTTAACATATGCATCACATGTTTTCACTACTAAGATAACCTTAATTGTTCCAGTCTTCACACATACATGTACTTTGTAGACTGAATATTGCATTTACTATTACAACATAATCACAGTACTTTTTATACAGAGGGACTTCTTGTACAGGAGAGTTTTGTTCCAGGTTTTGTATGGATACAGGTCATAAAGCGAAATATTAAGGCTGGCCTAAATAAGTCATGCCTGGGAAGGGGTGCCAGGGCAGGCCCTAATTACAGTACAAACAAGCCATGCATGGGCACAGTCCCCGATAGTTATCTAATTTAAGATATAGTTTTGTTTATAGTTGGAACATTAACATGTCAGTAGATGGATCCAGTAGATGATGCCTGATTAAGATGATTTTTCAACATTAAAATGACATAAATTGACATCTTGTATCAAACGAGTACTTGTCGATATTGAGAAATATTGCTCTAGCAGCATTAATTAAAACAAAATGGCCACCAGTCGGTCATTTTGAATACATCTATTTATCTATAACATGATGTAAAACGAATATATAAAATTTTACCATAATCAGTCAAAGCATATCAGAGATATGGCTCTGGAAGGGCATTCATTTAAACAAAATGGCCACCAGTCAGCCATTTTCAATCTGATCTGAAAAATAATATGACATGCATCAGGAACCCATAATCTCTAATGTATGTAACAAGTTTGAACACAATCCATCCATAAACGCCAAGATCCAGTTCCGAAATGCCAGAAATGCTTGATTTTTGATGATTTTTTTAGCACAAAAATGGCTGCCATTTGGCCATTTTGAATCAGATAGTCAAACCAATATATCTATGTCATGATGTATAATGAATATATAAAATTTGATCATAATCAGTCAAAACATGGCAGAGATATGGCACTAGAACTGCATTTATTAAAACAAATGATGTGCATCAAGGTCCCATAATGTCCAACGTATGTACCAAGTTTGAACAAAATCCATCCATAAATGCCAAGATCCAGTTATGGAATGCCGCCTGAAATAATATTTTCTTTATTTGACAAACATGGGTGTCATATTTAACTGCGATAAACAAAGAGACTATACAGTTTGCTGTATGATAATTATTAATGACAACTTTATCTGATCCTGACTTTATTATTAAAAACTTTTTACTCCATAAATTCTCTTATTCTGAAGTACCCTGTTGTTTATTTGTTAACTAATATATAACTAATTCCTAATTTCCGAGTTACTATTTTTCTCACAAAATTGGATAGAGGGCGTTCCCAAAGTACCCGGATGACAGCCTGTTCAACGTACGTGGTGGGGTTGAAATTTGAGCGGCGTCTGCTGCAAGCAATATACTAGTAGTTACTGTTGCCGAAGTCTAATTTTTTTACAAACGTTTTGCAAGAATTGGTCAAAATGATTAACTGGTATTGTAATGCCCCAGGCTATTCCTCGAGTTCGATTAAAAAGGAAAAAAAACAGCGAAATATCCTGAGATATGACGTAACTTTTCATACATTTCTTTAGTCCAAGAAATCAACACTTCGACGCCAGTGGATTCGAATGCTTCATGGGAACCTGAGTGGACGTCAAAACTATATTCTCGGGTTTGTTCACGGCATTTTCCATCCTGTACCAGTATTTTTTGAGTTCAATAACTGGAGACAGCCGTCTTTCAACCGCAGTTATACATAGATTGAAAAACGAAGACTGTCGGCTTCCTGAGACGAGCGCAAACGAAAACATTGAGCCAGATTTGATGGAAAATTCGCTCGTTGCCTATTCCCACATTGATCTTCTTGTTCATAATCCTTATGATGGCATTTTTGCAAAGTTGAAGTTAAAATTACTACGGAAGGAAAAAACGTGCGTCCATTTATATAACTGCATCTGCTGATCGCCTGGTGAATAAAATATTAAATCAAATTTACACTACACAGTTACAAACACCAGAAACTATTTTAGAGTTTGATTTAATAATAAACCATGGCTTGTAAGGATTTCCCTTCATGGATCATTGCCGAATACACTCTACCATAATGAAAATAAATTCTGTATGCTGTACATGATGAAGCTTTACGGAAATGATGAAATAAATAACCATTATCAAGTTGATATTCTTTCAGTCTGGCTGTTGTCCAGTCACTTTGATGCAACAAATATGCGAACATATCAGCTATTTCAAACGAAGGCAAAGTATGAAGGTTTTCTTGCCAAGTTTTTTACGTTATACAGAGCTGCCAATTTTATCGTCAACTCACCGTGTTTTACTGTACGACGACGACTGTTTGACACTTCTGGATCATCGGTCTCCAAAAGGCGAACATTTAACTCGTTTGCAAACTCAACAAGTTCAAAAAGTTTAGCTTTACGAACATTGCTGCACGTTATACCAAGATCCTGAAGAAATTTGCGGAGTTCTGGAAACTCCGCAAATTTCGTTTTTCCAATCTATTGATTTACACATGTAAGAATACAGAACGTCAATAACGTCAAACAACCCCACTCAGGCTCGTCATCCGGGTATTTGTGGATGTGCCCTCTAGCGGGATTCCGAGGAAAACTAACAACTCGAAAATTAGGAATTGTAGTTTATCTGAATCTACTGTGTTAAATAATCTATATGATGTCATGAGTTTACATGGTAAGAGCTCAACCCCGAGGGTTTATTGGAGCCGAACTTGCCTCGAGTCGGCTTGAGTCAAATGTGTACACATGGCCATTTTCAAACAAAGGGTTCTCGTCGTTCAAATGCAGCAAAGGACAACACTATAAATGAACAAGCCATGCATGGCACAGTCCCCGTTAGTTATCAAATTTAAGATATATAGTTTTGTTTATAGTAATATAGCTGGAATATAACCATGACAGAAATATGATTTTTTAACATTAAAATGATTGACAGTTGTATCTGATCGTCAAACAAGTACATGTCCATATTGAGAGACATTGCTCTGGAACAGCATTCAAAATCAGCCATTTTGATTACATGTATATATATAACGTATAACGAATATATAAAATTTAAATATAATAAGTCAAAGCATTTAAGAGATATGGCTCTAGAAGCCCAATCATTAAAACAAAATGGCCGCCAGTCAGGCATTTTGAATCCAATCTGAAAAATAAAATGACGAGCATCAGGAACCCGTAATGTCTAATGTATGTACCAAGTTTGAACGAAATCCACCCATAAACTGCTTGATATTTGATGATTTTTTAGCACAAAAATAACCACCATTCGGCCATTTTGAATAGGATAGTCAAACCAATATATCTGTTTATCTATGACATGATGTACAATGAATATCTAAAATTTGAAAATATTTTCAGTCAAAACAAGTCGGAGATATGGATCTAGAAGCCCATTCATTAAAACAAAATGGCCGCCAGACAGCCATTTTGAATCCGATCTGAAAAATAAATGATGTGCATCAGGAACCTGTAATGTCTAATATATGTACCAAGTTTGAACGAAATCCATCCATAAATGCCAGAAATGCTTGATATTTGATGATTGTTTAGCACAAAAATGGCCACCATTTGGCCATTTTGAATAGGATCGTCAAACCAGTATATCTGTCTATCTATGACATGATGTATAGTGAATATTTAAAATTTGAACATAATCAGTGAAAGCAAGTCAGAGATATGGCACGAGAACCACATTCATTAATACAAAATGGCCGCCAGTCGGCCATTTTGAATCTTATCTGAAAAACAAAATTATTTGCATCAAGGGCCCATAATGTCTAATGTATATACCAAGTTTGAACAAAATCCATCTATAAACAGCCGAGAAATGGTTGATTTTTACGATTTTTTAGCACAAAAATGGCCGCCATTCGGCCATCTTGAATCAGATTGTAAAACAAAATGATGTGCATCAAGGTCCTATAATGTCTAACGTATATACCAAGTTTGAACAAAATCCATCTGTAAACAGCCAAGAAATGCTTAATTTTGATGATTTTTAGCACAAAAATGGCCGCCATTCGGCCATCTTGAATCAGATCATGAAACAAATTGACGTGCATATGTATAATATCATGTATGATGTATGTGTGAAGTTTGATTGTGATTGGTCCAGGCATTTATAAGATACAGGTCCGGACGCACGCACAGACGCACACACACACGCACGCACACACGCACGCACGCACACACGGAGGTCAAAACATAAGTTTTCAAGTTTTCGGACTGTGTCCGAACGGGGACTAATTATATTTTACATACATGGAACATCCGTATTCTTCAAATGCTCAACAGTAAAAATATGATGCTGTATTCAAATCATACTCATCATACAGAGAATATTTTTACTGTGTGAACTGAACATTACATACGTTTAAGAATTCCTGAATCAAAGTATGATGCGATATAATTCTATTAGCGCATGCGAACCTACCTAGAACGTACCAAGACATGCAACCACGGAAGAAGTCAGCAGCATATTTGAAACAGTTTTTAAAGATAGTGGAGTGAGTGTGGGTGGGTGGGTACAAATGACGGCACCTAAAACGACTAGTCACCGCTATATTGTTCCGAATACCAAAACAGCAACATTGCCAGTTAAGTTGCTGACTGGTTTTACTAAGTGCACTTGGAGATCATTTCGCGATTAGAACAAGTTGGGTCATTCCAACCTCAACAAGATAAGTCAAACTATTAGTTGGGGACTCAGACACATTTGAATATAAATAGAAGATCACGATGAATAATATATTTTATTCAATCTTACACATTCGTATATAATAAATGGCAAAGTTATGTATTTACACAGTATGAAATGTCTGGACACAGGCGATGGTGTGTCTGGTGCATGTCAGTTTAGTCGAACTGCGCAACCTTGTAAAAGTAGTTTGCGCAGTGACCAGTTCTGATCATGTATTAATCTTGAGATGCGCATAACAAACCAGTCAGCAACTTAGCTGGCAATGTTGATGTTCGGAACAATAAGGTGGCTGAGAAACATGGATTTCCAGTTGAAAAAGATGATTTTTCACACAAAATGGACTGAAATAGAGATGGTACGTGTGTGTTTTACTGAATAAATATGACTGCAAGTTTTTCAACTCCCAAAATACCCCCCCCCCCAAAAAAAATTTTTTAAATATTACGCTATAGCCAAAGATAATTTGCACGTTCGTTTTTCTTGCTTCGACAGAATAATGTGCAAATTTTCAGAGGCTGGTACGAGTAAGTTGAATGATGATGGCAGATTTATTGAGGGAAATTTTTACGTTGTGAGTTGGAAACATTGATGTTTTTAATATTTTGACCAATTGAATGGAAACTCTTCAAAACACAATATCATTGAAAATACAACAGAATATCATAGAGATTATGTAATAACCTTAAGGGGGCACTTTCAGTTAAGCCTAATCTCACAACAAATTTACTTTCTGTATTAAAATTACAATGGATGACAAAAGATAGATTAACTTTGAAACAACATTAAACAATAGTGTCCCCTGATTCTATGATGCAGTGCAATCCATAGGATTCCCCTTTAAGCATACAGTACAGTATAGTATGGTTAATACAGTACTGTCATTGAAATATTACAGAGTAGTGGTTATCTTTGTCTTCTTGTGTACAGATTGCGTGTAATAAACCAATCACATACGAATTAAATATTGCACAGGTTGCATATTCTATACTGGATTTATTACTATTACAAGATTTTGGATTCCTATTATTATGACACCAAAGAGATATGAATTTAGTGGTTATATGTCTACAGAAATAGTGTTTTATGCCCCGAAAACAGAGATGAGACAGCTAAGATAACAAATGACAACGGAGAAGCATGTTCCTGCATCCCCCAATTGCAATCTCAAAAAATATGCAAATATGATTTTTATCATAATTCTATTTTTTACCCTTGACCTTTGAATGGTATACAATGAAAAGGTCTCTTCCCAATATTTACATATCACAGAATGACAATGCACAATGAATCCTTAGCCAGATTGCAAGAGCAAGAATTCAATTTAGAGTCTCAGTTTATATCAATGCGCCATAGTCATCTTCACAGCTGCTACATTTTGTACATGCTTGATTCATTGCTAATAAAGGGCTTGACATGGCTATTTTATCTACATTGTATATCTATTGCATAAATGTGTTCAGAAATACATAAATAATATACAGTCTAAGTTTGTGCCCTTAGTATAAAAGACAAATATATGTACCTAGTGCATCTGTTTACATATGACAATGAATATATGAATAAAATACACCCTCCCACCAGCAGACCCTTGCACAATGTTTTGTTTTGAAAGTGAGGCTGCTGACCTCTGGATTAGAAAATTTCATAATTGTCACAAAAATAGACTACTTTCTGTTAAGATATTAACCTTTCAGATTCCCATACATGTGTAACTCTCACTAAATGAATACTGTCATTATGCAAAATAATCTGCATTCATTGACTAAGTAGTGATTCTTTCAAATATATTAATGTATTATGGACTGAAGGAATAACAGCATATACAAACTATTTTGCTATAATTGCCAAGAAGTAACCTGTTCTTACCAGAGTTCCATCTGCTGATTCTATAAGAGGCTTCAGTTCCTCCAGATCTTCCTCCGCCTTCAAAATAAACATTATTATCACATTAAAAAAATTATTCAAAAAATATACCAGTATTATTTGTGTGCATCAATAAGGCGTACATTGTTAAACAGCTGTAGTTTACAATAGATTTTGATAATAAATGACATGCGCAATATTTAAATATTTTTGAATTACAATGTTTTTAGATAAAAAATTTTTTTTAAATTATCAAACCGGTATTTACCTTGTCCCACTCGCCGTCCATGACGTGAGATCGGAATTTCGCCGCTGACGGATGTTCCAGGCGACAACCGGACTCTGCCATGAGTTGATCAACTGTCCGGCTATAAATGAAAGAGAATAAACATTCAGAAATAATTTGTCTTTTACCTCTCCGAGATAAAAACAGAGACATATAGCACTGGCAAAATACTTCAAGATGGCGACGGTAGATCAACATTTAAACTCACTTGAGACCTAGCATCCTTAGATGCTGCCCTATAAGTCTGACGATTTCCTTGTCATTTTGACTGACTATTTTGACGTTTGGACTAATAGTAGTATCTTGATCTGCGGCATCAGTGGCGGCGATTTCGCCATTACTTGCCGTGGCTCCGTTTGTAAAGTCATTGGTGTCTCCATTGTGCTGAGCGGACGGGGAGCCATTGGCAGAGTGCATGGCGGCGACCAGACGTTGTTTTTTCGGCGGTGGCGGAGACAACCCACCGTTATCTGAATCCGAGGAGGAGGCCAGTATGTCTTCAAAACAACCGTTGATATAATCGCTTCTATATGAACAATATACAACAACAAAAATGGTATAAAATATTAGCGTTTTACGCAGCCGACCAAACAACAACAACAACGCAGAATGAAAATCTATTTCGGCTTTATGTTGTTGAGTGACGTCACTGAAACCTACAGCTGACTGGAGCACTGTGGGAAATTCCAACACAGACATTTTAACGAAAAACTGAAGAATTGTATAGTTTTGTGCGTTTTTAGGTCAACTCACGGTTTGTGTAACATCCTGGATGGAAAAAACTTGACTGCGCACGAAAGAGTATGGAATCTTTAACGATGGTTCAACTCATGGAATACACCTGTACCTCAACCTGCAGTGCACACACGTAAGGCGATCGACGCATCCATCTGAAAATCGAAATCAGATGGACTGAGACAGCAACAGTTACCACTTAATTATTTTGAATTTATTGAAATCAAGGATTTCGTTATCGATTTGAATTATAGTCCGGATTACCTAAATTATATCTGTTAATTTTCAAGCCTTCTCACCCCGAGGAACGTCCCATGTGTTATAAATTGAAGTTTATTATGCCTTGACACTGTGACGCACGTGAACAACTAACGTTTTATATTATCATAATAGTAGTGACAATCAATCATTGTTATTATTTTTTATTAGCTTTTAAAAAAGTGTTTGTTCTACGTTTTCTTTCATGTAATTCAAGTTTCTACATGTATTTGTAATTGACAAGTTGGTCGGTCGGGACACGTAACGACCCGAGCGTCCGGTCGGTTTATCGACCAATATTTGGTAATAATAATAACTTTATTGTCAACCTATCTCCATTGAGATCTGGACTAACATACAATAAAGATTAAAATATATATTTAAAATACAAAAAATACAACAACAATAAATAAAAGTATAACGGGAAAAAAAATATCTGTTAAAAAAAGTCTTTAACAAAGTAGTAAATAAATAGTTTAAATGTAAGAATGCATTATATTTTCAGGGCAGCTGGCAATCTCTGCATATTTTCTTTTCTCATAAGAAAGCATTTGTGAATGTATTTTGAGAATCAGTTTTTCATCTTTGTTATTTAGAAGAGTTTCTAATTTCCCTCTATTGGTATTGTTTTTAGGTTGTATTTTTATTTCTTTGAATATATCGTTTCTTTCATTTATGTATAATTTACAGTTTAGAAGAAAGTGTATTTCATCCTCTACATTAGTTTTACAAATGGGACATTTTCTGTTGGATATATCTATGTTGGTGTGTCTTCCTGTTTCTATCTGTAAAACGTGCGCACTGATTCTTAATTTTGTCATTGCAGCTCTATGTGATGGGTTTTTAACAACTTCTAAATAGTTTTCAAAAATATTATCAGTTTTTAGTAGCCTGTATATACGGAGTTTGTTTTTATGATTTTTCCTTTATTGTCATCATGCATTTCATTTTTAGCAAGTTCAGTTTTGGGTATTCAAAGACTGAATGCTTCTGCCACTTTTGGAATGCAAGTATGCAGATTTTTAATACTCGACAAATGCAGTAACAAATCCTATTTCCATAGATTCAAAACTATTAAAATACTGAGTGTATAAATAGGAGGAGATATAGCCTGGTAGTAAATTGTGAATATATATATATATATATATATATTTATATATCAGGATAAGGCGATTGGGTATTTAACTAGTGTAGTTTTTGGTGTACAGATCAATACCTTAAAATACTTTATTTTAGCTGGAACAAATTTTCGCTTTCGACTTTTTGGGTGTTTTGTATGAATATTTTTCACTGATTTTTGCCGAGGAAAAAGGAAATACAGTAGTGTCAGCGTCAAGAATCAATTTCATCGGCACTCATCTGAAGACGCTCTAATACCATAACAGAGCTAGAGGAGTAAATGGTTGAAAGGAAATCCAATATTGGTTTATGCGCTAGTCAACCCCGACGCTCGCCACGCCACCTCGAGGGACATGTGGTTGCTATGAAAGTTGCAAAAAAAGAAAAGAGACAATAATAATTCCCCACAGCTTTCACGAATAATTTAATGTTGTTGTTGTTGTTTAGAGTAAGTAAACAGGTATGATCAGAGGTACATTACTTGGGGTTTGTAACTACGGTGACATGATACCAAGATCCCGTCACAATCTCGCTCTCGCACAAGCGTTCCAACTCAGAAAAAATGCGAATGCGCATGCCCGAGGTAACTGGGATACTGGGATGTCCAGGTGGATCAAAATAGCTGCCCACGATATGACGGATTACGAGAACTATATTTTCTGTACATTTTCGATGTATTACATTTTTCACTATGATAGTGACAAGAAAAGTTTATTTTTTTCATTACAAACCTTGAACATTGATATGCGTCATGTCAGGTCGTAGCCTCAGTCTCGCTATCTACGAGAAGAGACTTGAATGGGATCTTGACATGATGTCACCATACAGTACTATTGCGAGTTGCAAACCCCAAGTAATGTACCTCTGGTATGATCTGGGACACTGAGAGGCCAGTGTCCATAGATGGTGGAAACTAGATGATTTTTTGTTGATGGGAAATCATTTTGAATTTGCCTATTGTAGCAGCCACATGACAGCGTGGAGTTGTTTAGAGCTTTGCCCTCGTCCCACCCCACTGCCGTGGTATTATTTTGACCTATGCGATTCTCTGGATATAGTGGGTATAAAACAGGGGTGTGTGTGCGGAGACCTCTCCTTTCCTTATTTAGTGACAATTTTAAACATCAATCATGTAAAATACTTTATTTTAGCTGAAATTAATGTTCGCTGAAAATTGTTGGTGTTTTGTATGGAATTTATTTTCACTGATCTTTGACTGTAAAATATAGGGAAAAGGGTATATTTGCTGGATTTTATGATTTTTACTGAATCATTCCTTCAGCGAAAATAACGTAAATCAATTGCAACCAAAGTATTCTGCAGTATATTGCATGGAACAACACACAGTTGTTTACTTTTTGCTGGAGAATGTTCCATAATCCCAATATGGGTCTCAAATTTAACTTTTTCACCATCAGTTCCCTCTTTTTATATACCCTATACCACAGGGAGCCCAGGAACTATAATCAACTGTAATACGCAGTCTCTATGAGCGGGGGGGGGGGGGTATCGGCTGGTATCTAGTGTAAGAAATAGACAAGGGATGAAGGCTCCAGCCAGCTCACATTTTATAAACTCAAAAAAACAGACGAAAAGAATGAAAAATAAAATCTAGAAAAAATACCAGGTTGAAGAATATTAGTTGCTTCTTCAAATTTCGCCAAAGCCATACCTATATTTTACCGATATCTGCAGAATAAATCAAGAAAACTACACAAATTTACTCCATTTAGGAATTCCTAACGGTTTGCCCGAACGCACGGCACAGTTGGAGACGTGGCCTGTTCAGCATTTGTCAACAACCAATCACAAGACTGGTTACGAACCACATCGAGGTCACGACTCGGTTAGTCTTGCTCAACTGGTTCGTAACCAGTCTTGTGATTGGTTGTTGACAAATGCTGAACAGGCCACGCCTCCAACGGTGTCGTGCGTTCGGACTAACCGTTAGGAATTCCTAAATGAAGTCAATTTGTGTAGTTTTCTTGATTTATTCTGCAGATATCGGTAAAATGTAGGTAAGGCTTTGGCAAAATTCGAAGGAGCAACTAATATTCTTCAACCTGGTATTTTTTTTAGATTTTATTTTTTATTCTTTTCGTCTGTTTTTTCGAGTTTAAAAAATGTGAGCTGGCTGGAGCCTTCATCCCTTGTCCATTTCTTACACTACACACCAGCCGATACACCCCCCCCCCCCCCGCGCTCATAGAGACTGCGTATTACAGTTGATTATAGTTCCTGGGCTCCCTGTGCCTATACTAGTATATAAAATATGTTTTTGAAGTGCAGTCCCTCATCCCCTTGGCCATTTTCGCCAATTTTCAGTCGCCGGAGTGATTCACGTCCCAAATTTTGATTCTCCTGGCGTCTCTAATAAATACCCTATCTAACCGCTGGACTGAATTAGCTAAATTATGAAAAAATCATAGAAGATTGGGCGATAATCGGTCGTTTTTGGCCTCAACGTTTTTTTGCTCGGAAACGCAAGGGCGATAAGACTCGATTTTCAAGAACGCAGGTCGCTCGGATCGGACGGTTTCTATTGTTTCGAATCTGTTGTGTGTCTAGAAACATAACAACTTTGTTTTTTGGTGAATATAGAACATCATCTGTTCCAATAAAGGATTTTGATATGCAAATCGAACAATTTTAATAGTTCCTTATTGTAACGTCTCCCACATAAATAGTCCTTTACTCCCCAGAATTTGACAATGGTACTAGCCCAGAATTGACTTTCTGTTCAGCGCGTCTTTGATTGTAGCAATGTTTACGCCACTGTACGAAAATACGCACACTCGCGAATTTGACAACATTCACTTGAGCGTTTTAGGATAGTGGGAATAGAAGCAAATAGATGGAAATGCCAGTTACATCACTCATGAAGATTAATGATTCGATTGCTGGCCGGGATAGATGTATTAAGTGTTCATTTTCATGCAATATGTCTACACATGCGATTCTCAATTTCGATGTGTATAATCATATCGCTGCTGTGGACGGCGACGGCCGACAGATTGTTTTGGTTTTGCGGCTCTCTTGGCATGGGCAACTGATTTTTAGGTTTCTGTTTTTTAATATTCTAACGTTTACTTGGTCGTATTTTGTATATACCACTCAGACACTGACAACACGTGAGTAAAGGGACCGGGACATAGTCAACATTGGACTCTGAAGGCCCCGGAGAAAGTGTCATCTTACAAAATTAATGAACGAAATTTACAATACCATTCTTCCGAACAATCTGATATTTATGATGCTGGATAACAAAGTATACAAGTACTGTCTACGATATACTGCAAAATGAAAATAACATACCTATTTAACCGTTGTTGATTTTTTTTACAAAATTCCAAGAACACAAAACAAACAACTGACAACAATCGACAAAACAAAAACACTTCACATTCACTGTAGCCACACCATTAAGAAAAAGATACTGTGGAAACTCATTACAAATGTAAATACAAAATAAATGTCAGTGAATACAATATTTATTAATTTGCAGCCTCCATGGACAAGTTCACAGCCTCTAATATTGCAAAACCGTTAGTTGTGAACTGAACTGAACTGAACTTTAAATTTCATCAGGATATCCACATGAAGTTACACAGATATAAAACAAAATGCAGTATTAAGACAAGGAAAAATAATGCCTTTTTGTCAAGGCTATATCCTATTTTCTCTTATTTTGGGGGTATTTTTGTGAGTGTACATGTATGCATTAAAATTATAGTAACTTAAAATGTAATCATAGTACAAACACAGGGAGCCCAGGAACTATAATCAACTGTAATACGCAGTCTCTATGAGCGCGGGGGGGGGGGGGTGTATCGGCTGGTGTGTAGTGTAAGAAATGGACAAGGGATGAAGGCTCCAGCCAGCTCACATTTTTTAAACTCGAAAAAACAGACGAAAAGAATAAAAAATAAAATCTAAAAAAAATACCAGGTTGAAGAATATTAGTTGCTCCTTCGAATTTTGCCAAAGCCTTACCTACATTTTACCGATATCTGCAGAATAAATCAAGAAAACTACACAAATTGACTTCATTTAGGAATTCCTAACGGTTAGTCCGAACGCACGACACCGTTGGAGGCGTGGCCTGTTCAGCATTTGTCAACAACCAATCACAAGACTGGTTACGAACCAGTTGAGCAAGACTAACCGAGTC
The DNA here is from genome assembly GCF_978046115.1 of Saccoglossus kowalevskii. Classification (NCBI taxonomy): domain Eukaryota; kingdom Metazoa; phylum Hemichordata; class Enteropneusta; family Harrimaniidae; genus Saccoglossus; species Saccoglossus kowalevskii. Next base: position 8,745,777 of record NC_140642.1, read on the forward strand.
GTGACCTCGATGTGGTTCGTAACCAGTCTTGTGATTGGTTGTTGACAAATGCTGAACAGGCCACGTCTCCAACTGTGCCGTGCGTTCGGGCAAACCGTTAGGAATTCCTAAATGGAGTAAATTTGTGTAGTTTTCTTGATTTATTCTGCAGATATCGGTAAAATATAGGTATGGCTTTGGCGAAATTTGAAGAAGCAACTAATATTCTTCAACCTGGTATTTTTTCTAGATTTTATTTTTCATTCTTTTCGTCTGTTTTTTTGAGTTTATAAAATGTGAGCTGGCTGGAGCCTTCATCCCTTGTCTATTTCTTACACTAGATACCAGCCGATACCCCCCCCCCCCGCTCATAGAGACTGCGTATTACAGTTGATTATAGTTCCTGGGCTCCCTGTGGTACAAATGTAAAGTACACAAGATTATCAAGTGATTTTGGATTTGTTGGAAAAGTTGCCGAAATGCTGTGACATGGTCTAATTGGTGGTGGGAATTGCCAGGCCAGTTTATAAAACAAGCCGGTAGGCTGGTTGTAGAGGGACTGTGACTGAAGGCAGCATTTACAGTTCATTCATAGTTCAAAGTTGCGTTGGGATTATGTTGATACAGTGTAACAATGTTGGCGCTGGTGATCTCTTACCAGTGTGCAACGTAGCCAAAATAAAAAAAAAAACATGATCATATACACTGCTATTACAAGACTGGTAGGAGGTAATAAATTTGGGGCGAAAGTATTCAAAAATCAGTTTCTGGCCGTTGCCATGGCAGCGGTGAGCAAGATTTTTTTTTTAATTAGTGACGGTACGATCTGCCTGTCATGTATGAACAAAATTAGCCAAGCCAAAAAAAACACAGAGCAGTTAAAAGCTGCTGGTGAAAAGTTACCCCAACTTTGAGGTCAAGTTTCTCGGTAATGAAAATAGACATAAAACAACCAGTGAATTTATGCACACTCAAGCTGAGTAGAATGAGCTACTTAAACCTACAATTGTAGGGTGAGAAGCCTGAGGTATACAAAAAAATAATTTTTTTGGCTGTTGCTATGGAAACGGTGGACCAGAATTTGTTTTTAGAATTTACAACCTAACTAGAGTGAAGGTGTGACTTGCCAAGTTTGAATCAAATCGGCCCAACCAAAAAAGTCAAATTTCTCAGCAATAAAAAAAGATATCAAAAAATCAACTTTGTGCCCACACTCAAGCTAAGTAGAATGAGCTATGTCTGAGGAGTTTTATCCTAAATTGGTAGGAGGAGATACATGTTCGTATTTTATCATCGCCGCCAAGGAAGTCTTTCTGTTACTGTTGCCATTTTGGTATTTGAACCATCACACCTGTACTATATCAATTACGGTAATATTACGTTGCGTGTGACATGCAGAAAACTTTGGGTGAAAAAGTCTGCTGGCAAAAGTATAACATTTCAAGCCATACACTATAACATTTCTTACCATGTTCAAGCAAATAATTCTGAATAAATCAAACAAATCAGAAATACTTGTTTATGAAGCTTATTTTCAACCTTATTCATGCTTCTCTCCCCAAAGTAATTAGGCTCCAACATGGAACAAATATGGCTAACTTTCAATTACAATCTGATTCAAATAAGAATCTAATTTGAGCTTTTTATTCATTACCTTTTTGTGTGTTTTTTAATATTTATTTTTTAAATACTTTATTTATTTTTATTATTTTTTAATCGCGTGAGAAAGTTAAATAGTGCAAAACAAGATGTACGTAATAAAACAATAATAATTAAAAAATACAAAATGATAAAAAATATAGTACTAATAAAATAAAATATATGAAATTAAAATCATGCCGTAATATAGGCATCATATTCTAATTTCATTACCAAACGCTTAAGCGTGGTATTAAGATTTTGTTTTCAGGCTTGGGTGGTATCAAGGTGGAAAATGGTTGCACATATGGGGGGTAATTCCTGGAATTGCAATAGAGAGGGTTCAGGCCGAAATACATATATATAGTGTTTCCATGTTTCGTCTGATATTTCTGTGGTATTCTGCTGCTGTAAATAATGCAAGATTTGTTCCGAAATTCAGTGTGTTGTGTGCACTCCAGGGTTATTCGTTTTTTTGCTCAAAACACCCCTATTTTTTAATGGCAGAGTCGAATAGTTTCACTCCCACTGGGAAATCTGCATTGTTACTTGAATGAGAGCTAACTAAACACATTTTCCAGACCGGCGAAAGTGTATGCAACAGCCAATTTTAACAGCCTGTCACGTGATTTTAGTCTGAACGTCAACCTCAAAAGAGGCTAATCCATTTACGCAGGTATAACTGGGAATAGAATATGTGAGGGATTGTATCAACAGAGATGTGTATAATGAAAAGTAACAACTATCCTTCTTTTGCATCGCTGAGCATTTCTGTTTTAGTATACTGGTTTGAAAATGTTGAATTTGCATGATTTGCAATGTGTTTTTTTACTGAAACTCCCCTATTGATCGAATCCCGGGTTTGAAAGAGAACGGCACACCACGTGATTCGTTTGAATACAATGGTGAAGGCACGCAAGCATGACTTACGTTGTCAGCAGTAGTCGCTGAGCTTCACGCTACAACTTCACTTGTGATGTTGCTTGTTAGCCGTGGATTGAATTAATCTTGATTACCGGTTAAAATGTTGCTTATTTGGCGTTGGCGATCTTTATTTGGAACTGGGTAACGTCGCCAGCAGAAACCTCCTGGGATTTTGATGTTGATGGTTGCGCCTCTATGGCAATCGCTAATTTTACTGCGGGTGGATCTTCCAAGAGCCCTTCGGGGTTTATAAAACTCATTCAACATACATAAAGTTCTCTCAATCGTAGTAGTCCATGTGATGTACACCTAATATGCCAAACATGTTACTGAACGATTTTGCCAATGAAAACAAGCCGGTTGGCGATCCACTCCACTAAAAAAAAACTAGCAATATGTTTTCGGCTGTTGCCATGGTAGGACATGAACGTGAAGCTAACGTCGGTTTATAACTAAAACTGGGCACCGTATACAAAGTTCGCAAAAAAACATTCAGTCCTTAGAAGTCATTTTATTTTATTGCAAGGACATAAGCTGTTGTTAGGGATTGGTCAGTTACTTCGGCCTGGGGGTGGATCAGTAGGGGGGTTACCCTGTTTTTGATTTTGCGAATGGGGGGGGGGTCACCCTGTTTTCCACAATTCACACACGCGCTTATGTATATATTTTTTTAAATTTTATTTCAGAATAATAGATTAAAAAATTAATCGTACAAATGTGTTCTTAATAATAACTATTACCCATATTGCCTATAAATTTGTTGATGCAAAAAATGTTATAGGCTAAATATTTTGGGGTTGAAGTTGACAAATAACTAACAGATTATGCAATGCGGCAGAGCCCCATGCAATTACACAGTTAAGTTTTGAACACATCCCAAGTCCATGTGATATCAGATTATTTTATTTAAAGTCTGAAGTCACCATTGTATAAGATATTTACTGGATTTATCCAATTGTAGCTGGAGACGGAAAAACACAGCAATTAGTACAAAGAGCAGTGACAGTTTTTGTTCAGCAAATCAAAAAAGTTAAATGGATTCATGTATATAAATAAATAGTTTTTTTGTTTTTTTTTAACTTTTAAATATGCATATTTTGCTCTATAAAATACCAAAATCCAACACAAATTTATACAAAAATCAAAGTGTCCTTTGTTTTCATAAGCACAGACTGTGCTTCAGGTGTAAAGCTTTCCTGGTCTATAAGATATGAAAGATATATTAAATCCAAATTAGTTTTCGAACCGCCTAGATTCAAATCCTCTTTTCCTATCTTATAAGGGCGTTTATCAAGTGAGTACTCCACAGCTTTGTTTTTATTTACTATCTTTAGCAGCATAGATTTCCCTACTTCCTGCAGCTTTTTCTGTAGTCGTTTTTTGGCTTTATCATGCTTCCCCTCCCCTCCTAAGGTGACTGGTCTATTAAATGCAAACACTAAAAATTACGGCAAACCACGATATTTTCAATGCACATCATACATTTTGTAATCATGTCAGAGCCAAAACTGTTAATGTTTCTTTGTTTTTCGGGGGGGGGGGCAGCATGTTTTAAAATATAATGTTAGGGGGTCGCCCACTTTTTTGTTGTTGATAGGGGTGGGTCAACTGAGATTTACAGCTGACAAAATGGAATCTGCCGACCCCCCAGGCCAGAGTAACTGAACAATCCCTTAAATTTATTATTTCCAACCGATAGTATTTTCTAGAATGCAGGCAGCATTTACAGTTCATTCAAAGTTCAAAGTTGCGTCGGGATTACATTGATACAGTGTAACAATGTCGGCGTCGGTGATCTCTTACCGGTGTGCAACGTAGCCAAAATAAAAGGCATGAATACAAGACTAGTGGGAGGTAATAAATTTGGGGTCGAAAGTATTCAAAAAACAGTTTTTGGCTGTTGCCATGGTAGCTGTGGACCAGGATTGTTTTGCCAATTAGTGACGGTACGACCTGCCTGTCAATTATAAACAAAATTAGCCAAGCCAAAAAAAAATCTCAGTAAATTGTTGCCCACACTCAAGCGGATTAGAATGAGCTACGTCCATGCTTTTTAATCATAGAAATGTAGGGTGTGATACATTTGACGTGAAGGTATTAAAACATTCAGTTGTTGGCTGTTTCCATGGAAACGGTTGTCAGAATTTGTTTTCAGATTTTACCAATAGTAACTTTGTGCCCACACTCAAGCTGAGCAAAATGAGCTATGTCTGAGGTGTTGCATCCAAAATTTGTAGGAGATACATTTCCTGATATAACTATGGTGAAGGTGTGACCTACCTGCTAAGTTTGAGCGAAATCGGCCAAGCCAAACAAATCACAGAAGAATTAATACGTGAAAACACTAGAAATCACACACACACACATATACACAAAATTAAAGTGATTTTAAGGGCAATCCAAGTGGAGCGAATCGCCAATACCATGTTCATTTGCATATTGACCGTGAAAATACCAAAAACATCATTGCATGGGTGATATGCAAATTAGTTTTAGTCAAAATAAGTTACTGCTTAGAAGTACCATTACTGTTGTTCACATTTCATTTCACTCGGCAAATATATTCATGTACCCAAACGTAAAGTATCGTACTTCTAAATAATGTTTATTTCTGCTATGTTTCGAAAAACGCTACTCTTGAACGGACTACTTTATTCGCTCTCAGACCTCATTTGCATATGGGTGTGGAAGTACAGATTTTGATTTCAGGGACGAATCAAAATAAACTGCAGTATATATGTAATAATGTGGAATACTTCCTTTCACTGTGAACATTTTTCCGCTAAAATAAATTCCAGTGAAAATGCCATTTCCCTCATACTCTATTGAGACTTGACACAGCACAGTGAAAATTTGATTCACACCGTATGCTTGAAAACTTTTCATCGAAAATAAATTAAGTGAAATTCTGTGTGATTTCATGAGAGTTGAAAATGAAAAAATTATATGACACCCAACCCTACCACTCCATACACAATGTAACCACACCTCAAAAACATCCTTTCACCAGTGTATTCTATTTGAATTCAGGAGAAATTTAAATAAACAAATTATATGACAACGAACTTAATTATAATTTCAACCTCTAGTTCAGCACTGATTAAATAAACTACCTCATCTTTATGCCAACTTGAAGTTATTCAATGCCTACACCAGTGACTTCAAAATCTATGTTTCAATTCCAGGAATTTCACTTGCTATTAATTGTATGGGAGTGCCAGTCTTTCATGAATTTCTATTGTCATGTCAATTTCTTGTGATTACTCGGAAAATGAAGCTGTAACCACAGACCACAGTGCTGCAACTAAATCCTGGTATAAGCACCGGTTAGGCAGTCTTGAACTATGCATGTGAAGCCAGCTGAGAGGTATATCCAATCCTATAGATTTCTCATTGTTTGGTAACTATTTGCTGCAAATGCAACAAAAATCAATATAAAAATATTACCCACACAGCATTCTACAGGTTACTTGTTTTATAATTGATTTTGATTTACTGTAGTACGACGAATGACGTAAGTGGGTAATGATATTTCATATTCTGGATACAAATTAATAAAAACGAAAAAGTACAAGAGAAACGTAAGAAGAGGGCGCTATACGAGTATATATTAGTGGAGATACGACACGGAAAACCAATAAACATCACACAAAATTTTCAAAAATGGCGTTCACGTTTGTTGCATTCTGTTATTTACTGGCAATGATTTTGTCGGCCGTGTTGATTTTCTTTGCAATTTACCACGTAAGTTACGTTCGTTATCTTCCAATGTATTTGCAGCATATTGTACTTTCATTGCATTCCTTCGATAGTTGAATGACATTGATTGAAATTTAAACAACTCCTTGTTTGAATTCCATTCAACTTCTTAGCTGCAGTTACTTAGCTCTTGGTTTCACTGTAATTCGTTTTTTGTGTGTCAGTGGGGTTATTTCCTTCGTCGTGGAGGTTTCGCGATGATCACCAAACAACGAAAAACATAACCCTTCCGACAGAAAAAAAAGGAACCACAGCGAAACTGGGCGTTACATATCAACTAGTTTGTTAACAACTTTGTGGGCTCTTACTGTCACGGCGAATTTTGCTACACAAAAGAAATTACATGATGCAGTAGCCTTAACCCAGTTAATAACAGCACTTTCATTCAGAGATAATATAATTTGAAGTGCTGGTCATACATTCTGGTCACAATAGATTTAAAGTGCCTGTGCAATGCCCACCCTCACGTTTCCCATTTTAGATCTGTGTCCCACTGAAAAGGGTAGTTATTGATTTTTTTGCTGAAAATGATTACTCGTATCCAAGTAAATTTGGAATATTTCTCGTGTTGTAGCCACGCCCACCTATCGTGAAACGGTCGACTGTTTCCGGATTTCAGACTCTCGCCGAAAGTGCGCCACCAAATGACAAAATGTGAGAGGAAGTCATACCCCTGAGCCGTAATAACACTGGTCATTCAGTATACTTTTAAACTATATATATTTTTCGGTCGCCGTTTTTTCTTTTTTTTTCTATTTTTTTTTTTTTTTTTTGAGAGAGTTTTTAGATGTTGTGTTGTGGGCAGTTGCAGTGAAACGTATAGCCATAGTGTATGTATTCACACGTTTCTAATCGATCCGAAGGTGCGACATCACTTAACCTTAGATTCATTTTTTTGGGAAAAACTGTCCTCGTCCATAAAAAAACGACTAGGTTTAAAGAGAAACGCCGACAAAGTAAACCTGGTGCAACACTTTTGAAAGAAATAGATTCCGGACCAGCCCATGATCACCGAGGCGGATTTCAGAAGAGAGAGAGAGACGTCCGGCAAGTGTTTCAAATCAGTTGACTTTTTTTGCGATCCTGATTATCGTTTTATAGAGACCATTTAGTCCCTGTTAAGTAAAAGGTAGCAATAATTTTGACAGTGACACGAAAACGAAGCGTCGGACAAACAGGAAATTACACAGCCCTTACACACTGCTAACTGTTTTCATTTTCGAAGGCTAAAAGTTTCTGAATTGATTGGTGTTGAATGTCGAATTCACACCTCTGTTCTTTTTTACCTCCATGCTTGCAGCTTGATCTGCGTAATAATTTATGAAATAAGAATCCGGGCTTGGTCAATGTGTTTCCACCAAATAAAGTTTTAATACGATGTTATAATTATGACAATCATGCAATGAATCACGCTAACTCGAATCCACTCTGAATTTATCTGTACATGTATGTGTGTCGATCTTGATTATTTTTGTTATCCAATTAAACGCCGCTTTTAACGTACTTGCCCTCGCTGTGACCCGACGCGTTCACCTATTTCAACAAAATGTCAATTTATTTCCACGCGGCTGTCATTTATTTAGTAACTGTGATTTGTCGTTTTTTAATTATTTTATAGTGATCACTATAGTCTAATGTTTAGAATGTCAAAATATGTTCTTTTATTTTAATTTTGAAAGTTTTACTCAGACGATCGCTGAAATAAAACCGTGTAGTGATGTGCCTAGTAACCTGCTAAATAACGAGATAATTCCGACGTCAAATTCTATTTTGTCCAGCAACAGTGTACAAACGTGCGCTGGTGTCGGTGACGATCACGGTGACCAGCTACACCAGAACGAACATATTTCGCATCTAACTCAACCCCATGCAACAAAAATTGATACTATGTGTTCATTATGGTCTATTCTTCCTCGACGAACAAGTACATAAGTGACAATATATTCAAAGACGAGAAAACTGCACAAGAAATTTGCCTTATTTACACGTATCGGCAATGCAAGCTGCCACGCGACTTCCCCTTCTGACGTCACAAGGGGAATTTCTGTATGCAAATGAGAAGCTAATGAGGAGCCTCGTTTTAAAATACACAAAAATAAAGTTGCCGTAGACTGAGTTTAAAACACATTTTTTCACTTAAAAAAATAATTCATGCTTAGAAACATAAAAATTAATAATATTTATGTCAATCAATTGATAATTTTAGGCGTGAAAATAGCAGCCATTTCATAGGCACTTTAAATTTATTTGTAAACATTTTCTGATATCCTTTTAGTTAGATTATATTTTAGTGCAGTCCGGGAGATTGTGTAGCTATTTGGAAAATTTAACTTTTTTTGTAGTTAGAATAAAATACATTGAACAGAATGATAACAGATGTGTGTATCAAGTACACAGTCAGCTGGCATCGGTGTCGCTGGGTGTAGATGATAGACGGAAGTTGTGCAACCAAATTTGCCGAGTTCGCAGTTTTTCACCGATAAAAAAATAACAAAGCAAAAACTCATGGTTTTTCAGCATTTTTGTAATAAAGACATTATTCTCTATCAATAATCCGCCCCAAACTAGATTATTTCTAGTAATTATTGTGTTTTTTCGAAAAACCTGCGATTAGGCTGCGAAAGTAGAACATTCCAGAGGGGGTGAAACAGAATAGCCAAATTTAACGCGTAAAAATAAAACGCATATTTTGACCTCTACATGTATGTGGCCAACCAATGGCTGGACACATTATGTTTGCAGTCGTTGCCAAAGAGCCCTGCGTCCATCGCCTGTCGATGCTCTCCAGTTTCACCCCTCCGGAATGTTCTACTTTCGCAGCCTAATTGCAGGTTTTTCGAAAAACGCCGAAAAAACACAATAATTACTAGATATTACTGTGTGTTTCCAACCATTTCCACCACTTTCAGGTCACTTTTAGTCCCAAATTTACCAAGCAGGAGGTACCAAACAGTCCTTGGAGGGTGCCCGGATGGCAGCAGACAGTCTCGGGAGTGCTCCTTTGGCATATCAGTATTTGAAAAACTGTCCTTTTCTTGTTTAGTCATCTGTCAATGCAGATTGCACAAAATGCCTTGTTGTATGTTTTCTTTGTCATTAAACTCTCCCACTCTTGTTAATAATTAGCAATTTTCTTTCAAAAATTAGTGTTCGAAGCTCACAATGTGGCTCTTTTTACATTTTTAAAATCCTGCATTACAATATTATCTGCTGCCATGATTTTCTTTGTATGTGTAATTATAATTAATCATGTTTGTTAAAATGAGTCCTAAAAACACAAACTTACAGATTCATCTCTTTTTTTGCAGATTATTGCGTTTGACGAGCTCAAAACAGACTACAAGAATCCTATAGATCAATGTAATAGCTTGAATCCAGTAAGTGTATTGCCATTATTTTATTATTCTTCAAAGTGGACTTGACCTCTCTTCGGAACTTTGTGCATGTGGTGTATATGATAGTCACTATGATTTGTGTCTTAAAGATCCTAATGAAATGTCTACTGCTACAAATTTTGCCTAACTTGTGAAATCTGTTCGTCTCTCTCGATCAGGAAAGTAGGTTGTTAAACAGTTTTGCAGTGTATTAATACATGTACATCATAAAGTTGTGAGCTCAACTTGTTGTGACTTTCTAGTGTCTTATATTTACTGAATTGTAGCACACTGCAATATCCGTTTTTTTAAGATAATTCTTAGATGAGGTTTATGGTTAATTTCATTATTTTAAAGAGCCTTTTGTAACTACAAAGGGTGATTGAAAACTGTCTAATCAATCACAGCCAGTGAATTAGATGTGACTAGTGTAAAAGAATATAATTTTGAAATGACCTGAGCCACTCTAATCAGCAATTAGTGTCACTAAAGAGGGCAGTGAAAGAGGGCAGTGCTAGTATAAAAGAGCATCCAAACTGGAAATTACAACCTTTCTTTTGTATTCACAACATCCCTGGGTAATCCCAAGTGAGTGTTATCAATACACAAATAATGAAGTACATTGATTTCTTTTCAGCTTGTTTTACCAGAGTATGGACTGCATATGTTTTTTACAATTCTATTTTTATTAGCTGGTCAGTTTGGGACAGTGGCATTAAACATGCCAGTCATTGGTTATAATATTTATAGGTAAGATCCATGCTTTTTTTTTTCTGCCACCGCATGTTACCTAATATATTGCAGTGTTTCAACCAGAGGGTGACATTTGACAGGCATATTTGACACATCAAATTCCATGTCAGATTAGAACTACTTGCCTGATGTGAGGAGAACTGGTCTAAATGTTGATAAACATAGCCTTGTCTAAGTCTAGCAAACATAAATGGTTGCAAACTGTTTGTTGTGACTAAAAACATAACAGTATTGGTAGATACCATTTGCGAGAATTATGTCAAAGCTTTTTTAATTTTTTGAGCATTTTCAAGTAATATATAAGATATACAGAACAATTATCAGTATACTAGGAATTGCTTTGCTTTAAGGAAATTCATGTTGAATTAAAATTTTGACATCTACTGCACATATACCATGGCTGAAGTGGAAGAATTTCCAATGTATATAATGGGAAAATACATCACATTTAAAACATAGTAAATGATATGTCAATTTATTCAAAATTTGCAAAAACGATGTGCACCGAGTATGTGGTGTGGTTTCAGACTTGTCAGAATACCTGATTTTAATTTTTTTAAAACAAATTGTGAGTAGTCGGCCATCTCTGATCAGATGACTAAATTATTGTGTTTGTATACATGCTATGATGTACATGTATAAAGTTAGTGAATTGCCCAAAGTATGTACAAGATATATTTTTATGACTAAAATATTAAACAATTGAAACCAAATCACATAATCCCTGCATGTGCATATGTATCACATAAGATATTAAGTACGTGTGAAGTTAGGAGAGAATTTGTCAAACTGTGTCAAAGATAAAGCTATGGATGCATGCATAATGACTAAACTAAAGTCCCCATTAAGTGTCAGTTAGTGTGTTAGTAAAGTTGAATATTTGATGTGTTTGATTCACCAGGTATGCCAATCGTCCTGTGATGAGTCAGCCAGGTCTTTATGATCCCACTACAATAATGAATGCTGATGTCCTATCACGCTGTATGAAAGAAGGTTGGATGAAGTTGGGATTTTTTCTTCTCTCTTTCTTTTATTATCTGTACAGGTAAGATCATTGCTACAGATATAGTTACCTCACTGTTGTTTTTGGGGATTTGCATATCGTCACTTTCAATCATTAATATTTCCTAATGAATAATTGTTACTTTGTTCACAGTATGATATATGTATTGGTGTCCAGTTCTGCATAAATGCACATCCATTGTGTATTGTCAACGTTAGATGAAAACAGAACATTCACTTTAGGGATGGAGGCAATTCTACCATAAGAATCTAACCCAAGATAAGAAATCTCAAACTGTGTGGTATGCTTTCAACACTAAATGCTTGATATGACGAGGTATCTGATGGTACAGAAAATGACTGAATCTCCAGACATTGCTCTTCACAATTCAGAAAGTCTCCAAGCATATGAGAAATTATTTTGCCACATGACTTCAATTTTTCCTTTGCTACGATTTTATCTCTCAACGACAAAGAAATGTTTGATACTAAAATGATGTTTTGTAGTTTATAAAAACAACTTTCAAAATATTAGAATTAATTAATCTGTCCACAGCTGACATTGTATGTAATTCTTGTAAGTATTTTTTTATAATTTTAGATGGAGTTTGGTTTACCATGATACTTGTATTCATGCTCACAGCTGATCCGATCATTTTCATTTTTACATGCACTAACCAATGATGTGTTCAACAGAGTTTTGTATTGAATAACTCTTGCATCTACACAAATCAATTATTTGTTTATTTTTATGTATCTGTATGTATATTTTGTGTACATGTATTACCGGTAATACAAACTTGTGGAGTTCTATTACCTATTTCAGTTTATTGGTACCATTAAATCAAAAAATAGGTGATAGATTTGATAGAAAAGATTTGTTAATTATGAAAAAAAATAGAACATTTAATGTCTTATTATAAGCATGAAGTAACATTTTAATAAATTCTCTTTTAATGTAGTATTGGTAGTATTGTATGGTTGAATGACTATCTGAGTTATTGACTACCATCTTTGGAAAATAATGTACTTATAATGTGAAGGAAGACTGGCAGCTGGCATTCATTTACAGTCTGTTTATCACCTGCTTGATTAAATTATAAATTAAATGTATTGTTTCAACAGTCAGTTTACAACCTGCTTGATTAAACCACAAATTTTGTGTCGTTTGTAGCACATGAACTAAGGGACGACGTCAAAAGATTGATGTCGGATAAAAAACTTAATTCCTTTAGTTTTTTTCAAACCCCCCTACCCCCCACTGAAACTTAAGGTAGCGAGACTATTATTTGCATACTTGTTTTCATCTTCTAATTGTGACTAAATGACTACAAATAGACCCGGGAAAGTATATATTTTTAGAATCGCCAGACTTCAAGCTTTTCACAAGTATATTTTGCATGTCCGTATCTGCATTCTACGACGCGTTACTCAACCAAAGGTGAAAAATTACTTTTTCTATAAAAAAAATAATTACGCATTTATGCTGGCGATAAGAAGTATTTTTTTCATTTTTCCTAGTTGTTCAATAGTCTGGTAAATTGAATGTGTCTGGTCAGTTTTATTCAAGCAACGCGTTTTAAAAAATAGTGTGCTGAATTTCAATTACTGTTTTAGTCGCATTGCCTCCAACTCAAACCACAACTCGTTGGTAAATAATCGATGAAATAGTTTGTCTGGACACATTCAAGTTCCTCTCACTGTCACCTTAAAGCTGTGAAAATTTGGTGTTAATCCGACGACAATAAGTATACGTTATTTTTTGTTAAAGACTTTGTATTTTGAAAAACATAAACTCTTAGAAAACGTCCATGAAGTAACAGCAAAGATTTTCAAGCTTGTTTATCGGCACAATCAATTTGTTTTCCCATCAAAGTTTGTTTTAACATGTGCAGGGACATCCAAATGTGTAAGGCTATTGGAAACCAAAATAATAAAGGAATGGGATAGCTATAATTGGATAAATTCGGCATATGAAAACACCAAAATCAATGATTTTTTTCAGTGGCTGTGTGACCTTGTGTCTGACACATTCATATGCAAATTACTAATCTGTGAAACAAATAGGGGCGGAGACAAACCACTCAAATGTTTGGAAACACCAATTGTGTGTCAGATAGCTACTGATAACACATCCTAACATTGCTTTGTCTTTTCATACTAAAAACCCTGGTAAATAAATATCTCTACAGTGGTAAGTCAGAGTGCGCCAATAAACAAAATAACACAAATATTAAAAAATCAAAAAAATTATATGCCTGCTTTATTGACCTTAGAAAGGCCTTTGACAGTGTCTGGCATGATGGTCTATTCAAAAAATTAATCAAATATGGTATAACTGGAAAAATGTATAAAACTATCAAAAACATGTACAGTAAAGTAAAATATAAAGTTAAATGTAAAGAAGGCTTAACAAAACAATTTCAGTCCAATATTGGTGTTAAACAGGGATGTAATCTTAGTCCAACTCTCTTCAATCTTTTTTTAAATGACCTGCCCACTATTTTCAATCCTAATACCTGTGATCCTCCTTATTTAGAAAACTCGCATGTCAGCTGTCTACTCTATGCCGATGATATTGTGATACTTTCTAAAACTAAACAGGGATTACAGACATGTCTTGATAGTTTGGCATTGTATGCTAAAACGTGGAAGCTCTCTGTCAACACTGACAAAACCAAAATTTTAATTTTCAATAAATCAAACAGACGTTTGAATAATGATACATTTTTTCTTGGAGGTATCGAACTTGATACAGTTAAATCTTATAACTATCTGGGACTAGTCATTAGTGCCAATGGTAAATTTAAGGATGGCCTAAAAAACCTTAAACGTAAGGCTCAAAAAGCTCTGTTTTCAATGAAAGCAAAGCTTGGCTCAATACAAAACATAAGTATAAAAGTTTCAATTTCCCTTTTTGACAAACTCATCAGACCTATCCTCATTTATGGTTGTGATGTTTGGGGTGATGAGTTCTCCACTAAATCACCTATTGAAGACGTTCAATTAAGTTATTGTCGGTATCTACTGGGGGTGTCACAACACACACCAATTATGGCCATGTATAGCGAGTTAGGCAGATACCCCCTAGACGTATTTATAAAAAAACAAATAATTAAATATTACAGTCGGGCCATGAATTCTAATAATGCGTTACTCAAGGAAGCTTTTGTGGTTAACCAAAGCATTAAAAGTAAATGGTATCTAGAAGTGACATCATTATTAAACAATATCCAACTATATCATTCAGTTAACAACGGTGATAAACTAACCTCGGCACAAATGAAACAAATTGATTTAGGCATCAAGGATTTATTTCTAACAAGATGGAAAGGTGAGGTCTATAATGATAACCGCACCAAAGCAAATGAGAAAAACAAACTAAGAACATATCGGCTAATCAAATCAGATTTAAAACTTGAGCCATATTTAGTCAAGCTAAAAAACTTTGAACTGCGTAGTGTGCTTACCAAATTTCGTCTTAGTGACCATAGTCTCAAAATTGAAATGGGTCGTCATAAAAAAATCCCACTAAACAACAGGGTTTGTGACATGTGTAACAAAGGTCTAATTGAGGATGAAATGCATTTTCTGCTGGAATGCAACAAATATAATGAGTTGCGTGCCAAACTGTTCAATAAAGCTAAGGATATGATCCCAGCATTTGAAAATAAACCTGCAGAGAAAAAATTCATGGAATTGTTACAGAATGAAAACATTATTATACCAGTAGCACAGTTCATAAGTAAAAGCTTTGAAGTCAGGAAGCAGGGTCTTACTTGACATCTTAATGCCTGCTGTCAATTTTGTAATTTTATATTAGATTGTATTTTAGAGATTTTGTTTTATTTAGTAATTTAGTGATTGTATTTGTTATTTGTTTTTTAGTATATTGTGTTTTTGTTTTGTTTTTTATATATATATATTTCTCCTTGTACTTTGTGACCATTTTCTTTCCCTCTGGGGATTGTGTAAGAGTCAATAAGTAAATACAGTAGACATCTTTGAAACTTATAGGCACACAGATTAAACCTGTGTTGTTGATTTTGGAAAACCCTACTGAGGCTGCCTTGCTTCCCTTCAGAAAATCTACATTTTAACCAACTTACATGACATTCTATGTTATGTTGACTTTATCACATGAAAGTTTATAGTGCATTTCATCAATTAATAAATAAATGTGAAAATCGTAATTTCCAACACAAATAATAGTCTTGCTACCTTAATTGATAAATATTGGTCATGGCGTCAGACTACATTCACCATTAAATACAAATTAATAATCGGACAGTAGTATTGCATAGCAGTTGGTTGTCGGGTGGGTGTAAAAAGATTTTACAAATGCACCTCATTTGACGCACAGATTTACACTCAAACCAAACCATTTTTCTGGGGTTTTTTTTCCTTTTCGGTTATTTCTGTCCATGATTGGATAGAAAAAAAAAACGAACTACAAATACTCCAAGATTTTTTTGACTTCATTAAAAAAATAAAATCGTTTTTGTAGGATGGAAACTTTTTGAGGTCAAAAACCCCCCACCCCCAAACTAAAGGAAATAAGTTTTTTATCCGACATCGATCTTTTGACGTCGTCCCTAATACCTCTCTTTAAGTGTATTACATCAACAATAAATTACCGCCTACAGTATCGCATGCAGTTCTTGCGTAAAATTGACTTGTCATCCAGTAAGGTTGTCTGGAGAATTCGTTCTTATAATAAATATTCTATTCTCTCCATGCAAATGTTACCATAATTGGTGCTGCTGTTTCAGTGTTGTAATTTCACGATATCTTTGTATGTGACAATTATATTTTGTGCGGATTTAAATTTGTGGTATTGAATACCACGACTTTTATATGAATTTCATACACAAGTGTAAAAATCCATTTAGATCTAAATAAATAAATAAATAATTAGGCACGTGCTGTAGGAAACATACTTAAATGGTCTGGTCATAACTACAATTAAACTCCTAATATTCTGGTATCTGATATAAAAATATGACATCCTTTGCAAAAACTTGTTTTCAAAATACAATTACTTTTATGGATGCCTATGCGACCTCGCACATTGACTTGTAGTGTGAAACTTACAGAGGCGGTTGTCATGACTACACACCGTGTGTGCATGCCTTAGACATGTTCAATTCAAACATTAATGTTTACAGAGTAACTAGGTTTTTGTAGAGTTACTAAAGAGTCAGTTGCACATTTTGCTGGCATCCAAAGTGTTTCTAGCTGAAGGCTTGTTTTAAGGTAGAAGCCTACTCATAAATTAAAATACCCAAAATTTATTCATTTTGCAATAAACTACTCCAAGGCAATATAAGGATTTTGACCAAAAAAAAGCCTTTTTTTTGTTGAGAAATTGATGGTTGTATTTTAGTGGAAAGTCTCCATTTTGACACTATTATAACACTTTTACCACAGGTTCCTATGGCAGAGATATTATGCAATATCTCAAAATCTACCTGGTGACACGGGTTGAAAAAATTATATGTTAATGATGGAATACTTTTTGTTTTGTTTTGAATTATTTAAAAAATCTGGGTTTTAAAAAGTGCAATTTTTCTTTAACATTGTGTTTGATGGATTTATTTTATTTTCAGGAAATATTAGGACACATTTCTCAAGAAGCTCAACTGTAACACACAAAATAATGCTATTTCATTGTACCATGGACATTAACTTCATAATTGTACATAATAAACTAATGAACGTTTATCAAAAATTATGACTAGGCTTCCACCTTAAGATACCACATTGTGAACCATGGCCATCATTTATCTGCTATATATTTTAATGGTTACACAGTGTACATGATGTAGGTAAAAAAAAACAACTCGTGCATGCATGCTCAGTCCTGAGTCCTGTAAGCTAAAATAATGTTAGTTTTTTACCAGTTTTGAAAATGAGTCTTTATTAGATAATGTAATTTGTGTTGATGGAGTATGTGAATACTTGAATAAAATAATGTATACCTTGACTTCATTGAAGTTCACATGTGGCATCATAAATGTTTCAGAAATTAGAATCCTTGGAATTTGAGCTTGAATGATGGTCAGGTTTCCTGTTCAAAACTTGTAATGTTATATGATCATATTCAATTTGACTGGTAGTCATTTTGGTAATAAATTGTTGAACACTAATACTCAAGTTTCTGCAAACATATTCTATCAAATATGGTCGATTGCCATTTTGTGGTGTACATCAGGTTCTTTTGAATGCACTGACTGCCTCTAAGATACATCTGTGCTAACAAAAAGGCTAAGCTCGATTACAGTACTCTATGTAATGACTTGATACAACAAAAACAAATCACTAACATTTTGTTTTTCTGAATAGTACTTTAATTACCTTTTAAACATTTTTAACAGTACAGTGACATGCACCCCAAGTTGTTTTAATTTTATTTGTGATCTATATTTTTTTTTTTTTGCCATGTCTTGTGCACATAGACAATGTAGGAAAAAAATTTGATTGGGACTGTCATTTTTCATGGGCATCAGGTTGCCATGTCCCTATCTGTTTCTGTTGATCAAAAAATGACGTGTCAAGCCTTTGACTTCTCAATGTCAAAGGCACTAAAATTTGTTTAAACTAAAACTATTTGTTTTGAAGGTGCACAGTATTTTATTGACAAAGAAATGTGTATCTGTGTACCTAGGTCTTATCAAGTTTGACAGACATTTATAAACTACACTGTCAAATACAAAATAGCAATTCAGAAAAAAACATGCGTCTCTTGTCAAGTTTGAGTTTCTATTAACAATTATGAGCTGAAAACATGTATGGCCTGGTGGTGGAATGGGGTGCACACATGATCCAACACTGATACAAAATAATTTTCTTCCTGTAAAAAGTAAACTGTATACAGTAATTTTGATTGGATTAACACTGCTGGCTCTGGTCATTCCAGAAATCATCACCAATAGAAAAATCACCGTGGTGTTATGAGGGCAAATAAAAGGGATGCATGCAACTCATTTGTGGTAGTTGTATTTTGACCACATTTACAGAAATCAATAAAATGTGAATTGATACAGATGTCAAAACATTTTAAGATTTTACATTCGAACAAAATTAAATTCAGCCTCAAATTTAATAATTTAACAATGTTAAGTAATGAATGCAAAACTTTGGAGGGAATGTGGAACTACAGAATTTGCTGCATTCTGTATGGCAGCAATAGTGAAACAAGCCAGTGATGCATTATACAGTTTACATTTACACTACTTCATTCAAATAATATTATTATTGCCCTTTGTATTTACTCAAACGCTAAAAAGGCCACCATATTTATGTACAAAATGATTAGGTTAATTTAATTATGACCTTTGTTACATTACTGAAACCAAAATAGAACACGTCATTCTCAATGACATAGTCCCAGAGTGTTTTTACTGATAAGATTCATAAGCAAAAAATGTACCATACATAAACCAAAGTTAAATAATGTAAGACTGGATATTTCTGAAAGAAAATGATATTGAAGGCATCAACTGTACAAAATAAGAATCAAGAGATCATAGGAGCATTTCATCTGCAGAGGTGGATAATACCTTAACACATACAATGTTATGGAATGCTGATTATGGTATCAATGATTTAATACAATGTTAATGAAGCCTTTACTAAATGACATAGTGTTTTTACACATCAATACAACAGTTGCATACCTAGAATTCATTTTAATAAAAATATTAAATAATGAGAGCCTATAAGAAAATACAACAGCTTGGTTCTTAAGTATAAGTTAGTGAGATTTTATTAAGGTACAGTACATACGGTGTAAAACGGAGCTTCCACTGCTTTATTGTACAATAGATATTAACGAAGGACACTTAGTTTTTCTTTCAACCAATCTTCAGTGAGTTCATCTACATGACGGACTTCATATACCTATAGAGCAAAGATGAATT
This sequence comes from Saccoglossus kowalevskii, assembly GCF_978046115.1. Taxonomy (NCBI): domain Eukaryota; kingdom Metazoa; phylum Hemichordata; class Enteropneusta; family Harrimaniidae; genus Saccoglossus; species Saccoglossus kowalevskii. Next base: position 8,765,128 of record NC_140642.1, read on the forward strand.
TAATTAACCAAACATAGCGAAACTATCACAATCTTGTCCATATGGTTTTCAATACACATTATATTATGTATGTCCACATTAAGCAAATAACACAGAATAAACAGCAAAGTAAACACGTACTGCATAACGTGACTAGAACTGGCGCTCACGTACGGCACCTAATCGCCTTCCTTCATATCACTACACATCTTCCCTTGGGGCCCCCGGGCATCCCCAAACAAGGATGCTTGGTAATCAAGCTTATTACACGGACAGAGCATGAAACCGTCCACGCGATCTGTCCCACACAGTGAAGCCACATTAAAATTGGTCAGTAATGCAAAGTGGTTTGGTCAGTAATGCAACTAGCCTAACAATGCAGTGCCAATAGCTAATTTCATTGCCTAATATAATGTAATACAGTGTTCTCAAGGAAGGTGTGTCCACAATAAAGTGACCTAGAGACTGATTTCTGCACTCACCTTGGTTTGTCCAGTCTCATTTACAAGGTTTATTTTACTCCCTGCATACATCATATGAAGCTCTGGTTTGCCTCCTAGAAACACAACCAAACAAAATATAGAAACAGTACTCAATGCATGGTATCCAGGTATCATATATGCAATCAGACTGGTTGTTTTCAAAAAGTACAAAATAGTTTTTTTTTACCAAGACATAAATATTCATAGGAATAGCAATAACAAATCTACTTATGTATACCAGTATGTATACTTATTCTCCCTGCATACTAATTGTCAAAGCATTTTCTGGAAGCAGTTGGAAATCACATTTTTACTAAAACTTACATTTAAGGTACAGATGCAGATTTGTGGGCACTTGGGAGTGAAATTTCTTTTTTTTGCTTTTTATTATCCAAACAGTCTTGGCTATAGACTGTTAAAATTTTGTAGAATTGTGAATAGTGGAACATACTCAAAAAACGATTTTAAAATATAGATAACAGGTGCAAACATTCTCTCTTTTGAATGTTTAGCAAGATTTAGCAAGGCTGTACATAAATAATAAAAAAGAAACATGGTGAAAAAAAGAAATGACGAGATCTCCATATTATGCACTATATTTAACTTTTAACAAAACGATAAATTTGGAACTGTTACAGCCATTTTAATTATGTGGATTAGCAAACTTCTTACTGAGTGAATTGTTATGCAAATTAGCAATTATCTCAGCTTCTTTTTAGTGCACATATCAGAACTTTAAAAAAATAGCTCCTAGACGCTTTGACCTTTTGTTTTGAAATTTTCACAAATGATTGACAATGTGTTTATCTTCAAAATGCCGTCATGGCAATGTTTTTGGTTGAACAGTGTTACAACAATCGTACAGACAAGTAGCCTGGATGTTAATATATGCATAAACTTGAAGTAGTGAAATTTGGGCTGCTGCCCTGCAAAATTGACAACTGGTAGACAGTTTAGGAGCTAATTTTTTTTTAAATCACTTTTGACCAAAAAAGCACATTTTTGTGCATATTTCAAACTACAGTGACCATAAACAATTTTTAAATTCATACAATAAGCTTTCCGAAAATATCTAGTTTTGTGAACAAGGGAGGTCATCTTGGTTTCCTAATTAACTAATTAAAATAGCTGTCATGTAAACTGCATCTCTACCTTAACATACATGTAAATATACAATAAAACACATTGAATATGCTGAAAATTACTCAATTTAGCAACAATTAATGTGGTAGATGGCAACAGACAAATCATGAAATGTGATTAGTTCCAACCTGAGCTAATATAAAGCAGTAAAATTAAAAACAACCATTACCATTTCTCAAATTTGAGAAGGAGAGGATTTTGTTTTTTAAAAATAAAATCTGCACATAGAACATAGAACCAAAAAAAAACTTTTAGAATAAATGAAGTAACTTATGAAGAACAACACAAATGAGAAACATTGTGAAAAAAAAAATCTACCGGTACTTCAAAAGAGAATAAGAAAAATGTTTAGTAGTGTCTCCCCTTGAGCTTCTAATGGTTAACCTCTTATGTCATTATGCCCTCTCCTCCTGATTGTGATTACTTACCTTGTGGACTAATATGAATGAAGACGAGTGGATACGATACTCTACCATCATCATGTGTATAACAGTAACTATACAATAGAAATCTTGGCTGTGATGACGGCAATTCGTCTTGTAAATCTTCTAAAGAACAGTCCTAAACAAGAAAATCAAACTGTAAGTCCACAGCACTGAACTATTTTCATTTCATCATGATGTCACAATACCAGCACTAGATTGGTTAATCAGCATTATAATAGCCATTTTGTGTTCATAAAAAATTATATTTAAAGTTAAACTTACCTCAAATTCTTCTTCAAATTTTATTAATAGACTTTCTCTGTCAATTTTCACTGCAATCAAGTACATAGAATATCAATAATAAGTTTTGATTAATATGTATCTCATGAGAGCATGATGGATTGCCTTACTGATGAGACAGTGAAGAACAAAGAACTACTCTTGGTACACTGAGAATTGCACACACTATAACAGTCATGTTGCAGACTTTCATGTTCAGAAAGATAAATCACAATGCAACATAACAAATAAAATATACTATAATATTATTTTTTCGAAACTATTTCACTCTGATAGTGTCTTTGAGGATGTTCTCATACAATATATAGTGTGTGTGATAGGGGGGGTTATATGGTCAGGCAAATGCCCTCCTATCAAACCACTCTCTATAGTGCTATGACGACAGGGTTTCGGTCATCACAATTATATCCACAGATATATTCAACATAATCAAGTTCAAGATGTTTTTTTTCAAACGAGGATGATCAACAAGCCCTCTAGTAGGAAGTAGGACTGTAGTTACCAGGGGTGGGGTGATTATTGACCCTATGATCCTACACAGTCCTCAACGGTATATGTTAATATTTACTATTTACGATCTCAACATTAACTAAGGAATGCGAAGACCGCCTGTGGTTCAAATTTCACAGTTTGTAATGGGTAGCAAAACAGTGAGCTATATTGCAATACTGATGTTTGGGTTGCGTTTTCGTTCACACTAATATCGCATAATAGTCACAAGAGCATAATTTGTATTTCGGCACGGTCTTAGGCAGTACATCTTCGTTTAGCGTGAAATGGCTTATACTCACTGATGATAGCCGCATTGTTCTTAGCTCTACGAAGACGAAACTTCTTGAGTTTGGCTTTCAGCTCTCCGTCCACATCACACACAGTCACGGCTTGAGACTACAAATACATGGAAATCAGACACGAATACATGGAAATCAGACACGAATATAGTGTGTTAATGTTAGTCAACAAAATCTAAATATTTGACTGAAATCCAGAATAAATAACTCCACCTACCATGATGATGATAATAATCGTAGGTTACTTCCGAGCTGGGCTGACCTTCAACCGGAAGTAGAAATAAAATATCAATGCGGAAGTTCCAATCCGTCCCTTTTAATACCCAATTTCACATGAAAAAAATCATCTACGTTAAAATCATATTTGTTTATTAAGTTGTTAGTTTATTAATTTAGTCGAAGTGTACGTCAGTCACACGGGAAAATGTTTCGCTACTGAAACTCCAAACATAAACTACAGAGGGCGCTAAATGCTAAGTTTTATTCATGGAACACCAAAACCCCACCCCAACCACTTCCTAAAACATATGTAAATAAATATGTAATAAATATTTTGGAGACATATTGTTCTGAATGGAACCTAGAAATAAATTTATCTAAAACAAAAATCTTAATTTTTAGGATCAAATCATTAAAAACATCTGAATACTTCTATTACAAAAATACAATTATTTGCTGTGTGACAAGTTATACTTATCTTGGGATAATAATCTCATCATCTGGAAATTTTATAGAAGCAAAGAAAACATTAGCAGAGAAAGCAGGCAAAGCTATGTTTATACTGAACAAAACATTGGAAGGGAACACTGACATCAAACTTTTTCTGAAATTATTTCATTCAAACATTAAACCCATTTTACTCTATGGTCCAGATGTCTGGGGATCAGACATTTTGGATTTTGGAAAATGGGAGAAATGTCCAATTGAGAAAACTCACTTAAAATTTTGTAAGAGAACACTTTGTTTAAACAGATATACAAGTAACGCAGCATGTAAGAGTGAAATAGGCGAACTACCACTATTAATAGAAATTAAAAAAATGCTAATAAAATACTGGTTAAGACTAAAATATATGCCAGAGGATAACCTTGCAAAACAAGCATACTATGAACAACGAAAATCACAGCAACATACATGGTTATCATCAGTAAATAAAATATTAAAAGATAATTATTACACATCATTAATAAATTTTACAACAGGTATTCCAAAAAGAAACATTCATAAGATTATAAATAACATTGAAGCAAATATAAAACAAAAATATGTAAACCAGTGGAAGTCACAAATCTCAAATGATAATAGTAAACTTAGAACATTTGCAAAAATCAAATTTAAATACTCTTTTGAGCCGTATTTGACACTACAAAACATTAACCATAGAAATGCATTACTAAAATTGAGAACAAGCACACACAAACTTGAAATTGAAAAGGGCAGGTACACACACCCTAAAACACCAGTAAATGAAAGAAAATGCAAACAGTGCAACATGAATGTGATTGAGGATGAATTTCACTTTCTCATGATCTGTTCAAAATATGGAAACTTGCGCCAACAACTTATGTCTGAATTTAATTTTCTATCACATGATGCACACAATACATTCATTCGATTGCTCAGTGCAGATGATTGTGAAATTATAAAAAAGGTTTCACAGTTTATTTACAAAGCCTTTCAAGAAAGAATAGATAGTTGATAGCTTTGAATTTTATTATTATTAGTCTTAGTTTTATTATTATTAAACTTATTAGTATTAGTAAAAAATTTAACACATTACATTTTACTTTTATACTTAACATTATAATATTTTCTCTTTCTTTATTATTTCATTATTATTATACTTTTATTGCTACTGTACTGATAGAAATACTGTATTTCTAAAGATGCAATAATATTATTATTATTATTATTATTATTATTATTATTATTATTATTATTATTATTATTATTATTATTATTATTATTATTATTATTATTATTATTATTATGTACGTATGTTGTATACGTATAGCATATGTTACCATATATCGAATGTATCAATGGTCATTGTGTTGTCCTGTCATTTTAAAGTCAATTCATGCTAAGAGATCACATTTATAGAAGTATTGAATACAGTATAAAACGATTTATCGTTTGATATATATGAGTATTGTGCATCATCATAATTGATCCAGTTTAAGGATGTACTAGTAGTTGAAATTTACGGGAAGTAAAATTCACACTAACTAATTTCATAGAAAATTTGTTTTAAACCATATCAAACTCACAATTCACACTAATCAACAATCTATGTTCCGCTTTATCAAGACAACTAAAATAACAACTTGAAGGCATTTTATGAATAGAGTAGACGTTGTGTCTGGTCGTTTAGTTCACACATACTAATCACTCATACACTTATTCAAATGCAATACAATGCAATTTGGAATCAAGCAAATGATTCCGCGTTAGTTTTGGCATATGTTGTATTTATATGCAAGAATACAGATAGACTGCCCACCATATTGGCATATGTTGTATGTAAGAATACACATATTACGTGGAACAGAAAAATTGTTCAATACGGTAATTATGTATCACTATTTATTAGTATCGTTAACAAAACAGAACACAAATTCGCGTACAATCAATTATGACAAATCAATATTATAATTTTTCTAATATTTAATATGCATAATAAATATTCAATTAATCTAGATATAAAAATACATACACAATAAGTAAATAAAGTTCTAATCCATCTCTGGTATACTGCACTGTGAATAATTAATTAGCTCAACATTATTTGTACACATTTATGCGGTAAGTGATACGTTGCATGTGAAAAGCTTCCGTATTTAGAGGAATAATGTCCCCCACCAGTGTAAAATAAAGATATTGCACCACCACCAGTGCAATATAAATTTATTACTCCGCCTTGAGTCACCAATATACAAAGTCGTGACTTTGTTTTAGAGACCACCACTCTCATTATATAATTTTAGAAAATATCTAATTTACACTGTGTTGACAATGCGGATTTCTTGCACGCTTCACTTAGATTTCATGTTTCTGGACGAGCACTCAACGTTGAAACAGGCAGGCATAGACATCTGACCAGGGCAGAAAGTTGTTTGTCCATAACTGTTAAAATAATGTAGCCAGTCGAGGTTGAGTATACTTTAAAATTATCTGAACGTGATTCGTCCAGGTTCGGTTGACAGGTGCGGGTCCAGAATATTATTTTCCCGGTTCGTTTCTACGTAAAATGAAAAATAAATGAGAAAAAAAGGAACAAAATAAGATTCAGGGTGTTCGCGCGAACAAAATGCATTCGTCCCTCGGACTGGTTCACGTGTTGTAGTAAGTCGGTATTGATAATGTACTCGTGGTTGTGCAACTGTCAGATATTAGACTTCACCCGAGCCTGTGGCTATCGTCATGGTGTCATTGAATATATATATATACAATGGTGTGGTTTATTATTAGCTAAAGTTTGGATATCAGACCAGGACACAATGAATGTAAGGACTGATCTGCGTGAAATATGAAAACATCATGGGGTTAGTACATTGCATATTAATGTATCACGTAATTATTAATTTTATTATTGATATTATGATTGTAAAGTACATAGCAAAATAGACTTATGTTTACAACTTAACAAAAACACGAGAACAATAATCAAATGTCTGAATTTATCGACGTGTGTTTACAAATACATATATTCACAGTAAAACAAACCCAACCCAATTAGTACCCAACCCGCACACACTGACACCCATCCATCCCATGGCATATTTAGCCTCACAGAAAACCATGATAAGTTTTAGAACCAATTTTATTCTTATCCGTGGGTAAGGGAGCGTACGTTGAGTCAGCCAGTGTTTGAAGATGACCGGCATGGAGCGCTTCCCATATTAAATTGATATCACCTTTATTCAATTTTCCCTTGTGTGCTGGATCACATGCTAAAGTACGCCCTACCCAGTTGTTGTAAAGGTTCATTAAGCGTTCACCCAATGATCCAGATGATGCCAACTCGTGTGCATCACCGAATGACTTAGCGACATCAGCTCCAAACTCACAGGCAATGCGGTACATCAAAAGAGCATGTCGAAAAGCTGATTGATGTCCCGTGTAACGACCTACAGGAGATAAAAAGATAAATCTTTAATGATTACGTATTTATACTGTATGTTACAATATAACTGCACATACAATTAGAGGCCAACCAGTAAATCACCTTTATTTTTATGCATTTTAATTTTCGCACTAGAGATATTATTGTATGAATATATTCCCCGCTTAAAAAGAAATTATCATTGTTTTTTATCTGTATGACTGTAATATCGAAACATACCATGTCGCAACAGTCGCTCAGCCTCGTCGTTGGTTTTCTGTGAAATGTCATGTATTCTCTGGGCTCTCGATGGGTCCTGTCTTATTAGTACATCCAGTTTGGTTCCGCATGGGTTGAATTCAAATCTATCGTAGGCGACCCTCACAGGTAGGTTGGGAGTAGGCCGTCTAGCAGCAGCTGAAACCAATATAATTAAACGTCAACCGAGGGTCACAGTGAATGTAACAACTGTGCACCATTTGATCGCTTTGAGACACGTACTGTTTCCAAGGATACTCAAACCATCGTATTTTATATCGACATAAACGCAGTTAAATCTTGAATGTCAGGGAAGTGCTCGCCGTTTAGTGATTAACGTGATTGTTACAGTATTGATACTATCCCTAGTAACGCCCGATTAAAGTCTGTCTTCCGAATCTCACCATAGCTACATTTAATTAGTAAGTAGTATATTATTATATATATTTATAGTGCAGCGCTGTCTTTGCTCTTCCATACCGTCTCGAGTAAAAACAATGGCAATATATACATTCCATATGGTAAGGAACAGATGACAACCTCTTAATTCCGTGACCCACATAGTATATTGAAAAAGCAACAGGTTCGTCACTTACTGACACTTTGTACATTGCAGTTTGAAGTAAAACTCAGAGAGATGGGTTACGTACACGTACGCCATTAGACATTTTAGTACCATTTCTACTTACATTTAGTACTCGCCGCCATATTTATATCAAGCTATTTCTAGACTGTTTAAATCACTACCTCGTTGTAGAGCTCGCTGGCGACCGTTGTTTTGCATGTTGCGCCTGAGTGCCTAGGTTGCTATACAAAGGTTTAATGAAGTGTGTAAACAAAACGTCACAGTGCATAGGATACGCAGGTTAATAATGACATACATTGTATGTACTTGAATATAATGACCTCACGGAACCTGTAATCTAGACATAGTCTCACCGTGGTCTGTAATTCCATAATCTCACTTTTGTATTAGTTGGAATCTAGAACTATCTACGTTCGTATGGGTGTATGTATCATTTCAGATAGAAACCGGAAATTCTTCGTGATTTCTTCAGCCTTGACATTAGAACAGTTTAGTGTATCGCCAATTCGTTCAGAAATAGTGCGTGGTAAATATAATTATATCATAGTAAAATTCATTTACAGCAATTCCAGGCACTGATTTGACGCTGAAGTAGTGCTAGATGTTGATAACTTACTACAATAGGTTACACACTTTGTTTTCACATTTACAGAAGTTGTTACAAATAATGCAGACAGCAAGTCTGAAAATTGAAACGCACCGGTAGAAAGCTCCGCCCATAAAAGTGGCGGTACATTAGTTTTGAATTTCTCCTCAAATAAACGATCGAGGCTCCCTTAATTTCGTACTAGTACCACAGGGAGCCCAGGAACTATAATCAACTGTAGTACGCAGTCTCTATGAGCGGGGGGGGGGGGGTATCGGCTGGTATCTAGTGTAAGAAATAGACTATTTCTTACACTAGATACCAGCCGATACCCTTTGGCGAAATTCGAAGGAGCAACTAATATTCTTTAACTGGTATTTTTTTTAGATTTTATTTTTTATTTTTTTCGTCTGTTTTTTCGAGTTTAAAAAATGTGAGCTGGCTGGAGCCTTCATCCCTTGTCTATTTCTTACACTAGATACCAGCCGATACCCCCCCCCCCCCGCGCGCGCGCTCATAGGGAGTGCGTACAGTTGATCATAGTTCCTGGGCTCCCTGTGCTCTTATTCTCACTTCAACTGGTTTTTTGACTCCTTGCTTCTCCATCGTGGTGCTTGCCGATTTGTAGACACGCAATCAACACGACGGCCGACCAAAAGTTAATGAAAGACCGACGCGCCTCAAAGTCTAGGTGTACCTGACTTTGTAGCAAAAATAGAAAACATTGTCGGCAATATCTGTCAATCATTCCTCTGATTTGCAGCCGATGTTTCTATTTCTAGTTACAACTTCTGTTAATTTGAAAACAAAGTGTGTAACCTATTGTAGTAAGTTATCAACATCTAGCACTACTTCAGCGTCAAATCAGTGCCTAGAATTGCTGTAAATATTGTTATTGTTGCTGTGACGACACCTGTATAACGACTGGCAATTGCGTGAATTATGTACCTTTTACTTAGCACTGAAATAATTATTTAATATCTATAAATTTCAATAAAAATCATAACAACAATTAATTAGTATTCCTGGTCACAATGTATGAATCAATCAGTAAACAATCCTCGCATTGCTGTGGGCCTGATCATATCACATTACAATAGAGCAAACTATACACGTAGTATTTACTGCCCTCTCCAAATACCCATAATTCTTTATGGCTGAGGTAACCACGTGACACAGAGACATTGAGGAGGTTCAGATTTGAACCATCAACCCATTGCGAGTCCAAAGTCATAACCATTGTAAATCAGTGCATAACCATGGCAACCACGCTGAATGACTGTGTATCGTAATTGTTGTATCATCCCCAGTTTTCAAGGATAAGATGCACCATCTAACCAAAATTATTAATGTGACCGAAAGAATAGAACGGCAATATTGACACTGTTTTGCTAACAAAATAGGTAAATTACACAAAGTGTTGCCATAGAAAGCAATGGTTACATTGTGAGATATATAGCTATATCATTAGCAAAACAGTGCATCAGTCGTTTTTATTGTGTTCCACTGAAAATATATTGTTCAATTTTTCATAGTGTAATAACATTGGCGTGCACTCTTCAGAAAGTCCACACCCTTAAATTGAATTTGCTTGTTAGTATTATATACTAAAACTGTTTTGTTCGTTGTAGGTAACACACATGATGAATTCTTAGATCAGATACAAATATATCTTTTGTACAAAAATTCACGTTTTAGGAATCAAATAAAAAATCGAAGTAATGACAACTGTATTTGAAGGACTGCTTTATTTATGTAAACATAATCATATATGCAAATTAGGTAACAAAGACCATAAGCACTATATACCTTCGGCATTTCTGCTGGCAATCAGTTTTGACTAACACGTTGCATCACAATTATAGCCAATCTATATGCTTAAATCACATGGCAACAGAAACGTGCATAAATTTACTAATCATACAGCCAATTCTGGCAACATTTGTTCATATAAATGAGCACCTGGGTTTCGAATTGCTAAAATTAACTTCAGATAACTGTGAAAGCAAGTATTGTACACCTACAATGAGTTTACTTGCACTGGCAACACTGTAATGTGAACAATTATTTGATTGTCAGTTTATAATTTGGGTTGTATATGGCAACCGCGGGGAACAAATAGACTTCACCTAAATTACAATCAGTGAAAGCATGGATTGTTCTCATAGAATGCCCGTCTTTAAATGTGATACTGCCTCGAACACCGAGTTCGATTACTATGATCAGCTCAGTGATGTCCTTCTCTACTTCCAAGGTTGTAACCAAGTTTCCATCTGAGATGAACTTAAACTTGTAGAGACTGCCCTGTTTGCCTTGTACCATACATCTGGAAAGGTATCTACCATGGTTAGCATCGATGTGTCTATCTCGGTATGCCCCAGTCATCATGCCAATCATGAAGTTCACACCCTTTTCTAAAGGCGGGCAGTCTTTGGAAATAACCATCTTCCATAGGTGTGATCCAGAAGCACCTACTAGACCATCGTTGCTAAGAACGGCAAATGACGGACCGAGAAATGGACCCGAATTACTTCCAGGGTTAGTCTCTCGCAGAGGCTGGTCACTGGTGAGCGCAACAGTTTTTGTTTGCTGATCAAGCTTTAAACTCGGATGAGCAGTACCAGCATTCCAACTAAAGTAAAAAACTATAAAAAAAAAAAAGTTGTGTTGTTTAAAAATTATATTACATATTGCAAAATATTCAGAAAAGAAAGAAAATGACTTACCCTTTAAGTATCCTAGGTTGAATATAGACAATACATTACGTATTGCAGTAGTATTCAGCACAAGAGGGTCTGTTGTCTCACTTTTTACAGGCACCAGGGCAGACTTTTCAAAAGCTGTATTAGCAGCAATTACTCTAAAAGAGAACATGACAATAAACCCACCGTTCACTGTAATATACTGGTAACAGATACTTTCACTGACATTATTAGTCCCCGTTCGGACGGAGTCCGAAAACGGGGACTTATGTTTTGCCCTGTGTGCGTCCGTGCGTCCGTCCGTGCGTCCGTGCGTCCGTCCGTGATCACCTGTATCTCGAACATGCATGGACCGATTATGTTCAAACTTCACTCATACATCACACATTATATGGGACATATGCACATGCATTTTTTTCATGATCCGATTAACGATAGCCGAATAGCGGCCATTTTAAGGCCGAAAATGCATCAAAATCGCACATTTTCACCATTCCGGACCCGGATCTCAGTTATGCATGGACGGATTTCGTTCAAATTTGGTACATACATTAAACATAATAGGACCTTGATGCACGTCATTTTTTTTCGGATCAAGTTCGAAATGGCCGACTGGCGGCCATTTTGTTTTAAAGAATTCAGTTCTGGATCCGTATCCGAGACATGTCTGGATTGATCAAGTTCAAACTTCACACACACAAGGTACATCATGTCACAAATATGTATGTGCATTTGTTTCATGATCCCATTAACGATAGCCAAATGGCGGCCGCTTTGAGGCCGAAAATGCATTGAAATCGCACATTTTCACCATTCCGGACCCAGATCTCAGTTATGCATGGACGGATTTCATTCAAATTTGGTACTTACATTAAACATAATAGGACCTTGATGCACGTCATTTTTTTTTCCGGATCAAGTTCGAAATGGCTGACTGGCGGCCATTTTCTTAAAGAATTCAGTTCTGGATCCGTATCCAAGACATGTCTGGATTGATCAAGTTCAAACTTCACACACACATGGTGCATCATGTCACAAATAGATATGTGCATTTGTTTCATGATCCGCTTAACAATAGCTGAATGATGGCCATTTTAAGACAGAAAATGCATTAAAATCACGTATTTTCACAATTCCGGAACCAGATCTCAGTCATGCATGGATGGATTTTGTTCAGATTTAGTACAATGTGTTGTACATATGCAGGTGCATTTCGGTCATGATCTGCTTTGAATGTATATGTCACTCAAATATGAACGGAACGGGGACGTGTCATTGACAATGATTTGTGATATATATGTTTACTTGCATAGCATAAAGGAAACACCTCAGTTATTTGTCCAAATATATCGGAAAAGTAAGTAAAATACGACTCACCGTTTTCTTAAATTGGATGCACTCTGTTAGGGGTAAATATATTTAAAAAATATAAATTAAAACTGGTTTATTCGTGCCAGGATGACATTGCCCGATTAGTGACGTCATTATATAATACAATATAATTAATATAAAGTTCCTGAAACAAATGGCAAATACGAACTATTTTGATATAGATAATAAACGTTTCCCAGAATGCAACACATACCAGAAGAAACGGCTCAACTTCTTCTACTTCAAGAGCTTGCTGTATAATCTCAACAGTGCCTGAATTTTCATCTAGTACATCGGAACAAGTGCTAGATTGCTGCGAGACACAGTCGGTTTTCATTGTATTATTCAATGCAACTTCTAAGTGGACTCTCTCTTCTGCTTCGTCTAACACTGCGTGTAGTTTACTGAATTCATCCTTGATTTGTTTATCCATTTCTTTGCCACTTTCCTGTCACAGTAGTATGAACGCAGCGATTTCAAAATAGAATAAAATTAATTTCCCATATATAGAAGTACAAGTTCAAGAACTCAATTCAACTGTCATACAATAATCAACTAAATAAAAAACACATAATAATACATGGTGAATGCAGTTAGATAATAATATACACATCCTAGGCCTAGAAGTAATGTCCTGCTCTACAGGTGACAAATCGACCTGGACCATAATTATGGCAAATCACTGTATACTCAGACGTTTGACAACATCTAGCTTATGTTTTATTAGTTGCTGATATAACAATTATTTGATATAACAGTAAATCAGATATAATATAATATTTATTAATCGAAATCAAAAGGTACATTCATTATCAGGAACCTTTTAGCGACAGTAGTTGGGCCTTGGACACAAAGAAATGAAACACATTTCTTCAAATACAAACGGTCTGAGATTCTACTTGACATAATACTTACCTTAATTTTATTAGTAGTTATAGCCAGAGTTTTAATGAATTCTTGAACCTTACAATTTCTCTCACTCAATACCTTAATTTCTTTTCCGAGGAACTCCTACATAATTAATGAAATAAATATAAGTTCACTTGAAACTACTTAAAAGATATTCTGAAGTAGTTTACAGTATATCGTTTTTCTGTATTTCCACAAGATATCTGACTGATATTCTTGGCGTTCTCTGTCATATTGAAATCAAATCATCAGAAATCAAAAAAGTTTATAATGGCCCAGTATCATGTTGAACGAACATTTAACACTAGATTCCGATGACAATAGAAATATTTTATTTGTGTCACACAAACCTTTTCTTGGCGACATACTGCGTTCAGCTCAGCTACCTGATGACCTTGATGATCGCCAAATCTATCACATAGATAGCATATTGGTATGCCACAGGATGTACAATACATCTTTAGCGGTTCATCCTTATGGCTACTACAATTGATGACACCTGGTGTCGAACTACTTGTAGCGCGTACCATACGATGTGAGGCAAAACCACCCCTACCAGGATGAAATACCGCTAAACACTCATTGCAGTAAGACAGCTTACAAATCGTGCATGACTTTATAGCTTGGCGAGGTTCCCCCTCACATGCATCGCACGCAACAATCTCGTCTTTATGCTTCAAGCCCGCCCCTTCACATTCGCCTGATGCTTTGTACTTGTCAATGATATTTTCTAGAAGGTGATTTCTTCCCAATGATTCTGGTCCGCTTTGTAGATCGATTCTGACCCGGCACCTTGGACATGACATCTTTGATCCAGACAATTCTTTATCAGAAGCTTTATATTTAACGCTGGTAATACTTGAGCGTGAGGCCTCGCATATTTTCAGTTGATTTTCCAGACACGTTTTACAAATGCTATGACCACATGAAAGAAGTAATGGCACACTGAATAGCTCAGAACAAACTGGACAGGAGAGTTCACGCTGAAGGGGGTGTTCAGTTTTAGCAGCCATCTTGGTGAATACTGTATACCCTGGATTGGTTTAATCTGATATGTACAATCAAAGTGACAAAACCGTTTGTCAATAATTAATATATAGTGGGTTAATAATTTTCTATTCCACATAGTTACACACCCCTCTATTACTAAAGCAGCACTATTTGCAAGTTTTATTGTTTGATGGTAATGTAGAAATAACAACACCCCAAACAATATCCAAATCCAGGTAATTTACAAGCCCAAGAAGACAAACAACTGATATATCTCATGATATACGCCCTGCTTCCCATGTGATAATGAAATAGTAATAACAGTTTATTCTCAACCAACAGTATGTATATATAACCATTCATATTGATTAATTACACATGAATTACTACTATATGTGACACTGAGTGTAGGAAATAAACAGAAACCTTGAGCTATGAAATATACTTAACGAGTATTCTCGAATGATATCACATAGAAACAATTCATATGACGAGCAAGAAATACAGCTTTTCACACAACTCAAATTGTTTTAGTCATAGGAAAATATGAAAAAGTCCCAAATACAAAATAAATTACACTATCGTACAGGACAACACGGACAACAGTACAAAATTCAATTATGAATAAATCGTCTTGAAAGCACGAATTTGTTTTTATATCAAATATTTATAGTTTTCAAATGAAAGATGAAAATCCATTACAATGCGTATTGGGATGCATGACAGTGAATACTTGGTATGAGTATTCAAAAGAAAAACGAAAGAAAAACAAATGTAAATTGGCGTAATCAAAATATCAAAATGTATATTTTTGTTAACCGAAGTGCATGACATAAAAGTAAATACCATTATAACCCGAGTTCACTTAAGGTAGCGAGACTATTATTTGTGTTGAAAATTACGATTTTCACATTTATTTATTAATTGATGAAATGCACCATACACTTTCATATGATAAAGTCAATATAACATAGAATGTCATGTAAGTTGGTTAAAATATAGATTTTCTGAAGGGAAGCAAGGCAGCCTCATTAGTGTTTTCCAAAATCAACAACACAGGTTTAATCTGTGTGCCTATAAGTTTCAAAGATAAACTCAAGACAAAGCAATGTTAGGATGTGTTATCAGTAGCTATCTGACACACAATGAGTGTTTCCAAACATTCGAGTGGTTTGTGTCCGCCCCTGTTTGTTTCACAGATTAGTCATTTGCATATGAATGTGTCAGACACAAGGTCACACAGCCACTGAAAAAAAATCATTGATTTTGGTGTTTTCATATGCCGAATTTATCCAATTATAGCTATCCCATTCCTTTATTTTTTTGGTTTCCAATAGCCTTACACATTTGGATGTCCCTACACATGGTAAAACAGACCTTGATGGGAAAACAAATTGATTGTGCCGATAAACAAGCTTGAAAATCTTTGCTGTTACTTCATGGACGTTTTCTAAGAGTTTATGTTTTTCAAAATACAAGGTCTTTAACAAAAAATAACGTATACTTATTGTCGTCGGATTAACACCAAATTTTCACAGCTTTAAGGTGACAATGAGAGGAACTTGAATGTGTCCAGACAAACTATTTCATCGATTATTTACCAACGAGTTGTGGTTTGAGTTGGGGGCAATGCGACTAAAACAGTAATTGAAATTCAGGACACTATTTTTTAAAACGCGTTGCTTGAATAAAACTAACCAGACACATTCAATTTACCAGACTATTGAACAACTAGGAAAAGTGAAAAAAATACTTCTTATCGCCAGCATAAATGCGTAATTATTTGTTTTACAGAAAAAGTAATTTTTCACCTTTGATTGAGTAACGCGTCGTAGATTGCAGATACGGGCATGTAAAATACACTTGTGAAAAGTCTGGCGATTCTAAAAATATATACTTTCCCGGGTCTATTTGTAGTCATTTAGTCACAATTTGAAGATGAAAACAAGTATGCAATTAATAGTCCCGCTACCTTAACTCTGGGCATCACGTGACTTTCCCAGTATGATATATTAACACAGTAAATGTTTTCTGAACATGACTAATGACAATTCAGTGTTTGCGTTTTAATATTTCTAATTTTATTCCAATTGGAAACGGAAATCATGATTGTAATTTTAAAATACGTGATAAAAGAAATACCAAACACAATTCTAATTGTTCAATAAACATTGTAGTATGAGTGTACAGTAAATTTATAGCAGAGGACGGTGTATAGACGTTTATGCATCTAATGTCCCAAGCACCATGGCATGTCAGCACACGAGTTTCACACTGCTCAGATTCAGCCATCACGTGATGTGATGAGTAACAAACACATGTCCATTCCCCTTTCGTAATTTCTGAAAAATGGATTTGAAATGAGACAACAATACCTCCTAAATAATTAAATATTTTTTTTCTCATTGACAACTGTACAATGTACTCATTTATATTATTTTATTTCTAGATTTTATTATTACCTATATTTTTATGTATTTGCCGTTAATGTTTGTAATTAAATTTTATTAATTTTAATAAGTGTATTATTTTTTCTTTAGTGTTGTCTTTAACTTTTATAATTGTTGTTTTTTAGTGATCTCACTGCTGTACTTTCTGAAGTCAGTTTTGTGTCAATAAACGTGTTATGATCGTGCCAACAGCTGCTTCGATTTTTGGATCGCATGTTTATTCTGCCACCTCTTAGAGCAGAGTTAATGGAGTCTGTAAGATTGTAAGACGCCGTTGACAAGACGAAGAATCCAGAAAACCCCAAAGAAAACCTCAATAAAGATGATTATCAGTATGTAGTAAACCACACCAGAAACATCATGGCACAAGAAACTGATATAAGTATATCCATGAAAAGCACAAGAAACTACATTCAACTGAACCAATGTAAATACCGAACTAACAAAGATGAAAGATGCTACGCCAAGCAGACCGTATAACTAATGATATTGATACGGAAAACACATGCAGAATTCAATGGCGATGAACGTTTTCAAAATCCTGGAACTATTGTTTAGTTTGTGTTACATAATGCATGCTTCCTATTGCCGATTTTATGAACGATTTTGTGTGATGTTGAATTATATTTTATGAACGCCAATATTCTACATTTTGAACTGATATTTAATAACTTTGTGAGGTCCTTTATGATGGTAAATTTAAACATTTCTCAGTAGACGACGTATTTGCAACACATAGTTTTTGAAGTATTTTAAGGTTTTATAAAGTTATTTAAGAAGTTAATGAGTCCAGAATATGATGGGAAGGATATTGCCCCACATGATTTTCAGAATTGTGTGTGTGTTAATGTGTTTTTATTAGAATAGTTCCTCAATTTGCGAGTTTAAATATATTGATTTATAAATCTTTAGCAACGTAGCATTAGCAACGGGACACTTCAAAATTTGAAAATGAAGGGAAAGTTGTTACCATAATGACAACATGTACACCAACAACTTGCATGTTAAGCGTAGACATCATAAACATATATTACAGGAATTTTATAAATACAATGTTCACTAATTATATTCGGTAGTGGCAATTTCGCAATGCTTTATCCGTGTAACTCACCCTTCGTAATTCCTGATCGTGCCAACAGCGATTAGATGATCGCATGTTTACAATGTCACCCATTAGAGTTTTATTGGAGTTTGTAAGAATTTTGGAGAGAAGGAGACAGTGAGGCGTTACCTCAGCTGGTCATTTTGATGAATAAAGCTGGAATATCTGTAATGAACTAATGTGTATTCATTTGGGACAAACCTGGTATCTTTACAGTGTCATATCCGCGAGTTCTCTCATCTTTACGTCCCTTTCGCAGCATAATGTAACATGAATATACCCATCAAATGATGTCTGTTGATTTGATGGTTGGCAAACGCCTCACAGTGCACTGATTACCTGACAGATTATAAATATTGTTGGAGTGACATTTAGTTAATACCATTAAAGCAGAGATGGAGAAAATGTGATCATTCTGTTTGGGATGCAGTTACTCATTTTAAATTTATTTAATGGATGCAGGGATAACAATACGTAATATGGTAGAAGGTTTAACAGTAAGAATGTTTAAGGCATGTACCAATCTATCTTAAATACATAAGACAGCATGTCATCTTTTCTACCAGAAGTTTTGACAAGTAACACAATACTTTTTTACATTTCAGACAAATAAGAAATGCCAAAAAGTAAATGTGGGCGTTTCTTGTGTTAATCAATAGTTTCAATGAGGCCGATTCAAAAAAATATGTTGGGAATTACATTCCAGCTCATATTGATGATCCAGGTATGGTGATAATATGCATGATTAAATATTTGTGTTTCTGATTTTAAAAATTATTCCATGAACAACTTTTCAAATATTGTTTTTTATATATAACATGTCATTATTGATATTACGCTTTTTATCCCAATTAGATACTAGATTTACATATTTACACATATCAAAGATAGGTATCATCAATGTTATGAAATGTCACATTCTATGATTCTGAAGTCCCTGTATTCTGGTCATGAGTCTGTTCTGAACAAAAAGATGTAAATGTATGTTTTTATACTGTTATGTCCATAGTAATATGGGTCATTCTCGATTTGTAATTAACGAATAAATGTGCGTGAAGTCGAGAGTTGCAAATCTATAACGCAATCATCAGGTAAACTGCGGATAACGAGCATCGGTTACGTAGGAATAAGGGATTCTGCGATAGAATGGGTGGTAGAAATAATTAAAAAAATATTTGTTTTTAAATATTTGTTATTAAAATTTTACTTTGTTTCTAAAGGTAGGTATAATTATTGATGCATCATGTGTGTCTACATTCATATCCACAACTTGTTTGTATTATCAAAATGCTAATCAACTAATTAAAATAACAAGTATATTACGGTTAAATAAAAACGTAAAATCCCCCTTATGTATATTGTATGTACACTCTAGAAATTCTTCCAGAAACTATCGATGTCATATCTTTTCCGATATCTGGAGAGAAATCTACTCTGGACAAAGTAATCACATTCTTAAGAGGAACGGGTGAAATGCATCCCGAATTCGGACATATTGTTGCCATGATGAATTGTCCACGCAATGAAGCATCACCGTCAGTTATTAGAACTATTACTTACTACAGCAAGAGATCTGGCATACGTTGTAACTAATGATGAGTAGATTTGTAATGTATTTGTCGATATTGTTTTGTAAATAAGGCTAGTTATTCCATCCGTCATACAGCACACAATAATTCTTTAAACTCACTTTTGATTATTACATTATATTGTTTTCATTAGGTATTGTTGGAATAAAGAAAACTTGGGGAAAAATGGTCAGCTGACTATGTTCTTACTGCAGGCGTATCTGATTGGGGTGGTTATGCACTCTGTATGGCTTTATATGCTGTCAGTTTGTGATATGGCGGACAAAATATAGCTGCACAGTGGAGACAAATTACAATCTGCCTTGCCCACAGACGGAAAGGTAAAGTTTATTATTGAATGTTTGTATGTTTTTCTAAATACGCACACAATGTGCCCAAAGGTACATTTCTTATGCACGCTAAACGTTGTTTATTGCTCTTGTTTGTGTTTATTGATAGGACGAATCTATACGAACTATTCTGCACAAGACGAAAGTTGGACATTTAAAGATACAGAAGAATCCTGTTGATGGCCCGACAATTAATGGCACACATTTTAATAAAATTATTGAACTAAGAAAAAAATTATCATTTAAATCAATTTGATGAAGTAGAAATATACGTATACTAGCACAATCAAAATCTTCGAGGTACATACCGCAAATATTGCTGTTGAATAGTAATAAATATTAAACATATAACATCTGCAATAATAAATATATATCTATAGTGGAAATCATTGGAAATTGACGCTAAATGCTTCATTATTGTTTGGGTCGATACGGTCAATGGCCTCGGTGTATTATTCAAATCAACCATCAAATAAAAGATCATACTGATAATAATACTGATATCATGAGTTTGCTGTGTCATGAAGTCAACATTTTACAATGTTGAACACTACTTTTAGTTCTTGACATTGTGAAATTATTTCGATTTTTGGGAGAAAAAAAAACTGAAAAAAAAATGATTTTGACAAGATAATTCAGAAATTTATATTAAGAATAATTCATTGCACCCATAAATTATTTCCATAATTACTGATTACACACGAATACTACAGAAAAAAAGATAATTTGCTATATCCTTGTTTGCACGTCATGTTCACAAAATTATTTGTAAGGGGTGCACTTTGAAATGGCAAATTTTCTCGATGTTTTGGCGAGTACTCCGCCGGGTATATAGCGAATTCTCGCACTAGCATAATTTTGCTCGAGTTTACTCATCGATTTCCCATATGCACAATGCGTTTTAAAATAGCATAATTATATTGCGTGAGTGGCTGGTGAGACTGTTTCACAACGCGTTCTATTTATTTCCAACGCGCATGGCCGGCGCGTTTATTTTGTATTTTTATTTTCGAAATGTAGCACTCGCTGCGTTTATTTTGTCATGTCTCGCAACTGAACGTCCAAGCTGACTTTGTTTTGGCTGTAAATACTCAACTTTGTGTGCCATTTTGGGTTTTTTAATATTGAATTGTTAATGTGAAAACTGCTTAATGATTCATCTAATAATTTATCTATTGAAATTGTACTTAATATTTTACTTCTTTTTTTTTACTAGGATGCTATTATAGTATTATATTTAAATATTCTACACTATTTGGATACATACACAATTCAGTCATTTGGATTGTTTTGAAAATAAAGTACATTAGTATTTTATATTATATTCATCTGAATTATTAATTTTAATTTCAATTTAATGTGTATGTGTGATGTCTGTAAATGAGCCGTGTGTTCATAGTTTCTCCAAGGACAGATGTGGCAATGCTGTGACTGTGGGTAACATCTGGTTTATTTCTCAAATAATTTAGGTCACAAGTTTACCAGTTTCTTCAAATCTATGACTCATCATTTTTAAGCTTCGTCTTTTTCTTCTTCTTATTTTTGTAAATTGGGTTCGGCCAATTTAATAACCGTTTTTGGAGATGTGTATTGTTAAGGAGTGTAGTCAGGCGTAATTTGTTGGTCAACAATTGGGAGAAAGGCAAACAATGTGACTTGTAAATAGAACTTTTTTTTGGAAAACCTTGTAGTCTGTTTAGTTGAGTCTTGGTACGATTGTTCGTCAGGTAGGTGAGACAGAATGTTCTTGAAAGTATTTAGTAGTGATATCTCGAGAATATGTTTGTTATATTCTGATTGATTGGTATTCCCCCCAAAATAGGAAAATCGCATAATCATGTATTTCTGTGTGCATACAGAATGTCAAGGAATCGTTTGTTTTCGTTGTTAATTTGTTTGGGCTGTAATTCCAAAACTAAGCGACCTAACTGTAGCGAATTTGTTTGTGGTTCGTATAGCAATATTCTGATTGCACCATGAAGTGTATTTTGATTATTCGGATCAGAAATCTGGTAAATATATGAAAAACATCACTTTTTAATAGATCTTGTTGTGGAGACTACCAGATTGCATTGATACAAGGTATCTTTGATGAAGTTCTAACAGATTTGTTCATTTCATGACAATGTCATTATTTTTTTATGGGATCAGTCTGATTGGTTTGATACTTTATACTTGATACTTTTAATGTCTATCAGATTAATATGACGCTATCATCAATTTCATATTTTATACCATCACGATTTCAATGCTTATTTGTTCTTATTTCAACCATCATATCGCTTGTTATATAGAATTTTCATTAGTAATGTGTATTTTTTAAACCACCATAACCTTCGTATTTGGGTGTACATCTTTTCGGACATTCCCTTTTGCATGACATCACAGCTACCATGGCCACGCCCATGACAACAGTGCTTAATAGTGTCTTTTGTCAATTGCCAGTGTAAATTTCTAGTGGTAGTAGCAGTGAAACCTTTCTGAAAATTGTCAGTACATTGTGTTTGTTGAGATCGATGTGAAATTCAGTGGCTAGAGTTTGAAAATATCACAGGAATCTTAGTCGTGATCTGTGATTCTGCTCTGTGTATCTTCATCTAAATTGATGAAGCACCACTGACTTGCAATGATAAGGGCTTCAGGAGAGTTGCCATGCATTCATCCTTGGAGGTAGGCTATGAGACATTGGGTTACCACACGTGAGCAAGAGTTTGAGTGGAAACGCCTTCATCATTTCCCACTAGATGTGCAGAAGAGCCAGGACAGTCAATGATGTACTGGTTCATCACGTGTAAATGTTAGCATTGACACAGTTGGGGTATGTGCATGTAACAATGTAAATCTCACCAAAATGTGGCCAGGCTTGGTCCATCATAGGAAGGCTTTCATACAGCTGGTCTGTTGAGAAAGGAAGGACCCAGATGCATCTAGCAGTTGTTGCTGAACAGGCCTGATGCATAAGGTACCCATCACCAAGGGTAACATTCTTACTGTATAATAGTAATGAGTTGTACTGTATCAACTTGGGGTAACTTTAAAACTTCCTTTTTTCCTCTGATCCACAAAAGTGCGCAGTTATTTTGCCAACCTGAATTGTAAGGGCTGACAGACTAACAGATTTGGAATTAGTAATAGACTAATCACAATCAAATGTTGAGAATGAGCATCAGACAAATCAGGCAGTTGAGATTCATTGATGGTGGTGTCCATCATAAAATAGAAGTTATAATGAATGAATGAATGAATGAATGAATGAATGAATGAATGAATGAAATAAATGATGAAATAATTTGCTTTTGGATTGCTAGAAACGCTCACCAACTTTCACATAGAAGGTGACAGTCAACAGTATGATATGGATAAAAGATTTGGGTCAGAGGGTGAAACTAAAAAGCAACTGGAGATTTTGAACCAGGGTATGACTTAATTGGCTAACTAAGTTAGCCCTTGTGATAATTTAGTAATTAACCCAATCATTACCATGGAAACAACATAAGTAAACAACAAACTGGTGAATTTTGAAAATCATGTCAAGCATTTAGTATGGTATAGACTATCATATACATCACAGCACTAAAGTTAATAATTATTTAATCTTAGCCTCATATAGCCAATGTATTTTTGGGGCAGTCATTTTTTTTTATATTATCGGTATTTAGTTATTTTAAAAAGAAAATTTAATTAAATTTTATAAATGAATGTAGTATATGAATCCAACACACATATTTTTGTAGCTCGTTGCTACCATGGAGTTAGTACCTTCCATGTTGCTACCATGGAGTTAGTACCTTCCATGTTGCTACCACGGAGTTAGTACCTTCCATGTTGCTACCATGGAGTTAGTACCTTCCATGTTGCTACCATGGAGTTAGTACCTTCCATGTTGCTACCATGGAGTTAGTACCTTCCATGTTGCTACCATGGAGTTAGTACCTTCCATGTTGCTACCATGGAGTTAGTACCTTCCATGTTGCTACCATGGAGTTAGTACCTTCCATGTTGCTACCATGGAGTTAGTACCTTCCATGTTGCTACCATGGAGTTAGTACCTTCCATGTTGCTACCACGGAGTTAGTACCTTCCATGTTGCTACCACGGAGTTAGTACCTTCCATGTTGCTACCACGGAGTTAGTACCTTCCATGTTACTACCATGGAGTTAGTACCTCCCATGTTGCTACCATGGAGTTAGTACCTTCCATGTTGCTACCATGGAGTTAGTACCTTCCATGTTGCTACCATGGAGTTAGTACCTTCCATGTTGCTACCATGGAGTTAGTACCTTCCATGTTACTACCATGGAGTTAGTACCTTCCATGTTGCTACAAAGTAAACTTAATTATGTGAAAAATAACGTATCAGAATAAAAAGGGAGACACACATACAAGTTAACATGATCATGGCAAAATGTGATTAGCTAATAAAGTCATGGTCATGACACATGATTATGTAACCATAACTCAATGAATAAAAGTACAAGAAGCGCATAGCAAAGTCAAAGATACAACAAATATGATAATGTATAGCACAATAAAGGAAGACTTTTAAGTAAATTATAATTTTCAGTATTTTATTAACACAAACAAACAAATTTCACACTGAAACAATAAGTTTCTATTGGCCAATGGAATAACATTAAAAATGTTCAAATAAAGTCAATACACACTACGCTTGTTTTATTGGCTGGTTGGATTAACTGTCATTAACATTTTAAAATATTTGTAATAATGAAGGAAATGAGTTTATGTCAATCATACAACAGCTTATTGTCATTATATTTATTGCAGTTATTACATAATTGCATATATATTTGCATATATTTACATTTATTTATAATTTTTCCCTAATTTGACTATGTATCATACTCACCAATTATATGATTGTTTGTCCGTTCAAGCATTTGTGTTTCATATGCAAATTTGTTGACAGACTAAAAATGTAAATATTGATAAAGTATGAAGTTTTTTATCTTATTTCAATGGTTTAACACATTACCAATGATAAACAAGTTACTGCTCATACATTTGTTTCTCCTATTAACAATGAATTTTTAAGCATTTGTGTACTATATTTATTATTTACATTAACATTTTCAATTAAAGAAAATTGTATTCATTCATTAAGGTAGAAGTAGCCTAGTCATAATTGTTTGTCAAAGTTTGTCATAAATTGCATGACAGTGTTCATTAGTTTATTATGTACAATCATGAAGTTAATGTCCCATGGTACAATGAAATAGCATTATTTTGTGTGTTACAGTTCAGCTTTTTGAGAAACGTGTCCTAATATTTCTTGAAAATTGCTATTTTTAGAACAATTCAATAGAACACAATGTTAAAGAAAAATTGCATTTTTGGAGACTTTTTAAAACCCAGATTTTAAAAAATAATTAAGAACAACAAAAAGTACTCCATCAATAACAATATATGATTTTGTCACCAGGCTAGATTTTGAGATATTGCATAATATCTCTGCCATAGGAACCTGTGGTAAAAGTGTTTCAATTGTGTCAAAATGGCGACTTCCCACTAAAATACAACCATCAATTTCTTGAAAAAAAGGCTGGGGACCCCCAATTTTGTTTAGGTCAATATCCTTATATTGCCTTGGAGTACAGTTGATTGCAAAATGAATAAATTCTGGGTATTTTAATTTATGAGTGGGCTTCCACTTTAAGTGAAATCTTTCCATAATTGTTTGATTTTCTTCTCATGGACAGGATGGAATGGAAGGCCATCGATACTCATGCTTAATTCAGGAAATATACCATCACCTATCTCATGATCCATCAAGGTCCTCAACATGGCTTCTTGCTGAAAACAAAATATATGACAATGTTATATTATAAACTCTTTGTAATTGACATTGATGTGATGGTTGAATTAAAACTCATAACACCAATGATATCAATATTAATAATTCAATGTCAGTGATGACATTTGCAGTTGGTAAATTGACATTTGCAGAAACATAATCATGTTTTTGTACAAACTTTGAAGAAAATTTGTCAAGGAAGGTTTGAAAAATAAGTAAGACACATGAGAAAATAATGGCCACCGACCATATTGAATCAATTCATGAAACAAAATTACGTGTGTCAGTAACCCACTTTTAAAGATGTCAATACTATTAATAATAAAATCAGTCCAGGCATATCTGAGAAACAGTTATATTATTGTGACAAAAATAGTTACCATTTTGTCAAAGATCATTGACACAAAAAGCAAATCAACATACATGTTAACCATTTGTACATATTTTGAACAATGACCAAAAAGTCCAACACGGACAAACAGACAAGACATACTACTGTATTATATTTTGTTGTTCACATGCTCAAACTAAAAACAAGTCTTGGTATACTTGAGTTCTTATAAGTTTCTATCAAGAAAACACCTTTGTGAAGTCAAAATGATGTCAATACCAGGATAAAAATGATGTAAATACCAGGATGAAAGCATTATCGTTTTAAGCACCAAATATGTTTAGATGTGTATATCATTATATAGAATCCAGTCTCTGATCAGTCAATGTAGCTTTCATAGCAACAAAATATGGCTTCCTTTAAACAATATCTCGCCCATAACTGGAAGCATTTCATGATCAAACAAACACTTTGAGCAAGGTATCTACCAGATGAATTTGAGTGTGAATTTGTTTGTTTCAAGAATGTAGAACAAGTTAAATCTTCACATGTGCGATAAGTAAATTGTCATTTAGATGACTATCTTACCCGTTCAACAGTTGGCAAAGCAGCTTGTAATTTTTCTTTACTGTATCGTGGATATCCAATATTTTGTCTGACATATCTATCATGTATAGGACACAAACCGACAGCATATAAAGCCATACACAGTGCATAACCACCCCAATCAGATACGCCTGCAGTAAGAACATAGTCAGCTGCTACTTCACAGGAAATCTCTTTACCCTGGGGAATATATTTCATTACTTGTTCCTGTACTTTGCCCATTCCAAGCTCATTGCCACCATCACCAATACCTTGAAAAAATAAATATAAATATAATATTATGTAGCTAGTTTAAAATACGTTATAGCTGAGAATCTACAAGAGCAATGTAATGCACATATCATGCAACTTTTACTCTTCTACTTTCACCATTTATCAAAACATGTTATTCTTGATTTATGTTAATCTCAGCACAACAAAGGCATTCTCATAAATACATGATATTTATAATTTCTGTGGCCTTCGAATCCAACCAGCCAATCAACAAGCACAGCGCGCGTAAATGTTTCAATGTTATTCAATCAGATAATAGAAACCTTTTATTTTGAATTGTAAATTGTATAAATATTTATAAAGATGGAGGAAAGCTTTTGTTGCGCTGAGAGTATACAGACTTAGTGACATTCAAACAAACAGTGAGTAGTATTAGAAATGGCATACAATATTAGTGATATTCTGCTCAAGCAATCAAGGTTATTATTGCAGCAAGCAAAAGACATAAGGCAACCAACATTTATGTATCATTAGCACCTGATTACCCAACCAGTGAGCAGATTTGTTTTCACAATCCATACATGCACTGTTGGTGATGACCTGGTTCTGACTGTCATGGGTTATTTTCACTTTTTACCTGGTTTATCTTCTCAAGACACACATGCTTAACCCCATAACTATTGTCAGAGCAGGGTATTACAGTTGTTACAACAGAAGAACAAACAAAAATGTTGTTTCAAATATTGATACACTCAAATTGAATTTATACCATTATTCAGTTTTGCAACATTGTAGACAAACCATAGACATTGTGTCAGCAATATGGATAAAATTGTTACACTAAGTTCTACTGCCTTCTACAGGGTAATTCAGTTATATTACAGTTTTGTTTAACTATGCATGCAGACAGGGAGAAAGTTGGGGAAATTTGTTTATTAAAATGGAAAATAATAGTCTCTTCAGGAAATTGTCACAGCTCATGAGATGATCACAGGGAGTGATCTTGCCTGTAAATAGTACACAAATTTGACTTCAATATCAACTAAAATTATGAAACCAAGTCAATCAGCAGTGCAAACGTATGAAAGTATGAACTTTTTGTTTGAAGTTCTGTTGTGATGACTGCAATAACATCTTTGATTATATCAAACTGTACTAGAAATACATATCAATTAGTACTTGGGCAAGTCACTTAGAACGCAGATAGAGACTAGGGTTTGTATAGCACAGCCTCCTTCTCTTCCTGCTACAGAAAAACAGAAATCTGTTGAATGATATTCACAACAAGCTATAATATTCATAAATGTAATATGTCCAACTGTGTCAGGAAAAATACTCCAACAATTGATTGTACAACATACCCATACTTGTTATTTTCCTTGTCTCACATTTCCCATTATTTATATCTAAGAGAAAAACATTATTTTAGATACCATTACCAAAGTTTCTAATGATAAGAGTTAATTTATATCAAGCCAGATGTATACTAGAAGAAGGAAATCTCCAGTGTTATGAATGGTCACCAGTCTGCCATTGCTTGAAAGGGCAAATTGACAGGCTATGTATAATACATTGGTATGTCTTTGTAACAAGTTTGAAAGAAATTAGTTGATGCAAGTCGCATGCACGCACACACATGTGGAACACAAATTGATAGTTAGACTTACAAATCCATATGGGGAGAAAAGGGAAAGGAGAGTAGTACATAAAAGTATGCCAGGTTTGAGCTCTCTTCTAAACTGAAATTGTTTCAGACTTGCATATTATGAAGAATCAAGGGGTCTCCCCAAATTAAATTTCAGGAGGGTGGCAAACTTGAATATAATTAGCATATATCAATCAGGAAAATGTAAAAGTATAATTAGCCACTTTCATTTGAATACCAGCTTCAAATACACTGTAAAATTACTATATTGATGTTCTTGAATTATCTTCACAACTAAATTAAACTTCTTTGTGTAAAAACTAATTTCAATCAACTTTGATATAACTAACAGGAAATAATGCCAAACTACCAAGCACAGTCCTTTGTGATAGAACAGCATGTGTTTTTTTCTATAAAAAGAAAACATATATTTTCAGTTTTGAAATTAAATTTTCAAGAACAAAACAAAAAGGAATCTGTTGACTGAACCTGAGATGCACCTCTTTAAAACTCCTTGAGGAGAACTCATGTTATCTATGCATGTAGTTAGAATTAGTACATGCCATATACACATATATAAATTGGTGCATGCACACATTATAAAATACTTTTATTTAACAAGACAAAACAGCTCAGGAAAAAAACATAAATTGATGTAGAAGACAATATTTGACTGTGCAGGTTAAGTGACTTCTCAATGAATTTTACTACATCCACAAATTATTTAATTTGCTTTGCCGAGTTAAAGTTGCACCATGAGATCATTTTGAACTTTTATTAGGGCCTTAGAAATATTATTCAAAATTTGTGATGCTTGGAATGTGTGTGAATTGTGAGAACATGTACTGGTACTACCATCTTTTCTGTCAGAAGATAGTCCATCTCAAATAGAATCTTTTCTCTCAGAAGATCGCCCATCTCAAATAGAATCTTTTCTCTCAGAAGATCGCCCATCTCAAATAGAATCTTTTCTCTCAGAAGATCGCTCATCTCAAATAGAATCTTTTCTCTCAGAAGATAGCCCATCTCAAATAGAATCTTTTCTCTCAGAAGATAGCCCATCTCAAATAGAATCTTTTCTCTCAGAAGATCGCCCATCTCAAATAGAATCTTTTCTCTCAGAAGATAGCCCATCTCAAATAGAATCTTTTCTCTCAGAAGATAGCCCATCTCAAATAGAATCTTTTCTCTCAGAAGATAGCCCATCTCAAATAGAATCTTTTCTCTCAGAAGATCGCCCATCTCAAATAGAATCTTTTCTCTCAGAAGATCGCCCATCTCAAATAGAATCTTTTCTCTCAGAAGATAGCCCATCTCAAATGGAATCTTTTCTCTCAGAAGATCGCCCATCTCAAATAGAATCTTTTCTCTCAGAAGATCGCCCATCTCAAATAGAATCTTTTCTCTCAGAAGATAGCCCATCTCAAATAGAATCTTTTCTCTCAGAAGATCGCCCATCTCAAATAGAATCTTTTCTCTCAGAAGATCGCCCATCTCAAATAGAATCTTTTCTCTCAGAAGATAGCCCATCTCAAATAGAATCTTTTCTCACAGAAGATCGCCCATCTCAAATAGAATCTTTTCTCTCAGAAGATCGCCCATCTCAAATAGAATCTTTTCTCTCAGAAGATCGCCCATCTCAAATCGAATCTTTTCTCTCAGAAGATAGCCCATCTCAAATCGAATCTTTTCTCTCAGAAGATCGCCCATCTCAAATAGAATCTTTTCTCTCAGAAGATAGCCCATCTCAAATCGAATCTTTTCTCTCAGAAGATAGCCCATCTCAAATCGAATCTTTTCTCTCAGAAGATAGTCCATCTCAAATCGAATCTTTTCTCTCAGAAGATAGCCCATCTCAAATAGAATCTTTTCTCTCAGAAGATAGCCCATCTCAAATAGAATCTTTTCTCTCAGAAGATAGCCCATCTCAAATAGAATCTTTTCTCTCAGAAGATAGCCCATCTCAAATCGAATCTTTTCTCTCAGAAGATAGTCCATCTCAAATCGAATCTTTTCTCTCAGAAGATAGCCCATCTCAAATAGAATCTTTTCTCTCAGAAGATAGCCCATCTCAAATAGAATCTTTTCACTCAGAAGATAGCTCATCTCAAATAGAATCTTTTCTCTCAGAAGATAGCCCATCTCAAATCGAATCTTTTCTCTCAGAAGATAGCCCATCTCAAATAGAATCTTTTCTCTCAGAAGATCTCCCATCTCAAATAGAATCTTTTCTCTCAGAAGATCGCCCATCTCAAATAGAATCTTTTCTCTCAGAAGATCGCCCATCTCAAATAGAATCTTTTCTCTCAGAAGATAGCCCATCTCAAATTGAATCTTTTCTCTCAGAAGATCGCCCATCTCAAATAGAATCTTTTCTCTCAGAAGATCGCCCATCTCAAATAGAATATTTTCTCTCAGAAGATAGCCCATCTCAAATAGAATCTTTTCTCTCAGAAGATCGCCCATCTCAAATAGAATCTTTTCTCTCAGAAGATCGCCCATCTCAAATAGAATCTTTTCTCTCAGAAGATCGCCCATCTCAAATAGAATCTTTTCTCTCAGAAGATCGCCCATCTCAAATAGAATCTTTTCTCTCAGAAGATAGCCCATCTCAAATCGAATCTTTTCTCTCAGAAGATCGCCCATCTCAAATCGAATCTTTTCTCTCAGAAGATAGCCCATCTCAAATAGAATCTTTTCTCTCAGAAGATCGCCCATCTCAAATAGAATCTTTTCTCTCAGAAGATAGCCCATCTCAAATCGAATCTTTTCTCTCAGAAGATAGCCCATCTCAAATAGAATCTTTTCTCTCAGAAGATAGTCCATCTCAAATCGAATCTTTTCTCTCAGAGGATAGCCCATCTCAAATAGAATCTTTTCTCTCAGAAGATAGCCCATCTCAAATAGAATCTTTTCTCTCAGAAGATAGCCCATCTCAAATCGAATCTTTTCTCTCAGAAGATAGCCCATCTCAAATCGAATCTTTTCTCTCAGA
The DNA here is from genome assembly GCF_978046115.1 of Saccoglossus kowalevskii. NCBI lineage: Eukaryota > Metazoa > Hemichordata > Enteropneusta > Harrimaniidae > Saccoglossus > Saccoglossus kowalevskii. The sequence continues at coordinate 8,796,828 of NC_140642.1, forward strand.
AGATAGTCCATCTCAAATCGAATCTTTTCTCTCAGAAGATAGCCCATCTCAAATAGAATCTTTTCTCTTAGCAGATCGCCCATCTCAAATAGAATCTTTTCTCTCAGAAGATCGCCCATCTCAAATAGAATCTTTTCTCTCAGAAGATAGCCCATCTCAAATCGAATCTTTTCTCTCAGAAGATCGCCCATCTCAAATCGAATCTTTTCTCTCAGAAGATAGCCCATCTCAAATAGAATCTTTTCTCTCAGAAGATCGCCCATCTCAAATAGAATCTTTTCTCTCAGAAGATAGCCCATCTCAAATCGAATCTTTTCTCTCAGAAGATAGCCCATCTCAAATCGAATCTTTTCTCTCAGAAGATAGTCCATCTCAAATCGAATCTTTTCTCTCAGAAGATAGCCCATCTCAAATAGAATCTTTTCTCTCAGAAGATAGCCCATCTCAAATAGAATCTTTTCTCTCAGAAGATAGCCCATCTCAAATCGAATCTTTTCTCTCAGAAGATAGCCCATCTCAAATCGAATCTTTTCTCTCAGAAGATAGTCCATCTCAAATCGAATCTTTTCTCTCAGAAGATAGCCCATCTCAAATAGAATCTTTTCTCTCAGAAGATAGCCCATCTCAAATAGAATCTTTTCTCTCAGACGATAGCCCATCTCAAATAGAATCTTTTCTCTCAGAAGATAGCCCATCTCAAATAGAATCTTTTCTCTCAGAAGATAGCCCATCTCAAATAGAATCTTTTCTCTCAGAAGATAGCCCATCTCAAATAGAATCTTTTCTCTCAGAAGATCGCCCATCTCAAATAGAATCTTTTCTCTTAGCAGATCGCCCATCTCAAATAGAATCTTTTCTCTCAGAAGATCGCCCATCTCAAATAGAATCTTTTCTCTCAGAAGATAGCCCATCTCAAATGGAATCTTTTCTCTCAGAAGATAGTCCATCTCAAATCGAATCTTTTCTCTCAGAAGATAGCCCATCTCAAATAGAATCTTTTCTCTCAGAAGATAGCCCATCTCAAATAGAATCTTTTCTCTCAGAAGATCGCCCATCTCAAATAGAATCTTTTCTCTCAGAAGATAGCCCATCTCAAATAGAATCTTTTCTCTTAGCAGATCGCCCATCTCAAATAGAATCTTTTCTCTCAGAAGATCGCCCATCTCAAATAGAATCTTTTCTCTCAGAAGATAGCCCATCTCAAATCGAATCTTTTCTCTCAGAAGATCGCCCATCTCAAATCGAATCTTTTCTCTCAGAAGATAGCCCATCTCAAATAGAATCTTTTCTCTCAGAAGATCGCCCATCTCAAATAGAATCTTTTCTCTCAGAAGATAGCCCATCTCAAATCGAATCTTTTCTCTCAGAAGATAGCCCATCTCAAATCGAATCTTTTCTCTCAGAAGATAGTCCATCTCAAATCGAATCTTTTCTCTCAGAAGATAGCCCATCTCAAATAGAATCTTTTCTCTCAGAAGATAGCCCATCTCAAATAGAATCTTTTCTCTCAGAAGATAGCCCATCTCAAATCGAATCTTTTCTCTCAGAAGATAGCCCATCTCAAATCGAATCTTTTCTCTCAGAAGATAGTCCATCTCAAATCGAATCTTTTCTCTCAGAAGATAGCCCATCTCAAATAGAATCTTTTCTCTCAGAAGATAGCCCATCTCAAATAGAATCTTTTCTCTCAGACGATAGCCCATCTCAAATAGAATCTTTTCTCTCAGAAGATAGCCCATCTCAAATAGAATCTTTTCTCTCAGAAGATAGCCCATCTCAAATAGAATCTTTTCTCTCAGAAGATAGCCCATCTCAAATAGAATCTTTTCTCTCAGAAGATCGCCCATCTCAAATAGAATCTTTTCTCTCAGAAGATCGCCCATCTCAAATAGAATCTTTTCTCTCAGAAGATAGCCCATCTCAAATAGAATCTTTTCTCTCAGAAGATCGCCCATCTCAAATAGAATCTTTTCTCTCAGAAGATCGCCCATCTCAAATAGAATCTTTTCTCTCAGAAGATAGCCCATCTCAAATAGAATCTTTTCACTCAGAAGATAGCTCATCTCAAATAGAATCTTTTCTCTCAGAAGATAGCCCATCTCAAATCGAATCTTTTCCCTCAGAAGATAGCCCATCTCAAATAGAATCTTTTCTCTCAGAAGATCGCCCATCTCAAATAGAATCTTTTCTCTCAGAAGATAGCCCATCTCAAATCGAATCTTTTCTCTCAGAAGATAGCCCATCTCAAATCGAATCTTTTCTCTCAGAAGATAGTCCATCTCAAATAGAATCTTTTCTCTCAGAAGATCGCCCATCTCAAATAGAATCTTTTCTCTCAGAAGATCGCCCATCTCAAATAGAATCTTTTCTCTCAGAAGATCGCCCATCTCAAATAGAATCTTTTCTCTCAGAAGATAGCCCATCTCAAATCGAATCTTTTCTCTCAGAAGATAGTCCATCTCAAATCGAATCTTTTCTCTCAGAAGATCGCCCATCTCAAATAGAATCTTTTCTCTCAGAAGATCGCCCATCTCAAATAGAATCTTTTCTCTCAGAAGATAGCCCATCTCAAATCGAATCTTTTCTCTCAGAAGATCGCCCATCTCAAATCGAATCTTTTCTCTCAGAAGATAGCCCATCTCAAATAGAATCTTTTCTCTCAGAAGATAGCCCATCTCAAATCGAATCTTTTCTCTCAGAAGATAGCCCATCTCAAATCGAATCTTTTCTCTCAGAAGATAGTCCATCTCAAATCGAATCTTTTCTCTCAGAAGATAGCCCATCTCAAATAGAATCTTTTCTCTCAGAAGATAGCCCATCTCAAATAGAATCTTTTCTCTCAGAAGATAGCCCATCTCAAATAGAATCTTTTCTCTCAGAAGATAGCCCATCTCAAATCGAATCTTTTCTCTCAGAAGATAGTCCATCTCAAATCGAATCTTTTCTCTCAGAAGATAGCCCATCTCAAATAGAATCTTTTCTCTCAGAAGATAGCCCATCTCAAATAGAATCTTTTCTCTCAGACGATAGCCCATCTCAAATAGAATCTTTTCTCTCAGAAGATAGCCCATCTCAAATAGAATCTTTTCTCTCAGAAGATCGCCCATCTCAAATAGAATCTTTTCCTTCAGAAGATCGCCCATCTCAAATAGAATCTTTTCTCTCAGAAGATCGCCCATCTCAAATAGAATCTTTTCTCTCAGAAGATCGCCCATCTCAAATAGAATCTTTTCTCTCAGAAGATAGCCCATCTCAAATAGAATCTTTTCTCTCAGACGATAGCCCATCTCAAATAGAATCTTTTCTCTCAGAAGATAGCCCATCTCAAATAGAATCTTTTCTCTCAGAAGATCGCCCATCTCAAATAGAATCTTTTCCTTCAGAAGATCGCCCATCTCAAATAGAATCTTTTCTCTCAGAAGATCGCCCATCTCAAATAGAATCTTTTCTCTCAGAAGATCGCCCATCTCAAATAGAATCTTTTCTCTCAGAAGATAGCCCATCTCAAATAGAATCTTTTCACTCAGAAGATAGCTCATCTCAAATAGAATCTTTTCTCTCAGAAGATAGCCCATCTCAAATCGAATCTTTTCCCTCAGAAGATCGCCCATCTCAAATCGAATCTTTTCTCTCAGAAGATAGCCCATCTCAAATAGAATCTTTTCTCTCAGAAGATCGCCCATCTCAAATAGAATCTTTTCTCTCAGAAGATAGCCCATCTCAAATCGAATCTTTTCTCTCAGAAGATAGCCCATCTCAAATAGAATCTTTTCTCTCAGAAGATAGTCCATCTCAAATCGAATCTTTTCTCTCAGAAGATAGCCCATCTCAAATAGAATCTTTTCTCTCAGAAGATAGCCCATCTCAAATAGAATCTTTTCTCTCAGAAGATAGTCCATCTCAAATCGAATCTTTTCTCTCAGAAGATAGCCCATCTCAAATAGAATCTTTTCTCTCAGAAGATAGCCCATCTCAAATAGAATCTTTTCTCTCAGAAGATAGCCCATCTCAAATAGAATCTTTTCTCTCAGAAGATAGCCCATCTCAAATCGAATCTTTTCTCTCAGAAGATAGTCCATCTCAAATCGAATCTTTTCTCTCAGAAGATAGCCCATCTCAAATAGAATCTTTTCTCTCAGAAGATAGCCCATCTCAAATAGAATCTTTTCTCTCAGACGATAGCCCATCTCAAATAGAATCTTTTCTCTCAGAAGATAGCCCATCTCAAATAGAATCTTTTCTCTCAGAAGATCGCCCATCTCAAATAGAATCTTTTCCTTCAGAAGATCGCCCATCTCAAATAGAATCTTTTCTCTCAGAAGATAGCCCATCTCAAATCGAATCTTTTCTCTCAGAAGATAGTCCATCTCAAATAGAATCTTTTCTCTCAGAAGATCGCCCATCTCAAATAGAATCTTTTCTCTCAGAAGATCGCCCATCTCAAATAGAATCTTTTCTCTCAGAAGATAGCCCATCTCAAATCGAATCTTTTCTCTCAGAAGATCGCCCATCTCAAATCGAATCTTTTCTCTCAGAAGATAGCCCATCTCAAATAGAATCTTTTCTCTCAGAAGATAGCCCATCTCAAATCGAATCTTTTCTCTCAGAAGATAGCCCATCTCAAATCGAATCTTTTCTCTCAGAAGATAGTCCATCTCAAATCGAATCTTTTCTCTCAGAAGATAGCCCATCTCAAATAGAATCTTTTCTCTCAGAAGATAGCCCATCTCAAATAGAATCTTTTCTCTCAGAAGATAGCCCATCTCAAATAGAATCTTTTCTCTCAGAAGATAGCCCATCTCAAATCGAATCTTTTCTCTCAGAAGATAGTCCATCTCAAATCGAATCTTTTCTCTCAGAAGATAGCCCATCTCAAATAGAATCTTTTCTCTCAGAAGATAGCCCATCTCAAATAGAATCTTTTCTCTCAGACGATAGCCCATCTCAAATAGAATCTTTTCTCTCAGAAGATAGCCCATCTCAAATAGAATCTTTTCTCTCAGAAGATCGCCCATCTCAAATAGAATCTTTTCCTTCAGAAGATCGCCCATCTCAAATAGAATCTTTTCTCTCAGAAGATCGCCCATCTCAAATAGAATCTTTTCTCTCAGAAGATCGCCCATCTCAAATAGAATCTTTTCTCTCAGAAGATAGCCCATCTCAAATAGAATCTTTTCTCTCAGACGATAGCCCATCTCAAATAGAATCTTTTCTCTCAGAAGATAGCCCATCTCAAATAGAATCTTTTCTCTCAGAAGATCGCCCATCTCAAATAGAATCTTTTCCTTCAGAAGATCGCCCATCTCAAATAGAATCTTTTCTCTCAGAAGATCGCCCATCTCAAATAGAATCTTTTCTCTCAGAAGATCGCCCATCTCAAATAGAATCTTTTCTCTCAGAAGATAGCCCATCTCAAATAGAATCTTTTCACTCAGAAGATAGCTCATCTCAAATAGAATCTTTTCTCTCAGAAGATAGCCCATCTCAAATCGAATCTTTTCCCTCAGAAGATCGCCCATCTCAAATCGAATCTTTTCTCTCAGAAGATAGCCCATCTCAAATAGAATCTTTTCTCTCAGAAGATCGCCCATCTCAAATAGAATCTTTTCTCTCAGAAGATAGCCCATCTCAAATCGAATCTTTTCTCTCAGAAGATAGCCCATCTCAAATAGAATCTTTTCTCTCAGAAGATAGTCCATCTCAAATCGAATCTTTTCTCTCAGAAGATAGCCCATCTCAAATAGAATCTTTTCTCTCAGAAGATAGCCCATCTCAAATAGAATCTTTTCTCTCAGAAGATAGTCCATCTCAAATCGAATCTTTTCTCTCAGAAGATAGCCCATCTCAAATAGAATCTTTTCTCTCAGAAGATAGCCCATCTCAAATAGAATCTTTTCTCTCAGAAGATAGCCCATCTCAAATAGAATCTTTTCTCTCAGAAGATAGCCCATCTCAAATCGAATCTTTTCTCTCAGAAGATAGTCCATCTCAAATCGAATCTTTTCTCTCAGAAGATAGCCCATCTCAAATAGAATCTTTTCTCTCAGAAGATAGCCCATCTCAAATAGAATCTTTTCTCTCAGACGATAGCCCATCTCAAATAGAATCTTTTCTCTCAGAAGATAGCCCATCTCAAATAGAATCTTTTCTCTCAGAAGATCGCCCATCTCAAATAGAATCTTTTCCTTCAGAAGATCGCCCATCTCAAATAGAATCTTTTCTCTCAGAAGATCGCCCATCTCAAATAGAATCTTTTCTCTCAGAAGATCGCCCATCTCAAATAGAATCTTTTCTCTCAGAAGATAGCCCATCTCAAATAGAATCTTTTCTCTCAGACGATAGCCCATCTCAAATAGAATCTTTTCTCTCAGAAGATAGCCCATCTCAAATAGAATCTTTTCTCTCAGAAGATCGCCCATCTCAAATAGAATCTTTTCCTTCAGAAGATCGCCCATCTCAAATAGAATCTTTTCTCTCAGAAGATCGCCCATCTCAAATAGAATCTTTTCTCTCAGAAGATCGCCCATCTCAAATAGAATCTTTTCTCTCAGAAGATAGCCCATCTCAAATAGAATCTTTTCACTCAGAAGATAGCTCATCTCAAATAGAATCTTTTCTCTCAGAAGATAGCCCATCTCAAATCGAATCTTTTCCCTCAGAAGATCGCCCATCTCAAATCGAATCTTTTCTCTCAGAAGATAGCCCATCTCAAATAGAATCTTTTCTCTCAGAAGATCGCCCATCTCAAATAGAATCTTTTCTCTCAGAAGATAGCCCATCTCAAATCGAATCTTTTCTCTCAGAAGATAGCCCATCTCAAATAGAATCTTTTCTCTCAGAAGATAGTCCATCTCAAATCGAATCTTTTCTCTCAGAAGATAGCCCATCTCAAATAGAATCTTTTCTCTCAGAAGATAGCCCATCTCAAATAGAATCTTTTCTCTCAGAAGATAGCCCATCTCAAATCGAATCTTTTCTCTCAGAAGATAGCCCATCTCAAATCGAATCTTTTCTCTCAGAAGATAGTCCATCTCAAATCGAATCTTTTCTCTCAGAAGATAGCCCATCTCAAATAGAATCTTTTCTCTCAGAAGATAGCCCATCTCAAATAGAATCTCTTCTCTCAGAAGATAGCCCATCTCAAATAGAATCTTTTCTCTCAGAAGATAGCCCATCTCAAATAGAATCTTTTCTCTCAGAAGATAGCCCATCTCAAATAGAATATTTTCTCTCAGAAGATCGCCCATCTCAAATAGAATCTTTTCTCTCAGAAGATCGCCCATCTCAAATAGAATCTTTTCACTCAGAAGATAGCTCATCTCAAATAGAATCTTTTCTCTCAGAAGATAGCCCATCTCAAATCGAATCTTTTCCCTCAGAAGATAGCCCATCTCAAATAGAATCTTTTCTCTCAGAAGATCTCCCATCTCAAATAGAATCTTTTCTCTCAGAAGATCGCCCATCTCAAATAGAATCTTTTCTCTCAGAAGATCGCCCATCTCAAATAGAAGCATTTAAAAAAAGTGCAAACAATTTAGGGCACCAGAATTTCTTGCCCAAAATTTGTTTGCACTTGTTTTCTTATATTCTTCAATATTTCTAGAAATGAACCCTAATTTTGTAGTCAACTGACAAAATTTGAGTCAATTTTCAGTTTGTATTAAAAAATTTGGCTATTTTTGTCTTCTGAAGGAAAGTGCAGACTATAAACATGATTTTTTTTGTGAATTTGTGATAAAAAGAGGGAACTGGTGGTGAAAAGGTTCAAATATGACTTATTTTGACCATAGACATACCTCAGTCATATACATAAGCCAATCTACTCTAGAGTTTTTATTTAGTCTATGAGAACACATGCATTATAAATAGAGAGAATATTATATAATAGTAAACATCCAATTTCCAATGAATTTTTTAGGGCGTCAAAATGTTGGTGATCATTTCAGTTGCTACTTGATTATTTGCCAAATGATTGGAATAGTGATTCAATACTCTTGGATTCACAAAGCTTTGCATCAACTCTGAATCACTGAGGCCTACAGTAATTTGGAAAATGAGCAAATTCAGAAATCATTGTTTTCATAGCATCAGATATTGGTGATCTCAGTGTGCAACATTTACGGGAGTTGTCAATGACCATACATGTTATTGTGTCTGACAGCAATAGTTCATGAATGGATATCACCACAAATGAAAAAAAAAATGATGTCTCATTAAACTATAACATACATTTACTTACCAGTAGTTGAAAGGTATGTCATATCTTTGGATGCATCAAACAATAAATCTATGTTAGATACAAGTGATGTAATATCAACATTCTTCATAGTTTTCCATGCTTTCTTGCTTGTTCTTCCTGCTCTTTCTATAGCTATTAAATGTCCATATTTGGGATGTAAATCATCTACTTCATTTAAGAATAGTTTGGCATTCTCCAATGATGCTTCCTGTCCAGGAGGTGGGAATGACAATACATCTATTTGTTGTGAGAGGATACCTACAATTGGATGAATATCAAATTAATGATGAGAATTTAGGCTTCAAGCACATACATATGAATGCACAGATAAATGAATCTCAAACTATAGCCTGAACAGGGTATAATGAAACAAATAATTAATAAATTAGTTATTAAATTAATAAATAAACAGTAATTGACAGTTTTCTGATAAATGATCTCTCAATGATATGTTGATATTGGTACACCAGGTTTTTTTCTAAACCGAGGAACATGGGCGCAGCGCCCTGATACTCTCGACTGGCGCCCTCTTACCAAATTGCCGATTTAACTTTAAAGTCATAAATATATTTCTTGAGTTGTGAACTTCCATGCTGCCGTACGACATGAAATCTTTCTCAAATATATTTTTCTCCGTGAAACACCAGCTGACAATGTGTCTGCACACCAAATACGCTAAAAATACTCCAAAAATATTTCAATGGCGATAGATAAATCGTTAAAACAGCGCAGAAAGCTTCCAATATGTGTGTGCTCCCTCTTGTTCATTTTTTCTAGAAAAAACCCTGGTACACACACAAATCAATATGTTCAAAAGCAGTTAATAATTTATACATATAAAGCTCTGTGCAATAAAGATTACAAGGAAAAATCATAAGATGCAAACATATTTTGCAAGTCTGTGAAATGATCAATTGTGACAACATTTTTCCATTACCTTTCGAGACAAGGTCAGCAACAATGTCATTCATTAATTTTTCCATTTCAGTATCTACTACAATGGTAACTTGCTTTCCCATTGCTTGCAGCATAGTTGCCATGGCAAAAGTTCCTGACAAACCGTCATTCTCATATGGAACAGGTTTATTTGTTAGACAGGGAAAACCTGTTGTTATGGCAACAGAAGATGCATGAGATATGTTGAGAGCAGACTTGATCAGGTCTCCTTTCACTATGAGAGAAGAAATGCCTCGATTACCTGAAAAAACAAACAAAGCATTGTTATTAAACAACTACAGCCAAGCACTAATCATTGTACGATGCTTAATGAATACATAGTCCTACTGTCAAATAGATTATGGGTCAGGTCAGAATTAGGTTAAAGAAATATTCTATAATAATAAAACATGTGACCTTTTGAATTCCACATATTCTAGAACAAGTAGCCTGTCGGCTGAGATAGCTCTGCTGTTAGCAATGCACATTTCAATTAAAGAACTGAAGATATCATTAGAAAATGAACAATATGTATATGTAGTATCAAAGCAATCACTTTTTATCAAAAATTACAAAAATATTCACCAAAATTAGAGAATTAAAGAATGAACAAATCTAAGAAAGGTCCACATATAGTACCTATATATGCAATATCAAAGCAATCGGACTTACAGTTTTTAACAAGAAGTCGAAAATAGCATTTTTTACCAAAAATGCCGAAAAAATATTCACCAAAATTTGAGAATTGAAGATATCATCATGAAATGAACAAATCTAAGAGAGGTCTACCCAAGGTACATATACACCAAGTATCAAAGCATTCAGGCTTGTAGATTTCAAGAAGAAGTCGAAAAAGTAAAACATTGACACAGACGATGACGAACGACGACAAAAGACGACGACGAACAATCACTCATATGATAAAAACTGTGTGATGCCAGTTATTTACATAATATGTAAATTATGTACCACTACACTTACCAGGATCTTCGTTCATAGCACTTTCTAGTTGCTGAACTTTATTTAACACTGACTCTCCAACTGCACTGGCAAAGAATGGATTTTCTCTTATGGTAATGACCCTGGGTTTGTCGTTGTCATCAATCTTTACATTCAATGTTGCAGGGCTGTCAGAAATATACATACAGCCAGCAAAATGGGTAAAAGCCAATGGCGAACCTAGTAGGAAAAACCTAATTCAATAAAGTACATAGAAAAACAAACATACTGTAGAGGCAGAAATATTTAGATTTAAAATCAATGGTTTGTGTATAAAACAATACATTGTCAGGATAATACCTGGATCAACTAAGGAAGACATAAGGTGCATTTTCAGTGGGTTTTCATGTATTGCTTTTGGAATGCATAGTAATAATAGCACAAATACAAATGGCACAGTGGAAATGGCACAGGAAATAATGACACAGTGGAAATATAAATACCCAGTGACCAGTTGTTGTTAACACAAAAAAAAGATGGAAGCCAGTCGGCCATCTTTGATCTGATTATGGAACAAACTGACATCGACATGTATTTCTAGATGTATGATGTTTGTGTCAAATATGAATGAAAATGGTCCAAAAGGCTTGGAGATATAGTAGTATGGTCAAAAATCAATATGGCCACCAGTCGGCCATCTTTTATATGATTATGAAACAAACTGAAATGGGCATTAGTTCCAAAATGTATGATGTATGTGCCAAATATGCATTGCCAGAAATGGACAATAGAATCTGGTCAAGTAGGGATTTCCTGTCTATACCATTGCAGTGACTATAATTACATGCAAAATTATTCAAGACAACGGATGATGTAATAGACTTTAAAGATCTATTGTTTAGCCTAATTGAGAGTCTATTGTTATAGTTTATATAATTTAATTATTTAAGTAGTTCACAGCTTGGGGTTGGAAACAATAGTAAGTGAGGTAATCTTTTGTTTCCTTTATTCTGTGCCCACTTGTATTTGTTAGCTGATCATATGAAGCCATGTAATAAATGGTGTTAGTTGCCAGAGAACGAGATACCATTAGGTACACTCTTATGGTGGTATTGAAGACAGCCACCCATTAAATACTTAATACAAAAATATGTGAACAGACTAATCTTGTAAATATCATTGTTTTCGTCAATGGCGATTGGTACGCAAACTACATTTGTCTGACGCATTATAAAACAAAAGTCAAGACTGTCGTGGAACAATACACAACTCACGGACAGACAGTGGGCTGAAACGCCTCTTTTATAAAAAGGGAAAACGACCGATACAATATATCGATCTTGCGGTCTGACCTTCAGCATCAAAAGCAGTATGGCGATAGTGGTTTGCGCTCGAAAAGTGGGGTGATTTAACATGGACTAACCATGCTCTTTTTACCTCCATGAACTAACGAGCATAAAAGAAATCTTGATTCAGGTTACTTCCTGTTGTTAATTGGATTAAAACAGTTATATTTGCTAACAACTGAATTGTATATCTGTGTAAAAAATGCATGAATTTCAACTCTAATTTGGGCAGCGAATACTGCGTCTACAACTGCGTCAGCTGCGTCGTCGTGTTCATTGAACCAGAGAGTATCCAGAACGAAGCAAACAAACTTGAACAGTCACCTGCGTTAGTGCATTTTCCTATTTTTAAAAATAGAGTCTGGCACACAAATACACATCGTCCATTGGTAATACACTGGACCAGTGTAGGATTTATCATCAGGTTTTACGGCAAGTTGGGCATTTATTGGTGGAGTTTTGATGAAAACGTCTATAACATATCGAAAGCTTGGAACGTCACCTGTCTATTACGAAGCACACAAAAGTGAAAAAATGAAAAATATAAACTCAAAATTAAATTTTGTTTTAATATATGTTTATGCAATGCATTCTCTATGGCACATTCTATGATGTTTATTTGACTGGGGAACACTGGTCAGGGCGGAAGTCGGCCATCTTGTCCCCTCGTTTCTGGTGATGAATGAAAATGATCCCTAAGCCTTGGAGATATAATAGTAGTATGATTAAAAAGTGATTGTAAAACAAATTGTCACAGACATGTAATCTAAAATGTACAATGTATATAACAAATTTGAATGAAAATGACAAACCATGTCTATGATACAACATTTCCGAAAAACAAGATGACTGCCAGTCAGCCATCTTTGATCCAATCATGAACCGAATCATTATAGACATGTATTCTTATATGTATAATGTATGTACTAAATTTAAACAAAAACTGACTAAGGATGAATGAGATACAACATTTTCATGAAAAACAAAATGACTGCCAGTCAGCCAGGTTGGATTGAATACTAGGCACATGCAAAGAATGAACAGATTTCGTCCACAGGTTCTGAAATATGACTCCTGACAGACAAACAAACAGAAGGAGACCGAATTTTAAGTTCCTGTTTCGAACAGGGACTAATAAAGCAAGCATGAATAGTTATTTACTTCCTGTTTAGAGTTGATATAGATAAAATAACTAACTATAACATTTCTTTCATCTGAGAATTTCAGGAGTATGCCATGACTTGTGCAATGTTCGTCACACTTCTTGCACACTTTCAGATTCGCAGTCTATACAAGGTGGGAAATTTGAATCGAAGGAATACTTGTAAAAAAGTAAATCGTACAATGGTTTTCTTAGGTTTTGACTACCAGATAAATAGCTGTTGATGTACTTGGCTAATTCAGCCAGCTACTTTGTATTTTTAAGACTAGCAACCTATGAAAAAGTATCACTAATTGGCACCTACTCCAGAACTTAATGAAACCCGGAGTTCAGAACTTGCAATATATAGTACCAGTACATATATCCAACATCCATCACTGTGATTACCACTGTGGCATTATTACAGCCTAGGCCATTACAACTGTGCCATTATTACAGCCTAGGCCATTACCACTGTGGCATTATTACAGCCTAGGCCATTTCAATCGTGTCATTATTACAGCCTAGGCCATTTCTACTGTGCCATTATTACAGCCTAGGCCATTTCCACTGTGCCATTATTACAGCCTAGACCATTTCCACTGTGCCATTATTACAACCTAGACCATTTCCAATGTGCCATTATTACAGCCTAGGCCATTTCCACTGTGGCCATTATTACAACCTAGGCCATTTCCACTGTGCCATTATTACAGCCTAGGCCATTGCCACTGTGCCATTATTGCAGCCTAGGCCATTTCCAATGTGCCATAATTACAGCCTAGGCCATTTCCACTGTGGCATTATTACAGCCTAGGCCATTTCCAATGTGCCATTATTACAGCCTAGGCCATTTCCAATGTGCCATTATTACAACCTAGGCCATTACCACTGTGCCATTATTACAGCCTAGGCCATTTCCACTGTGGCCATTATTACAGCCTAGGCCATTTCCAATGTGCCATAATTACAGCCTAGGCCATTGCCACTGTGCCATTATTACAGCCTAGGCCATTTCCAATGTGCCATTATTACAGCCTAGGCCATTGCCACTGTGGCCATTATTACAACCTAGGCCATTACCACTGCATCATTATTACAGCCTAGGCCATTGCCACTGTGCCATTATTACAGCCTAGGCCATTTCCAATGTGCCATAATTACAGCCTAGGCCATTTCCACTGTGCCATTATTACAGCCTATGCCATTTCCACTGTGCCATTATTACAGCCTAGACCATTTCCACTGTGCCATTATTACAGCCTAGACCATTTCCAATGTGCCATTATTACAGCCTAGGCCATTTCCACTGTGGCCATTATTACAACCTAGGCCATTTCCACTGTGCCATTATTACAGCCTAGGCCATTGCCACTGTGCCATTATTGCAGCCTAGGCCATTTCCAATGTGCCATAATTACAGCCTAGGCCATTTCCACTGTGGCATTATTACAGCCTAGGCCATTTCCAATGTGCCATTATTACAGCCTAGGCCATTTCCAATGTGACATTATTACAACCTAGGCCATTACCACTGTGCCATTATTACAGCCTAGGCCATTTCCACTGTGGCCATTATTACAGCCTAGGCCATTTCCAATGTGCCATAATTACAGCCTAGGCCATTGCCACTGTGCCATTATTACAGCCTAGGCCATTTCCAATGTGCCATTATTACAGCCTAGGCCATTGCCACTGTGGCCATTATTACAACCTAGGCCATTACCACTGCATCATTATTACAGCCTAGGCCATTGCCACTGTGCCATTATTACAGCCTAGACCATTTCCAATGTGCCATAATTACAGCCTAGGCCATTTCCACTGTGCCATTATTACAGCCTATGCCATTTCCACTGTGCCATTATTACAGCCTATGCCATTTCCACTGTGCCATTATTACAGCCTAGGCCATTTCCACTGTGCCATTATTACAGCCTAGACCATTTCCACTGTGCCATTATTACAGCCTAGACCATTTCCACTGTGCCATTATTACAGCCTAGACCATTTCCACTGTGCCATTATTACAGCCTATACCATTTCCACTGTGCCATTATTACAGCCTAGGCCATTTCCAATGTGTCATAATTACAGCCTAGGCCATTACCACTGTGCCATTATTACAGCCTATGCCATTTCCACTGTGCCATTATTACAGCCTAGACCATTTCCACTGTGCCATTATTACAGCCTAGACCATTTCCACTGTGCCATTATTACAGCCTAGACCATTTCCACTGTGCCATTATTACAGCCTAGACCATTTCCACTGTGCCATTATTACAGCCTAGGCCATTTCCAATGTGTCATAATTACAGCCTAGGCCATTACCACTGTGCCATTATTACAGCCTAGGCCATTGCCACTGTGCCATTATTACAGCCCAGACCATTTCCACTGTGACATTATTACAGCCTAGGCCATTTCCTATGTGCCATTATTACAGCCTAGGCCATTTCCACTGTGCCATTATTACAGCCTAGACCATTTCCACTGTGCCATTATTACAGCCTAGGCCATTACCACTGTGCCATTATTACAGCCTAGGCCATTTCCATTGTGCTATTATTACAGCCTAGGCCATTACCACTGTGCCATTATTACAGCCTAGGCCATTTCCACTGTGCTATTATTACAGCCTAGGCCATTACCACTGTGCCATTATTACAGCCTAGGCCATTTCTACTGTGCCATTATTACAGCCTAGGCCATTACCACTGTGCCATTATTACAGCCTAGGCCATTACCACTGTGCCATTATTACAGCCTAGGCCATTTCTACTGTGCCATTATTACAGCCTAGGCCATTTCTACTGTGCCATTATTACAGCCTAGGCCATTTCCACTGTGCCATTATTACAGCCTAGGCCATTTCTACTGTGCCATTATTACAGCCTAGGCCATTACCACTGTGCCATTATTACAGCCTAGGCCATTTCTACTGTGCCATTATTACAGCCTAGGCCATTTCTACTGTGCCATTATTACAGCCTAGGCCATTTCCACTGTGCCATTATTACAGCCTAAGCCATTTCCACTGTGCCATTATTCCCTAAAAAACTAAAAACAAATTGCCATGTAGATGCAAATCATTCTGTTTCGACTTTGTATATCAGAGATAGAACCTTTGAAAATTGCATTTTATTTGGGACTAATGATTTTTAATATTTAATACTGACCAGCTGAAGCAATAGCATTTGCTGTTGTTACACCACATGACCAAAATACAGGAACTTCATCCTCATTAAATGTAACATCATTTCCCCAATCTGGTTTACGATGGTCATCAATTCCAATCATTGCTATACAAATAAAAGTGATAACAAGAGTCAATAATATTATGGTGAATGTCCATAAAAAAAGTTACAAGGTGGCATACTGAATACAGCTCACTATACCTGGATCAAGTAACAAAGTTACAAGGTGGCATACTGAATTCAGCTCACTATACATAGATCAAGTAACAAAGTTACAAAGTGGCATACTGAATACAGCTCACTATACCTGGATCAAGTAACAAAGTTACAAAGTGGCATACTGAATACAGCTCACTATACATAGATCAAGTAACAAAGTTACAAAGTGGCATACTGAATTCAGCTCACTATACCTAGATCAAGTAACAAAGTTACAAGGTGGCATACTGAATACAGCTCACTATACCTGGATCAAGTAACAAAGTTACAAGGTGGCACACTGAATACAGCTCACTATACCTGGATCAAGTAACAAAGTTACAAGGTGGCATACTGAATGCAGTTCACTATACCTGGATCAAGTAACAAAGTTACAAAGTGGCATACTGAATACAGCTCACTATACCTGGATCAAGTAACAAAGTGGCATACTGAATTCAGCTCACTATACCTGGATCAAGTAACAAAGTTACAAGGTGGCATACTGAATTCAGCTCACTATACCTGGATCAAGTAACAAAGTTACAAGGTGGCATACTGAATACAGCTCACTATACCTGGATCAAGTAACAAAGTTACAAGGTGGCATACTGAATTCAGCTCACTATACATAGATCAAGTAACAAAGTTACAAGGTGGCATACTGAATACAGCTCACTATACCTAGATCAAGTAACAAAGTTACAAGGTGGCATGCTGAATACAGCCTACTATACATAGATCAAGTAACAAAGTTACAAGGTGGCATACTGAATACAGCTCACTATACCTGGATCAAGTTACAAAGTTACAAGGTGGCATACTGAATTCAGCTCACTATACATAGATCAAGTAACAAAGTTACAAGGTGGCATACTGAATACAGCCTACTATACCTGGATCAAGTAACAATGTTACAAGGTGGCATACTGAATTCAGCTCACTATACATAGATCAAGTAACAAAGTTACAAGGTGGCATACTGATTTCAGCTCACTATACATAGATCAAGTAACAAAGTTACAAGGTGGCATACTGAATTCAGCTCACTATACATAGATCAAGTAACAAAGTTACAAGGTGGCACATACTGAATACAGCTCACTATACCTGGATCAAGTAACAAAGTTACAAGGTGGCATACTGAATACAGCCTACTATACATAGATCAAGTAACAAAGTAACAAAGTGGCATACTGAATTCAGCTCACTATACCTAGATCAAGTAACAAAGTTACAAGGTGGCATACTGAATTCAGCTCACTATACATAGATCAAGTAACAAAGTTACAAGGTGGCACATACTGAATACAGCTCACTATACCTGGATCAAGTAACAAAGTTACAAGGTGGCATACTGAATTCAGCTCACTATACATAGATCAAGTAACAAAGTTACAAGGTGGCATACTGAATTCAGCTCACTATACATAGATCAAGTAACAAAGTTACAAGGTGGCATACTGAATTCAGCTCACTATACATAGATCAAGTAACAAAGTTACAAGGTGGCATACTGAATACAGCTCACTATACCTGGATCAAGTAACAAAGTTACAAGGTGGCATACTGAATTCAGCTCACTATACATAGATCAAGTAACAAAGTTACAAGGTGGCATACTGAATTCAGCTCACTATACATAGATCAAGTAACAAAGTTACAAGGTGGCACATACTGAATACAGCTCACTATACCTGGATCAAGTAACAAAGTTACAAAGTGGCATACTGAATTCAGCTCACTATACATAGATCAAGTAACAAAGTTACAAGGTGGCATACTGAATACAGCTCACTATACATAGATCAAGTAACAAAGTTACAAGGTGGCATACTGAATACAGCTCACTATACCTGGATCAAGTAACAAAGTTACAAAGTGGCATACTGAATACAGCTCACTATACCTGGATCAAGTAACAAAGTGGCATACTGAATACAGCTCACTATACCTGGATCAAGTAACAAAGTTACAAAGTGGCATACTGAATACAGCTCACTATACATAGATCAAGTAACAAAGTTACAAAGTGGCATACTGAATACAGCTCACTATACCTGGATCAAGTAACAAAGTTACAAAGTGGCATACTGAATACAACTCACTATACCTGGATCAAGTAACAAAGTGGCATACTGAATACAGCTCACTATACCTGGATCAAGTAACAAAGTTACAAAGTGGCATACTGAATACAGCTCACTATACATAGAACAAGTAACAAAGTTACAAAGTGGCATACTGAATACAGCTCACTATACCTGGATCAAGTAACAAAGTTACAAGGTGGCATACTGAATACAACTCACTATACCTGGATCAAGTAACAAAGTTACAAGGTGGCACATACTGAATACAGCTCACTATACCTGGATCAAGTAACAAAGTTACAAAGTGGCATACTGAATTCAGCTCACTATACATAGATCAAGTAACAAAGTTACAAGGTGGCATACTGAATACAGCTCACTATACATAGATCAAGTAACAAAGTTACAAGGTGGCATACTGAATACAGCTCACTATACCTGGATCAAGTAACAAAGTTACAAAGTGGCATACTGAATACAGCTCACTAGACCTGGATCAAGTATCAAAGTGGCATACTGAATACAGCTCACTATACCTAGATCAAGTAACAAAGTTACAAGGTGGCATACTGAATACAGCCTACTATACCTGGATCAAGTAACAAAGTTACAAGGTGGCATACTGAATTCAGCTCACTATACATAGATCAAGTAACAAAGTTACAAGGTGGCATACTGAATTCAGCTCACTATACATAGATCAAGTAACAAAGTTACAAGGTGGCATACTGAATACAGCTCACTATACTTGGATCAAGTAACAAAGTTACAAGGTGGCATACTGAATTCAGCTCACTATACATAGATCAAGTAACAAAGTTACAAGGTGGCATACTGAATACAGCTCACTATACCTGGATCAAGTAACAAAGTTACAAGGTGGCATACTGAATTCAGCTCACTATACATAGATCAAGTAACAAAGTTACAAGGTGGCATACTGAATACAGCTCACTATACCTGGATCAAGTAACAAAGTTACAAGGTGGCATACTGAATTCAGCTCACTATACATAGATCAAGTAACAAGGTTACAAGGTGGCATACTGAATACAGCCTACTATACCTGGATCAAGTAACAAAGTTACAAGGTGGCATACTGAATACAGCTCACTATACCTGGATCAAGTAACAAAGTGGCATACTGAATTCAGCTCACTATACCTGGATCAAGTAACAAAGTTACAAGGTGGCATACTGAATACAGCTCACTATACCTGGATCAAGTGACAAAGTTACAAGGTGGCATACTGAATTCAGCTCACTATACATAGATCAAGTAACAAAGTTACAAAGTGGCATACTGAATTCAGCTCACTATACCTGGATCAAGTAACAAAGTTACAAGGTGGCATACTGAATTCAGCTCACTATACATAGATCAAGTAACAAAGTTACAAAGTGGCATACTGAATTCAGCTCACTATACATAGATCAAGTAACAAAGTTACAAGGTGGCATACTGAATTCAGCTCACTATACATAGATCAAGTAACAAAGTTACAAGGTGGCATACTGAATACAGCTCACTATACCTGGATCAAGTAACAAAGTGGCATACTGAATACAGCTCACTATACCTGGATCAAGTAACAAAGTTACAAGGTGGCATACTGAATTCAGCTCACTATACATAGATCAAGTAACAAAGTTACAAGGTGGCACATACTGAATACAGCTCACTATACCTGGATCTAGTAACAAAGTTACAAAGTGGCATACTGAATACAGCTCACTATACCTGGATCAAGTAACAAGGTGGCATACTGAATTCAGCTCACTATACCTGGATCAAGTAACAAAGTTACAAGGTGGCATACTGAATTCAGCTCACTATACCTGGATCAAGTAAGAATGTTACAAGGTGGCATACTGAATACAGCTCACTATACCTGGATCAAGTAACAATGTTACAAGGTGGCATACTGAATACAGCTCACTATACATGGATCAAGTAACAAAGTGGCATACTGAATTCAGCTCACTATACCTGGATCAAGTAACAAAGTTACAGGTGGCATACTGAATTCAGCTCACTATACATAGATCAAGTAACAAAGTTACAAGATGACATTCTGAATACAGCTCACTATATCTGGATCAAGTAACAAAGTTACAAAGTGGCATACTGAATACAGCTCATTATACCTGGATCTCCAATGTGTGCTGGAGCACCATGTACTTCTTTCATTACATGTGTGACTTGAAATGCTGTCTCTATCAAATTTTTTGGAATTGGTCTCATGGATAACACTTGTTTGCAATTGAAAGAACCGACAGGGTAACAGCGTATATTACTCTGCCATAAAACAATAATATGTTAATCATACATTTATTCATAATGATGGTAAATAATTATCTTTTCATTTACAACTGATGTATATTATAAACCAATATCATATTTTTAAATGGAAATCTTGCATGGATTGATCCAATATAAACTCAAAACAGACAAAATATTAAGGGTATAGCATGCAAATTTTAACTGAAGGCAGAAATTAGATATATGGAATATTTAAAATTAATTCAAATCAAAGAAAGCTTGGAAAAAATTCCTGTATTGGAGGCATGAAGTACAAATAAGGAATACTGTATTTACTATATTAGAAGCACATCTTCAATACACATAAGGTAAACATAAACATTCTAACAGAAACAGAATTGAAAATTGAAACAGAATCCCAAATCTACCTGTAAGTAAGTTTAAGCACACACCAAACAGAGATACAAGTATATGATTATAATCTGCGATTCTTCTAAATTACTTACATCAAATACTCCTACAGTAACACTTTCTTCCACATTACGTAACGGTACACCAGCGTTCATTAATGCTTTTTCAAATGAATAACTACAACCTACATAAAAAGTACACATTTCTTCCATCTCCTTCTTGTAATCCATTAAACTTCCAACTGACTTGGTAAATTTCCCATTTTCTACCACTCTGTACATGGAGACATCAGTCCTGTTACAATATTCAGATCAAAATTACGTGTCAAACCCAGTGAGACAAGTGTCAGTTACAGCAGCAAGAAATGTGTCAAAGACAGCAAGAAAATTGACGAACACAGCAAGAAAAGTGTCAAACAAAGTGAGAAAAGTGTCTACTGACGAGAAAAGTGGTAAACACAGAGAGAAAAGTGTTAAACACAGCAAGAAATGTGTCATACACAGTGAGAAAAGTGTATGATTGCACCCTCAAAGATAAAGTTTGAAAAACAGTACCGGTAACTAAAGATTCATTAAGGATATTTTACATAAAATTTCCAACATTTTCAAAATGCTGATACTAAGGACATTTAATCATTATGGCATCTTGCATAATAAATCTGTGACCACATAAACACCAAATGGCCCACAGTCTGCCAGCTTTATTCAAATCACAAAACTAAATGATATTTTACTAGATGCTGCATCATCCGAATTGCACGGTTTGTTGGTGCCAACTTATTGTCAACGCCACCAACCCGTGCAGGATCAGCCAAGTTTGATTTGCTTGGAAAGGTGCCCAATCAGACGCTGTATAACATTGCGCTATAAACCAAAGAACAAAATGGCGGAAATGGCAACGCTAAGCATGGTTACTTCAAAATTCTTTTAATAACCGTGCGTGTAGAGTGTTTTTAGGTTGTTTGCCAAACCCCCAAAAAACGATGCTGCATTTTTTCACCCAGTTTTTCACAATTTTTTATGCCAACATTGCAAGCTGTTTGTGGCATACTTGGTCAGCAAGGTGACACATATATTAACAAAATAATGAAACTGTCAACTCTGAAAGATTCTACATTTAAGAGTTGCACAATTTTCGTGATTTGCCACTCCCTGTCCTCGTTTTTTCCTGTACTCATCTTTTTCAGCTAGTAATGCCTCAATTGCATGGTTTGGGTGTTTTGGTCGCCTGTTAAAAAAAACGCTCTACTTGATACAAGATAGTTGATTAGCTGTTTATTTTTGTCGCATCTCCTCTCCTTGTCGTTAAAAGAGGAACAGAGGTCTGGTTTTTGTCACTCTGTACATGTTCCAATTTGCATAATGGTAGACAGCAAGGACCAGTATTGGTATGACAACTCACCTGATGTCAGAGTCACTATGAGTTATACCAGGTGCTGTAAATTCACCAGGTTTGGATTGGTACAGCAAAGGTAATGGACCGCTATTTGCATGACAAAACTTTTCAAAATCATCTGCTAAAGATTGGTGCACAATAGCTAGGTTAGCCTGGGTGAAACCTGGTGAAGATAAAACATATGTAGAACACAATGTAAGAATGTGTAATATTACTATTACTTTATGAAAATGAAAACATTGTAGTAAAAACAAGTTGCTGACACTTGCCAAAAAATCATTAAAATACCTTGCAGCTAATAAGCTTAGCATGATATTCGTAATAACTGTCGCAATTTTTACAAAAATTTGCAAGAATTCAAAATACTTTGTAGAAAAATTCAAGAAGTGAAAAAAGTCAAAATCTTTTGCAACCAATGAAAATACATTGCACACAATTTATTAGAAGTCAAAATCCTTTGCAGAAAGTCTCCAAGTCAGAATCCATTGCAACAAATTAAATACTTTGCAGACAGTTTACAAAGCGTTGAAATCCTTTGCAACATAAATGAACTATGGTCACCAATCCTGTGACCAATCCTGACATATTCATACCAGGAACCTTTGAACTGTCAGAAACTATGGTCACCAATTTACATAACTAGAGAGTAATGGTGATTGCATATAGTATATTGGTATATAATGTTTACCTGCACACATGCCAGTTGTAGGTTGTCCATCTGGAAGTTCTTTGCTACGTATTTTCAGCCTGACTTCCAATGGAGATGCATTCGTCAAAGTGTTTACATTAACAAAGTTCTTCTTCTTGTCTGAATTCATTTTTTTCCCTTCAGTCGCAGATCTTATAAAAGCAAACAGTGTCAGATATAGACAGCATTGTATTTATTATAAAACATAAATATAATGTTTAGGTTCTATGATTAATACTATTGTCAGTTTAAGTTTGAGATACCAGTAAAGAATAAATAAATTAAAAATCCTCCCTTTTAGAAAAGTAAATGTTCCATGCTGAAGTTATTGGAGGCAAAGATTTGAACAAGTTATTTAGAAATTAGAAACACTTTTAATTAAAAGATTGAAAATCTTTTTAAGCATCCTTCAGAAATGAGGTCAAGTATTGTGTTGATCACATCAGATCAGGTCTTGCAAAAAAGTTCAGAAAACTGATTAAAGTCAAATAATCATAATTATGCAAATGAGATCATTAATTTTGTGTTGCCCAACCCATGCATTCCTACGATTCAAGTTGAGATTACATAATCAATTATGTGAATGTTCTTGTACTGGTAACCTTTGCCTGTAAGGATTGGAGCTCTGTCAATTGTAGTTTGATGGTTCATTTCTTCCATAGAAAGAGTACATAGGTTAGTATTGAAGAAAATTCTGTTTCGAAGCACATGTTTTTTCAACCAGCGATAAGAGCAGTTTCCATTTTCTAGGACAATGTAGGTGGTAAAAACGTCTCAGTCTGTACAGTAAGTATTATAGTATTGAACATTTTAACTATTGGTAAAAAAAAATGTTAAAAGCAACAATGTAGTCAGTTTCAGAAAAAAAAACCCATACGTGCCTTTTCATAAAAAACAAACCATTTTACTCCAGGGTCAATTTAATTTAGATCAAGTCAATAAATTATAATAGTTTCATTTCTAATGCGTTCCTATAACACCATTTCCCGAAATGCATTGCAGTACATTTACAAATAGTGGTCCACCTACAATACAAATCAAACATCAGAGCAATTTGGCAAGCTGTATAGAAAAAGTTGAAAATGACATTTTCTACAAAAAATATTCACTAAGATAGAGAATTAATTGAAGCTATTTTCATAATATTAACAAATATGATAGTATTTACCCCATTAGTAAACAAAACTGAACCCAGTCAGCTGTTTTGAATCAGAATTCAGCAAATGCATAACTTTGGTGTGAATTTTGTTATGTTATGCTATGGTATGAAGTGTTATGCCCCTTACATAGAGGGCGGTACAAAAGAGTTACAAAACAAATTTATACATACTAGCCTTCACCTCCCTGTTATTTGGCAGGTCCTTCGGCCCTCTCTCCCCATACTACCTGGTCGTCTGAAAACATTGCCTGGATTTAGCTCATATGGTCATTGGATGACCACAACGTTCATTGGTTAATAAATCCTAATGAATCCAACAATGATGTGACAGTTACTTGTTCTCTGCATATGCTGTATCAACTGATAGTTGTCACAGAGACAAAAGTGCAACTGTGCCTACCTTGTCAACAATTCCTAACTATAATGGAGAGGGCCAAAGGAAGGTAACCAGGGAAACTTGCAACCCATAGTGTACTACAGCCCACACACTTTGGGATGTGTGATGAGTCTACTGCAGGGCTTAGCATTATTCCAGGTGCTTGTATGTTATTATCGGTAGTGATTATTGGTTTAAATTGGTAGTTTGATGGTAAATCAACTTTTATCATCAAGAACATGAATAATATCAATTTTCACTACTTATACTGCAAAGAAAATTGTTGTAAGATATTTTTCATATTATAAAAAGGTGAAATGTGGACATTTCCATTTTACAAAAAATCTCAGCCTCATTCAATTACCAATCGGCATCATAGAAGGCAGTATGAAAGAGTGCCACACTTTCAAGTTCTTGTTTTGTTTTTTCTGTTGTGTTTTTTTAGTGTAATAATAATAATAATAATAACTTTATTGCATCCTTAGAAATACAATGTTTCTATCAGTTAATAGCAATAAAGATTAGTAGAAAGAAAGTAGAAAGTTAAAAAATCACACATCTAAAATATCTCTATGTGATCTAAATAAGCACATACAAATTATTTAAAGCATATATATGGACAACAACAACAAATATCTTGAGACGGAGTTCATAACCATTGCTTTCTGCCGATTTACTCGAGGTAATGTATCTATAAATGTACGCTTGCTCGTAGTTTCTCCTATTTATCATCGTTGTGAGCTGTCAAGTGCATGTTGTTTGTCGCCACAATTCATTGCATGGAACCTGATCCAGTTATTTACTACCCTACTACCCCGAATAACAATGGATCGACGTTCTGTTCACGCCAAATATAAATAAATGTACTTGTTAAAAAAATCAAATGAACCAACTAGTCAAATTAATATAGAGAAAAGTGGGAGTTTCCCCTGAAGCGATATTAATAAATTAAAGAAACAAACGTGTTTACCTTGCGATCAGCTGTTTTATAGAACGGAAGTGGGGAGAATTGTGGTTGGAACACTCAACGACCAATCGAATTGCAAAGAGTTGGGAAGTACCAACGTTCCCCTAGCTAACTAAAAATGTGACGAATAATGTTTCAAAATGCGATTCTTGACTGCACCAAAGTGTATTCGTTTCGTGCAAAATTAAGATTCTCGTTGTCTGTGATTTAAAGAAGAAAAGATTGTTTTTTCGTCAAGCACGCTCCATGAGTTATATCGCTCTTTGTTAAAACATTTCGATGACTGGTTAGAGGGCCTTGCGACGGAGAAATTACTGACAGACCACAGGATAGTTGTTTGGCTGCGCCGTGCAGTTTGGAGGGGTGAAGCAACCCTCTATTCGCCCAGAATCGTGATTACGATGGATCCAAATGCTACAGAGAATCGAAAAACGATAACACACGAGCTCAAAGATGGTAAGACAATCTTATTGCTATGTTCTTACACGATAAACTTTATCCGTGCATCTCTCTACATATGATGTTTTGACCCACGTCGCAGGAATCGTCCTTCGTATCCCATATAAAAAACAATAAATAAAACAAAAAATAAAAATGTATAACCCAGGTAATTTGCTATATGCAAATTTATCACAGATTTTTAGTTTTTTAATTGTTGCAAATAACATCAGAACAGTGCCTAAAACGTAAAGTTATACTAAAAAATAGTGCGACATCATTATTTGCTTGTAAGGCAAATCGAACAACAATTGCGTGGTTTGTTTGGGAAAACCCAGCTGAAGTCAGAGAAATTATAACATATTATAATGCGGATATTGTTTTTACTGACAAGATAATATACTAATAGAAATGATGCCATTTCATTTTGATGCAATGCTCTATATTATTTCACGTTGATAAATCTTGAATTGTTAATATTTGGCCCCTGTTATTTTCCATATTCAAATATGGAACAAATAAATTTGTTTTATTTCCTGGCCAGGCTTTTAAGTAATTTTTCAGTAAATTTTAGTTTTTGTTTGCAATGCTTGTACCATACCATACTATGTACATTTTTAACAGGATGTAGATAATAATTAAAATTACTTCTTTAGTTTTATTTTATTAATGTTATGCAATAATTAGTGTATATGTTTGCAATTTAGCCTACAAGACTTTCTAAGGTATCCAGTATCCAATTCTGGCTTGGTGTCAGCAGGTCAATTTCATTAACATGACAATGGTTTTAACATAAATGCAGGCATATATACATTTTTTTAACTTCATAAATACTGTTAACTTAGATAGATCCCCTACCCTAACAAATAATTAGACAGATTTTGATAATTTTTGCTGTAATTATATATACTAGTATCTCAGTTCCAATAAAAAAAAATAATCAGAAGAACTGTCATTGTCCTGAATTTGAAATAATCCCTAAAATGTGACCAAATCCAAGTACATGTATCATGTCCCAATTAGCATTACATTCATGTAAGCTTATATGTAAACAGCATGAATCATTATAGAACAAACAAACACACACTTGTTCTTTTCACTAGTAATTCAGAATTAGAGAAATCATAGACCCTTCAGTACTGGAGGGTCTATGGAGAAATACAAAACATAAGCTGCCAAATAAAATACATTATTATACATCTGTCACCGTAACGCTATAAGTTACATCATGCTGTAATTTTGCGGTATTGCCATACTAGGAAATGCGAATTCCAAATATGGAACGATTACGAGCATAGACATCCTCTAATAATAAAAACAAACATGGCAGCCCCCAGGGTTTGACCGAACCCCATACAACGAAGTTGGCTCAATCTGTTTTAAACTTTTTGTATTTCGGCATCTCTATGATGTATCTTTGGGTAGAAAAGATATATAATAATAAGGTTATTACGAGGATACCTCAAAGTATGAACTCAGACAGTACGCGGTCGCATCATCCTCCGCTGCGCATCTACCGATACTCCCGCCTTCATGCATACCGGTACATTTTGGTATCCTTGTATGTATTTTTTTAGGTTTACTAATGCGCCACTTTTGAAAAAAGTAAATGGAAAATTTTCGACTTACTTACCTGAAATGTTATTTAATTAATTTGGCATCATTTCACAACAAAAAAATTAGTATACTAATTCAAATAATCAGACAGCATTATGTATGTGGTTTTGTACACTACTGTAGAATACTTTATTTTCGCTTTTTTTGCTGAAGGGATGCTTCAGTGCTTCACTATTATAAATACCATACGAATCCACATAATCAGACAACATATGTATGTGGTTTGGTACACTATTATAAAACCCATACTTATCCACATAGTCAGACAACATATGTATGTGGTTTGGTACACTATTAATACCATACTAATCCACATAATCAGACAACATATGTATATGGTTTGGTACACTATTATCAATACCATACTAATCCACATAATCAGACAACATATGTATGTGGTTTGGTACACTATTATTAATACCATACTAATCCACATAGTCAGACAACATATGTATGTGGTTTGGTACACTATTATTAATACCATACTAATCCACATAGTCAGACAACATATGTATATGGTTTGGTTCACTATTATCAATACCATACTAATCCACAAAATCAGACAACATATGTATGTGGTTTGGTACACTATTATCAATACCATACTAATCCACAAAATCAGACAACATATGTATATGGTTTGGTACACTATTTTAAATACCATACTAATCCACATAGTCAGACAACATATGTATGTGGTTTGGTACACTATTATTAATACCATACTAATCCACATAATCAGACAACATATGTATATGGTTTGGTTCACTATTATTAATCTTATACTAATCCACATAGTCAGACAACATATGTATGTGGTTTGGTACACTATTATTAATACCATACTAATCCACATAATCAGACAACATATGCATGTGGTTTGGTACACTATTATTAATACCATACTAATCCACATAGTCAGACAACATATGTATGTGGTTTGGTTCACTATTATCAATACCATACTAATCCACATAATCAGACAACATATGTATATGGTTTGGTTCACTATTATCAATACCATACTAATCCACATAGTCAGACAACATATGTATGTGGTTTGGTACACTATTATCAATACCATACTAATCTACATAGTCAGACAACATATGTATATGGTTTGGTTCACTATTATCAATACCATACTAATCCACATAGTCAGACAACATATGTATGTGGTTTGGTACACTATTATTAATACCATACTAATCCACATAATCAGACAACATATGTATATGGTTTGGTACACTATTATTAATACCATACTAATCCACATAGTCAGACAACATATGTATGTGGTTTGGTACACTATTATCAATACCATACTAATCCACATAGTCAGACAACATATGTATATGGTTTGGTTCACTATTATCAATACCATACTAATCCACATAGTCAGACAACATATGTATGTGGTTTGGTACACTATTATAAATACCATACTAATCCACATAATCAGACAACATGTATGTGGTTTGGTTCACTATTATCAATACCATACTAATCCACATAGTCAGACAACATATGTATATGGTTTGGTTCACTATTATTAATACCATACTAATCCACATAGTCAGACAACATATGTATATGGTTTGGTTCACTATTATTAATACCATACTAATCCACAGTCAGACAACATATGTATGTAGTTTGGTACACTATTTTAAATACCATACTAATCCACATAATCAGACAACATATGTATGTGGTTTGGTTCACTATTATTAATACCATACTAATCCACATAATCAGACAACATATGTATATGGTTTGGTTCACTATTATCAATACCATACTAATCCACATAGTCAGACAACATATGTATGTGGTTTGGTATACTATTATTAATACCATACTAATCCACATAATCAGACAACATGTATGTGGTTTGGTTCACTATTATCAATACCATACTAATCCACATAGTCAGACAACATATGTATATGGTTTGGTTCACTATTATTAATACCATACTAATCCACATAGTCAGACAACATATGTATATGGTTTGGTTCACT
The DNA here is from genome assembly GCF_978046115.1 of Saccoglossus kowalevskii. Lineage (NCBI taxonomy): Eukaryota > Metazoa > Hemichordata > Enteropneusta > Harrimaniidae > Saccoglossus > Saccoglossus kowalevskii. The sequence goes on from NC_140642.1 coordinate 8,826,258, forward strand.
ATTATTAATCTTATACTAATCCACATAGTCAGACAACATATGTATATGGTTTGGTACACTATTATCAATACCATACTAATCCACATAGTCAGACAACATATGTATATGGTTTGGTTCACTATTATCAATACCATACTATTCCACATAATCAGACAACATATGTATGTGGTTTGGTACACTATTATAAATACCATACTAATCCACATAATCAGACAACATATGTATGTAGTTTGGTGCACTATTATCATTACCATACTAATCCACATAATCAGACAACATATGTATGTGGTTTGGTACACTATTATAAATACCATACTAATCCACAAAATCAGACAACATATGTATGTGGTTTGGTACACTATTATAAATACCATACTAACCCACATAGTCAGACAACATATGTATATGGTTTGGTACACTATTTTAAATACCATACTAATCCACATAGTCAGACAACATATGTATGTGGTTTGGTACACTATTATTACCATACTAATCCACATAATCAGACAACATGTATATGGTTTGGTTCACTATTATTAATACCATACTAATCCACAGTCAGACAACATATGTATATGGTTTGGTTCCCTATTATCAATACCATACTAATCCACATAGACAACATATGTATGTGGTTTGGTTCCCTATTATCAATACCATACTAATCCACATATTCAGACAACATATGTATATGGTTTGGTACACTATTTTAAATACCATACAAATCCACATAGTCAGACAACATATGTATGTGGTTTGGTACACTATTATTAATACCATACTAATCCACATAATCAGACAACATATGTATATGGTTTGGTTCACTATTATTAATCTTATACTAATCCACATAGTCAGACAACATATGTATATGGTTTGGTTCACTATTATTAATCCCATACTAATCCACATAGTCAGACAACATATGTATGTGGTTTGGTACACTATTATCAATACCATACTAATCCACATAGTCAGACAACATATGTATATTGTTTGGTTCACTATTATCAATACCATACTATTCCACATAATCAAACATATGTATGTGGTTTGGTACACTATTATAAATACCATACTAATCCACATAATCAGACAACATATGTATGTAGTTTGGTGCACTATTATCATTACCATACTAATCCACATAATCAGACAACATATGTATGTGGTTTGGTACACTATTATAAATACCATACTAACCCACATAATCAGACAACATGTATGTGGGTTTGGTACACTATTATAAATACCATACTAATCCACAAAATCAGACAACATATGTATGTGGTTTGGTTCACTATTATCAATACCATACTAATCCACATAGTCAGACAACATATGTATGTGGTTTGGTACACTATTATAAATACCATACTAATCCACATAGTCAGACAACATATGTATATGGTTTGGTTCACTATTATTAATACCATACTAATCCACAGTCAGACAACATATGTATATGGTTTGGTTAACTATTATCAATACCATACTAATCCACATAGTCAGACAACATATGTATGTGGTTTGGTTCCCTATTATCAATACCATACTAATCCACATAGTCAGACAACATATGTATATGGTTTGGTTCACTATTATTAATACCATACTAATCCACAGTCAGACAACATATGTATATGGTTTGGTTAACTATTATCAATACCATACTAATCCACATAGTCAGACAACATATTATTATTATTATTATTATTATTAATCCTTTATTTCAGGCCAAAAAAATCCCATATTAAATACATAACAAACACGAACACTAATAAATACAACGTCTAAGATTAGTCCAAAATTTGGATAAGAGAAAAACTGTCAGAGTTGACACAAGTACGAATTAAAGCATCGCTCGTAAGTAGACGCTGACTGAAGTTATATAATGCCTTGCGCTGAAGAGATTCAAAGTTGAAAATATTTCTACTCACGCAATTACCACTGGCGCTGCTAGCCCGTTTAAGGCTAAAGATCAATCTTATAGCATTATTATAAGCCACTCGCACAGTATTCACAATTTGTGTACGATAATCACACCAAACATTCAGACAATATATACTGCATAAATACGTTCTAAATAACAAACACTTAACGTACTCTGAACTTTTTATAAATTTTCGTAAAATAAAATTTGCCCTAGCATAAATACACCGCAATTGTCGCTTCATATCAGCTTCATCCTTGCCATCTGATGACACCATATAGCCCAGGTACTTTTTCACTGAGACGAAAACCAGAGGTTTACCATACAATCAGACAACATATGTATGTGGTTTGGTTCCCTATTATCAATACCATACTAATCCACAAAATCAGACAACATATGTATGTAGTTTGGTACACTATTTTAAATACCATACTAATCCACATAATCAGACAACATATGTATGTGGTTTGGTACACTATTATTAATACCATACTAATCCGCAGTCAGACAACATATGTATGTAGTTTGGTACACTATTTTAAATACCATACTAATCCACATAGACAACATATGTATGTGGTTTGGTTCACTATTATCAATACCATACTAATCCACAAAATCAGACAACATATGTATGTGGTTTGGTACACTATTATTAATACCATACTAATGCACATAATCAGACAACATATGTATATGGTTTGGTTCACTATTATCAATACCATACTAATCCACAAAATCAGACAACGTATGTATGTGGTTTGGTTCACTATTATTAATCCCATACTAATCCACATAATCAGATAACATATGTATGTAGTTTGGTACACTATTATAAAACCCATACTAATCCACATAATCAGACAACATATGTATGTAGTTTGGTACACTATCATCAATACCATACTAATCCACATAATCAGACAACATATGTATGTGGTTTGGTACACTATTATAAATACCACAGTAATCCACATAATCAGACAAAATATGTATGTGGTTTGGTACACTATCATGTCAATACCATAGTAAATTACAGCACAACTTATTAGTTTTACATGAAAATCTATGCAAATTAATTACCTGATTTGCATAATAATTAGTTTCCACCTTTTTTTTCAATATCTTAAGTATGTATCATCTTATTTCAGTGAAATACATTAATACTTTAAGACAATACAACAATCTAATTAATTACAGGTTTATATACATCCATAATAATTACCAATTTTAAGATTTAATTATCACATTATAATAAAACTTGGTACTTATGTGGCCTGGAACAATACACAGACCTAATTAGTTCAGTGTTAAAATCTATGCATAATAATTACCCAGTTTTTTCAAAAAAATATTTATTGCATTATGTATTAGTTGTTGGTAGAAATTCAAGCATACTATTTGACGAGATGCATTCCTCATTGGTACTTCATGCCTTCAATACCTTTAGCACATGGGAGCTCTTTCTAAGCTTTCTTTGATATTTTATTAAAATTAAATGTGAACTGCCATTTTGCCACCAAAATAAACATCTGAGTATGTCATCAACCATTTCTCATTGACATCACTCATCTCATTTTCAAAGAGTAATATCAAGCTTGTGCATGTACTAGACTAAAAGAAATTATCATCAGGAATAAAAATATAGTAAAAATAAAACTTTCTATATGAATATGTCTATGAATAGTGATGTATATAATAATTATTATTATTGTGAATTATTGTTTTAAATCATGACCTAATTTGCATAAAAATTAGCTTCACTTTATTTGTGTGTAATATACTAGTATGTCAATCTTTGATAATTGCCAGGCCTGTCTCTTAGCAGTGTGCTTTCACAGTTCTTATCACATTGATATCATTTGAAGTGAATTTATATTTGAATAAAATGTAGGCACAAATATATGAAATCTGAACAAGCCCAAAGTACAACCTTTTAACCCAAATAAACATTGTACATGTATGCCAAATCAGGTCCTTTCCACCAGTATTTTTGTTACATGTGTGTTCGGATATCAACTTAACATCAACTTGTTCATCATAAAATAAGACATGCATATTTATTAATAGGTCATCTGCAGTTGATAAGAGTATCAAAAAGTCAATTTTATTATCAAGAATAATTTTTATCTCATAAATAATAAACCACATTGTCCACACTATATGTATAATTGTTAATATTATGAAGTAGTTCTAAAGAACCCTGGCTGTTTCATAGGCATGTTCAAGGTCAAGGCTCAGTATGTGTGCAGGTATACAAAATATAGGTGCATCAATAGTTCAAACACCTGTTACACATGCATGCAGTACACAGTGAAATTTCATAATAGGCTTTGATGTAAATAGTCTTAATGATTTTGTGTGAACCAGATGTTTATAATTATTACTATGATGATGTCTTGCTAACCAGTTGTAGGTTTTGCTGAAAATTATAAAAATCTAGCTCATGTTTCAGTTATGTTAAAATTTTGCAGTCTGCCATTTTGTTTTACTGCAGTTAAATTTGTGAAGGCAATTTTTTTTTAAATGTAAAAAGTAAAACCAAACTTGTTATGTGATGTGAATTTTACAGAACTAAAACGTATCATATTCTTTTCAAGTTAAATTGAAAATCTACAAGTAGAATTCAAACATATTTGTAAATACTGACCTTTGGTACCTTCAGATTTCATGACCTTTTATTAGTCCACATGCACAGTATGTTTGTTGATGTATATGCATGTACTTTCATCTTATACATGTACCGTAGTTTTATAGGGTTAAGTCAAGTTATTCTAAACTCACATTGGTAAAATACTATATGGTATACACTGTTTATTTATGATTTGTGGGGTAAAATTGACATTCTCTCTAAACATTATGGTTGATACAGTTTCTGTATAATTGCATTAAGTAAAAATATGTATGTTTCAAAAAGATTAATGCTGTAGCAAATTCTGTCAGAAATATAGCTTTTTCATTCAAACTTGGCACAACAATATACAAGTACACACCACATAATGATCCCATCCAATTTGATAAATATATATATATTGTAGAACTCTATTGTGTATCATTTTGTTTTTACTGTCATAAAAATGTATGAGTGGCTGCCATTTTGTTTCAAAACATACAGAGCCATAGTCTTACACATGGCCCCTCTTAAGTGTGCATATATGTTTTTTTTTATGCTCAGATTCGAGGTGTTATTTTAGCTGCTAAAATATACTCACTTCAAACATTTCCATCATACCATCGGTACCAGATTTTATGCAGTCATGGATAAATTTTGTTCAAACTTGATACATGGCTATATACATATATAAGTACATTAATGGGTGATTTACCTGAAATACATTACATTTCTTTTTAATCTTGCGACTTATGACTTGTTTCATATCTGCATGTATATCTACTTTTTTCAGTATTTATATAGGACACTTACATCTTTTCTGACACAATATGCCTATCATATGTAATAGTGTACATTTCAAAGTTCACAGTACACAAATTGCTTTAAGACAATGTACATTGCAAAATGTGTACACAAGTTCATGTATGCCTAGTCTCATTAATTGTTGGGGCAAGATGCAAATCATACAATGTAGGTGTGTTTTCTAATTAAGTGGAATTGTCTAGGTAGACTTCAAAATGTTTTCTATAATTATTATTCCATTTGCTGTATTATTTCTGTGCAGCAATAGCTTTGATGTTTAGTTTAGATTATTTGTATTCCTATTACATCATATCCTTATGACGTTATTACCACGATCAGTGATTGGTTTAGAACTGACCTATCACAACTTGAGTTTCGTGTCATTTGACACTGGAGATCCTCGCGCCATTATTATCGTTATTACCAAACGCTTCAGCGTGGTATTAAGAGTTTGTTTTCAGGGGTGGGTGATACCAAGGTGGGAAATGGATGCACTTATGGGGTTAATTCCTAGAATTGCAATATAGAGGGTTCAAGCTGAAATACAATATATAGTGTTTTCATGTTTCGTCTGATATTTCTGTGGTATTCTGCTGCTGTAAGTAATGCACGATTTGTTCCGAAATTCAGTATATTGTGTGTATTCCAGGGTTATTCGTTTTTTGCTGAAAACACCCCTATTTTTTTAGTGGCAGAGTCGAATAGTCTCACTCCCACTGGGAAATCTGCATTGTTGCTTGAATGTGAGCTAATTAAACACATTTTCCAGACCGGCGAAAGAATATACAACAGCCAATTTTAACAGCCTGTCACGTGATTTTAGTCTGAATGTCAACATGAAGAGGCTAGTCCATTTTACGCAGGAGTAATTGGGAGTAGAATATGTGAGGGATAGTATCAACAGAGATGTGTATAGTGAAAAGTAATATCTATCCTTCATTTGCATCTCTGAGCATTTCTGTTTTAGTATATTGGTTTGAAAATGTTGAACTTGCATGATTTGCAATGTGTTTTTTTAATGGGACTCCCCTATCGATCGAATCCCGGGTTTGAACGAGAACGGCACACCACGTGATTCGTTTGAATACAATGCTGATGGCAAACATGCCGTGTTACTGCAGTACTGCACTGACGGGATGACTTACTGGTACTGCATGCTACAACTTCGCTTGTGATGTTGCTTGTTAGCCATGGATTACATGAATCTTGATTACCAGTCAAATGTTGCTCATTTGACGTTGGTAATCTTTATTTGGAACTGAGTAACTTCCTGGTACTTCGTACTATGATAAAAATCAGTCAACATACATCAAGTTCTCTCAATCGTAGTATTCCATGTGATGTACACCTAATATGCCAAAAATGTTGCTGAACGATTTGAACTGAATAAAAATAGCAGACGAAAATTTGTTTACAAAATAAAAATACTTCGGTTGCCAATGAAAACCGGTAAAAAACAAGCAATATGTTTTCGGCTGTTATCATAGAAGGGACATGAACGTGAAGCTAACGTCTAAAACCGGGCACCTTATACGAGGTTCGCAAAATAACATGGCAGTCATTAGAAGTCACTTTATTTTATTGTTAGGACGTATTCAGCCGTTAAATGTATTATTTCCAACCGTTTTGCGATAGTATTTTCTAGATTGGAGGCAGCATTTACATTTTATTCAAAGTTCAAAGCTGCGTTGGGATTCCGTTGACAGTGGTAACAATGTCGGCGCCGGTGATCTCTTACCAGTGCGCAACGTAGCCACAATAAAAGGCATGATCATTTGGGCACTGCTATTACAAGACTTTGGCTGTTGCCATGGTAGCGGTGGGTCAGGATTGTTTTTCCAATTAGTGATGGTACGACCTGCCTGTCAAGTATGAACCGTGACAAAATCAGCCAAGCCAAAAAAAAATCACAGAAGAGTTAAAAAGCCATTCCTGCTGAACAGTTACTCTAACTTCGGGGTCAACTTTCTCATTAATGAAAACAGATATCAAAAATTCAAATAGTAACTTTTTGCCCACACTCAAGCCGAGTACAATGAGCTATGTCTGAGGTGTTGTATCACAGGGAGTTGGACAAACTTATGTATTTTAATAAATTATTGAATAATAAAATGTTATATAACTTTTCTTTTATCCCCCTCCCCTTCCTGGTATCTATTTCAAGTATTTTTGTCAGGTTCAAATCGTTCACCATCATTTTTGGCATGTTAGATGTGCATCACATAGAATGCTAGGATTGGAAGAACTTAATGTTTGTTGACCACCTGGAATCTGAGTTTTATAAATCTTGAAGGGCTCTCGGAAGATCCACCCGCTGCCTGGACCCGCAGTAAAATCTCCGATTAATATGGAGCCGCAACCATCAACATCGATATACCATGAGGTTTCTGTTGGCGACGTTGCGGCGTTACTCAGTTCCAAATAAAGATTACCAACGCCAAATTAGCAAAATTTAACCGGTAACCAAGACTCAGTCCATCCACGACAAGCAAGCAACATCACAAACGAGGTTGTAGTGTGCAGCTCACGAGTCAGCGACGACCGATTTCAACGAAAGTCATTCCGTCAGTGGAGTATTGCAGTTGCACGGCATGTTTGCCAATGCACAGATCTGTGGAGGAACTTTTAACTTCAACATCAACCGTGTATCGTAGTCGCCCAGTTTAAGTTCTGGTTCTGTCGTGGTCCCAACTAAAGGGCGACAGTCGTCGTGTCGCGTCCTGTTCGATATGGGACTCATAGCGACGTATACAACGCGTGTAAAATACATTGTTTATTTACATGAAATTCGAACACGCGCTGCGCTACGACCACCGCGCTTAAACATCCACGAGTTATTTATTCGGACAATGACTTAAATTAGACGTCTGATTATTTTATTTTCACACGTACAGCGACACGCGTTCTACACTGACAAGCGTTGCTAGGTCGCAGCACTGTCTTGGAGCATATTAATGGGCAATTGGGTTCCCCGATCTAAATTTCTATCCCGGTTTGTTGCACGTTCTTTTTTTAATATGAAATAATCAAATATGGGACATGTGTATAATAACAGAACCCCACACCCTCCCCGTGGCTTCGCTCGTGAAAGTACGGCAGCAGGATACACCGCATCACTCGTGAAAATAACTTCCATACGCAATGAAAGCCACGGGGAGGGTATCTGTCATAATACTTCATTATCACTGAAAACATTTTTCCCCTGAAATAAATTCCAGGGAATATGTCATTTCCCTCATACTCTATTGAGACACAGCGCAGTGAAAATTGGATTCACATGTAATGCTTGAAAACATGTCAGAAAAAATAAATTAAGTGAAATTCTACGTGACTTCATAATAGTTGGAAATGAACACATTACACCCGACCCTACCACTCTATATACAATGTAAACTACACCCCAAAACATCCTTTCACCCACAGTTACTACCATGTTTCACCAGTGTATTCTATTTGACGTCAGGAGAAATTGAAATAAACAAATTAATTATAATTTCAGCCTCTAGTTGACCACTGATTAAATAAACTACCTCGTCTTTATGTCAACTTGCAGTTATTCGTTGCCTACACCAGTGACTTCAAAATATATGTTTCAATCCCAGGAATTTCACTCGCTGTTAATTGTATGGGAGTGGCAGTCTTTAATGAATTTCTATTGTCATGTCAATTTCTTGCGATTACTCGAACATTAAGCTGTAACCACATACCGCCTAGGTGCTGTAATTAAATCCTGGTGTAAGCACCATATGAACTATGAACAATGCATGTGAAGCCAGCTGTGGGGTATATTCAATCCTATGGATTTCTCATTGTTTGGTAACTATTTGCTGCAAATGCAACAAAAATCAATATAAAAAATATTACCCACACAGTATTCTACAGGTTACTTGTTATTATTTTGTTGTTGTTTCAAGCCGATGTTGATGTTTCCCGTTTTGTAATTCAATAATTGTCAATCCTGACATGAAACTTTCCGACTTTGTTAATTGTTCCGAACTATAGTATACAGTGGCTATACTTTGAGCCAAATCACAGCCACATTAATGTCAACACATATGACATATGTTGAATGACAAATTAAAATGTCAAACAAGTCATTACTGTATTTGTCCTATTAGAAGCACATGCATCTACAACAGAAGTGCATATAAACCAAAAATTTGCATACCCAATCATTAAATTATGTTGGCTATAGAAACACATTTGTAGTTTATGTAAGTACATAAGCTACTGATAGATCAAAACTTGTAGACTTTAAATTATTTACCAACATAACTTTTTGTTAACAGTTACACCTCATCATGAACATCATAATGGAGTGTGGTCATTTTTGCTAGGAGAAAACACTGGTAGTTACACCATAAACACTAGATATATAGCGAGAGTGTTGTACTCTGCTGTAAAGGGCCATATTGCAGTGAAAAACTCAAGCACCTGTATGACTACATTAAATGTAGGATTGTTTTGAGATATTGAGGCTACAACTATACAAATGGCCATTTGCATAGTGGTTATTTCTAAGACAAAATTCATTCCTGATTATCTCAATTTAACTGTCTACTATCTTTTCTTTCTAGCTAATCTCACTGGACATCCTGAGAAAGTTGGAAGAGAAAACTTTGAATTACTAAAGGTCCTAGGAACAGGGGGTATGTATTATCTTATCTCACACTACTTGTTGCAAATCAGACAGTGTATACATGAATCAATTAGCTGTAATGCATTCCAGGGGCAGATCTAGAGTATCATTTACCTGGTTTGTTTCTGTAAAAACAATTACTGACAAAAATTACCATCGTGTTTTGTCTTTAGGGGAGGGTGGGGGTACAAATACATTGATATTCCTATATCTGTCACTACATTAACAGGGTAACTTTTTTATTACAGCACTGAAATTCAATTTACATGTTTGATACAAAATTAGACAAGTATTTATTTTTATTTGAAAAAAAATTTATTGTATCAAAACTTGTATGTGATGGGCAAGATGTTTGAATATCCACAATTACAAAACTTGCAACTTTTTACTCTACAAGGTTTATTATGCCTGTTCACAAGAAATATAATTATTTAATTTGCTACTTTGACGGTTTGCATACAAATACACCTTTTCCTGGAATTCACGGATATCCAGACCATGAACATGTATATTTTGCATACATAATAGTTCTAAAACCTAAATGAAAAAGTCATCCGAGTACAATGCAACTAAGTGAACAGTATTAAAATAGAAAACATTATTGTAAGTAATATCTTTTGTGTGTTTTGCTTGTATTCAAGAACTAGGTTAGTCTTCTTTCAAATATGATCACTTAAAGTAGTTGGCGACGATTGAAATTCATCACCATATGGTTTTATTTTATACTGTTGCTCACAAAATTCTGAGAGAAAAGTAAGGTCAACAAACTACTTTGCGTTTAAAGAAATATGTCAACATGGTTGAAAATAGCGACTTTATTTTTGATGATATAATGCTCTAAAAAAAATGGAAATATTTTAACAATAGCCCATTTTTTGCATGTTTTCAGACAGTATGTCTCCAAAAACAAAATTTCATGCTGGGTAAAAAATTGTTTTCAATCTTATTTTTTAATAGGTTGAATCTTATTCTAATTTATTTTTTTATTTCTCATCTTCTGCCACAACCATGTGTCTCTGTTGTTTAGTTGACTCCAGCCCCCACACTGTTTAAATAGCATCAACTGTATGAACTTGACTTTTCTTGGAAGCCATTTTTTAATGCAGTTAGGATAGATATAGTTGCATATTCCGTGATTTTCAGCCCAAGATTTTTTTGTGTGTTACATTTTATAGGAAGTAGCTCAATAGGTTGCACCACTTCTTTTTCTTGACAATTGTTTGTGTAGAACTCTAGCTTCAAATACAGTCAGTCAATACAATGATGACCTTATGACTTTTGTGCTCTTGATACAGCTTTAGTAGTTCATCCTTGAAACTTTGAAGAGTTGCTTGTACTGTTGTGGTGGTCTATGGTTGTCTCCTAGAATTGGCACATACCGGAACATAGTACCCGGTAGACATTATATTAGCTGACAATATCACTTTATAGGGAAACGGAGAAAATTTGTATCTTTGTTTGTGTGCTTTTAATATGAAGATTCACCTCAGTTTCAAATTACCTGTAGTAATTTGGACGAATCATCATATTTACTCCAGCAATTCCCACATATTTCTACCATCAAATATTTCACATATATTTATTTATTTAAGTCCATAATAAAGCTCCAGGAATGATTTCACTTCAGTTTATTTTCTTCTAATATAAAAAGTGAAAAACATCAACATTAACAGTAACAGTATTATGAGTGATATATCAGTATACGACATGTTTGATTAGCAAAACACCTCGTATCTTACTATTATGCATGTTGGTCAAAATACAAATCAACTTCTTCACCCTTTAAATGTTGTAATATTTCCTACCAACGTTTTGATGAAGCATTTTGAACATTTGTATAAGTACATTTTTCTGTAATTTCTTTGGTATACGAGGTGGGCATAATTTTGTATTAGCTACAGATTTTTACCAAAATGGCTAAAAAATGTATGTGCGTTTATTTTGTGAAAGTTGATGTCTAACCTCTGACTACATAAAGAAAGATAATGAATTTTGTTAAGCAACATTCATATCTCAAAAAATATGACAATTTATTATTGGTAAATGTCCCTCGTATCTTGGATATACTAAATAGCTATGGTTTGTTATGTTTTGTTTATAAGTAAGAAGTATACTTGCATTTACTTTTATTTCAAGGTCATATTGCTTATTGGTCCATATATTTCTAATTTCTTACTTACATACATCAGTGTTTGAAATTTCCCAAAATTGTATACCAGACACCAGGGCAGATAACATTCAAATTTCACCAGCCTTGCCAGGTTACAACCCTTGCATTTAAGATTGTTCCCATTTTAAAGAAGTAACACACAATGGATAACATTTATTTCCCGTTATTTCATTCTTTGTTTCCTTAACTTTGTATCAGCCATCAGAGAAGTGTGGCATTAAACTGTATCCAATATAATATTATTTAGTAAAATTGCAGACTGTGAACAAATGTTGCAGACCATTTGGCATGCCAGTTTTAATTGTTGGGTGTACAGGTGCAGTAATTTCAAACACTGCTTACATACAGATGTATATACTTATATTTAGCAAGTATTAGGCTTTCTGAATTTCTCAAACTTCTCAATTTACCCTCCAACATGTAAAATGCTTCTAATAAATATTTTTTTGGTTTTACCCCCCCCCCCCAAATAGTGTAATTGCAATTACTGAATATCTCAAACGTAATTTACCCTCCAACATGTAAAATGACACAGACGGCTTCTAATAAATAATTTTTTTGTTTTATTCACCCCCCCCCCCCCAAATAGTATATTGGTACATTAAATTCACAATATTATTTTTAATACAGTGATTACCGTATGATTCATTCTGGTACATTGCCCAAAATCTAGGTTACATGTATACTGTGTTTGAACTGATCTACATTGTACATGTGTATACATTCATCAACACTCTCATTAAGGAAACTGACATTGATTTTCAACCAATCCCAGAGGACGTTGAGAATTTTACCTATTAGGCGTTTGTTATCTGACCTGTATAAAAATACAGGCTATTCTCACTGAAACTTTGCACATTGTAATAAATGTCAGCTTATAAACTATTTTTGTAATTGTATTCTAAATTAAAGATATTAGAACACTAATCAATTTGCTCATTCTCAATACTGTCAGTACTTAGAGTACATAGATTTATGAGTTCACTATAACCTCCATAATTGACATTTATAATTTGATCTCAAAATAAATGAGTATTTTTAGACAGGATTCTATATTTAATCTATACAACAAGACTACCAAGGATATTTTTGCAAATCAGTGAGAAGAATATTCCCCTGAATAATTTCTATCTTTTATCTTCTATCTAATTACATATTTATTGTCCTTGTTGTAGTATTCTTTTACTATCAAATTATTAATTTTTTTCAAGGCTGTCAGTTACATAATTTAATAATAAGGCCAATTCTGTTTTAATTCTGTATTACCAGTAATCCGTTATAAATAATATAACTTTTTGTTATAAAATATTATGAAGTTACATGGTGAAGAATAAACAAACAAATTATTTATTTTCTTAGGTTAAGAAAACAGTCTAGCTTCTTTCAATTCTTAGTCATTCATAGAAATAGAAAAATACCTTAGCGATATCCACTGAAACACTATTTACTAGGGCATTAATAATTAAGTGATACTTGATTCCAGTACCATACATGTCTGACTTAGCGCCCATACTCGACTAAACACCCACCCCCCACTTCTGTGGCATTTGTATTTGCGGGTTAACGTTCGGCTAAGTGCCCATCCTGTTCAAAATGCTTCAAATTTTACTGTTGAGTCATAAAACCTGAACATTGAGCATTGTTTAATTTTTCCTGAATACCATTAATCAAATTTATATAATACAGCATGGATATCAACTGTTGTAAATATCGTCTGAATGCTTAGACCACTGTAACTACGCGTAAACTATGTTTCAACAATGACCTGTCAACAACCATGAAAGATATTAAATATATTCAGTTTACATTCAAAAATTGTGAATTATCATTTAAAAAATTAATTTTCTGACATCAATTCTAATAGATTGTACTTTGGTATTGATAATTCACTTCCTCATTGTGTTACCAGAATGCCTTTTGGAATTCATGGAGAATTGCATCAGTACAACACTGCATTCTGATTTGTTAATAACAGACTTGATCTATCAAATTGTGCAAGAAAAACATGGCAGAAATTTCTTTGCATCAGGAGTTTGCATACAATCGAAAATATGCAATGATTTTGATTGTTTTTATACCATAAATTCTTATGGTATGTAAATAATATACAGTATTAAAATGTGTGTATTTTTCAGGATCATTTCTGTCTTGTTATTGTAAAAGTCTTGTGGAAATCAGTGATGATGCAACTAATTTTGCAATTTTAATTCTATCAAAAAAAAAGTCGTACTATTATCCCTATATTGGAGTCACCAATGTCTTGCCAATCGATAGGATTCCACCATGGTATTGGAGTCACCAATGTCTTGCCAATCGATAGGATTCCATCATGGTATTGTTGTCACCCATGTCTGTTGCCAATCCCTGGGGTCTCACCATGGTATGTGAGTCACCAATGTCTGTTGCCAATCCCTGGGATTCCACCATGATACATTGTATGGGGGGTCACCAATGTCTGTTGCCAATCCCAGGGATTCCACCATGGTATTGTTGTCACCCATGTCTGTTGCCAATCCCTGGGGTCTCACCATGATACATTGTATGGGGGGTCACCAATGTCTGTTGCCAATCCCTGGGATTCCACCATGGTATTGGAGTCACCAATGTCTGTTGCCAATCCCTGGGGTCTTACCATGGTATGTGAGTCACCAATGTCTGTTGCCAATCCCTGGGATTCCACCATGGTATGTGAGTCACCAATGTCTGTTGCCAATCCCTGGGATTCCATCATGGTATTGTTGTCATCAATGTCTGTTGCCAATCCCTGGGATTCCACCATGGTATTGGAGTCATCAATGTCTGTTGTAAATCCCTGGGATTCCACCATGGTATTGGGGTCATCAATGTCTGTTGCCAATCCCTGGGATTCCACCATGGTATTGGGGTCACCAATATCTGTTTCCAATCCCTGGGATTCCACCATGGTATTGGAGTCACCAATATCTGTTGCCAATCCCTGGGATTCCACCATGGTATTGGGGTCAGCAATGTCTGTTGCCAATCCCTGGGATTCCACCATGGTATTATTGTCACCAATATCTGTTGTAAATCCCTGGGATTCCACCATGGTATTGGAGTCACCAATATCTGTTGCCAATCCCTGGGATTCCACCATGGTATTGTTGTCACCAATATCTGTTGCCAATCCCTGGGATTCCACCATGGTATTGGGGTCATCAATGTCTGTTGTAAATCCCTGGGATTCCACCATGGTATTGGGGTCATCAATGTCTGTTGCCAATCCCTGGGATTCCACCATGGTATTGGGGTCATCAATGTCTGTTGCCAATCCCTGGGATTCCACCATGGTATTGGGGTCATCAATGTCTGTTGCCAATCCCTGGGATTCCACCATGGTATTGGAGTCACCAATATCTGTTGCCAATCCCTGGGATTCCACCATGGTATTGGGGTCACCAATATCTGTTGCCAATCCCTGGGATTCCACCATGGTATTGGAGTCATCAATATCTGTTGCCAATCCCTGGGATTCCACCATGGTATTGGAGTCACCAATATCTGTTTCCAATCCCTGGGATTCCACCATGGTATTGGGGTCATCAATGTATGTTGCCAATCCCTGGGATTCCACCATGGTATTGGGGTCATCAATGTCTGTTGTAAATCCCTGGGATTCCACCATGGTATTGGGGTCATCAATATCTGTTGTAAATCCCTGGGATTCCACCATGGTATTATTGTCACCAATATCTGTTGCCAATCCCTGGGATTCCACCATGGTATTGGAGTCACCAATATCTGTTGCCAATCCCTGGGATTCCACCATGGTATTGGGGTCATCAATGTCTGTTGCCAATCCCTGGGATTCCACCATGGTATTGGGGTCATCAATGTCTGTTGTAAATCCCTGGGATTCCACCATGGTATTATTGTCACCAATATCTGTTGCCAATCCCTGGGATTCCACCATGGTATTGGAGTCACCAATATCTGTTGCCAATCCCTGGGATTCCACCATGGTATTGGGGTCATCAATGTCTGTTGCCAATCCCTGGGATTCTACTGTGGTATTGGGGTCATCAATATCTGTTGCCAATCCCTGGGATTCCACCATGGTATTGGGGTCATCAATGTCTGTTGCCAATCCCTGGGATTCCACCATGGTATTGGAGTCACCAATATCTGTTGCCAATCCCTGGGATTCCACCATGGTATTGGAGTCACCAATATCTGTTGCCAATCCCTGGGATTCCACCATGGTATTGGAGTCACCAATATCTGTTGCCAATCCCTGGGATTCCACCATGGTATTGGGGTCATCAATATCTGTTGCCAATCCCTGGGATTCCACCATGGTATTGGAGTCACCAATATCTGTTGCCAATCCCTGGGATTCTACTGTGGTATTGGGGTCACCAATGTCTGTTGCCAATCCCTGGGATTCCACCATGGTATTGGGGTCATCAATGTCTGTTGTAAATCCCTGGGATTCCACCATGGTATTGGGGTCATCAATATCTGTTGCCAATCCCTGGGATTCCACCATGGTATTGGGGTCATCAATATCTGTTGCCAATCCCTGGGATTCCACCATGGTATTGGAGTCACCAATATCTGTTGCCAATCCCTGGGATTCCACCATGGTATTGGGGTCATCAATATCTGTTGCCAATCCCTGGGATTCCACCATGGTATTGGGGTCATCAATATCTGTTGCCAATCCCTGGGATTCCACCATGGTATTGGAGTCACCAATATCTGTTGCCAATCCCTGGGATTCCACCATGGTATTGGGGTCATCAATGTCTGTTGCCAATCCCTGGGATTCCACCATGGTATTGGGGTCATCAATGTCTGTTGTAAATCCCTGGGATTCCACTATGGTATTGGGGTCATCAATGTCTGTTGTAAATCCCTGGGATTCCACCATGGTATTATTGTCACCAATATCTGTTGCCAATCCCTGGGATTCCACCATGGTATTGGAGTCACCAATATATGTTGCCAATCCCTGGGATTCCACCATGGTATTGGGGTCATCAATGTCTGTTGCCAATCCCTGGGATTCCACCATGATATTATTGTCACCAATATCTGTTGCCAATCCCTGGGATTCCACCATGGTATTGGAGTCACCAATATATGTTGCCAATCCCTGGGATTCCACCATGGTATTGGGGTCATCAATGTCTGTTGCCAATCCCTGGGATTCCACCATGGTATTATTGTCACCAATATCTGTTGCCAATCCCTGGGATTCCACCATGGTATTGGAGTCACCAATATATGTTGCCAATCCCTGGGATTCCACCATGGTATTGGGGTCATCAATGTCTGTTGCCAATCCCTGGGATTCCACCATGATATTGGGGTCATCAATGTCTGTTGTAAATCCCTGGGATTCCACCATGGTATTATTGTCACCAATATCTGTTGCCAATCCCTGGGATTCCACCATGGTATTGGAGTCACCAATATCTGTTGCCAATCCCTGGGATTCCACCATGGTATTGGGGTCATCAATGTCTGTTGCCAATCCCTGGGATTCCACCATGGTATTGGAGTCACCAATGTCTGTTGCCAATCCCTGGGATTCCACCATGGTATTGGAGTCACCAATATCTGTTGCCAATCCCTGGGATTCCACCATGGTATTGGGGTCATCAATGTCTGTTGCCAATCCCTGGGATTCCACCATGGTATTGGGGTCACCAATGTCTGTTGCCAATCCCTGGGATTCCACCATGGTATTGGGGTCATCAATGTCTGTTGTAAATCCCTGGGATTCCACCATGGTATAGGGGTCAACATCTGTTCTTAATCCCTGGGATTCTACTGTGGTATTTGGGATACCAATATCTGCTGTCAATAACTATGATTCCACCATGGTATTGGAAACATAATGCATCAAAGGATCGCAGGGAAGATATTTTAACGTATGTAATGTGTGATTGTGTGCGTGTATAATATGAGGTCTGTGTAGTATAATTCAAAAGAGGTTGTCTGTGTGGCAGACTGCAGTCTGACAACTATAATTTTATCAGTCATATTTGTCTAGATTTATCTGTCTATTGCATGCAAATAACTCTTTGATCTCTTTTCACCACATCATTTTTGTCATTAAACCCATTACTAGGTAGATTGCTTCAAGGCACAAAACCTTCATCTAGAATCATAATGCCTTGCCCTCTAAAGATATTCTGTGCTATATTAATCCTATTGACATTTTCACAATATGTGTCTGTGATTATTGTGTATACACTGTAATGTCTCATTTGGTTCATTATAAAATTTTCCACTGCTTCCTCTTGCTGTAGTAAAAACATGCTGCATGTATTCATCAAGCATTATGACAACAAATTCATTAAAAATCACCACCAGTCAGACTGTTAGCCAGGAATTTGCAACTGCCAGTCCAAAATAATTCAACTTCATGAAAATGTAGATGGTTTTGGATATATTTTGGTAAAATTATCGAAGAACAATTGGAAAAAACAAAAAAATGAGAAAAAGTTGCCAGTCCAAAATCAAAGTTGCCAGTTCGCTTGGTGGTGGACTGGTGGCTGGCCAACACACTGCCACCAGTCTGCATTCAGGAAGTTGTAGTTCATTATTCTGATATCATTGCTGACATTGCATTTATTATAAAAATAAAAAATAAAGTGTGTTTTTCTGTACACTGTTACAGATTTTGTTAAAATTTGGTGGAAAAGCAAGACATTTATATACCGGTACATTTAGGCTGTATACTGCTTCAGATATTTGGGATTTCAATAAAATTTAATCAACTGATCACAAAAAAATCACAAAATTTTATTAAACTTGGTGTGACCATCACAAATGATATGTTACTGACCTTTCAGTTTGTTATGTGTGATTTGATACAAAATGGCCAACTGGTGGCCGTGTTGGTTCTACCATTTCGCTGAGAAAGTTGTCTTTACTCAAGGAGTAACATAACATGCTAAATATATTTAATTATAATGTACATCTTTCATTTTTGATAATTCACACAGTCACTAAAGACTCGACAAGGTCTGTCTTACTAGTTTTTGATGTCATGGATTTCTGTAGTTAATCCTATATGTGGTGAAAATACATTGCTTCATTTCATTATATCGATTGTTAAAACTGCACACACTAAAAGTCATCTTCAGGTGTTTTAGATAAAATGTTGGATGCTTTTTGAAATACATACTGTATTTGCTCTATTAGAAGCACACTTCCGATAATAGTGCATGTAAAGCAATTGTTGCATTTTCTGTACACTGTATTTTGACAATGGACACACCTCTATCACTTGTGTAGTATCACATGCATTAAAAAAGCAAATATGATATCACTGTACAAGAGTGTAACATATTTTGAGCAAATAATTTCAGTACTTCTGTTTATTTTATTTCTATATTTGATGCGTATCATGTTCATGTATACTGTATGTTCTAAAGCAAATATTCTATAGCATAATATTCAGAAAGGCCATGGTCGTTGATGTGTAAACCATATGGTCACCATAATTTTGCTTTTCAAATTCAAAACAATTGATGAGCAACATTGTATTTCTAATGATATTTTTAGCTTCTCGTGTTTAGACAATAATTCTATATGAAGGATTACATGGATTAATAAAATAATGTCTGACATACATTAATTATTTTTAATTAGTTTTTTGTTTCATTTTTACTGTTTTATGTATGCTACTTTCATAGTTCTTTTTTTATTGTACTTTTAACTTGACTCAATATTCAAAAATAATACGATTTTGCATTAAATATTATTATTTTTATTATTATTATTATTACATGTAATGAGCTTTATATATAAATCATGTTCTCATAATGCACTTTCTGTATGTTGGAAGAAATTGGATGAAACATGAACATTGACATAATAAGTTTGTTCATATCTGTGTTATTTCTCTGATCTGCTACAAGGGGTAGAATTGTTTCTAACGGTGGACAGATCTTGTCTGATCATTGCAGACTCTTTGTCTGCTACTTTTAACTCGCCATTTACTTTTAATAACCATATAAAACCCTTGTAACCTCCCATGTGAGTAAAAATAGCCAACCCACCATACCAATTGTACTTTGCAATTCTCAATGAGATTGTTACTGTGTGTTTTCACAGACACCAAACTGTTCCCATGGCTAGTTATAGAATCAAGGCCACCTGAAAGGAGCTCTTCGAGAAGGCTATTTACCACTTTACTACCACTTTTTAATGTTTTCTCTTCCTTAGTATAGTACTCTATACAGTGGATTCCTATCATGTAAACAGGAATGACCAACTTAGCCTCTTTTTTCTTGTCTTTTCTTGTTCAATCCATATTGGTTATATTTCCTTTAAGATGCATGTTAAATCTTGTGACAATGGTATTTGCATGTTTCATGTCTACGTTTCAGTAACATATTTACATGTATATAGTATAATTTAATATGCTTGGGGACATTGGTTATCTACCTTGGTATGTCAATTGAAAGAATACATTACGTTTTACACCAGATCAACAGCTTTTTATGTTATAACATTTCAAGGCTATTTATTATCAGACAAAAACAACTAATTGTGCAATTGTAGTTACTGTTTTTGAAATGTTCATGTAGACTGTCTGTTCCTATGACACCTGTCTGAATGGTTAGTTCATATGTTCATTGTAGTGTCTGTACGGTATGTTCCTATGACACCTGTCTGAATGGTTAGTTCCTATGTTCATTGTAGACTGTCTGTACGGTATGTTCCTATGACACCTGTCTGAATGGTTAGTTCCTATGTTCATTGTAGACTGTCTGTACGGTATGTTCCTATGACACCTGTCTGAATGGTTAGTTCCTATGTTCATTGTTGACTGTCTGTACGGTATGTTCCTATGACACCTGTCTGAATGGTTAGTTCATATGTTCATTGTAGACTGTCTGTACGGTATGTTCCTATGACACCTGTCTGAATGGTTAGTTCATATGTTCATTGTAGTGTCTGTACGGTATGTTCCTATGACACCTGTCTGAATGGTTAGTTCCTATGTTCATTGTAGACTGTCTGTACGGTATGTTCCTATGACACCTGTCTGAATGGTTAGTTCCTATGTTCATTGTAGACTGTCTGTACGGTATGTTCCTATGACACCTGTCTGAATGGTTAGTTCCTATGTTCATTGTTGACTGTCTGTACGGTATGTTCCTATGACACCTGTCTGAATGGTTAGTTCATATGTTCATTGTAGACTGTCTGTACGGTATGTTCCTATGACACCTGTCTGAATGGTTAGTTCCTATGTTCATTGTAGACTGTCTGTACAGTATGTTCCTATGACACCTGTCTGAATGGTTAGTTCCTATGTTCATTGTAGACTGTCTGTACGGTATGTTCCTATGACACCTGTCTGAATGGTTAGTTCCTATGTTCATTGTAGACTGTCTGTACGGTATGTTCCTATGACACCTGTCTGAATGGTTAGTCCCTATGTTCATTGTAGACTGCCTGTACGGTATGTTCCAATGACACCTGTCTGAATGGTTAGTTCCTATGTTCATTGTAGACTGTCTGTACGGTATGTTCCTATGACATCTGTCTGAATGGTTAGTTCCTATGTTCATTGTAGACTGTCTGTACGGTATGTTCCTATGACACCTGTCTGAATGGTTAGTTCCGATGTTCATTGTAGACTGTCTGTACAGTATGTTCCTATGACACCTGTCTGAATGGTTAGTTCATATGTTCATTGTAGACTGTCTGTACGGCATGTTCGTATGACATGTATGAATGGTTAGTTCATATGTTCATTGTAGACTGGCATGTTCCTATGACACCTGTCTGAATGGTTAGTTCATATGTTCATTGTAGATTGTCTGTATGGCATGTTCCTATGACATGTATGAATGGTTAGTTCATATGTTCATTGTAGTCTGTCTGTAAGATATGTTCCCATGACACCTGTCTGAATGGTTAGTTCATATGTTTGTCTAGACTGTCTGTAAGACATGTTCTCATGACACCTGTCTGAATGGTTACCGTAAGTTCATATGTTCATTGTAGTCTGTCTGTAAGATATGTTTCTATGACACCTGTCTGAATGGTTAGTTCCTATGTTCATTGTAGTCTGTCTGTACGGTATGTTTCTATGACACCTGTCTGAATGGTTAGTTCCTATGTTCATTGTAGACTGTCTGTACGGTATGTTCCTATGACATCTGTCTGAATGGTTAGTTCCTATGTTCATTGTAGACTGTCTGTACGGTATGTTCCAATGACACCTGTCTGAATGGTTAGTTCCTATGTTCATTGTAGACTGTCTGTACGGTATGTTCCTATGACATCTGTATGAATGGTTAGTTCCTATGTTCATTGTAGACTGTCTGTACGGTATGTTCCTATGACACCTGTCTGAATGGTTAGTTCCTATGTTCATTGTAGACTGTCTGTACAGTATGTTCCTATGACACCTGTCTGAATGGTTAGTTCATATGTTCATTGTAGACTGTCTGTACGGCATGTTCGTATAACATGTATGAATGGTTAGTTCATATGTTCATTGTAGACTGGCATGTTCCTATGACACCTGTCTGAATGGTTAGTTCATATGTTCATTGTAGATTGTCTGTATGGCATGTTCCTATGACATGTATGAATGGTTAGTTCATATGTTCATTGTAGTCTGTCTGTAAGATATGTTCCCATGACACCTGTCTGAATGGTTAGTTCATATGTTTGTCTAGACTGTCTGTAAGACATGTTCTCATGACACCTGTCTGAATGGTTACCATAAGTTCATATGTTCATTGTAGTCTGTCTGTAAGATATGTTCTTATGACACCTGTCTGAATGGTTAGTTCATATGTTTGTGTAGTCTGTCTGTAAGACATGTTCCCATGACACCTGTCTGAATGGTTAGTTCATATGTTTGTCTAGACTGTCTGTAAGACATGTTCTCATGACACCTGTCTGAATGGTTAGTTCATATGTTTTTGTAGTCTGTCTGTAAGATATGTTCCTATGACACCTGTCTGAATGGTTAGTTCATATGTTTGTGTAGATTGTCTGTAAGACATGTTCCCATGACACCTGTCTGAATGGTTAGTTCATATGTTCATTGTATGTAGACTGTCTGTACGGCATGTTCCCATGACACCCGTCTGAATGGTTAGTTCATATGTTTGTGTAATCTGTCTGTAAGACATGGTCCCATGACACCTGTCTGAATGGTTAGTTTATATGTTTGTGTAGTCTGTAAGACATGTTCCTTCTTGACTGTCCTGACATTTCAGTGAATTAATGGATTAGTTATTGAGTGGTGATCATTTGTAATACATTAATGTAATTTTCAATTAGTGCTATTATTGGCCATGACTGCACTTACATGGTACCAGGTGTTATTGAACCTTTCCTAATCGTCTATATCATATATCATTGAAAATACTAATAATAATTTCAATCAAGGAAATAGTGAACAATCTGCAGAAGCTTACCCCCAGCACATGCGAGAGGGGGGATATAGTGGTCATCAGCATCCATCCGTCTGTACATCCGTCCGTCCGTCCATCCGCCCGTATTTTTATATGTCCATATGAAGTCATATCAGGAAAACAATTACATATAGAGAAAGAAGGCCTGAAAGCCTTTGCCGCATTCTGGCCATGCTGTGTGGCGCGTATCGCGTGGACGGGTTTCATGTTCTCTGTACGTAATAAGCTCGGTTATTAAGCATCCTTTTTTGGGGATGCCCGGTGGCCGAGGGGAAGACGTGTAGTGGCGTGAAGCTAGACGATTAGGTGCCGTACGCGAGCACCGGTTCGAGTCACGCACGCAGTACGTATTTACTATAATTAGACATAGTCTTTACCTTGCCGTTTATTCGGTGTTATTTACATATAGAGAGACGTGCACACAGTGGTACAAATATATATTAAAGACATTGCACACCAGATCTGGGCAACATATTCAATGACCATATATGGTCATGTGACCTCAAATATACATAAATTTATATGGAGCACTTTTGCAGATAGACATTTAACCAGTGCTTTATTTGAGACATTGCATACTCGATCTCGTCAATATATGATCATGTGACCTCATATTAAACTATTATATCTGGTATCCTACGGCAGATACAGACATTCAACCAGTTACTTATCTCTGATGACTTTCTGGTTTACATAATTTTCTTCATTGTGATAAAGACATAGTCATGTAATATTAATTTTCTGGGGAAAACAAACATTCAACCTATTTGCATACATGTATATGTTAAATCTCAATATTTGTTATTCTGTGAAATTCAACAATTTGGTGCTATCCATCATCATAATATTTATTGGTGTGATGTTTGAACGTGTGGGATTACAAATGCCTCATCTGTTGCTAGATTTGATTCAGATCAACTTTTTGCCATTTAGTTTTATATCTTTGTGTCTGAGATTGTTTCTAATGCAACGACGTATATTCTTCAATGAAGTTTAGTCTAAACACTAAGGACAAACATATATATATATCAATTTGTTTATTTTTTTTTTATTCAAAATGGTCAACTGGAGATGATCATGTTTGCATGCCATGGTACTTCTGTCAGAAGCATCAAACAAATAATTTCAAAATTGTCTCTCTGGCCAGACTTATTGTTAACATGAATTGTAGCTATGTTGTTTGTGTCAATACCAATGCACACAGTCAATGATTTCTTTGTTTCTGTTTATTGCAATAGCTTATGGCAAAGTATTTTTGGTGCGGAAAGTTGGAGGTCATGACTCAGGCAAACTGTTTGCTATGAAGGTGTTAAAGAAGGCCAGTATTGTACAGAAAGCCAAGACCACAGAACATACAGTTACAGAAAGACAAGTACTAGAGGCAGTACGCAGATGTCCATTTCTTGTAACATTGCACTATGCTTTCCAGACAGATGCAAAGTTGCATCTTATATTAGGTAAGTTCAATTAAAATTGAATAAACTTCATAAACACATGATACATCTGCACATGCATTTGTTTGACCATCAGATTCAAGATGGCCAAATGGTGGCCATTTTAATGTTCATGTTCATCAGAATCAAACATTTGTGCCATTCCAGAACTACATGTAGATCTAGGTCGTGGATGGATGGATTTTGTGCAAACTTGGTACATACATTATAAATTATGGGACATTGATGCACAACTTTTCGTTTTTCATATTGGATAAAAAAAATGGCCAACTGGTGGCTATTTTGTTTGAATGAAAACTGTTTCAGAACCAAATCTCTGACATGCCTTGATTATGTTCAAACTTCACAGATAAATCTTACATTGTGTCACATATACATGTACACATTAATTTGTTTGATGGTCCAATTCAAGATGGCAGAATGGTCACTATTTTAATGTAAAAATGCATTACAATCAATGATTTCTGCAATTCTGGATCCAAATCTTGGTTATACATGAGCAGCTATTGTCTATCTTGTTACATACTATATTATGTCATTTGTGTCATAGCTGACTTATTTCAGTTTTGTTTGCTATTGAATTTAGGAGAGCAAACAACGTCTATCTATTCAAATTCATTTGTTATTTAATATCCAGATTCTCAACAGGCAAGGTTGTAATAGTTATGCTATGTTTTATTAGACCAACAAGAAGTTGTCTGTCTTAAATGATGTTTCAACATTTCTCAGTGATGAATTTGCTTAGGGAGAACACTGGTGAAAATAAAGCACAAACACTCTTTGCTGTCATGTTGCATTACTCACTATATGGTTAAATTGAAATACTATATTTCATATTTTCAAATATTGCAACTACCGGTACCGGTAATATGTCTCTTGATGTAGATTAAAACAGAGTACTAGATCAATTTGGTATTTGATTGTTTCAGTGACTGACTGCTCTATTAGGTGTAATTTATTGTGGCTATGAAATCTGAAAGTTACCTGTTTTACGACAGGTGATACAAGGTTACTATGCTAAAAAGGAAGGTTTTTGCTATTTACATAATTACCAGGAAAGCTGTATAGTGTTTGTATGGATTCTGTACAGCATTTCACTAATTACCTAACTATAGAATGCTTAATACTTTATGAAACGTTGTATTATTTCATGTCCATGTGACATTTACATCCTTGCAAAAATACTTCACAACAAAATACTTATCACTGACTTCGTCCTTGGTATTAATGACTTCATGAATAACTAATCATGTTATGTAATGGTCGATGTCAATCTTTATCATTTGAAAAAATATTGAAAATTGGTCAAAAATTATACAACTAATGTTCACAAATTTGCCTTAGATTTTTAATCTGTTAGTCACAGAGAATTTCTGTGTCAGAAGCAGTTAGTCTCGCACATCCTTTCCTTTTGAACATCATATTTTTTTTCCTATCAATATTTTGCAAATTTGTATTTATTCTATAATTTTTTTTTTTCATTTTCAACCAAAGTGACATAATTTCCCCTTTGGGTGTAGATCTGGAACAAAACTTTTTTATAAAATATAAAAACAAATTATGCAGGTTTATTATGTAAAAAGATGACAAATTAAGTTGACTTTGGTGGTAGGTAAATTGGATGATTTGTAAAAGCGCAATAAGATGATGATTCTGCAGCAAGGAACTCAACACGAACCAAACACCAAAATATTATCAGATCAACCTCAGACCTCCCACACTGAATATTATCAACAGTTGTTGTACATGTACAATAATTCTTCTCTCAAATTACAAGCGTTTCACTCAGTACATACATGTAGAGAGGCTATCATGTTACATTGGATATGCATGTAGACCATCTTATTTGCCAACCAGCATGTTGAATTTTTGATAACAAATGTCTTATTACTTTATTTCACTGTCACAACACTAGCTTGTGATTTGCTGTGACATTGATACCAACAACTCGTTTTATTAACAGAAACATGTACATGTATATTTAATAACAACAGCAGCTTAGAACAGTATTTTATCTTTGCGTGCCAACGACCAGTTCTTACAAACCGGTCGCTATGCAGATAGGTCAGTGTGATCTCCTGTACAACAGATCAACTATTTTGTATTTTGTACATTATGATAACTGCCCCTTATCATGATAATTGTTGTTGTTTACAGATTATGTAAGCGGAGGGGAATTATTTACTCATCTTTATTTGAGAGAACAATTTACAGAATCTGAAGTTCGTGTCTACGTTGGTGAAATAGTGCTGGCTTTGGAACATTTGCATAAGGTAACATATGATAAAACAAGATTTAGTTGGAAATGCCATAACCCCCCCCCCCAAATGTTGGTGCAACATTTTGTAAATTTGTATGTAGTTTTGTGTAAGTTTTGCCTGGCCTGTAATGAAAAAAAAAAGTATAGAGGTGGTATGTAGTCCGTCTGGCAGCGTGGTCTTCATTGTTAACAATTTCTTATGTCCAGGGTAACTCAAGTAATTTATCTCCAATCTATATGTAATCTTTGCAAGTCTGGTACATACATTTTTGGAAATATTGGTAAAAATGTGTCTCAACATAGCTGTATTTGGTATGTCAAGAATGTCACTCAAAAAGCTGCATTCTGATACAACTTTGACACATATCCACTTATAATATAGCCATTCTTCATTGTGGAAACATGTGATGTTACACTGTAATTCTCAAAGGTCTGTGTTACTCAGAGTGAGTGTATAAATCATGATTCTTCCCATATTGTGGTCTGCATAAAATGTTAGGTATATTGTTGTCGAGGTTATAATCGACAAACGAAGGCATTTGGTAGTAATTATATAAGACCTCTTTTAAGAATTTCTGCACATACACAAAGCCTAAAAATATGATGTTTTTTGTTACGATTTTCATTGATTTAAAATGAACGATAGGCTCAGAGAGCGACAGGAATCATTTACCAGAAATCACTATGAACAGTGATTCGATTCAGTTAGATATATATTCAAAAGATTGTACGGTGTATTGTTTGTTTTGTGCAAGTGATGTAGGAAAAACATTACCACGCCTATTTAGTGATTGCAATATGTACGTAATAGAAACCGTACCCCGAACTTGAGCTGTTGATCCCAATTTTGTATTTGATACATTGTAATATAAACCACGGTTTATATTTGGATTTTAACGGTATATAGTATATGGGACATGATTAACTTTTAACCTTTTAGCACCTGTGTGTCTAAAGCAAAGTGTGTCTGTCTATTTGCAAGAAAAAAAACCCACAAAAAAATGAACATTAATCAAATTTAGTTTAGGTACCATGTTCTTGCATAAGTAGGTAATTTGCAAATTGAATTTCTCAGGTTCGTAGAGAGAGGTTAACTTATACATTGTAAATAGATTAATTATTCATAGAGTTAACATTTTACAGGTTTTGCTAATAAGTTGAGGACACACTGGGTATTCACTAATGGGACCCCGAAGTATTATGAATGAACAGCCCCCCTCCAGATTTTGAGTTTATAATCATTTACTGTATTTGCACATAAAAACCAAAATTTATGTGAGTTGTATACTGAATGACTTACTTTTCCCATAAAAACACACCGTAATTCACATAAGCAAACATACTTCTGATGTAGCTTATACAAATGTATGGTTGGCATGTATTTGTGTGTTAGTTTGATCTTAGCATATATTTCTGGACATTAAACACAACAGCATTCAAATACAAGATACCTGCCTTGCGAATGGTTAAATGTGGTTCATAATAATCTTGTCTTTGTTTTACCCTTTTATTCATGTACATAAGCTTACATATTGCTGTTTTAGGTTCCTTATTTGTTGACATTAAACGTAAACAATGATCAACAACAACTTGCCAGAGATCTATTTTACAGTGAAATCTGCTTTTAATTCACATATTTAAAGTCTCAAATAAATTCTATTTGCTTATAGTGGCAAAAAAAAATAAAGAAAAAAATGTTTTATTTTGTGACATACCGACAAAAGTTGACCTCGGGGTCAAAAGGTTAATGGCGGGTTTTCAATGGCACTTCAGAGACCACCAGAAATACCGGTATATTAAATTAACCACTTCCGGTTTTGATTTAAATCAATATGGCCACCAAACCACATCACCAATCATAATTTTCAAAGTTAAGTGGACCAGTTCATGTTATTCCCTGTCATCATAGAAAAATTGGCAGCATTCCGTTCAGCTGTTTCCTCACATGGGATCACACAAAATGTGATAGAAGAATAGGAAAATCAGAACGATAACAAAAGGACTGGAAGGCGTCATAGACTGCATGTGAATAGCACAGCAGGGTCCAAGGAAGGGCCATGCTGAATGCAGCATGTGTCATTTAATTGGTTCAGTAGGGAATTTGCTGCAATAAACATGCAC
The DNA here is from genome assembly GCF_978046115.1 of Saccoglossus kowalevskii. Lineage (NCBI taxonomy): Eukaryota > Metazoa > Hemichordata > Enteropneusta > Harrimaniidae > Saccoglossus > Saccoglossus kowalevskii. The sequence continues at coordinate 8,855,679 of NC_140642.1, forward strand.
ACAAATTTCAGATCTGTGGAGCAATTAGACCTAAAGCAACCAAAAGTAGGAGTAATTGAACTCTTTCAGTTTGTATTCAATCCAAGGTGACGGCTAAACCACTTGACCGATTGTTAAAGGACACTTTTACTTTAATGCCCAACATACTTGCAATGTGGATGTGAATAACTAAATTTTAGAACAATGTCTTCATTACTGAAAAAGACTTTAAAGCATTTTGTCAAGTTTTTCAGAAAATTCAATACGGCGACAAAAGTCGCATGACTACTGATATTTTTAATGTGGCTGTAGTTTATATTATGTTAAATTCAGATTGCCTAGACCCCTAGAGAAAAGTAAAATTGGCAAAGAACTGTTAATTAACTGTGCGAGTCGTACCTATGTATACAGAGGACATTTTCTTGTCATTAGTTGGTCATTGGTCATATTGTCAAACTTTTGTATATTTATATTGTGCAATTTACTGGTTGATGAATCTGCATAAAAAAAAATGTGACAGCATTTAGACAGATTGATTGATCATTTGAGAGATCTATTTCAATTGATTATATAACCTTCCTGTGAGATGACCTACTTTCTATGCTCCTATACTGCTGTTCAAGGATACATATGTCTATCCATAAAGCCTTTGAATCAACCACATGCGTCTCTTTAAGTATGTGTGCAGTATGATCTAAAGATTTTACTACATAAATGAGCAAAGTTGTATCTCGTTTGAAGCTTGATCAAATATCACTTCAAATCCATTGTCAGACCTACAATCTTGATTTATCTGGAATATTATCGTAAATTAATATTGTATCTATTCTACGTGTCGGCATGTTATGATGATTTTTTTTCTTATACCAGTGTAAACCTAATCTTGATAGAAAATTGTTAAAATTTGGCTTGCAAGACTGTTAAGTATTAACAACTCATTACTTTTCCATGCAGTTTATGATTGATTGGGCTTTTCATCAAGGAAACTACAAGTGTCTTTTATATTATTTCCGTCAGATTCCATACAAAATATTTTGCACATATGGTCTTTATTTTATGTCAAAGTCTGTCTACAATTATTAGACGCAGTTCGAAAACGGGGACTTATGTTTTGACCCATGTGCATGTGTGCGTGTGTGTGCGTGCGTCCGGACCTATATCTCAGAAATGCCTGGACCAATCATAATCAAACTTCACACACCCATCATACATGATATTATACATATGCACATCAATTTGTTTCACTATCTGATTCAAGATGGCCGAATGGCAGCCATTTTTGTGCTAAAAAATCACCAAAATCAAGCATTTCTCGGCTGTTTACTCATGGATTTTGTTCAAACTTGGTATATACATTAGACATTATAAGACCTTGATGCATGTCATTTTATTTTCAGATCGGATTCAAAATGGCTGACTGGCTGCAATTTTGTTTTAATGAATGGGCTTCTAGACCCATATCTCTGACTTGTTTTGACTGATTATGTTCAAATTTTTAATATTCATTATACATCATGTCACAGATAGACAGATATATTGGTTTGACGATCCTATTCAAAGTCGCTGAATGGTGGCCTTTTTTGTGCTAAAAAAATCATCAAATATAAAGCATTTCTTGCATTTATGGATGGATTTTGTTCAAACTTATAACATACATTAGACATTACGGATTCCTGATGCACATGATTTTATTTTTAACATCTGATTCAAAATGGCTGACTGGTGGCCATTTTGTTATAATGAATGGGCTTCTAGAGCCATATCTCTGACTGACTGATTATGTTCAAATTTTATATATTCATTGTACATCATGTTATAGATTTAAAAATATTGTCAATTCTTTAATACTTCCAGACATCATAAAGTACCATATCTTTTTTAACCATATGTCACAGAGCGAAATTTTGAGATATATTCGTTATATATTCTGTAGGAAACCCTGGTAAATGCCCTAAAACAGACACATTTTTCAATCCATTTTGTACATAGATTTTTTCTGAACAAAGTACGATGACCCCAATTTTTTTATTCTATTTTTTCATACTTGTGACATAAAATATCAAATATGTGAAAATGACAATATTTTTACTTCTGTGTAGCATTCTACCTTAAATGGGTAAATCATCATCATCTAATTCAGATGAAATCTGATAACTACATGGGGTAATGAGGTCTATGAGGTAATAGCAGATACATGTACCTTGAACACTTGTTTGTTCCAACAGTAAATGGTTGGCTAAATTTGGATATGGAAATTCAGATGAAACCTCATTAAACTAGTAAAATAATAAAATGTAAGCAATTTAATGATTTTGACAAATATAAAACATGACAAGGATTGATTATTCGTATGTGTTGGACATCATAGTCTGAAATGGGTTTTGAGTTCAGTTTTTTTTGTTCAGCGGTTTGTTCATCCATCTGAACATTCATAAAATCTAGATTTTATTACAGAGAAGTCATAATACATATGTTGCTACACACGTTGATTTGTTTTTCATTGACTTCATGGTGGGTTACTAATGCACTGGCAGCCATTTTGTTTCAATACACTTTTCCTGATTATATTAATATTTGGTACAAAGGCAAGACATAGTGAGCTGCATGTTCTCTTAGGTTATTTTTTGGATTTTGATGTAATTTAAATGATTTGCAACCATTTTCATGGAGAAAAATAATTTCAAAGAATACAGTCTTTATATGTCATCAGCAGTTTGTTCAACATGCCTTGGCCAATTTTGTTGGTATGGACATCACACATGATGAGTTACTGATGCAGGACAGATTGTTTTGAAAATGGCCGACTGGAAGCCATGTTGTTTTTAATTATTATGTACTCTTTAACACATTGTGAGTTGACAATCAGTCGATTTGTTTGTGCATGTTCCTTGACATATTTGGCTGAAATGCAAGGCACAGTGACCAGATTTAATGAAGATTTCTCTTCTTACCGTTATATTCAAATGCACTGCATTAGCAACCAGTCCTACTGATGTGGACTGGGTATATTTCATGTAATGAAACTTTTTTTTCAAGTGATACCCTCAAACATATTCACTTTTCTTTAGTTGTTCATGGTATATAAGGTTATGTATTTCTTTTTCAAAGAAAGGACCGTGAGATTTAAGTTTTGTTTAACAGTTAATTATGTTTTATTTTCATTGTCAGTCACTTTTCTTTCTGTTTATTTTCTAGTTGGATATCATTTACCGAGATATTAAATTAGAGAATATATTACTAGATATAGATGGCCATATAGTATTAACAGATTTTGGTTTGAGTAAAGAATTTCTACCTGATGCCAAGGTAAGTAATATAGAAATGTAGAACAATAGATATAACCCACCTACGGTAGTATGAGAGGTTTTTGAATCAACCTCAAATATATTGGATATTTTGCCAGAAATACTTTCAATTCTGGCCCTAGGGGGACTACTCATGATCAAAAGCATGTTGCTTAGACCGCCCAGGCAGCTAGTTAATATTTAAGTTTATATCTAAATTAAGGAAAGCCAGTTTTTCTTGATTCTACAGTTAATTTTTCTGTGAATTAATCCAAGTTGGAGTACTTTCCTAACCCTAGTACATTTGGATTTGGGAAACTTCATCAAAACATGCACCGTTGTTGTCAATTCTAGACCTATGACATTATAACATCGGTATGAATTGTGAAAGGAGCTGGGGGATTTAAATAATGGTATGATATGTAGTGTCAGCGAGTTCCGAGTTCCACAAGTTTCATTTTATCATGTTATTCCCAGGGTAGTGTTGAGACACCTATCGGTACTGTACATTTGTAGCTGAATACAGAATGGTGATGCAATGTTGCAACAATATAACAGTGGTACGATAACTCAACAAATAAGGGAGAACCAAATCAGCAATGTAGAACAAACTGGCATTGAAAATACTTCGCTGGTAGAGAGCTAATTATATTATTTTCATGGCAAAACTCCATGATGGCAAACTATAAGCGACCGAGTTGCAACTCTTTCAGTCGAGAACCAAAAGATACCAGTGTTCATGTCACAAACACCATGTGACCTAGTCATGACCTGGGGCACACTAGCAATGACATTGCAGAACATGAAAGCTTATGCCCTTCCAACTTTTCCACTCATAGCTGCCGATCACCTCAAGCTGCAGACAGCTAACAAGGTAGTGTTAACACTGGTATCACCAAACTGATCAACCATCTGACCTGATAACATTCCCAAAAATGAGCGAAATTTTGCAAACAAACCCACAAGTGTACCAACTTCAGGTTTTTTTTATCTTGGTTGCTGAATGTATAGTGGCTGGGTCATATTCTTTTGGATATGAGGTGTTTCCCTAATGTCAGTGATCTTTGAAAATCGTTGTCACAGATGTGAAATTAGTTCTGGCAAAATTTTTAAGGTTTATTTAAAACCTCTCAAATGTAAATATGTCTTGGTTGATTAACGCAAGTATAAAAACTAAATTTTACATGTATGTTTGATAGAATATCTTTATCAACACATTGGGACATTGCATAAAGCTGCACATGCTATGATAGTGGTTTTCACTTCAAACTGAGAACAATTATGTAGCCTGCCATAAACAGTGTGTTGCAAGGTAGAAATATGTAAGAAAGTATTGATTAAAATACGTGCAGGTGTTAAAATTATGATACCCAAATGTCTACTGTCTCTACTGAGACTTGACCCAAATTTTTCAAAATGAGAACATTTTCCTTAATTGACTGCTGATACACATATATAGTGACAATTATATGGTGTGTTCTATTCATTGGTAATATTAAGCTAACTATTGTGCAATTTTAAATATAAGTATATATGCTGTCCAAACTGAATTGCAGAATTTATTTTCAATTGCACGATTTCCGTAGTATCAAATTTCAGATTATAAAAGTAATCAGTGCACCGAATACATGTAGTTAATACAATACATTGTGTGATGTCTTCACCTTTTTCGAAATCTCATGTGCTTTTAAATGTATAATGTCGGCTATATAGGTAATTTGCCCTTATTTTATTATACAGGAACAGGTGTAGATCAAGTACTAAGAGAATTTGAAATGAGTCAATGTTGAGTTATTAATAATTGTACATTATGTGATAGGCATAGGCACAAGTATGAATGTCATGTGACTTAATAGAGAATAAAATTTCATCAGCACTTCCTTCATAAATAGTAAGTAAATAGTGTCTGTTGCATTTTGGTTTTAGCTTATCAACCGAATACTAAATGAACTGAGATAAGAGTGTCTGGTTCATCTCGGTTTTATCTTATCAATAACCAGATGGACTGAGAAAACTCAATATTTGATTATCTACTTTCAAGAGTTTCAAGAAAATGTACATGTAGAACTTTTCATAATTGAACAGGTCATGTTTACTCTATAGAGTCCTATTTACATGTAGTCTGGATAAACTAATAACATGTTTATTTCAAAAATTTCGTCTATGGCTCCAAAATATTTTCTTCAGTATGACCTTGTATCAATAAATATTAATAAACTGTATTGATCAACCTTATTATGGATGTATTTTATACAAAATTGTTATTGGAGACTGCACGGGAAAATGGCATTTGATTTATTCCAGTATTCATTAGATCCTTGTTGCCATGGTTATATCTGGATTGTGCAATCAATGATTTATTAATTATTTGTTTAATAGTATCATTTATCTTATGAATTGTAGATCAGTAATCTATCATATCACATGATCTCTGCAATAAACTCTGGCCCTGTCTACACTTGACTAATAATAAAATGGATAATTATAAAATCAATGGTCATAGATGGGTCATAAGAAAGATAAGAAATTAAGATAAGAAACTAAAAACCATAAGATAATTTTAACAGTAATTTTCGATTTTAAAGTGTTTTACAAATATTGTAAAAATTACTCATTGCCTTTAAATTTAAATTTTGCCACTATTTTAGAGAATTTACAAAAGAAAGTTTCACCCAAATCAGTGTGCCTGCCTGTCCTGTCATCTCCCAAATCAGTGTGACTGCCTGTCTTGTCATCTCCGAAATCAGTATGACTGCCGGTCTTGTCATCTCCCAAATCAGTATGACTGTCTGTCCTGTCATCTCCCAAATCTGTGTGACTGCCTGTCCTGTCATCTCCCAAAACAGTATGACTACATTGTAGCTGCCTGTCCTGTCATTTCCCAAATTAGTGTGACTGCCTGTCCTGTCATTTCCCAAATCATTATGGCTGTCTGTCCTGTCATCTCCCAAATCAGTGTGACTGCCTGTTCTGTCATCTCCCAAATCAGTGTGCCTGCTTGTCCTGTCATCTCCCAAATCAGTGTGCCTGCCTGTCCTGTCATGTCATCTCCCAAATCAGTATGACTGCCTGTCCTGTCATCTTCCAAATCAGTGTGACTGCCTGTCCTGTCAGCTCCAAAATCAGTATGACTGCCTGTCCTGTCATCTCCCAAACCAGTATGACTGCCTGTCCTGTCATCTCCTAAATCAGTGTGTCTGCCTGTCCTGTCATCTCCTAAATCAGTGTGTCTGCCTGTCTGTCCTGTCATCTCCCAAATCAGTATGACTGCCTGTCCTGTCATCTCCCAAATCAGTGTGGCTGCCTGTCCCATCATCTCCCAAATCAGTGTGACTGCCTGTCCTGCCATCTCCCAAATCAGTATGACTGCCTATCCTGTCATCTCTCAAATCAGTGTAACTGCCTGTCCTGTCATCTCTCAAATCAGTGTGACTGCCTGTCCTGCCATCTCCCAAATCAGTGTGATTGCCTGTCCCATCATCTCCCAAATCAGTGTGACTGCCTGTCTTGCCATCTCCCAAATCAGTATGACTGCCTGTCCTGTCATCTCCCAAATCAGTGTGACTGCATGCCTGTCCTGCCATCTCCCAAATCAGTATGACTGCCTATCCTGTCATCTCCCAAATCAGTGTCACTGCCTGTCCTGCCATCTCCCAAATCAGTGTGACTGCCTGTCCCATCGTCTCCCAAATCAGTGTCACTGCCTGTCCTGCCATCTCCCAAATCAGTGTGACTGCCTGTCCCATCGTCTCCCAAATCAGTGTGACTGCCTGTCCCGTCATCTCCCAAATCAGTGTGTCTGCCTGTCTGTCCTGTCATCTCCCAAATCAGTGTGACTGCCTGTCTTGCCATCTCCCAAATCAGTATGACTGCCTGTCCTGTCATTTCCCAAATCAGTGTGACTGCATGCCTGTCCTGCCATCTCCCAAATCAGTATGACTGCCTATCCTGTCATCTCCCAAATCAGTGTCACTGCCTGTCCTGCCATCTCCCAAATCAGTGTGACTGCCTGTCCCATCGTCTCCCAAATCAGTGTCACTGCCTGTCCTGCCATCTCCCAAATCAGTGTGACTGCCTGTCCCATCGTCTCCCAAATCAGTGTGACTGCCTGTCCCGTCATCTCCCAAATCAGTGTGTCTGCCTGTCTGTCCTGTCATCTCCCAAATCAGTGTGACTGCCTGTCTTGCCATCTCCCAAATCAGTATGACTGCCTGTCCTGTCATCTCCCAAATCAGTGTGACTGCATGCCTGTCCTGCCATCTCCCAAATCAGTATGACTGCCTATTCTGTCATCTCCCAAATCAGTGTCACTGCCTGTCCTGCCATCTCCCAAATCAGTGTGACTGCCTGTCCCATCGTCTCCCAAATCAGTGTGACTGCCTGTCCTGTCATCTCCCAAATCAGTGTGACTGTCTGTCCTGTCATTTTCCAAATCAGTGTGACTGCCTGTCCTGTCATCTCCAACGAGAGTGTGTAAATTTGGGCATATGGTACAACGGGGTCACTTAATTATTGATTCTCAATAATATTCTTGTTGGTATTTCCATGCGATGTCAGATTCATTGGCAATATACTCAGCAACCAGGAATATTTGTGTTCATAGCAACCGTTACATATATATATATATATATATATATATATATATATATATTTGGTGATTTATTTAAAGTCTTAACTCCTGATGAGTGAGGTACTCCATGTACCTTACGAAACAGTACTGTAGAGTGAACTTTACTCATGTAGTCGTGTCTTATTTTCTCTGTCCACGTAATATGTAAATCTGCTCTACAAACTCATCGTTTAGTATCGAGCACTCTCACCTGGAATAATCGACTACCTTCCTAAGTACGCTCCTTGTATATACTCGTCGAGCACTCTACGATTATCCGACATGAAGGAAATAAATCTTGGCTACTCCACGAAGAACATACCAATACCTACCCAGAAAGATTATCTACACCGCCTTATAGAGAAAACAGCACACTTCATATGAAGAATGCGATGGAAAGCTTACTTCTTCCTACACCCGAACAAGGCCTCAACCACCAAGCAGAACTACGGCTTCAATTCAACAAAAAACCCCACCCATAGACGAACTAAAAGAATTCGAGGATGGCATGATTAACATTATCAGATCCACCAAGTTTAAACCAGTGAGTAGTAATTTTCTCAATGATCTCTACAGCGACGTCAAACGCATAAAAAACAGCAGCACATTGACTGTACCGGCCGACAAAACAACAAACTTCTACAAGATGGACCCAACAACGTACAGCAAACTACTGGAGAAAAACATAACTAAGTCTTACAAAAAAACTACAGAAGATACGGCTAGAAAAATTAGACAAGAAGACAAAAATATTGCAGTGAAATTAGACATCGATGACCGCGTCGACGTCACCGCAAATAGAGAGGCCTTCATCACCCTGAAAGACCACAAACCAAACTTTGCAAATAATCCTGCGTGCAGATTGATCAACCCTACCAAACCAGAAATTGGCAAAGTAAGTAAACAAATTTTAGACAGGATCAATAAGAAAATTATTACAGAAACAAGAGCAAACCAATGGAAAAACACCGCATCTGTAATAGAATGGTTCAACAAAATCGAACACAAAGAAAAACATCGTTTTATTTGCTTTGATATAGTAAAATTCTACCCATCCATTAACCAAGATCTTCTTCTCAAAGCGTTACACTTCGCCTCTTCATACGACCATATTTCGGAAGAAGAAATAAATATTATTCTACATTCAAAAAAGTCTCTGTTATCACATAATGGCCACTACTGGCAGAAGAAGAGCACCAGCTCATTCGACGTAACTATGGGCAGTTTCGACGGCGCAGAGACGTGTGAATTAGTTGGATGCTTTTTATTGTCACAGCTACATGATATTTTTCGGAAAAATGATCGGCCTGTACAGAGATGATGGCTTAGCCGCTGTAGACAACACACCCAAAGAAACTGACAGAATAAAAAAAGCCATCTGTCGTATTTTCAAACTACACGGTCTGAAAATCACAATCGAAGCTAATAAAAATATTGTCAACTTCCTGGACGTCACATTCAACCTCACTGACAGCTCTTACAATCCATATATTAAACCCAACAGCCACCCACTATACGTACATAGAGAGAGCAACCACCCACCCTCCATCACAAAGAATATACCGGCGGGAATCAACAAACGATTGTCATATCTTTCATCAGACGAAAAACACTTTGATCTAGCCGCGCCACCTTACCAGACAGCTCTAAATCAAAGTGGATATGATTATCACCTCAAATTCGAACCCCCCACGGAAAGAAGAAGAACAAACAGACCTCGTAACAACATCCTCTGGTTTAACCCTCCCTTCAGTAAAAATGTCACTAACAGCGTCGGGAGAAGATTTCTCGCCCTGGTTGATAAGTGTTTCCAACAGGGAAACAAACTCAGGAAAATTTTCAGCCGTAACACCATCAAATTGAGCTACAGTTGTACGAATAACGTGAAGCAAATAATCTGCAATCAAAACAAACAACAACTTACAGCGGACAACACCAATACACCCAGTACCGAGATCAACAGATTATGTAACTGTCGTAAGAAATCTGAATGCCCCTTAGACGGAAATTGTTTACAATCGGCCTTGGTTTACCAAGCTAATATCAGACGGCAAGACAACAACAAGTGTGAAACATATGTGGGACTAACAGGAAATGAATTTAAAACCCGGTACAGAAACCACACTGCATTGCTACGCAACCAATCATTGAGAAACGCAACAGAGCTCAGTAAATACGCTTGGTCATTAAAAGACAATAACATCGATTACAACATCAAATGGAGAGTGTTATCGCGTGCTGCACCATACAATACTTCAAGCAAACGTTGCAACTTATGTATTAGAGAGAAATATATTATAATTTTCCAACCACATTACTGTAGTTTAAATAAAAGAAATGAGCTTTTTTCTTCCTGTAGACACAGAGCCAAATCGTTGCTATGCAACAACTAGTTTTAATATTGTAAACACATTCCATTGTTATGCAAATCTGTAGCGCTTATAATGTAGTCTGTTTCGGTGGTTTATTTAATAAAGTCTTAACTCCTGATGAGTGAGGTACTCCATGTACTTTATGAAACAGTACTGTAGAGTGAACTTTACTCATGTAGTCGTGTCTTATTTTCTCTGTCCACGTATGTAAATCTGCTCTACAAACTCATCGTTTAGTATCGAGCACTCTCACCTGGAATAATCGACTACTTTCCTATATATATAGATACATATATATCTATATATATCTCAAGACCATTTTTCAAAACCAGGGACTTCATGGATTGACCTCTGTGTGTGTCAGTTTGTCTGGACCTGTATGTAAATCAGGCTTGGCTGATCACATTCAAACTTAACGCACATATACATGTATATCTTGAGATACATATGCATATCCATTCGTTTTCACAATATAATTTAAGATGGCCATTTTAATGTTACAAGTTGAATAAAAATTGAGCATTTCTTCCGAAACCAGATCTTGGTTGTTTATGGATGAATTTTGTTCAAAGTTGGTACATGCATAGGACATTATAGAACCTTGATGCTCGTCATTTTGCGTTATCATACCGGACTCTAAATGGCCAACTGGTGGCCATTTTGTCGTATTATAGTTTGTTCCAGAGCAGTATTAATCATGTTAAGACTTTATATATACATTATACATGTACATCTTGTCGCACACATGCATGTGTATTTGTTCAACCATCAGATTCAAGATGGTGGCCATTTTAACATTATAAATTCGTCAAAATCAACATTTTTGCCATTCCGGAACCAGATCTTAGTTGTGTATTGAACCATGATGCACGTCATTTTGTTATTCAGATCGAATTAAAAATAGTGGCTATTTTGTTATTCGGATCAGATTGGATTTAAAATGGCCAACTGGTGGCCATTTTGTTTTGTTGAATGCTGTTGCATGCTTTTAAGAATCATGTTCTAAAATATATGCACATTAATTTGACAATCCGTTTCAAAATGGCCGAATGATGGCCATTTTAATGTTGGTTATGCAAGGGCAGCTATTGTCTATCATGATACATACATTAAATATGTATATATAATGAAACCATAATTTTTTTCCAGATCAGATTCAAAATGGCCAAATGCAAATGCTAGTCTGGACTCATGTCTCTGACTGATTGCAATCAAACTTTACAACTTTATTTTACATCATGTTATATGCTTCATATTTTATTGAAGCAATGAAAATGAGACAGCTAAGATATTGACTGTGTGTCTTTAGCTAGCATGTTATTTTAGCTAATTTAAATAACCTGTAATTTCGCTAATTCAAGATGTCACTAATTTAAAATAAAGTATATTCTCACAATGAGATTGTTGGCACTTTAGCTGAATTAAGATTCAGTTAATTCATACATGGAGTCAAATTTGCTAAAATGGCATGTAGCTATTTAAACATGTTTTACAGTATACCATCATTTTATGCTGCTAAATCATTAAATGTACTGGTAGTTGCCATGTGATATTTACTACAAAGCATTTAGTAGTAAGGGTAATTGTCCTAATGATCTACTGTGAATACTATGACTTTACATTTATTGTGAATATGAAAAATGTAAAAGTTACAGCTAATGATCTGATTAATTCTAATAAAAGATTTTGTCTGAAGTAATTGCTTCAATCTGTATTTTATCTGTAAACCCCTTGAAGTTATTGTAGTTCATACAATTGAATTCAATAATTGAATGGTATCTTCTGTATCATTGATTACTTTAAATAATACATCTAAATTAACTACTCAGTAACAATTACTTTTTATCAAATGTTTACTACCATTATACGAGTTGCATGGTTTTTATTTATCTGCTATAACTGCATGATATTATTTTTTGAATTGCTGATATTTGTAGAATAATATTACTGAATAATATACATGTGTGTAACAAGGATGTGTACCAAGATAGGTACAGTGGCATTGTATGTATTCCATGAAATGTGTTAAAAATAAGTGTGTTTCCAAGCAATGTGCTTTATACCATACCATACAGATGCAAACAATCTGATAATATTGTGAGACATTCAAAACATATTTTAATGATAGTTACTTCCTCAGCTGATGCCACCTTTCAAATGTTTATAGCATGTGCATGAAAAAATAATCTATTCAACTATAAACATGTATGGACTAATTTATTGTGTGGAAATAACAATATTACAGTGTGTACGTTTTCCTTTTTTATTACACGTGAACCAGGCAATATAAATAGATCTTTTTATAGTAAACTCATCAATAAATAGTAATTATCATCGATAAAATGTGAAATTTTATCACAGCAATCAATAGCATTGAGTATATAATTACATATATTATTCATTTTGAAGATTTGAGAAATGCAATTGAACACAACCTAAATTGAAGACATTGAACTCGCTGTTTATAATCCACATAGCCTAAATTGAAGACATTGAACTCGCTGTTTATAATCCACATAGCCTAAATTGAAGACATTAAACTGTACTGTGTGTGTGCTTAAAATGGCCTAAAAATACATAGGGGAATACTGATAATCAGATGTGTTCCACGTTTGATACCAAAGCCAATGTTTTTTTGTTTTATTTTTGAAACAGTGGGGGATTTTTCTATGAAAGCTTATAATTTATCAGTAATTATCTGTAAAAATTGTTTTTCAAGTAATGCAATGATGTATAATAATTTTATTTCATTTAAAAATACTTTGTAGAATAATAATCAGATTGTTTAAAGTAATTATTAATAAATTTGTCATATTTTACTTTCACTAATGTTCTGTGTACCTGATGTATGAGCTAATTTTAAAAATGTATAAATTTTCATCAAACAGGAAATATTAATTATCAGTCATGAACATCAAATTACAGTAAATACAGTTGTTCCTTTTGGCCGACCAGTACATGCATTATCAGATGAAAACAAGGCAGTGATTGAAGTCAATGCACAAACAAAAATGTGTGTGGCTCAGTCATCCCTGTCTGTGCCCTGTTATTTCTGCCCTCTAATTCTGATAGTGGTCATTATTCCAAAAATATATACATTATATGATTTTGATCTTAACACCATGCTAATGACTATAATTTGTCTGTATTTTAGGAGAATCGAGCCTATTCTTTTTGTGGTACAATAGAGTACATGGCACCAGAAGTAGTCAGAGGTGGAAGTGATGGTCATGATAAAGCTGTTGACTGGTGGTCACTCGGTGTACTAACATATGAATTACTGACAGGAGCATCTCCCTTTACAGTAGAAGGAGAAAGAAACTCACAAACTGAAATATCAAAGTAAGTTTTATATTTGTTAATGAGAAGTTATATACACAGTGTATTAAATTATTATGTATTAGTGTATTAAGTGCTTGACATTCCGTTGGCTAAAAATAACCTGCTAGTTACTCACCTGATGAGTAGAGTTCAAAAATTAAAAAGGCCCAGAGAGCGAGGTTACTATCCGTTAACTGGCTATTAAATTGCGTGAATTTTGCGCCTGTTTTTCTGGATAATATACATGTAGGGTTTGTTAACGATTATGTCAACTGCCATAAACAACACAGTTACTAAATATTCCGAGCTTCATGTTTCAGAATACACTACATCATAATACAGTCTTGTATGTCATCAAACTATTCTCCAAATGAGGTATTTATGTTGTTGTCACGTTTTCTTTTCTCTTTTTAGCGTCTTAATTTTCTCGTACGCTAACAAATCTGTCAACAATTTTTCCATTCCTAAATCCATGATGACAAGAGTAGAATACAATTTCGGATGTCAGAAGGTTGTCCAATCAGACTTCGTGAATTGACAGTCTCTAAAGCTGGTCTCAGACACGGTCTCATTTCCGATCTGCGTGGCATCTGCGAGTCTCTAAAGCTGGTCTCAAACACGGTCTCATTTGCTGTCTATGTGGCATCCGAGAGTCTCTAAATCGGTCTCAAACACTGTCTCAAATGGCATGTTCCTCTGTGGGAGAGTCTCAAAACTGGTCTCAAATGCCTTCTAGAGGGCTCTTAACATTAATCTGATTTAAGATTCTCAAAATTTGTGAATGTCAGTTAAATAGAGACAGGGAGTTGAATTTACCAACAATCTGACAATGCTGTTTTTGAAAGAGATCTGACAAATTGATTGCTGTTTTCACCAGACAATGCTCTGTTTTGTTTTCAGGAGAATTTTAAAGAATAATCCACCAATGCTGTCAATGTTCTCTCCTGAAGTCAAAGATTTTATTTTGAAACTTCTCCAGAAAGATCCAAGGAAGCGTTTGGGATCTGGAACTAGTGGTGCTGCAGAAATCAAGAGACACCCATTTTTCAAGGTACAAACTTTTTTTTTTTACTTTTCCATAATCTTATGCTGTGTAGAATATGCAGGCTTGGACTCAAATCATCTTATGTCAGTGTGCTCAATCAGTTGGTATCTTGGTACAATTCTAATATTGTATTGCTGCGTATCTTATAGTTTCCGTTCAGGCACAGTCTACTACTGATCCACAATCTAATGATACAATATTTGACAACCATTGCTACTAAAAACATCACACGAGTCTGAAATTGGCAGTTCATCAAGTCACTCACAGTGATGGAAATAAAATATTACGTCCAAGTCAAATCTAGGTCAATGGGTTCTGTTGCATCCTTATAACAGGAAATATACTTGGTCATAGTAGACAACACTTGAATAATCTGAAAAAAATTCATACTGATTTTTCGAAGCTGTTTTTTCTTCATTTTACAAAAAATAATCTGCCAAACAGTTGTAGATGTTTTACTATTTCGAAATTGACCCAGATAGACTGTGTAAAATGATATTTGAATAATATCTATAGAATCAACATCATAGGCTATAAATGCATTTGCACTCTCATTCTTTTGACTGTAAAACATAAGTAATGCCATTTTGTCACAGAAAACACATTCCATAATATTTGTTTTAAAATGTAAAAAAAGTCCAAATTTGAAGAAATCTTAGAAAAAATCATGCATGTCTAAATGTTAGGGGAAAATATTTCACACAGTGGAAAAAACAAAACATTTCATTTTGAGTTTGAGAATGAATTTAGTTACGATATATCAAGTATTCTTTTTAAATACAGGGATTATGACATTCATGTCTTGTTTTAGTAGGATTCAATAAATTAGTACTTCTTACAATGCGTTATGACTGTCAATTATCTACTATAATCAGATATTTTATTTCTGTGTCAAAAATCAAATAACATGCATAAAATAGCAGTTTAGTAGTGATTCCCATAGACCACAATGAAAGAAATTACGTACAAATTATGTCAGTGTTGCATTTTTGAACCCAGTCAAACCTTCCCAAGTGCTCACTGCATTCTGTGATGCCATTGGTTTAAAAATGTATTTGATTGACAAACAAGTGGAATAGGATCTTTATCATACTTAGATATAAAAATTGCATGCCTTTATCTTATAAAAACCGTGTCTTCATTTAATACATGTAACAAAATAAAAAATAAAGCATGATTTTTTTCCTTGCCATAATGATGCATTTCATTTTAGAAGGACAGTTAATTACCTCTAGCAGTAATTGTAGTTTTTCAAAATTATCAAAAAATGTTGAACTGAAAATTTGTATGGCATTATTTGTGTGATATACTGCCAACCTATGTTTAGATGACTATTTTGCTATTTGTATGTCTCTATAAGCAGAAAACAAAAGAAATCATTCTATGTAAATCATTCTAGTGATGAAAAATCAGAGATAATGCAGTATATAATTACCCAGACAAATTGTGCAATCATAATAAAGTTATATCAAATGCATGCACCAAATTGATATCCATGGTACATGTACACAGATATATTCAAGGTTGTAGGATATTGGTTTTATCTTTGTTCAAGATGGCATTAATGAAATACAATAATTTTTGCTTTATGAGATCAATTGCTGTTTACTGCAGCATAACAGTCTTCTGATCTTACACTCTTTCCTTGACCCTTTGCTTTATTTTTTAGTCCACATTCAAACAAAATCAAAACACAGACTTATAATTCGGTCTTTGTCTGTTTGTCCTTCTATGGACCAAATATGTTCATTCTTTGCATGTGCCTAGTACTTTATCTGGGATATATGTACATGCAGTGGATTATTGATTCAATCCAAGATGGCTAATTGGCAGTCATTTTGTTTTTTGAAAATGTGGTATCTTATGCATGCCTTGGCAGTTTTTGTTCACATTTGTTCAGCTGTGTTTTTATACATGCCAATTGTAAAGCTTAGCCCAGTTTTTACTGAAAACTGTTTTGGGACGCATGTGATTTGATTAATTCTGCACAATACACCACTGACACCTGTTGGCTATCTATTCAAAGTACTATCAGTAGCATTTGTGGCAATGCATTGGTTTTGTTCAGTTTTCCATAAAGTTATCATAAAAATGTTAAAGCAAATATATTACGTCAGATATCAGCATCTGTTTGACTAAATAATTAACATATTCATTAATGTATAGTAAAAATTACAAATACCAACGATTTTCATTTCATTGGACCATCTTATTAAAGCTTTCAGCAACTGAGCCTGCTTTGCTACATTTATTTTCAATCCTAACAATCCTAAATTTTGTTTGATTTGAATGCCTGTCGTAAAATATAAGGATAGTATTGAAAAGTGACTGTTGGTGTAAGGGAAGATAGCTAGTTGACAGGAGGTGACTGTTGTAGATGTATGGAAATGTAGCTAGTGGACAGGAGGTGACTGTTGTAGGTGTAAGGGAAGGTAGCTAGTGGATAGAAGGTGACTGCTGTAGGTGTATTGAAAGGTAGCTAGTAGACAGGAGGTGACTGTTGTGGGTGTATTGAAAGGTAGCTAGTGGACAGGAGATGACTGTTGTAGGTGTATGGGAAGGTAGCTAGTGGACAGAAGGTGACTTGTAGGTGTAAGGGAAGATAGCTAGTGGATAGAAGGTGACTGTTGTAGGTGTATTGAAAGGTAGCTAGTGGACAGGAGGTGACTGTTGTAGGTGTAAGGGAAGGTAGCTAGTGGATAGAAGGTGACTGTTGTAGGTGTATGGAAAGGTAGCTAGTGGACAGGAGGTGACTATTGTGGGTGTATGGGAAGGTGGCTAGTGGACAGAAGGTGAATGTTGTAGGTGCATGGGAAGGTAGCTAGTGGACAGGAGGTGACTGTTGTTGGTGTAAGGGAAGGTATCTAGTGGACAAGAAGTGTCTGTTGTAGGTGTATGGGAAGGTAGCTATTGGACAAGAGGTGACTGTTGCAGGTGTATGGGAAGGTAGCAAGTGGGTCGGAGGTGACTGTTATAGGTATATGAGAAGGTGGCTAGTGGACAGGAGGTGACTGTTTTAGGTGTATGGGAAGGTAGCTAGTGGACAGGAGGTGACTATTGTAGGTGTATGGGAAGGTGGCTAGTGGACAGGAGGTGACTGTTGTAGGTGCATGGGAAAGTAGCTAGTGGACAGGCAGGTATGTACGACCTAGAAATAGTGCCGTATGCGAGTACCAAGTTGCGAGTCGCAAGTAGCACAATATGCCTTATGCTAGTGGTAAAAACGGCATATGCGAGTGGTAAAATGTATCGTTTGCTAGTAGCAAAAAAGCCCTATGCGAGGGGTAATACAAAGGCTTGTAACGTTTGCTTATAATATAACAACGTACGTTCAATTGTGTTTTATCACAGTAAAATAAAATATTTAGCATGGTTATGAAATGATGTGTACATGGTTGGTTAAGATTGGCATGATGCTGTATCAAAAAAGTCCGTTCAGTCTTTTGCATAGAATCGATGTTTGCTCTTCACGAAATTGCACAGGAAACGTGAAAGCACAATAATTTAATAAACGGCCATGACCAGCCAGCACACTTCGCATAACATGTGAAAATTGTTTTTTCTTTTCGGTAAAATTAGTATGAACCCGTGGTCAGCGATTAAAGAATCATAGAATTATAATTGTAGTTAGTAACGGGTGCATGTTCACCGAAGGGTCACAGAATTCTTGTGTCACGCGCCGCCGTTTAAATGAAGACAATGGCAGGTTTCAAAAGTAGTCTCACCTCGGAGAGGTGTTAAATTTGCCACAACCAAAGTGTTAACTAGCAGACAATTCCATAATACATAGTATATAATAAAGAAATAAAGTGCATGTTGAGTGATAAGTCCGCATGTTTACGAGACGTCCCTCACACATGGAATGTATTTACACGCAACCTGGATCAAATTTGAATTGAAACAAATTGAAACAAAGAAGCGTCTGCCATTGCTTGATCAGGATAGAGACAATTTTCATGGGTAAATGCTAGTAGAAGACCCTCAATGCCCCAAATACTTCGACCTAACCACTTTATTTGTACAAGTAGAAAAAGTGTTATGTTTCGTTAAAACATAGCCTTAGAAAAGATAATAACAATAAAAATATACAGTTCACATATATACTCTCAAGCAAAGATCCTGGCATAATTATAGAACTGGCCAATTATATTTACACAACACAAAGATTTATTTAACATTTAAATCCTAGTTAAGTCCTTTTGTATTGTTTTTTGTACAATTCTTACATTGACTTGTTGGTGTAAGGGAAGGTATCTAGTGGACAAGAGGTGACTGTTGTAGGTGTATGGGAAGGTACTGTTAGACAGGAGGTGACTGTTTTAGGTGTATGGGAAGGTAGCTAGTGGACAGGAGGTGACTATTGTAGGTGTATGAGAAGGTGGCTAGTGGACAGGAGGTGACTATTGTAGGTGTATGGGAAGGTAGCTAGTGGACAGGAGGTGACTATTGTAGGTGTATGGGAAGGTGGCTAGTGGACAGGAGGTGACTGTTGTAGGTGCATGGGAAGGTAGCTAGTGGGTAGGAGGTGACTGTTGTAGGTGTATGAGAAGGTGGCTCGTGGACAGGAGGTGACTATTGTAGGTGTATGGGAAGGTAGCTAGTGGGCAAGAGGTGACTGTTGTGGGTGTATAGGAAGGTACTGTTAGACAGGAGGTGACTTGTTGGTGTAAGGGAAGGTATCTAGTGGACAAGAGGTGACTGTTGTAGGTGTATGGGAAGGTACTGTTAGACAGGAGGTAACTTGTTGGTGTAAGGGAAGGTATCTAGTGGACAAGAGGTGACTTTTGTAGGTGTATGGGAAGGTAGCTGTTGGACAAGAGGTGACTGTTGTAGGTGTATGGGAAGGTAGCTAGTGGACAGGAGGTGACTTGTTGGTGTAAGGGAAGGTATCTAGTGGACAAGAGGTGACTGTTGTAGGTGTATGGGAAGGTAGCTGTTGGACAAGAGGTGACTGTTGTAGGTGTATGGGAAGGTAGCTAGTGGGTAGGAGGTGACTGTTGTAGGTGTATGGGAAGGTAGCTAGTGGACAGGAGGTGACTATTGTAGGTGTATGGGAAGGTAGCTAGTGGACAGGAGGTGACTATTGTAGGTGTATGGGAAGGTAGCTAGTGGGCAAGAGGTGACTGTTGTGGGTGTATAGGAAGGTGGCTGTTGGACAGGAGGTGACTATTGTAGGTGTATGGGAAGGTGGCTAGTGGACAGGAGGTGACTGTTGTAGGTGCATGGGAACGGTAGCTAGTAGACAGGAGGTGACTGTTGTTGGTGTATGGGAAGGTAGCTAGTGGACAGGAGGTGACTGTTGTTGGTGTATGGGAAGGTAGCTAGTAGACAGGAGGTGACTGTTGTTGGTGTATGGGAAGGTAGCTAGTGGGTAGGAGGTGACTATTGTAGGTGTATGGGAAGGTAGCTGTTGGACAAGAGGTGACTGTTGTAGGTGTATGGGAAGGTAGCTAGTGGACAGGAGGTGACTGTTGTTGGTGTATGGGAAGGTAGCTAGTGGGTAGGAGGTGACTGTTGTAGGTGTATGGGAAGGTAGCTAATGGACAGGAGGTGACTGTATATGATTTTCTTGCTATTGTTACGCATACTGCCTTTGGATTTGTTTGTTTGTTTCTAATAATCAAGATAAACTTCAAATATTGAATTCAAACTTTTAACATGACACCAGATAAAATATGTCTACAAAATACCCTATATTTATTGATGTCACTGAGATGAATTTAATTAACTACTGTAACAACATTTCTTTTGAAATATTTATAATATTTATCTTCTCACTTTTTAGGGTCTTAATTGGGAAAAGTTGGCAGAGAAAAAAGTCCCTGCCCCATTTCGCCCAAGAATTAATGATGAAATGGATGTTAGCAATTTTGCTGAAGAATTTACAACAATGATACCAGCTGATTCCCCTGCTGCAATACCCAAGACAGCAGATGGCAAATTGTTCAAGGTATGCATAATCCACATCTGCATTCATCTAACACATTGTCATACATGGTCTCAAACATTCAAATGAAGGATCTCCCCCAAACACCATGAATATACATTTCAAGCCAATTGCCACATTAATCAGTTATAATCTATTTTGAGGAATCTACGGAGTCTCTATGAAAATATGGATGAATAATTATGAATATGAATGTAAAAAAAAACAACATGATATTGGGACAATTTGGGGCTGAATTTTGTCACTGTCACCAACCATAATGCTCTGTTACTATACAATAACTGTACATTGAAGAACCATGGAAGGTGGTACAGTGGTTTACATGTTTGCTGCACATCAGGGAGGTTCTGGGTTTTATTCCTGGTGTTTATGCACTTGCAATTATCACTTAAAACAAAAAAACCTCACCTTCCTAATCATGCATCATTTGGATGATATATGGTCAAAAAAGGGATTATGGATTATAGGCATAGAATCCAATGCCCTCAGGTGGTCGACCAGGGAGATGAGATCACATCTTGTATATTAAAAATTTATAACTGAACTAATCAATAATAGGATAACATACAACCTTAAGTACAGTCATTCTATTCCGTGAATATAGATAAAAATGTAATTGTAACATTGCTGATTTTTACTGCCATTGGTGTTTAAAAAAACATGTAAGTTTATCATAGCCAACAATTTCCATCCATCTTACACTGGAAATTTCATCATTTACTTATTTGTAATTCATCATGTATTTTTTTGTTTTTGTTTACAGGGATATTCTTTTGTAGCTCCTTCAGTTTTATTTAGTGATAATGCAATAACATTTGATCCATTACAAGCCCCTCAAGACACTGGAAAACCTACTCATCTAATGGTATCCAGAGCAGCTTTTATCAAGGTACATGCTCATGATATCCTAGTGATATTTACTTTAAAACTACAAATTGCACTGCTACTGCGGATATGAATACTGAAATAAATATGAATATTGTTACTATCTATATTTGTGTATATTTTTCCTCAGGATTCACTTTTTAATAAGCAATATAAATTGAATTTGAAATCTGAAATGCTTGGAGATGGTAGTTATTCAATATGTAGGTGAGTATTATCATGTATTTTAGGTATATGGTAATGTAGTGGACAGTAAGTGACTTGTAGGTGTGTGGAAATGTAGTGGACAGTAAGTGACTTGTAGGTATATGGAAATGTAGTGGACAGTAAGTGACTTGTGGGTATATGGAAATGTAGTGGACAGTAAGTGACTTGTAGGTATATGGAAATGTAGTGGACAGTAAGTGATTTGTAGGTGTGTGGAAATGTAGTGGACAGTAAGTGACTTGTGGGCATATGGAAATGTAGTGGACAGTAAGTGACTTGTAGGTATATGGAAATGTAGTGGACAGTAAGTGACTTGTAGGTATATGGAAATGTAGTGGACAGTAAGTGACTTGTAGGTGTGTGGAAATGTAGTGGACAGTAAAGTGACTTGTAGGTGTGTGGAAATGTAGTGGACAGTAAGTGACTTGTAGGTATATGGAAATGTAGTGGACAGTAAGTGACTTGTAGGTGTGTGGAAATGTAGTGGACAGTAAAGTGACTTGTAGGTATATGGTAATGTAGTGGACAGTAAGTGACTCGTAGGTATATAGAAATGTAGTGGACAGTAAGTGACTTGTAGGTGTGTGGAAATGTAGGGGACAGTAAAGTGACTTGTAGGTATATGGAAATGTAGTGGACAGTAAGTGACTTGTGGGTATATGGAAATGTAGTGGTCAGTAAGTGACTTGTAGGTATATGGAAATGTAGTGGACAGTAAGTGACTTGTAGGTATATGGAAATGTAGTGGACAGTAAGTGACTTGTAGGTGTGTGGAAATGTAGTGGACAGTAAGTGACTTGTAGGTGTGTGGAAATGTAGTGGACAGTAAGTGACTTGTGGGTATATGGAAATGTAGTGGACAGTAAGTGATTTGTAGGTATATGGAAATGTAGTGGACAGTAATTGACTTGTAGGTGTGTGGAAATGTAGTGGACAGTAAGTGACCTGTAGGTGTGTGGAAATGTACTGGACAGTAAGTGACTTGTAGGTATATGGAAATGTAGTGGACAGTAAGTGACTTGTGGGTATATGGAAATGTAGTGGACAGTAAGTGACTTGTAGGTGTGTGGAAATGTAGTGGACAGTAGTAAGTGACTTGTAGGTGTGTGGAAATGTAGTGGACAGTAAGTGATTTGTAGGTGTGTGGAAATGTAGTGGACAGTACGTGACTTGTAGGTATATGGAAATGTAGTGGACAGTAAGTGACTTGTAGGTGTGTGGAAATGTAGTGGACAGTAAGTGACTTGTAGGTGTGTGGAAATGTAGTGGACAGTAAGTGACTTGTAGGTGTGTGGAAATGTAGTGGACAGTAAGTGACTTGTAGGTATATGGAAATGTAGTGGACAGTAAGTGATTTGTAGGTATATGGAAATGTAGTGGACAGTAAGTGACTTGTAGGTATATGGAAATGTAGTGGACAGTAAAGTGACTTGTAGGTATATGGAAATGTAGTGGACAGTAAGTGACTTGTAGGTGTGTGGAAATGTAGTGGACAGTAGTAAGTGACTTGTAGGTGTGTGGAAATGTAGTGGACAGTAAGTGACTTGTAGGTGTGTGGAAATGTAGTGGACAGTAAGTGACTTGTAGGTATATGGAAATGTAGTGGACAGTAAGTGACTTGTAGGTGTGTGGAAATGTAGTGGACAGTACGTGACTTGTAGGTATATGGAAATGTAGTGGACAGTAAGTGACTTGTAGGTGTGTGGAAATGTAGTGGACAGTAGTAAGTGACTTGTAGGTGTGTGGAAATGTAGTGGACAGTAAGTGACTTGTAGGTGTGTGGAAATGTAGTGGACAGTAAGTGACTTGTAGGTATATGGAAATGTAGTGGACAGTAAGTGATTTGTAGGTATATGGAAATGTAGTGGACAGTAAGTGACTTGTAGGTATATGGAAATGTAGTGGACAGTAAGTGACTTGTAGGTGTGTGGAAATGTAGTGGACAGTAAGTGATTTGTAGGTATATGGAAATGTAGTGGACAGTAAGTGATTTGTAGGTGTGTGGAAATGTAGTGGACAGTAAGTGACTTGTAGGTGTGTGGAAATGTAGTGGACAGTAAGTGACTTGTAGGTATATGGAAATGTAGTGGACAGTAAGTGACTTGTAGGTATATGGAAATGTAGTGGACAGTAGTAAGTGACTTGTAGGTATATGGAAATGTAGTGGACAGTAAGTGATTTGTAGGTGTGTGGAAATGTAGTGGACAGTAAGTGACTTGTAGGTATATGGAAATGTAGTGGACAGTAAGTGACTTGTAGGTATATGGAAATGTAGTGGACAGTAAGTGACTTGTGGGTAAATGGAAATGTAGTGGACAGTAGTAAGTGACTTGTAGGTATATGGAAATGTAGTGGACAGTAAGTGACTTGTAGGTATATGGAAATGTAGTGGACAGTAAGTGACTTGTAGGTGTGTGGAAATGTAGTGGACAGTAAGTGACTTGTAGGTGTGTAGAAATGTAGTGGACAGTAAAGTGACTTGTAGGTATATGGAAATGTAGTGGACAGTAAGTGACTTGTAGGTATATAGAAATGTAGTGGACAGTAAGTGACTTGTAGGCGTGTGGAAATGTAGTGGACAGTAAGTGACTTGTGGGTATATGGAAATGTAGTGGACAGTAAGTGACTTGTAGGTGTGTGGAAATGTAGTGGACAGTAAGTGACTTGTAGGTATATGGAAATGTAGTGGACAGTAAGTGACTTGTAGGTATATAGAAATGTAGTGGACAGTAAGTGACTTGTAGGTGTGTGGAAATGTAGTGGACAGTAAGTGACTTGTAGGTGTGTGGAAATGTAGTGGACAGTAAGTGACTTGTAGGTATATAGAAATGTAGTGGACAGTAAGTGACTTGTAGGTATATGGAAATGTAGTGGACAGTAAGTGACTTGTAGGTATATGGAAATGTAGTGGACAGTAAGTGACTTGTAGGTGTGTGGAAATGTAGTGGACAGTAAGTGACTTGTAGGTATATGGAAATGTAGTGGACAGTAAGTGACTTGTAGGTATATAGAAATGTAGTGGACAGTAAGTGACTTGTAGGTGTGTGGAAATGTAGTGGACAGTAAGTGACTTGTAGGTATATGGAAATGTAGTGGACAGTAAAGTGACTTGTAGGTATATGGAAATGTAGTGGACAGTAAGTGACTTGTAGGTATATAGAAATGTAGTGGACAGTAAGTGACTTGTAGGTGTGTGGAAATGTAGTGGACAGTAAGTGACTTGTAGGTGTGTGGAAATGTAGTGGACAGTAAGTGACTTGTAGGTATATAGAAATGTAGTGGACAGTAAGTGACTTGTAGGTATATGGAAATGTAGTGGACAGTAAGTGACTTGTAGGTATATGGAAATGTAGTGGACAGTAAGTGACTTGTAGGTATATAGAAATGTAGTGGACAGTAAGTGACTTGTAGGTATATAGAAATGTAGTGGACAGTAAGTGACTTGTAGGTATATGGAAATGTATTGGACAGTAAGTGACTTGTAGGTGTGTGGAAATGTAGTGGACAGTAAGTGACTTGTAGGTGTGTAGAAATGTAGTGGACAGTAAGTGACTTGTAGGTATATAGAAATGTAGTGGACAGTAAGTGACTTGTAGGTATATAGAAATGTAGTGGACAGTAAGTGACTTGTAGGTATATAGAAATGTAGTGGACAGTAAGTGACTTGTAGGTGTGTGGAAATGTAGTGGACAGTAAGTGACTTGTAGGTGTGTGGAAATGTATTGGACAGTAAGTGACTTGTAGGTATATGGAAATGTAGTGGACAGTAAGTGACTTGTAGGTATATGGAAATGTAGTGGACAGTAAGTGACTTGTAGGTGTGTGGAAATGTAGTGGACAGTAAGTGACTTGTAGGTATATGGAAATGTAGTGGACAGTAAGTGACTTGTAGGTGTGTGGAAATGTAGTGGACAGTAAGTGACTTGTAGGTATATAGAAATGTAGTGGACAGTAAGTGACTTGTAGGTATATAGAAATGTATTGGACAGTAAGTGACTTGTAGGTATATAGAAATGTAGTGGACAGTAAGTGACTTGTAGGTATATAGAAATGTAGTGGACAGTAAGTGACTTGTAGGTGTGTGGAAATGTAGTGGACAGTAAGTGACTTGTAGGTGTGTGGAAATGTATTGGACAGTAAGTGACTTGTAGGTATATAGAAATGTAGTGGACAGTAAGTGACTTGTAGGTATATAGAAATGTATTGGACAGTAAGTGATTTGTAGGTCTATGGAAATGTAGTGGACAGTAAGTGACTTGTAGGTATATGGAAATGTAGTGGACAGTAAGTGACTTGTAGGTGTGTGGAAATGTAGTGGACAGTAAGTGACTTGTAGGTATATGGAAATGTAGTGGACAGTAAGTGACTTGTAGGTATATAGAAATGTAGTGGACAGTAAGTGACTTGTAGGTATATAGAAATGTATTGGACAGTAAGTGACTTGTAGGTATATAGAAATGTAGTGGACAGTAAGTGACTTGTAGGTGTGTGGAAATGTAGTGGACAGTAAGTGACTTGTAGGTATATGGAAATGTAGTGGACAGTAAGTGACTTGTAGGTGTGTGGAAATGTAGTGGACAGTAAAGTGACTTGTAGGTGTGTGGAAATGTAGTGGACAGTAAGTGACTTGTAGGTATATAGAAATGTAGTGGACAGTAAGTGACTTGTAGGTATATAGAAATGTAGTGGACAGTAAGTGACTTGTAGGTATATAGAAATGTAGTGGACAGTAAGTGACTTGTAGGTGTGTGGAAATGTAGTGGACAGTAAGTGACTTGTAGGTATATGGAAATGTAGTGGACAGTAAGTGACTTGTAGGTATATAGAAATGTAGTGGACAGTAAGTGACTTGTAGGTGTGTGGAAATGTAGTGGACAGTAAGTGACTTGTAGGTATATGGAAATGTAGTGGACAGTAAGTGACTTGTAGGTGTGTGGAAATGTAGTGGACAGTAAAGTGACTTGTAGGTGTGTGGAAATGTAGTGGACAGTAAGTGACTTGTAGGTATATAGAAATGTAGTGGACAGTAAGTGACTTGTAGGTATATAGAAATGTAGTGGACAGTAAGTGACTTGTAGGTATATAGAAATGTAGTGGACAGTAAGTGACTTGTAGGTGTGTGGAAATGTAGTGGACAGTAAGTGACTTGTAGGTATATGGAAATGTAGTGGACAGTAAGTGACTTGTAGGTGTGTGGAAATGTAGTGGACAGTAAAGTGACTTGTAGGTGTGTGGAAATGTAGTGGACAGTAAGTGACTTGTAGGTATATGGAAATGTAGTGGACAGTAAGTGACTTGTAGGTATATAGAAATGTAGTGGACAGTAAGTGACTTGTAGGTATATAGAAATGTATTGGACAGTAAGTGACTTGTAGGTATATAGAAATGTAGTGGACAGTAAGTGACTTGTAGGTATATAGAAATGTAGTGGACAGTAAGTGACTTGTAGGTGTGTGGAAATGTAGTGGACAGTAAGTGACTTGTAGGTATATGGAAATGTAGTGGACAGTAAGTGACTTGTAGGTATATGGAAATGTAGTGGACAGTAAGTGACTTGTAGGTGTATAGAAATGTAGTGGACAGTAAGTGACTTGTAGGTATATAGAAATGTAGTGGACAGTAAGTGACTTGTAGGTGTGTGGAAATGTAGTGGACAGTAAGTGACTTGTAGGTATATGGAAATGTAGTGGACAGTAAGTGACTTGTAGGTATATAGAAATGTAGTGGACAGTAAGTGACTTGTAGGTGTGTGGAAATGTAGTGGACAGTAAGTGACTTGTAGGTATATGGAAATGTAGTGGACAGTAAGTGACTTGTAGGTATATGGAAATGTAGTGGACAGTAAGTGACTTGTAGGTGTATAGAAATGTAGTGGACAGTAAGTGACTTGTAGGTATATAGAAATGTAGTGGACAGTAAGTGACTTGTAGGTGTGTGGAAATGTAGTGGACAGTAAGTGACTTGTAGGTATATGGAAATGTAGTGGACAGTAAGTGACTTGTAGGTGTGTGGAAATGTAGTGGACAGTAAGTGACTTGTGGGTATATGGAAATGTAGTGGACAGTAAGTGACTTGTAGGTGTGTGGAAATGTAGTGGACAGTAAGTGACTTGTAGGTGTGTGGAAATGTAGTGGACAGTAAGTGACTTGTAGGTATATAGAAATGTAGTGGACAGTAAGTGACTTGTAGGTATATAGAAATGTAGTGGACAGTAAGTGACTTGTAGGTGTGTGGAAATGTAGTGGACAGTAAGTGACTTGTGGGTATATGGAAATGTAGTGGACAGTAAGTGACTTGTAGGTGTGTGGAAATGTAGTGGACAGTAAGTGACTTGTAGGTGTGTAGAAATGTAGTGGACAGTAAGTGACTTGTAGGTATATAGAAATGTAGTGGACAGTAAGTGACTTGTAGGTGTGTGGAAATGTAGTGGACAGTAAGTGACTTGTAGGTGTGTGGAAATGTAGTGGACAGTAAGTGACTTGTAGGTATATGGAAATGTAGTGGACAGTAAGTGACTTGTAGGTGTGTGGAAATGTAGTGGACAGTAAGTGACTTGTAGGTGTGTGGAAATGTAGTGGACAGTAAGTGACTTGTAGGTATATGGAAATGTAGTGGACAGTAAGTGACTTGTGGGTATATGGAAATGTAGTGGACAGTAGGTGACTTGTAGGTGTGTGGAAATGTAGTGAACAGTAAAGTGACTTGTAGGTGTGTAGAAATGTAGTGGACAGTAAAGTGACTTGTAGGTGTGTAGAAATGTAGTGGACAGTAAGTGACTTGTAGGTGTGTAGAAATGTAGTGGACAGTAAGTGACTTGTAGGTATATAGAAATGTAGTGGACAGTAAGTGACTTGTAGGTGTGTGGAAATGTAGTGGACAGTAAGTGACTTGTAGGTATATGGAAATGTAGTGGACAGTAAGTGACTTGTAGGTGTGTGGAAATGTAGTGGACAGTAAGTGACTTGTAGGTATATGGAAATGTAGTGGACAGTAAGTGACTTGTAGGTGTGTGGAAATGTAGTGGACAGTAAGTGACTTGTAGGTATATGGAAATGTAGTGGACAGTAAGTGACTTGTAGGTGTGTGGAAATGTAGTGGACAGTAAGTGACTTGTAGGTATATGGAAATGTAGTGGACAGTAAGTGACTTGTGGGTATATGGAAATGTAGTGGACAGTAAGTGACTTGTAGGTATATGGAAATGTAGTGGACAGTAAGTGACTTGTAGGTGTGTGGAAATGTAGTGGACAGTAAGTGACTTGTGGGTATATGGAAATGTAGTGGACAGTAAGTGACTTGTAGGTATATGGAAATGTAGTGGACAGTAAGTGACTTGTAGGTGTGTGGAAATGTAGTGGACAGTAAGTGACTTGTAGGTATATAGAAATGTAGTGGACAGTAAGTGACTTGTAGGTATATAGAAATGTAGTGGACAGTAAAGTGACTTGTAGGTGTGTGGAAATGTAGTGGACAGTAAGTGACTTGTAGGTATATGGAAATGTAGTGGACAGTAAGTGACTTGTAGGTGTGTGGAAATGTAGTGAACAGTAAAGTGACTTGTAGGTGTGTAGAAATGTAGTGGACAGTAAAGTGACTTGTAGGTGTGTAGAAATGTAGTGGACAGTAAGTGACTTGTAGGTGTGTAGAAATGTAGTGGACAGTAAGTGACTTGTAGGTATATAGAAATGTAGTGGACAGTAAGTGACTTGTAGGTGTGTGGAAATGTAGTGGACAGTAAGTGACTTGTAGGTATATGGAAATGTAGTGGACAGTAAGTGACTTGTAGGTGTGTGGAAATGTAGTGGACAGTAAGTGACTTGTGGGTATATGGAAATGTAGTGGACAGTAAGTGACTTGTAGGTGTGTGGAAATGTAGTGGACAGTAAGTGACTTGTAGGTATATGGAAATGTAGTGGACAGTAAGTGACTTGTGGGTATATGGAAATGTAGTGGACAGTAAGTGACTTGTGGGTATATGGAAATGTAGTGGACAGTAAGTGACTTGTAGGTATATGGAAATGTAGTGGACAGTAAGTGACTTGTAGGTATATGGAAATGTAGTGGACAGTAAGTGACTTGTGGGTATATGGAAATGTAGTGGACAGTAAGTGACTTGTAGGTGTGTGGAAATGTAGTGGACAGTAAGTGACTTGTAGGTATATGGAAATGTAGTGGACAGTAAGTGACTTGTAGGTATATGGAAATGTAGTGGACAGTAAGTGACTTGTAGGTATATGGAAATGTAGTGGACAGTAAGTGACTTGTAGGTGTGTGGAAATGTAGTGGACAGTAAGTGACTTGTAGGTGTGTGGAAATGTAGTGGACAGTAAGTGACTTGTAGGTATATGGAAATGTAGTGGACAGTAAGTGACTTGTGGGTATATGGAAATGTAGTGGACAGTAAGTGACTTGTAGGTGTGTGGAAATGTAGTGGACAGTAAGTGACTTGTAGGTATATGGAAATGTAGTGGACAGTAAGTGACTTGTAGGTGTGTGGAAATGTAGTGGACAGTAAGTGACTTGTAGGTATATGGAAATGTAGTGGACAGTAAGTGACTTGTAGGTGTGTGGAAATGTAGTGGACAGTAAGTGACTTGTAGGTATATGGAAATGTAGTGGACAGTAAGTGACTTGTAGGTGTGTGGAAATGTAGTGGACAGTAAGTGACTTGTAGGTATATGGAAATGTAGTGGACAGTAAGTGACTTGTGGGTATATGGAAATGTAGTGGACAGTAAGTGACTTGTAGGTGTGTGGAAATGTAGTGGACAGTAAGTGACTTGTAGGTATATGGAAATGTAGTGGACAGTAAGTGACTTGTAGGTGTGTGGAAATGTAGTGGACAGTAAGTGACTTGTAGGTATATGGAAATGTAGTGGACAGTAAGTGACTTGTGGGTATATAGAAATGTAGTGGACAGTAAGTGACTTGTGGGTATATGGAAATGTAGTGGACAGTAAGTGACTTGTAGGTGTGTGGAAATGTAGTGGACAGTAAGTGACTTGTAGGTATATGGAAATGTAGTGGACAGTAAGTGACTTGTAGGTGTGTGGAAATGTAGTGGACAGTAAGTGACTTGTGGGTATATGGAAATGTAGTGGACAGTACGTGACTTGTAGGTGTGTGGAAATGTAGTGGACAGTAAGTGACTTGTAGGTATATGGAAATGTAGTGGACAGTAAAGTGACTTGTAGGTGTGTGGAAATGTAGTGGACAGTAAGTGACTTGTAGGTATATAGAAATGTAGTGGACAGTAAGTGACTTGTGGGTGTGTGGAAATGTAGTGGACAGTAAGTGACTTGTAGGTATATGGAAATGTAGTGGACAGTAAGTGACTTGTGGGTGTGTGGAAATGTAGTGGACAGTAAGTGACTTGTAGGTATATGGAAATGTAGTGGACAGTAAGTGACTTGTGGGTATATGGAAATGTAGTGGACAGTAAGTGACTTGTAGGTGTGTGGAAATGTAGTGGACAGTAAGTGACTTGTAGGTATATGGAAATGTAGTGGACAGTAAGTGACTTGTAGGTGTGTGGAAATGTAGTGGACAGTAAGTGACTTGTGGGTATATGGAAATGTAGTGGACAGTAAGTGACTTGTAGGTGTGTGGAAATGTAGTGGACAGTAAGTGACTTGTAGGTATATGGAAATGTAGTGGACAGTAAGTGACTTGTAGGTATATGGAAATGTAGTGGACAGTAAGTGACTTGTAGGTATATGGAAATGTAGTGGACAGTAAGTGACTTGTAGGTGTGTGGAAATGTAGTGGACAGTAAGTGACTTGTAGGTATATGGAAATGTAGTGGACAGTAAGTGACTTGTGGGTATATGGAAATGTAGTGGACAGTAAGTGACTTGTAGGTGTGTGGAAATGTAGTGGACAGTAAGTGACTTGTAGGTATATGGAAATGTAGTGGACAGTAAGTGACTTGTAGGTGTGTGGAAATGTAGTGGACAGTAAGTGACTTGTAGGTATATGGAAATGTAGTGGACAGTAAGTGACTTGTAGGTGTGTGGAAATGTAGTGGACAGTAAGTGACTTGTAGGTATATGGAAATGTAGTGGACAGTAAGTGACTTGTAGGTGTGTGGAAATGTAGTGGACAGTAAGTGACTTGTAGGTATATGGAAATGTAGTGGACAGTAAGTGACTTGTGGGTATATGGAAATGTAGTGGACAGTAAGTGACTTGTAGGTGTGTGGAAATGTAGTGGACAGTAAGTGACTTGTAGGTATATGGAAATGTAGTGGACAGTAAGTGACTTGTAGGTGTGTGGAAATGTAGTGGACAGTAAGTGACTTGTAGGTATATGGAAATGTAGTGGACAGTAAGTGACTTGTGGGTATATAGAAATGTAGTGGACAGTAAGTGACTTGTGGGTATATGGAAATGTAGTGGACAGTAAGTGACTTGTAGGTGTGTGGAAATGTAGTGGACAGTAAGTGACTTGTAGGTATATGGAAATGTAGTGGACAGTAAGTGACTTGTAGGTGTGTGGAAATGTAGTGGACAGTAAGTGACTTGTGGGTATATGGAAATGTAGTGGACAGTACGTGACTTGTAGGTGTGTGGAAATGTAGTGGACAGTAAGTGACTTGTAGGTATATGGAAATGTAGTGGACAGTAAAGTGACTTGTAGGTGTGTGGAAATGTAGTGGACAGTAAGTGACTTGTAGGTATATAGAAATGTAGTGGACAGTAAGTGACTTGTGGGTGTGTGGAAATGTAGTGGACAGTAAGTGACTTGTAGGTATATGGAAATGTAGTGGACAGTAAGTGACTTGTGGGTGTGTGGAAATGTAGTGGACAGTAAGTGACTTGTAGGTATATAGAAATGTAGTGGACAGTAAGTGACTTGTGGGTGTGTGGAAATGTAGTGGACAGTAAGTGACTTGTAGGTATATGGAAATGTAGTGGACAGTAAGTGACTTGTGGGTATATGGAAATGTAGTGGACAGTAAGTGACTTGTAGGTGTGTGGAAATGTAGTGGACAGTAAGTGACTTGTAGGTATATGGAAATGTAGTGGACAGTAAGTGACTTGTAGGTGTGTGGAAATGTAGTGGACAGTAAGTGACTTGTAGGTATATGGAAATGTAGTGGACAGTAAGTGACTTGTGGGTATATGGAAATGTAGTGGACAGTAAGTGACTTGTAGGTGTGTGGAAATGTAGTGGACAGTAAGTGACTTGTAGGTATATGGAAATGTAGTGGACAGTAAATGACTTGTAGGTGTGTGGAAATGTAGTGGACAGTAAGTGACTTGTAGGTATATGGAAATGTAGTGGACAGTAAGTGACTTGTGGGTATATGGAAATGTAGTGGACAGTAAGTGACTTGTAGGTGTGTGGAAATGTAGTGGACAGTAAGTGATTTGTAGGTATATGGAAATGTAGTGGACAGTAGTAAGTGACTTGTAGGTGTGTGGAAATGTAGTGGACAGTAAAGTGACTTGTAGGTATATAGAAATGTAGTGGACAGTAAGTGACTTGTAGGTATATGGAAATGTAGTGGACAGTAAGTGACTTGTAGGTATATGGAAATGTAGTGGACAGTAAGTGACTTGTAGGTATATGGAAATGTAGTGGACAGTAAGTGACTTGTAGGTATATGGAAATGTAGTGGACAGTAAGTGACTTGTGGGTATATGGAAATGTAGTGGACAGTAAAGTGACTTGTAGGTATATGGAAATGTAGTGAACAGTAAAGTGACTTGTAGGTATATGGAAATGTAGTGGACAGTAAGTGATTTGTAGGTGTGTGGAAATGTAGTGGACAGTAAGTGACTTGTAGGTATATGGAAATGTAGTGGACAGTAAGTGACTTGTAGGTATATGGAAATGTAGTGGACAGTAAGTGACTTGTGGGTATATGGAAATGTAGTGGACAGTAGTAAGTGACTTGTAGGTATATGGAAATGTAGTGGACAGTAAGTGACTTGTAGGTATATGGAAATGTAGTGGACAGTAAGTGACTTGTAGGTGTGTAGAAATGTAGTGGACAGTAAAGTGACTTGTAGGTATATGGAAATGTAGTGGACAGTAAGTGACTTGTAGGTATATAGAAATGTAGTGGACAGTAAGTGACTTGTGGGTGTGTGGAAATGTAGTGGACAGTAAGTGACTTGTGGGTATATGGAAATGTAGTGGACAGTAAGTGACTTGTAGGTGTGTGGAAATGTAGTGGACAGTAAGTGACTTGTAGGTATATGGAAATGTAGTGGACAGTAAGTGACTTGTAGGTATATGGAAATGTAGTGGACAGTAAGTGACTTGTAGGTATATAGAAATGTAGTGGACAGTAAGTGACTTGTAGGTGTGTGGAAATGTAGTGGACAGTAAGTGACTTGTAGGTGTGTGGAAATGTAGTGGACAGTAAGTGACTTGTAGGTATATAGAAATGTAGTGGACAGTAAGTGACTTGTAGGTATATGGAAATGTAGTGGACAGTAAGTGACTTGTAGGTATATGGAAATGTAGTGGACAGTAAGTGACTTGTAGGTGTGTGGAAATGTAGTGGACAGTAAGTGACTTGTAGGTATATGGAAATGTAGTGGACAGTAAGTGACTTGTAGGTATATAGAAATGTATTGGACAGTAAGTGACTTGTAGGTGTGTGGAAATGTAGTGGACAGTAAGTGACTTGTAGGTATATGGAAATGTAGTGGACAGTAAAGTGACTTGTAGGTATATGGAAATGTAGTGGACAGTAAGTGACTTGTAGGTGTGTGGAAATGTAGTGGACAGTAAGTGACTTGTAGGTATATGGAAATGTAGTGGACAGTAAAGTGACTTGTAGGTATATGGAAATGTAGTGGACAGTAAGTGACTTGTAGGTATATGGAAATGTAGTGGACAGTAAGTGACTTGTAGGTATATGGAAATGTAGTGGACAGTAAGTGACTTGTAGGTGTGTGGAAATGTAGTGGACAGTAAGTGACTTGTGGGTATATGGAAATGTAGTGGACAGTAAGTGACTTGTAGGTATATGGAAATGTAGTGGACAGTAAAGTGACTTGTAGGTATATGGAAATGTAGTGAACAGTAAAGTGACTCTTAGGTATATGGAAATGTAGTGAACAGTAAAGTGACTTGTAGGTATATGGAAATGTAGTGGACAGTAAGTGACCTGTAGGTATATGGAAATGTAGTGGACAGTAAAGTGACTTGTAGGTATATGGAAATGTAGTGGACAGTAAGTGACTTGTAGGTATATGGAAATGTAGTGGATAGTAAGTGACTTGTGGGTGTGTGGAAATGTAGTGGACAGTAAGTGACTTGTAGGTATATGGAAATGTAGTGGACAGTAAGTGACTTGTAGGTATATGGAAATGTAGTGGACAGTAAGTGACTTGTAGGTGTGTGGAAAGATAGATAATAGACAGGAGGTGATTGTTGTAAGTGTATTGAGAGGTTTAGTTAGTTAACAGAGGGCAGTAAATTGGGAGGATTGGATGTTGACAACATGATAGTTGTATGGGTAGTTTTTTTTTAAAGTGTTACATAATTATTGATTTAGATGAGTCATTGACTTTTCTGATTTTTTACTCAGTATGAAATATTATTTTG
Organism: Saccoglossus kowalevskii; assembly: GCF_978046115.1. NCBI lineage: Eukaryota > Metazoa > Hemichordata > Enteropneusta > Harrimaniidae > Saccoglossus > Saccoglossus kowalevskii. Next base: position 8,890,892 of record NC_140642.1, read on the forward strand.
GGAGAAAAACTGTCTGGAAACATGCAAAAATAGGCCATTTTAGACTATTTTCTAAGGAATTGATGTTCTTGTACCAATAATTATGACTATGACTACATATGATTTGTGTCTTATGATGAAGAAACCTTTCTTACCAATGAGGGTCAATGGTAAATGGTTTAAAAATCATCATTTTTATGGGAGTTTGAATGTTTTGTACAAAAAGTGATTTTTTTCTACCAGGATTTTGTCAGCTTATGGTAAATGGTAGTCAATTTCTTTAATGCATTATGTAATAGCTGTTGACTTTATTGCTCTCAGAATGTGTACACATAGGAAAACTGGTTCAGAATATGCAGTGAAGATTGTAAGTCGTAGGATAGACTGTACAAGGGAAATTCATTGTTTGAGGCAATGTCAAGGTCATCCTAATATAATTTCATTATATGACGTCTTTCATGATGAGGTAAGTACATCAGGATTATATACCTCCATTATGGGAATATCGCAAAGTATGCATGAAGACAGCACATGGGTGATGTGTATCAAAGATTGATATGATTACCTTGCTGTCTGTGTCCATACTGGTATTTGTGGTATCTTCATTGTAACCTTATTATTATACATCTTCGCAATCAATAACACTTGGAACTAAGTAAGCTGGTGGAAATCAGTGCCACTTTTTTACTTTGAACATTATTTTCTTTAAAATATCACGTAATTGTTCCATATTTGGCATTTGCTTGCTATAACTTTCGGTGACAAATGTATAATAATGCTATTAATTAGTTGCATTATTTCAGCTGTTATTTGTAGTATATGGGTAGTATTTTCACCGTTTATTGGTGTTTAGCTGGTGCTTTATTGCAAGTGATGCTTGTTATATATTATGTGTTATTATGTGTGGACAAATGCTAAGTTAGCTAGTGTGTTTCTGGGTAAACAACTGCCGTGTGGGATGACAATGTTAGTTTTTTTATTGTGAAAAAGATTTAATTTCATTTTCCAGGCAAGGTTTTTTTTTTTTAATTTTTAGTGTTAAATATTGAAGTAACTACTAGAGGGTCTACTGGATTATGTTAATTTTAATAGATGTTTGTCAACAGCTGTCATCAGAACATGAATTTTCTGCATTCTTTTATCTCTACAGCTTCATCATTATCTTGTTATGGAATTATGCAAGGGTGGGGAATTATTAGAAAGAATTAAAAAGAAGCAACATTTTGATGAAATAGAAGCTAGCAGAATAATGAAGAAATTAGTATCAGCTGTGAAATATATGCATGATAGAAAAGTTGTACATCGGGACCTGAAACCTGAAGTAAGTTAACATTTTAATTCAGATTGTTATTTTATTTCACTATGCAAACCGAGTAATTCTCATTATTCTTAACTAAAAACGCACTTTTTCATAGCCTACAGTGATTACTATGAGTCTAGTGTTTTGTATCAGACCAGTGGTACTTTTCAGGAGTATGGTATTTGCTCTGTTGGAACCAGCTCTTCAATAGAAGTGAATGTATTGTATACTGGATCATGAAAATATGACTTGTTATAACCATAGACACATCTTTATCATTACTATAAGTGAATTTGGTATTTTTTGAGACTACAAAAATGATTTTTTTTTTTTAAATCTTGTTTTTCTCTTCTACAGAATTTGTTGTTCAAAGATAATAGTGAAGATGCTGAATTGAAGATTGTTGATTTTGGGTTTGCTCGTATGAAACCTGACAATAATCAACCATTGAATACTCCATGTTTCACCCTACACTATGCAGCTCCTGAAGTACTAAGACAGACATCATTGCATAAACACCATAATGACCCCACTGGATATGATGATTCTTGCGATCTTTGGAGTTTAGGAGTCATTATGGTAAGTATAAATACCACTTTTCATTAGATGTACTGTAAAATACTTTCACTTGGCATTTATTTTTGCAATTTACACTGAAGGCATGATTCAGTGAAAATAAAATCCAGCAAATATACCTTTTTCCCTATATTGTACATTCAACTCGTCAAAAATCAGGGAAAATAAATTCCATACAAAACACCCAAAAAATGTTTTCAGCTAAAATAAAGTATTTTACAGTAATCAGGTACAACTTCATTGGCAAAACATAATTTTCCATTACAGTGTTAACATTTGGTCAAAATATTCATTGAATGAATGATTATCAGGAACCTGTAGCTCAGCATGGTGCAGGGTTCCTGGAACACAACTCAGATGGCCAGACATATCAACTGGAAGTTGCTGAGAGCAGTTCAACCTGCTTCAGCCACTTCCATTGTTTATAGTCACTTCCAACTATTTACTCTACCCACCACATTTGTCATGACCTATTTTGCAATCACCAAGACTTGGTTCTGGTAAGTTTGGAGAACATGGGCAAACTGATTTTAGAAATTGTTCTTATCCATGATGTTCTGCATGCTGCATGTAGAGAGAGATAGATCAGTGGGTGTTTAATCCCATATATGTCTATGTAACTATAGAAACATAAATATCTAAATAGTTTAAGTAATGGTAGTTGGCAGTGACTCAAAAACAATAGAACTGACTGAAGCAGTTTTTCTATATTCTATCAATGAAAGTATACATAGGGACTGTCATGTTTTTTTGCAGGACAAATAACGAGGGCTTACTCTTATGAAACATATTGGAACCACGAATGGAGTATATATTTTACTGCACAAATTTTGCCATTTCAAGATAATTCATTGTTATCAACTACAAAATGCAGACACACCTTGTAAAATATCATGTGACCTTTTATTGAGTCATGAGATTTCCTTGGTCACATGATCTAGCTATTACGGTATCTTATTATTATATTATACAGTGACACACCATAAGCCCAGAGTGTAGAAAACTTATGATACCTTTCTGTTATAGGGCATGCTATTTGAAGCAAGTGATGACACCCCTTGCCCAGTATCACTCTCACAAATCAAGACCTGCAGGAGCTAATTATTCACAATTTGGATCATTTAGTAGCATAGCTTCACTTGTGTTACTGTGTTCAAAAGTCATTTTTAGCTCACCAGCCTTTTTCAAAAGACAAGGCCTGAGGTTACTCATTACAGTGCTAGAAGAGTAATTTTTAGCTCACCAGCCATTTTGAAAAGACAAGGCCTGAGATAACTCATTACACTGCTCAGAAGAGTCATTTTTAGCTCACCAGCCATTTCCAAAAGACTAGGCCTGAGGTTACTCATTACAGTGCTAGAAGAGTAATTTTTAGCTCACCAGCCATTTTGAAAAGATAAGGCCTGAGATTACTCATTACAGTGCTCGGGAGAGTCATTTTTAGCTCACCAGCCATTTTGAAAAGATTAGGCCTGAGGTTACTCATTACAGTGCTAGAAGAGTAATTTTTAGCTCACAAGCCATTTTGAAAAGATAAGGCCTGAGATGACTCATTACAGTGCTCGGGAGAGTCATTTTTAGCTCACCAGCCATTTTCAAAAGACAAGGCCTGAGATGACTCATTACAGTGCTCAGGAAAGTTATTTTCTTGGTCACCAATGCCTTGTTTTCAGTGAATATACTGAAATTAGGACATTTTTCTGTTTCAGTATACCATGTTATCAGGGAATGTACCATTTCAGAAGAGCAGTCGAGGTGCTAATGACAGTGCCTCAGATATTATGCAAAGAATTAAAGAAGGAGATTTCACATTTAAAGGTGAAGAATGGAACACAGTATCACAACAAGCAAAGAGTCTAATACAAGGCAAGTATACATTCTCAAAATACATGCTTCAGGTTCAAAATTATTGAGGAGAGATGGAGGGGGAGGGCAAAGCAAGTTCAGATGTATAGAATACCCCCGGTATAAATTTATTTGCCACCAATTAATCATTTTTTGCATGATAATTAATGAGAATTTGCTGCACTCTAAAATGGTAATTACATCTCATTGTTGGCGTATTGTAGTTATGATGCCAGCTGTTACAAATGTATTGTTGTTTTATTGCAGGACTACTGACTGTAGATCCAAACAACAGACTAACAATGTCTGAACTTATGAGAAATGAGTGGATACAAGGACACAAAGTATACAGTTCTACTCCACTAATGACACCTGATGTGTTGAGCTCATCAAGTTTATCTGTACAATCCGCTGTCAAAGTAACTCTTGATGCTTTCCACATGGCAGCTAGGCAAGGCTTCCATCTAATGGACGTCAGTAATGCACCTTTAGCAAAGAGGCGCAAATTGAAAAAAGACAGTTCTACTGAACAGAGAAGCAGTTCTAACGAAAGTACTCAGAGTACGCATTCTCAGAGGAGTGTTACACCTACTGGTATAGTTCATGGTACAACTCATGTGCCTACTCTGTTAACTACTGCAGCAAATATGGGAGGCACACCTCAATCTCTTTTCAAATTACAACATGAAGCAGCTAATGCTAAAATGAACACTGAACCAATTGTGATTGGTGGATTAAATGCAGCCATTGAACAAGTCAACAGCTCACCAACCAATGTTCTTATGACAGGAAGTACAGTCACTAATTCTACTATGCCTGCTCCTCCACAAACTAGACTTTTCAAACCAGCTGTAGATGCTACTGTAGTTAATCAAGGCCAGTTAAATAATTCTGGAGGTTTCCTGGTCACACCTGTTGCTTTGAATAACCAACCTCTGTTGTCCTCTCCTCCCAGACCTATCACTACTGCTAGTTTTGTACCTATTTCTAAAATCACGCCAAAGATTTCACCATTGTCCAAGACTTCTGTATCACATCCCTTACAGATTGCAATCAAACCAAACCTAGCAACCATATCCCAGCATCCTGTATTACCAGGCGTGATGACCAGCCCACAAATCATCATCAGTCCTACATCAAGTGGCATTGACAACAACCAGTTAACATTTACTACAACCCAGTCTCCTCAGATGACTTCTAGACAGTTGTTGATCCCGCCAACAACTGGAATACCTGCATCCAGAACATCTCCACAATTTCAAACTGGAGGTATTTCTCACACACTTGTATCTAGTAACAGAAGAATTGCTCCATTTCCACAAAACTTGACACCTATCCTGACAATCCCAGGAAGTACTCCGTCAACCACATCCACTAATGTGCCTTTACAAGCAATCAAAGTATCATCCCCTGTATTTTGTCCAATCAATCCTACTCTTAATCCAAATGTCCAATATATTACAGTGCGAAATATCAGCCCAGGTGTTCAGATTCCAGTCGGCACTGCAGGTCTGCAAGCTTTGGCTTTGCCTCAACAGAGTGTATTGCAACCTGTGTTACAGACATCACCCCAAGCCACTCAACTTGTTTTTACATCAAGCCAGTCTCAAATAAGAAACATATCTCCACAGACGTTATCCATAGCTCCTAATGTTGTAAATCCACAGGTGTCCAGCATGCAGCCCGGTAATGTGACAGCACCTCTATCAATGCAACCACTTGTTTTCCCAGCATTTCAACTAGCTCAGTCAGCTGGTCAAGTTGTTACTACCAATGTACAAAACAATAACAATAATAACACTTTGATAGTTACAAATAATGCCAATGTAAAAAATGTACAGGGATAAATAATATTAAAATAATTTTCTGTGTATGGGTATAGCTTGTAAATTAAATTATAATGGAGGGGGGTGGTATTTGTAAATGTAATAATTTCATATGTACAATAAGATTCCATTTTTATGCTTTTTAATTGTAAACAACTTTGTATGATGGAATTCTTTCTTTCTATTACTGTATTTTACTAATAATTAGAAAATCTTTTTAAAAAAGCAGCAATCTTTTATTTATACTTAGGTTGAATATAATGCCAATTAAATCTAATTACATTATGATGTTTTTACACTCTTGTTTTCTCCCATTGTTATGTACATGATCTATTGTTTTTCATTGTTCTTGCACACACATATTCACTGTAATGTTCAAACAATGTGACAACCAGTAAGAATAAGTGGTGGAATTATAGAAGGAAACTGTGCAATAGAGAGAAAACATTACATAGCACTATTTTATTAGTTTGAGCTATATCTGTTGTTGTCTAATTGGCACGACAAATTTGTAGAAATATAGAATAAAATTAATTTCATTTACAATAAATATTGCTACTCTCCCAAATGTAACTGTGTTTAAAAAGATGATCAAAAGAGATACATCAAGTGATTTGTGAACCAAACCCAGACTTCTACATAAAACTGGCCTCAAGCTATCTAGAAACAGATTCTAGAGTTTCACTACTAAAGATTGATCTAAAAATGAGACCATATGTTTAACATGCTGCAAGCACTTCTCTGATACTCACACCAAACATTATGGTATCAGTACCAGTGTTCAAGTAATAAATCCCAATCTAGTTCAATACATGCACAAATCTTTCTCTTATGATATATTTATATCAGAATGTATTACCGGTAGTCTTTAAATTAGAAGTCCGAATTCTGACAACAAAATAATATTGTATGTACATATTTAATGCATAAAACTGCATTCTAGTGTAGCAGGATGTGAACATGTATACATTTGTAAAGACACATTGACAGAGGTTACAATATACCCCATAATGCAAGTATGAATATTGACAAAAACATTGCCAATAAATACTAGTTTTTACTGAGATTCTGTAGGTGATAATATGGTAAAAGTATATGTGTGATTTTAAAAGATTATTGTAATAGATGCTAGCACAAATCAGCAGTAACTTTTCCTGTACAATAAAAAAAGACATGATATGTTAATTACATTTACTTGATCATGTTAAATCTGCTTTTACAGCAAGGTGATGTATTTTCCTCAAATATTGTATTCCATCTATACAAAACAGTTTTATGAGTAAGTAGAGAAATCTGTTCCTGTAGTGAACCAATGGCTCTAAGAACATTTCATTTCTGAAAGCACTTTCAATGCAAATTTACAATTCATTGGTGTGTGTGGGTTTTTTTGGAGGTGGTGTACTTTATGTAACATTTCAGTTGTCTGAACAGTGAATCCAAAGAGTTGTAATATCATGCAGAGAAAAAAGTCAAAAAGATATTGCATAAGTAGGCATTGAAAAAAAAAGGCAATATAACAACACCCCCTTCATTATTTTGCCATCCCTAAGCTATCGGAAGTACATTGTACGTGTAGTGTCGGGGGTCTTCAGTCGCCTCAGGAGTAGCAGATTTTATTGACAGGGATTTTTTTATTATTATAGAGTTACAAATATGCTGTGTGTAATACAGTGTAACGTGTAGCGATTACGCAGTAAATTATACTACACATTTTATAATAAGATATCATAATGTGCTTATATGTATAATCCTACTATCGTATATTTCTCTTAGGCTGACGTCAGCAGTAACGAGTGATTACTGCCAAAGTTTTATGTCAATCTGAACCACAGGCGAGGAATGATGTTGCTCTGAAAACCACAAAAACATAACTGACAAGAGAAAATATTGTTGGATTATATATTTACAACATGCATATTTTACCACAATCTGTAATTCTCGAACCTCGTATAAACCCAGAATCTCTGGTCATCCTTCAGGCGGTGCATACAATGAAAAAAGTTTGGCAGTATGCGACAAACAGTGATGTGAATGTTATGTAACACTGTGGAAATACGCACGCTTGTAGTATAGGTGATATTGAGCAGGAATTGACAATAGAACATGCATACATAGTGTAGGGGATATGGTTTGCTGTGAATCAACATTTCATATTTCAATAATTGCCCATATTCAAATGTTGGTTTCAACATAAACTCAAGAGTCTTCAATACTGTTTGTATTCTCTTAGATATTTTATGTTGTTGATGTCAAAGCTAGCTCTGATCTGGAAAGTGACAAATTGTTTTGAACAGAATTATTTATATACAGGGTTTTTTTTTTGCAACAAAAGTGTGTGATGTTTGCTCATGTGGAAAGTTTATTTTAATGCATTTAATAAACAAATCTTGGCATGTGTTCTATTCTGTCTTCTAAATTTCTATCTGAAATATTAAGGCCCTATACTTCTCATCCATAACATTGCTCAGATGAAGACATTTGCTGTAACCTATCAATAATTATTCATACACATGTCTTTGATTTATCATGCAGTAATGGGTTACCCATGCTACCTGTCATGTTTTATAATTACACCATAGGAAAGTTATAAATATGGAAACTTTTAACCAATGACTGGCTGATGTATATAATCTTTGCACCCTAACTTGTACCAACAAGGATATCATCAAATTAGCATATTAAATATCAGATGGTGCAGGAGTTCAAGTTTGTTTATTCAAACTGTGCTGCAAGTATCAGTGGTGAAACAATCTTTTTGTTTTGTGTATAAAGTTTTATCTTATGGTTTGCACACGTAATGAATTATTTTTTTCACATGAATACAAACCAACTGGGCATTAACAGTTACCATTATTATTAAATAAATCTTTAAATCCATCAATAATTTAACTGTAAGACCATATTATACTGTACTAGTTAGTCTGTATTAATATATGAGATAACTCATTAAATTGTGTATTTAATAAAGACAGTGGTATTCATACATGCAAGCTATTTCATTTTGCCACGTGGATGTGGTATTTAAATTGTATTTTGGTTGATCTGATATGTATCGTACAATTTGTATTATTTAGGTATATATGGACTGTTTTCTAAGAAATGTATTTACCAGTACAATGTTGCATATCTTTGAAAGCACCAAACATACTCCATTTTACAACTTTTCAGTTATATTTTTCCTGGTCTATTCTTATCTCTACCCATGTGTACATAGTTTAAGTCAGTTGAAAAATTATTGGGTTTTTTCATTTTAGATAGATTGTGTTATTACGTCACAATCCACAATGATGTGAGCAAAAATTGTTACTTGGTATTTTAATAAAGCATTCCATTTTTTCTGAAATCGTCGTCTTCTAGTTGTTTTTGTGAGTGATGTTTTACCTTAATTGAATGGCAGATTTCTTCTTTCTCCACACATTAGGCCAACAACAACAAAATTTGTTTCTCATCCTAGAGAAAATTTAAAAATGATGTGTTGACACCGTTTTAATTAGATTATTTAAAACCACATAAACAAGATACATGTTCTATGTAGTGTGAGTCACAACCTTATTTCCTCAATATTTTAAACAAATTACTAGACTTGGTTGAAGATTTGTAGAGTGTTTGTATCGGTATGATGCGCCTAAAAATAATTACCCCCCGGTAAGTTGTTTGGGATGATTGTAATAACATATCTAAGCATTAATTGTACATTATGTAAATAAGTTTATTTAACCCTAATCTTGTCAACCCAAGTATTTTTACATTGACTGGATCACATATAATTAACCTAGTGAGATATACTGGATTTCCTGGTGCTAATTTTATTTCCAAATAAATATACCATTATAATTTAGTAATTATGACACAGATGATAGCTTCACAGGAAAGAAGCCAGATTCAAATTAAATCAAAGTAATATTATTTTACAGTATGAGGGCCATATGATTCAGTGAAAAAGTGTTCATTGATATGAAATTTTATAATTTTGTAGGATATCAGTAATCTCTAACCCTTTTTTAAAAAACACAGATGAGGGCGCACTTATAATATAATCAGCTGTGAGGTTGGCTACCTGTTAGAGTGATGTGATGTTAATCACTTGATTAATAATATAACTAACGTAACAATAACTAATAAAGCTTAGTGTGTTTATATTAAATCACAATTTTGCTTCAAACATGAAATTACATTAAACACAGACTGGCAACCATTCATACCAAATGGGAGTGTGTCTCTAGAGGGCGCACTACTAAGAAGCTGGGGGTCTACATGTATTTGTGGTCCTTTTCCTGCACAATATTGCACATTTTCTGATAAATCTTCTGTGTAAATAAAATCATAAAAAGGGCCACAAATGTGGCTTTTGTGCCAGGCGACATTTCATGACATTGAAGTCACTGCTGTCATTCCTGACTTTTTTGTCTTAGAAACTAATACTTAGTAGGGTCTGCATCACACATGAGGCTAGTAATGAACATAGCCAGTGGACAATTTGTACAAAACTAAATGTTGAAAAAAAAAATGATATCAATCTGCCACAGACTTGTATCCACCAAATTGAAGCTGTATTCTGTGTCAGAAGGCATGTGTATTTTGGATTGCTGAGATGTACACAGTGAACTGGCTGAATAAAAATGAGTTGGTTCACAGCATGTGAAATTATATATTCTATAATCAGTAGAAAGGCTTGGAATACAAGCATTCAGCCATTGTGAAAAATGTGGTTTGAAGTATAATTGGCAGTTTATATGTTAATATTAGTGTGCAATTTTCTCCATGAAATGTGTGCATAAACATACCAAGACATCTTCAGATAGAATGCAACAATACCTTTGTAAGAAATTAAATATTATTTATTACAAGAAAACTACTGGTACTGGTCGTTTAGAGATTATAAAATTATTAAAAGTTCAGTAAAATTGGTGAGTGCCCAGTGGATTCAATAAAAGACTTAAAATCTTCAGGTTTGATCCCAATTGTAGCTGAATTAACCATGGGATGACAGTACATGCGTTCATGTCCGCCGTTGATAATATCACTATCTAAAATGAACTTCACATCTTTGTTCTTATCGTTATATAGTGCAATAGGTGTAACACAACCTTGACCCACACCAATCTTGTCGAGCATAATGGATTCATCAGCAAAGCGAAGCCCTCCAGGTGCACCCACTTCCTTCGAAATCTTTCCCAAATTGACTTCTCTGTCGTGTTTGACAGTCATCAACCATAATCCTTTTTTCTTCTTATCTTTAAGGAAGAAGTTCTTGGTGTGTACTCCGGGAAGGTGTCCAACATAAGGCATCATAGTTTCCACAGTGAATACCTACAAAAAAAATATTTAATTATGTTTGTACTTGCTTGAAACCATATTTTCAGTCACTTCGCATTCTCGTTTTGTGTTCACATAAATACCATATTTGTCGTATTAGTAGCATATTAGAAAGTAGCCCTGTGTACATGTCTGTTGTTCCGGCCGCTACGCCAACCTACACACATAGCGGCCGGGAACAACAGACATGTACACAGGGCTAATTAGAAAGTTGTTTCTAAATTCTATGGGCAAAATAGTAATATATATGATTCTGTATACAACAAATGAGATTTTTTCATATGCACCACAGTTACCTAGTACCCGTGTATATTGTCATGGCGCGACGACCATTTTCAATTTGGTAGCAAATTCACCAACTTGTTTTTGTGTACGTTCCAAATAAAATATCCTATCCTATCCTACACATTACACACATATACATTAAACGAGTGTACACTGTACCTCAGGGTGCTCAAAAACCTCTATGTCATACCCCTGTCTTTTCAGTTCGTCGATTATCTCTTCTTTTCCTGCCATTTTTCTATTATCTGGAGACGTTGATGGAATCTCAACTTCCGCCATATTCAACAGACAAGTACAACAGCAACAATATTGTCTTTAGTTAAGACATCAATGATAGGGTCGACACACGAGGGCGCCATACCAGGGCGTTGTGACCCGAGTTCTTTGATGACGTCATTGTCGTACCCAAAACCAAAACAAAATGGCGCATTGGTTTCACAGGAATCCTATCAAGGCTACGGCCGTACAGAAATTTGACCTGCGATCGGTGGCTACCACTGGTCCAGCAAATAAAATGTGCAGGTAAGTGTGTGGTAAATATTGTTTCGATTAACGACCGCTTTTGCTTCCGTTCGACATTACCGCTTATAGTTCCTACTCTGGTGGTCATTAACTTATCAGTCAGACACACAGTGACAATGACTAATTCAGTAATTGTTGATTTTAATTTAGTGAAGAATTCCAAATTTTTGAATAACAATGGCTATTGGTTTGGTTTGTTTCAGTACATCAGTAATTAAATTTACAGTTGGAATAAATTGTGCGTCCCGTATTCTGGGCATGTTATTATCTAACTAGACCACAGCTTGTCATAAACAGGAATATTCGAGCTTCCCTTGATTCATTTACCGTCATAACCTGCCATTAGGTTCATGCTCTCATACTTTGTGGGAAATATCTCCAAGTCTACAGTCCACATCACATGGTAGTAATGATATGATATGATATGATATAAAGTGTTATTTACCTATACCCTGTCTCTCTATCACAGGGACTGTGCATATATACATTGGAATACAACCGAACTCGGCCAGATTTCAACTCGGCCACGAAAAAAATGCACAACTCGGCCAGTTGTGAATGTCGAGGTGTTAACTGGTCATTGGTCAACAATTGTCACCTTCTTTCACGTCTGTTGCCGTGGCGGCATTTTATTTCCAGATGTTATATGCTACACAACATACCCAGTGACGCATCCGTTTCACCTACCTCCATGGTTTCACTGACTGTTTTTGACTAACTCCCGTGACTGTTTTATTGTCGATTTCAACAACGCAAGTTTACATACACACACAAACGCTACTGGTTCTCCGACATGTTCAAGTTGTTGATTTCAACATTGGCTGAACATTGTCGATTTCAGTGACGCAAATTTTCTTTTCAAAGAAAAAACACAGACATTACATCGGAATCACAGACATCACATCGGCGACCGTCTGGCTACGCTGTGTAACAACACAACACACAAAAAAAGAAACGCTCCTGTTTCCCCGACTGTTGTCGATTTCAGTGACGCAAGTTTTCAAAGAAAAAGCTCTGCTATGTAAAAACACTAAAACTAATGTTTCAATTTGTAGCAGTTTTGTATGGCGCAACATTTTATTGTGAGATCCTTAATGCATTTTATTTTTCAGATCCATTACAAAATATTGTGAAGATTTACGAGTTGCATTTAATAAATCACTTCTGTTATAGATAAACTTTATGTTACGGTAAAATAAACTACTAGTATATATAATAATGGACTATGCTTGAGTATGATTCACATGCGTCTTGACTCATGTCACCGTGATAATAAACCATTTGACAAGGCTACAAGTGTGATTCACAATCGGCGCTAACCCACGGTGTGTTTAAATGAACTAAGGCAGTAGTGTTTTAGATCATGGAACTATAGTTCCATGTTTAGATCGATTCACGGATGGCTTTGTAGTGGGTAAACAAGATTTATGCAAGATTTACTCACCAAAAGTTCTTTATTTTTAACTTGTCACTGTGCTTGGCAAACAGGAAAAGGCTACAATGCTTCATGCGCGGAACCAAGCTATGCATACATTGCATATATATTTAAAAACACAACGCGGTTATTACCAGATTGTTACATCATCTATACCATTTTTCTCGCCCAATGTGATTACACTCACACATATATATTGTCCGTAGCTGGGGGAGCAGTATATATGAATGAAAATAAAAATAATAAGAACATTATAACGGTTAATCGCTGGAAAAAAACCCATGGATTTAATAAGATACCTCCAAGGAATAACAAAAACATTTTGGCAAAGCGTCCCGGTTTTATTGGAACGTTCACAGCCATGGCTGCACCCTCTAGCGGCTGATAGCCATAAGCCTAATTCTTTGTAAAATTCTGCTAGGAATGAAAACACCTTTACACGACTTGTTACTTTCAAAAAAATAGTTTTATTTAGGAAAAGTACAGACCAATTTGAACACTGCAATTGGTAAATAAATGCAAATACACCGTTCTTGTAAGATACGAGTTATTGGTAAATAAATGCAAATACATCGTTCTTGTAAGATACGAGTTATTGGTAAATAAATGCAAATACATCGTTCTTGTAAGATACGAGTTATTGGTAAATACTAAATGCAATTACGCCGCGCTTGTAAGGTACAAGTTGTTGTACATAGGGGAAATTCTATTTTAGTTGTTGAAAGTCACGGGACAACCTGGCAATATCATGAGTGCTTGTGTCTGTGCGTATCTTGAGAGATCGACGCAACCCATAAAATATAAACCAGCAGTAATAAGTTGTGTGTTTCAATAAAAATGGACATATTTGGCATAAAAATCACAATGGAAATACTGTTGATAACTACACGTGGTCACACCTTTTACCGACTTGTTAAAGAAGAGCTCCCCTGTCGTATGCCACCAGTCAAATCGCGCCTCGCACGAGGTGTTTATTCATCCATGTCTGTCGATTACAAGTTAGTATGCCCACGCTTGTAGCTATGAAGTATTTTACGCACCGATCACGCGAACTCCATTGTTTTTGTGACCATAAAGTTGAAAAAAAAACATGACACAAATTGATAATATACATGGAAATATGAAAACAGTGAAAACTGTTATTTCGAATAACGATTGCGCCACATTTAAAAAATAAGTTAAGAAACATAATGTGAATTAAAAAACAATTTTGCTTTAGAAACCTACCTTGTTACCCTGCAAAATATTGAGATGCGCGAAAATCTAACTAAATTCTACCTCAGTGACCATAACTTGAAAATTGAGACACAAAGAAACACCCCCGAAAGAAATGTTCTATTTGAAACGGCAAAAACCAAAACTTTTCCACCAAAGACACAATTCATAGCCTTGCTAAACAACAGTGGTCTAACACTCCCTGTGGCGAGGTACCCGGAAAGAAATATTTTGAAAAAAGACACCAACCCCAGTGACAATTTTAGTTCGTTTTATTTTATTTATTTGTTGTAACCTTTTCTATTGCAAACTATGCCTCGAAAGCGACATGTCGAAGTTTAGTACAGGCGGCATCATCAATTACGTACTCACTTCTATTCATGTTGTTAACACCTTTAAGCCGTGAATTTTTTTCTTTAAACAATGATCTGCCGCCAATTGACAGGTCATTGTTTGCAACTTAGCGTATAAAGTACAAGAAGTCGGGCATTTAACTTGGCGACAGAGTGGGACATCTTGCTACATTGTTACATTCCGACTTCAGTTCTCAATTTATTCACGCAATCTCCCCCACGAAAACACATCCTAACAAACCACAAAAATGCGGACCCTGAAATGTATTGCTCAACAACCAGAAGCGCAACGTGCAAAGAAACAGTTTGTTCAGATATGAACGCATATCGAATATAATTTATACCCAATCTGTTTTGGATCGTCCAAACCAGGGCCGGATCGTCATGGCAACATGTTGCTTGCTTGAGTGGAGTGGATCGCCAACAGCCTTCCGGTTTGTATATACAATAACATGGCATAGTTTCAAAACTGTTGTATTTCATTTCCACTGAAGATTACTACATGCCTCTCACCATTCTTGATTAAACCCTTGCCGTCCGTGCAGTATTTATTTTTACATAAATAACGCAGTGCTCGTTGCTGCCGCTTGTGACACGGAAACAATAACAAGCGTCTAATACAAGAATCACACCTTGCAAGATGTGTTAATTAACCATGAGGGTTACACCACGGTTACACGAACTCCAACGTTTTTAACCATAAAGCACTGCGTCACTGAAACCGATAATCCTTGTGGCCATATTTTATTTTTTAACAATCGACAACCCTTTCAGCATCACTGAAATCGACACCCTTTGACGCCCGTACATTTTTTTATATTGTATTGTGATTTGACTCTGGCAGTCTGTAATACAGCGCTCGCTATTGCATCACTGAGATCGATAACCCTTGGTGCTCGTGTATTTTTTTTAAACATTTTACTGTGATACGACAAAAGACACAGCGCTCGCTATTGCATCACTGAGATCGACAACCCTTGGTGCCCGTGTATTTTTTTTAAACATTTTACTGTGATATGACAAAAGACACAGCGCTGGCTGTTGCGTCACTGAAATCGACAACCCTTTTTTTTTATTAACAAAGCACGATAGACATCACTGAAATTGCGCTCGCTATTGCATCACTGAGATCGACAACCCTTGGTGCCCGTGTATTTTTTTTAACATTTTACTGTGATATGACAAAAGACACAGCGCTCGCTCTTGCATCACTGAGATCGACAACCCTTTTTTTTATTAACAAAGCACGATAGACATCACTGAAATCGCGCTCGCTATTGCATCACTGAGATCGATAACCCTTGGTGCCCGTGTATTTTTTTTAAACATTTTACTGTTGCGTCACTGAAATCGACACCCTTTGACAAACCCATTAACACATATGCTGGCCGAGTACGGTCACTGGCCGTGATCGGTCACTGGCCGAGTAGAATTCTGGCCGAGTTCGGTGGTCACCATACATTGTACTTTTACAACCACTAACCTGATTTGTTTTTATCACTATTAATACATATATTTAATTTAAACTGAAATTTTGTGTTAAGCATTTTGATCATTATTGTTTGAAACATTTATTATCGTATATTTTTTTAAATGCTGTGTTTTCAGATGAGAACGTTATTACATATTTGAATATATAATATACACATAACCATTGTCTGAAACCATTGTCTATAAATAGATGTGTTGATGATATGAAACATTTTCTAGTTTAACAAATTAGAATGCGAACAATGCCAAAAATCACAACTTTATTACATAGCACCTACAATTTGAACCTTCCACCAATCAGAAACATTCCCGCCTAGGGTTCAGTATCTTTCATTTTAGTTCCACGTTGTTGTGTTTACAACTCTCTCTTTTTTAGTCTTTGTTTCCTAAAATTGTCATCATGTGGGTTAGTGTATTTAAAATCTTTTAACATTTTATTGAATTTCTAACTCAAATAGTTCTTTTGCAGTCTTTTCTTTTTAATATGATTAAATTGTTTGCTTCATATATGCATATTAAACTAAATATCTGTCAAGGAGAAAGACAATTACCTTGCTCTGATGTGGTCAGGGGTTTCTTCGTGCTATTGGCTATTAGCCTAATGTTGGCTATATAGAAACTCATTAGCCACCTACGTTTCTAAATACTGTATATGAAGAATACCAACTTTCTTGATTGAGCCTTCTGACCAGAATTTTAGAGGAAAACCCGGTATGGTGAATTATGTCTACAGTTTCTATTACATCATTTTATATTTTAGTGATTTACGAGAAGCAAGAAGTAAATTATTGGAAATTGTCAGTAATCCCAACATAGAGACAAGTGCAATGAAAACTGCTGTGGAAGACTATTTCTCTCTCTTGGAAGGTTTCATACAGGCCTGTGATGAAAAGGGAGGTGAAAGTAAACTGAGATACATTTTGAATTACAAGTGGACAAACTCTTTAATGGGTTATGAACCAAGGTGTGATATTATCTTATGGTGTTATTTCTAAATTATCGATACAAATTTACTGAATAACATAACAACATTGGTCATGATTACATGATCTTACCTAAAATAGTACCCGGTACTGATATTTTGGATTATTGTTTAGTGTGTGAAACAGAATAAATATAGATAGACCATTTCATAACAATATCTTTGTTGTTTTGTTGTTTAGACAAACAGTATAGCTTCATGTATATCAGTCAATGAGCTGCTAGTTGAAAAACATTTGATGATTTTAATATTAGGGATGTCTGTACAGTGACAACATTTGTGTTTATGAATATTGTAATTACTGTAAAACCATTTATTTTCGCTGACATTGAATTTCACTATTTTGATTTTTTGAGCATATTCATTGTGTTTTAGTTTTACGAATTTGTCAAGGAAACAATTTATTATTTTGTTATTTTACATGTTCACATAGATTTAATTTAGTGGATTTTCTTATCAGCAATAATAGCAAAATTAAAATCCAGTGAATAATTAATGCATTTACAGTACCATGTTAAAAGTGCATCTCCCATTAGAGGTTCATATTGAGGCAAATTTGGTAATTAATTAAGTAATTTGGTGGGCTGTGTCAAAGCACACAAACCTATGTATGGTGATTTTTTACAGGTCAGCGCATGTGCTTCTGATAGAGCAAATATGGTCCTACTACTTCTTAACATGTTTCTTTATATCCATATTCAGCTCGCAACAAGATGTGATATTTGAAATGAGCCACATGTTAATAAATATTGGGTTGTGGTACACCAAACATGCATCCAAAGTGGCAGGAGAACATGAAGAGTGAGTATATATCATTAAGATTTCATAATCTCATTGAACCATTTAGACTGACGTGTGTCTGTATAAACCAAGGATTAAAGTAGTATCACAAGTCCTAATTATATTTATATATGAACATATTTTGTATCATCATTCTAAAATGACAACTATAACTACAACCATCAATTATTAAATGAGTATAGCATTGTTCTTGTTACCTTGACACTGTTACCATGACACTGTTGCCGTATTAATAACAATGTAGATTTTGTTTTGTTGCTGTGTTAATAACAATGTAGATTTTGTTTTGTATGAAAACTACCATTTATTTTGTACAAGTGCCATATGTTGATCAGTAGGAATTCAATTGGCTGTGACTACAAGTACAAAGATATACACCACGCACAGCAAACAAAATTAGTGGGTATGTGTATTTGGTTGAAGTCAGTTGAAGTGTAAATCAATAATTAGAATAAAATATGTTCTATAAAATACTTGATGTTTTCAGAGTATCCATGGATGATGCTAAGGACTGTCATACATGTCTAAAAACTGCAGCTGGTATATTCAACTTTGTTAAGGTAATTCAATGGCCTATTTTATGGACTAAGTAAAATATTTGACTGTACTTCTGTTAGAAATGCATCTATTTACAGAAATAATGGATTGTGCCTCATATTAAATATATATGTATATGATTGGCTCAGTATATTTTACCACTTGAACTAAAATACAAAAACAAAATGTGAAGTACCAATACAATTTTGGAGACATGCTTCTAATGTAGGAAATACATCAAATGTTATTTGCAGGAAAATCTTGTTGGTAAGTTATTGAACACACCAGAAAAAGGTGAAGACTTGGACAGTAGGATATTGACAGCTTACTTAGAACAATGTACAGCGGAAGCACAAGAAGGTATGAAACGATTGTGTATTAGTTAAATTTAGGGTAAGATAATTTTAGTAACACTATACACATTCCCCAGAGAGATTGGTAATGGTTACATATGTTTAAGAAAGAACAAAGGTTAAAAAAAAATGAATAAAATAAAATAGAAAAATAAAAAACTAAGCTAATACATTACAGAGAAAAAAGAAGACTAAGACTAAATTATTATACTATAAAAGGATAAAATGCAAAACTTAACTGTGAAAGAGAATTGGGCATATCAGTTAAATGTAGGGAGTAATACGTTAACATAAATAACTGTTGACATATATGATACAAATTATTAAAATGTTCATCATTTACTTCTGATTCTTAGTCTTTCTTCTCTGGTTTAGATTGCCAATTTATTAATTAAAAAGAAAAGATGGCAACACAATCGACAGGTTTCTACTTTAATTACATGACATATCATCACATTCACTATGTTTTACCCCACAGTGACTGTAGCTAGAGCCATAGAATTGAAACATAACTCCGGTCTAGTATCCGGGTTAGCTCATGAGACTGCTAAACTATTCAGAAAAGCGGATGATTCCCTCACATCGTTGGATGTTACCATGGTTGCGAAGTGGAGAAAATATTTACAACTGAAGTATATCATTTACATGGCATATGTAAGTTGTTCTAATGAAATAAAAACAGTATGGTTCATTGATATACCTATATGACTGCAGCCATCCATAGCATCTGGACTAGGATTAATATTTACACACATTTATGTTTATTTTTCACAGGCTCACTGTTTCAATGGCACCACATTACTGGGCAAAGATAAATGTGGTGACTCAATCAAGTCATTACAAGAAAGTAAAAAATGTAAGTTGTACTACCTTTGTGTGTTCACATCTTGTGATAAATAAAGCCTGCTTTGTTCTTATGTGACTTTGTACACTCTGTTTGTGCACATCATTTGTTTCCAGTGTGATCCAATATAGCCATCTGGCAACCATATTTGTTGTGTCAAAAATGACTGGTTTAATGTTTGGTGCACATTGACACATGAACTTTAACACCAATTGCTGTCAGAGTACAGGACTCCTTACAATACCAATTGCGGTCTTCTGTCACACTGATCACGCATATGGCAAAAATGACAATGGGGCTAACGTGGATGAGGGCAATGATTAAAACATGCCATGTCTTGGATGATTTGAACGAGTTAACCAAATATTATGAAATTAATACCTGATAGCCATCTGACAGTTATTTCTTTTCAGAAATTTATTTGTCTAGTTAGTCCCCGTTCGGACGAAGTCTGAAAACGGGGACTTATAATTTGGTCTCCGTCTGTGCGTCCATGCGTCCGTCCGGATTCATATCTCAGAATCCCTTTGACTGATTCCGTTCATTCTTTGCATGTTCATAGTACTTTATGCGGGACATATGCACATGCAGTGGTTTAGCGATACGATTCAAAATGGCCGACTGGCAGCCATCTTGTTTTTTTGAAAATGTTGTATTTTGGACATACTTTTGTCAGGTTTCATTCAAACTTGGTACATAGATTATACATGTTAGGATACATGTCCATGACAATATTTTCGCAATTGGATCAAAGATGACCAACTGGCAGGCATCTTGTTTGTTTTTTTGAATGTTGTATTTTGGACATGCTTTGTCAGTTTTCATTCAAATTTGGCACATACTTTATACATGTTAGGATACATGTCCATGACAATTTGTTTCAAAATCGGATCAAGGATGGCCGATTGACAGTCATCTGACTATTTGGCCTTACTACTATATTTCCAAGATTTATGTACCATTTTCATTTGTATTTGGCACATACATCATACATGTCATTTTGTTTCATAATCAGATCAAAGATGGCCGAATAACAGCTGTTTTTATTTGTGGCCATATTACTATATCTCTGTCACCCATGTATCATTTTCATTGATATTTAGCATGTCAATTCAATTTGCAACTTGATCAAATTTGGCCGACTGCAGGCCACCAGTTTGTTTGAAATGTGATAACTTGGACATGCTTTCACTTGTGATCTATGTTTTTCTTTGCTATGTCTTAAACAGAAGGAGCCGTCACGCAACACATGTTCGAATTTGATGTAAATAAACAATATGTTGTATACACCACTTGAGACTCAAGTTTCAAGGACATGCTCGCGACAACCCCTCCACTTTAATATGATGAGCACAAAGAGAACTTTCAAAAATTTAACGGGGACTGTGTCACTGTGTCATTTTCAATGACTTATTATAGAACAGGTATATCAGTTCTAACATTAGGGTTATATTCTAAGCAACATGTCTATACTACTATGTGGTGAATAACATAGTCGTGTTTTGATGTTTTCTTTGTAGTTTATGAAAAGGCTTGTCAAATGTGCAAAGACTATGCTTCAACCAAAGGGCCAGGATCTATAGCCAAGCCTGAAAATCATTTATTCTTTAGAAAACTTGGACCAATGATTAACAGAACACTAGAAAAAAGTACAAGAGAAAATGGATTCATGTAAGATTTGTCGTACATAATTTGTTTTAAATGATCAGTTGCTATACATTTTTTGCTCTTTACATGTAAGATTACGTTACTATTATCCATTCCACAGTTACTTCCACAAGGTGCCGGAAATCGTTCCTGAGTTAGAAGACAAGGCATCCTATGGTTTGGCTAATCCTGACCAATACACTCCTCCTGCAATTCATTCGTCATGGAAACCAGAGCTCTATAGTGCTTTTGATATAAGTAAAGTACCATCTGATGGACAAAATACACAGGTATGTGTATGTAACCATCTCCATCCATATTATTCACATTTTACTGTCTTACATACAATCCTACATAAGTACATGCACTTCTAATAAATGCAATATAAATATTGTAATGTCTTAGTACCATATGTCCATATATAAACTCCTATGAGTAATTGCATTATGCTTGAAAATACATCATGTATTTTTTTTTTAATTCAAGGATAAGAAAAAAGATGAGGAAATCAAACCAATAAAAGAAGCTAATATTGCACAGACTGGCAAAGATCCTAAGAACTCTAGTGGCTGTACTATTTCCTAACTTACTGCTAACAATAAAAACATGGCGAAGCATTTTTGCCAAACCTTATGTAACCAGTGTGACCAGCATGGTTATGAGATGAGGAAAAACTAGGAAAAAAGATGTTTTACTTTGCTTTTCTGCATGTACTTTCCATACATTCTGATGCAGATTTATTTTCGCTCTGTAGACAAATGTAAACACACTGTAAAGGAGTTAATTATACACTGGGTTTTAATTTTGCTTATTTCGCTGACTGGAAAATGCGCTAAATTAAAACTCAGTGAATATGTAAAATTTAGCATAGAACACATTACCTAGATGATAAAACTGTGAATTTAAAACCCAATGAATATGCCTGAAATGGTAAATCAGCGGAATTTAAACCCAGTGAAAATTAGTCATTTTACAGTAGTAAATTGAATTGAATAAGATACAATCAAATATGGTAGTTGGATAAATAATACAGAGTGGGGGAATAAAAAATGTGGATATACTGATGTCCAATCTCCTGATCAGGATTTGAGTAAGTGATACTCATTGCAATCAGCACATTGGTGAACAACTGCCAATCAGAAAGTGATTCTTTCAAAGAAGACAGTATTAATTAATCATCACTCACTCACTATATAAGGCAAGGTTAGCTGATATGCTATATATATATATATATATATATATATATATATATATATATATATATATACTAGTATATATCTGTGCGAGTGCGTTAGTAGTGTAGTGAGAAATGCTTCATCTGAGAAAATTATATATAGGATAAAAATATGAAAACATTGTTTTCTATCATTATCCATGTGAAGCCCTTGGATTAAGTTAAAACGTTAAATTAAAACGTTAAGTTAAAACTTCTGCTATCACTATAACTGTTATGTAATCAAATGATATCCATGGTGACATGAAGGAATATTTATCCAGTGTATAATAAATATATTCATTCATTGTATATTCTTGTTTAAATTTACAAATATTTTATGATTACTGATTAATTCTACTATTGATTCCAATATTGAATTCAAACACAGCATTCAATAAAAGCTGATATCTGATATGATAATTTTATTTATCATTTTAATTTTTTAATTACCTGTACAAATATTTTTTACCAGGGTGCATGGATCATCTTAGTTTATGTAATAAGACTGTATATTTAAATCTACTGTGAGTACATCTAGAGAAATTTTTTATTGTGCTAATGCAAAAATAGGTAGGCATGCTTGGAATTAGTGACTAGTATTCAATAGTTTTATCTAACTGATATTATGATTGTATGATCTCCAGATACAAAACTAATAAAAGAACAAACAAAAACGTTATTTGTGTTGATTCTATTAAGTGTATACACAATATGCATTTACCGGTAATATCAAATACAATGTGGATGACAACATATGCTAATTTGTTTAACCTGCATCAGACAAAATGTATTGATAATATAACATTGAGTTTAGAATTAATGCTTTAATGACATAAAAGTAATTGTCATATTCTATTTATACATGACAATGTGAGGGAGCCAGTGCTAGTCTTCTGAGGTCACCACTGCCGACAGCTAATACACTTAAATATATTAAACTTTGAGTCACATGAACATGAACGTTTATAAATACACAACACAACATTTCTTACTCAGTTGACCAATTCACATTCTAACTCTTCACTTCTAACAACGAACTTGTTTCCTTTGTGGGTGTCATAAAACATAATTATCTTTTATTGGCCTGACCAAAACATGGCTGAATTCAACTTCCAACTGTTCTCAGTATAATTTACCATCCTATAATTTAATTACATGTAACCGTGACAATTAAAATGGTGGAGTTGTTGCACTTTACACTCACAAATCCTTGTCTTTTACCTGCATTGTCACATTCAAAATTATGCACTGTGAATCGAACCCACATAAATAACAAAAAGATGATCATAGGCGTTAAGTACCGTACATCTCATATGAATATTTTGACAGTTGAATATGTCTACACCAGTTGTCAGCCAAGGGTACTGATTCTATTATACTTGGCGACATGAACATTGACACTTCTGTTGATTCCCCACCTGCCGCTCACCGTGATACTATCTCCAATTCGTATATAGTATTGGAATCTAAATTTTCCTTCATTGCTATTATCTGCAGTTAGAGCTGCGCAAGCTTTCAAGAGGTAGCCCACATTGACATACTAACATTATAATATTGCAATTTTTATGAAATATTTGCACATAATTTGGTAACAATAATTTAATATGTTTTGTACTCAAATGCATTGAAACTAATGCAAGCATTTCAAACACGTTTTCTCACAGCTGTTTTTATGGCAATCTCATCAATTGCTATGTCAAGTTCAATTTTGAGCAAGTGCTATATACAAGGTAAGAACTAGATGTTAGTAATATGCTTTCCAAGATCTGTCAATCAAATGGGCAAGGTTGTGATAGTTATGCTATTTTTCTAACTTGGAATGAGTGTGATCTATGGTGACACTGGTGTATATCACTCACCATAAATATTTTCTACTATTTGTTTATCATTGGTATACTTTCAGCATCACACACAGACACATTATCTGTATCTTTTCTTCCTCAAAATCACATGATTAATCAATCAGGCATGTTAAAATATAACATGAATAGAATTACAGCAATTCCAGGCACTGATTTGACGCTGAAGTAGTGCTAGATGTTGATAACTTACTACAATAGGTTACACACTTTGTTTTCAAATTTACAGAAGTTGTAATATCGTTCTGAATATATGTAGACAATGTACAGATTATAGCGCCCTCATACGACAGCCAGAAGTGTTTAGAATAAAAGGGAACCCAGTAGCTGCCTTGTGATTCTTCCTTAATAATTTTAGCAATATTGCCATGTATCGATCTATAAATAGCATTTGGATTGTTTACAGACTATACAATTTTCTTACATAAGTACTGGATTAGTTGTTTTCATAGATTCGTTTACATTCAGCATATATCATTGGTTGATTTCTGACAGTTTGTGCCGTTTTTAATATAAATATCCATTGCACTGTAAGGGTTTCCATTGAGATTTTATACAATGGTCAGGGTGAGAAATGACTTACTGTAAATTTACCATTTTTTACCTTTCTGTTGTGAAGCTTGAAAAGCCTATTTGCAGACGACACAACAATCAATTGGTCAAATTCGTTTATGAATGTTTCTCAAACACCATACAAATATGATTACATCTCAGGGTTATGAATGAACTTGATCGAAATGAAAGAAAACCTGACATGAATAATCAGTATTAATATTATGTGTATCATAAATTTTGAAGTTACCAATTTTATATTGACTGCACGAATACCACTAGACTGTACGAACAAATGCACAGACTATGAGAAAACAATGGCGCGACATAATTTCTTTTCTAACTTTCTAAAATGAAGATATTAATATACTGAATATCTGCAACAATAGTTGGATTTCAATTTGTTTATTTGGAAAAAAAGAAGAAGAAAATGTTATTAAATAATGAAAAAAGGTTTGTTCATATTTCATGTTTAGAGAATACAATTGTGGTCAAGTTCAAAAAAATAGGTCAGGTGACCGTGGGAACTCGCCTTTAATTCATATATAAACTGGCTCAAACCCTCCGTAAATAAATAAACATACGATATATTTTCTAACGGGGATAGCGGTATTTCCTTTTTAGCTTGAATAATGCTGTGACATTCACAGAACACCGTTTAATACCACTAGGTACAGCTGACTATTTTAATGATCAATTGATACACAGCATCCACTGGAATGTACAGTTTTAATATTACTCAAAATATTCACAATGTAATGTAAAACACATTGAAATAGCTACATGCCATTTAGCGAATTTGACTCAATACATAAAATATAGCAAAATCTTAATTTAGCTAAAATGATAATAATCTCATTGTGAGAATATATACTTTATTCTAAATTAGCGACATCGTGAATTAGTGAAATTACAGATTAGCTAAATTAGCTAAAAATGACATGCTAGCTAAAAAGACGTGTTAACAGTCATTAATGAAAACGTCGCATACATTGTGTACAATTCATCATGTTGACCATCTATATCACGCCATCAACATACGTCTAGAACTGATGCTAAGCTGCAAGACATCCAGCCCAATCAAATAACAACGTATATTTTTATCAACGCAGAGCCCGAAATTAACAAATATTCTGAAATCAATTTCAAGACTCGTGTCAGCAGTAGTAGTCACATACAGCAAGTTTTAGTACGTCTTTATGGGCTTTCTGTGTAAAGGTTACTAATATCAAGAAATTGGGTATTACATTTCAAGTGTAAGTACCGGTACATTTATTACATTCTTCTCCATATATGGGCATTCATGGCAAGGAAAGTGTACGTGTGATCGTCTTCTTATCCCCGGGAGTGCCCCCCCCCCCGAATTGGAATTTGGCACGCATGCTGCAACACAAATACGGTTAATATGGATGGTTTTCAAACAGATAGTCAAGTCTAAGCACATATTAAAATCGATAAAAAGGATAATTTTTCTAACATGAAAAGATAACCGCAACAATGCTTATTTTTCAATATGCATGTGTTAATGTTAATCTACCTGGCGAACCAACCGGCGAATCTCCGGGGTGAATCTGCATCTCATCCTAGGTGACGTTCAGAATTACGATGATTTCCCTTCCAAATAGGGTTTGCTATTTATGTTTCGTATTTGGAATGGATAGTTTTTTCTTTTCCAAATGTATGTACGTATTTAGAGGCGTGTTTGAACATGGGCGTGTTATCACACTAGTAATAACATTCTAGAGATTGAATGCACTTGGTGGAAATAAACATCCAATCCAATCTTTCTGTCGTATACTCTAAATTCTTGTGGCAATATCAACTTTTTTATTATAATATAAACCATTCTGTCTATCACACACACATTGTACAGTACTATAAATATATTGAGGCCAACGAATTGTGTGTATTTCCGACATTTGAAAAGTGGTATCAACGAGGAACCAAAGACACAAACACAATGGTAACAAATGTAATACATAAAATAATACGCTTTCACTTCACATCAATAATTATTACCAAGTCTATTAACAAGTTAAATTAGAAAACAACAATGGGACAACTTTCTAATCGCATTAAACGAACATTCGCTTAAGATTCTTGACCGTCATCAATATCACATATTTTTCCCTGATTGTTGTCATTCTCATCATAACAAACAATAACTTTCACTGTAAAACAAGAATTCCGGCTCTGAATTGGTGCGATTTTCAGCTAATCATTGGGTGGGCGACACGTCACCGGCAATAGGATTGTTTCACGGTTACTAAAAGTAACTGTAATTTATTGTACACGGCCAGTGATTATACAAAACATGTACGTTACATAGATAATTTCCAAAAAGAGTTTACTAGATAATCAAAACTCGTACTCAATATACTAATTCATAGATGTTTAAACAAATGAATTAGTAAAATTTAAAATAAGTTTAATTTGAGCAAAGTTGCTGACCGGCAAGGAATCGTACACAAATTCGATACGCTTTTGTTGGTATTCGTAGATTGACATAGAAGACTAATTGCATATGCAACAACGCCAAATACTACAATGAACGACATAAAGAACGTTTCGCGTTTTAACCAATTGTCATCGATACCCATACCCAATATCTTGCTTTCTACAATTTGGTAGTATTTCTTCCAGTCATTGAATAATTGCCGCAGTTTAATTTTCTGTCCACAAAGACACAGACAAACTGTGATATTAAAAACGCAATGCATAAACCACATATGTGAATATGTGATCATTCGTGTCTTTTGGAATCTAGAATACTGATACCTCGTTAATCGAACCAATTGATCAGAAGCAGCAATGTGTTGTGAATTGTACCTAACTTTCTTCTTATCACATTGTCTATCTTGAAAAATACGGAATATTCCCGAATACAACCATAATTCGGCTATGTATGACGTTGGCCCGGCTTGTAATCATATTTTTCTGTACTCACTGATATATCAATGTATGAACTCGTGTTTTTTCATTGCCACGTTCCAAAATTCCAAAATATCCTGATCAGTACCTACTTAAAAATTCTGAAATATCAATATCTACCAGCCACAAATGAAATGATACTGTAACTACTGCGAAATATCGGATATTTATAATATTGTGATTTCTAATTATATACATATAATTTAGAAGTGCAGAAAAATCACCCAAATTGGTTAAGCGTGACTCAATTTAATAAATGTGTAAGTTGTAATGGAGCAATATACATTAAACTGCATGTTGTCATGGAAACAAATAAAAAACTCAAAAGTCACGTATAAACCATACAGTCATTGAGTGTAAACAATTAGTCATATGTATGTGGCACCGATAGCAGAGAATATTGAGTATTACAGGATTCAATTCAGTAGTCATAGATACAAGTAGGAAGTGCTGTTGATATGAACACTCATAACTTCCAACAATGCACCATAGCGGTTACAGTCAGAGAACATCTCATAGTAGAGCATCCAGCAACCCAACCCACAATCTTAAAATGAGGATGAATGCGTGACATTTATATGATTTTGGAATAACTTTGAACATTCAAAGATTACACGAATGAGTGCTTAGATAATATAAATTCTCGGAATAACTATTCCAGTGCTATATATGCATTATTTCCTCTGCAAGTGTTTTGTGTCGACGTGTATGAAGCCAAGTCAAAATGTCCTCTAATATACAATAACTTATGTTGATTATGTAAGGTTGGAAATGATACTGTAACTCGGATCATAAAGAAATACTCAACATATATACACAGCACAGCACGGCAACAAATCGACGACACAAACATGACGCAATAATCTGTATATCGACAACAACAATCTGAAAAACACATCTACATATACTAGAATATAATACACAAGCATATTGCAATATAATATCATATTTAGTATATCGAAATATAAATTCCAAGAACACAACAATTAACCTGCAAATAATACACAAACCCCTACTAGGCGTGTTAGCCTCGTTCGATGCCTTCAGATTTCTAGCTTTATAACGTCGATTCTAACTCGCGGGTCACAAAACGTCAAGCGATACGTAGTCATAATCCGTATATCTAAATAATGACATAAAACAATACGTAGTCACAATCCGTGGTTCAACGGGTTGTATATGTGGACGTCGAGGTAGATAACTGTTAAGTGATATCTTCACAATTACAGTTTTCGAAAATATCTGTCAAAAACAAAAAATATTATGGCATCCAATAATTAGTTGAGGTAGTTTTGTACTGGAAACGTTACGAATGTTTTTTGCTTACTAAATACGTTCATGTTCACTCTCATTGACGTACGACCAAAGTTTGTGTTATTCGGGGTCCAACAATTGGGTCCCTGTTGTTATCGTTCTGATTTGTTTGTTTGTTTTTACTTACAAGAAAACCACTGAATGGAACAGTGTAATGTGATATGATGACGATGTGTTATGTAGTTTGGCTGTCATCTTTAATTTCTTCGATAGGAAAGTACTTAGATCCGATTTTTTTTACAACGGTGCATCTTTTAATCAGTCATAGATTTCGTCTGACAAATATTACCACAATTTGGGGAAATTGTATCACACGAGAGCTGTGACCGAACATCTCAAAGCAATGGACAAAGCAATGACAAAATTATTTTAATCCGTTACATGGATTGGCCGCCATCTTGACTTTCTGCCAAAAATATTCAGACATTTGTTTAAAATGAATGGTTCTACAGATTACAATTCGAAAATCGGGTTGAAGAATCTTTGGTCGCCTTAACGAAATATAAATATTTTGCATTAGTCACCTGACTCATCAATTTCGATTGGTTGCATACATGAATTGGTTGACATTGATCGAGGGATTTAACCATGATTGCAGATATAAACCTGTAACCAATGTGTTGGCATATTTTAATAAATGCATTCCCATGTTGCGAGTCTAGTTACGAATCTGATGTTTGTAATGCAAATAGCAACGGTGATCTTTTAAACAATACCACTTTTTTTCAACTATATAAAACATTACAAAACTCAAAAGAAAAAAACACAAGATACATAGCTATTTGACGTCAGATAAAGAGAAGTAACCAATAACTTGGTATAAGCATATTTAATATCCTCTTAAGAGGTATGCACTATAGATTTTTGAGTTTCAATTTTAATCAACAACAATTTGCATACTTAATTTCGATTTTTTGCTAATATCCAGGTAAATATTCATTCAAATGATACTCGAGTTATTCTCAATCGTAACTTATGAAATTTGCACTATGTAATAAAGTTTTTTTTAACTATATGAACAATACAAAACACAAGGTCAAAAGAACGAAGTACATACCTTATTGGCAGATAAAGAAAAATTACATTTAAGAAAATAATCAGATTTCTTTAAATTTAAATTAGTGTGCGATTTTAAAATACAATAAAGCTTTCTCCCATTTATCTATAAACTCTCCATATTGTTGGATTGTTTTTGCCATACGTTTCTCCAGGTCTATTATTTGTTTTATACTGTCAACATAAGTATTATAATTTGGTTTGAGATTGTTAAATCTTACTCTGTACAATTCATATTTTCCAAGTAGTATTAAGTGCTTCCACAAGGCCTTTGATTGAATTCCTTCTATAATATTGAAAATAATATCTTTCTTTCCAAGTGCAGTGTCTATAAACGTGATTTTTGTCCATAAAGTTTTGAAAGAGTTCCAAAATGTCTACTTTCCTTACATTCCCACAACAAATGTTCTAAATCCTCTGTCTGGTCACAGTGTTTACGTTTATCATCATCAATCTTTTGGTTGAGTTTTAGAAATGAATTTGTTGCGAGAATACGATGGAGTATTTTATATTGAACATTTTTCTTGAACAGTTAT
The DNA here is from genome assembly GCF_978046115.1 of Saccoglossus kowalevskii. NCBI lineage: Eukaryota > Metazoa > Hemichordata > Enteropneusta > Harrimaniidae > Saccoglossus > Saccoglossus kowalevskii. The sequence continues at coordinate 8,921,663 of NC_140642.1, forward strand.
TTGTTTCACGTTTAACCAAATTGCCCGCCAGTCAACGTGTCCCACATATCCCTTTCTGTTGAAAGTGTCTGTGGCAGATGCTTTTTCAAATTTATTAGTTTTCAGATCGTTATAAAAATGTTGACATTTATATTTTGACAGTTTAGAGGTCACATTCTCTTTCTGTCGCACGGGTAAGATTTTAATGTTATTTCCATTGGCTGGGTATAGCAACTATAATGCTATTGTAAGTGAGAAAATCGACTTTTATATTATATTTACTTTTAAATTGATTGTAAGTTAGGATATTTCCGTCATTGTCAACCAAGTTGCTCATGGATTTTACTCCTCTATTTACACAGTCGCGGTAGAAAACAAACTTTCCTCCCACGAGTATATTTTTATTATTCCAGATAATGTATTGGCTAGGCCGGTCATTCACCGGATCGTTACATTTTTTGGTAAATTCTGCCCAAAATGTAAGAATTTGTTTGTAAAAGCTAGGGACATTGACTGGAAGACGATCAACAGAATAGTCACAGTTTAACAGAAATTTCAATCCGCCCAATTTATTAAAGAAATAGTTTGGTATGTGCATCCATGGTGCTTGTGAGTCTATGGTTTTGTTAATCCAATATAATTTTAATGCCTTGTTCATTAGTTCAAGGTCCATAATTGTTACACCACCCTGTGAATCGTCTCCAATCATAGTTGAATTCTTAACATGATGCTTTTTACCTTTCCACAGAAAATTAAACAGAAAAGAGCTGGCTTGTTTAACTAATTGGATTGGTACTGATAAACTATTCATAATGTAGATTAATTGTGATGCACCAAAGCACTTTCCTAAAATAGCTTTTCCTTGGATGGTCAAGTCCCGTGATTTCCAAATGTTTAGTTTATTTTTCATTTTTTGTAGACTATCCACAACATTTAGTCTTTCATTTTCAATTTTATTATGGCCCAAATAAGCACCTAGGACTCTTACCGGATTATTTGTTGGCAATATGCCCTGTGGAAGCTCCCATACCCCTTACCAAGAAGTACAAGTTCTGTTTTATCTAAGTTAAGCGCTAAACCAGATAATTTGGAAAAATTTGACAAAATATTTAGAGAAACTTTAAGAATCAGTGTTGTATCATCTGTATAAGCAGAGTATTTTTTGATGGCCAGAGGGTAAAATAATACCTTTAACAAGTACGTTACTTCTAATACAGCTAATAACTCGATCGAAATGACAAAAAGTGCAGTTGACAGAGGGCATCCCTGTCTTACACCTTTATGCAGATTAAACCACCCATTGCTGGTACCCCTATTGATTACACAACTTTGGGTTTTTGTATAAAAAGTCTTAATCCATCTAATTAATGACGGGCCAAAACGAAAAAGTTGTAAGGCTCTGAGTCAAAGGCTTTTGCATAATCTAAAAACAGTAGTGCACCTTTGTTCCCTGTTTCTTCACACCATTCAATAATGTCACTTAATAAACGAATGTTTTCTGTGATCCGCCGACTGATCCTCATAGATAATAGATGGCAATACTACTTTATATTGTTTTATATTGGTTGATTCTCAACATCCACAGATCACAGATGTTGAGCACAATGTTGTTACATTATTTGCACGTGAATCCTGCATGGCCATATTGAAAAATTGTCCAAATACAACATGCTTTGAGTAACGTGACACGTCGAATCAGGTCACCTGATTTAATTTAAACTGGCTTCGAATTGGCCTAAATATGTAGAAAACATTCTAGAAAGTAATGACATGGATCTATGGAAATGAAATAATCCAAAACCCAAAATGGATTTTAACAAAATCAGTAAATCTTTAAAACACTACTGTTGGATTAAACGAAACGTTAAACAAGAAAATTACACAATGGAACCTTATGATCATCACGGAATCTCATTTGTCTTCAAAATTAGGTAAAGCTCTTTAGATCTTGAAGGTAACAAAATGGGATAGGAAAATTACAGGGGTAATGGAATTTCTGGAGTCTGCAATCAGGGCACAGAAGACATTCACCACTTTATGTAGGTAATCTAATCATATATAGAAATGAGTTTTATTTAGCATTAGTTGAATCTTCATCACATTAGCATTCTTTCAGGGGAGTTAAACTATAGATTCAATTTCTATTTTGGTGATACACTATGGAGCATAAAAGAGAATGTGGGAAATACCTCACCAGCTTTAATTAGGAAATGATGAATGTATTTAGAGAATGTACTATTTTTTCATGCTACCGATACAAAGGTTGGAAAACATTATTATTATTATTATTATTATTATTATTATTATTATTATTATTATTATTATTATTATTATTATTATTATCACATGTAATAACTTCATAAAAATTGCATGCAACGATGCCTTATGAATGGCTCTACACACAAAAATAACAGCCTGCCACCTGACCTTGAATGTTATCATTCATATAAACATTATCAGGTCATACATTAACCCGCTTCCGCTTAAGCCCCGGCAAAGCTGCTTGTAACTTTAATTTCACTTTAAATTATTCAAGTATCCTAGAAACGGGACGGTCATGCAAACATTACTTAGAGTAAGCATATTGGCGAAATCTCACGCATATATACTTGAAACAGTAAAAGTGTATGCTTCAAGATGATTTGCGGAGGGAAAAGTAGCATTTGTATGTATGTGTATCAGTCAGTTCCAACTACTGAATCATGTACATAAAAATGTAATAGTTTTAAAATCCGCAATGTATATAAACTTAGACGATATATAATACTTAATACATGTAACTATGCACAGTGCAATCAAGTTTGTAAACACAATTCAACGTCATTAAACATAACTTTCGAATCGAGACTGCTTGTCAAATAATCGAGAGCTCATATAAAAATGTGGTTTGCTAGGTGGAATTTCACATCGCAAGAGTATGCCGTGCTTCTACGTATTTGAAAGTCGTTTATATCAACTGAGCTTCAATACATCAATAAAGCAGCATTATTTAGCATGACTGATCGACGATTTGGACGAAATGTTCAAATCCACCCAAGCGAATCTCAACAGAAGCTGCACAGTGTCTCGCAAAACACGGATGAGAATAACAAAGAGACAAGTAATGACACCCCGGACGATGATATTTTCCTAGATCGGATTGAGCTTTACAAGGGCATGAAGCTATTATTCGTTTCTATGACGCTGCTTGGTTTACACCATTTGCCAACTGTTACCTACCCGAAAAGCAAGTTAGAAGATTGTAAGTTCTATTTTATTCGCGCTTACTGCTTTACGGTCTCCACGATGCTCTGGTTTTCGTTTTTCCGTTATGTTCCTGCGGTGTGGATGTCCAAAGACAGCGATAGTTTTATTGTAATTGTATCAGTTATGGGTTGGTCATTCCAGTGTGCCTGCAATGCAACACTCTGTTTTATTAACTGTTACTCTTCAAGTCGACTCACACATTTCCTTAAAGTGTGGCAAAGAAAATGTCAGTCCGAACGTAGCGTGAAACTTGGATTGAATTTGAACCATGATAGACTCAAGAAAAAAGTAACCGTCGCAGTTGTATTTGGCGTATTCTTTCTTTTTGCAATCAATTTTCAGTTTTTCTACCAAAACCTCTGGGCATCCGATGATTTGAAGAAGCAAGTAGAACATATTAGATGGCCTTTCGGAGAAGGTGGTGTCATGATCGTGTTAATATTCCTCGCCTTTGCCTCTGCAGCGTTTGTTTTTCCGTTATTGCAGTTTGTTTTTGTGTGCAGAACTTTATCCGAAGGTATGGTGAAATTGAATGAGTGTTTAATGCGTCAAATAAGGAAAAACGGGACGTTTTTAGGTGACCTGGGAGAACTACGAGAGGAGCATCAATGTCTATGCAACGCTATTGAGAATGCTGATGTGTTGTATGGACCGTTTAATCTGATCACCTTCAGTAGTGGTTTAGTCATTGAAATGTTTTTACTTTATAAGATCATAGCGTATTACAATACGCTGTCAGTATCGGTGATAACTGCGGCTTTATTCTGGATGGTTTATGTATTTTTCAGTATGTCCCTTGTGTGTTGGTGTGCTGCTCTGTTACACAAAAACGTAAGTATACATACTTATTCATAATTCTTATATTGGATACAGCTTTACAATCTTCTCGAAGTGAATACTGAATCTAGATTCGTTATCTGGGATGTCCTTTTTTATTTTAGGCTCACCAACCAGTACATTGTCTACATCAAATATCATTTAAAGTGTATCCAGATAATACATCATTAATGCAGGTAAGTAAATATATAAAGAAAGATTCACAGATAACATAGAACAGACACACTCAACAGTGTACAATTCGACCATTAATTGATTTTCGTAGATCTTTTCACGACCCAGGGATGATCTGAAGTTGTATACAAAATAAACAAAACAAATCATATATTGTTAGAAAGATACAATTCTAATCATCAGCTTTAAGGGGTCGTACGACGAGGTTTGACCTCTTGTTCATATACATTGAAGTCCACCTATTATTCTTTCACTGATTTGATCATTTTTGTGATCTAATGCCCATGTATTTGATTGATTGTATTGTGACTATGAAAATGAACGTTCTCCTTTTTAACTTTAATTAAATAATCTGCCGTTAAGGTTAAGGTTAAGGTTCGTGTGCAATTATATTCATACCTGTATTTCACAGTGAAGATGGCTACCTGTGTGTTATATATTTTTAGTTAACTCTATGTGTGAATTGTGTGAAAATTTTATTTGTTCCTCAAACTAGTGAAGTGTGTGCGTGTTTCTCTCGAAAATAGGCCTTTTTTTAGTTTTTTTCCAATCTAACAGACGTACGGAAAACATGTTAAAAATATGCCACGAACCTGGGTCTCATCCTTAAGTATGTTTTTTGTACCCGACAGATATGACTTAGGGTGTTTAAAACATTGTAATTGTTTGTATTCCGATAATATTTTTTCTTCAGATGACGACGTTCTTGTTCAAACTCCATGGAAGCAGTATTGGCTTTACATTGTGGGGTTTAGTCTGTATAACAAAGGAATTCGTTATAACGGTAAGTACATTTGTGAAACGGGTGATTCTTATGGAGCAGTATGGTCTGATTGTGACACACCAGTACTGATTACCAAAAATTATATGTTAAATACATAGTTAAATACGGTGTTAAATACATAGTTAAATATATCATGTCGTATCTTCATTCACTTTAGTATGTCTAATATTTACTAATTGTTTTGCAGGTTGTTGGAGTATTTGTTACATACTTTGCATTGATGGTACAGACGATTTAATAAATGTACATCTTTCGGGGTCACTCGGGTAAACCTTACATGGATGAACTGTTTCTGAATGCACAAATCACGTAACTTAAAGTCAGTGACTCACCTCTTTCACCGGGGTATATACTGGTATATGTACTATTTTACGGGATATTCATCTTCATCTATAAATTGTAATTTATAGAAATAGTAGGTAATCTTAGTCATTGGTAATTATTCAATATATGACGATTATTTATTTTAATATAACCAGATATTTCGGGCAATAGCTCCACTTCAGTGTAATATCTCAATAAAATTTTTAGTATTTGATAATGTTTTAAACGATTTTGCCAAATTCATTGATAATAGAATATACGTTCTGGGCTGGCGCTTATCAATGTGCGAGGTTTGGATATTTCACTTCTAAGAAGATAACATAACATCACTGGATCACATTCAGTTGCCACCTTATGGTACTTTTTCGGCTGATAGTAAACAATAAACTGTGTGTGGTTAACAAATACGGAAGAAGTATTCGGAATTTCAGTTTGAAAGTCATTATAATGTTCGTGATGATATATTGATTCTTACAAGATTTCAATTTTTTTCTACCTGACTGATTATGATCGATAATAAAGATATAACACTATACATCACATGGAGAACATCACATGGATACGTGTGCATAGAATTATTACTTGGGTACTATATACAAATGTACAGGTACCGGTATATGCTGAAATCAAACACCCAGTGTGCTATCATTGTAGCAGTTATTTTTATACACGCCCCTAATATTCCTTAAGGTTTGCTCCGTCCTACATAACCAGCAAGTTGAGTAACTATTTCCATGCCTCACATGAACATAAAAAGTGTGTGAACATTAGGGGCACAGTCCGCGTAGTACTGTCCTAAATCATTACATACATGTATCTCTTCATTTATCTGTTACTGTTAATACGTACGGGCTTATCCCGGACACTCGGCACAACGTGGGAAAGCATGGGGTTACTGCTGGTTATGGTCCCTGCTACTGATCACAAGTCTCTATACTCTGTAGTTATTGTATGCCACACATATAAAGGCAAGTGATCTCTGAAGTCATAACATTTTGATCATTACAACAATATTAATTAAGTGCTGAGCATGATGAATTCCCTAAATTACTAAATATACTACCTTCAACATCCTTTCCAATACCCATTTAACTGGCTGTAAGCATTTTGAATACCTGTTGTTTTCGCACACTAGTTTAGGTGGCCCTAAACACCCTTTTTAGTGACCTCAAGTTCTGAAATGGCAATGCTCATACAAACGTGCAGTACATGCATGCATGCGTTAGAGTTGACTTGGTAATCAGTATTGTCATATACACAACATGTACGTATAGTCATGATCTAACAGAAAAATCATAGTACCCTGAAAGCCAATAACCGACAGGGTTCTAGATAGCTCAATGATCAGCAAGTTTCTCAGATCGAATGTTGTGCGAGCTGTGTTCGAACCTAACATTTGCGGTTTCTTCTTGCACAGTGAAACTGTCAGTGTTGCATATTGATATGTTATCTGTATAAAAGTACTATTTTTTTTTACACGAGAACAAAGATTTGATAAAATGAGTGTGACCCAAAAACAGGACATTTAGTGTATATAAAGCCGGAAAAGTACTAGGATTAGGCCAGACTACAAGGACTCTGCAGACTTAAAACCCCACCCTAGACTGGCACAGTCGGGCGATTATTTTGTGTTTGTAGTTTAAATAAATCACCCCGACTGGTTTATTCTGCATGGCCATCTATCTCAACGGGTAATTATGTTAATGATTGTTCTAATTGACAATCATCTAAGCCAATCACAACGTCCATTTAACTGACCTCTGACCGAGAAGACGTCGGCTGATTATAGCAGCCAATAAAAGAAAATTTCACTACATCTAGAAACTACATTAAAACCTACGTTTTATAGTTTCTATGCTACATTCCAAGTCTATTTACAACGACTACGACAAACTTGAATTTCAACGTGCTGCCATGTTGGGTCTGCAGTGTGACCTTTACCATGTTGACCTCATTATTCACATATTTCTGCGCCCACCTCATTACAATATGTGCATTCATGAATATTTAATAGCAATGAATTTCCTACAGAATAAACCAGTCGGGGTGATTTCGCTCTAACACCTCCATTGTGCGATTTTTTAAAATTTTATTTAAGGCCACACTGATTTAATTTTATGGATGACATCCTCTGAAGACCCCAAAACTAATGCGAGAGGGCGAAAAAAAAAAATCTTGCCAAAAAAAAATGCTGCTAAAACCACAGGACTACGGAGCTGTTATTACGAATTGGACCACAGTGTATCAAAAAAACAACAAGTCTTGATTTGAAGGAGGCACATGTTGATGTACACATCTCGTACTACAATACTGTCACAGGTATCACCTTTGATTTTGAAAAGGCAAGTGGATAAGGCAGGTGTTAGCTTTGCCAAAGACATACACATCAACTCAATAATGAAGAAAAACTTACTGTGTTGTATTGAAAAAAAAAAATTTAATTAAAATGAACAATAAGTTTGTCAACAGCAACCTGGAAATTAACTATTACTGACTGTAATATTACAAAATATTACTGACTGTGTGTGCAAGCAAATTATCCAAATCAGAAAATGAAAAAAAAAATAAGAAACTTTTCTTTACCCCGAAAGGGGACTTCGGCCGAGGAGCTTCCGCTGCTTTCGTTGCAGTTTTGTCGACTTCAATGCGAACAAAGCAACCAAACTGACTTGTCGCCTGACCAACTTTTAGGCCACCATACACCTCCACTTCTCTCCCATTTCTCTCATCATTGCAGAAGCAACACGGGACAGCCACTACAATAGGACAATATGTCCTTAAAGTTGTCTGGGCAAAACTCGCTTGCCGCTACCTCCGTTTTACCCCTTAACTTGTATGCTCACATATTTTGGTGGTGTGGTCACCACGTTTGATCACTTATGACAAAATTGGCACGTTTTGTGACAATCTCCTTCCCATAGGTCTTTGCGCTTTACGTAACGTGCATCTAACTGTGCAGAGTTTGGTTTTGAGGTAGTCCATAACGAGTTTTACGTCAAGTCGGCACTTTGCGACAATACGAGTCGGCAAGTTCCGGACAGAAAACCGATCTGTGGAGACTCGTCGTCGGATATTTGTTTTTTTTTGGACAGGCGAAAACTAATACGCGCGCGCGCGCGCGCGCGGATGTTATCCATAAAATTAAGTCTGTGTGGCCTAAACTACAAAAAACAAATTAATCGCGGTGGCTGCGCCAGTCTAACCCCACTCCTACATTTCTGTGACAAGTCCTTCTCACAATACGCCTCATCTGTTCAGAATTTATACACCAGAGGAGTACTTGTGATTCAGGAGAAATGATAAATTTTGATGAAATTTTGGCTGCTATCTTGAGTCTGATCACAAAAATTAATGGAATAGTTAGAGATCTATTTGGATTCAGTAATTTCGTGAATCACATTATGTTTGAGAGTAATACCACATAACAAATTAGTGTACTTCAAAATTTAAGTATGTGCAATACACTCACTGCAGATCATTCCACACTTGTAAATTCGCTCAGTCAGTTTAAAGACTATTGCAATTTTACATATGATAAAAAAGGTTAATACATTATACAGCTAACAAGGAAGATAACGCATGGTATGATTTAATTCAGTATTGATATTTTGTTCTTGCACTATGCACTCGAAAAAATATCAATGCTTCTCGCAATATCTCCTATAATGGCCCAGAAAAACCTCTGAATATATATATTAATGCATGCAAAACAATGTACAGTAAGGATAAAACAAGTCCAAGCACACAAATTAAATCCCCAAGTTTTATTTATTTCAAAAAATGAAATGTGCAGCATTTAGTGATTTTCCCTGACAACCTCAAATTTACACACAAGCTAGTATTGTCAATCAGTATAATCAGAGTGAAAAACATGCATATACGAACATTAAACCTACATGTTGCATATTCATACAAATGCGGTGTGTTTATTGTATCCAAAATAAATTGACAGTGTTGAATATAATTTGAGTGCAAACTACCCTGGAATTCCTATAAACCCTGTAGTTCTTGCTGTAACTGGCCATGACATTCAATTAATCACATGATTTGACACGTACTTTTGAAATTAATGTTATGAACAATTTGTATTTTCAATTTGACAAGATTGCATTATGGCTTGTTGTTAAACACTGATGTGAATAGAAATATAAACTAGACTCAAACTTCTTGTAATAGAAATAAATGTTGTACTAAGCCTAAGTTTTCATTACAACAAAAAACGAGGTGCAGATTTCAGCATTAAAACATTCTTCTTGATAGCTACTTTATTTTTTCTCGTCAATTTCAGGATGAATCTTTTCTTTGCTTTCATAATCAATTTTGCCAGCTGAGTAGAACTGCAAAAACAATAGTAAACATGAATACATGCACACACTGATGGTTGTCGACCCTAACCTCACATTGACACTTGTTTTCAACCATTTTCCCTCACTGCAAGATGATTTTCAACCATTTTCCCCACACTGACATTGATGGTTTGGAACCATTTTCCCTACACTGACACATGTTTGTTGGCAACTATTTTCCCCCACACTGACACATGTTTGTTGGCAACTATTTTCCCCACACTGACACATGTTTGTTGGCAACTATTTTCCCCACACTGACACATGTTTGTTGGCAACTATTTTCCCCACACTGACACATGTTTGTTGGCAACTATTTTCCCCACAATGACACATGTTTGTTGGCAACTATTTTCCCCACACTGACACATGTTTGTTGGCAACTATTTTCCCCACACTGACACATGTTTGTTGGCAACTATTTCCCCCACACTGACACATGTTTGTTGGCAACTATTTTCCCCACACTGACACATGTTTGTTGGCAACTATTTTCCCCACAATGACACATGTTTGTTGGCAACTATTTTCCCCACACTGACACATGTTTGTTGGCAACTATTTTCCCCACACTGACACATGTTTGTTGGCAACTATTTTCACCACACTGATAATTTACAACCATTTCCCCACACTGACATTGATGGTTTGGAACCATTTTCCCCACACTGACAATTCACAACCCTTTCTCCACATAGGTCATATATGGAAGTAATGTTGAACTGTAAAGCTTAGCAATTTAAATTTCATGAAACAAAATTTTCTAATCGTTACCATACAAGTATCAAACAATGAGCACAGATTTTAATTACACGTCTGAACCTAACAATACATTGGGTATTTATGGTTTATACCATCAAACATGCAACATTGACCAAGTAAGTTAGAAATAGTTTGCAAAATCACTAGTTCAATACAGATCTCTTGTAGAATTGAATACAAGTGCCTTGATTCAAAATGGAAAAAAATTCCAGCTGACTTAACACTGACAATGCCACAATACATATGGTTTTAGTAGTCTGGATGTCAACATGCTAAAAAATGATAACTCAAATGTATGAATTAAAGAGTTATTGACTGACTGACCTTAATATTTTCATTGGGCTTGATCTTCTTCCAGGGGTGTGGGTTATTCTTCTTGTCCCATCTGGCGCCCCGAAAGGAAGATATATCAATAAATATGTTAATAATGTAGTGAAAGCCATGGGCAAGATCAATAGTTGTTGGGGCAGGCTTAAGCAATGTTGATCCCTTCCTTACACAAGATTCCTTAAAATTAGTTAGTACCCAGGCAAAACATGCCACCAAAATCTTAGAAACGCATAATACTAAGAAAATCGGTATGAATCATACGACTTGGGATCAGACACTGCATATGACATGCAGATAGCATGAAGAAAGTATTCAATTCAATGCTATAATAAAAAGATATACTACACTGGTGATATGGGTAGGGTTAGGGGGGTTTAGTTTATTATAAATATTTATCAGTGAGAAAAAGCATTTGAGAACTAGAGCATCCCAAGCAGATCTGCACAAATAAGGTAATGAGGCAATTTAACAGTATTTGCCTTGAACTTTGAAGTGCATAGAGCACAGAAAGTGTTAGAAGGATCACATAGTGGTCAGTCAGAGTTCAACATCCTTGTGCCCATTTACTTCTAATAAATAAAAGCTCATAAAAATTAATTTTCCTACTGTCCATCCATGCAAACAATAAAACCCACTGGTACTATTTCATGCATGTGATTAGTCTGGCTAACTACAAGTGAAGAATGATTCATTGCTCGTGAACATTCCAAGGGATCTTTATGAGCACAGTCATAAAACTCATCTCAACATACAATGTTACACAGGAAATTAAACTGTACATGCTTCAACAGCCAACATTGCACAATATTGCCCCCCCCCCCCCCATCATTAAACTAGGATTTGCTATCAACAACAGGTGTTTATGCCCGTGTTGGTGGTGGTGCATATTTCAAGCTGGTATTGGAGATAAGAATATGCAATATTAAATACGCCAATATTAACAGAGCATTATGAGTAACTAATTTATAATGAATAATGGGACATGCTAACAGTTCACTAGAATATATTCAACTTACTATATCTTCTAAATAATACTTTACTCACTGCAAACGCACATTTTTTTTTTGTAGGGTGGATTATTAATTTATTTGTTCATACCAGAAACACTAAATTTTTAAATTAGCAAATTCAATGTACAACCTTGAACTTAAACCCAAGTATATTCACAGTAGTGTTCGGTACACGTTATCAGTCTGATTGGAAAATACAGACTAAACAGCATTGTCAACATTTGATAAGCCATAAAACCTAGAGGTAGCTGAATTTATGAACCATTTTGTGTCAGCCGAGTATGCCCTCCAAGTACCAGTTAAACATGCTCATCAAAGTATATTGCCTTGAGCAGGGAGACTATAGCAAACAACAATACATAGATGTAAGTGTATAGAAGATGTATAAAAGGTACTTACACTGCATCAGGATCAGTAAACGCCAATCTTGCCAAGTACAAAGTAGCACCTACAACACCCAAGCCTACACAGCCCAGCAGTGGAATCAGCTAATAAATACAAACATAGCAATGAAAATTTGTGTGTACAACAATATTTATATCACCAGAACTTCAGCTAAAGCTATCTGAACAGATTCAATTTTGTCACATTTCTACACATTAATAAAGCATATATTTATGATTCTGTTGGATCACTAAGCACAGTACAGTACATGCCCACTGCCCTGCAAAAATCAACAATTCTTGTATACACATAAATCATTAATCCTTGATAACAAACAGACCCAACTCTTGCATACTGAAATGAAGCATTTCAGCTATGTTTCTGGATCTATACACTGATTAGAATTTGGAAGCCAAAATAAACATTTAGAAATTTATACACACATCAATACTAATAAGTACATTAAGATAATTGTTGAATGAAAATAAATCCAACAAGATAAATTATTTATGGTAAAATATATATAATGTAAACTTGCATGGTGGGTGGGTCTGAGCAAAAGATGGTGTGAATCATGAAATGGATATCATCACTATGAATAAGTTTCTATTACAAATCTTTAATAACCAGCAACCTGCAACCACACCTGCAGCCCGTGTTTTGATGCTGCCACGTGGGTGCATTTGTGTGGGCTTGCATTTGACCACAGCCTAATAGACTAGCAACACCACGCCTATTGTTTAATGTGATAATCTGGCTTATCAGAGGTCCTATTACTGGGTTTGTACAGCAGCATTTTATTTGGACAAAACTTTTGCTCCTCCCACCAATTAATAGGACATTATCTGATAAGTTAATTTGGTTATGGCTAAACATGATCTGAATTTTGGCAATATTAGTTTCGCAAATCACCATACCATAATAAAAACAAGCAACTTATTTTTGCAACAGATGAAAACGATTCAGGAATCTTTCGAGGTTTGCAAGAATTTCATTGACTTAGAATCCTGTCCCTGCTTGTACTTTGCGTATATGAATATATAATTAGTTAAATATTTATCCTGATTTTGACTTATGTTGCACATTTTGGAACTTCGGACGGCGGACGGGTATTTGTCTTTACTTGGACAGTTCATTTGTGTGGTACTTTCCTCATTTCTTTGGTCGTTGGATTATTATTATTTTGTTTATTTGTAAGTTGGTTTAATCACACAAACGAACGTGGCACGCATATATGAAAAGAACACCGCGCAGCAAGTCAGTATATTATTAGTTGGTAATTTGACCTTTACTTGACCTTACCCCAATATACACACATAGAAAAAGTGCAAGCATTTTGAACCAGGGAAACTGTACGTGTAATCCCAAACAGACAAGTAAAATGCTAAATGCATAAATGCTTCCATCAAATTCCCATGGTTAGAACGAAATGTGCATGCAAGTCGCACTTGTTCTGTCAGCACACACACGTCACGAACTTTTGTTTCAGCGCATAAATAAATTACTGACTACAGTAGGTTGCACACTAAATAAATACTTACGGCAGTGTGTCGCCTGAGTGATTTTATGCTTAAGCCAATCATACTGACCAAATTGCGAAGAGAAAAAGTGTACTTTTCTTTAACTACACAAGTTAGAAGAGACAACTGGCAACGCAATCCCAATATGGCGGATTGTTGCAGAGATGACTCCCTAGCTTAGAAGCAGGGTCAGTTTTCTTTTTTACCGTGGGTGGCGCAATTTCGATGGAATTACTTTCACTTGCAACGCGGTTACTCGTAACCGTGCTTGCAGTGACTTTGAACTTTGTAAACTTTTCGATGTTAATGTTTTCTTCGCAGATTTATTTTGAAAATTTGTTTGGTAAAACTTGTTTTAGTGGAAAATTTAATATTGGCAGTGCCCACTCGTGGTCCACTCGCAAGCCCCGAGAAGTAAACCCCTTGACAACTTTTATACACAAACTAGGTATACCATATTCTAATCTGCATATTTATTAAGCGCACAAACACCACCCGATGACATTTACTAATACTATTAAGGTATTTTAGTTTCTCCGTATGGTAAAAAACTATGTCATTGAACTACATACACCAAGGCTCAGATCGAAGAACCATTTTCTCGTTCACAAACTTCTCGTCAACTTCATAATGTTGTACAATATATCTTTGAAATCATGTAAATCACATGTCTTTGTAAGGTAATCCATGTATGTTTTGGATTATCATGTTATTAAAATGATTGCACAAAACTCATTTAAATCGTCGACAGTATTTTCTACATGAGGGCAGGATATTCCATTTTTTTCATTATCGTATTATTAAGTCTAAAAGAAATCCAACTCAAACCACATTTGCTTTTGCTAATAACTATCTAAAACTATCTAGAGCTATCTGATAATTCTGTCTCTTAAAAAAACTAAAGTGGGACACTAATACAATACAATACAATACAATACAATACAATACAATACAATGTCCTGGGTACGACGTTAAAATTGCATCCGGTTGCGGAGTTTTTGTACTCGGGAGAATGAGGTTACCCTTTGCCGCAACTACCTCCAGGTCACCCTTGGGCAAGGTGTAGCACCTGTGAGCCTTGGGTGCCAACTTCCCACATAACAAGTTCGGTTGACGTCAGTAAGGGCATACGGTCGTAAAACTCCTGCACAAATAGATCCGCACAGGTGGACAATTTTTCATGTAAATATGTAGATATTAGTTTCAGTTGTACTTAGCATTTGGCAGGGGGGATCGTAACCTCTTGTGATGAGAACCAGTGTGACTGGCCTGCCAACGGGGTGCTAAGGATTTCATTGGAAAAGTTATCAGTTACATCCGTTAATGTAATTTCGTTTTACATACCCGTAAATCAAAAATCACAATACAATACAATACAATACAATACAATACAATACAATACAATACAATACAATACAATACAATACAATACAATACAATACAGATTGATGTCAGACAAAATGAAAAATTCATATTATTTGAAAAACAAGCCATGCATGGTACAGTCCCCATTAGTTATCAAATTTAAGATATATAGTTTTGTTTATAGTAATATAGCTAGAATATAAACATGTCAGGAATATGATTTTTTTAACATTAAAATGATTGACATTTGTATCTGATCGTCAAACAAGTACTTGTCCATATTGAGAGATACTGCTCTGGAACAGCATTCAAAATCATCCATTTTGAATACATATATATATATATATATGATGTATAACGAATATATAAAATTTGAGTATAATCAGTCAAAGCATTTAAAAAGATATGGCTCTCGAAGCACAATCATTAAAACAAAATGGCCGCCAGACAGCTATTTTGAATCCAATCTGAAAAATGAAATGACGTGCATCAGGAACCTGCAATGCCTTATGTATGTTATACGTTTGAACAAAGTCCATCCATAAATGCAAGAAATGCTTTCCTAAGATACAGGTCCGGACGTACGCACAGACGCACGCACGGACACACGAGGTCAAAACATAAGTCCCCGTTTTCGGACTGCGTCCGAACGGGGACTAATAAGCTTTCTAAACATAAGCTTTCTAAATATATATACTACATATATAACTCCTATACCGATCTAAAATCAATTAGATAATTATCCGAGAATTCTGACCCAAGAAAACCAAAAACGAGGCTCAAACCACTGTCTAATATCGATCTAATACTTCCGAATCGATAATTATGAATATATTGAATTCTGTGTTTTATAATGGAATTTTTGGCAAATATTGTTAAGTGTATTGTGAGTTTTGTTAGTGAGTGTATGTTTTTGTTTTGTAACCATTTTAATTCCTTCCGAGTAGTTTTAAGCGTTGGTAAATTGGTATGCGAGAATTCTAGCCAATAAAGAAAATCAAAGACGGAGCCCAATGCCACGATATGGCACCGATCTAAAACTTCGATAATATCTGATAATGAATTCGAAAACAAATTTCTCTTCTTGTTTGTCCTGAAAACGTTGGGGGGTCATGATGTCTACCTGCCGTCCCATGTGTTTGCAACATGTTTTTTAAAATAAAAGACTGAACTGAAATAAGGAATGCAGAAGGCACTTTGGCGTATCGCGATAAATACGACTTTTATCAAACATCGGGATATGAGCGGCCATTTTATCAAATGCAGAGGCCGGTCGTATTCCGATGTTTTGATAAAAGGCGCATTTATCTTTATGCCACAGGCGACTGTGGTATGATTCCATCACGGTAATTCCTTACATTGAACTACATTTTGGCCCAATTTCTTATAAACACGCTGGATACATGTTTGATACATACATTTTTCACCTCGGCACGATTTTTGTTTTCAAGGTTTATAACATATAGAAAACATTCATTCTGGAATTGACTAGAAAAAGTTCTTGGTAATGCCAATTTTAGACACAGTGTCTCCATCTGTTTATGTGGAACATAGATCCCATCCAATGTTTGGTTTTCTATTTTTTGATGGTAGATTTATATAGTTATGCCTGGTACATTGAAAACATTGATTGTTGCTATAGTTTCTATGCCTTTCCGATGTTTACATGTACGGCCAAAAATCAGTAGAGTGTGTTCCTATCACACTACATATTAGAAGCATATATTCAGAGTTTGCAAACTAGGAATACATAATTGTACATTATTTGAGCAGTGATACCCTTTATTCACACCAATGATTTCCAGATCGACCAACTGTATGAGGCATAGTCACTCTGCTGAATAAACTAAGTATGATACGTACATGAATCTACCAGTCATTGACCCTTTCTCATATACAAAAGAAGTTACATGACACAAATATGCCGTGACAAAACACAACCTCTGATTGGACCGAAGAAAAAAAACACTCCAAACTTCGCAGTACTTCGTTCAAAGTACAGTTGTACTATAATTAAAGGCCTGTTTGGGGTATCTGTAGTAGATCAACCTCAAACATGCCTTTAACTAATATTATCGTCCTCATAGCCATCTTTCAACAGTCAATAAATTTAGTGTTCAGTTCTCACAATGGACAACACTTCTTATGGTAATAACAAATAAAACGTGTAACTAGAAGTTCATACTTTAGGATTTATTAATAATTCCGCATTCAAGTCATATGTAAACAATTGGAAAATGACAAATTTATTTTAATTTTGTGCATATTCACAAAAAATTAAATCTCATTACAGCTACAAGTGGAAACCCTAACCAATTTTACTGAACCTAGAGAACATCTTTCAAACTGTAATACACAAATAGCAATCATACTGTAAAGATGTATGGTAGTAAGCAAATCAAAACTTGTGATCAAATTTTTCAACCCAGATAAGGAGGTAGCCAGACATTGAAATTTTCCTTTTATCGAGTTGTGCTCTGAAACTGTCGCCATTAATACAACCATATGATTGTGTATGGATGAATGAAAGGTTCTTCGAGGAAAACAGAGCCGTCTTAAATTTTTGAATATGTATTATATACTATTATCAGATCAATGCTATTTAGAAGCTATTCATGGCTACTATTGTACAATTGGTATTTCAAGTAATGATAATAAAAACAAATTTATAAATTTACTTTGAACAAAACCACAGATCATCTCAGTTTTATTCAGAAAGGGCTCTTATGTGCAACCACAGTAAAGAATAACATGAAAGTGAAAATCCAAGAGGATAAGATTTCCATCATGAGTAGTGAAGGTTGTGTATTAACGGGTAGTACTACCAAACCATGGTTTCAACTATCATGCATTCTGAGACAAAGAACTGTTTTATTAGGAACCCTTAAACAGTTTTGAATTTAAGAATGCAACTTCTGCACTGTTATATCATAAATCCAATATTGCTGTACATATAGAAACATGCAGATATCACAAGAGCACATGTAAGTATATTCTTCTATTTATATCTAGAAATAATGCATCCACAATAACTTACCAGGCATACAACCATCCACTGCTGACACATAGTTTACACAGTATTAGAAAACTTTACAATAACATGGACACAATAATGTTCACAAGGTGAAAAGTTCATATACTGTGTTGATCACATACTGGGTACATAATAGGAAATGTGAATGTAGCTTTTCACTATAATTGTTAGTTAAAAATAATAATCAACCCAGGAGGACAGTTCTGTCAACAAGCTTCCAAAAACAGTTACCCTGTCCCCATGCAATCACAACTTTATTCAGTTATCACTGGCTTAGTAATGTACTTTTTGATATATACTGGCATACATTGATATTGTACAACATCACACACACTGCATTGATAACATAAATGCAAATGAGAAAAATATGTACACTGATATATATATATATATATGTATATTCAAAATTGAAAATTTCTATTTCAACACTCACAAACTGCAATGAATGAAATACCAGCATGATCGGTCGCTTGTTTTTATCCAGCAATGGAAAGGAACTGATACCACTGGTAGATACTATGATTTCTAGAATACAGGTTAAACTAAATCTTTTCCCTGTGTATAATCTACATATTAACAATGGTAAAATCTATTACCTATTCAAACCCAAAATCTTATATACACATTTATTAAGAACCACCAATTGAAATAAATAACAGCTTGAAAAGAATACATTTATGTAAACAAATCAGGTTTGTACATTTTCATCTGGAAAAATTAAACCAAGCCCAGACAATAATAGTTAGAATTAATTGACAGGCATTCTTTTGATGCTATTGAAAAGAAAGGTTTAAAAAATAGTTTTGTCAAAATACCAGTGATCAAATAATGCTTTTAACTGTTATTGTTTCTTTATATTAGAGCAATGAAGCATCCTGTAGTACTTTTTTCTAATTTGTTGAGCATCAGAAGAAAAAATGGAGGTGTAGAACATTACTTATATAAGTTTATACTGTTGAAACAGAAAAATAGTGAAAAATGCTGTTCTCATGGTACAGTATTATGTCAGAACTAAGCAAGTGTCTTCATGTCAAAAGAATGGTATCTCCAGGAATTTAATAGCGTTGCTTTAATATATTTTTTGTCTTTAAATTTATCTTTTAATGGTTGTGTACTATTGGTGATTTCTTTCTACCGAAGATCTGGATCTCCACTAATACCTTTCTTAATTCTGAGTAGAATAGTCGTCAACCACTGATCCAAACGAGATATGGAGTCATAGTCTTTCACCTGTAAAACAGCGGTAGTTAGTTATTTGCAACACAGTATAACAACATACATAAGTTGATTTATAAAAAGATCAACAATTTACATCAGAAATGTTTTCAATTCTGTAGGTAAGATTTTGCAACTGAATATATGAATAAAACCAAACCTCAAGTTCTAACCATAAAAGCAAGATTTTCATGTTTGTGTTGCAAAATTGTTCAGTGACATGCTACTTCACGATTGTACATAATTGTACAATCATTTTGATTTCGTCCCTCTCAGTAACTATAAACAAGTACTGATGTTATACACAATATGAGGTTATCACAAGAATCAGTGATCGCGCTAGGTTTCTACAAGTTGCGTATATCGAACGCATCAGTCACAAACAAATGCGTTTCCACAGATCATCAACGCGTACACCCACTTAACACACGACACATGTTTAATTTCAGTAGTTTTTATTAACAGCACGTTTTTTATACAATGTTGCAAACTAAGTATTTCAAGCCACAGTTAGTATTAAAGTGTGTTACCTTCACAATTTGCGACGATCTTTTTTCTGATGATAAAGTTCAAGTGCACGATCAAAATCAAAACGATCTGTTGGTGGTCCATGCATCGAAATCAGCATGAGATTTTCAACATTCACTTCCTTTAGACGAGATCGTCTAGCACATTTTATTCGATTTTGCGTGGAAAACCCACGCTCACGTGGTACGCTTGTTACTGGAATTACAAGTGAAATTGCTGCTAGTGAAGCATATGCTGGGTATATTTCACTGTAGTCTTTGATTAATAACCTGCAAGACTCATCAAAGTTTGGGTGACCATGTCCTCGTAATGTCAATTTCATTTGGCGGAAGTCACGGCGAAGTGTAGCGGCATCGATCAAACCATCCTCTGCATCGCCGGCAAAAAAATCAGCAAGCACATTTAACGCTTCCATGTTCACCTATAAATCTGTCATCTCTTGGATACTTGCTTGCATTGAGCACTGTGTCCAGACTAGCTAACAGGAACAGGTCTTCCTCAGGAAATCGACTGTGTAAATTGTCTATTAAATGCTGAATGAATTGTGCACGCATGACATTATGTGCGTTTATATTTACATCAGCACTGTAGACGAGACGGTTTCTCTTGTACTCCGATGTTTCCCGATTAAAATTTGTTATGAATTCATTTTCACTATCACCACAAAAATCGGTGTCACGGAATCTTTCAAGTTCCCGAACTGTAGATTCAACCATCGGACGAATAGTTCCCAAGTTAACATTGTCCCGCTGAAAAATTAGGTTTAGTCTGTCAACAATTGGAAGTACGTCACGAAGCATTTTCATCGTGGCAACGAAAGAAAATGATTTTATCGCTCGCAATAGTCCTTCTGCTTTGGGATTATTTCTTGCTGCTTCCTCACCAAGCTCAAGATATAAAACCGCCCAGTTTTTGTCCAAACTAGCAACAGATCGTGACAATGAAAGCCATCGTACACTGCAGGGCTCCTTGAGACTTGAAAAGTCTTCATCGGACATGGCGGCAGTAAGTTCACGTAGTCTGCCATACCGGGTTGCGGAATGTTGAAAAAAATGGAATATACAATTGGCGGTGTCTCTAAATTCTTTGACTTTGGCGGTTTTCTTTGCAGCATTTGACGATGCCAGGGCTATACAGTGCGCAACACAATGTACGTGAATGCAGAATGGCAAGGCCCCTTTTAAACGTACTCCAACACCGCTGTGTCTTCCCATCATGACACTCGCGCCGTCAGACCCAAGTCCGACCAATTTGCTGAACAGGTTGTCTCCTTTTTCGTCTATTACTTCTTGCATTTTATTAAAAATTGTTTCAGCATCACCACTTTGAACAGTATAGTTACCACCAAAAATAGTTTCAGCTCTCCCGTCCTCATTCAACACTCGGAAAAATACAATTAATTTCTTATAAATTGTCACATTAACAGTTTCGTCCACAAGTATTCCAATAAAGGGACTTTCCGCAATTCTTCTTAATAGTTTCCTGCATTTCTGTCACATTCGAATGGTGTGTTGGGATTGCAGTATCTTTAGAATTAAAAGCCTGGCAGCCGTTCACACGCTGTAGGTCGATAAGCCCTCCATAAACATCATTCGGTAATTCTTGTTTGGATAAAAAATACACCGTGCGAAAAACAGCTTTCCGCGTTGTGTCGGACTGGGTTTTATTAGCTTCAACTGCATTACAGCTCTCCTGTGTCCGGGACTGTCCATGTGTCGTTTCAATGCCGATTTCTGTAAATCCCCGCATCCTTTTGTGAAGGCATTATTTTCTCTTCATTCCTCGCACAGTCGGCAGAACATGACAGTTTTATCTTCGCATTCCCGTTTTTCCGGACGTAGCCATTTATACTCTGCTTCCCAGGCTAACTGATACGTTTTCTGAGGAACAAACTTGGCTTTCTTGCTGCAAAGAACACCTTTTTCTGTAATATCCGTGACATCGGGGTGCGTATGTCGAGAGTCTGTCGAAGACCCGGGCATTGGCGGTAATTCAGCAACATGGAGTCATTTTTGTTTTTGTGATCATCTGCTGAGAATGTTGATCTTGCTCTTTTCGTGGTGACAGAACTTGAAAAATATGAAAAAATAGGCTTCTCCATGTTGTGAATACCATGTGCTCTATTCGCGCGCGGTTATCAGCCATCGCGTCAAAATGACGGGTGGATGACGCGATTTTTGGTGTTTCCAATTGGCTTAAATTTATTGTTCAGAGACGCAGAGAAAAAAAAAGTTGTCAATTTCTCAGTGGCCTTGTGAGAGTGTTAGCCACGTACACGTGTTACTGAATTTGTACATTCGGCGTGTTTGTTAATCGGTGTTGGAATGACCCGTTTAGTTCGGCATCACCGAATGATCGCTATCAGGGGGTTAGTGAAAGTAAATTAAATTGTCGTATTTTTGCGTACATAGTACGCACTGTGTTTATTTTGTTGCGTACAATGTGATATTGATGTGTAATATACGCATGTTTTTGCGTAAACGCGACCACTGAAGAATACAATAATAGACACGAAGGTAGTAATTGCAATCATATCAGTTCCTGATATGAGTTCTGAGTGCATATTTTGCGATATCCTCATGATAGCCTTAGCATTATACATATTTTTCCTGCTTGTTGTAACAAAAAAGGTTTTTACACTATACAAACATTTGTGTTCAGAGACAGGATTCTATTTCTGCAATGAGATATAGCAGTAATGCGTCCAACGTAAACAAAGGGACGTGTTAAAATGTGCAATCAATAAACTTGTCAATGTTGTGATAATAAAACAATAAATATCAAACTTACAGCATCTGTATATGCATCTACATTCTGCTCTTCTGATGCGGCTATCAGAGTCTGAAATTTAAAAATACAGAAAGTTTGAATTCATGTGAATTTAATTCTGCAGACTGTGTTAATCACAAGCCTAGATGCCAAATGACTGTTCCACAGGTTACCTACTGCTAAGATTTTACTGCTAAGGTCAGTAGGTGACTGACTTTCGTGATAAATATTGCACGTTGCTAATCTGAAGATGCTAATTTTTTGAACAATGAGTGACAGTTGTGCGTCTTCTCCATGCACTATATCAACTAATAGTTGCCACAGAGATAAAAGTGCAACTATCCCATTCTTCATGATGTTGCAAATGATTTTACGTGGTTAATGAATGAGCCAATGTCCGACTTTAGTAGAGAGGGGTAACTGATTACTAAAAAAATGAACAATTATTTTGGTATCCTTCACTGTAAAAGGTGGGATTGGCCATGAATCAGTCTTTTTTTTGTTACATACCTTCTTCACTTTCAGGCAAATTTGTTCTATTAAAAGCGTATCACCAATAAAAGCTCATATAAATCAAATAATGCATTTAGTGTATGCTAGTCGTGCAAATGAATTCCTTTAAACAGCCATATTCAGATAATAATATAATAATTAAACATACCCTGATTAATTTATGTTCTCTACTATCAGCAAAAGCAGGGAACATTTCTTCATACTTTTGTATAGCGTGTTGTGCATTCAACAAATCAACACACATATGGCAGAGAGCAGCTTTAAAGAAATAATCCTTTGCACTGTATTTGAGTAGCGTGCTATCCATTGCTGATGTTGCGACTTGTTCGTAGATCTCTATAGCTTTTGGGTATAGCTCTAACTGTGCTGCATACATTGCTACCTTCAATAAACATTTGTTAGCTGAACTGTACAAAGAAATTAAAAATAAATATTGTAATACTGTATAACAAAAAATAAACGCCCATTCCCTATAAGTTTTATTACCCATCCCTTCTAAATCACCCAAAATTTGGCCGTCGAATAAGTAACCTGGTAAATTGACACTGATTTCCAAATAGTCAAATTTCAGTGTCTAATGCAGTAATTGAATATCATGAATGGGATATTAATGGGTAAGACTAGGCTTTGACAATGACCTGTTGACAACCATGTTTAATAATTCTACGAAACAGCAAAGCAAGATAGAAATTGCTTTGTACATTTGCATTTGTTTAGTGTAAAAGTACTGTGGAAATTAATGACTCAATTCAACTTGTTTCGTAAAACAATGTTTTATTTTCTCCAAATAGGCGTAAATACCTCTAATCATGCAAATTGTGAATATAAAAATGTTCACCCCAACAGAGGTGGACATATTGTTTTAGTGACCTGAAAAGCACATTGTAAACCAAGGCGAAGTCAAGGGTGAACATTTGTGTTATTATACCAAATAAATTGTGGCACTCAATCATGGCAATCTTCTAGGTCACGCTCGTAGAGCAGAATGCATGTATGAACACAAACATACAAGTGGAAATAGTTCTAGAGCAGTGATTGAATTCTATTGAGTTTTATTATGGTTGTGTTGATAAACCTATTTTCAGCAGCTTCAGCCTGATGAAGAATTATTTTTTTACAAACACGCCCCACGCAACTCAGTGCGCAGCTATAGGCTACACTGCGTTCTAGTTCGCATTAGTACACTGACTAAAAATAAGCTGCACACTGCTTAAGTATAGGTTTATGTCAATGTCAACACCATTCTCTCGTAACAAAATCAAACAAAGTGGTGCCATTACACGAGACGATAATTTAGGTAGACAAACTGCGCAATCACAGATTGAATGTCTGTAGCTATGCACGTTGGCAAAACTCAAAGCAAGCGTAACTAAAAATCCTGGCAAACTAACCATTTCATGCCACATATGGTATATATATTATATAATGCATGTATTATTTTATTGAATAGTAAAGCCAAACATCAAAGAAAGCTTAGAAAGAACTCCCGTGTGCTGAGAGTATTGAAGACACAAAATTACTTGAACTTGAGATATTGATGCAGAAAACTAATTATGCAAATAAGATAACTAATATGAACAGATTTAAGTGTAAAACTAATAAGGTCTGCACAATGTACCAAGTTGCATTTAAATATGATTAGAACCAAAAAATTATTAATTATTATGCTAATTAGATAATTAATATGAACAGATTTTACCCCAAAATTAGTAAAGTAAAGTAAAAAGTAAAGTCTTTTTACACCCACCCGACAACCAACTACTACGCCATACTACTGTCAGATTATCAATTTGTAGTTATTGGTGAATGTAGTCTGACGCCATGGTAAATATTTATCAATTAAGTTTTAGTGGGGGGTTTGGAAAAAAACTAAAGGAATTATGTTTTTATCCTACATTGAACTTTTGATGTTGTCCCTTAATAAGGCAGTCTATTGTCCTAGAGCATTTATGTACCAAGTTTTATTCAAATGTGATGATCAATACTTGAGATATCAGTATTAATTAATTATGTTAATTAAGTGATTAAGAAGCATAAATATTTACCAAAAACTAATATGGTGTATAGTCCTAGGTTCATTGTAATGTGATGGGTACTCTTTAAAAGTGTCATTAAAATCCAATGACTGGTTCTTTAGAAATCAGTAGAACAGCAAAAAATTAATTAATTGTGCAAATTAGGCAAATTATGCACAATTATTTATCCCAAAATTAATCAGGTCTCTGCATAGTCCTAGAAGATCTATGTCGCAAATCTCTTTGAAATGTGATGATTAGTACTTGAGATATCAGGTGAAAAGCTGAAAATTAACTA
Organism: Saccoglossus kowalevskii; assembly: GCF_978046115.1. Classification (NCBI taxonomy): domain Eukaryota; kingdom Metazoa; phylum Hemichordata; class Enteropneusta; family Harrimaniidae; genus Saccoglossus; species Saccoglossus kowalevskii. Next base: position 8,947,096 of record NC_140642.1, read on the forward strand.
ATTATGCTAATAAGGTGATTAATATGCACAAATATTTACCCAAAAACTAATTAAGTCTCTGCACAGTCCTCAAGTAACTATGTACCAAGTTTCATTGAAAAGTGATCGTTACTACTCGAAATATCAAAAGCTGACAATTAATTAATTATGCAAATTAGGTAATTAATATGTACCGATATTACCCTAAAAACTATCAGGTCTGTGCAGTGTCATATGACATCTATGTACCAAGTTTTTATTGAAATGTTATGATTAGTACTCGAGAAAAGCCGAAAATTGATTAATCATTATGCAAATTAGGTAATTAATATAAACAGATTTTTACCCAAAATTAATCAAATCTGCGCATTAGTTCAGAGCATCCATGTGCCAAGTTTCATCAAAATTCCTTGAATGGTTCTTCAAATATCAGTGGAAAAGTCATAGAACAGCTTAAAATCAGTTAATTATCATGCAAATTAGGTAATTATTATTCATAAATTTTTACCCAAAACTTATCAAAGCTGCGCATTAGTTCAGAGCATCCATGTGCCAAGTTTCATCAAAATCCAATGAGTGGTCTGACTGATCATTACCACCAAGCCGGTTTCCTGTGAGTCTCCCACGGCGTGCGTTTCTTTACCGTACCGGCCGCTGCTTTACCGTACCGGCCAGTTCTTCACCATTCAGGCCGGTTCATACCGTTACTGTACTGGCAGAAGGCAATTCACACTTCTGACAAGTTAATTTATGCATTGATTTTGCCGACCTGTTTAAAATTCAGTTTTATGCACAGAATCGCCAGAGAAAGCAAAACTGTAGAATTAATTTGAGTAGAATTTGTTTCGTTTGTAGTTATAGTCTGTTTATAAATCATTTTGTTCAAGTTTGCTATGCAGTAGCTTTCGAGGTCAAATACACCACCAGTTCAATTTGTTGCGTCTTTTTATTTGTCAGAGAATAAACTTTACCATTATTATTGCATAATATTTACATTCAAGTTGCGCGTGATAATGCTACACATGATTTTTGTGAGACCATGAACCTCCCAGTACGTCCATGGTGAAAATGAGAGCTTCACCAAGGCGTCCCGTCGTTGTCAACGCAACTTTGGAACAATCAAATGATGGATATATGACTACAGACGGAACTGTGTCTTTATTTTATACAATATTTTTATTTTTAAATTGGGGTCAGTGCACTCAAATCAACTAAGCCGACAAAGTGGATTACAAAAATAACAGTTCCATGAAAGTGGCTATATTTGTGTATGATGAATCCTGAGTCGGTAGTTTTGGCACGTAACCTAATGGTTTTGGTTATTGTTACAAATGCACAGTGCAGATGTAATTTTGTTTTAATTTTTTCACTTCATCTGGCGCCAGTGCACGTGTGCTTGGATGTTTTTTTATTCAGTGATTGGGCTAAATATTTTACGACATTGCCAACGTATTCAACATATGAAAATAGCATGTTTGTGCGTTTGCGTGAATGATAGATGCAGGCGAGATTTCTCATCGCAATGCGTTCTATTAGTTTATTTTCAACGCGCGTGGTCGGCGCCTTTGATTGAGTTTATTTTGTTCTTTCATTCGCAAAATCTATCGCTGGCACCGTTTATTTTGTCATGTCTCACAACTGAAAGTCCAAGCTGACTTTGTATTGGCTGTAATTATATTTTTTTTTGTAAAACAAAAAAAAAGTCCCGACCTTTCCAGTCTAAATCGTATTCTGCCCCAAACCAAACGACACTTTTCAGGGCCAATCACATGTTCTAAAAAGAGATATACCGGCACACTTGCACACTCTGTTTTGTTATAATAAAGTTACATTGGGGATTGTTGGAGGGGTGTGTAAATATGTTGGGTCAATTCCATAAACAAAATCACAAAATGAGGTCAAAAAGCAATGGAAAAATGTTGACCTAGAGCAAGGTCAAATTCCGTTTTATGCACTCAAATTTTATCTGGACTACGTGCACGCGTTGCGCGTGTTATTGTCAACAAAGTATCAAAACAGATTTTCGAAAAGCCCGAATTTAAATACATGTGAGCTCGGCCAAGCGAATCACGCTGACACATTATGCAAGTATCATCGAATTCATGCGACAGGTTGGGACGTTTTATTCAACGTCGTGGGTAAGCTACGATGTAGGACTGTCGTTGTATAGCGTTACAGGCGATCATGAATATGTGAATAACACACATATATTGAAAAAAAAACATGCGAAGAATTTCAGAAAGACTTTTTTTTTTAATTTATTTATTTGTATTTCGATGGTTGTCAGACTTTCTTTCCACTGTGTGAGCTACTGACAAATATAAACAAATCATTAAACCATCGAGTCCTCTAGTCGACTGGGATGTAACACTCTGTTGTACAAGTCATGTCCTTTTAAAATTATTCACTTTCAATGGGTAAAAAAAAATTCTTATTGTTTGCAAAATGCCCAATTAATTTATGCATGACTCACGGTTACCGGCAGGGTGTCGATCAGTTACCGTGGCTTTGTTTACCATGCATTCATTAATCGAAGATGATAAATAGTCGGTATTGGTCTTATCAGTACGGTAATTGTCCAGCCGATACAGTGAAGCACCGGCCGGTACGGTAAAGCAACGGTCGGTACGGTAAAGCAATGACCGGTACAGTAAACCAAGTCAAACTCACAGGAAACCGGCTGGGTGGTAATGATCAGTTCCCTAATATCAGTGGAACAGTCATGGAACAGCTAAAAATCAGCTAATTATCATGCAAATTAAGTAATTAATATTTATAAATTTTTACCAAAACCTAATCAACTCTGCGCATTATCCCAGAGCATCTATGTACCAAGTTTCGCTAAAATTTGATTAGTGGTTCTTGAGATAATGGTGGAACAAAAAAAGTGACATAAATACAGACATACAGACAGGGTAACTGCAAAGACTCCCTTTTGTGCTTCGCACACGGGAGTCAATAAAAGTGACACAGTCATCGCATATTACATGATCAAAGGTCATGTAAATAACATTGTATTTTTCATGCATGCATTGTATGCGTCATATATTTAAAAATAAAGCAGAGCTCAATGAATGTGACAATCAAGTTTGGATGGTATATATATGTATTATCACATACCCATGGTGCATATCATTCACAGTTGTAACATTTAGTGTGAAATATCACAGATGACATGCGTTGTATGCCTGTTTGAACAGTACAGACAGAAACAAATCCAGTAATGTACTGTGTTTATCACAACAATATAATAATTTCAGACTACCGGTAAATAACAATTACTCGTGTGACACCAAATCTCCTGATTATGGCAACTCAAAGTTTATTTTGAACATACATTGCTAAGAAACGCTCAATGACTACAACTATAAACATGTCCACTTAGCATAAATTAGCGCAGTTCAGGAAAATTTGATTGCAATGTACAAAACCCACAAATAGTGTGTCATATTAAGGAAGTGTTATATTCTTACCTGTTGGATTCTTCACCTCTGTAATAATCAGCAGCCTGTTCATAATTACTTATTGCTTTTTCTATATCCATAATTTCACTTTCATAAATTTCTGCTATAGATATATGGTGTTTAGCTGCTATAGTAAACCTGCCCATGTCTGTGAAGATTTCTACCGCTCTATGTAAACAGTTCACAGCCTCTGAAATAAATAAGTAATCACATGTAATGTAAATATATATTAGAGCATGTACCATGTTTAGATCTAATTGGACAGTGTGAATTTGAAATTAGTTTACTTTCATCAAAAGCCATATTGGATTGCATTGTTTGTGAAATAATACATTCTATTTGCCTCTGTACGAAGTATTTTATAAGTGAATGCATTTTCATGTTAAGCAAATATGACCAAAAATAAGTATCTTTGATGGACAGTCAAAAGGACTTTAAAAAATAATGGTTGTGAACAGGTGTTTCCCATTATTTTAAGTATGAACAGAATCGGCCAGCACAAGCAGGTGACATGTATAAATGGAGGTTGTAAGGCCATTTTTGGATCAAATATGGCAGCTAGTAGGCCATTTTGAATATGATTGATAAAAACGGGAGCATATTTAAACCATTATGTATCAACTATGTAACAAGTTTAGAAAAAAATAGTCCATGAATGTTTGAGAAAATGCAATGGACTGAAGGTTGGAACCCTATCAGGCAGCTAATGAAAGTTGCATGAGGACATGTCTTATTTCTCAGTCACTGACTTGTATTGAGTAACAAGAATAGACTAATAGGATTACACAATTTGTAGAATTTACCTTGTGGGTCTGATTTCTTATAACATGTACCAGCATCAACAAAATTACTTGCTGCTTCATGTTTGCTACCAAGACGCATTTGAATTGAAGCAGATTCACAAAATGCACCACCAGCCGCTGCAAATCAGTAAATAATTAATCTTAGTTAGTGTATAAATGAACTATCAACAGCAGAGAAAACCATTTCAATAATCTGATGTAGTGCCTGTCACCAGTTGTTAATAACCTGTAGTACTTGTTATAGGAGAAAGAATAGGGGTTAATTTGCATCAATACAGCTTGTCTATACGAGTAGAAACTTGTAATGAGCATAATAGTATTTTTTAAGACATCAAGACTATACAGATAAAATCCACGCCACAACTGTTTTAGAATTTCAGGGGTACCAATGAAAGTGTAGCGTTTTAATGAAAATCACAGCTTTGACACCGTGCAGCATAGCTTGGTCAGGAAAAGCTTAGCTGCAGGAATGAAATCCGCTAGTTTTGACATCGAGAACTCAAGCTTTGAACATATTTTGATGTTGAGGGCGTACACAACATGGCTGCCTCCAAAAGCAGTGTTAGCGACGGGAAGTATTTTACTCGTTTTCTAAACAAAATCACCAAGTTATGCTGTGTAATATGCCGCAATCAGCAAGGTTCAGGTTCAATTTCATTTCTAGAAAGTTTCAGCCACCATTTTACGAAACTTGCAGATCTTTCGCACAGCTGACTTGTTTGTAACCAAATTCATCAAACTTGTAAACAACGATCCGACGCAGCTAACAATTGAAATAATAAAATATCGCCATTGGTGACAAGAAAAATGAAAGCTCTTCACTGATCGGCCCGTCAGAGCAAACCCAGTCAATCATTACATATTACTTTGAACACTTCGAAACCACTTCAAATTTTACGATTGCACTGATGAAAAGAGTCGTGAACATTCCCGCATTGGAGACACCACGAATTGTCTCCCCTCGACCATACACTGATACAGGCCTCTTGCAGCAATAATGACACCTGGTTACTTCCGGTGAATGAACAAAATTTGTATTCTTTGTAATACCCCCTAAAAATTTTTCTTCAGATTTAGACCTTTCAGAAAATTGATCCCTTGGGCTTAGAAATCCACGGATCCACGGAAAATTCTCATCCCTGTAATCTCATCTGTAGGGCGGTCCATTTCATACCACCATAAGACAGGTGATATAATTCAATCTTTTATCGTTCAAAATGAACACAAATGTGAGAATAATGATGTACCATGAAAGATATTAATATAATTTGCATGAATAGATGAAAAAGCCATATTATTGTGACAATTGTGCATTAATAACATCTTATGCTTTATATACACTCAAACAAATTAAATTAATGATGAATATTATATTAGGGTAACATTTCAAATAGATCATTGCAACATTATAACCATGGACTAAAATACTGTTCATACATCTGTGATATAACTGACTGACCTATAAATTGCATAAATATTTCAAGAAATAAGTAAACATTATACTGATGAGTCATGTGACATCAGTCACACCCCCCTCAAATAATAACAACACAACAAGCAATCACAGCTATTTTTAGGTGCTTCAAAAAATTCCACGTGTCTTGGAAGAAATAAAACGAGCGTAGAGACACCAAAATATAAATATATCATTAAACTACACCGATCACAATTGTTAATAAAAGCACTCAATACAATATTATTGAGCCATGGAGATTATTGGGCCAACATAACTGCAGTAAGGTATATTTATTTATACGGCATATTTATATGTACATACCACTCCATTTCTTAGCCATTTTAAACATATTTGCAGCTCTCGTGTACAATTCACTCGCTTCTTCTAGTTTCTGAGACTTCCTGTAAGGAATTGAATATTGTCATGAAAAGACAGATGTTTGGGCGGTTTGTGATGACATAAACTCGATGAAATTCGACTGGAAATTATATAATGTAATCAATGAACGCTCACCCAAATAAACCACCGAAGAATCCTTCTGATGATTTCACTTTCTTCTCAGCTTCGGCAATCAGCTTTATGGCCTTTTCTTCACTGTCAGCCATCTCGACCAAATCAAACGTCTAATATTATATAAAGAAAACGACAATTTAGACCAAATCCCCGACCAGATCAGAGATTATAGAAACTGGTGTATTAGAGCATGCGCAAATCACATATATAACGTCACGCGACCGGGGGTGGCACGGCATTCTGGGTAACACGAACAAAAGAACAATTTCGCAGTGCAGACGATTTTTTTTAGCAACTGACGGAAAATAGGGTAACAATGTAAAGCGATATTTGAGTTCGTAATCAGAAATATTTTTTTAAAAGTAAGTAAAAATCTAAGCGGTGTTCATGTTGTTTGTTCGTGATATGTTTTGCATCTTATTCATTTAGGTGTTATATAGTCGCGCGATGTACCGCCGTTGGCATTGAGTGAGCTTTTCCTATTTTGAAAATAAAATACCATTACGTAATTCCTTTTAGATTACTGATAATTTGAAAACGCTTATATGGATATCACAAATGAATAGTAACAAGGTGCACCCCGATACTGGCAACGATGTCGTAGACACGAAGTGTAAGCAACCGGCCGTGCAAGAGATATCTACTCGCCATGATAACTCGCTCACACTATGCGTGTCGCTGTCAAAAGAGAAGGTGCCATCGGACTTCAAAGGTCGTGCGACAGTACTCAAACAGCACAAACCCACAAAGTTACCAGAAAAACAAAAAAGTAACCATGGATATGAAGCTGCAACAATCGTGAAACAAGACGAAGAAGAAGCCCAAAAAAAGGAGTTACGTACGAGAGAGATATTTGCTACTGCCGGTGTCATTCGCCGTTGTATGTATACTTTTATTGAATCCGCGTTCTTTAATGGTTTTATACTGACCATTATATTACTCAATACTGGTATATTGTGCGCGTTGACGTTCAGTGAAATACAAACCAGATTTGGTAAGTATGTAATGTAAACGAAAAGTTGGCAAACGTTCTTTCTTTAATGACTACTAATTCGCTAGAAATATAATGCAATATTGTACTTACATGCATAATTCTCTCAGGTACACTTGAATCCAGTCTGTCAATCAACGAGTTTACGGCGCATTGATTGGTATTGACGCCATTTGACAATGTTATTCCAGCAATCGTCCAAACATGTTATCACAAGTGATCGAAATTAAAAAAACTAGCTCTTTCAAGAGTAAACTGAATTTTACTGAGGCATGAACTTATTTTTTTTTTTGTATAGAACTTTATAAAACATTCATAAAACATTTACCCCAGAGGACCTTCGGCCATTGGCTGGCCGGAGAAGTGTTTTGGCATAAATCTTTGCGTCTTACCCTCAATCATGGTCGATTTGTTCGTGCCTTAGTTAGATTCTATGTTACAGTAGTAAATCATAAATTTATTTTCCAAATAGAGTATCATATGTCATACATTCCCGACCATTTATTATACCAACAGGTTGGTATGCACGTGTAATAGACAATGTGTTAATGGTTATATATTTCGTGGAGTGTGCTCTAAAAATGTTCGTGTGGCATTGGCACTTTTTTAAAGAGCAGTGGAACGTTATAGGTAGGTTTTATGAGTATTATTGCTAATAACTCTAAGTCTTAAAAGAGCAAATAACAGCTGTCACATCTATGTAAACTATAAACACCTGAGAAACACAAATAGTGATTTAAATTGTTTTCTTACCGCCTATTTTCAGATTTCATTATCGTACTGTCCAACATTGCTGATTATTTAACGCAAATTATTTTAGACAACGAAGTAAACATTCTTCATTTCCTAGTCATGTTCCGTGCCATGAGGGCGCTTCGAGCTTTACGGGTTCTCCGAACAGTCAGGTAATTAAGCTAAGTATATCAGTGAATACAATGTTATTTCGAACAGCTGAATGTCTAGACGGATAACATTGAAATACACTACACTATTGTACCCGGTTCAAATGGTTGAAGACATGAAAGACAAACATCGTCCCTAGCGGGGGTGGGGTCTCTCTGGGTGCATACAACAAGGCCGATAACAAGCAAGCGATCGATAATTGCGCATTATTTTCCAATTTCAGATTCTTAAAGAATTTGCAAGTTATCATGAATACATGTTTACAATCGGTGCAGTCTATGGGAGCTATCATTATGCTTATTTCGCTATTTCTGTGTATCCTTTATTGGTTTGCCATGTTTTACGACTGTTCTTAACAATTATGTATTGTATTAACTTGCTAGAAACAAATATTGGAAAATTGCCTTATGATCGTTAAAAACAGGAAACCAAGTGACTGAGAGTAAACTGCATGACATGTAACTATGAAGGCAAAATAACTTGAAGAATGTGTGGCACATGTGTGCACCATACTTAAATAGATAGCTAGAATGCACGCGGAAGAGGTTCGAAAATGAACAGAGCTCATTAACACCATCGATTTTATTTTGCAGATAAATAATGTGTGTCTAACCGCAGAGAAAAAAAGAGATTATGTTATCATCTATTTCACTAATAGCTGTCTAAATATAAAAACGGTTGTTGACACATGAGTGAAAAACATAGCTCACGACGTCACTCGTACTAACCAACACTTTTGAAATAAGAGTTATCCGAAAATAAATTTTTGGTATGACATAGCCAAGTCCGATCACCAAGACGACATGTACTATTTAGTCATATACGGTCAATTTTGTAATTGTGTCCTGGGATTTTTTTTAACACGCTTATGTCGGCCAGTGGTTGACAACTGAGTATTCTCGAGTAGTTGCGATCCGCCTGGCGCACTTTGATCGACTAAATCAAAGTATTACGTAACAAAATATTGGACAGTACCTCAAATTCGTATTCGCCACGGCCGTTTATTGGACAAAATAGAGTCCATGTTGCGTGGAACTGAAATAGCGAATATGCGTACCGAGAAGCGACGTGTCCTTAATTTTCACTTGTAGATATGTTTGCTGTCATCGGAAGAGGTCTTTACGCCGACGTTGATCCACGTCGTTTTGGCAACTTGTGGACAGCCAGTTATACTCTTTTTCAGCTGCTTACCTTAGATGATTGGTTCTACATTTACAGTGATGCTGTCGAAGCTGATCCATGTAAATATAATATAAAACATGAATATTGCAAAGAACTAGATGTACACCCAATGTACTCATATATAAATAATTTAATCAATGAATGTCAAGACGATCACCGCCCAGTATCAATATTCTAGTTTAATACGTAATTCCACTAAATATATGTTATCGACACGAGAACGAAATGCGTACATGAAGTAATATACATCCAGGGATATAATATAATTTACAGACAATGATAGTAAATATTATCGCTGTCCTCTGATATAACCAATACCATTCATATATATTATACTTCCATGTATAAACATTAAAGCAACATTAATATTATTGTTACGATATCGGTGTGTCTGAGTCAAAACCCTACCTCATCTCGATCACTTTAAAGCGCGGTGGTCGTCGCGCAGCGCGTGTTCGAATTTCATGTAAATAAACAATATATTTTACACGCGTTGTATACGTCGCTATGAGTCCCATATCGAACAGGACGTGGCACGACGACTGCCGCCCTTTAATTATATTTTTGTTCTTACAGCGTCTGTACACATAATTTTCTATTTAATAACGTATATAGCAGTGGAGTACTTTATATTTCTCAAGTAAGTATATTTCGAGATTACGAAATCAAAATAGAAATGTAAGGATTCAGTTTTTTAATTTCTATAGCGAATAGATATTTCAATATTCTAGAATTTTGCTCGGTGACGCAGGGTAAAAAATGATACATACATTCTCCAAGCATCGACTGAGTTTGCCGTTGGTGGCGTGCCATGAATCTGTGACGCAGGTGACACTTCACACCCTCGGTTCACAATCAATTTTTAATTATTACGAATGCAGCGGATTTTGTGAGTTGTCATATAAAGTTAGCAAAACAGAAAAGGACCTTTAGGCACAAGACATGGACATATAAGAAGCCGGTGTGGTGCTCACCGCCAAAAAAAAAATTGTCAGTCGGAAGATTGCGCGTGCGATTCGATGCACTTGATTACGCAATCACAATCGAAGTCTAAAAAAGCTCGCCAATGCTCGACTTTTTGTTAAAGGCTACAAATAGATAATATATATCAATCACAACAGCTATATTTACTTTTACCCAATATGTCGTTATTTCAACAGTTTGTTTGTGGCTGTTCTTGTTGACAATTTTCAGTTAACCCTACAAGCAGCATCGGCGAGAGAAGCTGAAAGAAAACTTGCATTGGTAAGACATGCGTGTATCATTACGAATCCATGCACAGTGTGACATTCAATTTGTCCACGTCCTATATTTTGTTACTAGTACCGCGAACGTCCTTGCGTACATATTAGTCAGGTTTTAAAATATTAAAGGAAAAATAGATTATACCATGCCATATGATATTTTTACTATGACTTTTAATAACGACAGGAAGAATGTGAGAGCGAGTTTGAGGAAGATGAAACTGCAGACAAAGCTTCATCAAGTAAGTTTGTACGTATAGTTCTCGTTAGATTTATCAGAACATGCCACACATAAAGTGTGCATATATGACATATTGTTCATTACATTTACTCTGTGCAATTATAATATCTACAGGAGCAAGTTCGTATATTGACTACGATACTGGTACGATACATAAAACATTAGAGGATTATTACCCTTCAGACAAGTACAGCGAAAGGTAAAGTGTTTCACATAATTATTTTCTATATATTAATATGTGTAGTTACTATACATTGATGGGATATAAGTAGTTCACCTCCATGAGCTGCTCACATACTGACACAGCAGTTGCCCATTTTTGTGCCACAAAATAGTTCAACCCAATATTTGGTCTACACGGGTTGTGTGAGTGTCCTTGACTGGGTTGCTACTGCATTTCCTTGTCCGCAATTCAAAGAATATCTCTCCGCATATGTAGTGGTATTCATAAGTTAGTCTTCCACAGGGAAAGAAAATACATGGGCCATTTTCTCATGCTGTTGGCGTCCATCGAATGCAATGGGCATATATTACGAACCCAGAAGGATACATTGGACAAAATAACAGATCTAGCACGAGAAGTGAGTATAATTTTGTTTATTTGTGATGAATACAGTCACCATCACGCTTCATGCTGTTTTGCGCGCGCTAGTATGTTCTGATTTAGTATGTTGAGACGAGATGCTGAATTACTTAGTTTCTAAAATGTGGGCGTGGTCATTTTTTTAGGTCGATGTTTTCGTACCGCGATGTTCGTAACTCAAAATTCAGCATCTCTCTTGAGACTACTATGACAAACTTGTATAGCATAATTGTACAATAAATCTATTCGTAGAAATAACCACATACTTCATGTGTTTGGGGTTTCAGACTATCGATGATATGTGACCGTGAATGGAAAGAAAACGCAGTCAGTCGAGGCATCACCACTGTATACGTACTGACTATATTTCTAGATACTTTTTATAATACAGTTAATGTACATTACGGTGAAGTGAAATGGATACATATATATTATGCTATTATACAGTTACATCGATGCTAACTCCGTCGACTTTTTTTTATTAGAAGCATTCCAATATGTAACTGTAATTTGTTTGTATCCTGAATATTGCCAGAGTCGATATTATCTTTCAGAAAAAAATATATGTAAGTTTTAGAATATTAGCAGTTAACAGATTTTTAACACAATTAAAGTTCATGTCATGAATATAATTTTGTGGTGTAGATCGATCTTTCATACAATAACTGCTTAAAATTCTATCCAGTGACTATCACAAATTTAAAATGTATCAGTTTCAGTATACGATGACAGAAACTTATTCAGTATTGGATTCGATGTGTTAGGCATTGTCGTGTGAAAACGGAGAACGTCTTTTTTATATAGATCCCAGTTACGGCCAGCATAACAGTGTCTACTCTACAGACGAATACCACAATTCTTATACAAATACTTACAGAGTTATATTGATGTCACAATGCAACTGAATAATTCAATATCACCTAAACATCATTTATTATTATCATTTTGGAGCTACATGTAAAAGGAACTCTTTCCCCTTCTGTGAGCTAGTAATACCTGTGATCTTTATCATAGTTTATTTGATTTGTATCTTATATGTTTACAACTTTCGATTTTATGCAAAATAATCATGATCCGGCAGCCAACAGTATTTACACAATATTTTTAAAGATAAAAACGAACATTTCTCCCACCATTTCGTTTCTTTAATTTTCGCTTCCGACACAATCAGAAACAGATGCACCACATATAACATTAATTACAAATTCATAATCAAAATCATCATCTTAGTACTTTGCCTCCCCTGATTGATTTTACCAAACGCTGTTTGCTGTTTATTATAATAATCTGATTAAAATTGTATGTTTATTATATTGGGCCTTGATTTTTTTTAATTCCCTGGCTGCGAACGTCCAAAGATCTGAACAATCTCCATAGAAGTTATCCTTCGTGGGACTGCAAATAACTGGATTAGTCTTGTATAAAGTGATCATGGCATGTGTGCATAAACGACAAAGTGTGAGAGTTGAACAAGACATCCTATAGAGATTGTTCAGATCTCTGGGCTTTCGCGGTCAAACAAACAACAATAATCGAAAAACTAAATAACACACAAAAAAGAGAAGAAAGAATAATAACATTAAAAAATGTTAAAAACATAAATAAATAGTCCAATTAGAAATGATTTTAATCAGATTGGCATATATATCAAAGTGTGGAAGTATATGGGGCGTTCGTCGTGAAACCTGTGGGTGAAACGCGAATGTGTAATTTACTTTAGTCTGCGGCGATGTAGTACATTAACATTTTTGAATAATAACACAAGTATTTGTTTATGTTACTTAGGAGAGTTGTGGCCTGAACTGAACGTGATTTCGATGACAACATCACCACTAACACTTAGTGATTTTTACTCATATACATGTACCAAAGAAAATGAATGTAACCTTTTGGTCATGGTTTTATTGCATATAATTACAAGCAGCAGCGATTTATAATGCACTGAATATTTTGGGTCAAACTTGGTATGAATATCACATATTGCTTAGTTTTTACAATTACACTGACTTATTTTGTGTGTGATTTTTCAATGCATCATGGGGAGAGTGTTCCGTTATATATTGGAAGGACAAATACAGTTATACAGTAGACATCAACAATTGCGAAAAGTGGAATTTTATATAAGTGATTAATCAAAATACACATTGCGTAATCAAGGATTCGAGACTTGTAAACCGATAAATACCAAATAAACTTTGATAAAGATTATTGATGTGAGGCTAGTAACACAGTAAGTAGCTGATTGAGTTTGTAGTGTAGCATTTTTTACTGCATCAGTGATAACAATGTATCAACAGTTGGAAATTCCGAAAATATAACTTTAACTAGTTTCTTTCTCAAATCATTGTAATTGATCAAATACAAGTGATATTCATCTCCAATACAATGTTCTTTGCAATATAGTATTTACAAATTTGTTTGTTTTCTGGAATATGTTTGCCACATTGGATTAATACTTAATAGAGCTTCATTCACGACCCTACATCATTATGCTAATTATGCATCGAATGATCTTTAACTGTTTGTGCAACAAGTGATAGTAAAATTTCCAACCTTGTTTAATCCAAGCATAGCCAAATTCATATCTATATACCACACATTAAATCACACAAAATAATCTATGACCATTGATAACTACTCTTTTTATTTTTACCATTTTCATGAACTCCAACAACAATCAGAAACATCTTTTTAATTGATTCTAAAATGACAGCACATAATGGATATTCCTCTTGTCTACAAACAGCAATATTAGTTTTGAGACTGCCACTCATAGTCCATACTGAAATAAAGCATTAGGCAGTACAAAATTAGCAATACTCGATAGTTACCAAATTCTGAGCATAACAACACGTTATGAAGAACAACATATTTTATTGATAGTTTAATTTTTCAAATCAGCATTCGTTATTCATCTGTTATGAAAATTCAGTACGAAAACATAATATATAACATATCACACTAAATGTATTTTTTGACCACACCATATTGATCATTAAAAACCTCACAATATTGTTGAGTAGCATATGAAAGGCAAGAAGATATGATTTAACAACACAAAGGAAGCTGAGGATAAAACTTGGGTGTCTTTAAGAATAAACATTTGGATTTGTACATATGCAACTAATATTTGTCATTATCAGTATGACTATTCCCCAAAAATACTATCACAATAGGTAGTTAACCTTCCAGTCAAGTTGATCTTCTACAAACATTCCACATCACAAGATTTATATCACAATTATAAACTTCAATCTCCCTTTAATAAATCTTATCTGTGAAAGTTTCATTTATGTGACAAGTTTCATTTATTTTAATATGCAATATGGAAACTGCATGTTATATTTCACACACCTACATTTATACTTGTATATCTAAGCTTCTACATTTTCCTGATTGTCATGACTACTGGCAATAACTTTCTTGGTATTAAACTTTGGAATGTGGCCAGGTGTGGCATTTGCTTCTTGAGTATTTTGGCTGAACTCCCTTTTAGATTCCCGATGTTCTTCTTCTTCCAGCTCATTTTTAATTCTCTTCTCCAGGTTTGTGATATGTATTTCACGGAAATGAAAGTATGATGCTATTATTATGACAGTGCACAATGCAACAAATGTTGCCAGGCATACTTTAAGCTCATATGATGTATCTGATTCAGTGGCTACACCATATACCCTTACAGCAAACTGTGTTTCCAGTCTGCAGAAACTGTGGAATTAAAACATATAATCTATTAAATATCTAATCTGGCGATGCTCAAATACATACATATATATATATATCTTATATCTCATAAAACTAGAATAACAATGATTTTTTCTTATGACTATTTATTAAATCATTCTTAACAAACACAATTTTGATTGTTTTAACAATTACCTGTATGCTGGATCAATAACAACTAAATTGAACTCATACACATTTTCTTTTTTTTGAGATAACCACTTCATAGACGATATACCAGTCTTGTTCATGATTTCATATTGCTGAGACAAATCATTGTCATCTACATCATCTGCAGTAAAGCAACTGTAATAATTCTGAAACAGTGAATTTATTGTAAGTTTCCTTGAAGACACTAAATATAATATTTCAGGGTTATTAATAAATATTTAAGCATGGCAAAACTCAGGGTAAGTTGATATATACAGTCAACAATTCATACAAGACAAAACAAGGTATTAACTAATAGTTAATATCAAATGTTAATTTTTTTTATAAATATCTCAAGTTAAGCAATTGATGTTATTTACTACAATATAAATTGAATCAGATTGCGATACTCACATGAGGACCCCAGACATCATACAAATCCTGCAAGTCATTGGACTCCCTCATAGTTGTCCATGTCTGTGCTTCTCTAAGACATCCAACCTGGTAATGAACACTACATTAGGACAGGTGGATACCACAATATGAATGTGTTGTTTTTAAAAGTTACAATTATTTTATAGCAAGTATTTCACATTCATATATATTGACACACAAAACGACATGCAACATGTAATAAAGGAATTGTTTGTGAAGTAATTACTGTAATGTAATGTAATGCAATGTAACGTATTGTAATGTAATGTAATGTAATGTAATTTAATTAAAAAGAAGAGTCATTTGAGAACAAAACCTTACCTGTGCCATTGTAGAGTTGTAGCTATACCCAGTTCTGTTCGATGTTTCCCATACAACAAAGTTAGCTGTCACTTCTTTGACAAAATAATCACCATCATAACTGTTTTAAGTAGAGATTTGATTTAAAACATACTTCATCAAACACATAAATTGTCAACTATTTCAGATGAGTGTAATTTGGTAAAAAACTTACAGATCTACAACAGGTCGGAATTCATCAAGATAATGACTAGATACCAGACATCCAGATGCAGTTATATTATTATAAACATCCTGGAAGAGACATAAGTGTTGGCACAAAATCAGTTGGTAACATCAACAAGATGTATGAGGAGTATTAATCATTTCACCTAAATAGTTCTGTGTAGTATGTTGTTTCAATGACATTAACTGACACATGTAAAATTTCTGGAAACAATTATGGTTCATGTATTTCAAAAGACATAACATCTTCCCAAGACTTACCTCTTCAGTTGTTTTGTTCAACAATGTATCACTGTAAAAAAAAAAAAAAATTATTGATAATCAAGTAACTAGAAGGCATTACAAGATTAAACACTTTAGCCACAGTTGCAAAGTACTTATTCTTACTATCAGGGTAATTTCAAATTCATTCATCCATTGTAGATGGATTGTAAAATAATTTCTGTAGTTGCTGTTGATATAATAAGTTGTTATTATAATTTAACAACGTATATAATCACTATAAATACCTCTTCTCTTGTTCTTTTAAACACACATTAATATAATATTAATTCATCAAAACTTAAATATACCTAATTAGTACTGGATAACTGCTTATAACATTACAATCCTCATCACTTGCACCTGGATTTCTAACTCTAATATGTCTACCAGGTGGACAACCAATACTGAAGTATGAAATCTAGAGATCAAATGAAGAAAATAAGCAGATTCAATCTGTATGTTTCTTTTTATCTAAACACTGAAGTGCCAAGATTCAAACAATGAGTTGAGTACTTAAATGTGATCTATTATACAACTTATAGATTTATAAAGAAAGCATGTTGATGTAATGTTCTGTAATGATCAATCAAAAAAATCATTCCTTTGTAAAAAATTAAGATTCCATAAGAAATGAAAAATAGTAAAATTCTATTCACATTATTACTTATTATTACAAAGGTTTGTCAAATTTAGCTGAACCTATATACACAAAAGAGAGGCCATTGAATAATAGTATTTATATATACATTGTGTTGATTGTATAAGTTGTCACTTTATTTACAAGAAAGCAATACAATTATTATTATATTCCAATTGGTAGAACAGTATTTACCTTAAATAATACCTTAAGTATTTAAGTACCTTAAATAATAGGGTCTTGGACATTTTGAAATATATCTATGTAATGTTTTCATCTTTAATGCTAAACCAACTTACCATTTGAGATACTCTTGGACATTTTGACATATATCTATGTAATGGAATCATGTTTAATGCTAAACAACTTACTATTTGAGATATTCTTGGACATTTTGACATATATCTATGTAATGGAGTCATGTTTAATGCTAAAACAACTTACTATTTGAGATACTCTTGAACATTTTGACATATGTATCTGATTGATTATTAAAGCTACTCACCAATTGAGAGGGTCTTGGACATGACATTGATCTCTGTGATGGCTTAATCTCTAAGACATAGACACTGTTTACCTCATTTGTTAATTGGTAGTCAGTGATCATTTTGTCTGTACTTTGTTGAAAAAATACTGACACAGTCTGAAATCAGGAATGATTTAATAAGCACTTTTAAGACATATACTTTGCATTAAATATGTAACTGAAACTAATGAATACACAAACACATATATATAGTACCTGAATACTAAGATTTTACTTGTTTTGGTATTGGATTATTTGTACCCCAAACCAGTCATGTGTTTATTTTGTATGACTGGTGAATCTCATTTAGAATAGAATGTGGGTACACAACTAAACCACTACCACAACTCTTAATTTAAAAAGATCTGAAGACGTTGTACATATTACCACTAACCTGATGATCAATTAAGTTGATCAATTGTTTCAATAATGAAATTATAATGCATGCTTTCATTTAATATTAGTGATGCAATATGACGTAAAATTAATAAAAAACCTTGATTCTTGATCTCCATCCAGCGTGATATGATGATGTTTCAGTAATATTACATTGCAGTAGTTTATTGGAACTGCCTATCACCTAATACACAAAATCAAAATATATATAATATATTAATATATGTTATTGTTCATATCTTCTGAGAAAATCACAGCATTTATTCCATGATTTGAATATACAATTTCGAAGTTGTTCCATGTATATCACTGCTAAAGCTTCAGAGAGTTGAGATGAAGTCAGGTTTTATTATTTTGTAGTGTGTATTAGTTACATCTCGACAATCACACTATTTTTACATTTGATGATATAGGTGTACTTTCTACGCATACACAGTGTTTGACCGTTTCCAATGTGTACATAATAACATTACCTCTATATTATTTGATATAACTGATGAATGAATGAGTTGAGATGTCAGTTGCACACAGTCATCAATATCAATGTAATAAACATCTGATTGTTCTTGCTGGAAACTTAAGTATTTGTACTGAAATTATAAAATAAATCAATTTTAGTTACTTGAGTGACTGGAAATACACAAGTTAAGTCACCAATGTCGATGCAATACGTTTTAAAAACAACAGTCAGCACAGGTGATACTCAAACAAGACATATTCCACATAGTTAGATTTAATATAATCTCCTACTGTAGTGAAGATATGCTAGATATTGCTGTTTAAATGATAGTCATTGGGCAGGATTACACCATGCCTTAATATCATACATAAGGATATGATTCGTAAGTAGTTGATTTGGTATGTTTGTTATTTTGTCTGTTCAAGTTAAGAATGAGTTTTCAGGGGGCTCCCTTGAGACAATAACTCTGGTATTACAATGAATACTTTCCTTGTTTATGTTTTTAGTCTTTCAACTGGTAGAACATGTGATGATTGATATTCTAAACTTTGTGATATTCTTGACATGTATTAAATATGGTTTAAATTCATCTGTTAATTGTTTTAAATTTCTTATATGCGCATTTATTATTTTCAGCTTTCTGAATGGATGTAGCCATACATACATATGTCAACATATATTTGTTTACCTTTTTATTACCAATATCATCACAAGGAGTATATAAAGATGAATATTAAGATGATTGTGTGGAAGAATGTAGTTGAAAGAATACTTACAGGACAGGGTTGAGGTGAATCAATCAAATACTCTGATATAGATACAAGATCTTCAAGGGAATCCATAACAATCTTCACAATTTCACCATTTCTGAATAAAATGATTAAAAACTATAAGTTAATTACGGCACATTTTTTGGACATCATTTTTGTGGACATCAGGTGAAATTAAAAAACACAAACGTTACTCGATATAACACAATCACATAAATGTGGGTAAACTAATATTTCAATGAAAACATGCATCTTACTGTTCTGATATTTCATACAGCTTCCCCATTTTATCAATGAATACAGTAACATTGCTAACAGTGAACATACAAGCTGAAAGCTAAACAAACAATTATGGTTATTATAATTCTCACCTCACACTACCATTACTTAATGAAATACTGTAGTATACTTAATTTTCGCTTGGAATTATTTTTTCGCTATTTTTCGCTGAAGGAATGATTCAGTGAAAATAAAATCCAGTGAATATACTTTTTTTTATATATTTTACATTCCGCTCTTCAGTAATCAGTGAAAATAAACAAAACACCCAAAAAGTCTATTCAGCAAAAATAAATTGTATTGGCTACTATATACTCTCACCAAATCATATTCCACTGTTAATGCTCAAAATACTTTCCAATAATCAATGCATTATCAGTAATCTGTACCTGGAGTAAATTCTTCTGACCAACTAGTGTGTAATATAAGTTGTTTTCTGATGTGATTATAATAATCTCTGCCATTGGACCTAGTATCACTTGATCTATCACTTCATTGCTGGTTTTATTATCACACTCATTGACATTCATCATACCAGTATCAAATCCTATAACAAATGTCATGAAATAATTATTATATTCATTGCCAACAAAGTAATTATCTCATACTATACACTCTATAATGGGATAAGGCCTAATATATTTAACAGATAAGACATTGACATAGTTATTTTCAATAAATAGTACAACTACATCTAATCTTACCTTTGTTATAACTATGGAATACAGTATCATTATTCCAAAATATTGTATTTTGCTTTGCCCCAGGTACATTCAACAAGTTAAATGGAGCTGTAAAAGAAAACAGTTTTACAAGTTATACATATATCTGCAAGTATGATAGAGGATCATTACCATGATTTAGAGCGGAAAATAATACAAATTTGGCAGATAAAATAGTTGGCATGAAAACGATTTACAAATCAAAATAATCAGATACAAATATGTTAGGTTTAACCTGGTATTTAACCAGCTCACCCCAAACTAATAGAAGTTTACTACCTGGTGTACCTATGCAGCCCAACATGGTAGAAGATAAGGTCCTTGCCAGGTGTACCCAGGAGAGCCCACAATAATAGAGCTAGTGTCCTTACCTGGTGAACTGAGCTCAGCCCCAAAACATAGTAGTGTTCTTACCTGGTGTACCTAACTCTGCCCAAAATGGTAAAAGTGTCCATTCACCACTGAGTAAATCACAATTGATAAACAATAGATTTGATTCAATTCTACCCTCAACTTTAACCATTACTGTGACTTCATGTGGTAAAGTAGTGAATACAACATCCTGTATTGCAAGCTAAAACACAATATAGGCAATTATGATTCAGAAGTTTATATTGTAAATATAAATTAGATCATATATATCAATCTTCAGATATAGTATCACTCCCGATACTAATGATATACGCTAAACATAACAAAACAACAAACTCATCCTCTTGTAAGAACACATTTAAAACCTCCTCACTTGTGTGTCCCCATTTAAAATGTCATCAGTTTATGTGTCCCCCAATTAAAACCTCATCACTTGTGTGTCCCCATTTAAAATGTCATCAGTTTATGTGTCCCCAATTAAAACCTCATCACTTGTGTGCCCCATTTAAAACATGATCACATTCCCATTCAAAACTTTATCACTTTATGTGTATATCCATACAAAACAATATCACATTAAACCCTTTATGTGTATCAAACACCAAACAGATGGAAATAGCATGTTTTATCACAGCAACACAATAATTTCATACCAAACAACTCTTTGATGCTAATGTGTAATAATTACAATTAAAGATTTCTTTTAAATAATTATATAACTTGCTGTCGAACAATCTTGCAAAAATTAGGTCAGCATTTTTTTGTGCTGAACTTTTGGCAGACAAAACAATTAGACTGAAAATTTCAATTAAAAAAATACAATAATAATATTATGTTGTTTTAGCAATTGCTTATTCACTGTTAGTCTGGTTACTTTCCTTTTATTTCATTGGTCTATTGACCCTCTTCATATCACTCTGTTGTTACAATGTTGCAATGTGATTACTAGTAGTTGGTTTATTTGAATATGGAAATTACCCAAACAATGAATAACAATTGTATGTTTTCCATATGTGCTGTATCAACTGATAGTTGGCACAGAAACTATTAATTAAAAGTTCGACCACTACATACTTTGTGAAGTTGGAATAAATTTACATGGTGAATGAGCTAAATGGAGACAATTCCAGACCAGAATGGAGAATGGAGAGGGTTAAAAGACCCACTAAATATTAGGAAGGTAAGTCACTGTAAACTTTGTTGATATTTGAGGCGTCATAGTAAACCATATATCAGCAAAACTTTTTCTCTTTCAAAATATTACATTTTTTTCTAATGACAAATCTTTTGATCAAATTGATTAAATTATGGTTGTAAACAGAAAGCAGAGTGAAAGGCGATTGAAAAACTAATCATTATGGTGAACTGATAATATTACTTACAGATGAACTATTTGGTATAGAATCCATGCTTTGCAAGATTTTATCTGATATAATGTGAACAGTTTTCTTCATGTTGAAATCACAATCAATATCTATTCTGTATAGTGTACTATTAGCCCATAGTACAACATCAGAAAACTTTCAGCAATGCAATAAAATGAATGATAAAATGAATGAATGAAAACTGAAAATTACAATAAATCATTCAAGGTTTGTTTTTTCTCTGAAACCATGTATTGTTTATAAATTGAGTATATAAAGTGACAAAAGGAGAAATACAGTTGAAGAGTTGATAATATGACAAAGATAGTTTAATCTGAAACAAGAGCTGGCCAAGTTTTGGATGAACTAAATAAGAAGAAATACAAAAACATTTCTAGTATATATACCACTATGGGCACTCTAAATTAAGCAAGAATTAAATAAACAATCTTATATGAAACAGAACTATCATTTTAGACAAAACGAAAAAAAACACAATACCTGAGTGTTACAAACAGTAACATAAGACTGTCTTGATTTTAAACCAATACTGTCTGTAGTTGAAAACTCTAAAACAGAAAAAAAATTTTGTAATCTTTGATTGAAAGTACTGCTTGTACATTCATAAGTAACTAACACAAGGTAGTAGAATGCAAATGTCAGAGAAGTTCAACTTACTTATTATTTCTACAAACTGACTTTGTGTAGTGTTTCTTGCATATAATGTATCACCAATTAATATAAACATGTGTGAACTTGACAGTGCTACATTCTCAACTACTGGTTCAATGTCCTGTAATATCACGGAAAGTTTATTATCAAGAGTTCAAGCCAATAGGGGTGTGGAAGCCTTTTGTTATTATTCTGATTTTTCTCTTATATCATTTTTTTTGAACAAAATGTGAACTGGTGCACCTGACTGAGATTTTGCTTGATCACATGGTTTAATTATCATATTGATTTTAAACATGTATAACTATTGTAACATAGATGGATACAAAATAATGATGCATAATTGTTTCTTTGCATAGCAGAAGTGACTATAGAAACAGTGCATTGACTACCACATGGAGCTTGTATATTAGGTATATGGGCAGTACATGAGGTCAATGCACTCTGTCATCTTAATAAACAAAATTCAAAAACATACAAAGTGCTTTTGATTCAAAGAATTCAGGTAATGTTTTATGCATAACTGAACAAATGCTACGACAAGTGCATTTATCTACCGGCTAATATGTTTTCTAAAACATTTGTTCATTCAGATATTAACCACAAATTTAAATACCTTCTTTTATATTGCCCTGTGTTAGTGAGCCTACAATGATTTGATGTAAAACTGAAAGGACAAAGATGTTATAGCAAACCTGTAAAAGTAGACGCTGAATCCATAATCTGTTTGTTGATTTCAAATTATCTTGGGATATATACATACCATTGCTGTAACCAAGCAACCACCAATACAATTATAAAATAAGCAAAATATACAGGATCATAGTGATTTTATTTTAAGAAACCGCATTATTACATATATCTATGCATTTTTCCAATTGTTGTAAGCAGGTGAGTCTGGAACCCAGAAATGGCTTCACATACATGTACAAATTCAGCTGCGCAATCAAATAAATGTGCATTTTTTTTTTAAATCCCATAATTACTGAATACATCAACAAAGATAATGAACACACAAACCTTGTTAGAATAATGACAACATTAAGTGCACATGCATCCTGGAAACAATCAGAAACTCATGAACAGTAAAAGTAAAGTACAATATAGTGAGTTGAAGAACAGAATTCCACTTCCAGACATTTTAACTAGCACAGGTGGTTACAGAAATTGTCTGTTCATCGTTTTTTTTATTTTTGTCTTGAAAAAAATTGATTACTTGTACCCAATGTCTAAAAACTTCTTGTGTATAAGTATATACATGTACCAACCTGTATTATAGTTGGTCTGTCACTGTGCCCTCTCAATGCTAACCAATCACTATTATCACTTAATACAAACTTGGGTTGTGTAATAGGAAACACAGAGTCCCTAAACAAATAGAAAATACAGTACTGGCTAATGCAGGGTTTGGTTAGTTTCAGGTTGAGATGGTGAATTCTAGAATAGGGGGGGGACTTGATGAAACACATTAAAGGCAATTGTCTCAATATCCAAGTAATTTGCCTTGGTGGCCTTAGTTATACAGTTTGTCCTTAATCTATTCCTATATGCTAAAGACAATTTTATCAAATCTTCCTTTGAAATAGGGGTCCTTTCAACTGTGAAGTTCAGGCCCTGCTGGAATAGGTTCAAATTGGCTGGATTAATAATGGGTTAAAATGGTAAAGACTCTGGAATAAAGACATCTAAGAAAGGTACAGGGTGGCAGGGTTGGGATGGATATCTGAGTTTAAGCAGTGGTAGAAGTTAAAAACAATTCCTAGTACAGGTTGTGACCTGAAAAACAATTATGATTTCTAGGTAGGAATATCAGATGTGCATATACAAGGTTGTGCAGCGGTGAGAGTATTAAAGAGTACCCCTAAAAAAAAGAAGATGGATGTTTTATTATTTGACAACATAAATAGGCAAATAATTGCAGTCTTGATTTAGTTGGAATGCTAGCTTCAATTTTACTCAAATTCCCCTCATCGCTGCCTCATGATATCCAGTGTTTGTCAACATTTTTTTTTTCTTTTGAAAAAAGCTGCAAAGCAGTTTGGAGTGAAATTATTATTGAATAACAAATAATCTAAACAATACAGCAATTTTATTGTAGAAGATTATCCAGTATAAATCAACTACTCATTGAGACAAGGATACCCAGTAATCTTTTTTATTGCACTTCGAAAAGACACAGCTATCACCCTGACAAATGTCAACCATTAACCCTTAAACTCAACCATAGAGGATACACATGTTATGAAACATATTAAGTTAAATTGATAGGGTTTAATTAGACAGGGTGTAAATACATGTTTTCAACCCATAAAACTTCATGCAAGAAAACACTAACCTTACAAAACAGTTAGCAACAGCAAGATGTGATTTTCCATTAACATGGATTTCCATCTGGTATGCATCAGAATATTTTAGAGTTGAGTAAATTTCCCAACACCTTGAAAATAAATTATGCAAGAAAGCAAGATTAGAACACATCCTGTCAATCTGGTATATGTACTGATATACTGAGATAGGTACTGAGTCATTGAATCCCACTTAGCCTGTTGTCACTGAATCCCATCTAGCTGGACTGTCACTGAACCCCACCCAGCCTGGCTGTCACTGAATCCCACTTAGCCTGGCTGTCACTGAATCCCATCTAGCTGGACTGTCACTGAACCCCACCCAGCCTGATTGTCAATGAATCCCACTTAGCCTGTTGTCAAGGATTCCCATCTAGCTGGACTGTCACTGAACCCCACCCAGCCTGGCTGTCACTGAATCCCACTTAGCCTGTTGTCAAGGATTCCCATCTAGCTGGACTGTCACTGAACCCCACCCAGCCTGATTGTCAATGAATCCCACCTGGCTTGCCTGTCACAAAATCCCACCTAGCTTAGCTGTCAATGAACTCACCTAGCTGGGTTGTCACTGAACCCCA
Source organism: Saccoglossus kowalevskii (assembly GCF_978046115.1). Taxonomy (NCBI): domain Eukaryota; kingdom Metazoa; phylum Hemichordata; class Enteropneusta; family Harrimaniidae; genus Saccoglossus; species Saccoglossus kowalevskii. Next base: position 8,972,673 of record NC_140642.1, read on the forward strand.
CCCAGCCTGGCTGTCACTGAATCCCACTTAGCCTGTTGTCACTGAATCCCATCTAGCTGGACTGTCACTGAACCCCACCCAGCCTGGCTGTCACTGAATCCCACTTAGCCTGGCTGTCACTGAATCCCACCCAGCCTGACTGTCAATGAATCCCACCTGGCTTGCCTGTCACAAAATCCCACCTAACTTGGCTGTCAATGAACTCACCTAGCTGGGTTGTCACTGAATCCCACTTAGCCTGGCTGTCACTGAACTCCACTTAGCCTGGCTGTCACTAAATCCCACCTAGCCTGGCTGTCACTGAAACCCACCTAGCCTGGCTGTCACTAAATCCCACCTAGCCTGGCTGTCACTGAATTCCAACTAGCCTGGCTGTCACTGAATCCAACCTAGCCTGACTGTCACTAAATCCCACTTAGCCTGGCTGTCAATGAACTCACCCAGCTGGTTTGTCACTGAATCCCACCTAGCTGGGCTGTTACTGAATCCCACCTCACCTGACTGTCAATGAATCCTACTTAGCCTGCTGTCACTGAATCCCCACTTAGTCTGCTCTGCTGTCACTAAATCCCATCTAGCCTGGCTGTAACTGAATCCATAACCCAGCCTTACTGTCAATGAATCCCACCTAGCTTGGCTGTCAATGAATCACACCAAGCTGGGCTGTTACTGAATCCCACCTCACCTGACTGTCAATGAATCCCACTTAGTCCGGCTGTCAATGAACCCACCCAGCTGGGTTGTCACTGAATCCCACTTAGCCTGCTGTCACTAAATCCCATCTAGCCTGGCCGTCACTGAAACCAAATCCAGCCTTACTGTCACTGAATCCTACCTAGCCCGGCTGTCAATGAATCACACCAAGCTGGGCTGTCACTGAATCCCACCTAGCCAGGCTGTCACAGAATCCCACTTAGCCCGGCTGTCAATGAATCACGCCAAGCTGGGCTGTCACTGAATCCTACTTAGCCTGCTGTCACTGAATCCCATCTAGCCTGGCTGTCACTGAAACTCGCCCGCCTAGCCTGGCTGTCAATGAATTCCACTTAGCCTGGATGTCAATGAACCCCACCTAGCCTGGCTGTCACTGAATCCCATCTAGCCTGGCTGTCAATGAATATCCCACTTAGCTCGACTGTCAATGTACCCTACCTAGCTTGGCTGTCGAGGTACCCTATCTAGCCTGGCTGTCAATGAACCCCACCTGGCTTGGCTGCCAATGAACCCCACCTAGCTTGGCTGCCAATGAACCCCACCTAGCTTGGCTGCCAATGAACCCCACCTAGCCTGGCTGTCAATGAACCCCACCTAGCTTGGCTGCCAATGAATCCCACCTAGCTTGGCTGCCAATGAACCCCACCTAGCCTGGCTGCCAATGAACCCCACCTAGCATGGCTGCCAATGAACCCCACCTAGCATGGCTGTCAATGAACCCCACCTAGCTTGGCCACCAATGAATCCCACCTAGCCTGGCTGCCAATGAACCCCACCTAGCCTGGCTGCCAATGAATCCCACCTAGCTTGGTTGCCAATGAATCCCAACTAGCTTGGCTGCCAATGAACCCCACCTAGCGTGGCTGCCAATGAACCCCACCTAGCCTGGCTGCCAATGAACCCCACCTAGCCTGGCTGTCAATGAACCCCACCTAGCCTGGCTGTCAATGAATCCCACCTGGCCTGGCTGTCAATGAACCCCACCTAGCCTGGCTGTCAATGAACCCCACCTAGCCTGGCTGTCAATAAACCCCACCTAGCTTGGCTGTCAATGAATCCCACCTGGCTTGGCTGCCAATGAATCCCACCTAGCTTGGCTGCCAATGAATCCCACCTAGCTTGGCTGCCAATGAACCCCACCTAGCCTGGCTGTCAATGAATCCCACCTAGCTTGGCTGCCAATGAATCCCACCTAGCTTGGCTGCCAATGAATCCCACCTAGCCTGGCTGTCAATGAATCCCACCTAGCTTGGCTGTCAATGAATTCCACCTAGCTTGGCTGTCAATGAATCCCACCTAGCTTGGCTGCCAATGAACCCCACCTAGCCTGGCTGTCAATGAATCCCACCTGGCCTGGCTGCCAATAAACCCCACCTAGCCTGGCTGTCAATGAACCCCACCTAGCTTGGCTACCAATGAATCCCACCTAGCCTGGCTGCCAATGAACCCCACCTAGCTTGGCTGTCAATGAATCCCACCTAGCTTGGCTGTCAATGAATCCCACCTAGCCTGGCTGTCAATGAATCCCACCTGGCTTGGCTGCCAATGAATCCCACCTAGCTTGGCTGTCAATGAACCCCATCTAGCTTGGCTACCAATGAATCCCACCTAGCCTGGCTGCCAATGAACCCCACCTAGCTTGGCTGCCAATGAATCCCACCTAGCTTGGCTGTCAATGAATCCCACCTAGCTTGGCTGTCAATGAATCCCACCTAGCTTGGCTGTCAATGAATCCCACCTAGCTTGGCTGTCAATGAATCCCACCTAGCTTGGCTGCCAACGAATCCCACCCAGCTTGGCTGCCAATGAATCCCACCTAGCTTGGCTGCCAATGAACCCCACCTAGCCTGGCTGTCAATGAATCCCACCTAGCTTGGCTGCCAATGAATCCCACCTAGCTTGGCTGCCAATGAATCCCACCTAGCTTGGCTGTCAATGAATCCCACCTAGCTTGGCTGCCAATGAATCCCACCTACCCTAGATAGTCATTTATGTCCTGTGACACTACAGTAAATTCCTGCATATGATTATTTTTCGATAGTTTCACTATTGGATTCTGTTTCTTGTCCATAAACTGAATGGTGAGATCTGCTGATTGCTTTGAGAGAACAGAACAATATCATGTGTTACATCACCTCCCACACTACATCTATTCAATTCTTGTTCTTATTAGTTGCTGGCTATCATGTCTAAGCTGAGCTTGATTCACACTATGACAGGATTTCCTACCTTTGAGGGCACACTTGCTGTTAAGTTCATCTCCTGCTCATCAGCATTATAAGGATCAACAATCCATAGTCTTAAAAGATGAGTGTAATCCTCACTAGAGAAATAAACATTATATGTTCATTTATAATTAACATATACTATATATAAAACACATATTGATTAATTTTAGGTAACAGTATTTTTCCAAGATATATTTACTCAAGATGACAATACTCACCTAGGGTGACAATATGTGTTGTTCGTTGGCAGCTATTGGCACAAAACATTTGCTGCATGTAGTACATGTGCTTAGGTCAATGATATAGGTATGTATGTATGACCCAGCATACAATGAATGCAATTTTTAGTTTATATGTTTATTAGAAACATAAGCTACTAATAAAGCAAATATGGTATAGAAATATTGATATAAGCATTAAGTTTTATACCTGACACTATCTTTAGGAAGAGCTATAAAATACCAAGTATAACACATAGGATCATCATCTACATAAACTGCATGGGAAGACTGGTAAGATCTTGTTGTATTCTAAAAGTATATATATACAGGCACAATATCAAAATAAATCTTGGAAAGAAATTAAATTAATTGCATAATGTTTTACCTGGAATGTTTGTGAATGTAATTACCGTATATGTTGTATTGACAGGGACAAGTATGTTTATGAGTTGAATATTTTACAATTAAGGTTAAAATAAATGCAATTGTGGTTCATATTTGTATTGAAGAGCAAGATGGTATATACAAGTGAGTTACAAAGCATGTGATAACGAAGACGAGGTGGCAGCACTGCACAAAAAAATATTTGACGAATTTGAAGTTATAACATAATAACATAATTACAAAACAAAATTTATTCCGTTCTATACTTACACTGTCAGTGTCTAAGACTAAGGACAGAATTATTGTATGTATACCAGACTCACTACAATGTACCATGGTGACTGAAGAGCTGTGAAAACAATAAATAATGCAACAGAGAATAACAAAAGATGAATCATCGAAATATTTCAAACAGAGAATAACATTAGATGGACCATCAGTACTCTGAACAAAGAAGAACAGTAGATGCCCAGATAATATTCAGAATGGAGAATAACAATAGTTGAACCATTAATATTCAGAACAAAGAATAACAATAAATATAGTTTTAATATTCAGAACAAAGAAAAATAGAAGCTTGTTTCAGAGCAATACATTACTACTCACACAATATGCTGTAATACAACAAATACCTGTTATTAGTAAAATGACATCCATCATCAGATATACTCCACTCTACATCTACAGCATCTTCTAACAACTGCAGTGAAAACTGAAATATATAACACATACAAATAAAATTAACAATCTGATTTGATTTTTGGCTTTATATTTTTTTAGTCAAACTTTGTGATGGTTATTATTTTGACGAAGTTTGGCAAAAATTTTGTGCTGAACAAAAAGTTGACCTAAAACAATTTGTTTTTACATGAATTGTCATTTTCGTCAAATTCTTTTATTAAAGTTTACACATTTTATTGGGCAAAATATCACAAACTCTTCAAGTTTTTGCAAAAAATAAGGATAACCAAGAAAACAATAATAATGAAAAATGGAAATACTAGTTTGAGTGTATATATTAAATCTACTGATGTATACTTACTGGTTTTCTAGTTGTCAATTTTGCTCCGAGATTAACACCTGGTATAACGACCCTGTTGATATAAAAGTAATTACAAACAAGTGCAGAATTTATATTTGTAGCTGTCAAAACAAACTGAGACACTTGTCAGTTTTGTTATCCCTTCGGTGTGTAGTTTTAAGGCATGTTTCATAGTTGCTTGCATACCAGGCTTCATAAAGGCGTGATTTGTATAATATAAAATATTTATAAATGTGAAATGAGGGCCGTTTTTGGACGTCAGTGTTTGGCTGGCCCGCATTATATTCGACTTACAACACAAAATTTGAAAAGAAGACGTCCAAGTAATAAAGAAAAAGGTAAAACAGTTGTCAGTCGCAAGATAGAGCTACGAATCCGCAGCTATAGAGAACTTTGACACTGGGTCGCTAGTGCGACAGACGACTGATTTTAAACTTATTTTTTACTTATCTGACATGTTCATGATCGTATTTTGTTCTAAGTCGATCTACATATCAGAGGCCAGAAATATACACCAAATGAAAATGACGACCGACAATCAAGAGAGCTATGAACTACCAGAATATGTGCCACATATTGCAAACCGCAAACGTACCTCCAGTTGACGTTCTGGGATTCATCTGTGAGAACTGCTTTATCACATCGAAACGTTATAGTCAAAATTAGTAGCCAAGAATATACGAAACAACTTCGCATACTTCGTATCAAACCGACCCAAATGCGAGCTGCAGAAGCAGGAATCAGAACCAGGAAACAGACAACTTTATCTAAGTCCCGCCAGTTTTGTTTTTACACTTCAAACAGCGCCCCCTATAACAAATATATAACTTTTTGAGGGCGCACTCTTGTAATATAATGTGTCAATAAAAGTAGAATCCGAGACGTGAATGCAAATACACAGAATTTATTCATAATGCAATTAATTTGTACTCCTGGATAATATAAGGAAACCACCATAATTTTCGAGAAAATGGTGGTTGTATTTAAAATAGTGGATAGTGGCCATTCTGTCAGTATTATAACGATATTATCATGGGTCTCTATGGCAGACATATTATACAGTAGTTTGGTGACATAGGCTGATGGGTAAGTTTTGTTTTGTATTTTAAAAAACCAGGGTTTTGAAAAAAAGTACAAAGTAGGTTATATCGAACCATGTGAACCCTGGCAGTCGGGTATTAATTTATTTGATGTACTTGAAATTGAATACGCTAAATATTCCCAAATGTATCCTAACTACCATTGCTTGGTCTGTGGTGATTTTAATGCTAGATCTGCGAATCTAGTAGATTATTTAAGCCAAGCAAATACTGTACATGTTCCCTGTCATGAAGAATATTTGAGTGATGATATTATACCACCAAGACGGTCACATGACACAGAGACAAACCGGTACGGCCAACGCCTTTTAGAGTTATGTAAATCATCTGGGTTACGTATTATGAATGGACGTTTTGCAGACAAGAGCGGCTACTTTACGTGTTTAAAAAATCAAGGTGGTAGTGTTGTGGATTATTTATTATGTAATACCTCAGTTATGAAAGATCTAACAAATTTCCATGTGGGTGACAGAATTGAGTCAGATCACCAACCTTTAATTTTTAGTGTGAAACAAAATCGCAATGCTATAGTAGCTTCGAATGTTGCACCGGTTACAAGTGATGATCCAATAATTTATAAAATAGCCTGGGATGAAAAATATAGCGAAAATTTTCACCGTTTCTGGAACGGAGAACGCGCTGCTTTCATGTTGGAATCAATTTATGATTTGATGAGTAGCAATAGTTTGGATGAGTCAATTACTCGTATTGTTGATCTTTTATACACTGCCGCAGCTGAAATGAAACATGTGGTCAAAAATGGGAGACCAAGGCAGCATGAAAATTCAACAGTTTGGTATGATCATGATTGTTCTGTTGCAAAAACCATGGCAACTAGAGCACTGAATGAATTTAGACGAACCAGAACACATAACTCGCTCGATAACCTAAGAAAGCAAAAAGCCAGTTATCGGAAATTATTGGCACTAAAGAAAAAACAATTTGAAGAGAGAGAGAAATTTAAACTACTGGAAGCATCCAAACAAACAAATTCAAAAAACTTTTGGTCCCTGCTAAAAAACAAATAAAAATAGCCCTTCTTTAAATATTTCTAACGATGAATGGTTTGGTTATTTTCCAAACCTGTTCAGTTATAATGAAGGTGAAATTGATGTGGGTCCTTTTTACGAAGAGGTTAAACAGTTTGTGGACAATTTTAACTTTCAAGAAAGTGACCAGGATTGTAACCATATTAATTGTGACGAACTTGGGAGCGAAATTACACAAGTTAACAAAGTAATTCATGACATGAAAATGGGTAAAGCTACAGGGTATGATGGCATACCAGTTGAATTGTTAAAAAAATGTCTCACCGAATTTACAGTTTTACTAGTTAAATTATTTAATAAGTTATATTCTGCTGGTTACTTTCCGAGTGATTGGGTATTGGGGTTGATTGTACCACTATACAAAAAGGGTGACATTCAAAATGTTAATAACTATAGGGGAATTACATTATTATCACTGCTGGGTTAAGTATTTGCTTCTATAATATATACCAGATTGAACAAATGGGTCGAAAGAAATTGCCCTTTGAACGAAAATCAAGCTGGATTTCGCAAGTCGTATAGCACGCTAGATAATATGTTTATATTAGACACCATCATAAATAGATATTTCACTCTTAAGAGCAGACTTTATTGTGTGTTTGTCGATTTTGAAAAAGCGTTCGACCATATTAATCATTATATGTTAATCTTTAAATTGCTAAAAAATGGTCTTCATGGTCGCTTTTTCAAAATTGTACAGTCTATGTATAGCAATATAAAGTCTCGTGTGCGAAGCCCAAAAGGGGTAACGGAAACGGTTAAATGTCTATGTGGGGTTCAACAAGGTTCTATTTTGTCACCTCTTCTGTTTGCTTTGTTTATAAACGACCTTGGTGACTATTTGGAGCACAGACTTTTAGGTGTATATGTTGGTTTACTTAAATTGTTTTACTTACTATTTGCTGACGATTTAATATTATTTAGTTCGAATGCAGTTGGTTTACAAAGACTGCTGAACGGTTTATCAGAGTATTCAGGCAAATGGAAAGTCAATATTAGTAAAACAAAAATTGTAGTTTTTAGAAATGCCGGCAAATTAAGGAATTATGAGAAATGGCACTACAATGGTGAACAACTTCCGGTTGTGTCTCATTTTTGTTATCTGGGTATTACTTTTTCGAATAATGGTCGCTGGTTTATATCCCAAAAAGTGATTGCCAAGCAGGCGAGTAAAGCAATATTTGCTTTAAAAAAGATACTAGCAAAATACAGTGATATTGATGTACAAATGTATTTAAAGATTTTTGACTGTAAAATTTTACCAATATTGATGTATGGCAGTGAAGTTTGGGGTTTTGACAAAGGGGTAAATATTGAGGAAACACATCGCAAGTTTTGTAAATTTATTTTAAATTTGCTTACAACCACAACAAATCCAGTAATTTATGGAGAATAGGCAGACTACCACTAATCCATTTGTACGAAAGCCGAGAGGGGCCTTCCTACTTCACAGTTCCAACTTCCGAGTTCCGACTTCTAACTTCCGAGTTCCGTCTTCTAACGTCCGAGTTCCAACTTCTAACTTCCGAGTTGTTGCAAATCGCAGAAGCAAAAAGTACCGTCATCTGTAGTAATGAAACTTCATATCATTTGTGCACAGAATTGTTTTGCATTGTGATTGGCATTGTCTAACCATATTTATATTGTCTTTGCATTTGAATATATTCTACCTTATTCTTCCCATGGACCCTTCATTGTGATCTACCTTAGTTAAGACAAGTTCACTGATTATGATCTATCTGGTCGCCTGATTATATGCCCTAATTATATTCTACTTTGTGACACGTTCCCTGGTAATTCCTTTATTCTTACCCAAACAGATTAATCATCAGTCTCACCTATACTTGACGGACACTGACATTCACTTATTTTTTTCGGACATGAGGTATGGAGAAAGTGCAAGGAACGTTGGTTCCACTAAATGACATTAATTATCATTTTTTTAGGTTCGATAGATATACTATTTATCATGAAATTGACTTTCACTTTATTATGTTTCATGTTTTCCCCGAAATCTCAGGTTTTATGCTTTAACTTATATATTTATGTATATATATATCAAGACTCCTATATTTACACATTTTAAATTTCCGACTTCAAAGTTCTTACTTCTGACTTCCAATTTCCGACTTCTCACTTCCGACTTCACATTTCCACTTCTCACTTCTGAATTCGAACTTAAGAGTTCTCTCTTCAGACTTCAGATTTGCCAGTCCGTGCTTCTCATTGCAGGCGCGTCTTTCATGCATCTCGCGAGATCTCGCAATTGTTCGGAAAATCACCTATTCTGTGCACAAATGATAGACTACTATGTAGTTTCATCACTACAGATGACGGTACTTTTTGCTCCTGCGGTTTGCAACAATAATAACTCGGAAGTTAGAAGTCGGAACTCTGAAGTTAGAAGTCGGAACTCTGAAGTTAGAAGTCGGAACTCGGAAGTTGGAACTTTGAACTAGGAAGGCCCCTCTCGGCTTTCGTACATTTGCGTTACATACGTATTATTAAATTTTGGTTGAAAATTTTAAAAATGCAAACACAGCGTTATGTTTACCAATGTTACCTTTTCCAGTATAAAAAAGCGGAAAACAACCGTAAATGTTGGGCTTTCCAAGTCAAAGAACTTCTATTTTCGCACGGTTTTGGTTTTGTTTGGTTAAATCAAGGCGTGGAAGATAACTGTTTTGTCTCTATTCACCCAAAGAGTTCATGATATGTACAAACAAACTTGGTTTACAGATCTCAACAATTATCCTAAACTCGGGAAATACAGAGATTTTAAGATTGATTTTGGATGTGAAAAATATTTGCATTTAATAAAAGACAACAAGTTACGTTCTGCGCTATGTCAGCTTAGAACATCATCCCACAACCTTCGGGTTGAATCTGACCGTAAACTAAACATACCGAGGAATATGAGAATCTGCAAATTATGTAATTTAGGGTTGGTTGAGGATGAATACCATTTTTGCCTTGTATGTCCACATTTTGTAAATCTTAGAAAAAAAATATTTATCTAAATTTTATCTGTACAATCAGACTTACGAAAAATTTCTTCGTTTAATGCAGTTCGACAACTTATCTGTTCTTCAAATTTCGAAATGTGTATTCTACGCTTCTAAACACAGAGTCAATCTACTTAACCAGTTGTGACTCGTAGATTGAACAATTATTTAAAGGAATCCCTCTGTATGTATTTTTCTATTTTTTTGATTTATTGTACCATAGGCCTGAGGCCATTGTACTGAATAAAATTCATATCATATTATCAAACCATGTGAACCATGGCAGTCAGGTAGGGTATATCAAACCATGTGAACCATGGCAGTTGGGTAGGGTATATCAAACCATGTGAACCATGGCAGTCAGGTAGGGTATATCAAACCATGTGAACCATGGCAGTTGAGTAGGGTATATCAAACCATGTGAACCATGGCAGTCAGGTAGGGTATATCAAACCATGTGAACCATGGCAGTTGGGTAGGGTATATCAAACCATGTGAACCCTGGCAGTTGGGTAGGGTATATCAAACCATGTGAACCATGGCAGTTGGGTAGGGTATATCAAACCATGTGAACCCTGGCAGTTGGGTAGAGTATATCAAACCATGTGAACCCTGGCAGTTGGGTAGGGTATATCAAACCATGTGAACCCTGGCAGTTGGGTAGGGTATATCAAACCATGTGAACCCTGGCAGTTGGGTAGGGTATATCAAACCATGTGAACCCTGGCAGTCAGGTAGGGAAAATCAAACCATGTGAACCCTGGCAGTTGGGTAGGGTATATCAAACCATGTGAACCCTGGCAGTCAGGTAGGGTATATCAAACCATGTGAACCGTGGCAGTTGGTTAGGGTATATATCGAACCATGTAAACCATGGCAGTTGGGTAGGGTATATCAAACCATGTGAACCATGGCAGTCTGATAGGGTATATCAAACCATGTGAACCCTGGCAGTTGGGTAGGGTATATCAAACCATGTGAACCATGGCAGTTGGGTAGGATATATCAAACCATGTGAACCCTGGCAGCTGGGTAGGGTATATCAAACCATGTGAACCCTGGCAGTTGGGTAGGGTATATCAAACCATGTGAACCATGGCAGTTGAGTAGGGTATATCAAACCATGTGAACCATGGCAGCTGGGTAGAGTATATCAAACCATGTGAACCATGGCAGTTGGGTAGGGTATATCAAACCATGCGAACCACGGCAGCTGGGTAGGGTATATCAAACCATGTGAACTATGGCAGTCTGATAGGGTATATATCGAACCATGTAAACCATGGCAGTTGGGTAGGGTATATCAAACCATGTGAACTATGGCACTCTGATAGGGTATATATCGAACCATGTAAACCATGGCAGTTGGGTAGGGTATATCAAACCATGTGAACCATGGCAGTATGATAGGGTATATCAAACCATGTGAACCATGGCAGCTGGGTAGGGTATATCAACCCATGTGAACCACGGCAGTTGGGTAGGGTATATCAAACCATGTGAACTATGGCAGTCTGATAGGGTATATATCGAACCGTGTAAACCATGGCAGTTGGGTAGGGTATATCAAACCATGTGAACCATGGCAGTATGATAGGGTATATCAAACCATGTGAACCATGGCAGCTGGGTAGGGTATATCAACCCATGTGAACCACGGCAGTTGGGTAGGGTATATCAAACCATGTGAACCATGGCAGTATGATAGGGTATATCAAACCATGTGAACCATGGCAGCTGGGTAGGGTATATCAACCCATGTGAACCACGGCAGTTGGGTAGGGTATATCAAACCATGTGAACCATGGCAGTCTGATAGTGTATATCAAACCATGTGAACCGTGGCAGTTGGGTAGGGTATATCAAACCATGTGAACCGTGGCAGTTGGTTAGGGTATATATCGAACCATGTAAACCATGGCAGTTGGGTAGGGTATATCAAACCATGTGAACCATGGCAGTCTGATAGGGTATATCAACCCATGTGAACCATGGCAGCTGGGTAGGGTATATCAAACCATGAGAACCATGGCAGTTGGGTAAGGTATATCAAACCATGGCAGCTGGGTATGGTATATCAAACCATGTGAACCATGGCAGCTGGGTAGGGTGTATCAAACCATGTGAATCATGGCAGCTGGGTAGGGTATATCAAACCATGTGAACCATGGCAGCTGGGTAGGCTGTATCAAACCATGTGAACCATGGCAGTTGGGTAGGGTATATCAAACTATGTGAACCATGGCAGTTGGGTAGGGTATATCAAACCATGTGAATCATGGCAGTCGGGTAGGGTATATCAAACCATGTGAACCATGGCAGCTGGGTAGGGTATATTAACCCATGTGAACCATGGCAGTCGGGTAGGGTGTTCCAAACCATGTGAACCATGGCAGCTGGGTAGGGTATATCAAACCATGTGAACCATGGCAGTCGGGTAGGGTATATCAAACCATGTGAACCATGGCAGTCGGGTAGGGTATATCAAACTATGTGAACCCTGGCAGTTGGGTAGGGTATATCAACCCATGTGAACCCTGGCAGCTGGGTAGGGTATATCAAACCATGTGAACCATGGCAGTCGGGTAGGGTATATCAAACCATGTGAACCATGGCAGTCGGGTAGGGTATATCAAACTATGTGAACCATGGCAGTTGGGTAGGGTATATCAACCCATGTGAACCCTGGCAGCTAGGTAGGGTATATCAAGTTTTTAGATGCAATATAGAAAAAAGCTATTTGCAAGATTATACCTGATTGGCTACCCAACCCCAAAAGTCAGACCAATCAGAGAGCAGCTTGTTTGTTGGCAGGTTTTTTCAATATATCAAATTCGGTCTTGTATAAATGCTTTGACATGATAGCATTGTAGTCAGAATCATACCCAATTTTGAGGCATGCAAATAAACTAGAAATACACTGGCTATGACACCAGGAAAGTTTTCCTAAGACTATTTGTCATCATGTTAAAAAAAGAATAAATGTGCTATAGAGGACTGCAAACCATTCAAGCATTAGAGCTAATTTGCATAAGAATCAGAAGCATTTATTTGTCTTAGCGATTTATTATCATGTTTGATCTCAAGTTCATATTCAGAACTAATTGAGATGTTTTGTCAATACTTCTTTTCAATACACAATAGAAATGACATTACTGTTATACACTGATATATAAATACTGATTGTAAATGATATATGTACGAGCAAGAAAAGAAAATACATGTATCACACAAACTGGCAGCCATTTAAGTATTTGAAACTTATTCTTCCTTTTGGCAAAATATCAAACTTTGCAATCATAACACTAAACATATTAATTTGAATCCAAGTGGGATGGAAGGAGAGGGGAAAAACCTCGCCTGTCTAAAGTGACCATAACTCTCTGGACACAAGATTTGTTAAATGAGCCCCTTGTACACCAAGAGATGAATGTCACAGTCCCCATTATTTAACTATAAAATGCTCATGTTAAAATAATACATGGAACATCTGCAAACAATTGAATTAATATGTACTCTATGTGGGTACAACTTATCATCGATTTCCCTTAATCTGATAATTGAAAACTTTCATTGACCCGGGTTCTAATCTCAAAGTACACAAGGGCAACCAAACTAAGTCTCATACATGCTCAAGAAATTGCATTCATAAATCTGAGTAAACCTTGATGTACCTTTAATAACAACTTACTGCTTTTAATTCAGGTCTTTGTATATTACCAGGACCTGGGTTTGTTTCAGTATCACCACTATAATTCCAATCCAAATGTAGCCCTGACACCCCTCTACATTCTCTACTGAGATTTGTATTGGTGCGACCCTTCTGTCACAGATTCAGATCGAGGTCATGACATCACTAAAAACCCGAGCATTACAATCTAAGCTAATTATTTATTCTGAGCATGCTCAGTTGTTCTCTCAGTGCAGTCGGGAGAAATAATTTTGGATGAAAATCTTGAAAAACACCCACATAGGATTTTTAGATAAGGAAAAAAAATTTACGTGCATATTCAACAGAGACTTATTCATGAGCCTGCCAGGTTTTATTGATATCCTGCTGCAGAATTTCTAAGAAAATGTTGGAGACATAAAGGGGGAAGGACGGAAGGAAACCAGAACAAAGAAATAATAGTCGCCTTTCAGGCTACGCCTGAACGGGAACTAAAAACCAAAATGATGGAAGAAGATTGTATGTAAGCAAACACTTTTTTAGGCAATTTAATCAAAACAAATAAGAATACTTTTTTAGTTATTCCCATATTTAAATGACAAATTGCTCTTTAAAATAATACATGTAGTTTCATTTGATTTCAAACTCCAAATAAAGGCCATTTAAGCACTGTAACTGTACAGGTTTGACTATAACTTGAGTAGGTGGTATACACAAGTTTGTCTACCTTGGGTGGCCACTATACACAGGTTTGACTGTACCTTCAGTTGTCGTTATATACAGGTCTGATTATAGTATGTAGTCTACTTGTACTAAATGTGATTAGATTTGTGATCTGATGAGATTAAACTAGAATAGCATGCACAATAAGTCCACAGTTTATCTACAACGTAGCACCATAGATTTTGCCATGGCTAGGGGAATCTCAGGTATCACCTTTGTGGAAGTGTGGTGATATTTCATTGCAGATAGCACTGTACATAAAACAAACTTATGTCAGCAACTCAATATCATTCATTTCTTACCGCCCCCTCAAACACTGAAACGAATCAACAATCAAATGAATGTGTTACAAGTAAAGATAAAAACCAATCATGGAATTGTATCAACATTTGAGACAATATACTCTTTTGAAGTATGTTGAAATAATTGTAATTAAAACACTAATAAAACATGCACCAACAAATTTACAAAGCGACCACATTTTCTACAGTGCTATTAACCAATTTAGTTCTGAAGTTCATGAGAAGATGTCAAAATAGACAAAAAATAATATAAACTATATGAATAAATTAAGATAACTAATATGCATAGATTTAAGATTTCTGGTAATCAGAATTCCCACTTACATAATCTAAAAATCGGAGTTGAATCCAGCAGATGACAATAATGGGAGAATAGTAAACTGGACAAATCGTGGACAAATCTTGAACAAATCATGTTTACCCACCCCTTCAAAAAAGAACAATATATTTACAACAAATATGCGTTTAAAAATACATAAGTGACAGTGTGCAATTATCAAAATAAGTTGCACTTCTTATAAATCCATACTTACAAACTCTGAATTAAAAACTGTTTTTTGAAAAAAAAAAGTCCTTTGGGGAAAATATTTACACAATATTTAAATGAGGAAAATAATTTCTCAGTGCAGTGACTGCATCAGTACAGATTTTGATGACAAGTGAATTACTCCTGGCACAGCATTGAGGCTGGTGATCCAAGGTGTGTCGTCAATGAAAGATGAGATCCAAGGTGTGTCATCAATGAAAGATGAGATCCAGGGTGTGTCATCAATGAAAGATGACATCCAAGGTGTGTCATCAATGAAAGATGATATCCAAGATGCGTCATCAATGAAAGATGAGATCCAAGGTGTGTCATCAATGAAAGATGAGATCCAAGGTGTGTCATCAATGAAAGATGATGTCCAAGATGTTCCATCAATGAAAGATGAGATCCAAGTAATGTCATCAATGAAAGATGATATCCAAGGTGTGCCATCAATGAAAGACGAGATCCAAGGTGTGTCATCAATGAAAGATGAGATCCAAGGTATTTCATCAATGAAAGATGATATCCAAGGAGTGCCATCAATGAAAGATGATATCCAAGGTGTGCCATCAATGAAAGATGGGATCCAAGGTGTGTCATCAATGAAAGATGAGATCCAAGGTGTGTCATCAACGAAAGATGAGATCCAAGACGTGTCATCAATAAAAGATGAAATCCAAGGTGTCTCATCAATGAAAGATGATATTCAAGGTGTGCCATCAATGAAAGATGAGATCCAAGGAGTGTCATCAATGAAAGATGAGATCCAAGTTGTGTCATCAATGAAAGATGAGATCCAAGAAGTGTCATCAATGAAAGATGAGATCCAAGACGTGCCATCAATTGATCATTTCTTTATCATTGTACTCCTGCAAAACAAAAAAATATTGTATTGGTCAGAACAGATTTCTGGCTGGTATGTTACAATAGTAATCAGCCATAGTAAAATTGATGTATCATTTACTAAATGATTGAACAACCCAATTTTGATTGGAGCATTACAATGATATTGACCTAACATGGAAATGTAATGCATTTTAAGTACATACCAGTACAGTATTTGTTATATTAGTAGTACATGTGCTTATGTAAATTAAGTGTTTCTAAGGTCAAAATAAGTAATATTTCAAGGATCCAGTATTCAACAAACGTGATTTTAGGTTTGTGACTCTTCTATTGGAGATGTGCTTTTAATAAATCAAATATGGTAGTGGTTTGTTGTTCTACAGACACTGTGAAATATCATTAAGGCAAGTGAACAATAAAAAAAAAGAATGCAAAACTCATTAATGTCATGTACTCTATTGTTCAATGAATGTTGATGAATGTACTTACTCCTCCAGTGTCTTTCCCCCTCCACTCAACACTAAGAATGGGGTCTGTAATAGCTTTTGTTTTTCTTGTAACCTAGCAACAGTGTTTAATGGTGTATCTGTTGAACTCATCTGCTTCATCATCTGAAAATATACAAACGTTGAGTAAATACATAATTAATATCACATTGTCAAGCAAACATAGACGACACTGGACATTGGGATACCATGCATTCAATATACCATTCTCTTACCAATTCATCCTGTACTTTTTTATTTCTCTTTTCAGTCTTCATCTTTCCTGATCCTTTACCATGGAAACGATGAGATAACACTCTGAAAGCCTGACAAGTGAGAAAATAAAATGTAATATCGCTCAACGAGGTTGACAGAAAGAAAATATCACTCTCAGTAATTTTATCTAACATATGTCAATAGTTTCAGAATCAATGTTTGGAGTGACAGTAAAGTGACATCACTAGTTTCAGAATCAATGTTAGTAGTGACACATTAAAAGTGACATCACTAGTTTCAGAATCAATGTTAGTAGTTATACATTAAAGTGACATCACTAGTTTCAGAATCAATGTTTGGAGTGACAGTAAAGTGACATCACTAGTTTTAGAATCAATGTTAGTAGTGACACATTAAAAGTGACATCACTAGTTTCAGAATCAATGTTAGTAGTTATACATTAAAGTGACATCACTAGTTTCAGAATCAATGTTTGGAGTGACAGTAAAGTGACATCACTAGTTTCAGAATCAATGTTAGTAGTGACACATTAAAAGTGACATCACTAGTTTCAGAATCAATGTTAGTAGTTATACATTAAAGTGACATCACTAGTTTCAGAATCAATGTTTGGAGTGACAGTAAAGTGACATCACTAGTTTCAGAATCAATGTTTGGAGTGACAGTAAAGTGACATCACTAGTTTCAGAATCAATGTTAGTAGTTACACATTAAAGTGACATCACTAGTTTCAGAATCAATGTTAGTAGTGACACATTAAAAGTGACATCACTAGTTTCAGAATCAATGTTATCTGTGACACATTAAAGTAACATCACTAGTTTCAGAATCAATGTTAGTAGTTACACATTAAAGTGACATCACTAGTTTCAGAATCAATGTTAGTAGTGACACATTAAAGTGACATCACTAGTTTCAGAGTCAATGTTAGTAGTGACACATTAAAGTGACATAACTAGTTCAAGAATCAATGTTAGTAGTGACACATTAAAAGTGACATCACTAGTTTCAGAATCAATGTTAGTAGTTATACATTAAAGTGACATCACTAGTTTCAGAATCAATGTTAAGTTGTGACACATTAAAGTGACATCACTAGTTTCAGAATCAATGTTAGTAGTGACACATTAAAAGCGACATCACTAGTTTCAGAATCAATGTTAGTAGTGGCACATTAAAAGTGACATCACTAGTTTCAGAATCAATGTTAAGTAGTGACACATTAAAGTGACATCACTAGTTTCAGAATCAATGTTAGTAGTGACAAATTAATTAAAGTGACATCGCTTGTTTCAGAATCAATGTTAAGTAGTGACACATTAAATGTGACATCACTAGTTTCAGAATCAATGTTAGCAGTGACACATTAAAGTAACATCACTAGTTTCAGAATCAATGTTAGTAGTTACACATTAAAGTGACATCACTTGTTTCAGAATCAATGTTAGTAGTGACACATTAAAAGTGACATCACTAGTTTCAGAATCAATGTTAGTAGTTACACATTAAAGTGACATCACTAGTTTCAGAATCAATGTTAAGTAGTGACACATTAAAAGTGACATCACTAGTTTCAGAATCAATGTTAAGTAGTGACACAGTAAAGTGACATCACTAGTTTCAGAATCAATGTTAGCAGTGACACATTAAAGTAACATCACTAGTTTCAGAATCAATGTTAGTAGTTACACATTAAAGTGACATCACTAGTTTCAGAATCAATGTTAGTAGTGACACATTAAAAGTGACATCACTAGTTTCAGAATCAATGTTAGTAGTTACACATTAAAGTGACATCACTAGTTTCAGAATCAATGTTAAGTAGTGACACATTAAAAGTGACATCACTAGTTTCAGAATCAATGTTAGTAGTTATACATTAAAGTGACATCACTAGTTTCAGAATCAATGTTAAGTTGTGACACATTAAAGTGACATCACTAGTTTCAGAATCAATGTTAGTAGTGACACATTAAAAGCGACATCACTAGTTTCAGAATCAATGTTAGTAGTGGCACATTAAAAGTGACATCACTAGTTTCAGAATCAATGTTAAGTAGTGACACATTAAAGTGACATAACTAGTTTCAGAATCAATGTTAGTAGTGACAAATTAATTAAAGTGACATCGCTTGTTTCAGAATCAATGTTAAGTAGTGACACATTAAAAGTGACATCACTAGTTTCAGAATCAATGTTAGTAGTGACACATTAAAAGTGACATCACTAGTTTCAGAATCAATGTTAGCAGTGACACATTAAAGTAACATCACTAGTTTCAGAATCAATGTTAGTAGTTACACATTAAAGTGACATCACTAGTTTCAGAATCGATGTTATTAGTGACACATTAAAAGTGACATCACTAGTTTCAGAATCAATGTTAGTAGTTACACATTAAAGTGACATCACTAGTTTCAGAATCAATGTTAAGTAGTGACACATTAAAAGTGACATCACTAGTTTCAGAATCAATGTTAGTAGTTATACATTAAAGTGACATCACTAGTTTCAGAATCAATGTTAAGTAGTGACACAGTAAAGTGACATCACTAGTTTCAGAATCAATGTTAGTAGTGACACATTAAAAGTGATATCACTAGTTTCAGAATCAATGTTAGCAGTGACACATTAAAGTAACATCACTAGTTTCAGAATCAATGTTAGTAGTTACACATTAAAGTGACATCACTAGTTTCAGAATCAATGTTAGTAGTGACACATTAAAAGTGACATCACTAGTTTCAGAATCAATGTTAAGTAGTGACACATTAAAAGTGACATCACTAGTTTCAGAATCAATGTTAAGTAGTGACACATTAAAGTGACATCACTAGTTTCAGAATCAATGTTAAGTTGTGACACATTAAAGTGACATCACTAGTTTCAGAATCAATGTTAGTAGTGACACATTAAAAGCGACATCACTAGTTTCAGAATCAATGTTAGTAGTGGCACATTAAAAGTGACATCACTAGTTTCAGAATCAATGTTAAGTAGTGACACATTAAAGTGACATCACTAGTTTCAGAATCAATGTTAGTAGTGACAAATTAATTAAAGTGACATCGCTTGTTTCAGAATCAATGTTAAGTAGTGACACATTAAATGTGACATCACTAGTTTCAGAATCAATGTTAGCAGTGACACATTAAAGTAACATCACTAGTTTCAGAATCAATGTTAGTAGTTACACATTAAAGTGACATCACTTGTTTCAGAATCAATGTTAGTAGTGACACATTAAAAGTGACATCACTAGTTTCAGAATCAATGTTAGTAGTTACACATTAAAGTGACATCACTAGTTTCAGAATCAATGTTAAGTAGTGACACATTAAAAGTGACATCACTAGTTTCAGAATCAATGTTAAGTAGTGACACAGTAAAGTGACATCACTAGTTTCAGAATCAATGTTAGTAGTGACACATTAAAAGTGACATCACTAGTTTCAGAATCAATGTTAGTAGTGGCACATTAAAAGTGACATCACTAGTTTCAGAATCAATGTTAAGTAGTGACACATTAAAGTGACATCACTAGTTTCAGAATCAATGTTAGTAGTGACAAATTAATTAAAGTGACATCGCTTGTTTCAGAATCAATGTTAAGTAGTGACACATTAAAGTGACATAACTAGTTCAAGAATCAATGTTAGTAGTGGCACATTAAAAGTGACATCACTAGTTTCAGAATCAATGTTAGTAGTTACACATTAAAGTGACATCACTGGTTTCAGAATCAATGTTAGTAGTGACACATTAAAGTGACATCACTAGTTCAAGAATCAATGTTAGTAGTGGCACATTAAAAGTGACATCACTTGTTTCAGAATCAATGTTAGTAGTGACACATTAAAGTGACATCACTAGTTTCAGAATCAATGTTAGTAGTGACACAGTAAAGTGATAAAGTGATGTCACTAGTTTAAGAATCAATGTTTGGAGTGACACAGTAAAATGATGTGTACCTCTTTGGCATTTAATTGTCGCCCAGTTTCATCATAATAGTGTACTTTGACGTCAGGTTTGTAACTGTCTTTTTCTTTGAAGTCTACAACAGGACCACGGTAGATCCTATCATGCCGACTGTGTTTATCATCATCCCTGTAGAATAATGCATTGAAATACAGCTTTAGTATAACTTCAGTGTTGTCACAACACTGTCAGAAAGAGATTATCTCTCTCTGTATGCTCTGTTCAGGAGATCCGTAACATAATTCAATCACACAACTCAGTCAGTGTAATATAGATTTCATCATGACATGCAAGAGAGAGAGAGAGTGAGAGAGAAAAGTATTTTTTACAATAAACAATAAAATAGTGATAGATTAATGAAATGAAATTAAACTAGAGGTGAATAGTTATGGAGTCCATCGATAGGTAAACCACTTGTATAATATAAAACAAATATTGAAGACAAAAACACTTATGATAAATTAAAGAAAATACACATGTTTGTGTTCAGTGTTTTATATACAAATGAAAATGTTTCAAGAATTCACAATGCATTTATATATGGGGAATATAAGGATATTTCAGGTAGCAATAGGGGAGAAAAATAGTTATAAATTGATCTGTGATTCAGACATTCTGTAAAATTTACTAAGCATGCTGCAATAACAACCTATACATGTACATTATTTGAAATCTCAGATACAGAGGAATATGGTATTGTATATACATGTACTGTAACCAATGATTGACTGAAGAGACTACCTGACAACCAATTTCACTAGTTTTTTTTACTAGTCTTTTAAAAACACTTTTTTTTCACATTCAGTCATGTGAAGGACCTGTGAATTGTACAGGACGTTTGTAGGCTAGACAATCGCGTCTTTTTCTTTTCATCTGCCTGTAAATAACTACAGATATGCAACTGACATATGTTTTTGACTGGCTTTAAAACAAAATTATAGATGAACAAATCAACATATTCATCTATATCTAAGCTTTCTTATTACCGGTACTACTATTTGTCTGAATGGTATAATAAACTAAATTATGTGATGTAGTACAATCAGTTGCACAGTACTATGCTGGGATTATAACTGGGTGCAATGAGATGTTACAATATTATTTTCTTAATAATCAGTATTTTTAGTTTAACTTTCAGCTTGTATATGGCATGGTATTTTCAATTTCATACAATTTACATTTGTCAACTGTCAAAATCCCATTTTTCAACTCATATCGTATTGATTTTGTAGAGATGACAAAAAAACATATTCACTTGTGTCATGGGTCAAACTGAAAATATAAATACCAATTAATAATACCCCTCAACTTACCGATAATTTTTATCTTCTATTGTGTAATTTTTGCCTGATGAATCGTGACTTGAGGCAGAACTCCTATGCTTTTCATCATTTTTATCAAGGTATCCTTTCTTTTCAGCCATTTTTAAAGCACCAGCAATACCAAGAGCAATCTGTGGTTCATCTTCAAGAATAGGTGCATCATCTTCCTGAACATCAAAAATATGGACTGTATTATTGTTTAGAATTTATTGACATTGATAGAATGATAATATTAATGTGCTATGTAATATTAATTGACTGCAATATGGTTCCTCTTGAGAAATGTATATAAAAAGTAACAATGAATAATTACGTACTATTAAATTTGCGGTTTGTTCATTTTCTAAATTAACTCTACTCCATCCTTGTAGAGAGTCCTCTGGTTCATCATCATCCATGGTTTGTTTTTCCTCATCTTCTTTATCAAAATCCAACACTTCCTCCTCATTCTCTTCTCGATTTCCTGCAGCACCTGAATAAACAAACATTTAGATATGTTTACACTACACAAAACACCATGAAAAGGCAACTTACCATCCTACACTTGGTTTTAACACTTACCATCCAACATTCTGATGTTAAACTTACCATCCCACTTGCATGGTTTGCGATGTCAAACTTACCATCCTACACACAGTTTGTGATGTCAAACTTATCATCCCCAGTGTTCTCCCCAGGATGTAAACAGCGTGGCGGTCCCGCCACAGTGCTTCGATTTGCCGCCACACCAGTCTGACACCGCCACGGTGATTAGCAAGACCGCCACAGTGCTTTTTTCATTGGGGATCTCGTCACGCTGGTCTGCCCGACCTGCACTCAAAATTAGCGACCACCACGGAAACGCGTCCGACTATTGTCATATTGTTATTATACTTACGTACCGACCGACAAGCATCCTGCCAGTCGTGGATAATAATTTGTAAACAATAGACATAGTCGTGCGATGTGGTATCGGCTTTAAACAATACAAGTCAATTTTGTAAAATTAGCACCTCTTTGTAAGTAAATATTTTCTGACAATAGATGCAGTCTTTAGATTGATAGCTGAAATTCATTCAAAATCAATTCCACCCCGATGTAACATGGGCAAAGCGGAGTTCACGATCAGTTTACGCTACTCAAGAAAAAAAAAACGTGTTTATTGCGTGATTGGGTAAAATACATTTGAACTGTTATCATCGTGAATCATGTAAAAAATCTTCTTTCAAGACTTCTTTTACCTTTCAAAAATTGCTAATCACCTTTTTCGAAAACCATCATGCAGTTTTCATCTGAAATTCATACCAACACATCGTGCTACTTCCGCAATGTAATTTTTTAGGATCACGATCATTCGGAAAACTTCGGGTTCTACCGGCATTACCATGCGGCATTCTGATTGGTTAA
Source organism: Saccoglossus kowalevskii (assembly GCF_978046115.1). Taxonomy (NCBI): domain Eukaryota; kingdom Metazoa; phylum Hemichordata; class Enteropneusta; family Harrimaniidae; genus Saccoglossus; species Saccoglossus kowalevskii. The sequence goes on from NC_140642.1 coordinate 8,995,894, forward strand.
TGGCGTTTTTGAGCCACCGGGTCAAAGGACACATGCGGTCAACTAACGCGTCACAGCTATCATGGCGGGTCTGTTTTTCACAAAGTGATCGAGTGATCAAAAATAATTTCTCTTGATAAAACTAGTTCAAATTTTACGTTTTTTTCATATAAAAAAAGAAGTATTTAATTTTTGCATGGCATCATGACTGAGTAAGAGAAATTATTGGTATAACCGGTGTATAACATCGCGAAGTAAGTTATGTCACGTCGTAACTTTGATGATTGTTTGGAAGTGTTATTTCTTCATTCATTTACTGTAAATGTAAATGTTGTAGAAGCTGATGGTCGGAATAATAACCAGCAATCCGCCAAATAATTATGTGGTCATGAAAGTCTTGAACATAATCCTGGCTGAAACGTTTCAGTTGAGTTTCATTTAACCTTTTACAATTTATTTGTTTCTTTTTAGTCTGCAGCATTTGCATATCGAGAATGTTTCATTTTTAAATTCAAAACTCTTCTAAGTTGTGAAACGTAATTTTTTGACTCAAAAAAAAAAAAAAATTGCACTGTGACGGAGCTCATTAATATTACAAAAATGCCCAAAATAAAAGTGTTTATAACACTGTGTAAAGCAAATAAATATCTGCCACTTTGTTTTTGAAAATATATGTTGTTTATTGTGTGGGTGTAAATGTGCTTTGGTCAATTTCTATTATTATGTAAATGATATGCAAATTAGGCCGCCACAGTGGTTTAAATTCCTGGGGAGGACACTGATCCCATACACATGGTTTGTGATGTCAAACTTACCATCCCACACACATGGTTTGTGATGTCAAACTTGCCATCCTACACACATGGTTTGAGATGTCAAACTTACCATCCCATACACATGGTTTGTGATGTCAAACTTACCATCCCACACACATGGTTTGTGATGTCAAACTTACCATCCCACACACATGGTTTGTGATGTCAAACTTGCCATCCTACACACATGGTTTGTGATGTCAAACTTACCGTCCCACACACATGGTTTGGGATGTCAAACTTACCATCCCACACACATGGTTTGTGATGTCAAACTTACCGTCCCACACACATGGTTTGTGATGTCAAACTTACCGTCCCACACACATGGTTTGTGATGTCAAACTTACCGTCCCACACACATGGTTTGTGATGTCAAACTTACCATCCCATACACATGGTTTGTGATGTCAAACTTACCATCCCATACACATGGTTTGTGATGTCAAACTTACCATCCCATACACATGGTTTGGGATGTCAAACTTACCATCCCACACACATGGTTTGGGATGTCAAACTTACCATAAGTTGGAATGTCTCCTAACTGTCGACAGAATTCTGAAGTTGAATTTAATACAATTGATCCTCCAATAGCAGCAGCTGTAGTAGTCAGTGTACTTGGTTCTTCTTTAATACTAGTACCACTAACCACCTCGGCTACCTGAAAATGACATAAGTGGGTATATGTTATAACTTAAATTAATCTGAATTAATATCTACATGTACCTATGGTAACACATACACTGTACAAGAAATGCTTGCATTTACACAGGATAAGTACTCACTAATACTCATCACAAAGTACATGTAAAAAGTGTAGAACATTTTTTTAGTGCGAGTGTCACCTGTACTGTCGTAATATATGAAGTATGCAAAACAAACTAGATGCAGATAAAGATACTTCAAAAGCCAGCTATATTAAGCCATCCCAAGGTATTAGCATCAGTACAGCAAACAAATTATTCACTGTCCATTCCCCCACAGTTAAAGTAAAACATTTCAAAAATTTATTAGGTAATAATAATAATAATTAGGCAAATAGCTTTCCATTCTGAAGGTTAAAATTCTCATGTATGTGAAATCAAAAAAACTCAACATAGCAATTTTAAAAGGAAAGATTCAGGCTTTACAACCACCATTATGCAGCTACACTTTTCTCATCTAACATCAGCACATAACTTTCAGATCAAACTACATGTTTACCATCATTCTGGGATCATGGCTGATCAATGTGTGACCGGCTTCACGTATTAGGTCTTTATTTCTACTTTCATATATTGTGGGAAACAATTTTATTTGTTTGTATTATTTATACAGATTTAGGAGAGCAACATTAACTATTAAGGATGAGTGATCACGTCCAATCTATTAACATATTACAGCTATGCTATTCATAGCTTTTGAAAATCAACTTATCTTTCACAAATTATTCATTCATAGTTTCATACAGACGTATATTCCTCAACTCTAACATTTCCATATCTCATTATCTATGGCTTGGTTGAAGATTAAATGATTACCATCCAAACATCCTTGGTATAAGATAAGAGAATACTCACTTTCTCAGCTCCCTTTGCATTATCTTTTTTCAGTTTCACTCTTCTACTTTTTTCTAATGCCATTTGTAATTCTAACTGTGCTTCATCTTCAAGTATTGTATTATCTACTTCTATTTCAGGTTCTGGTAACATAGTTAACAATGGTATTGAATCTGGTCCGCCAGTTGACGCACCCTGCAATCTAAATAATAATGATAAGTTATTACCATAAGCACTGATATATGTAACCCTGAAGCGAGAGTCATCACACAGACTTTCAATTTACGTTTACTAGTACAAAACCAATGCCACTATGACATGAGAGTACAAGTACAATAGGCATTACAGTACATTTGACAATAAATAGTGTAAGAGAAAAAAATCCTGAAACTTTTGGTTATCCATCTTTTGAATAAACTTTTCATAAACTACTACTACAGATAATCAAAAATAAGTCATGGCATGTCCCTATGTGCGATATACCAGATAAACAAGACATGAATGTCACAGTCCCTGTTATTTAATTATAAAATACTCATGTTAAAATAATACATGGAACATCTGCAAACAGTTGAATTAATATGTACTCTATGTGGGTACAACTCATCATAAAGTGATTTCTCTTAATCTGATAACTGAAAACTTTCATTGACCCGGGTCCAAAATCTCAGAGTACACAAGTGCAACCAAACTACATGTATGTCTCATACATGCTCAAGAAACTGCATTCATAAATCTGACTAAACAGTGATGTACCTTTAATAACAACTTGACTTCTTTGTTAATTCAGGTCTTGTATATTACCAGGACCTGGGTTTGTTTCAGTATCACCACTATAATTCCTATCAAAATGTAGCCCTGACACCCCTTTACATTTTCTACTGAGATTGGTAATGGTATGACCCAGATCCAGGTCATGACATCACTAGAAACCCTAGCATTACAATCTAAGCTAATTATTTATTCTGAGAATGCTCAGTTGTTCTCTCAGTGGTGTTGGGAGAGGTAGTTTTGGATGAAAATTATGAAAAAGACCCACTCAGGATTTTCAGATCTGGAAAAAAAAATTACATGAATAATCGGCAGAGACTTGTTCATCAACCTGCCAAGTTTTACCGATATCTGATGCAGAATTTCTGAGAAAATGTTAGAGACATCACAGACAGAAAATTAATTAATTAATTAAGAATTAATATACCGTAAAAACCCTCAAATAAGAGCCACTTTGTAACACTTTCATTTCTGGGTGGTGCTTATTTGAGGTAACATTTTGACAACTTTGTAGCCAGTGGCTCTTAAACCAGGGTCATCAAACTTTTTCATTGTGAAATAGCGAAGGGGATAGGCAAACACACACACAACCAAAACAGACAAGTAATTATTAATGATGTATCATTGCAATTAATTTATTCTGTAAAAATACTGTTATGGGAATAACAAATGTCAAATAAATACGACGATTCGTCGTTTCATCGATAATGTGTAGCGATGCCTGAAGTCACATTTTACTGACAATGCGTAGCGATGCCTGAAGTCGGATTTGGTAGCACTTTCAGTGTCTGACCCTACACTCGAATCACTTGTACTTCCGTTGTACAATTGTTTACCAAGTTTTGTACGGCAAACTTTTTTCTTGAAAACTGGGAATAACTTGGGTGGCTGTGGCTGGCGTGGTGGTTGATTTGGTGACGATATAAAATAGTTTCGGATAGAATTGATCTGACCAGCAGCGACAGGAGAAGACATACTTGCAAAGCAAGCATGGAACGAATGAAGAAAATGATGCCCAATCACTTGTATTTATGGCAAAAACAATAAATAAAAACACGTTTTTCTATAGATTTTTACAGCTTGGGTACTTGGGCATTGTTTTAATTGTGCTAGACGTCTGACAGTACAGCTTTGGTTTATATTTCCTGTTTCATAATCAAGCCAGCTTATAATGATATGTTAATGATATTCACGTACTTCACAGTCCACGCAAACAGGGTCAAACTATAGCCCCACCCCTATATAACCAAATACGAAACGATACCGAGAAAGTAACAATTACATGTATTAAAAATAATTTCCTGTGACCAATCGGAGAGACGAAATCATTCACGAAAGCCCAGGCCTGTTACAAGGCATTTTCTGATTGGTACAAGTTCAGATTATTTTCAATTCTCACAAATAGCTAATTTAAATATTTGGGTCAGGCGGGTCACGTAGACTTCACTTTGCTGTAAGACGAGTTGATCGCGCAAGTTTGTGGAACTAATCCATTCGACTTCAATTTTGATTATTTTCGGCAAGAGAGTCCTCTCCAAACTAATGCCAGTTATTTTGTTACTTCCCTGAAGATTTTGTCTCGAATCACCCCAAAACGAACGTCTCAAATGAAATGCAAAAAATAACCCAAAATCACGATCAGCGAGAGTGGGCTGCGTAATCATTACATTCTCACAGTTGGAGCTACGTCACGATCCCTCAAACGTTGCCAGGACCGGATTAACACCTCTGTTTTCCCCCACGCTAAGGAAAAAATCTTTTGTTTTCTGCTGACTTCCTGTTCCGGTCCGTCTGTGAGAATGTATTTTCGATACCTCCGATTTTCCGATAAAGGCGTTCTAAAATCGTGACGTTCTTTACTTGGTTATAAAGACAACATTGACAATGAATATCTCAACGTGTCCTTCGGTGTTTCGGCAAAAAACATACTAGTAGTTACTACTGAATAGTTTGTGAATTGGTTGATTGTGTGTCAGAAATATAAAATGGACAAGTTGACAGTCACATTCACGCTCTCAGTGCATTTCTTTCGTCTATCATTCTTCCGTTCTCAATTACACAGGACGTCAGGCAAGTTATGGGGATAATCTTTATTTGTCTCACACCTTCTGTGGTGCAATAAACAATGCAGGGTGGAAGTGAGGCACAACAAGCTTGTGTCTGCCTGATTGTAAACAACCGGGCGGCTGGCGCTTATTTCAGGGTTCTTATTGACAAAACCACTCAACTCTTGGTGGCTCTTAATGGAGGGTCAAATGTAACAAATTTTCACTGAGTGGCTCTTAATTGAGGGTGGCGCTTATTTGCGGGTTTTTACGGTAGTCCACCTTTCAGGCTGCGCCTGAAACAGGGACTAAACAAGGCATGCATGGCACAGTCCAAGTTAGTTATCAAATTCAAGATATATAGTTTTGTTTATAGTAATATAGTTTGAACATAAACATGTCAGAGATAAGAAACTGATGTTTGATTATGAAAATTTTTTAACATTAAAATGGTTGACGTTCAGTCATCTTGATTGTCAAACAAGTAATTGTCTATATAGAGATATATTGCTTTAACTAAAACAAAATGGCCACCGGTTGGGCATTTTGAATTGAATCATCAAACTAATACATCTGTATATTTATGACATGATGTATAATGAATATATAAATTTGAACATAATCAGTCAAAGCATGTCAGAGATATGGCTCTAGAACCTCATTCATTAAAACAAAATGGCTGCCAATCAGCCATTTTAAATTTGAGTTGAAAAGCAATATGACCAGCATGAGGGGACCCATAATGTCTAATGTATGTACCAAGTTTGAACGAAATCCATCCATAAACAACAGATTAAGTTCGTAATGCCAGAAATGCTTGATTTTTTTAAAGCACAAAAATGGACAATATTTGGCCATTTTGAATCGGGTTGTCAAACCAATACATCTGTATATCTATGATATGACATGATATATAACAGAATATATAAAATTTGAACATAATTAGTCAAAGCATGTCAGAGATATGGCTCTAGAACCGCATTCATTAAATACAAAATGGCTGCCATTCAGCTATTTTAAATTTGAGCTGAAAAGCAAACCAACATGCATCAGGGACCCATAATGTCCAATGTATGTACCTATTTAGAAGAAATCCATCCATAAACGACTGAGATCTGGTTTTGGAATGCCATAAATGCTTGATTTTTTTTAGTACAAAAATGGCCACCACCTGGGCATCTTAAATCAGAACATGAAACAAATTGATGTGCATGTATGTATAATATTATGTATGGTGTATGTTTAAAGTTTGAATGTGATTGGTTCAAGCATGTCTAAGTTGTAGGTCTGGATGCATGCAAACACAGAAGAGGAGTTTTTGGAGAATCCATAACTTTCTTTGCAACTGGATCCAAGCAAACATTGAACATTTCATACTTGCTTGGGTAGTTGTGTTGAGTGTGTTCCAAAGCAGGATTCAAAACCATAATGCATGTTGACATTTTAGGTACAAATTTGTGAATGCATGATATATGTGTGAAGTTTAAACAAAATTGGTCCAGGCATGTCCGAGATGTAGGCATGAATGGACAGACACAATGAGATAAAATTACAAGTCCCTGTAGTTGCACTTTGTCTAAACTGGGACTAATAATGTCAAAGGGACTATAGATGATCTATTTACCTGGCAGAAAAATCAATTTCATCTGGTATCAGATCATCAGCTTTCAATTTTCTTAACTTTCTTTTCTTCTTTTTTGGCTTTTTAAATGCAGTAAGTTCTTCATGTGTGTAGTATTCTGTGGCTAATGTTGGAGCTGCTACCTCTAGGGTGTCAAACTGAAATAAGAATATCATATTACATAAGTACACTCAATTCTGTTATTTTGCTGACATGTAAGGAACCTTTGTTATCTTATAAGCAGCAAGTAAACCATTGTGAATTCCAGCAAATCTCTGATAGAATTGCAAATGTGAGCAGAAAATCTGGAATACCAAATTAATAACTGACAGTATGATAATATTTACCCCATCTTGTCTCAATTTCTGTCGTATTCTTTCAAGTTCCATTTCTGGATTAAGACTAGCGCCACCACTTCGTCCTAGCATAAAACTGTTTTTCTTTTCGCCTTCTATCTCTTCATCATACTTGGAAAGAACCTCTTTTTGTTTCACCTGGAAAAACAACAGCAAGAGTCATATAACCACACACAAGGAAAACTTGAGGCCACAGTAATCTTCCTGTATGGTCATAGTATTGAGTGGAAATAATTTATACCAGTTTTTCAACATATGAAAATACAGTCCTAAATCTTCATGATTATTACCTTATTCTTACATCCCTCATCGGTGACGAAATATGCAATTATGTTCACTCACAGATTTGAAATTGATGACGGATATAGACTAAACAGATATGTTAATACGAATATATTGTGTACATATTAAACTACTAGTTCAATCATGAATACCTTTCTTAAAAAAAAAATGTCTTTGTTGAAGGTGTAGACAGTATTGAATTTGTAAAAAACTCTCACCATTCCATATTCATCAAACTCAGGTTCAGCATATGGATTGTATGCAGCCTTTTTTTTCTTCAATTCAACATTCTTGGCAGCTTTTTCATAGTCAATGATATTCATATTTGTTAAGATATCATCGCCGTCTTCCGCTAACACATCTAAGATGAAAAAACATTGTTGTTGTTTTATTTCCCATATTATACAAAGTGAAAATAGTTACAGTAGAAAGTAAGTAAATGAATAAATGTACATGTATAAATAAATAAACAAACAAAAGTCTAAGTAAATATGTATAATATGGCTGGGAAGCAGAAATAGCTATAGCGAAGCTAGTCGAGCCTGTTTCCCACACATTGCATGAGTCATTTCCGTGATGTGATGATCTTATCATACTATGGGGAAAATTCTCTACATGTAAAACAATCCTCCCTATATCTTTAATTAATCAATGTAGACACATAAAAAGTAAGTTACATTTATGACAATGAGAGCACTGAAAGTGTACACACTAAAAGGTTAATACTGGTGAAGCAAAGAAAATGGGATTGGCAAGATGATATACCTTTATCTTTTAACGTGAGAACAATATCACGTCCTTCTTTGAATGATTCTTTAGAATGCTCCACTCTAAGTCCTCGTAAATCCTTGGCAGTGTACGCCTTAATTAACAAAATATGAAAGTGAATATTAATAATTAATTTTTTTTAAATACTAATGTACCACAGTTATAGCTACAATATATATTTTGCAATTTAATTGTTTGCCAGTTTGACAATAGCATTGAATAATCTTATGAAGTGACTACATGTATATACTGTAAACTGCTTTAATTTCGAAAGGAATACATTTCATAATAGTGAAAATTTCCCTGGGTTCTAGGAAATAGAGAGTTAGTGACTGTTACAAAATGTTGTTTTACAAATGTCACAAAATTGGGAATCACAAAGATTTCTCAGGGGAAAAAATTAAGTGGATTACATTATGTGTTTAATATGAAGTCTGTAATGCTATAATTTACACTTAATCTTAAGAGAAAACAAGAGACAGCATGTGACTAAGGATACCACTGTACACTGCACCAGGTAAGGAAAATAAATGGAAAAGAAAATGTAGTGAGCTGAATAGTTCAGTCTGCAATAATGAGACCGAGTACAATGTAAAACTCTATATTGAGATAGCCATATATTAACTGCTGATGAATTCTACAAGTAGTGTGCATACCTGTTGTCTTCTCTTGTCAGCTGAACCAAATTCATCGTCCACTAATTCACCAATACCAAATTCCTCATCCATTTCTTCTAACAACTTTGCCTTTAAACAAAATTATGAAACTCATCTTTCAAATTCCCCAAACGTTAGAATAAAATATATAAGCTGTACCAATTACCATAGCATTATAACACATAGAACCCAATACAATGCTACATCTCAGATAGAAATTCCAATCGAATGAATGAAATTTAAACAATCACATAGCAAACCAAGATGATTTGGACACACAGAAAATCACTGAAATTTTTAATTTAAAGTCTATTATACACAATTTGTACTCCACATAATAGTCAGGCATGATCTCACGACATGAAGACATTTTCACCACTTGTCTAGCAGGAAGACTTGCAATATTAACTCACCCTTTTTGCTGCCAGCTCCTTTTCTTTCTCTATTTTTCTACTTTTCTGAACCCATGCTATTGCACACTCCAACTCATCTTCATCATCATCTTCTGCAAGGCTTTTCACTTTACTGAAATGGACACAATGTGTTGACAATTGTGTTACTATTTACAAGGCCAGTGTTGATATTATTCTATTACTTTTAGTCATGTGACCCATTGTGGGGCCAATTGTTTATTCCTGTGAATCCACACTTGTCTCTTTGTATGCAGATAAGTAAACCGCTAGATTAGGCTTTATAAATGACAAACTTTACACAAAGAAATTAAATATGTAAATACCAAATGTTACACATAGGAATATTTAAATGTCACAATCTTAACTGTGATGGTTTGTTCTAAATACATGGCTTAATTACTGTATTTGTTGAATTGGTTGAATTTTTTTGTGAAAATTTGCTTTTGCTGTTTATTGTAAAAGTGTTGTGAAAATCAATGACCATACAACTCGTAGTGTAAAACAATGCCCCCAGTAGAGGTAATACGCTCTGAAACCTGTCATTTTAAGGGGTGCTCAATTAAGCCTCCACCCCTTCAAAAAACATGATTTGGGGATTTGAGAATCTTGGGTGCTAAGTCAGTCATTGTACTGTATACTGTTTGTGATCTCCAGGATTCCACTTATGCATTAACTATTCACAGTAGGACAGTGCTAAATACAAGCTTTTTACTACAGTCAGTAGGAAGCATGCTGCAGTACAGTGGTAAGGTGCTTTTTGTGATTGTAATTTTAAATCTTGTCTTAGCTGTTCTAATTTATGTGCATTTGTTTCCCTGTAATTATGTTAATTTATTTATTAGATGCAACCCCTCAATAAAATCAACTAACTTTAATTTTTGGTTAATTCTCCTCTTCTCTTTAATCATTTCCATTTTCTGTCTTATTTCCTCTCGCTTCCTTTCCTGTGCCAGATTAACTGCTGGTTTATGTACATCTTCTCTTTTGTCATACGGTACTTCAGCAGACTCATCTTTTTTTTCACCGTCAACTTCTAAAGGTTTTAGACCAAGCTTGACCCGCAGTTTGCTGAGATGAAAGAATATATTATAAGAATGTAATCTTAACAATAACATGACAAAACAGCAATAATAGGGAAGTTCTTTCACATAGTTCAACACTCAGATTTTATTTCTGCCTTAATCATGTCTTGCTATGTAAGTTATACACAATGTATATACAATCAATATATACATATAATCAACTTACTTGGTTTCTTCAATACTGAGTGACATTCCTGCAGCAGCACCACCAGCTGCATCCTTAGAAGTTGCTGTAATCAAGAATTTCACACATTTATAGTCTACTAAATAAAAAATGATCATGCACAAGTAGTGATCTCCCCAGAAATTGGAATTTGCATATTAATTAACAGATCATACAGTTATATTTTTTAATAAATAATGTTGTGTGAAACACATTAGTTAATTAAAATGGGATATATTGCCAAGAATATATTAATAAAGTATGACATATTCACTGTTGACATATTCACAGAAGTTGTGAAAATGATTTCATCTATAACTTGAAAAGTTGAACTGCAAATTGGATGAAAGTTTAGAACATGGTAGCATACATCAGGGTTCTCCCCAGGGCTTTTTAGCACCGAGGTCCGCGGCTTTACTTGGGACCTCGGCGCTATGTGTTCCCACCTCGGCACTTGATTTCATATTTGACATGCCAATATCAGCTGTGAAAAAGCTTTGTTCGCCACGCCGGTCGGGCCCTACCGTCACTCGAAATTAGTGGAAGCGCTTCCAACAAGGACTATTGTCTGATTGTTATTATCATTACGTACCGACCGACACGCATCCTGCCAGTCGTGGATTATAATTTATAAACAATAGACCTAGTCACACGATACGTAGCGGCTAGTCAAATTTGTGAAATTAGCACCTCTTTGTTTGTAAGTAAATACTTTCTGCGATAGACACAGTCTTTAGATTGAAGGCTAAAATTCTTTCAAAATCAATTCCACCTCGATATAACATAGTCAAAGCAGAGTTCACGATCTGTTCAAGCTACTCAAGAAAAAAACGTGTTTATTGCGTGATTTGGTAAAATACATTTGAACTGTTATCATTGCAAATCATGTAAAAACTCTTCTTTCAAGACCTATTTTACCTTTTAAAAATTGCAAATCACCTCTTTCGAAAGCCATCATGCAGATTTCAATTGAAATCGATGCCAACACATCGTGCTACGACATTGCTTTACTTTCGCAATGTAATTTTTATGATCACTCGGAAAACTTCGGATTCTACCGGGATTACCATGCGGCATTTTGATTGGTTAATGGCATTCTTGACTCATCGGGTCAAAGGACACATGCTAATGTTTCACAAACATCATGGCGGGTCCGTTTTTTTACCGAAGCGATCAAGTGATCAAAAATAATCGCTCCCAATAAAAATAAGTCAGATTTTACTTACATTTCATATCCAAAAAAAGAAGTAACATTTTTTGAGGAATTATTGCTATAACTGGTGTATAACATGGCCAAGTAAATTATGTCACATCGTAACTTTGATGATCGTTTTGAAGCTTTATTTGTTCGCTTATTATTGTAATTGTAAACGTTTTAGAAGTTGATGGTACGAATAATAAATTACAACAATGCGCCAATTAATTACGTGATCGATTTTTTGAAGGAGAATGTTTTTGGAGTGAATAAAATTATGAGATTCATGAACATAAAGCTGGCTTAACATTTTGAATGCGTTTCCTTCAACGTTTTAACAATAATTTATTTGTGTTTGTTTTTAGTCTGCAGCATTTGTATTTCGAGAATGTTTCAAACTCTTCTAAATTGTGAAACATAATGTGTTGATTCCATTAAAAAAAATATTTGCCCTGTGACTGAGCTCACTAATATTCATAATTGTAAATAGGTTCTGTTAATCAATGAAGGAAAAATATGTAAATGATATGTAAATTATTATGCAAATTAGCCCGGTGCTATGCATTTTTTCTGGGGAGAACCCTGTACATGGCAGCAAACATGCATATAACATAGTTGTCATGGCAACAGTACTGAAAATATTCATTTTTGTGTACGTAACAGGTTGACAATAAAACTTGAAAGATTAGATCAGTTGTGGTGGGATGTCTTCAGTGTTGCGTTCAACACATCAGCATCGCGGGCAAGCAGTCAGAATAGTGGCGTAAATCCCAGAGTAGTGGCCTCGCTACACAAAAGCGCTTTGGGAAGAGCACTGTACAAGGTAGCTATTATAAATAAAATTTGCAAACAATAGATGTATTCACACAATACACATTATATGATAAATTGCATCAAAGGACAAATTTCTCTGAGTTACTCCAGGCATGGACGTACTAACACAGGATGAACCACTGAGTTAATAGGATTAAAAAAAACACTCGAGAAAGTTTACTTTTGGTGTTATAATGTGTTAAAATCCTCTTTAAACCTTTGTCTTGCCGTGGACGTACAGTTTTACCAATAAACAGATAGATAAAACAAGATCAAAGTAACTGGATGTGTCTTGCCATCATTAAATAGTGTGTACATCGCGTGAAAAAAATATTACATTTCATACCATTTTCCCTGCGCATTCAAAAACGAACGACCCACATGCGTAGCCCCCCACATGACCTTTCAAACATAGAAAATAAATCAGATCGACAGAAGTTTGTAGACGATAGGGTAAGTTACAGTACTTTCTTGGTAGTTTTTGAAATTTTTGCTTCAATTTTTTATTCTGTTATATTTCAACTTGATTTGTGTCTTGACATCATATTTGAGTTTTTATCTTTCATGTTTATTATTGTGGTCGACGTTAATAATAGCACAAGATAGCAGGTAAACAAGTCATTGTCAATGACACGTCCCCATTCCGTTCATATTTGAGTGACATATACATTCAAAGCAGATCATGACCGAAATGCACCTGCATATGTACAACACATTGTACTAAATCTGAACAAAATCCGTTCATGCATAACTGAGATCCTGGTCCGGAATGGTGAAAATGTGCAATTTCAATGCATTTTCGGCCTTAAAGCGGCCGCCATTTGGCTATCATTAATGAGATCATGAAACAAATGCACATACATATTTGTGACATGATGTACCTTGTGTGTGTGAAGTTTGAACTCGATCAATTCAGGCATGTCTCAGATACGGATCCAGAACTGAATCCTTTAAAACAAAATGGCCTGATCCAAACCTGATCCAAAAAAAAAATGACGTGCAGCAAGGTCCTATTATGTTTAATGTATGTACCAAATTTGAACAAAATCCGTCCATGCATAACTGAGATCCGGGTCCGGAATGGTGAAAATATGCGAGTTTGATGCATTTTTGGCCTTAAAATGGCCGCTTTTCGGCTATCGTTAATCGGATCATGAAAACAATGCATGTGCATATGTCCCATAGAATGTGTGATGTATGAGTGAAGTTTGAACTTAATCGGTCCATGCATGTTCGAGATACAGGTGATCACGAACGCACGGACGCACACAGGGCAAAACACAAGTCCGAACGGGGACTAAAAACAAGCCGTCAACTTGCTGCTTTTTTGTTAACCTGTATTCAGTTTCATTGACAATGAGCTCCACTAAGTGTGACACCATCTTTGCTTCGGGGAAAATGTCACATGACCATATGATGACCCAAATGTGCCAAAAGACTCTGAGAACTGCCAAACACACTGAGCAAACAGATTTTGGAATCACTCGGCAACGTGATTACCATCTTAACCACAATTAGAAATAAACATCAATGTTTATTTATTACATGTACTTAAAAATAACCAGCGGCAAAACAGATAGATTACGAGAGTAAATGAAATTGGTCAGTGGTTCATCCTGTGTTAGTACGTCCATGCTCCAGGCATGAGTGACCTTTGCAACATTTACATGCATCACAAAATGCTCTACAGTAAAAACTGTTTACAACATCACCTTCTCATAGTGATAACAATTTCACAAGCAAATTTTCTTACATGTGTCCTCAGTTTTTTCCTGCTTGATTCTGACTGGAATATCCTCCTCACTCTCACTTTTCCTCCTCCTTTTTCTTGATCTGTCCTCATCCTTTTTTCTGTCTCTTTCTCTTGACCTTGATCTATCTCTCTTGCGTTTGTGTTTTTTTTCTTCTCTGTCTTTGTCACGGTCACGTTCTTTATCTTTATGTCTCCTCTTTTTTTCATCCCTATCTCGATCTTTCTCTTTGTGTTTTTTGGAAGATCCCATGGTCTGATGAAGATAGCTGTCAAGAATATTTAATGAATTTGATTGCATCTTTGCACATGTACACAGCATAGCATAAAATTAATTTACCCAAATTACTCTTGTCAGGGTCTCAAATGGAATCCAATGTAATAAATTATGAATATTTTACAAGTGACCAAAGGAGGTTTATATACAATTGAAATGGAGGATGGGTACTGGAAGGGCCTGGGTTAGTATTAGAGTTATGAGTGAGGGCGCCCTAAAGAACAACTCTTCGTTTCTAAGGGCAACCTTACCGATCTAGTGAAGAATAATAGGAGTGGACATTAACAGACGTCCAGTTGTTAACCTAATTTTTGCACAATTGTGAAAAATAAAGCACTGTAATGAATACAATCCGGAAGAATAACTCTTGATTTCAAGAAAAATGCTTTGCAGTCCTTGTCTGAGTTATAAACTACCGCTTACTATTGTTTTATGCTCTTTCTCAGTCATTAGAAAACTAAATTTTCAGAGGGTATCCAGCTGGTGGGTTTATAGGTGTGGATTTACCTTTCCTGACTGAATTCCTCAACGACAAAAATCTACTTAAGTGCATGTACAACGTGCGATATTAAACTGACCAACCAAGGAATGGACACTGACTAAGGGTCATTCCAGTTTTTATCCACACCCCCCCTACGGATGGATATTAAGGTTAAGACACCCTATGGATTCAAATCCACCATTCAGGTGTCGGATTTTTGTTAACTAACACACCCCCTGGAAACTACTGATTTGACGTGTATGGATGGGTATGTGAAAAAATTATACCCCTCGGATACACACAAAAACAGAACCCCTCGGAAAAAAAGCAGTGTGACTTGCAAGTGGCCTACTTGGGTCTTCTAATTATAAAAAAGAAATTGGTGAATTGGGATGGTATGTTGCGAAGAGCAGTGCAGTTAGAAGGAGTCAATGATTTTTTTGGAGAGGGGGGGGTCTGCACAACTAGAGTGATGTCATAATATGATGACGTCACCTAGAGGGATGTGTGTGTCCCACATTGTTTTGTGCACCTGATTTGCAAATCGGTCCGAAAATTAGTTTAATGACTTTTGTCATTGGTGTTGATTTTTTTTTATTGTGATATGTCTCTAGTAATTGCAATCATGTAGAAGTACGTTCAACTGAATGGTCAGGTAATTTGCAGACTGATTCACAAATCATATGTATGAGGCAATATGGCGCTCAGTGTAAATGCAAAAATATACATCTAGAGTGCATATATACATGTAGAGTGTTATATAATAACATTTTTTTATTGCTCACAATTTGCTTTATACATAAAAGCAAGCAAGGTCTAATGACTATTGGTAAAACTTTAATACACAGGTTTACTGCTTTGGATTTAATGTCACAAAAACATTAATTTAAAGTTGTATATATTATGTTTTATATTTAGTTGAAAGCCCTTTGTAAATAGGTTAGTTTGACCCCTTAACTAAATCCAAAAACAAAATCCAGGACAACATCTATGGGTTTTGCCTGAAAAATGGCCAAGTTATTTAAGTTAGGAAAACAACTTAAATCCCATGATGCAACAGTGAGTAACTTACCAACATTGGCCTGTGGAGTCTGGCTGCACATTAAAAGCGTAAACTAATGAAAATAAATGTTATAACACAGCGAAACTTAGCGAAAAAGTATTGTGATAACAGTAGAACCTGCCAGCAGTACAAAAGTTCATAGTTTATTTACAATGTTGAATTGAGACTCCCTAAGTTGTTGAAAACTCAAACCAACTGGTTTCAGGCCTTATAATGTATGCTGTAATTTACATATTTCTGAAAAGAGGAAATGATCAATTTTCAACAAAAATTAAAACATAATACAACTTTAAAACCTAAATGTTCATATGATATGTCAAAAGTTTGATAATTATAATTGTGAACAGTCCTCAATACTTTTGCCCTGAAATATTGAACCATTTTGGTGTGACAAAAGACACAAGTTAACCAATTAATACATAATGTATGTATTTATGTATTGTCAACTTCAGCTAAGGGTAGGCATGGGTAGACACACTATGGACGCATGCGTAGATGACAACTCTCCCGCTTTAAATTTCAGTGCATGAACTCTGGAGGTCATTGCCCATCGTCGCATGTAATTCAAACATGTGGATATCAGTTGAAATGTACATGAATAATGTAATCGAAGTGCGCTGCCCAGAGTTTATTATATTATAGTAAAATTTAAACATTGCGCATGATATGGTATGTTATTGTATGGTTTAAATTGCATATTCATTTCATTTCGAATAAAATAATTCACAATAGGAACATCGATGAAGTATTTAAAATATTTTCCCGACATTCGGTAGACACCTGACTACTATCTTTTTCAATGATTTAAATGCGCACATGTGTAAGTTTGCGTAATTATTACGAATGCAACATTATCAAGTCGGTAATATTGAGATACTCACAGACCCAATACCCCGGGTCAGTACCCTAACAATAGTAAAAATAACTTGAGTTTGCGTAATTATTATGAAAGCAATTACAATGTTGAAATATTAATCAGAGCCGGTACAATATTGTAAACAAAATTGCGTAGTTAGAAAAGCCAGTACAGAGTTGTGTACAAGTTGCGTAATTACAGTACCGTCGGATATCATAACAATTTTACTAGAACGACACGCGAGGCAAGAACGAAAGGGGTTGCTAAGGTAACGTGCCAAACTTCGGTCAACATACACTTGATGTCAGCATCGCAGCGCAGCAAGTTTCGCAAAGAAGTACTTGAATTCAATTGCGCCCAAAATGATGTCCCTGATCACTCAGTTGTCGCGGCGTATGTTGTACCAAATTTTGACTTCGGCTTTTTTTTCTAAGTGCATGTTCTTGTTCACGTAAAATGCGACCTCTCACCAATGTATTAAAACACTTTGAATTTATACTTTGCGTGATTATATTTGGTCTACGCGGAACATTAAACTTTCTAAACATTAATATCTGAGACCATGCATGATGTATATTCACAAAATCATATTTTATATTATGTACGTCTTTCATTCCAAGGCTCAGGCAAATAAAACAAATGTTCTTCTGCCAACTATTATAGACTAGTTTCCAAGCTTTTGACTAAGCAAAATTTATTTAATTTTCCATTTGAAATTTTTGTGATCCTTGTAATTTCCTAGTCCTTTGTGTTCATTCATGGTCTTGACAATAAATGTGAATTGCCGTGCGAGCCTACCATACACGACCGTGTATGTACTAGTAAGGGTGCCTCTACAGGGTAGTTGCGCGTGGAAAAGGTGAGACGCAGTTTTGTATATATGCCACTTGCGCGTACGCCCAAATCAGACTTGTGCATGGCATTCTAATGATAACCTGCGCGCAAACCAGACTTACGCGTGTGAATAAAATAGAGTTAGAATAAAGGGAATGAACGCGAAGCTTTCTAATTATGCCAGCCAGTAAAATACAGAGATTTAAAATATTATAAATAAAATGTATACAAGTGTTGTAATGTCCGATGTAATAGCCACATGTCGAGTTGAGTTTATTTTAATTTATAATGTGAACTATTCATGGATGCCAATGAAATTTGAGAACAACTGAAATGTACAAGTAAGTCAGACTCTTTTAAATGAATGTATCAAGTATACACATGAATTAGTATTTGCCCCAACACATTAGTTTATTCTTTATTCTAAGTTGCGACTGATATGTTTGTGTGGGCTTGATCGACACAGTCGTAGAATAATAAATAAATTTTGTTGGATTAAAACAGTTTGCAAGCAGGGGTACAGCCACGTATGACTGCATGCATTTTAAAAGGGCGTACACCCTCCCCCAGGTCTCTTGGCTGACAGTTTTTTTTTTTTACAAACCTACCCCTTGGAAGCTTAAAAATTACGACCGCATGGATTCACATCATCTGTGGGGAGTGTGGATAATATGAAAAAAAAAATTAATCAAAAATATGACCCCCCTCGGAATTAAATCATCTGTAGGGGTGTGGATATAGAAAAAAAAATAGTCAAAAAATGACACCTCTCGGAATTGAACCATCCATACTTTTTGTAGAAATATGACCCCTCGGATTTAAACCATCCGTAGGGGGGGTGTGGACAAAAACTGGAATGACCCTAACTTCAATGCAGCGCATGGATCATTTTGGTAATCGGTCATTTTTATGTTATTAGGAGATCCAATTATCAACACAGTTGATAAAGTTAACAAGGAAAAGTCGTTTGTCACATCAACCAAATCTTGAACGTTTAAACGTACCTTATACAATGTTAGAGTAGAATGAGTCGCAGTATAACCAAAACTTCAAAAACAAGAAAACGTGAACAGTGCGTACAAAATGGCGTATCCCGTCATGCTCTCGTGACCCAGCGAACTCCTTGCTAGAATGCTAGGTAGGCTTAAAATAACCCACGGCAACATTTTGAAGCGACCCTTTAAGTCACTTTACGTGTGACTCATGTTGATATTTAATTATTTTAAATGTCACAATTAGATTTGTCATCAATGCAGTTGAAAACTACCCGGAAATAAACAAATTGGTGAAATAAATTCTTACTAATCAGTTAGAGGGTCTCTTTAACCTTTCACCTTAGGTCACAGTTGCAGAAGAAATTTTGAAACTTCGGTGTTGTATATTTACTTGGTGTTTATTGGCATCTACTGCGGTTTATGGGTAAATATTTTCAATTATTTCCCAATCTCAAGTGATATTAATGCATATGCAAAAATAATCTATTGTCAAATAACATATTATACATTACTGGTATATAAAATGAGACAAATATACAGTGAACGGCAGAAAGCTGTAGTTTGTAAACGTATTTCTAAAAATTTGGAAATAAAAGCCCTAAGCTTTCATTCAAATATTTCATAGTGATTGGTTTCAAAAGCTCAACATTGTCTCCACCCATAATGCGTGTGCAGGCTACATGGGTGATAGCACAGATAGAGGGACTGTGGTGATAGCAACTACGATGCGTTTTATTACAGAAGAGGAATTGAACAAGGATAAAATAGGTTAATTACAAAAACATGCTGGTACGTGTGTTAATTTGATTGTTACATTTTTGAACTTCATTGGGTCATTGACCAATTAAAAGATGTAATGATCAAATTTCAAATTGTGCTGATCATTGAAAATCAGCACTGTTGCAACTATAACTGGGTGGTCATTGACATCATAATTAGTTCAGTACTGTGTGATAGTAGACTGTTTGTATATGCGAGATGTGCTGTATCCTACACTAAACTGAAATAACACAAATTAATTACCTGTTTTCTATTGTGCTAAAAGACCTGATGTAACCTACAATACTACCGAATAAAACAATAAATTTACTTACAGTCTTAGGGGAAGAAAGGGAATTATACTTTATAACTATACCATCCTAAAAAAAAAATTGAAAAAAACATACATGTATATTCAGGTATCATAATACTGAAACATTCTTCTAACATTTCGGCTGCAAATTATGATCAATGTTTGTATGTTGTTTTATCCACACATATTTACATCCCATCCTTATACATGTATCTCTCAGTAGATGACACTCCATAATGGATTTTACAGAGTTTTATGATGATACTGTATCTACTGTTGCCCAGGCAGCAAGGATTGGTAATGTTAAAACACTAGCTAAACTGATCAAACATGGTAAATGTGTTGATATAGCAGATAACAGAGGATGGAGACCATTACATCATGCAGCATCAAAAGGACATATTGATTGTATTAATTTGTTATTGAAACAAGAAGACACAGGTAAGTATTCTCTTCATGATTACCAATTCAATATAATATTTCACTGCTAGTACAGTTAAGATCTTGTATACAATACATGTAACTTTTGGTTCACATTTTATTGGAGAGCAAATAGAGCAAATATGTTGCATGTTTTGTTCATATTGCTTTTGTTGCCAGTTAGATCAAGTATTTTTGGTTGATTATGTTCATAGTGGTTTGTTTGGAATACAGTGGCCCCTCGCTAAGTCGCGGGTGTTGGGATCCAAGCAAAAACCGCGACTTATCGAGGGCCGCGACTTACCGAGGGACGTCGTGAAAGAGGGAGGTCGTGCATTGAAAAACATATAAAAAGCACATATAAACCCTCGGTTTAGTTAATTGATGTATCATCACATGTGTCAGGCAGTATTCGAATAAAATCATGATTAAGTTTGCTGTAAACATTGCGTTGATTATTTTGTTTGTGTCTGATTTTATGTAGGCCGCTTGCTGTTGCTTGCGACTTCGACGATAACAGCTTCCAAAATAAACCAGTTTCATCGCAATTATAAACATGTTCGTCAAAATAACCACCTTCATAGATAATTTCTCTCAGTTTTTCGGGAAAAGTTCCGACAGCGTCAATGTTCCCAGATCGAGCTTCGCCTTGGATTGAGACTGCGTGTGTCGATAGCGTGTCTTCTTTGCCATCGCAAGAACCACCCTGAACTGGCCTTAAATTCAAAGTCGTCATATATGAGTTGTATTGGGTGATGGGACCAGACAGTGGAGTTCCGGCAGACCGTTCTTAAAGAAACGTAAACAGCTTTATCGGTGTCATCATTGTCGGACACTTTCGCTTGTTTTTCTGTTCAGTCCCGCCTCTTGGTCAACTTTGAAAACAAATTTACTTTTCATTTTTTACCCACCCACGAATAGTGGGCTCAACCACATGCAACCCTTAACTTGGTTTGACACGGTCGATTGCCATGAGTTTATGGCGTACGAACAGGCTGTATAGCTTTCGCTTTGATATGCTGCTCAATTGAGAAATAGAGATCAGAATTCTATAAATTCAACTCATTGTAGCGAGTTTTTGTAGAGGTATACCAAAATGGGACCGGCCAAGAAGTACGTACGGTCACTACTCGACACCCCTGTTGACACCTTGAGTAAGGCCACTGTTGCTCATTGCGTCTCAGCAATTGACGGACAGTGGGTGTTAAGTTGTCTTTTTAACGGTTAGTTAAAAACACTATGCAACGAAACATTAGTCTTTGTACTTCAAAACTGCTGTCAAAACACAATAGAAATTTTGGGAGCCATCCAAGTACCCGCGACTTAGCCGAATCGCGACTTACCGAGGCGCGACTTAGCGAGGGGACACTGTATTTTTCATAAAGAGTTAATGCTCTATGTTCAGTGACCCAAATTTGCGTAATATATATATTATTATGCATCTGTCGTTATCAAATGGGATACCTGTATTACAAAATGTACATTTCAAATATTTATATGTCAACGATGGTGGACGTGTTTCAAAACAAAGTGTGAAAAGTTTCTTGTGTACTTTGCCAGTATCGTATTAAACCCATATTAAAATATTATAGAAATATCTACCAGTCTGTGGCCTTGAAAACAAATTGTATATATGTTACTGACTACATACTGGTACTTCATAATTCCCATATTATTGACATCTGATCATGCTAAGTATTTGGTATTTCTGTTCAACGCATTGAAAGAATCTCATGTTACCAAATTCTCTATATGTGTACATTTTCATTTCTGTGGAAAACTGTCTTGAGTAATATTTTGTTATTCACAGATGTTAACTGGAGATCTTTTGAAGGTGAGACAGCATTATTTTTTGCTGCTAAGGGGGGTTATCTTGATGCTGTGCATCTTCTTCTCAAAGCTGATATAGATCCTAATATTGGAAACAATGAGGAAGCCACACCTCTTCTAAAAGGTAGGAATTGGTAGATACTTAATTCATGTGTTTTCATAATTGGTGTAAATAAAGAGTGTACCTGGGAACATTTCATTGTGAATAAGCAATCTCGATTACACAAATGCACCACTGGAAGGTACATGAAATCAATGTACCATCTTATTATTTATTTAATCACTTAAGTTTCATTGGAATAGATGATGGATACAATTAATGCACACAAAATAAACAACGAAAAGTGACATGATAAAGCAAAAACACACAGAAAAAACGATCAGATAGAGGACACTGTTTGGTACATGAAATCAATGTAACATCAGATAGAGGACACTGTATGGTACATGAAATCAATGTACCATCAGATAGAAAACACTGTATGGTACATGAAATCAATGTACCATCAGATAGAAAACACTGTATGGTACATGAAATCAATGTACCATCAGATAGAAGACACTGTATGGTACATGAAATCAATGTACCATCAGATAGAAGACACTATATGGTACATGAAATCAATGTACCATCAGATAGGAAACACTGTATGGTACATGAAATCAATGTACCATCAGATAGAAAACACTGTATGGTACATGAAATCAATGTACCATCAGATAGAGGACACTGTATGGTACATGAAATCAATGTACCATCAGATAGGAAACACTGTAGGGTACATGAAATCAATGTACCATCAGATAGAAGACACTGTATGGTACATGAAATCAATGTACCATCAGATAGAGGACACTGTATGGTACATGAAATCAATGTACCATCAGATAGGAAACACTGTATGGTACATGAAATCAATGTACCATCAGATAGAGGACACTGTTAGGCACATGAAATCAATGTACCATCAGATAGAAGACACTGTTAGGTACATGAAATCAATGTACCATCAGATAGAAGATACTGTTAGGTACATGAAATCAATGTACCATCAGATAGAAGACACTGTTAGGTACATGAAATCAATGTACCATCAGATAGAAAACACTGTATGGTACATGAAATCAATGTACCATCAGATAGAAGACACTGTTAGGCACATGAAATCAATGTACCATCAGATAGAAGACACTGTTAGGTACATGAAATCAATGTACCATCAGATAGAAGACACTGTTAGGTACATGAAATCAATGTACCATCAGATAGAAGACACTGTATGGTACATGAAATCAATGTACCATCAGATAGAGGACACTGTATGGTACATGAAATCAATGTACCATCAGATAGAAGACACTGTATGGTACATGAAATCAATGTACCATCAGATAGAAGACACTGTATGGTACATGAAATCAATGTACCATCAGATAGAAAACACTGTATGGTACATGAAATCAATGTACCATCAGATAGAAAACACTGTATGGTACATGAAATCAATGTACCATCAGATAGAGGACACTGTTAGGTACATGAAATCAATGTACCATCAGATAGAGGACACTGTATGGTATATGAAATCAATGTACCATCAGATAGGAAACACTGTATGGTACATGAAATCAATGTACTATCAGATAGAAAACACTGTATGGTACATGAAATCAATGTACCATCAGATAGAGGACACTGTATGGTACATGAAATCAATGTACCATCAGATAGAGGACACTGTATGGTACATGAAATCAATGTACCATCAGATAGGAAACACTGTATGGTACATGAAATCAATGTACCATCAGATAGAGGACACTGTTAGGCACATGAAATCAATGTACCATCAGATAGAAGACACTGTTAGGTACATGAAATCAATGTACCATCAGATAGAAGACACTGTTAGGTACATGAAATCAATGTACCATCAGATAGAAGACACTGTTAGGTACATGAAATCAATGTACCATCAGATAGAAAACACTGTATGGTACATGAAATCAATGTACCATCAGATAGAAGACACTGTTAGGCACATGAAATCAATGTACCATCAGATAGAAGACACTGTTAGGTACATGAAATCAATGTACCATCAGATAGAAGACACTGTTAGGTACATGAAATCAATGTACCATCAGATAGAAGACACTGTATGGTACATGAAATCAATGTACCATCAGATAGAAGACACTGTATGGTACATGAAATCAATGTACCATCAGATAGAAGACACTGTATGGTACATGAAATCAATGTACCATCAGATAGAAAACACTGTATGGTACATGAAATCAATGTACCATCAGACAGAAAACACTGTATGGTACATGAAATCAATGTACCATCAGATAGAGGACACTGTTAGGTACATGAAATCAATGTACCATCAGATAGAGGACACTGTTAGGTACATGAAATCAATGTACTATCAGATAGAGGATACTGTATGTTACATGAAATCAATAAATAAAAATGAATTGCTCACTATGTTTGTTGTATGTACTAGCTGTAGGAGGGAATCATATTGAATGTGTCAAGGAACTTCTAGAGCACAACGCCAATATAAAATGTCAGTATATGAATGGTTGGAGTGTTCTA